>NC_134460.1:111522323-113922323 GCF_047948215.1 Lycorma delicatula
AATAATTAATCGTCATAAGAAAAAACTAATGTCAATATTGTCCGTCATATCAGTATTATTTTTACTTTTTGATGATTAATTGCTGTATTTATAATTTTGGTTACTAAAATTTAAAATTCATTTAATATATTAATTTTTAAAGAAAATAATTATGTATGATATATAACACATAAATGTTCCTGATAATGGATTAATATCCGAAAGTACTCGGACATAATAAAAATGGTTGGTAAGTGGAAATTATTATATAATTAATTTATATCAATACCAACTGGCCATGATTAATAATAAAATTAAAATCCCAACGTATTTCCATATCCCATAAATTCGCTAACTTAAAATCTAAAATATCACTGTCATGTAAAATAACATCCACAATTTTGTTTTTTTATTTTTTCACAAGGTTTCATTAATTTTTTCAGATGTACTACGTAAGTAATCTACCTATGTAATACCTAATTTACCTATATATTACAACAGCTAAAAATAAAAAATAATGTAATTTAAGAAAAAATTGTTTTGGAAATACGAGTATATATTTCTTATTATTATAAGTGCCTGAGGACTGTTATTGTTTTTGTACTGATTTTACAGCTCAGTTAATAAAAATGTCAGGTTTTATACCTGACATTTTCAGCATATTTAATATATCCCATGGGATTATCATAATTGATTTGAGAGTTATTTTCTGTCTTTCCTAGCGTTGTCATTCTTGATGTATTTTGGAGTACCTCTGCTTTAGCATTCCAGAGTGTTAAAAGCAGTTTTGAGAATGTAGGTACTCCGAAAATTCAACATTATACCTGATGTTTACATTACATTGTTGTTTTAGGTGATTTCAAAGCTTAATTATCAATGAAACGCAAATTAAGTTATAATATTAACAAAAACCAACCGAAATTATACTAAAATATATATATATGTTTAATATACGGGTCTTTTTTTCCAGTCCTGTTTCTTCTAATGGTATAAGTTTTAATTACTCAATACATGTTTAGTACGAATAATTTTATAAAGATAATTAAAGCGAGTTGGCTGCCTCTGCACCGACAATTTAGTTTATGCGTGGTCGACAAAAGACACGCAAATCCTAATCCAACTTCAATCTTTCACATACATACCTCTCTCCCATTTATTTACTCCTTTCCTAAGAACATATAAAAACTGTAAAAGGTGACCTATATTATTACTTACAATGCTCTATAATAGAAGAATATCTGATTACGATAGTACTTTTAAAAGGCAATTTCATTTCTAAATTTTTCAACTGGTTTTATGTTTATTAAGTTGGTTACAGAATCCTCAGATATTCACTTCAAAGTATTCTTCAAAGAACTCCATTACAGTCAAATTTCTTTCCACTGAAATCGTTGGAAAATTTTATTTAATACACTTTTTGTACGTTACATTTACTCGACTTTATTCGTTTTACTATACAGAATAAAGTAGATTCGTGAAATTAATCCTTAGACTGTGTGTAATCTGTTTATATAAAGATGTCAGCTATTTTCCAATTCGGAAGTGAGCTGGTAATGTTCTGAACATTATAACGCGCGCGCGCACACACACACACACACACGCGCGCGCGCGCACACACACACACACGCACGCACACACACACACACACACACACACACACACACACACACACAAATTATTAAATTGTGGTATAATTTCAGTGGGTTGAGCAGCAACGATTACAACATTAGTCCTTATGATAATTTATTATCTACATCTATCTATAGCTTTAACAAACAATACCTTACCGTACATTAAGTTTATTTTATAAAATTGATTAATTAGAGTGTTAAATACTAGGATTAATTTTTTACTAAACTGAAATTACAATTTAAATTTCAAGTAATATAAATAACAAAAAGAAAAGAAAAACCCCACAGAAAAGCCTACATTACTACTGTTAATCTTTTGATTAACCATATATTTTTTAAAACATTAAATAAATAAATTTTGGTATGAAAAAAGGAAGCAGAAAATCATAATATTTCTCATCCGAATCAACTATTCACAAATATATACGACATCAGAGTAAAAAAATTTATAATCTTATTTGTGGAAAGTCTTTGTTTGTTTGTTTATTAATTTTATTAAATCCAAGAATCAAACCGTAGAAATTTCATTCGCTACTTGAGGTTTTTAATTTTTTTTTTCAATTTCTAATTATTTTTCTAAAGAGTTACTAGTAATTCAATTTAATTTTTTTTGAAAAAGTATGTCCAGGAATCAATATGCAATTTTCTGTAGTAAAGTCTATTTTATTTGTGTACAATTTCTAATATTTGATCTATGAAAAATTGGCAGATTAAACTTTGTCTTTTTTATGTTGTTTTTATCAAAAGTTTCCAACATAAACTAAAAATATAAAACTTTGTTATTTAGTTTCGACCGTATTAAATAAAACTTAAACGGGGGATTCGGAAAATAAGTTCCAAAATCTAATGTCTGCGTATTTTTTGTTGAATATCTTAATATATTCACAGCAATCAAAGAGAATCCGTGATTATTGAGTTTCTGTGATAAAAAGGAAACCGTTATTTTTTCAGATATTAAGAAGTTTCTTCACAACTGGATTCCAGCTTAATGTAATTGGATTGGAAAAAATAAGTAACTATGAAGTCAACTTATAATCCAGCTTCCCGTTATTCTTTTTATTTATTTTTTTAACCTTTTTTTAAAAAAAAAAACTTGATTTGCTTCTTTTAATTACTGAAATTATTATCTCGCTGATTTTCAAGTTTCTACCAAAACAGAGGTTTAGAAGATATAAAAAAAAAATACGAATACAATTTTAAACCCGTTTCTCTCTCTCTCAGGGGTAGTTTAAGGGAAATTCCTTGAATATAGAGTAAATAAGTATTTTACTCTAAGTATTTTTGGATTAACTTCCTATTAAATAGCTGTGTTCGAACCCAATAGTAAGGTGCACGAGTCTTTTTAAATTAGTTTGTCCTCTTTTCATTTCTTTTGGAATTAGTAAGGATAAAATCCCTTTCTGTGTTTTGATCCCGCAAACGGTGACTGTGCGGTATCTGGGACTTCAGTTGGATCGGCGTTTGACCTGGATGTGACACGTGAGGATGAAGAGGAAACAGCTAAACGCAAGGTACAGGGAACTTAACTGGCTGTTACGGAAGAACTCAGGCCTCACGTTATCCAGCAAGATCTTAATTTACAAGGCTATCCTGCGCCCAATCTGGACGTACAGTGTAGAATTGTGGGGACCGGCTAGTACTAGTAATGTGGAAATTATACAACGATTTCAGAACAAAGTAGCGAAGGTAATTGCCGAAGCTCCGTGGTTCACGCGGAATGATGAGATTCAGGATTATCTGGAGCTCCCATCGGTTCGTGAGATTGGACAACAGCGCAATATCAAATACCTGCAGAGGCTTGAGAATCATGTAAACCATTTTGCAATTAATCTACTCAATAACAGCAGAGACGTCCGACAGTTGAAACGAGCCCATGTACTCGACTTAGGGTCTGCGTAACAGTTTGGAATCCAACACCGTCAACTTTAGTAGTGTCCTATCTAATTTCTTGTTACTTCTCTTTCCGTTTCTTTCTATTTGTTATTATTGTTTGTTTTGTGGACTATATGGTGCTGAAATTAATGGTTTTTGATTTATGACTGAGCTTGAAATTTCATATTTGACTTTAAGTTTGCTTGCAACTGTTTATTGTGTACTATTTATTTTTGGGGTTCCTTAAGGACCTTCTTATCACGTGCTTTTGTTAGGAAACTTACTTATGGTTCGGCAGAAGAGCCGATTGTAATTATTGTTATTGAGGAAAAAAAATTGTAGTTTGCATATTGTTTGAATTTATAGTAATTTTTTTTTAAGTTGTTACTATTGTATATATATTGTAACAAATTTTATGAAGCCCCCAAACTTTTTAAATCAACTTTTTACCACTTCTGTCTGATACTCCATATAATCTTAATGAGTTTAAAATAATTTGGATGTTACAGATTGAACAAACTTATCAAATTCTAATTAATATTTACTACTTAATATTTGCTAATGTTAAGCTAGTTTTAACTATTTTGAAGTACACGAACAAAAAATAAATATATTACCCAAATTCATTGCTTCAGAAAAGAGAAATCCAATCTCAAATATTATGTAACAAGATATGTTTAAAAAGACAAAATTAGCTTTAATTTATTATTCTGAAATACTCAAAAAGTAGAATGTGAAGATACAATTTCAATCTGAAATAATTTAATTGTTTATAACAAGTCTTTTATCGTTTTTATATAATATATAATTACAAATGTTCATATTTTATTGATAGGAATTTGTATTTGTATTTAATAAGTCTTAAATAACACGTTACTTTCATTATAAATCTAGTTTACTTATTTTTAAAACTATAAGAGAGGTTGGCAATCTTTGATAATATATTTAGGAGTTAAGCTTTCATTTAAAAACAATTGGCAAATCGGTCCAGTGGTTGGACTGGGAGAATCTGTTAATGTTATATTGATTTCCTCATAAGAAATGTACAATGAAGTTTAGTTTTTTCTCTTAAAAATTGATGACGGGAGGAGGATGACAGACGACCATTGATGACATATCAGAAAATCATAAACTTTCATTTAAAAAGTATTTGGCGAAATTGGTCAACTGGTTGGGGTGGAAGACTGTCAACGTTTTTTTCAATTATTTTAAATATATATATATATATTTTTTTAAAAGTATAAATGAGTTTAATTCCACTGTAAAATTAATCTTTACCAATATACATTTACTATTTTAAGGTAGCTGCTATATGCGCGCGCTTGTATGTACGTCATTATCCATATCTAGATTCTATTGCAGATCTGGATGAAAAAAAGAATTATGTACAAGCTCAAGAAAAGTATTTTTATTTTCGATTATTTATTGCAAGTTAAATCTAATTTAAAGCTTACGTTAAAATTATTTTTCAATTCCAATTCAATTGTGTCTTTGTTAAATCAGACAAATAAATTAACCGTGATTTCACCTCTTTACACATAAATATTCTACTGGTGATTTCTTCTGAAATTAAGTAATGATCTAATTTCCATTTGTTTTTACATTTCAGTTATTGAAAACCTTTAAAATATTTTATATTTTTGGACTCTATAATTACACTAATATTGTTTCAAAAAATAACAATTTAAAATTGGTGAGAAGTTTCATGGTTATCATTATCATTAAATACAGATAATTTTAAAGAAAGATAATTATATAAATAAAGGTAAATGAAATAATATTGTGAATAAAAATATAATATCTAAAACATTTCTAACGAAACACTAAAACAAAGATATTTCTAGGTGTGTTTATAACATAAGAATTAATTTTAATTATTGCAAACTTGAACAATATTTTTATTTTTTTCCTACCTTATAGGTCATGGATTATAGAATGGTGGTCCGAGCGGGAATTTACAGATGACACATCTCCAGATCACAAGCTTTCATTTAAAAAGTATTAGATGAAATCGGTCCACTGGTTGGGTTGGAAGACTGTCAACGTTTTTTCTAATTATTTTACATACATAGATTTTTTTAAACTATAAATTACTTTACTTTCATTGTAAATTAGTCTTTGGTTGTGATTATTTTAAATTTCCGCTTTCAACTTGGATTATCTAGACTGATTTTTATATTTCGTGTCAATCCAATAGTGGCCTCAGCTGATCTACAATACGAATTAAACCTAATCAACAGGTTACTGGGTAGATGGAAGATAAAATTAATCAAGCTAAGTCGAGCCGTGTGATATTAGCAATGAGGAGAGGAAACTGCTCGTGTGTTCACCTTGATCCCACATACTTAAAGAATAAGGTACCTTGGTCTTCACCTGGATTGTCGTTTGACGTGGAAGGTTCATGTGAGGGAGAAGAGAAAGCAATTTAACATGAAATTCAAGGAAATATACTGGTTGAAATGTACTGGTGGCTGGGCAGGAAGTCTGAGTTATGTTTGTTTAAAAAACTACTTTTATACTCAGAAATTAAAAACCGATATGGACGTGTAGCGTCCAACTATGGGGCACGGCAAACAAGACAAACTTTGAAATCAGATAGGGTTTCAGAAAAACTAGCGAGGAGTACAGCTGACACGTCGTAGTTTGCTAAAAACACTGCTGAAATAAACGAATATTTGGGTCTACTTGGTACGTCAAGGAAGAAATACATCGTTTCAGTTTGAAATATGAACTTCGGCTAAATCACCACGTTAACTTCTTGGCCGTAAACGTCCTACACAAGGGTGAAGATGTTACAAGACTTAGAGGCTGTAGGTTCTGGTTCTTAGCAGCTCTACAGCGTGATTACATCCGCTGAATGTCGTGCATTAATCAATCTTTCATTTCCTTCGCTCTATTTCTGTTTTCACTTTCATTATTTATTTATTTTTTTTAATTTCTAAGTATTTATCAGTCTCCTACTTTTATGATTTTTGTCATTTTTATTGTTTTCTACTGTACTACTGATACTATAATTCTTCAAAATTACCTTGTATATTTTCTACCCTCAGATATTCTATATAGTAATAGTATATATTTTTGAGGAATTTCAAGGGGAATTCCTTTTTAATGTGAAATTAAGCGATATAGTTTACTTTAGGTTTCAAATAAATAAGTGTAAATAAAATTCATAACAAAAAAGATTAAACTATTTTTTATGTTATCAACATGTATTTAGTTAAATATGTTTAATGTTTCGTCATTACTTTTTATTTATCTACTGTCTTTTTAATATTTCTTATACTTTAATTTGTTTAATTTTATATTTATATTCAGCTTTATTAATTACCTCTTAATTTATTGATTACCAAGAGGTAATTTACTGCTTAAAAATTAACAAGTTTTAAAATTTTACCGATTAATTAATTTTTCTTAATCAAATAGAATTAAAAATATTATACACGTATAAAAGTATACGTAAACATATGCATTTATAAAAGATAAACATATATTACACTTTTTAAAGCGCTTAAATAATTTAAAAACCACTAAAATAGTTTTATTATAGTAACTTACTAATTAATAAAACGTGCAAAGCCATGTTTAATATGGAAAAACTTTGAGTTAAACAACGTAAGGATAGTATTTTTAGAATTCAATTTATAAAATAAAATCATAAATTCATAAACAGAGAAAAGTGGAAAAAGAAAATTAAAAAAAATTACATTTTTATTAACAAAACATAAAATTCTTTGTGAATAAATAAAATTATAAGAGAAAGAATATAAGTTAAAAGAAATAAAGAAATAACACAGAATAATAAATTGTTTTAAGAATACAGATGTTATGTAGATTTCAAATTGAATCACATAGTGTATTAACTTAATTAGCCAATTGGAAAACAAATTTATTCTTTAAATTAAACATAATATTGTATATACAAAACAAGTCGTTTTTATTAAAATGATATTTTTCATACAAATTAAATAGCTCCCTATTTATTATGTAAAAAGTAATTACTTAAATAATTTCTGAATAATAAAACAATGTAAGTTAATATTAATAGAAATACTTCAGCATACTTCGAAATTAAAACAAATAATAATAATAATAATAATAATAATAATAACGTTAAAGAAGTCAAAGGTATTGTATTATTACAAATTAATTGATTCTATTCTACTTAAAACTTTAATTAGTTTAACCAGTTCATATTTCATTGTTGCGTATGTGTACGTTTCACGGACCAAATACGTATGTTGAAAATTTCATTGGCGATGTTTTATATAGTATGCCTAAAACTTATCAGCAAAAACTTTGATTGTGAATCTAAAAACGTTTTTACGTAAAGATTACAAAGTCTTCATTCTTTTCCCACTAACAAATGAAGAGTATTGAAAACTTTGTTTTCAATTTTCCATCAGTAGTTGAGAATCGCGGCTAAAAAACTGTTCATCAGATTTATTTCATTTGTCAGACAAATGTGGTGGATTGTTGGTTCATTTAAATATTCAACTGTAAAACATTTAATTCTTATATGTAAGCCCTTTAAAATTTTCAAAAGAAAGAATGATTAACAAAATACTGGTTGAAATTTTTTTCTTTTAAAATCTTTCATCATTTAACTCTTTAAAAAAAAAAAATTAATTTCAGACCATTACTTTTAGACCGTGGAGCGCCGATTAACATTTTATTTACTAAAAATATATATATATATTTTTTTTAAATTAAATGCATCTGGCTAAACAGTATATTTTCATATATTCATAAAATTTATTAAAAGACTAATCGTAACATAAAAATATTTTTTCCCCTTATCTCATCTATTTATATGGTATATAAAACTCCAACAAATGAATCCAAAACTAAATCTCTACCGGAACGAAAAGTACAAAATGTAAATGTAAATGAAAACGGAACTCGTTGCCCGTAGGGCAAGATTTATTTTTAAGTGACTTTTTTTTAAAAAACTTGATTCACATTAGGAACCAACATATGATCCTACAATTTCAACCGTTTACCACTTAACTGGCTAGAAAAAATAAAACAGCTGTTTAATATCAGGTTTATTAAAATTTTAAAACAAAATTTTTATTTGAAAAAATTTACATACTTATCTATGTATATATATATATATATATATATATATAATACATGATACGTGTTTTAAAATTTTTTAATAAAAAAGAAAAGAAATAAATGTTGAAAAATACAATTACAAGTACATTAGTGAGTTACGTACATAATTGCAGTTTAAATGTCTTTTGACTAGACTAAGAAAGTTGTTAATGGTATGCCGGTCTGGTTTGCAAGTATTTCTCAACATTAACTTCAACTGCATGGTAAATAACATTACGGTTTAAATTTTTTTAATAACGACACTTTCTCTCTACAACCGATACAAAAGGTAAAACTCTTTGAAGGACGAAGATGCCATTAAGGATTTCTCTCTTGTAATTTACTCAAACGAGCAACCACATGAATATTATTCACCTGTAATATTTAAGAACAGTTAAACCTAAGGTCGATCGTATGTAAAGTTCATTTATAAAAACACCAGAAAGATATTAAAATATAGATTTTAATCTGTTATTTAAATTACAGTGTAATATAATTAAATTACACAAAGGGTCAAGTCGAATTAGAAGATATTCAAAAGTATAAATAAAAAAAAATTATCAATTAATTACCAAAAATTTACTCTTTTACCAATTTTATGGCAAAAATTTACCATATTGTTCTTTTAAAAAGATAATTTTCGGGGAATTATGTAAGGGATATTTTTAATAAAGAATAATGACATTTTAATTTACTTTCTGAAATGCAATAACCTAAAAATGTCATTTTAATAATTTCCTAATATAAATACCTGTCAAGAAAATAAGGAAATGAATAAAAAGTTATCATATCATACTGTTGCTAGGATCAAAGTAAATTAAAGAAATATTTTTTTAGTTATTAAAATGAAAATGTTTTTTAATTTCCTAGCGTAGAAAGGAGAAAAAGAGAAATATTTTTCCTTTCAGTCTATTCTGATGAGAACGAGTGTTGGAATTGAAAAATTATTTAAAAAAACAATCCGCCAAATCGGTTGAGACTCATTTTTTCCAAGAGGAAAACCCTTAGGAATAAAAATTAAAATGAAAATATGTATTTATTTTACACGGATAATAAAATAAAAATTATTAGTTGATTAAATTAATATTTTATAAAAACAGTACAAAAATTTAAAGGAATAAATACAGATCCTTCGGTATTGGTGTGAAGTAGATAGGCTTGCCAAAATTGTTAATGGTTTTATATTCTTTTACATTTTTAATAAGATAATAACTCCCTCAATAAATATTTAAACTGATATTAATGGACTGGCATGACAAAATCGGTTATCCTGAAATAGGAGTTCAGTGATATGAGAGATCCTGAAAATTATAAGATTTTTACCAATTGTATCCGTGTTTTAAAATTATTTGTATTTTTTTTTTTTACTTTAAAATTTCCGATCTCTGTTTTATGATTCCTGGTAGAATTTTTCGTTAAGTATTAATAATACATATATATCTTCTAATTCATCTAGAATCGGACCTTATGAAAGCAAATACAAGATGAAAATTTTTATAGGCGGAATATATTAAACTACAATTTTTTTAACCGTATTACTGAAACTTTTTTTTAAAAAGTTTTCAGACCTAATGGTAAAATTGAGAATATGGATAATTTTATTACCAATTTACTCGTATTTTGTTTATTAATTAATTAATTACTAATTTTTTCATGTTATCTTTATATCACTTTTATTTTTAATGTGTTTTATTTACATATTACTTCAATAACTAAAGATTATACTCTTAATAACAGTGTTATGAGTGTAATAGCAGTCACGTAGTATGAGTGCAGATTGAATGCTGAAGTCATGATTCGTAATGTATTGTTAAAAGCGTATTCGGTATATCCAGTCGTTCACGAAGATTTTATTAGTGTTTTTACGAATAAATCCTACCGATTCTTACTCGTGTTTAATAACCGTTTAAAAATAGAAATTACATTTAATGTAAGTTTTTAATGAAAAGATTAATGGAAATTGATCTTTCCATTTCCTTGTTTTAAATTTTTATATAGCTCATAATTTACATTTCTTTTAGATTAATTAGTAAAATTTATAAATATTCGCACTTTTCGCAAATTTTTACTATGTATTTTATTATTAGCTGATCTCCTTGGAAGAGTGATAACGTTTCTACCTATCATCTGGAGGTATCTGGGTTCGAATAATTACACTTGGTTTTCTTTATACGTTTTGAAATTCATTTTTTATTCAAAGAAGAGAGTTATCTGTAATTTGGCGTTACTGTACTGTGGCAATGGTGAATAAATAAATTAAAACTTGTAATAGACTATTAGAATAATTTTCCCTTTCTGTTTATTTTTTCGTAATTTAAAATAATAATATGAATTTATTTATAAAATAATAAATTAAGATAATTAAGTTTTTAAGGAATTGAAAAACAATCATTTTAAACTATCACTATCAGTGAGCCATTAATTTAATTTAATTTTTCAAATAAAAATGTATTTTATTATTTTTAATTTATTCCTTTTCGATTAACCATACATTTTGGTTGTAAAAATAAAGGACTGGTAAAATTTCTTTATATCTGGAAATCTTTAACAAATTTTTTTTCAGTTACCTTTTGAACTTACTAAATAGTTACATTAATTTAACATATTTTTTGAATTATTAAATAAAAATTATATCTTCTCAATGATTTATATTAAAATAATACTTTTTTTCAAAGAATTAAAAAGTGCACACAATTTTTTTAGGCCCGTAGGTTAAGGGTTGTTAAATTCGGAGTTCAATATAGTTAATTCGAACAGTAGCGCTGTATTTGTTAAATTATCGAAAAGCGTAATGCGTGTGCGTAAATTAAATAAATTAAATTTAAATTTTCATATTGTAAACACAGCAGACTTGTTCCAAGAAAAAATCTGCAACATTAAAATATTCAAGAAAAACACAATTTAATACACCTGGCGTAATAAATGCACCGGACCGATGCAAGATATGTAACGGTATCAGATATCGATAATCTAAAAAAAAATCGTAACTAATTACATCAGCTAAAATTTACAAAATAAGTTTAAACTTGGAGGAATCATGGCTAAAGATTTTCCTCAAATATCGATGTGAGGTTAAAAATACTGAATAAATAATTATTCAGTATTTCAGGAGGTCTCTCATAAACTTTACAAGTGCTTTTCTCTGATTACAATAATGCGAAAACTTTATATAAACTTGGCTCTAAAAACGTATCGTTTTCGAATTACGGCTAACGAAATATTTCTACTCTCTGAGCCTACAATACAATGAGGCTATAGGTCTGGAATGAATGACGAGAATTATGCTTTATTTTATTAATTCATTTTGAATTTTATTTTTAAGTTAAAAAGCTTCGTGAAATTTTTGGGACTTAAATCATGGGGAAAATTTAATGGTTTTATAGGTTCTCTAAATGTTTAATTTAGTACCAAAATTTTATTACGTGTAGTTGTTGAAAACAGTATTGTACACCTTAAAAACTTGCAATCGAAAAACACATTTTTTATCTAGGTTTACATAAATTATAATAGAAAGCGGGGGAAAATGTTTAACCTGATTTTTGCTTCAATTACCTGTAAAATTTAATAGAAACCCCCCCTCCTCCCACCATGTAGGCCAGCATAATCGCAAGGAATTATAAACATGTTAATTAGATTATCTACTCGTTCATAAAAATAATGTTTGTAATAAAATATATTATTTTCATAAATTAATTTTTAATTGTATTTTAAAATGTAATGTAAAATTGATGGTAGAGCGTAAAAAATACATCAGACGTATCAAATATCTCAAAAAAATCACATGATATATTAAAATAAGCCGCAAGATAATGTTTCATTATAGATTCGTTTCGTTTTTCTAAAAGAATTGAACTATGATTTTTGTAGAATCAGTATTTGGGCGAAAAAAGAAATATAAAAATGTTTACTCCTTGGAAACAATCAAAACCGTTATTAAATTAAAAAGAAAGATAATATTTATTCGATTTATATTTCATTTAATGTAATAATAATAAATGTTCGAAATTATTATTTTTTATTAAAATAAAAATATATTTTATTATATAAAGTTTTTCAGTATTTTCTATTAACCTTAACAAAAATAAATTAAAAATTGAAAAACTGAAAGATGTGATATTATAAAGTTGAAGAAAAACAATTTATCACTGCAGCTGGAGAGCTCTAATTCTTTTTCTATGCTCAGATGTGCAGTTTCCAGCGTAAAAGAAGAATAACGTGTTTGAACAGCAGTTGGCTTCATAGATTTTTCTAGAAAACTCCTCACTCTGTTACATTCGTACCCCAATAATATGTGTATATGACATACTTCTAAGGTTACATTCGATACGGAATTGCACAGATGCTAAAAACTAAAAATAAGGGTATTCAATTTACGTATCATCGTCGCCTTTCTGAATTTCTACGTAATATACATATATATATATATATATAAGCATTACAAAATAAAACAATGATAAAAATATATAAATTTATTACAGTTCCTTAATAAAATTAATAAATACCAAATGAAATAAGGAAGCGACACATTCCTCTGGCGTAATGCCATTTCAAAAAGGTTATGTGTATGTTACTAAAACAAAAAGAATAGTAATAAAGCTTTAATCTTGACACGCATAAAACTAAATTTATTTTATTTTATTGTATAAAAAGACATAAGAATAATAATCGTACAACTTTACAAAATTAATGGTCATTAACCGCTGATATCCTTATGTTTTCTTAGCGCATGTGTTTTATATTTATTTTATATTGCATAATATTTTGTGATAAACATTTCTCTTCATGATAATAAAAATAATAAACACTCCCTAAACTTCGTAAGAAAATAATGACTACTATTTCATCTTGAAATATCTTCGAGTGAGAACATGCCTTTTTACTTGTTTAAATGGATTTTTTTTAGCATTTTTTATCATCTTTTTTCTAAAAAAAAGCTTCAATTAAATTTTTTATTTAATTTTAATTTCAAACAGAATATTATTTCAATAAAAACTACAAAAACAATTTTAAATTTTATATTATCAATTATGTTCTAATAATTAGTTCCAAATTTAATCTAATATTCAGTTTTTAAGATGCCGATTTCAATTTTTGATAATCCAAATTCAATTTATTAAAAATCTTACAACATGAAGGCATTGTAAAGCTGTTCTGTTGCACAAAAAACAAAATAAATAAATAAACTATTATTATTATTATTACTGCTTGCCGCAAGTTCGTTTCTTGAACGAAATTAATGTAATTTTGTAAACTTTTTGTAAATAGTGACTTAAACATTAATTATTATTTCCATTGCTGTAAATTTATAATTTATTTTATTATTGTATTCCGATATTTATGTATTTAAATATTGTATTTTCAACTTATATATGAATTGTTACTTATAACTGTTTATAGATATTGCAACTATTGTATATATTTTCATATAATACTGTGCAACATACGAAGGCTTTGTAAAGCTGTTCTGCTGCACAAAAAACAAATTAAATAAATAATATCAACCGATACTTTTACTGGTGAAAGAAAAATTAAAAATTATCTGAATGACTTTCGACATCAAGTTTAATTAATACAATATTTTATTTGATGAATTACTTGTAATAAAAATAATTCTTTACTGTAAAAAAAGACGAACGTTTATTTTCTCGTTATTATTTCAGTTACAGAAATTACTTAAGCCGCATAAAACAAACTGATTTATATTTAAAGAGATAAAATTACGCAAAATAATTACCACATAAACAAGAATTTGCCAAAACCTTTAGGTGATTCAGTTCTCTGAAGGACAGAATATGCACGAAGCTGTCTTATTGCCTTTACACACGAAATTGTGTGCTAAAAGCAAATTTAAGGTTAGCTGTCATTCTCGTTTTCCAGTCACGTTACATTCTTTAGAATTAGATAAATAGAATTCTTTAACAATTACTCACAGATTTTGTACATACATATGTAACATGTAAACACGAATTAAAATTCTTTGTTCATTATCAATCTTCATAATTACTTTCCTGGCGTCACAGCTCTGGAAGTATGGTGCAAGAATGACATTATGGTAATCAGTCAAAAATTTGGTGTATGGATTTTTTCCGTTTCTCAACGTTTCATGACCCAAGGGATCCCAAAAAAAACCCAAAAAAGTGGGGCGTAATGTTTGAATGTACGTGTTTATTAGCGTGTTTAAAGTTTAACAACATTTGACTGGATAAAGAAATTTTGACGAAATGTCGCACGGAGACTCGAATGGATGAAGTAATTTGATGGTAAAAGTTTGGGTTCATATATGCAACTAGTAGGGTAGATAGTTTCTTTGAGATCAATTTTCTCAAAATTTTTCAAACATAACCTCACTTTACATTAAGCTTATAAGCTTATTAAGCATTAAGCTTATAAGTACATACTTATATAGCTATTTTACCATCTTAAACAAAAGTTTGTCCCCAAATTTTCCCCCTTTTCCAAAAATATATATTTCCAAAAAAAAAAATATCTTTTTATTTATCGCACATTTTTTTACCGAATTTTTTTATGTCATCCTAAACATAGAAGTAGTGCAAGTAGCAAAAACAAAAAAAAAAACCCCTTTGGGAGCAAAATTGGGGAGGGACTATCAAAGTTTAAAATTTTAAAACCTTTTAAACTTTTTTTGTTTATCATTCAACTTATAAGAATAAATAACCAATTCCAGGAATATATAACAAACAATTTTGTTGTCAGTTTTTAATCACCGAATTTCTTTTCAAAAGTTCTGCATTCTTTATAAATCGTTTTGTTGCTTTGTACTTGTCATTTTTTCTACAATTAACTTTTGAAAAATCTAAAAAATTTAATCAAAATATTGAATAAATTTTATCAAAAATTTTGGAAGTATGATTTTAGCAGTGATTTGGTAAGTAATCTGGCTTCGTTCATTGTTATCTTTTTCCCCAGTGACTTTAGAAAGATACTAATAGGGAAATATTTAGATAAAAAATAAATATAATGTAATATATAATAATATATAGGGAATATAATATATATATAATATAATATATATAGGGAATATATAATATAATAGGGAAATATTTAGATAAAATAATATTCCTAAACATTTTTTTTATGAATACTTGAAAGATGAAACCTACAAATGTTTTATAAATATTTTCGATTAAGTTTATTTGTTTAAATTTGTCATAAAATTTAATAATTTTTTATACGCCTGTACGTTTCAAATAATTATTAAAAAAATAAGAAGAAGATTAGGAGATTATTTGTCAAAATATAATAGAATCTTCGAAATGACTATATATTTTTTTTATGCGGGTAATTAGATCTCTTACAAATTATAATTATAATTTAGCCCTCATATTTTTAAAAGATAAATATATACAGTTATTTTAATTAAACGTAAAGATATTGAATTATAGAAAAAGATGGTTCCGTAAGGAAATATTAATTTTCTTTATGGTAAAAAAAAAACACCAAAACATTCATGTTCACTAAATAGAAATACAAGCTTCCGAAGCACATGAAGATGCTGTTCATTTGTAATAGGGAGTCACACCTTTGGAACATTATTCCTACAAAAACAATATTTCATCTTTTTGAGTAGATCCAATTCTTTTAGCTTTAGAGTCTGTTAGTACAACCTCAATCAAAACCAACTCAATGGTACGTTTTTAACCTCATTTTTTATTTAAAGATCAAAACATTCTGTTATCGAAAATTTTCATTAATCAGTGGATTCTTTTTGGTCAAATTAATGTAAAAGAGTATAAATTAAAGATATTTAAATTATCGTATAAAATAAATAAATTAAAAAATTTACGAATCTTTGAAATTTTATGTTTAGGTTACTGAAATTATAATCAATTCTTCATTGTAATTAATTAATGTTGAATATCTTATAATATTACCCCGCAATATTTATAATACCTTGTAATATTATTCCATCAACCAACATTAACAATTTATACGAATACCAAAGAAACAACTTTTATAAAGTTGGTAACACCACAAATTGTCATAATAGACGTCCTCAGTTATTTCTTAGTTGGATGAACTTCCAAAAAAAGGTTTCTGCATCTTTTAATGTGTCATTGGAGTTATTTATTCAGTTCAATGTTTGTTAGGAAACCTTAAAACACGGTATTCCTTAATAAGTAGTATTAATTATGTACTTTAAATTGTACGTATTCTAAAACAGGCACAAAAAGAGGAAAAAATGTTTTTTAATCTTAAAATATTGGTACAAGGTTTAGAACAAAATTTAAAAATATTAGGTTAGAGGGCTGTAAAGAATACCAGCTGCCAGTAATGAGTATTATATGTAGATACAACCCAGACTGATGTAAATTAATTACAAGTACGAGTATTATGAATAAGATTTAAATTTCCTGGGTCAAAAGTTGCCCGAGTAAATCATCTGCTACACCAATAATGCTATGCTTGAAAAATAATAAATGATATGATTACTACTTCTGAACTTATTAGACTATTGTAATAAATCCAGTTTGTACTCCAGAAAATAAAATAATTAAACATTGTTATGTGAACAAATATTTTGCATTTCAAAAAAAAAAATATCTTGATTGATTTGATTAAACACAATACCATTTTATTTTTATTTAAATATTTAATAGTTTTGAAAAATTAAATTTTTACTGAGGAAGTATAATATGCTTGAGAAATAACCAGTGTCTATTGAAAGAAAACGTTATTATGTTTTAATAATTAATAATCTTTGCCTAAAATATTAAAGAAGATTTAACTAAAACATAGTTAAATAATATCATAAATCATAAATTCAGTATATTTTTGTATTAATTAAGTGATGTGAATGCATAAAATTTGAATTTCCCTTTCTTTGTAATTCTTTCTCACTACATAATAAGCATTTCTTTTCCTAAGATTCTTCTCATATTTAATGGATTTTTTTCATTTGTTACATAAAAATTAGATTGTATATAGACTAAAATTATATTAATGCGAGATCTACATATAAAATTCAGATTAAAGAAATGTACATGGGTACTATATAAGATTTTATAATTAATATTTTCCACAGAAAAGAACAAGGAAATTAAAAATAATAATTATATTTGTGTTAATTCATAATTTTATTAAACTGTTTGTTATTCGTTAATTTAATTTTTTTTTCTGGAAAATTAATATTTCTTTATATAATAAAAAAAAAACCTAAAATTCTATTTATACAACTGTAATAAAAAAAAAATTCTATTTTATAAGTTTCTTATTTCACTTCAAAATAAAGAAGAAACGGAAAATGTTATAATTCAGTTTAAATATATTGCGATAATTTTATTTTTTTTATTAAAACTTTTAAAAAAATATTACCGAAACTTTATCCCACCAATTTCCAATCTTGAGAAATCTATATCAGGATTCATATTTATCTAATGGCAATCCATTTATTTAAAATTTAAAACACGTAATATATTTATATATTTTATTCTGGTACAAGCATTAAAAGTAATGAAGCTTTAACGTTTATGAAATAATTTAATTCGGATAAAGTAATTTCCCCTAAACAGGATTTCAAATTTTTAATAATGCATTAAATGTATTTGAACGTAATAACTTTTTTTTTTTTTTAATTTTACTGAATTATATTTTGAGATATGCCTTTTCATATTATTGTGTTTTCTTATAAACTTAATGATGTAATTGATTAAAGAAAAGCAATATTTTTAAGGAAAGGTATTTCTCATTCAATAATAAATATAATGATTGGAGAAAATTTATTTATTCTCAAGTATCATAACATTTTTAAAAAAAAATTTCAAACTATTTTGAAATTTAAAACAATGTAACTGCTTCTACAGTAAAGTTTGATAAAGTGAACGGTAAATTTAATTATTTTGTACTACTGTGTCATTATTCCAATTAAAACTTCTTTCTTGAAGTTTTGTCTTGAAGTCACAGGAACAATATTTAGCCCATACAAATTATACATACAGACACAATCACAAGTATTACCGAGTAGTTTGTTAATCATCAACAAAAATGCTAATGTAAGATAAGAGTATTATAAGAAATGAAATTATATGTAACTAATAAAGATTATTTAACTCGGCCTGTAATAAACACTTCCATAAAAAAAGTATAGTCCGTCTAAGACGTAACATAACGATAGTATTGAATATAATAAAAACCGACTTAGTTTCATTATAATTTACTGGTAACTAAGTCACTTCTGTTATAAGGTAATAAAAAGAAAACAATTAAAAAGCAAAATTGTTTTCATGTCTTGACGGAGCTATTAAAACCAGGGACAGTTAATGTCTTAAAACATAGTGCCTGTCTGTCTCTTTGCCAAGAAATTGCTGGACATTGTCCGCAAGGGAATGATTAACACAAGTGATGTATAGAAAAGATGAGAAAGAGAGAGCGAGGGAGCGAGCGAGAAGGTTGAAGAAAGGGAAAGAAAGAGGAAAAGAAAATAAAAGAAAGGAGGAAGGGTATGAAACAAAACCTACAGTAGACATGAAGTTGTAGTAGGTAAGGGGAGGGTGTCAGAGTTTCAGAAGGATGATGAGGAGAGACGAACGACGGTAGACAGATAAAGAGGGGGGATATAGCTGAAGAAGAAGGCTGTAGACGTCACGTCTCGGTGCAACATCCAACAAAAACACACCGACACTATTAAATTCCAGCAGGTAACCTTCATAGGCATAATTTGATATCGCCTGGCTGCTCGCTCAGACGCAGACAGCGGCGACTGCAGCAGCCTTATATTGTCCGTCTGTATGTCTGTACGTCTGTCTAGGTCGCCGTTACAAGCACATGCTCACGACCTCCCCACGGTACTCTTTTAATATTCTCTTACTACAAATACTGGTATTTACTTCTTACCTAGAAAACTAATTTGATACAAACAACAATAAAATTCTCTACCGGTTAACGATTTAATTTTGAAAGTAAATATTAGTTCGTCGTATAATCCCATAAAATAAATAATAAAATCTAATTGGAAATTACGTTTCACTAGGCCGATAATAAAGTTATAAATATTGTTAATATTCTATTAATGGAACGAATTACTGAGAGATATAGTATAACGTATCGCTGAAGTAATCATTTTTATAATAATGACTGTTCGGTTCAATAGTTACTCGTTAAATGTAGATGACAGTTTTACGCTATTATTTTCATGTTACCGATTACGGATATCGGTGATGCGATTAACGACTAATTATCGATTAAATAAAAATGTGGAATACTTAAAACCCAAAATTTGAGAAAAGATATAAACAGGTCTGTAACTAAAACGGCCCCAAATGAAATATTATTGAACTATTTACTCTGACTATGAGCAAACAGTCTTTTACAATTAATCTAAATGAAATTGGTCAAACAAGGTTAAGTTGCTTAAAATACATCTATTTACTTAAAGCCAAAAAAGACTTTAAGTAGATTAGTAAATAGCATGCTACCTAAAAATATTATTTAAATTTTCTGGTACATTTAAAAATATGTAATTACAAAAAAAAAAAAAAACACCAAACAGTCCGTTAAAACGTTCATCGTTTTCTATTTAAAATTGTATTATAAGAAACTGTTTTAATATAATCTATATACTTTTTTTATAAGTACCTACGCAGCCTACAAAATCAAGATCTATGTATGTATTTCATCATACTCAAATAATAAAATAAAATTTAAAAAATCATTGTACAGACGGACATTTAAACTGTAGTAATAAAGTTGAATTGTTGGAAATTAAGAGTGATTCTTAAAAATTAACGATTAAAACAACAATAATATGAAAACACAACATAGATGGAAAATGCCTATGTCGTATGCTAAAAGCAAAATAAAACCACAATTAAATAAAATATATAAAATTTAACTTAAAAGAACAAAATTACAATTAAAAATTACAAATTAAACTTTGGCATAAGCAAAATGCTACAAATAGGCAAAAAAAAATATTATGTATATTCAAATTTTTAAATACAAATGCACGAATTTAAGAAACCGTAAGATATTCGATAACGTAGTCTTATCGTTTTGACATGGTAAATGCTAAACAGAATACGAACTCAGCATGGTAGGGGATTTGCTGTATAAATGGGGTAAAACACCGATGCCCCTTTGCGAGTGTGGTGAAAATCAAACTGTTAAACGCATCACAGAGGTTTGCCCTAGAACAGCTTATGAAGGAACTCCTGACGATTTCCTGATGACGACTCCAGAATCACCAGCTTATATTAATTTGTTTGTAATTTTTGACTGTAATTGGTGTTGTGTCTTGGTGCCATACGCTAAATAAAATAAATAAATCGTTCCCTAAAACACTTGTGATGTTAACCGCAAATTTAAATTTTCACAGCGATGCCGCATAACAGACACAGTCCACAATTATGTGATGTGATCTGGTACAATCCTCAATTCTAATGCGGTGCACTGTCAGTTGGCAGTCGCAACGAACACAAACAGATTCATAGGTCTGAATCATGAGATAAGTACGAGTGAGCGAGCCTAGGTGCCCAACTTCCGGCCTCCGTGGGGCAAGTGGTAGCGTCTCGGCCTTTCACCCGGAAGTCCTGGGTTCGAATCCCGGTCAGGCATGGCATTTTTCACAGACGCTGCAAGACGTTCATCTAATTCTCTGCGGAAAGAATTGCTTGACTGCAGCCCGGAGGTTAAACAAAAAAAACAACAGGTGCTCGCAAACACCAAATAATAACCCCTCTCGATGTTTATTCCTGCACGAAGAGCTCCATGCTGAAACAGTGTCCTTAACTCAACGAAGTTTATTATTGATGCCACTCTGCCGTTCATTTCGAACCACCTTCAGAAAACAGACAACATCGTTCGAAACAACACGATTTAGTGAAAGGAGTCTCCAAACATGCCTCTTTTCCGCACGATCGGCGTAATCATTGCCTGAAATTCCAATATGGCCGGGGATCCAGCAGAAGTTCTCAGTTATATTACATTTAGTCATTGCAGAGGTAATAGACTGTATATCACTGATAACAGGGTATCTGGAGTAGATATCACTAATGGCTTGCAAGGCATTCATAGAATCTGAACAGACAAGTACGTGTTGAAATGCTGGGCTAATTATATTTAAGGCCTTATTTATAGCTTACAGCTCCTAGTGAAAACACTGACTGTGCTGGGAAGGCCAAACATGTATGTTCTATTGCCAACCACAAAAGCACCACCAACAAAATTATCGTGTTTAGAAAACCGACTGTGTAAACTGTAGCACCAGGATTCACGCTATTTACAATATTATACAATCTTTCTCCTAACATAACCGGATTCGTGATATCGAAAAAGACTAAACCAATAATTTACGAGAAAAAGTTACCAAGACGGTAATAACGTTGGGTAACTGTAAGAACTAAAGGTGTATTTAGATCAGAAAAGGCGATGATCTCTGATGCCTAAGGAGGCAGTAGATTTCGCTCTTTCCTGATATCGATATTGTAAGTCAGAATACAGTTCACAAGTCACGTCCAAAAATGAAAATTATTTTTAAAAGTAACAACCATCCTACACCAGAGTTACTAAGTCAAGTAGGAGCGAAGTGATTTCCCATTATCTTCTTTATTGTGCAAATATACGGTTACATAACAGCATTTCAACCCTGAAATATAAATATATTTAGCTCTAAAATATATGCTACACTACAGGGACCGGTTGGATGTTGGCTCCTTATACTTCAGGTGTTTTTCACGCGTCAAAGACAAAATAAAAGTGAAGCAGATAGTGCACAGCTACAAACGAATTAATATATATTTTGTGTTGCTACGCAATGTATGATTCAACTCATCATGTTATCTTGCGTAGTTACATAATCTAAATAGATTAAAATATAACGTACAGATTTTTTCCATACTATTCTTTGTTATCTGTTCATTGTTTAATTAACTCGACTCATAGGGTAACAAATTTTCGAATTTCACTTTTTTATATTTTATCAGGTCGCTGATAAGAAATTCTTTAATAATAATGATGTTGATTATACAGTGGTACATTGTACAATCACATGCTTGTGTTTTGGAGAAAGGGTTTAAGCATTTTAATGCGTATGTTCCACCATTCGGCTCATTGAAGAAAGTAAACGAAATATCATATCAGTATAATCTTGGCGTAGAATACTTATTATTCTAAAGAATGACTAAATCATTTTCGTTTTCCTGAGTGATTTTTTTCATGTCAGATGATGTACAATTCATGATCATATATATATTTATAATATATATATGGCCTACATTTACGAAGATAAACAAACTAGCATTCTCATCGTGGCTTCATCCATGCTATTTGGTTACTTGTGTTTCCTGTCGCGGTCAATTTTTCTTTTATTTTATGTTTTTATTCAAGTAACCGGAGGCAGGTGTAGCCAGTCGCGTCATACATACAGTAACAATAGCTGTGTTGGTTGAGCCGCCGCGCCATACACCGTCGCACCCCTTTAAGAATCGAAATTAAAAAAAGAAAACGAAACTTTTTATAGATATTTATCTGAAGAATATTGCAAGCCCTAATCTAGTGAATATCTCATTTAGTATATTCGGAAATAGGAAAAATATACAACCATTGTTCAAAATTCAAGGTCAAGTTTAAAAAAAACTAAAAATTTGTTTTTAGTTATTCAAATAAATTGATTATACACACCATAAATCAAGTTGATATCTTTGTTAAAGAGATGTTTAAAAAAAATCCGGGTTTCAATAAACAAAAATTTATTTTAAACCTTGCAACCTCTTTAAACTCGGAACTTCAAAAAAAATCTGATATGGGCACTACATGACTTCCTTGTACGCCTATTAAATTACATATACATAATTTTTAATTTCTACGAAGTATTATACGAAGTATATCACGAAAAATGTCGTTTTTCAGATTTTAACGGAAATATCCATTTTGACCATCACTGAATCCATTTTGACTAGTTTCGATGTGACGTCTATACGTACGTACGTATTTACTAATGTATGTATATACCTCGCATAACTCAAAAACGATTAGTCGTAGAATCTTGAAATTTAGATTTAGAACTGTTGTAGCATCGAGTTGTGTACCTCCCTCTTTGATTGCAATTGACTGAACCGAAAATGTCCAAAGAAACCCAAAATCCAAAAGAAATTATATTTTGGATTTTTTCTTAACTGCAGTAATAAGGCCTCATTGAGAGCTTTTCAACGATATATCATAAGTGGTACTTATTTTTATAGGTTTCAGAGTTATAGACAAATAAAAATTTAACCAAGAAATATTTGTTCTTACAAGGGGAAAATACATCGGTTCAAATCCGACTTCATTTCCTTTTCTTAACTTTTTTTAAAATTTAAATATATTCATTTATTAATAATTAATAACCTTTGATTGTAAAAAAAAATTACATTTGTAATAATTCAATAATAACAATAAAAAACATATGAAAAATGTCGGAAGTTGTTAATGAAATAAAATATTTTGTACTTTTCATTTTAAAAAATGTGTAAAATTTTTCGCGATCACAATACTTCCTTTAGTTCGTACAAGGAAGTAACTAGACATTAGTTTTTAGATATTCACATGAGAATTACAAACACCAAAAATCAAGTTGATATCTTCATTTGTTACCGACAAATAAAAAATTAATAATTTCATTTTTACTTCATTTTTACCTTTTAAATTAGAATTTCAAAAAATGCTTTCTTATTGGGGACTTACATCGTAAGAAGAACATGTATACAAATTTTTATCAATTTATCTGCAATAGTTGGTGCTGGACGTTAATAAATCAGTCAGTCATGTCTTGTTCTTTTATTATATACATATATATATAGAGAGAGAGAGAGTCAGAGGGGATGGTGAGAGGGAGTGAGAGAGAGGGAGAGAGATAGACAGAGAGAGATCAACTGGTAGTTAAATGTTTGTTTTTAGAAATTTTATCATATTTAAAACTGTGTAGGTATTATTCATTTTACATTTTACAAATTGATCTTTGCTAAATGTCACAACGCTTTTTTGTTATTTTTAGAGTTATCCGTAAAATTAGAATTTTAATATCTATTTCGAGTCTCGATCTTATTTTTATTTTCTGTGTTTTATAAAGACCGCTAGAAAACAAATCAATAATACTCTAAAAGTAGATAATTGTAATTACAAGCCTATTTTTATAAATAAATAAACGGTAATAAATGACCTTTATTTTTTAAAAAAAGAAAAATAAATAAAAAGGTTAAGTAAAATAAATATTTGATGTAATAACTTTAAAACTATGTTGGTTTAATATAAAAATTGTATGGCCGTTTAATATTAAACGGTTAATTACATTTCCTTACGAAAAGTTTTTCATTGACTAATTTTTTTTTACCGTTTATTTATTTTTTTACAATGTTGTCAAGTTTCATGATTACACATAACACCATTTCTCATATTTTATTCAAAGATAAATAATAAATTTAATTATTACAGATAGTTTATATATAGTTACAATTTAAGGTAACAAATTTAACATTTTGGTGTCAGTTATCATTTAGTATTAATACAGTAATATGCAGTAATAATATGGTGTTATATGTACGTACTATATTAAACAGTTAACACGGCACATGCATTATTTAATTAACAACTGTTACAGATTTGACAATTCACCTGCAAATAGAAATTTTAACATTAAATATCATCTATTAAATTATAATGTACCTTAACTTTTAATATTTCATCATATTTGAAAAATAATTAATATATAACAATAATAATGAAAATAAATATAATGATATATTGTTGTAGCAGTATATTTGTTATTTTCAATATTGAATAGAAACGTTATCACCAAACTATAAATACAAAAATATCCAGCCATTTATTAACTATTTATTCCTAAATTATTTCACAACGAATTCAATTCAAATGTAATAAATACAATATGTTACGTAAATTGATTTAATGTTTTGTCATACTTTAATTAAAACTATCTTACATTTTCAATTGTTATGCTTAATGACAAGTCCGTCACCATAAATATTTTTAACCAACAAAAAACTCTTGCCCAGAATTGCACAAGAAAACCGACTTTCGTTAATTTTATTTGGTTTTTAATATTTTAATATTTCTTTTTAATTTTGTTTAATATTGCTAGCGATAGATACATCAGATAATAAAAAAGTCAACGTTCCAACTTGTAGCATCATAACCAACCACGTTTCTAACATGCCTCGCTAAAAAATCTCTTACACGTTAAATTGAGCGTAACTCAAGAAGAACTCAACCAATCTTCATCAAATTTTCACATCCACAACTTCAAATACACTTATACGTCATATATAAATTTCAGTGAAATTGATGTAGTAGTTTTTTTGGTTTTCGAGCCACAAAATTTTATACATAAGCCACATATATATGAGTATAAAAACATTTAAGGAAACCCCAAATTAAGTGAATGATATTTTTGTATTCCTCACACTCTTAAAAAGTAAAGAAATTTCCTTTTATCCCCCCACTACCACCGCAATTTCCAATATTCGACCGAAAGCAATACCGTACTTTTCTTTATTTTTTTAAAACAACAAACGATTCTTGAGATAAATCAAATCCTATTCGATCTACAGTTACAAAAAATTAACAATAACTTTGTCAAAATCACTTTACCACCTCATCATAAAAACTTGTTCCCGATAAAATTATGTTGTTAGACATAAAGAAAAAACTGCAAGAAGAAATTAAATCAAAGTATTTAAACTAATTTAAATACATAGTAAGAATAACATTAAAAATAAATGGGGTATTTATTATCTGCTAACAACTTAAATCACAGTTTTAAAATGTAAAAATAAACTGATTCAATCAAGTTCTTTGTAATTAACATGGTAAAATACAATACTTCACTGTTGAAAGTATTTAACTTTAAAGCTAGAGATTTATATTTCATAATCATTGGTCATCTATTTACTTGTAAATATTCATAAAATGAACATAATTTACAACAGTTAACAATACTTTCAACGGGTAAATAACCCGAAAAAAGGTAAATTTCTTTGTGGCATCCACCGAGTGACAGTTGCGGTCACCACGCCACGCCCTCCGTACCAAGTCCTTATGGGCTTTACCGGAGGTCATCTTCAAAACCTCGCCAAAAGGTGTCTCATAGCTTTTTCTTGCCTCACTCAAGATGCCACCGATGCGAATGCCACATGTAACATTATTCTTCATTATAAACAGAAAAACACAAATGGTAAATCTTACAGTAAATGCTTATTGCAACTTACATTTAGTAAGATGGGCGCAACCTCATTATTATCTAAAGCAAATTTTAAATGAAATATTTCCAGATTATTTGATAGGTCGTCGAGAAGCCATAGAATAGCCTGCCAATCCTTCAGATCCGTATCTTCTAGATTATTATTTTTGGTGTTACTTAAAACATAATGTATAGGAAAAAAGTCTATAAACATTGACGACATGTAAATGTGTATAATTGATGAATCTGCACGTGTAACTCCAAACATGATACCATAAGTTATAAACGGATGTTACTTAAGGTTAACGCGCTGCTGAACTGTAGAAGGGAAGCTTTTTGAAATTTTATTGTACCATGGTATGGATTCAAAATTGACTGCGTTAAGTTATTTAGAACGGAAAACATTTAAATAGATTTTTAAATACTGTAAAAAATATTTAAAAATTGAAATATTGTGATAATTAGAATAAATATTGTCAGTTAACCTACACATTTAATTTGTAATACAGTTGCAAATTATTAGTTATTGTGTATTAAAATTATTATTATTAAATCATAAGTTATCTAATTTCTGTCCAAAATTTTCCTGGATATTTGGCAAAAAATCCTACTGACAAACATTTCTTGTAAGATCTCCCATTACTGTTATTTATTATTGTGAAGGCTGATTTTATTAATGTTTGGGCCATTAAGGCGAATATTAACTGTTTAAAGTTTGGTATTGCATATAATTGTGAAGGTAATAGAAATAAAATTAACTACGAGGTGTTTTACCTTGTTTTATTACCACAGCGATTTTTACGTTTTTGTAACTCTGATTGCTTTTAACTCGAAAACGAAGGCATTTTATTTAGAAACGGTTTTCTCCATCTTTTTTCTCGTAAAATGTTATATTAAAATCATGTATCACATATCCACATTCCTGTTTAAAAAAAATCTGATGTGAACACCACATGACTTTCTTGTACGCCTATTTAATTACATATACACATTTTAATAAAATGACAAGTACATAAAATTTTATTTCATTAATAACCTCTGATTTTTTTTGATCGTAAAAATTTTTTTTAAAATGAGTGGTTAATAATTTATTAATAAATCAATATATTCAAATTGCCCACCGGGCTGGTCTGGTGTTGAACTGGTTCGCAAATCCGCTGATTTCGAAGTCGAGGAGTTGTAAGGTTCAAATCCTAGTAAAGGTAATTACTTTTATACGGATCTGAATACTAGATCGTGGATACCGGCGTTCTTTGATGGTTGGGTTTCAATTAACCCCATTTCTCAGGAGTGGTCGACAGTCTCAGGAGTGAGACTGTACAAGACTACACTTTATTCGCGTTCATACGTATCATCCTCATTCATCCTCTGAAGAAAAAGTGAAAGACATAAAAAAAAGGAGATATGAACCGTCTGATTTGAACCAATGTGCCTTCCCCTAAGATCCAAATATTTCATTAACTAAAATTTTATTTGGCTATAACTCGGAACCAATGAAAATAAGTTTAATAGCTCTCAATGAGAGCTGATCACTGCAGTAAAGAAATAATCCAAAATCCAATAACATTTGGATTTTGGACTTTTTTGAACACTTTTGGTTCAGTCGATTGCAATCAAAAGAGGAGGTACACTTGTACATGTTACAACAGTCCTAAATCCAAAATTTCAACATTCTACGGCTAATCGATTTTGAGTTATGCGAGATACTCGCATAACATAGTAGTATAACATACTCGCATAACATAGTAGTTACATTAGTACATATGTACATACGTACAGATGTCATGCCGTAACTAGTTATAATGGATTCAGTGATAGTCAAAATGGATATTTCCGTTGAAATCTGAAAACCAAAATTTTTCGCGATTACAATACTTTAAAAAAGTTTGATTTGATGAGACGGATTCAAGATAGCGGACAAAAATTTCAAATGTACATTAAAGTAGTAATTTTTTAACTATTTCTGTCTTGTTTCTATATCCTATTGTACCTTTGTTTTGAATATAAAGCCGTTTCTATATTTTAATGTAACTCTATAGATTGTTTTTCTGGTTTTAAAATTGAATTTTGCGGCAAATTCATTTTTATTTTAATTATTTCTTAACAGGATATTACAAGAAATAAGTTTTTTTGAATAGCTGTACAATTTTTTTTTTAATACAAGACTAAGTATTTTCTTTCATTATAGAGTACTTTAAAATTTTTCTTATTATATCTGGAAATTAAAAACAACCTTATTATATTAATTCTACTTTTAATGTAAAGAATCTAAACAAATTTTTATTATAATAATACTACTGTTTAATATCAATAAACCGTATTTTATAATACCATAGAGAAATTCTCCATCGTCTCTTCCTGTCTACTAGTCATTCTAAACCAAACTATTCATAACTGTAAAACGAAGAGGAGAATAAATCTCATGAAGTTATGAAGTGCTCATAATTGAACAAAACTGCAGTGAAATGCAATAAGTTTGAAAGAAAATAATCTATTGAAAAACGTCATTCGAAATTGCAGAAATACAGGGAATAAAGCATTGCATTCAAGCGATTTAATTAATTTAAATCCTTTATATGAAGTTTTTAATTAGAAGCAAATCTTCCCTTCAATATTTAGATATTGACTATAATAAATTTTCATTGTTCACGTATATCCTACCGTACGTCAATTAAAGTATTTTACATCGTTCTTACTACCCTACACTTTTTGCTATCTGTCGTTAATTCTCTTGGTACACACGGATTGATGAAACTCGTAACAATTTTAACCAGATAATTTCGACATTATTATAAGTACAAATTGTAATTATAATTCACGAAAGGGCAGAAAATATTGTGACTTATTGTAACTAGGATAAATTTAACTAGTATATGAAAAATTAATAAATATATTAAAACGCTGACAACACAGTTGTAGGACTTTCCCGTCTCACGGTTTATTCTGATACACGGCTTACACACACATACTTACACAATTTAGTTAAAAATAATTATCATTTCATTTAAATATAATATTTTTTCTTTATATAATTCAATAATCCTAACCTAAGCGCGCGTGCATACCGTAATTCATTCGCGCGGATTTGGCGGTACTAGCGGCCACTTTAAATATTATTAATTTATTTAATTTACCGCTTACCTGTGACGTTACAACATAGCAGACGACTACAGCAAATCCACCGGGTTGGTCTAGTGCTGAACACGTCATCGTTAATCAGCTGATGTCGAAGTCGAGCTTCAAATCCTAGTACAGGCAGTTATATTTAAACGGATTTGAATGTTACATCGTGGATACCGGTTTTCTTCAGTGGCTTTTCTTTTTTTCCTGTTTAGCCTACGGTAACTACGGTATTATCTTTCAGATAGTACTTCAGAGAATGAATGAGGATGATAAGTATGAGTGTAAATGAAGTGTAGTCTTGTACAGTCTCAGTTCGACCATTCCTGAGACGTGTGGTTAATTGAAACCCAATCACCAAAGAACCCCGGTATTTCTTAAGTGGCTGGGCTTCAATTAACCACACATCTCAGGAATGATCGATCTGACACTTTACAAGACTACACTTCATTTACATTCATACATACCATCCTCATTCATCCTCTAAAGTAATACCTTCCGGTGGTTCCGAAGGCTAAATAGAAAGACAGAGAGAGAGACGACTACAACAGCTGTACGTCAGTGCTGCACTAGCACTTCTTGTGGTAAAACGAGGTAGTAATGACACACATACCCATTTAGCCACTAGTTTATTTAGCGAATTTTTTGGGGTGGGTACTTTTTTGACATTTTTTGGAGAATTATTTTCAAAAAAAATGTTTTTTTGCAAAATATTATTCTTTTAATTAACAAATGTGCCTAAGAAAAATAAGACCTTAATTAGGCGAAATCTCGAGATACTGAGGGTAACCTTGCTCTGCAGCCTCACCCCGCTGACGTAAGTTAAATTTTTTAATGGCATCAATAACCCGTATATAGAAGTAACTAAATCGATCGAATAGTTCCGAAGATATAAGGGTGTGAAACACCAAACACATACACGTACAAGCGAACATTTCCATCCGGTTTTTGAGTTCCTTAGGTGTCAGAACGTCGAGATCCGATGAAAACCGCATACGCCCAAATTAGACCGATTACACTACTTTCCCTTCTACAGCTATTGCTCCGCTATAGCGCTAGACGGGAGAGTAAAAAATAAATAATTAATCTGTAAAGAATTATATTAATAATATAAACACGTCATTTGTTTATGTAAATCAATAATATTTTAGGCTTATTATCTTACTAGAAGAATAAGAAGTGAAAAAAAATTGATAATTTGTACTTTTGTCGTTTCTATTGTATCTTAGATTCATGAAATATTTATCAAACGAATCGATTCAATAACGAGATTGTTACTGAGTATATATAATTCACAATAATTTTAAAAAACAAATGTGGCGATCTGTAGAAGTAATATTCTTCAAGCTAAAGGAATAAAATTATTTGAAACACGTATGATAGAGTATAAAAAAGGATTTTGAAATAAATTATATTTAACAAATAGTTAGTTCTAAAAATTATAAAAATTTTTGAAATTTTAGTAAAAATACTTAACTCGATTATCATTTAATCATTTTTTTAAAATATTAAAATAAGTTTGTTTTATAAATTTATTTAGATTTAATCTCTGAAATTACTTTACAAAATATTTTGAAATTCTTACTGAAATGAAATCAGAAGTTCTACTTTAATTTATTAAAAACGAAATTAATTTAAAAAATGAACGTTTTAAAATGTTTATAAGATTTTAAATTTAAAAAAAAAATACCAACACAAAAATTCAAATTGAAAGTGAATGAATATTAATATGAATTCAGAAAACCTTTATTTCTTTAAATACCATTTTAGTAAAATAAATACTTTTTTATATGTTAAAAAACAATTATTTAGCTCATAGAGCTATTTTGTAGGTAAAATATTTTCATAAATATCAGATGGCTAAATTTATCCTTTTTTTATTTTTATATAATCATTTAGTCTTGACAGATTTGCTTGACAGAATTCAGTAAAAATTACTTGTAATGTGGAGTTATTTCTTAGCCGGTAACTTTTCTATTTTTTAAATTATTTTCTTTTTTTATAAAATCATATAATACATATATATATATATATACTGAATTGAAGCAATGCACAAGTATATAGCACCCTTAGTTTCACAAGATAGGGATACGGGTAGTATATTAATCTGAAATTGGACATTATTTTCCCCAGTTTTTCTTGTGGCTATGATGAATTTATAAAGAGGCAAACGTCAGCAATTACTTTCTCTGAGAATATTGATTTTCATTGTACAACTAGTCCCTGCTATGAATAAAGTTAAGATTTCCTTATGGTTGAATGTTACCTGTAATTTAGTGGACGGCAAACTGACGTGCAACCGTATATATTGCTCAGTGAAAAAGGCAACCACACACCAATTCTCTCCTCACTTTTCTTTGTAATCCTAAGAGACAAAAAGGAATTATCGGTTGGAACATTTACCGCCTATGAGAAAGAGTATGGTCGCTTCTCTAAAGTATAGATCCTCTATCCTGGTACTGCGATCTTGAAGATACTGTTGAGCACACCATCTGACAATGCCAGCGGTGGGACGTGATCAGACAAGATGTCAGGGTAAGCTGGCTTTCTCCGGAAGAAACAGTTCCATACATGTTGATAGGAAGAGCGGAATGGGGCAAGGTAGTACACCTAGCAACGAGTATCCTGAAGACTAAAGCGAGAGAAGCTGGAGAATGGGATAGAGCCTGATTTAGGACCCAGATCAGTAAGAGGACTGAGGACTGAAGATCACCCAGCAAGGAATCAGAGTTGCATTTAAAGACCTGAGACTCAGGCGAAGAAAGTAACTTGCAGGTGAAGGGGCGAAGGACAGCCCCCTGTGGAGTCGTCGTGCGTCTGCACTTGTGCGGATGGGCGACGGTGATGAAGCACGTGGACTCTGGACCCCTGGACCCTAAAGGCACCTCCTGGGCTCGCGCAATGCCTTAACTGCAGGACCAACCCCGGAGGAGGAGAAACGGTGAGATATGAGTTTTAGTCTGCAGGGTGCGGGTACACATAGACTCTTAATAATATCTAGCCGAACCCGTGCGAGTGCGAGTCCGACACTCCTCCACTTATGGGGGGTGCGTAAATGGCATTTCTCAGACTCATCTATAACAAAAAAAAGATAGCCAGAATTTTTAACGGAAATCCTTTAATCTTTAAAAATGGATTTTACATCCTGTAGATAATAGAAATAATATTCGTACAGTAACTATTTTATGAAAAGCGATGGATATATCAAAGTAAACCATTTTCCTATATTTATGGAAAACCGAAAGACATGTATATATATTTTTTTTTTTGTAGTTGGCGTACCGATAATCGACGAACGGAAAATTTTTAAGACACTTGAACGATAGATAGAATTGTGTTTATTTGGTTAAATGATATTTTTTAAAAGTAATCTATTGCAAAGTTATAGGATGTTAATACTGGCTTTCCCCTCGGAATGCCAATAGTCTCTACTCGAGACTGAGTTTTTATTTAGCTTGCGGTAATTCCTACAGGTTTCCAAAAAAATTGAAACTCTCAAGAAAACGCACAAAAAAAGGTTTAATATAATACAAAACTTAATATTTTTCCACGTAATGGTTTTTAAGATAAAAAATAACAAGGTAAGAATCTTCTTTTGTGAACATACCATAATTCTTTCAGTAAATGTTGAGTAACAGCTTGTTTAAATTTCTTCGGAAAAATAAGCGAAAAATAGAGAGTGCTTGCGCGATAGTCGTTGAGGGGGAAGCGGTTCGCGGCAGTCGCTTACGAATAAAGCTGAATTCATAACTTCAAATTGGCGGAGTGTGAAAAAATCTATTTATCTCCACGAATTTTGGAAGGATCGAGACCATTTTTTTGAAATAAATTTTAAATTTAAAAGATTTTTTTAAAAATTACCTTGAATTTAATGTAATTTTTTTAAGCAAAGTTTTTGAACGTATAAATAGTTTTATTTATGTATATAGATTTACGAACGTATACAACAGTAATATTAATTAGAACCAATCAACGTATATTAATTGGACCGGATATTACATAAATATGACAAACAGTGTTTATAAGTATTATTCTGTCTGAGTTTACACAAACGGACTTTACCCAGACAGAATTATAATTATAGAGTGCATTCATATTCATGAGTTATAACACATACAATAATTATTATTTAAATTTATCAATTTTTTCCATCTACAAAAACGAAGAGTGCAGTAAGTACATAAAACCCGACTGTATCTGAAATAATATGTATGATAGTGCGATAACTATTTTTTCTAGCTACCCTAGTTTAAAAAAAAAATATGGAGTATTTAAAAAAACTATATAACTCACCCCCTGAAGATACTGATCCTAAACTTTTACCAATAAATTACCTCATATACACTAGTGTCTGTGCCAAATTCCATCAAAATGGGCTTATCCAATCCAAAGTTATTAAGCTTCAAACTCACACACGAATATTACCCACCACTTTTTTATTTTGTTTTTTGAAGCCCCTGAGCCATGACGAAGAGAAATTTAAAAAAATTCATACTCCATTTTTTTACTAATAACCATACTCTCTTTCTTACAGCATAACTCTGGAGCTATGATGCCAGGAAATTGGAAGAAACTCTTTGGCAGTAATCAATCAGTGACGTCAGGTGATCCTCGAAAATTGTGCTTATAAATTATCGATGCGGTAAGATTATTTTTCATACTAATTCTTTCATAACCAATTATTTAGTTTTCCATCTAAATTTAATTTTCTATTTATTAATTCAATATCATTGAAGAATTTAATTTATTAAATAGAGTACAAAAGGAGCAATATCTATTGTTTATAGACCAACTAATTACTATACAAACGAATAAAATTAAACTTAATAATTGTGTTGATAAAAAAAAAAGTATATATATATATAATTAAAACGGTTGAAGTAATACTTACCAATGAACATGAATAAATAACTTTAACTCGGTATTAAATGTTTTATACAAAAGAATAAAACATTTTTAATAGTTTTACTTTACATGTATAAAAAGAAAACAACTGTAGAGAAGATAAAATTATTCAGTACAAGAATTAAAACAAGAAATAAAAAGTTACCCTCCAGCTGCATCATGTATTACCCGCATGTAAATACAAACCCGTATTTATTTTATGCACTAAGTAACCCTTAGTATAGTATAAAATAGTGTGCATTTCTGTCACTTCCTGAACTAAGTTGTTTTATAATTAATTAATTTCATTTCCCTTGCATAACAGTTTTAAAGTCAAATTATTAAATAAATATAAATAAGAGGTAGTAAATTTGTATTTAATTAAAGTTAACGTTGATTTATTAAAATTCACATTTTACGGTAATTAAATTAAATATTTCCATTACAATTTGTTATTGTTGTTATAAAATATTTAAATTTAAATAATCAGAATTCCTTGTAATAGGAATTTGATATCAACTAACGGGATACCAAGTACTGTAGTTTTAGATCGCTGCATAGTAAATAGGATTTTAACTCAACATTAAATAAAGCACATACTATTATAATTATTAAATTATAGATAATTTAGAACTTAATAATTAGTTTTTAAATAATTTTGTTATTTTTTTTTTTTTTGGTGACAAAAAAACAATCAAAATAATTATATTTAATTATTAATTAAGTCATTGCCCGTTTACATTTAAAAAGATGAATTTTATTTATTGTTTATAGTTAATCTTTACCGATTTTGGTGCATATTAACTTCATTTCTAATCCAATTGTTATTGGATCTCCACGTAATTATAAATTTATTTTCTTCTGCCTTTCTACAATTCTTCAAAAACGTTTACAAACAGTGTTTCTTTTTCAGATCATCGTTTATACAATCAAACTAATTTTGGTAGATCATCCTTTAGGTTTTGGTCATATCATATTTAGATAAAAATTTTATCTTTCTGCTTTCACTTCAAATTCTTTATAAGCACCCTAACCGTCTTTTCAATTTTTTCTTGTAGTCTTCTATATACTATATTTTTACTTTTTAACTCGATCTTTCCTTCATCTTTCTACCATTTTCCTAATTAAATGAAAACCCCTTATTTTACTGTTTTTAATCGTTAAATTTTCCATAAAGAGGTAGTTTAAATATTAAATTTTATTTTAATATTTTTTAAGTGTTAATAACTATTACGGATATAGATAAACCAGACTTTCGGTCGTAAGAAAGGTTTTCCGAAAATTGTAGCATTAATAACAAATTAAAAAAATTACTCATAAATAAACAAATTATAATCTCAGATATATTAATAGAACTAAAAAAATTAACTAGTTCGATATGACTTTGCTTAACAAAATATCGTTGTTTCAAACTACCATGTCTAGCCCACCGATATGCAGGTTGTATTTAACTGAAAAAAGACAACACACCTTTACTTTACTCACGACAACTGCCAGGCATTAGTTTAAAATAAAAAACAACTCCTTACTCATAGATATATCCGGTGTTTTACATGCTTTATAGCCATAAAAAAATAAAAAAGATAAATTGCGTTAAACGACAAACTATTTAATCTAATTTTTTTGTCTAATTAGTATTTGTATATGTTATAGCCAATTTCCGGAATTAGTCTGTTAACTAACTCTCTCTCTACTATATATATATATATATATATATATATATATATAGAGAGAGAGAGAGAGAGAGAGAGAGTGAGTGAGAGAGAGAGAGATTCATTTCGGCGAATTCGTTTCTGGCGAATGAAGCTAGAATAGCTATATTAAAAAGGAATGTATGGTGATCATGTCAAAAATGGGGCATCGGGATTTTTGGAGATCCTTTCGTTTTAGAGTCCAACTAATTCATCAAGATCAAAAAACATATGTATGTATTTATGTGCGTACGTATGTACGTACTGTGTATGTGTTACACTCCTTTTATCCTTATGTTTGAGGATTGACTAAACCGATTTTCAAATTTAGCTCAAATATTTCTATATATGACCCATTGATCATATTATTTTTTTCAAAATTCGTTAAGGTGGTGGGGAATATCGCGAAAAATAACATTTTTGATTTTCTTCGGTGGAATTTTAGATAAAACTTTTAACGAAATTTCTTACATAAAATGCATATATAAAAAATCCAAACAAATGTTTTCCAAAAATCAACCATCACCTCTTAAAAATTAATATATGTTTTTTGCTCTTTTGCTCTAGATCCCTTAGGTTCATAAATTTCTCGAAACTTTTTTAAAAGTTTATAATTCATATAAAGAGTCTATAATTTTTACTTCCTTGTACGAAGTAAAGAAACTATTGTGATAGCAAAATATTTCGCTTTTCAGATTTCAACGGTAATATTCATTTTGATTATACCTGAATCCATTCTGACTAGTTCGGCGTGACGTCTGAACGTACGTATCTCGCTTAACTCAAAAAGGATTAGCCGTAGGATGTTTAAATTTTGGATTTAGGACTGTTGTAACGTCTAGTTGTGCACCTCCCCTTTGGATTGCAATCAACTAAATCAAAAGTGTCCAAAAAAGCCCAAAATCCAAAAAATTTGGATTTTGGACTTTTTCTTAACTGTAGTAATAAGCCCTCATTGAGAGCTTTTGTACGTTATCATAAGTGGTACCTATTTTCATTAGCTCCAGAGTTACAGCCAAATAATATTTTAATTAATGAAATATTTGTATCTTACAAAGGGAGACACATTGTTTCGAATCAGACTTCATCTCCTTTTTTAATTTAAATACATCGATTTATTAATAATTATTAACTTCTGATTGTAAAGAAATCTTTACGATAAATAATAACTCAATAATGACAATAAAAAAAAGACCAGAAGTCATTAATGAAATAAAATTTAATGTACTTTTCATTTTAAAAATTCTGTGTATGTAATTTAACAGGTATACAAGGAAGTCATGAGGTGTCCAAATAGGTTTTTATTAAACAGACCCCGAAGCAAAATGCAGAAAAATTTTTTAAATATTTTTTCTCTTTTTTGCCGTTACTAAACAAATTTGTTAAGTCTAACCTATACACGAATATTTTTAGAAAAATGTTTCTTAAAATTTATTCTTCACTTTTATATATATATATATATATATATATATTCTGTTTTGTTGTTTTTTTTTTTTTGGCTCTAACTCTTTTAAATTTTCATATTAATAACAGAGAAAGCATTCAATACTTTGTCACCTTTTTTTATTAGTTTTTAAATAATTTTATAAACTTTCAAGTAGGAATACCTGCATTCTAAAAATCGTTAAAATAATAAAGTTCTTTTATGATAACTTTTACTGTAAGCACTTTGAACTTTGATGTAGACTTAATAGTGACTTAATAGAACTTAATAGTGTAAAAATTTAAATAAAAATTCTTGTCTGTTGTAGTTATTCAAAAATCCCTTTAGCATGATCGAATAAACTAATTTAGTGTTGTTCATTTAATACTTTTTATATCAAATTTACTGTTTGTCAGCTTCATAAGGTTCAAATATGGCTTTTAATTATTAAATAATAAAGTTTTTCAATATAACTAGTCATATTGAAGAAATTGTACAATAACTACGTAAAGATTCTTAAAATTTTATGGTTTAATTTGAAATAAAAAAACTGAATTTTTCCCTTCGGGTTAAATATTTTTCAACAATTTTTTGAAACTTTATACTTCATATATAAAGATATTAAGAAATATCTACAATTTTTTAAAATTATATACCTCGGATCTAAAAAGCAGAAAAGTTTTTGAGTATTCTCTTGTTCCTATTTTAGCCTTTATTAAAGGAGGCGTTAGATTTACAGAAAACTTCACTTAAGCAAATTTTTTAAGCAAAATTTTTATTTTTATTTATCACTTAAAGAAATGCTAAAATTAAAGTAGCTTTAGCACCTATATTATACTTCGGATCCAAAACCAGAAGCAATTTTTTTCATTACTTTTTTAAAGTTTATTTTACTTTATAAAAGTCATACTTGACCGACGTATCAGGTAAATTCATGCAAACTTTGCCACCTTTATATAAAAATAAATTATATAAAATTAATATATGTATATATTCATGTAATATATGTATACATGGGGCACAGCGACTACTTCTGATATTTTAGTACTTGCTATGCTTTCTGACCTATCTATCATATTGTAAATTAGACTTGAATTATCTCTTTTTGTAAGAAGATGTTTCGCTTTTGTCTGTACGGAAACCCATGTCTATTAATCTTCCGTGTTGTTAATAATCTGCAGCGTTTACAGTTTCGGAACTTGAACAGAATGACAATTTATCATTATTAAAGAAAAACTGAATAATTTAATGTTTCTCGAAGTTAGCGACTGTAAGACAAGGCTACATAAAATATTTTGGTTTGATGAAGTACGTGACTTTTCGCTGTAAGATTTACGCAATAAATTGTTTTATATAATTCAAATTATCAAAATAGCTTATGTTTCAGAAATTATTATTTTTTTATATATATTTTTAAATGTAGTTTACAATATATTAATCATGTGTAAATTTATAACGTAAGGATAAGGTTAGTTGAAGCGATTTGAAATATTGTTTATAATTTTTGTAAATTACTCTTTTTTTGATAAATTATTTTTAAATAATTTCATAAAATTGTTTAAATAATGATTAATGAAAGAAATGTTTTTAGAAATAGTTTCAAGATACGTTTAAATTGTGTAATTTTACTATCTATTTAATTATAAGGTAATCAGTTGTGGCAGTGAAGTGGTGTTTTAATACAGAGCGATTCGGAAGGAAAGACAAATAATTGGGAACTGATTCTAGAGGTTGAAATAAGGAAAAAAGTTCATACAAACGTATGTCCGAAAAAGATTTGTTATCGAGTTACGGCTAGCGAAAAGTAGACACACCTGAACTGATCGCTCGCATTCTCAATGCTGCTACCCTCATCAAGGAACGCTAAGAGGTTGGCTACAGAATATGTAAAAAAAATGTGATACGAACACCAAATGACTTACTTGTATGTCTATTAAATTACGTATACACATTTTTTTAAAATGAAAAGTACATAACATTTTATTTCATTAATAACTTCTGATATTATTTCACATATATTTTTTTTATTGTTATTATTGAGATATCATTTATTGAAAATTGTTTCTACAATCAGAGATTAATAATTATCAATAAATCAATATATATAAATCAAAAAAAAGTTAAAAAAAGGAATTGAAATCTGATTCGAAACGATGTGCCTTCCACTTGTAAGATACAAATATTTCATTAATTAAAATTTTATTTGGCTATAACTCTGGAGCCAATGAAAATAAGTACCACTTATGATATCGTTGAAAAGCTCTCAATGAGGGCTTACTACTGCAGTCAAGAAAAAATAAAAAATCCTAAGAATTTGGATTTTGGGCTTTTTTGGACACTTTTGGTTTAGTCAATTGCAATCAAAAGAGAAGGTGCACAACTAGATGTTACAACAGCCTAAATTCAAAATTTCAACATCCTACGGCTAATCGTTATTGAGTTATACGAGATACATACGCAAGTACATATCTACGTACGTATAGAAATCACGCCGAATCTAGTCAAATGGATTAAGGGATGATCAAAATATATATTTCCGTTGAAATCTGGATACCGAATTTTCTCGCGATTACAATATTTCCTTTACTTCTTTCAAGATAGTAAAAACGAATTTTTTTTAAATTCAAATAATTTTTCTGTCACGTTTTGTTCTGTTTGTTTTTAATAGTAAAAGTTGATTTTTTGTTGTTTTTTAAAAACGTGTTTTTCGTCCCTGAATTTTTCTGTTTTACGTAGGATGTCATGAAAACTACGAAATATACAGTTCTGGAACCTGTTTTATTCAGTTTTTCACTTAAAACCATAAGAAACCATCACGTTTACACCTTACATAACGCCTTAAAAGTTTCAGCAAGACTTTATACCATCATGGGAATTGATATCCGGGTGAAATTTTCGCTAGCAGTAACTCAATAACAGAGCATTTTCGCATGTATGTTAATATGAATTTTTTTCTCATTTACTGCTGTAGAATCAGTTCCTAATTATTTCGCTTTCCTCCTGAATCATTCTGTTTATAAATGTCCGCGTGTATATATATATATATATATATATATATATATATCACAAAGTTCTTCCAGGACTATTATAACCTATTCTACTCGTGAAAATAATGGAAAAAATTCATATAAACAATGTCCTAAAATACTTCGTTTACGAGCTACGGTTAGTGATAAATTTCGCTCGGATTTCAGCTACCTCTGTGAAATGAGGTACTGAAAGTCTTTTAGAACGTTAATTAAGGGGCAAAATAAGTGATTTCTTATGGTTTTTGACATGGGAAATCGAGTAAAATAGGTTCCAGAATCGTATCTGTAATAGTTTTTGAGAAATCTGGGATGAAAACCAATAAATTGGGGTAATTAAATCCCTACTTTTTTATGTTAGACATACTTTCTATGTTAATCGGACAATAAACAAATAAAACCTTTAAACAAAACTTGAAGAGAATTTAATTCTGAAAAATGCTATCAGGTAAGTTGAATAAAACATAGAAAAGTTAGAAAAATTTAATTTTTATTTAGAAATAGTACACTGGACCAAAGTGCAAAATACGAAGTAGTTAACAATAAATGTTCAAATATGAGCTCGCAATTTAATACATATTTCTTGATACATTTCTGTATTGCTTTTGTCGCTCTTTTTGGTTCTTTAAAGCTGTCCTTACACAGTACCCGATATACGTACCTTACAGAATGATTTAAAAATGAATACACTATTGCGCACTGTTGATCTAATGTTGATATTTTATTGCCAACTTTGAAATAATAATTTTTCAAATAATTTATTGCATTTCTGTCATTAATAAAAAAATTATTTACTATTTATTTATTTAATAACAATTTTTAACAATAAATTTGGTTCTACAAACTTTTCATATCACCAAAAAAGAATTTAGTTTTTGATTCATTAAATAAGTACTTTTCTGACAAATGTAGTAATCTACTATTTTTATAAAATTGGAATTTTTCTAACTTTTTTTTTGTTTTCTTCAACTTATCTTACACAGTATAGCTCATAATTACGTTTTCTACAAATTTTATTTAAAAGTTTTACATGTTTATTACCCATTTAATAAATTTATTGAACTTCAAACATAAAAAAAAACCTTTTTACCATAATTTATTGGTTTTCACCAATTTATTGGTTTTTCATTGGTTATGGGATCTATTTTATTCTACTTTTCAGATCAAAATCATAAAAAAATCACTAATTCCATTCCTTAATTAACATCCTAAAAATTTCAGTTTAACTATTTTAAAATATTTTATAGATAATCTTTGACGTTAAAGTTAACGTGAACAGATTTTTAATATTTATTCAATAATGTCTATAACTGATAAAATCTAATTACGAGGAAAACAAAGAACATCGTAGTACAAAGAGCTTTAAACTAATCAAACTACAAACTACGATGGCGTAACTATACATATTTTAGTCTCAGAAATAAACCTGACCTATTATTATTAAAATGTAGCTTTAATAATGTCCCGTAATATAAATGAAATAATGTAGCAATAAACTAAGAAACCGTATACGTTTAAATAAAATATAGCAAGGTTAGTACGATACACTTATACGGCAGCAGTGAATTTATAATTAAACATATTTTATATAATTTTTTTACAGTCCACCTTTTATTTTTTTTTAAATTCAACAGTAGCTTGAAGCCATAAAGATTCAAATATAGTCTAATTAATTCGAAGTATCAATTATAATTTTCGTCAAATGCAAAATTACATTGAAATACGTTGACAAATTTCAATTAGCGTTCATCAATAATTAAATATTGTATTAGTTTGTAAAACAAGATCCGAGTTTGTTAAATGATAATGCATTACTTTTTTTTATTTAAATGACCCCATTAATTTTGTTTTAAATATTGCCTGTAGCATTTAACAAAAAATATTTAATTAAATTAAAAAAATAATAACGATAACAATCAATCAGAAATAGATTGTTATATGAATACATAAGGTAGACTAGACACTATCTAATCTATTTCAGGAAAAAATTAGTTAAGTTTACTTATAGATTATCGTAATTAAATGAATATTATAAACCGGAACTACTAAATTACTTTTCAGGAGTTACTGAATATCACATACGATTTTAAACATGATCTTTTCTACTGAAGTAGTGAAGTAGATAAATTAATTCAAAGACCTCCCACAAATACATATGAAGAAAAATATTTATCAAAATTAGTTGTAGTAATATTAGCACACCGGACTGATGTAGTGGTAAACTCGTCGTCGTAAATCGGTTGTTTAACAGCTGATTATCGAAGTCGAAGGTAATCAGGTTAAAATCCAAGTTAAATTACTTTCATAAGGATTTTAATATTAGACAGTGGATATCGATCAACTTTACTAGGTTGGGTTCAATTAACCACACGTCTCAGGAATGGTCGGCCTGAGTCTACACATTATTTACATGTCATACATGTCATACATATCATCCTCATCTCATCGGACCTGCGGAGGGAGTTGCTTATTGTTCCCTAGTTGAACAGATTGCAATGTATGCATCAGGGAAGACAAAAAAAATTTATTAAATTTTTTATATTAAAATTCAAAAACAGTAGATAGTCTGCATAAATAAGGTTTAATTTCATAAAAGACGGCAAGTTTATTGATTTTAACAAAAAATAAATTCCGAAATTTTTAATTAAATAACCCAAATATCTTCGTTACTAGTTCATTGTTAGTTAGTAAGAAGGGATTATCCTTTCTTCCCTAACGATAACATAGGAATTTAAAAACTTAGTAACATAAATAATAAAATAACTAGGGTCGTTCGTATGCGTGCGTCATGTAAAATATTATAACGATATTCCTAATAAGATATTAAAGATGGTTGATGGTAGAACATAAAAGATGGTAGCGACTCGTACTATCCTCATAAAAAAAACAAGTATTGAACGCAACAACGTCAATTTCGTCCTCACAATTCAATTTACTCAAAGGCCTCTTGATTTACTTAAAAACAAAGAAACAGATTTATAAATTTAATAAGCCTCTATTAAAAACTCGTATCTCTCTCTCTCTCTGCTGTGCTCCACTTTCTGGAGCGAGGTCAATGCCTGTATCCTCCCACACCGCAGCTCCGTCACAGAGTTCTCTACACAACCATTCTCGTCGTAACAGCGAATATCTCGGCTAACCAGGGCTCGGGCGCCATGCTCGAAAATAGAAAGGGGTACCAAAAGGAATATGTTGTGCGAGAGGAAAGATTCATTTTCTTCTAATTTAAGAACCGCTGAAGATACTTGAAGCACTGTTGAATGGAGACCATCCTAAATCCTACGATTTTCTAAACATTACAAGAGTCTATAACAGCAACTTTCAAATGACTTTGTCTGGAGAGTTTATCATCAGTATTATTCTCACAATCATGATGATAATACAATTTGAGTCCAGGGGATGGAGCCCGCTGGCTAGACGAGAAGGGCGCTTCGCTCGCCCTGATCGGGTAGTATATACAGAGTGATTTAGGAAGAAAGGAGAATTATTTGGGAACTGATTCTAGAGTTTGAAATAAGGAAAAAATTTCATACAAACACATATCCGAATACGCTTTGTTATCGAGTTGCGGCTAACGAAAAGGTTTACCCAGCTTTCAGTTTCCCCGGGGAAATGAGGTCATATTGATATTGTTATCTACTTTTATTTAACTTTTCATTTAACTTTTATCATTATCTTACATTTATTCTTAATGGTGAACTAGGTGGCCAATTTACCACCTTTACGTCAAATTAATTTACCAGTAAACTTTTCATCAAAGAACTGCCTTACTTAATTTGTGAAATTAATGAAATTCATTAAGTCGATAGTAGATTTAAATTCTTTTGCTCATGAGAAATTTTCAAGCACTGTAAAAAATTAATCGCTTAAAAATTCAAAATAAATTTCTCCTCCTGACACTTTTTCTAGTATGAAAGGGTCTATTAATTAATTGTTGAACATGCTTCATCAAACGTTCACCAAAAATCATTGCTGGAAATTTGATTCAACTAAAGCACGTGCGTTTTCTTAAGACCTTTGATGTGAAATGAATAATTATTCATATAAATAATACTGTTCATTCATATTTTGGTATCGAACTTATTTGAAACATCAATTTACAAGGACAACTAATAGTACTTAAATTACATTAATAAATAATTTGCAATAATATTTATTTAACCGTTTTGTTAAAAATCTTCATTAAGATTTATCGATATTTTTTATCTCATAAATGTGTATTAGACAATTTTTTTTTAAATTTTAATAGGAGATTCCACCACTTAGGTTTTAGGTGAACATAGCTTTCTCGCCAAAACATAGATAAGAGTAAAACTATAAAACCAAAATTGCTCAAATTAACAAAGGGAAAGAAGGAAAATAAAGTGTGTGTGTGTGTGTGTGTGTGTGTGTGTGTGTGTGTGTGTGTGTGTGTGTGTGTGTGTGTGTGTGTGTATTATATATACAAATTCCTAACCAAGAAAGTACCGAGGTAATAACCTTACAAGGTTATCATACGCAACACCCGTAACACTTATCAAACAATTTACTATTTTCTTCATGGAAATTTCATGGAAAGGAGATGTAAATGAATTTAACAGCTGCCATAATGAAATGACATCTTGTTACTTAAAATTTTTATTTTACTTCAGTCTAGAATAATAACTAAACGCTACGTTATTAATTTACAGCTACTTTTGTAGCACTGAAACATTAAATTGCTCATAAATCTGATCCTGCTTGTAAAAAAAAATAAATAAAGGGTTTTAGTTATTTATCTATATTATTAGTAAATCATATTTCTTTCCAACATTTTTTCCTTGGTTATACAATAAAACAATTCATATTGTATGTAAACAATATAATACAAAATACATACAACATAATGCAAAATACATGAAAATTGAAGGGAAAATATTTGTATTTATTTGGGATAGAGTTAAAAGTATGAGAAATGGTAGGAATATGTTCTATTAATTCACTTATATTAACTTTGTCTTTACTGGTAAATTTCATTCGTTTCTAATAAAATTTTTTATTACCTTGTCCTCTGTAAGAAAATTCTCTCGGTGAGTTACAACATTGTTACTCAGTACCAAAAATAGTTTATAAAATTGTAATGTCGTTAAAATTATTATTTTAATTTTTTTAATTCTTAGTACGGTTTTAATATTATCAACAAATATATTTCTATTATGAAAAAAGAGAGCAATATCTTATTACTTGAATCCATACTCAATTTATTGTATAACAGCAAGGAGACTGTGAAAGCTTTTAGAAGAATAGTAATTTCAATAATACAGTTAAACAAATAATGCCTGGAACCTTATTTTTCTGAAAAAAATAAAAGTAAAAATCACCAAAAAAATATTTAAGAATAATAAATCCAACATGGGCATTAAAATTAAATGCGTTGTTAACATACACGAATACTAGCATATAATCTATACTAAATGGTTACTTAAGTAACATAATAAAGAAAAATTCTTAAGAAATGTTTATTTAAAATTTTTTCAAATATTAAAAACCTGTAACTGATGGGTATTTCAATTGGTGGATAACAAGAGACAACTTAAAATGGACGAAAATAAAAAATAAAACTGGAACAGACTAATAAACAAAAAAACCAACGATCACAAATCAGTACGAAAATGTTTATAGTTCTTCGTAAGAACTGAACACAATTTTTTTTTAAGAGTTAGTGTATTTTATTGATGTTATTATCAATCTGTGTTTATTTATTATCTTTCCCTACTGATGATGATTGTTTAACAGCTGAAATTCGCTAAACATTTGTAACGAAATGTTATATATACGTGTATTATCAATATAAATAAATAACTACTATATAGATTTATCTACGTCATATATACAAGGTGTCCCATTTAAAACGCAACCCACCTATCAGCCTTACAACATTTGAATTCACCGCTAAACTCCCATACGTTTTACTGTTATGGACTCCTCCAACAAATGAACATCGCTCCGACGTAGTAGACTGCTACTGATAGCCATAAAAAAACGATCATAACACTCAGTGCATTGTTAAAGTTGACGTTTTCACAAGACGAACGTTTTTTTAATCTTGAGTAGAACTTTAGCATGCGGCCAGGGTTTGCAGTGCAAGAATCTTTTTGGCGTAAGTGATAAACCAGCACCTAACAAGACATCAGTTTTGAGGTTAGTGGTAAATTTAGAGAGACAGGTTCTGTTAATAACAAGAAACAAACGATCGATGACAATGTTGATTGCAGACTCAGTCGCTGAGTCTGCAATCAACTGCAGACAAAAAAACTTTTTTTTTAACTGCCTCGTCAAAAAAAAAATCAATTGGACGCTTGTCAGTTGAAATTAATTTAGCAAAATCAGTCGTTCATTGGGCGACAGAAAAATTAAACTTACGACAATATCGAATTCAAAACGTTCATGTTTTTACACCCTCACGCACGGATTCGTGCGTGAGGGTGTATTCATGTTACGGACTCGATTTTTTTCACACACGAGGCGTGGTTTCATCTGGACGGCTACGTAAACAGCCGTTAACAGTAGCATTTGGACTGCTGAAAATTCCCACGCGTATCATAAAAAATAATTTCATCCGCAGAAGATGGACGTATGGTATGCGATAACACAAAATATATTATTGGTCCTATTTACTTCGAGTACACCATTACTGTAGAACGATATCACAATATTTTATTGCAATTCATTTCACTTTTGGTAAAGGAATATCGATACTGCTGGTTCTAACATAAAGATGTAACATCACAGCACGCACATTTATCTTATGATTTCGTTAGCGAATCCTTTGCTGATTGCGTTATTGGTCGTGGCTTATGACCAACAAGATCTCCAGATTTGACTGCGTCAGATTTTTTCTTTGGAATTACCTCAAAGAAAAAGGCTACACCAACAAACCACGAACACTTGAACAACTGAAGGTCAATATCGAACAAGCTATTTTAAATATCAACCGATAAACTCGAAAAACAGTTGCAAGAAACACAAAGAAAAGGGTGGAAGCGTGTATTCATGAAGATGGCGGCCACTTACAGCAATTTAGACTAGGCGCGGGGTCCGCGCTTCCGCAGTCTCGGTTAGTTAGTTTGAGGGAATCATGTTACGTTGGATGTCCGTTTGAGGCCTACGTGAAGGCAAAATTTGATTTATATTTTAGTGATGCAAATTTCTGCCGAGGCATTTGCATCAGTGGCATCCCGACCGAGGTCTGGTTGATGACTGTGAGATGTAAACAATTAAAGAATCTAAAGACGACCTTCGGTAAAGCCCCTCAGGGCTCAGAACGGAAGGGGTGGTGTGGCTTCCCGTAACATCACAAGGTGGGTGTCTTCTCACTACGGGGTTGGGATGGCCTCTTGCAGCATTTACTCTACAGTTTACTGTATGGAAAGTTTGCAAATAGAATATTTAATTTTATTAACTTACAAATGCCTTTTTTGTTTAATTATATCTACTGGCATAAATGGGTTACGTTTTATATGGGGCACCCTACATACGGTTCCAAATACTCGTGTGAATTTATATATTTATTAACACCCAAATCATAAAATGATGTAAAAACTTTTCAAATAAATGAAATTAATAAAACACTAGTTTTTATTTTCTGTATATGATTTATTTAGTTCTCTTATTTTACAAAAATATTTCCAGGTAAAACGAAAATTACTTAAATTTTTGTAAATGATTCGTATAATTTTCTGTTTTTTCTACTAATTAATTGTTTTTTTGGGGACTTCTTTCCATCTGTTCAAAAATAATGCTCTCCGATCATTTGAGTTTGCCTAAGCAATGCGAGAGTGTCAATGAAATGATGAAAAAATATTAAGTTTCATATGATATAACTCGAACTTTAAAAGTACCTAAGAGATTTATAATGATGTATAAATTATTGGAGGTAATTACATCAAAATAACGTTTGTTAGGTAGAAATTGCAAATGTACTTCACAAATTTACACGGTTAAGGTATTAAAAGACTTTTCTTTTTAATAGCGCTTAATGCACTACACATAAACCACAAAACCGTCTATTAAATTAAATACTGTCTAAATATTATTAATAAATAAATATATTAAGATCGGTAAGACTTAACAAATATTTTTGTAAAACAGTATTATGTTCAATTGAAAAATGAACTAAAGAAAATTTAAAGGAAATAAACAATCACTTGTCTTTTAAATTTATTTTTGAAAAACATTAAAACAAAAAAGTAACACTATCCCGTTGCCATATCGAATTATTGGAAATTTCTGTTAAAGAGTAGTAACAATTCCTTTTATAAGTAAGTAATGTAATTTTGCGAAAAGAAATATATAGATATATATATAAAATTATATAACGAGACCGATATACCTCTACAGGCTGGAGATTGCTATTTGTGGACTATTTTATTTCTCTCTAGTAAATGTTTTCCTTTATTTTTTTGTTAAACTTCCTTCTATGTTATTTCTTTTCTAATTCCCTACTTTATTTCATCTAGACTGTCTAAGAATTCTTTGTAATACCAAGAGTTAAGTTTTCCATATACTAGTTTTAAAACTTTATCATAAGCTTAAATAAAATAAAATAATAATAAATTTTCTTCACAAAACTTTTATTAAAGTCAAAATAAAAAAAGAAAAGAAAAAGTTAGCTTAATATTATTAAGTAAAAAAATTTCTAATACAATACTGTTTTCATTTTTCTCAAGAGCTTGAATAGCTGTGGAAAAAAAATGTTGGCTAAGATTTATCTGCACTAACTTATATTTTTGGCAACAACTAACATGAAGTTGGGTAGAGTAGTTTTGAAAATTGTGGATCAAGGACGCTAACTTCTATCTAAACTAATTTTTTTTAAATAACTTCTTCAATTTTGGAAACGGACTTTTTTTGAGTAAATTTACAAATCATAAAACCGAAATGTTTAATAATGACTTAAATTTCAATCGAAGGAAGGATTAAAAACAATATTAATGATGTTATATTTTAACAGCTTATGGAGTTGTTTTTTTTTTTTTTTTTTTTTTAATTGGAAGCTAGTTACATATTTAACTAATTAAAGACGAATAATTTCAAACTAAAACAAATGCAGTACGTCTATCACCCATTTCATAAAGGCTAGCTGAACAAACAATTTAACTGAAATTATTTTCTACTGATAAGCGCTCAAACATAAGAGAACATCGTGATCATGGAGTAAGTAGGTTTCTATTATTTTCAGGTAATTTATTCATTTACATAACTGGCTATTGTAATGGGAAATATCAATAATAAATATATGAGACTACCTTGTGATAAGTACAATTTAAATGTATTACATATCTTATATCCGTTCCGGGCTTACAACTTAGCTGAAGAAAGCGATTAGCTAGCTATTTCCACACTTCTCAGTAGCATGGACAGAAATCAGTAACCACATTAATTAAATAAACAGACGTACACAAGCACGCGCACAAAAACACACATAGTATTGTTTGGCGTACAGTAGCGGCTAATTGATAAATTACATCATTAAGCCTGAAAAATATTTATAAAATGAAAACTCAAGCTCATTATGTCATTATCATTGACACTATGCTATTAACTGTGCCTGCTAACAAATTTTCTGGAAAACGTTATAAAAATCAATAATGAAACATCAGGGGGGACAAAAAATAAAATAATTTTTGTATCTCAAAAAATAACTTCATTTTTTTTTTTAATTAAGAACTACCACTTTTAAGAAGAGTAAGGGATTTTTTTGCTAGAAGAAGGACTATTTTATTTGATTTTTGCATTTACCTAGATGAGAAAGAATGACAAATAATTTTTGAACGAGATCGAGAAAAAATAGATTCAAAACATTTTATTGTGATTTTAATAATGTTAATTTTGAAATAAAACTTCCTGTTTTCGAGTTTCTATGCTTTTTAGCAATACAAAAAAAACTAGCAAAGACAAAGATAAGAAAATATAGCCTAGTATAAAGCTTTATAAAATCTTAGAAGTGTTGTTCATTAAACTTTTTTTCAACGAACGAGCAATTCGTTATTAAATTTAATATGTATGTGTGCGCACACTGTTTGTCACAGATTTTGATTTCGGATTTGGATTAATCATTGTTAGAAGATTACCAAAATACACGACTGGCCACGATCGGCCATCGGATTCAATTTAAAATCATCGCCAAAATTAAACTTTTGTAAGAATCATTACGCAATAACTGTGTAAGCTAACAAGTTGGTTCAAACTGGTAACGAGTTTGAACCAACTGAGTTTGAAATCAAACTGGTAACAAGTAGGTTGGCACTAGTGTAATGTTTACAGAAATACATTAAATATCAATTTTTTAAATCAAGTTTAAAACCCCCAAATAGCAGAAAAACTAACTTATTAATAATTAGAACAAAAAAATATGCCATAAAACCGTCAAAACACGAGATATATAAATTATATTTATCTACCGGTTGTAACACGTAAGTAGAAGTTAGAGATAATAAGTTTGTTAGAAATTAATTAATAATTGAGAGAACAATAATAATAATAAGAAAGATGTTCGGGAAAGTCTTACTAGACTTTTCATTGATAACTAATTGGTTTTAGATTCGACTTAATTCGTACAGTAACGTAAAACTGATAATCAACATTAGATTAGTTGAGGTACTGAGATATTAATAAAAATTAAGTAGAATGAATTTTCGATGGAGTAAAACAAGTAGTAAGTTAACAATAGCAGAAAATTCAGTATTCAATGAAATTTATAGATAAATAAATTACAGAAGACTATTATTACACCTGATTACAATGTGACATAGAATATCATTTCTCCCTATTTCTGGTACAATTCGCTATTCCACACTCCACAAAAACATCGTTCTAGTTCTCAGCTGAGGATGTGTGATATAATAATCCTCAAAATCCATTTAATCTACACTTTGGTTACCGATTGAAAAACTTTGGTCTGTTAGATAGATAACATAATCTTTTACTGATATAACTGAAGTACCACTTTTAAACTGAAACTTTTTTTGTATTTCATCGAAGGTTTTATATTAAGCGAAACTATAAAATCACTTCAAATGTCGGTACTTCTTTCGTTTCTCCCCCCCACCCCCAAAAAAAAGGTTTTCAAGTTTTTCACCGGTAAATAAGACAAAACAGCAGGAAATGATATTAACAATAACTAGATTGGAGAAATAACCCAATAAGCCGATAACACACTTACATGGTGTTTTATACCGGCCATTTTAAACATTCTCCATATTAACATATTATGCATATTAAAAATATAAGCATTATTGCTTGCTTATAATTATAGATATAAATTTATATCTAACCAACTTAACCTACGCTCGATAATCTCGACTAATTAACAATAATGGTTTGATTATTTAAATAATAAATAATTGCAATAATTACTGAATTTATTATTGAAATACTTAAAAAAAATTACTATTAATTAGTCAAGGTTAGCGAACGAAGAGAGCGTAGGTTAAGTTTGGTTTTATTAAATTTATAAATAAATAAACATAAATGGTTATATCGAGTTATTGGGTTATTTGGTTAATGCTATGTTACTTATAAAAATTGTTTACAAAATAAGAACCCCCTGGTTTTTTACTTTCCCCCCTGGGCCGGACATCCACTTAAGTATACGCGGCCCAGGGACGTGTCCATTCACTCTAAGGAGGCGTCCCCTACCCATCGGTTGTACACCCGGCACGGCAGGTTGGCCTCCCCGGTCTCGGATCTTTACTTTTTAATTGGCTGCCTTTAATCCCCCGCTTCGGAGACAATCCCTCTCCGCTGGGGACCGGGACTCGGTCTTGATGCCACGCCTCAAACCAGCGGTGCGGAAAACACCCCCAGAACCCACACCGCCGGCCGGGACTCGGTCTTTTCTCTTTTCCCATTGTCTCCCCAGGAGTTCCTTCCCTATCACCGGAACCCGCATACCTAGGCATACGGGCCCTCCGAGGAGGGACTGTCCTCCCTTCCCTACTCTGTAGTTACAGCCCCTGTCTTCTCGCTTCCTCTTCTTTTGTTCTGAGTACCTCTCCTGCGAACTTAACAAACCAATCCCAATTTGTCTCGTCGAGTACCATCTAGCAAATCAAATTCTCTGGTGTTATATTATTTGCTGTTATTTCGTTCCTAAAACGTTCCCATGTACGACAGCTGAAGACCGTATGTTCTGCGTTGTCTACTTCTTGACAATACGCACACTGTGGTGTTGACCTTTTCCCGATTCTGTTCAGGTATTGTCCAAATGAGCCATGTCCGGTCATCATTTTCGTTACATAAAAATCTAGGTTTCCTCGTTTCTTACCTATCCAGTCTTCTATATTTGGAATTAACCGTCTGGTCCAATCCCCAACCTGCGAGCCAGTCCATATGTCTTGCCAGTCACTCACTATAGTAGCTTCCACTTCATTTCTTGACATTCCTACAGATCTCAACTTACGTCCCTTGACCTGCAATTCAATAGGTGGCACCTCAGTCAATACGCATAGTGCATCATATGATACTGTGCAATAACCCGCTGCTACCCTTAATAGTGCTAGCCTGTGTACACTTCTCAACTTAGATTTGTGCTTTTGCGTGTTCATTGTGTTCCCCCATGCAGGGCCCGCGTACAGGATTGAAGAGGTCGTGGCTGCTGCTATCAGTCTCCTGACCGCCAATCTAGGTGCATTATGATTGCTAAATAAACTCCGCAATGCTTTTATAGAAGGGGCTACCCTTTTGCAAATCATTTCCACGTGGGCCCCAAATTTGAGACTTTTGTCCAATATCACTCCTAAATATTTAGCGTTGTTTACTTCTATGATACGTTCTCCTCGTATCTCTACTTTATTCTTCTTCTGCCGGAGAATAATATACAATTGGATTTAGCTGGTGATATTTGTAATTGGTTCCTATCCAACCACTCGTCTTCAAGCCCAAAGCCCGATTGGCTTGTTTTCAAGATTCGCTATATCTCTGTCTTCTACCAAGACGGCTATATCGTCGCCGTAACCAACCACAAATACTCCTACAGGATAGTGTAGCCTAAAAACTTGGTCGTAGAATATATTCCAGAGGAGGGGTCCGAGTACAGACCCCTGTGGAACTCCTCCAAATATTTGAAAGGTCGACGTGCCTTCTACCGTTTTTACCTCTATATGCCTTTCATGAAGATACTGATTAATTTGGTTAAGTAACCACTAGTATAAATTATTATTATTAAATCATTAAAATAAATTATTATTATATCGGTTTGAGAATTCATTCAAACCAAAGCTAAATTATAATAATAAAAATAATAATCGTAAATATCCTCTGATCTTCATAGCGAATTGGTAGGGTTTCTACCTTTCAACCGGAAGATTCTGGGTTCGAATCCCAGCCAGATAGGAATAAAGTTCAAATCATTCATAATAAAAATAATTGTAATTGGGCACCAGGCTCTGATTGGATTTTCAGTAAATAAATGGCTGCATAATAAAAATATATAAGTGTACGAAATAATAACGCATTCCTTAAGGGTTTATAGTCTGTTTTAAATATTGAAAAGAATTTAGTGAAGGTTGTGCCTCCGGAGGAGCATGAGGCGTTCAGTTATAACTGCGCATGCTCAAGCCAGTGCTCTTAGAAACTTAGTTATCCTATACGTTCCCAATTTTTTTTTTTTATTAATAAAAAATAGTTGTTTATTTTAATATAATTAATGAAATGTCTTTTAATTTATTTAGGCTGTTTTTATCACTGTGTTTATGATTATATTTTATTTATAGATGTATAAAAGATCTGTATCAAAATATTGTATTAATATAAATGAATTAAAGTGAACTAGGCGAGTACACGTTTACCAGTATATCAAAAGTAATAACGCTGACTGCAGTGGATATCTTTGCCAGCAATTGTGCTGTTAGATGTTAGATGGAACATATGTACAACTTTCATAACTACGACTGTAATTTAAAACCATTTATTTGCAGCTGAATCTCAGAGTAAATTCAAACTTATAAATTTAGTATCAATATGTATACCAAAACTTTGGGAAATGTGATCATAAGAGTTTTATTGATACCATGATGTTCTTTTCATATAAGGTATAAAAGAAAATCTGGGTAAAACAAAAGAATCAAGTGAACAAAAACAGATAACTCAATTTTACGTGGAGATAAAATATGAATAATATAGACACATTTTATAGCCTTAATCATATACAACAATAAGTAAAATATTATTTACTGAATTTTCTACACAAATTTGGACGTATAAAATATTTTTCTTAATATAACATAACTGCAAGATTAAGCTTCAAACTTTTATTTGATCTAAGCAGTGAACCAGTTTAACAACAAATATAAAAACATAAACAAATTTGCTTCATAGTTAATTGCTCAATTATATTTTCCATAATCTATCCAATGCATTTCGTTAGGAATTTTTTTTCATGCAGCTAAAGAAAAACGAATAAAATAATATGCCCTTTTTCAATAAATTTTTTCCCTGTAAAATGTTAAAAGGGTTTAAAATTAAATTATATTTTTCCTTAAGCCCAAATGAAGAGTACAATAACATTCTAAAAATACGAGGGTAAGTCAATTATTATCCGCTATGTAGTTATAAATTTTATTGCAATACAAACAGGAAACTTACATGTACATCATTTTTCAACATAGTCCCCTTGCATTTTAACGCACTTGGTCCAATGTTGCACAAGCTTCCTGATGCCCTCATAAAGAAGGTTTTCGGTTGAGCTGCGAGCCAGGAATGCACCAATTCTTTCACTGTTTCGTCCGAGGTAAATCGACGACCCCTTAATGCCTCTTTGAGTGAACCAAACAAGTGGTGAGTCAGAAGAGGCAAGATCAGGACTATACGGAGGATGAGCCGGTACTTCAAAGTTGAGTTTCTGGAGCGTTTCAGCACTTTGTGCAGCAGTATGTTGATGGGTAGGTTAGGTTAGTGCAACAACACAACACCTTTCGACTGCAGTCCTCGGCGTTTGCTTCGAATTGCAGGCTTCAGCTTGGCAGTAAGCATCTCACTGTAACGCGCACTTTTTATTGTCGTACCCCTTTCCTCATAATGTTCCAGTACTGGGCCTTGTGAGTCCCAAAAACACTAAGCATCAGTTTTCCTGCGGACGGTTGAGTCTTGAACCTTTTTTTTGCAGGGCGAATTTCGATGTTTCCATTCCATACTTTGTCGTTTACTCTACGGCTCGTAATGATGGATCCACGTTTCGTCACCAGTGATGATTCTATCTGAGAAGATGACCCGTTTGTTACCATAGCGATCCAAATGTTTTTGGTAGATGTCCAAGCGCGTTTGTTTATGCAACTGTGTGAGTTGTTTTGGGGCCCATCTTGCACAGACTTTATGAAACCCAAGTCTGTTGTGGATGATTTCGTAGGCAGAACCGTGAAAAATTTGCAGACGATGTTACTCATCTTACTAAGAAATAGTTACTCATCTTTCTAAGAAAACCATGTCACGTGCACGCTCAATGTTTTCCTCATTTGTGGCGGAAAACGGCCGTCCGGCTCCTTCGTCGTGCGTAACACTTGTGCGACCATTTTTGAATTTTCAATCCATTCGTAGAAACTCCGTTGTGGCAACACACTGTTCCCGTACTGTAACGAAAGTCTTCGATGAATTTCGGTCCATGATACACCTTCCGACCACAAAAACGGATCACTGAACGTTGCTCTTCTTTGGTACAAACAGAAAGCGGAGCAGCCATGATTAACGGTAGGGCAGCGATAATGGAACTAACCTAACAGCATCAAATCTGCACAGACATAAAAATAATTAAACCACGCATACGTCATCTACGCAACACGACAGTACTACCAACATAAACAAAAATATAACTAAATTGCGGATAATAATTGACTACCCTTGTATAAACTATTAACAACTACTCAATAACCTGGAAAGTTTTCTCACTAATTCGATTATCCAAAACGGGCGTTAATCAACAGTTTTTTTTCCAATTATGGACTACATATCCTTTATTTTAGTCAGGATAGTTATTTTTAAAAATGAAATAAAAGACTGGTATGATAGGTTATGTGGTAAATAAGAAAAGGTGATTATATTATAAAGAACCATTATTAGAACGCAGTAATGTCAAATTGGAAGCAATAGATTTTTAAATTAATTATTTCTTATACTGCTGCGGAAAGGAAACAATACTGCAATGATAATTTAATAATTTACAGTACTTTGTCGACAGCGTAGAAAATAAAGCACTGGCTATTCATTTTCTTACATGAGTTATGTAAACCGCCCGCACTGAATTGAACTATTTATCCAAATTTTTATTTATTAATATTAAGTTTTCTACGGTGTAAAACGTTTGTTTTTATTATTATTATTATAAGCGATAAATTAATTATAATTATGATTTATTTAAGAGTTAGGATGAGCATGCTGGTCGATCATATCGCAGATCATTAAATTTCCTTCCCACGAGTAGAAAACCAGCTGTTAGTTGATAAAACTGATATTATGGAGATGCCCAGTAAGGAGGTGGTAAAAGATAAATTTAGGTATAATTTGCAGAACCCACCGGGTTGGTCTAGTGGTGAACGCGTCTTCCCAAATCAGCTGATTTGGAAGTCGAGATTTCCAGCGTTCAAGTCCTAGTAGAGCCAGCTATTTTTACACGGACTTGAATACTAGATCGTGGATACCGGTGTTCTTTGGTGGTTGGGTTTCAATTGACCACACATCTCAGGTATGGTCGAACTGAGAATGTACAAGACTACACTTCATTCACACTCATACATATCATCCTCATTCATCCTCTGAAGTATTATCTAAACGGTAGTTACCGGAGGCTAAACAGGAAAAAAAAAAAAAAAAAAAAAGGTATAATTAGATTACAGAAATTGTACCCTCGTACAACAAAGCGGAAAGACAAATCGACCAAAATATATTCCGAAGCCTAAATCATACCTGTGGAAGGCAAAATTGTGATACTGGATGAGATATGTGATAAAGGTGAGGATTTTAAGAAGATGACGCCCTATATGCAGCCTAGTAAGAAACAGGACGAGGTAGGTAGGAAAAAAATGAAGCTAGTCGTGAATGATAGCAAAAACCTCCATCTGGTCAAATTTACGCAGAAGGCCTTATTTGTCATGCGATTTCACCCAGGTGCCACTGATAAGGACATAGGAAGTATTGTAACTGAGGTTACTTTGCAACAGAATCCGCACGAGGCACCCCGAATATAGTTCCTTTCATGTCCTGGTGAAAGACGTGCATTATGAAAAGGTTAATTCTGGAGATATTTGGCATGCGGGTGTGATGGAACTACCTTTTTAAGGGCAATTAAAAAGGGAAAAGATCTGGACTGATGCGAAGGTGGTAGATACTTTGATTGAGAAGTTAGGAAATTATGATGGAGTAAAAGTTCAGGTTATTGGGGATAATACTGTCAACAAGGCTGGTGCAAATAGTGTAGCTTTGCCCACAGAGGATGGAGAAAATAGAGTGAGAAATGTACAGTAAACAAGGGTTGAGTATTATTTAGCAGAATGTCAGGGAACTTTGCACTAAAGCTAAAGAACTGTATGTGTCTACAGACAATTGCTCTTTTGACATCATCGCTGTTACTAAATCGGCGCTGATCGATAAATCTAATAGTGGAATATTTTCACTAATATAGATACAATGATATAAATATAGTGTGTACATAGACGACAGGAGTTTTGAGACGTCTTTTAAGACCAGAGGCGGCGGATCTTTGTTGGCAATTGATGCTCGACTTCAGAGTTTTAGATGGTCATATTTTGAGTTCTTTCAGGAATTTCCTTGGGTAGAGTTATGGATGAAAAGTTGTGTGAAGTTCCTAATTGGCAACCATTACTTCGGTTCCGATACACTGTCACAAGTTATGGAAAAATATCTGATATCTCTAGAACACAAATTGATTGGATAGGAATGGGTATCATTGATAATGCTGGGTGATTTTAATATCTCAAATTGTTGATCGGGAACGAAAGATGATGAAACTTCATATCCAATTCTATGAAAAGAATAAGGTAAAGGTAATGTTTCATTTCTTGGATGATCTCGGGCTATATCGGTATAATCACATTGCTCTAGAAGGTGAAAAGTCTACTTTGGATCTAGTTATATTGAATGTAGCATTGGAAGTGGGAACTAAGATTGACTGTCTTGTGTCTCCGAACTTTCCACATGACCTTTATTATTTATTTTGTTTGTCAACGATTTGTTTAAGGGTATTGTATGTAGAGTTCTGGCATTGCCAACGACCTGTTAATTTGGTTAAAGATTGACAACTATGGAAGTGTGATGGTCTTAAATGATAATCATATGAGAGCCCATGAACGGTCGGTAAGGAACAGGTTGCCCTTGAAACTTGTGAAAGCCTGCGTGATTACTACAACAAGGATAACACTTTCTATCAAGTATGTGTATAAAATCGGTAATTCTAATATAAGGAGGGTAAAGGCAACTGTTGACTTAGGTATAACATTTGGTGAGAAATTATTGTTGACACCACATATAGATGCCATGGTATCAAAAGCTAGGAGAAAATTAGGATTGATACTGAGGGTAAGCCGTCATTCTATTAACAATGAGTCATCTTAAGATTATACCGAACTAACGCCAGATCAATTTTGGATTACTGCACGTAGTTTAAAATTATAAGAAGAGATGTATACTGATACTAAGATTGAGGTGATTCAAAAGAAGTCTTTTTACCATCTGCTTTTAAAAGTACCCTAAATATTTGTGTATTTCATTCCTTTTTGCAAACCAAGGTGCCTCTGGTTTACACCTCGCTAGTTTATTTTGAAAACGCTGTAAGATTTTGACAGTGGACTTGCTCACAGTACTCCAAAGTTGAATACCATTGGTCCAAATTGGTTTTAGAATTGTTGAGTATACCAGCAGCATGTAGATAAAGATAACTGAAAACCGCTGCCCAACAACTAGAGCATTTCCTTGAAATTTATCTCAGGTTGCCTTTTTTTCTCTCTTATACGAAATTTACACGTTAATCGACGGTCGATGTGTATTTCTTTATTTTTTGATTTTCATTCGAGCGTAAATTTGAGAAAGGATAAAAATAATTTTTTGTTTAGTTTTCCTTTACATAATCTTTTTCAAGAAAGTAATTAGATAAAATTATTTATGTTAGTAAAGTAGGATTTGCAAATAAGAGATCACCATCGATTTTTTACAGTTATTACGAAGTATGAAATTAAGTTTCAAAATTATCCGAAACAATGTAACAGGACTAGTAGGAATTAAATTAACCTTCAAATGATTTGGAAGAATGTGTAAGGTAAAGAAAGGGCTAGAATAGCATTCAAACAAAAAAAGTGTTCATTAAAAAAAAATTGTTTTCTTTTAAGAATATCTAATCCTTCTTCCATAAATACCTATCAAAATTATTTGACTGCGTACACCTTAGAATTGTTAAGTACGATAGTCATTCTAAGTTTACAATTTTTACATTGCTGAAAATTTGAAATCTTAGTTTATATTCGGACTAAAATAGATACGACTTAGTAATAGGTTATTACTCAGAGATTCTTATTTATACCGGTTAACGTCAAGTTAGGTGTATTATGTGTAGCTGTCTCTTCTTTTATTACCTATTAGTAATAAATACGCTGTTCTATCTATATGATATAATTTCTGGATAAATATATCTAGAAACATGTTAGTATCAACAAGCTAACCTATAAAATTATAGTTATTTTAGTCTGAGGTATTTTTTACACTAAGGTATAAAAAAAAATGGGCTACTAAAATGTATTTTTGTGATTATAGGCTGAATTTTGACTGCGATCTCTCCATTCCACAGATATGAAATGGGAGACTATTTTTACGTTAAGCTTCCTGTATATACTGTAACGGATATGATTTATTTTCTAAATTTATTACTTTTTTTATTATTTCTCTACGTTACGTAGACATTTTTAAATTAGTCAATTGAAACAAAGCGATAAAAAATTTGGGATATTTTTATGTCATGGTATGTTTAAAACTGTTCAACCTTTTTACCGATTCGGATATTATATAGTAACTATGTTACCAAACGATCACAAAACGGTTTTTCAAAACCGCACTCGCATACAAGACCAACCTGTTTCTTTACAGTTATTTATTTCTTAAAAAGATTTATTTTCTAAACAACTTTCTTCATAAATCTTCGTTCAGACCTAAATCAATACGTACGGAACGGCATCCTTTTTAAAATAGTAGTTTTCTTGCATTTTAAAACTGGGATAAAAGAGTTTCAGTTTTATTATTTTTACTTTGTAAACACGTACTGCATTTGAATAGTAAAAGAATAAATTTCTTTCAACATTTTCATCCTATTTATATTAAAATATAAAATATTGTCACAATAAATTATGATGAAATGTATGTATTCAGTAACTTACAAGAAAATAATATAACATATATACATCACATTTTTCAACTAAATGACCAAATTAAAGCAATACCTGAAAATATTACAATTACTGTTTATTTTCAGATTTATAGAAACATATCATAAAATCTAAGAGGCTTTCATTTATCCTACAGCTTAAATAAAATCTCGATTGCTTTTTTTAACTAAAGAAAACACAAAAAATTTCAATTTAAAAATCTTACGTAATCATAAAAAAAAAAAACCATGTAATTTAAATTTATCCGTTCTCGTTCTGCATTCTTTAGGGAAAGAAAATATTCCCTGATTAAAAAGTTTTAAATATTCGACTGTGTAGAACTTATGTCAATTCTGGTATTTTCTGATTTGCATATTGTTTTTTGTTATTTCTGGTATATTTTTATAAAATGATGATATAATATTGCTTAAATCATTATATTAAATGATTAAATAATGTCGCAGATAAATAATTTCCTAAAACTGATAACAATGTTGACCTGCGATCTGATACGCTGGCCAATATTTCTACTTGTACGCAATGTTAATATCTCGCTGTTCTACGCACAAAAAATAATGTGCCTGCAAAGTAATAATCGGTTATTTAGTATTTTTTAGGTTATTTTTAGTTAGTTATGTATATACAATACGTTAAAATGAGTTACGTATGTAGTAGCATAGTTTTTAAAAATACTTTATAGGTTACTTTTCTCCTTGCCACAAGTCTGCTTTTTGGATAACCTAATTACGAAAAGGTAAGTGAAAATTTGAATTATGTTAATATTTCTACTATTTTATGCTTCTTTATGAAGTTAAGATGATATTCCATTAGTTACCGTGATCTCCAGCATTGCCCAATCCTATTTCTTAAAAATAAATGCGGATAAGATACAGGCCAGAGATAAGATGGCGGTTCACAGGTCATGGTCCAACTGGATGGTGTGCAAGTTGAACAAGTGCAAGAATTCAAATATTTGGGCTCACTGATCCAGGAGAAGAATGTAGCAACTACGGCGGAAATTCACAATCGAATTAGTCAAGCAAACGCAGCATTTGCTTCTCTGAAGTGGTACTTCTGGAAATAAAGCAACATCTCGATGAAGACCAAAGTTCGTCTTTACCGATCCCTGATCCTGACAATTTTGTTGTAGGGAACAGAAATGAGAACACTACTTAATACGGAGCTGAGTAAACTTAAATTGATTTCTCAAAAACTATTATGTATTAGATTCTGGTACCTATTTTATTCGATTGTTCAGGCCAAAAACCATAAGAAATTACTAATTCTGTTCTTAATTAACTTTCTAAAGATTTCCGTATGACCTCATTTCACCAAGGTAGCTAAAATCCAAACGTAATTTTTCACTAGCCGTAACTTCCACACGAAGCATTTTAGGACAAATATTTATATGAACTTTTTTAATTATTTTCACGAGTAAAATAGATTATGAAAGTCCCACGAGAACTTCCTGATACATAGATGTTTTTACTAAAAAATAAAAATATGTATACACCGTACGAAAAAATGCTGACCAGAAAGTTAATAATATATATTAAATTTCTATTAACACTATCCACATGGTTATTTTATTATTTTATTGATTTTTAAAAATTATTTTCATATATTTTATTTTTATTGTTATCTCATACATTATTATTCTGGTACACTAATAAGGACTTTAACCCTTATCTATTTTTACAACTTATTTTGTATTTTATCATGCTGCTTTGATCAGAGGTTGCCTTTGATCTACCCAGACAAATGCTAAAACAGAATGTTTCTTTTATCCATAAAGAAACACACCGATGCGTCCCTGACGTCATCTATGTAATGTTTAATTATTTATTTACAGATCTGAATATACAGCATTATTATTATTATTAGTATCTAAATATGTAATATTTACTAATTGAAGCATCAGATAATTTTATAGAAGTTAGTTGATAACATAATGATATGAAATTAAGAAAAAGAATTTCTCAAACAATTTTTTTAAAATCTGCTTATAGTTGATAAAAAAAATTAATATTTTGCGATAAAATTTTCAAATTAATGGAAATTATTACAATTTAGAATTAATATACTTTCTTTTCGGTTGGTTTTTGTGATTTTGTTTTTCCTGGTTTTTCTTATGATGAACGCAATCGCAACTGTTTTTATACTCATCTTCTTTCATTCACATCTGTTTCTAGTTTACAGATATATAATACTACTATCAAACATATTTAATATAATCTAAACAATATCTTATTTTAAAATATCATACGAAAATTTGGTCTTTCTTTGTAAATAAAGATCTTTGAAATATTTCCCACATATAAAATACATCGTAAAGAAAAGTTTCTGATAATTTTTAAGCCCACAAGACAAGTTAAAACTTCTTATTTTGACTGGTTTCTTCGACCTTCTCTGGTAGATAATTCCCTTTATTTTAAAAATTTAACGGGAATGAGTGAAAACAAGTTGGTCATAAATTATTAAGTAGTTTATCTGATTCAAAGCAACAATCGTTCTGAAAATAGTTTATTTTGTTTGTATCCACATTCTTCTTCCTACTTATTTAAGCTTCTTAAATACCTATTTTAAGCTAAGAGAATAACTATTATTTCGTTGTTAAAATTTTACGTAGATTGTATTAACAAATATGTCAAATTTTAATAAAATTTGGATATAATAATAATCTTAACTGTGTCGTGTTTGAACGTTTTCAATAATCTACGAAAATATGAAACAAGTAGGGTAGTTTAAATCCCGAAACCAGACCAGAAATAAATTTTAGAATAAACAAAATCTTATCATTCAAAAAATAGATTAAATTATTAGTTCATAATATTTTATCATAAAATTTATAGTAAAAATAAAATTTTCCTTCGAAAAATTAAAATTGTTAATCAATAAAATCCTTTTAAAAAAGAAATTTGAAATGTTTTCCAATTAACAAATTCAGAAAGGAGAATTTACAGAATGTAATATATGTAATATCTTGGATGCTACATAATGCTATGTTTTATAGTAGTTTAAAAAAATATAAATATAAAAAAAACTTGTAATATTACTGCTATGACTACATTATAAGTTATACTTTTTTATGAAAAATAAATAAATCAAATAAAGGATAATAGTATACTCTGTAAACACATATAATAAGTATTTGCAGTGAAAAGTCATCCGTACAACATTTACGTAAAATATACTCTATTGTAAATTATAATGTTTAATTTAATTTATATTTTAATAAATAATACCTTCAACAAGTTATCTAATCATTTTTCAAAATATTTTCATTCTGAATCGATTTTCTTAAGAAATTTATAATAAAAAGATTATGATTATAAAATTTACCACATCTAACTACACGAGATTTTCTTCAAATAACTATCATAGGTCTCCTCTTCGTATGAAATATTTTTTTATTATTTTGCTTAAGGTTTAATTTTTTTAAAAGACATTTAGATAAATAAAACTGTTAATAATTAAACTGAAATAAAATTTCCATTTATATATCTCTTTTTTCGGAAATGATAACTTTATTTATTACTAGGACTATGAAGTGAAATTACTAGTTCTATGTAGTGAAGTTGTAGGCTGAATATTTTACTGTTCCTCCCCCAGTTAAGTAAGGTTAAGTCGGTTAATAATAAATATATAGAAATCTATATTTTATTAAATATACTAGTCAATAAAGGAGTATCAAGTGCGTTTGGAAAATACAAACTAAAGATTAATACTTCACAAATTTAAATTTAATCTTTCAAACATGGTTACCGCTGACATATTTAATAAATTATTAAAAAGTGAAAAGCCACCTTACCAGCAAATTAAGTGTGACTCGAGATCTTTCGGTTTATTTCAAAATCATCATCAATAGTTAAAATATTATAATTAAGTTAAAAAATTAAAATAAAGTCAAAAGTTAAAATACTTATACAGTCATGACTGTTTGCATTTCAGTATACTGAAAGAATAAAAATTGTTTAAACACGCTCTAAATATTTATATAAACATATTTCTTCTGTCCGTGTGTATGTGACTAAACTCCTCCTAAACGGCTAGACTGATTTTGATGAAATTTTGTGTGTGTGATTAGTTGATTCGAGAATGGTTTAGATTCACAATTTGATCCGATAGAAAATGTTTTTTTAATATTTTTATTTATTTATGTGTTGTTGATCTTGGGATGGTTAAGATTCACAATTGGTTCCGGTAGGCAGCGCTGCGATCGCGTTTAGAATTGCGCGCTTATTGAGAATATTATATTATATTAATGTTAAAATATTAATGTTAACAAGCAAGCAATGTTTTTAATTGTTAAAAATGTTTTAATTGGGAGAATGTATTTTTCTCATATTATATAAGAATAATTCAGCTTGTAGCAGCCATTCAAAAAAAAGTATTATTTAAAAATTATTTTGAAACTTGAAACATTATAATTCCTAGAATATCATATTATAAAAATGAAAAAATACTACTGCAAACAGCACAAATCATTGTATTTAATGATAGGAATTATTTTAAATTCAAAATGTAACGAAGGAGTTAAGAACTATGAGGTAATTTTCAATCATACTGGTATTAAGCAGAAGTATATCAGGATGAAGGAGTATTGTAAAATTAAAAAAGAATCGATGCGGAGAAGTGTTGCTCGTAACCATAACAACCAACTTCGAGTATCGTCGGGTCGATTCAAAGAGGTTCTTTTACAATAATATTATTAGATAATGTGCAACCTTTAAAAATTATAGATAGCATTCCTGTCTTTATATGTTATGAAAGAATAAGGTGCTCAGCATTTCCATATAGTACATAATGGAAAATGAGTAGGGAATTTTAATTTAGATTTACTATGCAGCCACCAACAGGAAATAGATCCCTGGATAACAAAAGAAGTGCCTTTTCAACTAGATTACGCAAAAGAATCTATTCTATTGTTTTCAATACAGCCGTAGCAGAGTCCTGACCCAATGGAACCACGGAACCGAAATAGAGAAGACAGGATTAAAAATCAGGAAAACAGGTGAGTGGAGAAGAGACGTATCTACCCACAAAAAAACCGTGACAAGATCTCATGACACCTATTCTAATGGATTGCTTCAGTGCTTTATATATTAAGAACCGATCCTAAATGAGTACAAGCTCAAATTTTTGGGTCTTTTCTATTAAGCACCTAGTATCTTGGTGTATTGGTATTTCTCACGGATTTATATAAAATTATAATGTAATTACGTTTAAATTATCATATTAAATAATTGTTTAATCTCGTAGATAAATAATTTTGTAAAACTGTCACCTGTGTTAGCCTGTACTGCGTACAAATAAAATAGCGATCTGTTATTTGTAGACAATTTTAATATACTCGTATCCTTGATCCGTGCTTAAAAATTAATGTAGCTGCATACTAATTTTCCGTTATTCGAAGTATTTTTTTGGTTAAATATAATTAATTAAGTGTGTAGAATATGTTAAAATGTGTGAGTTAAATGGGTAGTAGCATAATTTTTAAAAGTACTTTATAGGTTACTTTTCACCGTCAGGAGAAGCCTGTTTTGGATGACCTAATTACAAAATGGTAAGTAAAAGTTTAATTTTGTTAAAATTTTACTATTGTATGTTTCTTCGCGAAGTTAACGTGATTCGTTAGTTGCCGCTCAACATTACGCTGTAAAACATTGTTGAAATGCGATGTTGTGGGTGATTATACGAGCTAAAAGTTCTGCATTACTGTAATCTCGCAGTGTTCGAGTGGAATGCGCTAGTCTTATGTTCGGATGGTCTTAGGTTCCAAACTCAGTGAATATGTAAAAAAAACAACTAAAATTTGTAAATAATGGATAAAAAAGCGAGGAGTATAAAAAAAAATGTCTACAGCTTAATGCTTTTTCTTTAGATAATAAACAGCTATCACAGCACAAATGCAGTCTTCTTAAGGTACACCCTCTCTCATTTTTGGAATTGTCTGCTTGAAAGAAATACATGACTATAGGTAAACCATTCATACTGATTCATATGGGAGGTTGCCATATAGTAAGATCTTGAGATCGATGATGCTTTCATTCAATTATCATTCTATCCAGGTTTTTCTTCCAACAGTAAATAGTTTCATTTTCTTTTGAGATCATCTATCATTTTTTCTTTAGAAATCCTCTTTTTCTTTCACTTTCATAGATCTTGCCATGCCAGTAGGCCAACTTATTTCTACGAAATCTTTTACAGTCATCGCATCAACAAACTCGTTATTTTTCTTTTTTTTGAACTAAACTTTCCTGTTCTTATTTCCTGATATTCTTGTTTTTATCCTATTCAGCTAATCTTGTTTTTATTTCCCATAATCTACTGTTTGCATGCTGCAAGGTATCAGTTCTATTTCATTTAACAAATTCTTTCTTCTTTGAACAACTTGTTCGTAGTTTTCACATCACAGTTTTCTATTTATATAATCTTTATTTTCTAAACATGAATTATTTTCATTGCATAATTTATTTTTTTTTATTCTACATTAAAAATAATCTCTCTCATAACCTAATTAATTTCATCAGCTAATAAATATATTTATATCAACTTGATATAGTTAATTTTACCAATACATTATTATTTTTTTAACTTAAAGAAGATTACTCTTCGATATTATTTAATGTAATTTTTAAATATTAATAATTATATTATAAAAGTACATAACGGTCAAATTAAGATCATAAAATAACAAATAAAATGGAAATAACCCATAAAAAATTGTAATTTTATCTACATTATTTTCCTTAAATACGCATCGTTATAACACAGATTAATTATCCTGTACAGGTTATTAATTATAAATTGAGTTAAAATGAATTAGAAAAAACAATAATTTTCAAATTACTTTTTAAAGCATCCAAGCATATTTTTTTTATTACAAAATGGAATATTTTTATCTAAAACAATAAGGATTTACGATAAAGGAACATTCAAGAGGATTAGGTTATAGTCGAATAAATCGAAACTCGGGTATTTCAGAAAGCTGCATTTCAGCTCTTTTTATTTAATAGACTTAAGTGAAACCGATGAATAGAACGCCAAGAAGGATCTAATGAAAGAGACTCAATCTGAATACACCAAGATACAACGGTCAAAGGGTCCCCAAACCCTCAGCATGAACTCTCACAGGCAAAACTCTAGGAAAGAAAATATTTATGTTTAAGGAATAAATATGAATAACAGAAATTGAAACCTACCCTTAGAGACAATGATGTATTGTGAAGAGAAATTACTGAAAAATGCGTTATGAAGATAAAGTTTATCGTGTTATATCTCAACTATAAACACAAGTTACATAAGTTACGTCCGATTCCCTTTTTATCAGAAACTTTTTATCCTGAAGCTCTTTATCAGCTCTTTTTCTGGTAAGTACATTTTAGATGGTTAATTTACTTTTAATGCTTCACATTGTATAAGAAGATTCAATGCTAAATAAAATAAAAGAAAAAATCAAACTGTTTTTTTTTCCATTAATTAATAATTGTTTTGCGAAAACCAGTTTGTTAATTTTCACTTAGGTATTGAATTTATGCGTTTGTCTTGCTACATTTTATTTTAATAAACTGTAGCAAGATGTTATTGCAATGTAGTAATATGTTTAAAAATATATTATTTCGAACTTCATTTATTTATAAATAAGATGTCCTGTTTTTATTTGAAAAATAATTACAAACATTAAACTAAGCAATTTTTATTGGCAATAAAACAAAATTGTCGGTATTATATAACAGGAATTTAAAAAAAACCTACTTTATAACATTTACGGTATTAAATATAATTTGTTGGTTAAGTATCCTTTTATAGCTTTTTATTTACCACTGTGTTAAATAAGTTTATAAGTAGCCTACGTTTGGAAATTGAGTTATTTACAAAATCAATAATTACTAGTAGGAGGAAAATGGCAGACGCAGTAGAATTTCTAAATAAACTGTTAAACTTCTTTAACAACTCTTCCCCCATCAGGGTAAAATTTTCACAAAGTATGATTTTATACAATAATTAAATAAATTACTTGTTTGAAATTAATTTATTTTAAAATTTAAAATATAATCACAGCCTAAACACTTAAAAATTTTAACGAGTTTCAATTATTTAGAATGTATAAACTTCATTCACATTTAGGATAACTGTAAAACGATAATTTTATTTGTAGTTCCATTACAATAAAGAAATCAATCTTAGAATCCCATACTAAAATACTGAAAATTGAAATTAATGCAGAATTGTAAACATTTGCATGAATGTGATAAGAAAAGAGGTTACAAAAATAATATTAAATCATTAAAGAAATACAGAGTGATTCAAAAAGGACTTTATTAATTTAAAAGCATATAAAAATGTATTAAAATAATTTATAGATTCGGTTTAGGACTTATTCCATAGAAAACCACGTCAGGTTTGTCACCAAATATTCACTTTGGTGCGATATGGATTCCATTAGTAATGCAACATATACATACCACCTGAAGTCGATTTCGTTCCAAACTGCAGCCAGCATGTCGTGACTTTGCTGCAGGCATAATTCTTGAAGAATTGATATTGCTTTTTAAAGGTGGCTACAAGGACCCCACTATTAGTTCTTACCGGCCTTTCACGCTCTTGCCTGTGGTTGGAAAGGTTTTTGAAAAAAATTTTGTGTCTCCGTATTAATAGTAAGTAAACTTCAGAGCATTTTTTGATGGACAGTCAATATGGCTTCCGCCTGGCAAGATTACGGAGGACGCTATACTGAGAGTAATGAATATTGCCTCTTCCAGTGTATATGGTAGGTGTTTTTCTGGATATATATGGTGCTTTTAACAACTTATGATGGCCCTCTGCCTTCTTTGAAATGCAGTAGCATAGTTGTACAAGGAACGAAATAGAAATTCTCTCACGTTATTTCAGCCATCGGACTCGGTGAGTCTGCTGGAAATCTGCTTTTAAATGTTCCTTTGTCCAATTACACAATTAGTCAGAGAATACAACATATGGCGGCGAATACCACGATCCATTAATTGAAAAAATTGAAGGCGTGGAATTTGGATTGCTGCTAGATGAGGCTAGGATAATAATAAAGATGCTCATTTGATACGCTATGTACGGTTTGTAGATTGTAATAATATTGAAGAAGACCTTCGGTTTTGTAAAATTATCATTGCAGGAACGAAGGCTCAGGACCTGTTCGAAATTCTTGATACATTTATATCTGAAAATAATTTGAATTGGCCTAAGTGCGTTGGTGTCTGTACTGATGGAGTTCGCTCCATGTCTGCCTGCTACGGAGAATTACAGGCACTTATTCGAAGCAAATCACCAAATGCATTGTGGACCCATTGCATTATTCATAGAGAAGCGCTTGCGTCAAATTATTTGAGTCCAGCAAGGCGGTAAATTTATAAAATCTCGTCGATTGAAAGCAAGTTTTTTAAAAAACTGTGAGGAAACGGAAGCAGAACACTCGTCTTTGTTGTACTATAACCTTGTTGTACCTTTAAGGATAAAAAAATGCAGAAGATTTTGCTGATGACGATTTTTTTAATAAGACTAGTATATTTATACGACATTTTATAAAACCTGAATTCCCTTAATCTCTCTCTACAGGAAAAACATGAACCGTTTGAAGTCAACGGAAAAAATATCAGCTTTTATAAAAACATTCAAACTATGGAGAAGAAAATTGAATGAAGATGCAGGCAAAAATTGTTTTTAATATTACAATAATTTTTGATGTCAAATGAACTATATATTTTTCAACTTATAAAAACCATGTTGAAAGGGGAATAATTAGTTAGCTAATTATTTTGTTTGAGAAATATTTTAAAAATGAAAATTACGGTAGGTTTGCATGGATTCAAGAATCATTTAACACACTAGTGCTCAGTCTGAATTTACTTCTGCGGAAGAAGAGAATCTTATCGAGTTATCTCGCGACAAAACTTTAAAAGCAAAATTTGGCGGCATGGAATTGACAGAATTTTGGATTTCAATAAAAGATGAATATCACCTTCTAAGTGATAAGGCTCAGCGGAATTTAATTTCATTTTTGACGTCGTATTTGTGCTAAGGTGGATTTTCGGCGGCCGCTGTAATAAAAAGCAAGTATAGAGCAAATATCAACGTGGAATAGGAAATAAGGATGGCCGTGTCCAGTTTTATTCCACGATTTGAGAAAATGTGCAGTGATTTGCAGGTTCATTCATCAGATTAATTATTAATTTAATGTTAATAAAGTAAAAAAATAATGAAGATACACGAGTTTTATTCATTTTAACTCTTACTTACGAGTAGTCATACTCTTACTTAGAGTAGGGCGCCAATGAAAAATTTTAATTAAAAAGGTCGGTGCGACTCGGAAAAGTTTGGGAACCACTGGTCTAAGTTTTAAAGAAATCAAGCTCAGTTGCTAAAAATATCATAGAATACATATATATATATATATCATGCCCGTCGCGGCATCACCCGCGGAATATGCCTATACAGCTTTAAAAACTGGAATAGTTCTTTAGTTATTACGTGTGTGTACATGCTTTCAAAGTTATCGTTATTCACAATTTATATTTCTTGAAGGTTGAAGTCGAATTTTAGTTGAGTGTGAACGTTGCTCTTCAAGTTTTGAGTACGCTTTGGCGTAGATTCACGTTGTCTATGATCATAAATTCTACTCGTCGTAGAAGTTCGTCCTATCTCTGACCTTGCCTACCTAGGCATGAAAATAATAAATACCAAATTGAACTCAATTATATGCCGATTATGTGTACGGTTTACTGTTTCAGAACTTCTTAATTGAACATGTAAAAATCTACAGAGTGCTACTTTACTCGCGTAAGAATTAGTTCTCACGGGTAGATGTCAGATTAGAAACTAACATTAAATTTAGTAAATCACAAAATAATTATTTAAAGAAGTTGATATTGACATAGACAAGCTTCGATATAGATTATGATATTAAATTTGATAAAATAAGTTCCAGGTTATTTATTCATACTTTTTTTTTTATTTATTTTTGATTTATACTTTATGAGATTGATGAGGTTAAAATGTGGTAAACATTACGGTGATAAAAAGAAAACAATCGTTAGAATTTCGTAATGATTGATTTAATAGTCTTCACGAATATCGAGAACAAACGAAAAAGACTTTATTTCTTTATACAGTAGTGATATACATTTATATATACAAAAAAATCTGATGTGGATACCACATAACGTCCTTGTTCACCTATTAAATTACATACACACATTTTTAAAAGTTCATAAAATTTTATTTCACTAAAATCTTCTGATTTTTTCACATTTTTTTTATTGTTATTGAATTATTATTTATTGCAAGACGTTATTTACAATCAGCGGTTAATAATTATTAATAAATCAATACATTTAAATTTAAAAAAAAAAGTTAAAAAGCAAGGAAATGAAGTCTGATTTGAGGAAGGTATATCACCTTCCTCTTGTAAGATTAATGAATGATATTTCATTAATTAACATTTTATTTGACTGTAACTCTGAAACCAATGAAAATAAGTACCACTTATGATATATCGTTAAAGAGCTCTCTCTCAATGAGGCAGTAAATAAAAAGTTCAAAATCCAAATGTTTTTGATTTTGGGCATTTTCGGACACGTTTGGTCCAATCCATTGCAATCAAAAGGGAAGGTGCACAACTAGATCTTACAACAGTCCTAAATCCAAAATTTCAACATTCTACGGCTAATCGTTTTTGAGTTACCCGAGATACGTGACGTCTGTACGTACGTATCTCGAATAACTGTCGTGACGAAACTAGTTAAAATGGATTCAAGGATGGCCAAAATGGATATTCCATTGAAATCTGAAAACCGAAATTTTTCGCGATTACTATACTTCCTTTTACTTCATACAAGTAAGTAAACGGAATTATAATTAAAAATTTGGAATTAAGGTGGAATTAACAAAAAACTGATAATGATTTGAAAAATTGATATTTAATATGGATGGAAGAAAAAGATTAGTTAAAACAATGATTGTAATGTATCACTCACTGTTAACTGAAGCCAAATTCAGAAATTTGGCTTCATGAAAGAATAACTGTACTAAATTAGAAGCTTTTTTGAATTGCTATTATAATAAAGAAATTAAAGGATTAAGTAAAAAGTTAAAAAAATGGTGACGTTCTCAAAATTGTGGAAAAGAGGACGTTTTAGATGAAAAAAATCAAAGAATTACAACAAAGATAATATATCAATTTCCTTGTAAATTTAAGAAGACAGAAGGATGAAAAGGGATTATGGATCAGGATAAAAATATGATTAAGGAAGAGCACTGTAAGAACTTTACAGAAACGAGCATTAAATAATGGAGAAAATAACTTCAATATTTGGGGCTTCATTGGCAATGACAAATCAAAATGTATTTTTTAGATGTAAATTTATTAATTAATTAAAAATTATCATAATAGAAATTTAAATTAATATCTTTATTTTTTTATTATTATTATTAATTCAACCAGTTTTTCAGATGCTGCCAGATTTGTGTGTGTGCGTATAGCCAAATGCAATTACAACTACCGGCTTGACAGGGCTGTAGCTGCAAATGTAAATGTAAATATTTATATAATTATATTTTCGACTTACCAACATTCATTAATAGAAACTACGTTCAAGCGCTTTCGCTTGAACATGCTTGGCCATACTTAATAAAATTAATCTAAATGTAAATGTATCGGTAAACAAGTAGTCTTGAACAGACTCAGAAACCCCAGACTCAGAAAGGTGTAACACCGGTACGCACAATCTAGTATTTAAATCCATATAAAAGCAACTGCCTTTACAAGGACTCGAACCTTAGAACTTTGGCTTCGAAAATCAGCTGATTTTCCGATTATAAATTTAACCACTAGACTAACCCGGCGGGTATTTTTTAGAGTATTTTTTTAAAGAGAAAATTAATAGATGAATTGTCTATTATGATTGATTGCTGCTTACAGATTAAAAGAAAAAAAACCGTAAATATTAACTTAAAAAGTTCAATATTAAAATAAAAAGTACTATTTTTAATTCTTTTATTTCATTTCTAATTACGTGTGCAATAAAATGCTTTTAATAAAAATAAAAAAAGATGATTAATTAATCAAAAACGTGAACGTGTGATGTGCCCGCAGCTTTTACGAGCTTATGTGTCAAAATGGGTAGGGTAAAACAATGCACCGACGTCTTTTAACTATTGATGTGGACTAAAAAAATTAAAAAAAAGCAGAATGCGGGAACTGTGAAATAAGACAGCATTTTTCTCTTCTAAAGCCGGCCAAACTGTGTAAGTCGAGGTCGGTGTGTTGTTTGACCAAGAACGTTGACTTGAAAGAGAGGGAGAAGATACAACGTTCATTCTCACTAAAACACTTCCTGTGTATTTTAAACTCGTAATCGCAGCGTCATACCCTACTTTTGTTATTACAGAAACGGAACTTTTTTTATGGAATTTATTCTGGGATCTTGAGTTAAGTTAATGAAATTTATAAAAGATCAATATTATTTTCGTTATTCAATTTCTTTTATTGTTATATTTTATACGATTAAGATAATTTATAAAACTAACTTTTCTCTTTTAAAAAAATGCATTGATAAATAGATCTTCTGTTTTAAATATAAAATTGTAATTTTTGAAAAACCAACACTATATTTTTAAACGTTACTTCTTCCTATGGATTTAAATATTCATATTTTTCTACGTAAACTAAAATTAAAGCAAGAGATGTGTGAAGATAACAAAACCGAACATAAACTGACTTCTATATGACAACTTATTATGCGAAATGGCTTTCATATTATTAAAAAATAATAATTTATTGAAATAAAAAAAAGTATAATATATATATATATTTTTTTTGTCTTCAGTCATTTGACTGGTTTGATGCAACTCTCCAAGATTCCCTATCTAGTGATAGTCGTTTCATTTCGGTATACCCCCTACATCCAACTCTCCCTAACAATTTGTTTTACGTACTCCAAACGTTGCCTGCCTGCAGAAATTTTTCCTTCTACCTGTCCCTCAAATATTAAAGCGACTATTCCAGGATAGCTTAATATGTGGCTTATAAGTCTGTCTCTTCTTTTAACTATATTTTTCCAAATGCTTCTTTCTTCATCTATTTGCCGCAACACCTCTTCATTTGTCACTTTATCCACCCATCTGATTTTTAACATTCTCCTATAGCACCACGTTTCAAAAGTTTCTAATCTTTTCTTCTCAGGTACTAAGATCGTCCAAGTTTCACTTCCATATAAAATCTTTTCTTGACGTTTAAATTAATTTTTGATGTAAACAAATTATATTTCTGACTGAAGGTTCGTTTCGCCTGTGCCGTTCGGCATTTTATATCGCTCCTGCTTCGTTCATCTTTAGTAATTCTACTTCCCAAATAACAAAATTCTTCTACCTCCACAATCTTTTGTCTTCCTATTTTTACATTCAGTGGTCCAACTTCGTTTTTTCTACTACATTTATTTATCTAACTACATTACTTTCGTTTTGTTCTTGTTTATTTTCATGCGGTATTTCTTGCGTAGGACTTCATCCATGCCGTTCATTGTTCCTTCTAAATCCTTTTTACTCTCAGCTAGAATTACAATGTTCATTACAATGTTATCAGCAAATCGTAACATCTTTATCTTTTCACCTTGTACTGTTACTCCGAATCTAGATGTGAAAGTTTTAATTCATTAATTATCTTCTTCTAACGATTTCCCATACTTTTATACGTAAATACTTCGTTAAAAAATCATGTAATTATTTTAAAATACCGGGTAAAATTAATATTTTTAGTTGGCATTGTAGTATTTTAAGATTTTCGTTAATATTGTTAATTTTTAATTAACATTTATTACGAAAAATCTAGAAATTAGTTGTTCGATATTTACATGAAAATTACACACACCAAAAATCAAGTAGATATTTTTATCTATTAACGAGAGATTAAAAAAAATACCCGGGGTTCAAAAAAATTCAAAATGCAGTTTAACCCTTTAAACTCGGAATTTCAAAAATCTAGAAATTAATTTTTAGTTGTTCACATGAAAATTATACACACCAAAAATTAAGTTGGTATCTTCATCTGCTGCCTATTTTTTTAATTAAAAACAATTTTATAACAATGTTTTTCTTTTAAAACGAAATTGTTTTAAGAAGTAGAAAAAAATTTTTCAGTGATAAGATAATCAAAATAATTTTCAACATTTGTAAAAAGAAACCCATTGTGCGCTCATAAAATATTACTTTGTCTAATCATTTTAATTTACGTGCACAGGTTTATCATTATTAATTCTAACAGGACGCCTATTCGAATTCTTCAGTAATATTTTATGAGCGCACAATGGGTTTCTTTTTACAAATGTTGAAAATTATTTTGTTTACCTTATCACTAAAACAGATCTGATGCGGATAACACATTCCTTCCTTATACGCCTATTAAATTACATTTACACATATATTCAAAATGAAAAGTACATTTAGTTTTTTTTTTTTTTTTTATTATTATTATTACTGAATTATTATTTATCGTAAAAATGTTTGTAATGAAAGGTTAAAAATGATTAATAAATCAATATATTTAAATTAAGAAAAACTTAAAAAAAAAAAAAAGAAAGGAGATGAAGTCTGATTCGAACCGATGTGCCTTCCCCTAAGATCCAAATATTTCATTAATTAAACTTTTATTTGGCTATAACTCTGGAACCAATGAAAATAATACCACTTATGATTTATCATTGAAAAGCACTCAATGAGAGCTTATTACTGCAGTTAAGAAAAAGTCCAAAATCCAATTTTTGGGGGATTTTGCTCTAGACACTTTTGGTCAAGTCGATTGCAAGCAAAAAGGGAGATGTATAACTAGATGTTACAGCAGTCCTAAATCCAAAATTTCAAAATTTTACGGCTAATAGTTTTTGAGCTATGCGAGATACGTACATACATACATACGTACAGACGTCACACCGAAACTAGTCAAAGTGGATTCAGGGACGGTCAAAATACAAATTTCCGTTGAAATACAAAAACCTAATTTTTTTGCGATCAAAGTACTTCCTTTATTTTGTCCAGAGAAGAAATTATTTACTACTTTTTAAAGCAAATTTTATTTCGTTTTTAAAGAAAACCATTGTTTTAAAAATGTTTTCCTAATTTATTCATTTTTTAACTTTATAATCTCCCGCCCACACTAAAAACCACAAAATTAAAAAAAAAAATCAAAAACTTACCAAATCAGTAACGATAGGTAATAGCGACAAACCTATTTTTTTATCGTAACAAAATCATTTCGCAGCCACAATAAATTCTTAGTTACCGAAACATATGATTTGTTATCCGTATATAAACAAAGAAATATATTTTCACAATGTCCGCCATATTGAATTTAGAACGATATTAAATATCCTATATTATATTGTCATCAGAACAAAAGCTGTGTGCAAAATTCCAGCTTGATTGGATAACCGAAGTATGTCCAATTTCATTTACTAAATTTGAACTATACAGAATTTGAAACATAAGAAAACCAGTGAAAAAGAAAACAGAAATTGATGTAAGATGGAAAAAGAAATTATTTTTATTAATAAGTAATCATTGGTGGAGCAATTTAATTTATTTATATTTCCTAGAAATATAAATATATTTCTAGGAAATAATAATGGTGAAGTTTTATTATAATGGAACAATATTCCCTGAAAATATGTGAAAATAAATTATACCATAAAATAAGGAAATTTTTAACCCAGATAAATTAAGTAACCGATTTAAAATAATCATTATTTAAACCGTTTTAAATTTTTAATTTAGATTTAGACCAGAACTAGTTTCCCTGTTATTCAAAATCATGTTTATTTCTCTAAGGTATTATATTTTATTAATTGAAATTTAATACATCTGGCGGATTTTAAATCTTTTTAAAAAGAAAAAGAAAGATTTAGATATCACCTTATAGAAGAAAATTTTTAAATACGTAATAAAATTTTGAAAATTCTATTGTTGCAGCTTACTTTATGGATATAAATCACGATTATCTTTTTTTCTAACACGAATGATAAAAGTCAAATTCAAACTACCAAAATGAGTTTTCTCAGAATCTGTTCAAAGGTTCAGTCATAAGATTGTACAAGTGACAACTCTGGAAATATATTTTTTTATAGGGAAAAAATAAAATCATCAGAATTAAGATTACAAAAATCTTACGGACCTTTAACAATACCATCATTAGCCAATAGGTAAACGGTTCCAAAGTGGCCACTAAAATAAGTAAATGAATAAAATACAATCACAAAAATTCTTTAGTCCGATTCATGGAGAAAGAGTAGTTTTTTTACAGTGAGAATTTACGATAAAACAAGCGTGTTATTGATTAGGAATACCCATTCTGAATAACAGTTATTAGCTAGTAAATTATTTCATAGTAGGAATAGAACAAAGTGAATAGTGATAAAAATGAAGAGAATGGAAGAGGGACAGAATACCTCTCTATTGATTTAAACAGTTAAAATTCATTTTAAAAGATAGCAGTGCTGAAATTATATAATTGAGAAATTCAAAGCTTTTATATTTTTGTAATCAAGCACGTGAAATTGATTTTAGAATAATTATGTAAATAAATAATAGAAAGGAATTACAACTAATTAATTTAAATAAAAATTAAGACAATATCACGGAAAAAAATTTATATTAACAGGTAAAATTTATTGTCTCTTTTTTTCATTTTTATGCAAATGAAAATCAATTTTAAATCAAAGAATTTTATTAGAATACATTTTATTTCCTTTTGCATTAATTACTAACAGATACTAAATAACAAGTTAAATATATATACTGCAATTAAATCATTTCCATTTTAATTTAAAAGTCAGGTAGCTCTATGCATAAGATATCAGACTGCTTTATTTTAATTAAAAATTCGAATAATATAAATTTCTTAATTAAAAAAATACTAAGATGTTTAATTGCTGGAAATACTGTTATTATTATTTATTTATTTTTTTATTATTCATACTTACCTATACAAACGAAATGTAATTAAAATAATTGAACTGTGATTTGTGTTTAATATTATTTACAATGCGTGGTTGATACAAAATTTCTTAACTAAAAATTCCTTTCAAATCAGTATTGAAAAGAATATCAGGCGAAATCTTAATATATTAATATAACTTATTTAAAAAATAAGATATATTAATAAAAAACATACATTTAAATGATTGGTCTACAAATTTTTCTTCGTATACAAAATCCGTGCTCAATTAATTTATTCTTATTATCGATTGAATAAAAGTCGGCTACTGCATATCTAAACTTGGTTTGTATTTTACTGATACTGTTTCAACTTTCTCATTTATCGTATTTATATTTTTATGAAAGTTTTGAGTTCAGAAAATACAAAATTATTCTAATATTACTTATGAATAATATTATAATCCTATATTATATAATCTAATAATAATCCTTATATTATACGATTGTACATGAATTGTACATGAATAATAACTTCATAAATAACATGAATTGACTTAACATGTGAATTGGCTTTAATTATCCAGTCAAACCTACGATATCTATTCTGATTTAATGATTTCATTATTTAGCATTAGAAAGGAAAGAAAGCTCTTCAGAGGAATACGTATCGAGTACGGACATAGATTTTTAATAATATTAATACAAATCCTACGTTAATTAATGTTAATTACATAATATGACTTACCCGACCACAACTATTTAAAAAATTAATTTCATTCATACATATATTAAAACAAACAATGCACAATTGTTTATTGAAATAAACGTAATAAACTGTTTCACTCAAATTCTAATACACCATAACAAAATGGAGAAATTACAGAAGGTTTCTTCATCACGTGGTATTCTGCCTGTTGGCAGGTCCCTGGAACCATTGTTGTCTCCACCTGTATCTGTCCCGTGCTTTTCTTTTCGACTTATCATAAACCTTCACTACCCTTTATGTCATTTAATAACTTCAGTCTCTTCCATCTTTTTTCACCTTCAACGGAACCTTCAAGAACTGTATTTATTATTCCTTTTCCCCTAATTATATGCCCGATCCAGTTTCCTTTCCTCCTTACCCAATTTAAACATAACTCAAAATTGTATGGCTACATATCTTATAAATAATAGGATTTGTTAAAAAAAAAATTGTATAATAAATAAGAAATTTGAATTAAGAGGTAATTTTGCAAAAACCTTTCCTAGTCGAAATACACATGTTTTAAAAACAGCTCAAAATTAATACAAGTAAAAATTTCATTAAGTCCAACTCATGGCACGTAAGACCTACCCATGGCATAACCGTATTAAGTTCTACCCATGGCACGCTGAGTTTTGAGTTAACGCAATTCCAGGCGGGTCATAAGGAATTCAAGTCTTATTTGTATAGATTCGGACTCGATCAATCTGAAAATTGTTCGGAGTGCGAGGAGGAAGAGACGCCCCCAACATGTTTTCTTTTTGTGTCCGCGATTCACCATAGAGCGTAGAGAGATGCTCGGCAACCTGAGACGTGAGCACATGTTTCGCCCTGAAGATACCCTTCGAGTCCTATTACAAAGTGAGGCACAGTGGAAGACTGTGGAAAGATTCGTCAGGACGGTCATGAGGAAGCTCCAATTATATGAGTCTCGCAGAGGAGAATGGCGCGAGGGCGGACAGGTCCTCGGCTGAGTGCCTAGGCAGCCACCCGTACGTGTGGGGGTTGCCTGGTGCGATGAGGCCGGGGATACTCTGCTCGTGCGACTGATGGTGGCTACTGGTAAGTGGTGTGACTATTTAAGATTTCTGTCTTGACGACTGTGTGGGTGTGTAACACGTAAGTGTTGTGGATTTTAGTAGCTTGTTCTGTTTTCTGCAGGTTCTTGTGTGTTGTTGTCGGTGTATGTATTTGACGTGCTGTATGTGTTGCTTCCAGTAGTGTTGTTTGTGTGGTGTGTGACATTGTTGGATTGTTGTGACCGTGTTTCTGTATGTGTGTGTGTGTGCGATTCGCCCTTCTTCTGATGAAATGTTTTTATAAGCAGTCCCAGGAAGGGTGAAGTCAGGGGTGGTTGTTTAGTCGGTAGTGCGCAGGTATACATACGCCCTTGGTTATAACTGGCGAAACCTGTTAGCGAGCCCGACACTGCTTAGAAGTCCGTAAATGGGGTTCCTCCACCTCTTAAAAAAAAAAAAAGAAAGTCCAACTCTACCCAAGATATGATTTCTGACCATTTATCCTCTTTGAAATATTGTTTAAATGCCAATTTGCCAAATATTGAAATCACCATGCGAAATTTTAACTATTCTCAAGCCCACCGATCTCGAGTTATTAAACCAGATCAGCTGCCAACTGCCTACATACATCGAACAAATCAAATTTTTACTCCTGTTCATTTCTCTAAGTTTCATAGAGTAAAAAAAAAGGCAGAAGGTAATTATTGGCACGAATACCATGCTTTACTTCTGTAAAACTGTGTACTATTTTATAACTGCCGAGAAAATAAACGCATTTTATAATGCCGGGAATATATGCTTTTGTATAAAAATGGTCATGCATTAGAAATATGCTTGTCACAAATTAAATAAATTCCATAAATTAATGAAAACAAAAAATTAGAATTCTATCATTAACTTGTCTAAATATACTTTTTTTTTACAATAGCAAATAAATGGTCTATATTTCTTTTTATTAAAATTATCCCTAGACAGATTCAGATCAGTGAAGAAGACTTCGAGAAGCTACTACACTCCTCGTAATCCTGGTATAGAGACATATTATTCTTGGATATAATTATGCTGTTTCGGAAGAAATTTATGTCTTATATAAATATTTGATGATTTATATTTTATATAAATATATGACACCTAACATACAAAAATATACAATAATTCTCCCAATTTTTTCTTACTGGAAGCAAAAAAACTTTTCTAAATTCTTGCGTTAAACTCTTAAATGAGTTGATCTCTAACTTTTTTATGCAGGATCTGATCGATCTCCTTCAATTAAGAAATTTCTAATAGAGAATTGCAATTATTTTCAAACGTAACATAATTATTTTATTTAGATGATCTAACCTGATTTATTTTGGGTCATTTTTAGCAGGTTAATTAACACTATAATTAGTTGACCAAAAAAAAAAAACTTAGGATCTTTCCTAAATTATAAGGAATTATAAAAAAATATGACGCAATATCGTTTAAATAATTGTATTAAATAATGTAGATAAATAATTTTGTAAAACTGTTACCTGTATTGGTCTGCACGGCTTACAAATAAGATAGCGATCTGGTGTTGTACTCAATGTTGTCTTGTTTTCTGCACAAAAATTAATGTACCTGAATAATAATTTTCTTTTATTCTAAGTATTATTTAGATTAATTTTAGTTAGCATGTTAAATAAATGAATTAACTGTGAAGCGTAGTTTTTAGAGTACTTTATAGGTTACTTTTCTCCATAAGGCAAATCTGCTTTTGGATGACCTATTTACAAAATGGAATGTGAAAGTTTGTATTTTGTTAATATTCTATTATTGTATGTTTCTTTGTAAAATTAATGTGATTTTCGTTAGTTGCCGTGTAACAAAGGCTGCAAAACCGTTGTAGAAAAGAGATATGATGGATGATACGAGTATATGAACTAAACATTGTTCTGCTTTACTAAAAGCTTTTATTTAACCTGCTTTAGTTATAATCAAATCTTGCAACTGCTATATCTTTTGATCTATCGTATGAAAATCAATGAAATTTGGTTCACGTATGCAACTTTGATGACAATACAGCACTACGGTGTCGTAATTTGATATGGCCCACCCCCACGCCACCACGCGTTACCCCTACGCTAAATTCATGCATTTAGTTGAAAATTTTCAATTCTCATGAACTATCGTATGAAAATTATTGAAATTTGGTACATGTATGTAACTTCGATGTGTAAAAATAAGTATTTTTACTTTTTAATCTTAATAAACAAACAATAATATTCAGATATAAATATTATTAAGAATATTTTTTTGGATGTAAAACGTTTATTGTATACTCGCGTTATCCGAGTGGAAAAGTGATGGTGTTGTGTTCGGATGCTCATATTTTCCAAACTCAACGAACGTTTGGAAAAAATAACAATAATTCAAAAACATATGCATAAAAAAAAAATGCGGACCGTATAATAGAAAATACCCAAAACTAATGTTAAGTGAGAATTTTCGGAAATATCCGAAGAAAAATTCTACCTATAGAATTTATTTAACGTAATATCAGATTTAATTATCTAAAATTTTAAGAGTTTAGCTGAAATATATCATGAGATATTAAAAAAATTTTTAATTCGTCTAAAAGGAAATAATTTGATTTAAAACTTTTTTTTTTTAAATCCGTACTTAAAACTATTGGTTCTTACTATTTTAGTTTTTCTTGAAGAATGTCTTCCTTATAAGTAAATAAGATAAAAATTTTCGACACAATTGAGTTTTCGTGAACATACCACATTACATTTTAGTAAGAATTTAAAAAAAATTTCATCTTCCTAGTAATACTGAAATCTATATTATTACGAAATAACTATTACTGTTTGAAAAAATTATGCAACTATTCTCATAAATTTCATTAGTAATAAAAGGTAAATGACGAAGGATTTCCGAATTTCTTCGAAGAACTAATACATTGCAACCAACGTCATAATTTATGTAACGATAGACGGACTTATAATTTGTTGATAAGGATAAATTATAATGATTATTATTTTAAACCACTAATAATACTAAAATTAATTTTATTTATAATAATATTAGACTGATTAGCTTCTATATTAATATTTAAAAAAAACTCGATGAACGGAAAGTTCACTTAAAGTAATGTGAATATTCATATATTACCTAACTGAAATATTGTCATTAATATCACTATATCATTATGATGATATGTAATCACGACATATTGCATGTACTTTAGTAATAAAATAATTGTAAAAAAAAGTATAATAATAATTTTGTATTAAATATTTTTATAAGCATTTATTATGTAATCCTTGATTTACAATGTGACATTATTACCTATTTAGATAAAACAAATGGAATTAATAGAGGCTAATAAATATTGTGCTGTATATAAACTAAACAATAAAATAGATGTAAGGTTTAAAAGTAGAAAAATATTTAATCTACAAATTAATATTCATAGATTGTATATATTTAACCACTTAATTTTGAACTTCTGATTTATACATTTAATAAAACTGTATTTAGTTGTTAAAAAGAAAAAAAAACAAAAAAAAAAATACTGAATCACCACAAAAATAAATTAAAAACATAATTTTTTTGTAAATTTTTACAAATTGTGAAGTGATCTTTTCAAATATATCTGTATTTAAGGTGAACAGTTCTAGTATAGGCTATAATACGGAGAACACAATTAACGAGAAAGTTGAACTCTTTATTTAGAACTTTAATTAAAATATAATTGTTTCGAACGAAACTTTTGGATAAGTGGTTAGATGGCGGTAACTCGTCACGGATCAGCTGTTTTATAATACAGCAGAGACCAGTCTTAAACCAACTTGAATACGCTCTTACTGATTAGAATACTTAAGCTACCATTTTATAGCGTCCTTTGGCTTGGAATTCATGGTGTTTGACTTTCTCACGAACGGTTACCTTAAGACTGGACAAAACTATCGCAAAATAGAATTAAATTATGTGCGCACATGTGTATCAAGAACACGATATTAAATAAGGCCTTCTTCACAAGGCCTTTTTTAAAATATAACTTTTTAAAATCGACGCGAATTTAATTGTTATTATCACTAACTTAGTAATATTTTAAGACCGAATTCAAAAACTCGAGATTTGAAAAAGCATTTTTTTTAATACTTTGCAGGGTTATTTTTTTTTTATAAAATTGGTTTTAATTTATAAGTTTATTATAAGTACAATTTTTTTTAAATCTGTATATTAATATTAAAACAAAAAGGTTTATATTCATATGAAAAAAAATAGCCTTAGGCAAGAAACGAAAATAAGAAATATCCATCTTATAAAGATAAGAAGAAAAACCGCATAGAAAAGATGTAAGGAAACTAATATCAGGTAGAAAATAAGTCTCTATAGAAAGAGGATTAATATTACCTTATATTTCTCAACTAATTTTCTGAAATTTTTTCTTGAAAATACTTTCAATATCAAAATTACTTAATTATATTATGAAAATCTAACATTAAGTAATGATGTCTACGAATAAATGAAAAAATAAATCTTGAAACCGTCTGTTTAAGCAATACAATTTCTATTTAAAAATTTTTCACTTGAGTTATCTGTAAAACATTTTACAACATGACCACCATCGAAACTTCCTGTACAAAATAAACTCAAAGATTAGTAAATGAATGTACATTTAAAAAATGCAGGTCGAATTATGTACCTCTTTTGTAAGTTGTTAAAAATAAAAAACATATGTAAAAATAAATGTTAGCATGAAAGGAGAAAATGTGATGCAATTGTGTTGGCATGAAAGGAGACGAATATGTGATGAAAAAAATAAGGAAAGGAATGCATAAAAAGGATTTAGAGATTACTACTGAGCAGGAGCTAAGACTGTCTATAATGTAGAAATACTTTCTTAATCTACATTAATTTAAAAATTTATAAATATTTAAAAATTATTTCCAAGCTACACTTCTCAGCAAACATGATTTTTTTTTCTTCAAAAATTGACCATTTTATCTGATTTAGTACAGTTTTATTGCAAATGGATATTATAGAAAAAAAGTTTCATTGTTTTAAATTAAAAAAATAATATTACTTTTTAGAAACGATTCTTTAAAAAAAAAAAAAAAAAAACAGTACGTAATTATTGTTGATCGGAAAAACCAAATTTTTCATTCTTTGTAAAATTATTTCACTTTTAGGTGAAAGTATTTGTGTACAGTTTAGATAATTAACAAAGCTATTCTTCAATTGCAATGAGAAATTCTTAGGAATGTTATTTGTTCAAAAGCACATTACAGGTTATTGAAAACCGATTTAAAAAAACTACAGGCGTTTTTTCAGCCGACTGCAATATCATATCGATTAAAAAAAAAATAATTACATTTAAATTAATACGTATAATCTTCTTTGATCTATAAATTTCTCTAAAATCTTCAATTATCTTTTTAATTTAATCTTTATGGTTAAATAACTAAAGATTAAATATTAATTTTTAAATCTATCATAAAGTTTTGAAGTAATAATTAGTCTATTACAAAGCACAGCTATCTGGCAGCAACGAACTGAACTACTTTCGTTACTTGTACGTACATATTAAGCACGTTCAATTAGTCTTAATTTCACGTTTTTATTACTTCTAGTTATAAAGATTTTATACTCTACCTTATAAGTTTTCACGAAAGATAATTTAAAAATTAATTAAAATCATCTAATGGAAAAGGAGAAAACAGAAAGCCAACAGTTATATTCAAGAACATGTAGACCACCAAGCCATTTCATGTAGTTACAATTACAATTAATATTTTATAAAAAGGAATTTTAATTAAATTGTGAAAAAAATAATTTAATAATGTTCTAAAAATAATTCTACCAAATTCCTTCATAACTAATCCTGAAAAATTCGTTTCATTGTTCTTTTTTTTCTCAATTTTGTGGCTATTTCTTGTTTGATAGAAGTTTCGAATTCCTGTTAAACTGTAAATAGACCTATGATATAACCTTATTATTAAATAATTAGATTTAATTTTAAATGTTCTTAAACATCGACAAAATGAAGAACTCTTAAAAATTTAAGAAGTAAATTACAAAAAATTTAATTTAATTTCAGGAAAAAAAACAGGATTTAAGAAGAAAAAATTATAAATAGAAATATTTTACTTTTTTCAGAATTATATTGAATTTAGTGTTATCTTTAATTATTATTATTTATAAAAATAATACTTAAAATAGAAATGAAGAAACAATAATTAAATAATTAACAAAAAATAAATAATACCAGTAAAAGCTGCATTCAAATTTAAAATGCATTATATACATACTTTATTTTTATTAGTGATTTTACAGAAATGATTCTGCGATAACAGGTAACGGTGCTTAAAGCAAATTGCAGTTAGCGATACATAGGGTGATTTGGTGACGAGGAAGTCACCAAATCACCCAAATTTTTTAATTGCATTGTACAAATCAAGTAGGCAAGCACGGAATAATGTCCTAAATTTGCATTTTTATGATTTCATACTATTGTTTCTAATTACTAAAAACTTTAATAAATAATTATATATTTTTTCTTTAATCCTTAGATTTTATATTTTCCATTGAGGGAAGAAATTCAAGTTAAAAATATTTTTACATACCTGACCAAGACTGCTGAAAATCTTACTAAGATAATTTAGTTTTGTTACTCGCTGATAATTTTGAATTTATGCTAAATTTGAATTTTAAATCATTTTAATAAATAGTATAGCAAACTGCTATTCAGCAGTAGATCATAGTTATTTTAAAAATAAATTCTCATTTACTTATTGCTAAATCTTATTATTTTCCTACTATTTTCTCTAAATTAAATGATTTCGCAGAGATCTGTGCTTCCTCAGAATATTTGAAAATATAAATTATGGATTAAAAACATAAAATTAAAGTATGTAGAGGTACGCTTGCCACGTCAATTATTGAATAAGTGATGGAAAATGAATGAATAAATTATAATACATTTTTTAAAATAATCTAAATATTATTAGAATAGTGATTTTATCATTCGTAATTTAAACAAAGGAGAAACATTATGTCAAATACAAAAAACTTTGAGAAGAATTAATTTTAAAAAAACACTTAAAGTTTTTCTTTCGTTGCACTCTATACTTTTCATCTTTACACTTGAAGGCTGTCGTACGCGAATGTAATAAAGTGCATATTTACATAACCTATCAAAATAAATATGCGAAACTACACGAGATGAACATTAATAGCGTAGTATGTTTATTTTAATGGGTTCATAAATCCCCATGTTATTGGCTCAAAGCTACAGAATATACTGGTTTACACTAGGTACATGATATATATATATATGTAATTTATAATTCGGAACCCCGGACTTACATCCTAGTGTTGTGTGTAAGTTACAACAAAAACATAAAATGACATTCAGTTTCTAACCAGAATATAAATATCCAAATAAATAAATTTATTTTTAATTTAAAAAATTTAATGGTTCTAAGGGAAATAAATAAATATTGCAGCGTAAAAAATACCAGGTACACAGCAATTTCAAATCGCATTAGTGATTTTCCCGTTATATACTCCACTAAATCGTCGGTTAAAAAGGAGAAAAGATTTCCATCACTACTATGCGCAAACCACTTTGCGTATAGGCTTACACATATATAATTTGCTTAAATTAATCGTATTTGAATTCGGTTCGTTTTCGAAAACTATTGGTACGATATCGTACCAATATAGTATAAAATTCAATGAAATCATCAGTAATTTTTTTATACTGATCGACTGGATAGATACACGGTTTATAATAATTATTTACTGGTAAAAAAAGTTACAAACAAGAAATACTTTTAAAAAAAACCACGATTATGTATTATCATAATACTGTTGGCTTTATTTATCTCATGCTAATATTTTATTTATTTTAAAAATAACAATAATAACCGACTAAGAAAATAAATAATTTTAAATGAATTCAAAAAAATTAAAAAGAGGTCGGCAACAGCTTTCCAATCTTTTCCAACAAATGTTTTATTTTCTTTTACCGGAAAATGTTTCGATGTATATCCCACATATTATAACAAGTCTGTATTCCATATATTTTGACATATTTTTTAACGTTTTGATGAAGTTTTCTTTGGGGTCAGCAAATACAAAATTAACAAAGATATTCTAATTTTGATTGGAAGGAAACATGATTAAAATTTCGTAAATACGAGTAATTCATAACAATAGTTTAAATACTCGCCCAATGTTATGATTTTATTAAAACTGATTACAACACTTTTCCCAGTAGTAAATGAAGTCCCTCGTTGGATATTGGAAACAAAATGAGTACAGATACAAAGTTTAAATAATACTCGTACTTCTATTACATTAACATGAAATAATTTACCTGATCGCAGGCTATTTCAAAACTAATCTCATTTCTACACAGATACTATAATATATAGCACTTAATTATATAATTATAAACCTAACAAACAGTTATGTTTTAATAACGGTATGAAAATCAACATACCAGAGTATACAAACGTACGTTTCGTACCTTTTGAAACAAGTCCGATAACACAATGGACCACGCATACGCATTACTCCGCCGCTTGCAGCAGCTAACCTTTACCATTGATACAGTCTGTATGATATTTAAATATAAACCTACGCGTCAGATTTAAAAAACTGAATTACAGGCCTCCAAACATAAAACTACTCCGTATATATATTTATCCCATTCTGTTTGCCTGATAAAAAATTCAAACTCCAAAAAATAATAACAACTAATAATAATAACTTCTAGCTTACACATTTTTCGACCGACCAACTTCGTTTCACTTTATTTTATATTTTTTATGATTTAATAGAATTTCACTTAAATTTTATGTTCTAAGAAGTACTGTATCAAGTTTTATAGCATACCTATTATCCCTACCCGGTAAGAACACTAACTCCGAAAGTCAATGGGCAAGATTTGTTTTTTTGGAAATTCTGCAGGACATTATAACCTTCTGGCCACCAGAACAATTAATATAATTTCTTCTAAATAAATCTTTTTTCTGATAAGTAATAAATTAATTTTTTTTTTTAGATTTTTATTAATAATTTTCATGCATATATGTCTCTTAATATTTTCTAATAAATTAAAAAAAAAAAAATTGTTTTAGAAGTACATAATTTATTAATGTTTTATAATCAGAACGTATCAGCTTCAACAACTAAAAATTTTTCTGTCACCAGAGAAACTGTTGTCTTAACAACAATCAAAACTCTCTGTCAGATTTTTTGCATCGAGGGTAAATTCATCAGACCAAAAACCCAAAAATCTTAGAAGGTTATATAATCTATATCTTACTTTCTCCTAGCAAAAAGTAAAAGTGCTGAATTATTTCCTGTAATACTTGAAATAATTCCTGTCATTGCGTAACAAATTAAAATAATAATTGATTTCAATACAATATAACATATATAATTCAAGAAGCAAGTAAATGTTAAATATATTATTTGCTAAATATATAAAAAAACAAGAAAACGTCTGTTATAACCCACATAACGGCGGTGAAGTATATATTTTCTATTTTTTAGTCAGTTGTCCTATAACAATTGAGACGGCGGGGAAAATATCCTACTTGCTAATCAATAAAAATCTCCTATTTATATGAACAATATTTTGAAAAAAATCATTAAAAAGATTTCCCCAAAAACGATATTTAATTTTTTCTGACTGATGTATAAGTTAAAAAAAAAATCAGTATGCAATATGATAAATATTACACGATTTTGTGTATTGTATAACTTTTATAAAAAAAAAAAAAAAACTTTATTATCGAGAAGTATATTATGAAGTCTCTGTTGCATTCTTCTCTTCCTAATGATGATGACTTTTGTCACAAGTGGAGTTTCAAAATTTATTTTCAAAATAACTATAAGACATTAATTGAAAAATAATTAGAACATTTTTCGAGTTACAAGTCGAGATTCCATGGAAATCCATTTACTTGGAATATAAGAATAGAAAACACGATTATAAGGACTGCGACGTCGAGAACTTGAGGATATATTAATTTATCTTTATTATCATCGTATTAATGACTAATTTAATTTTATCGGTCGTATTTCTAATTGATAAATTTTAGTATTAAATTATCAGTCGGATAATAGAAGAAAATAAAACAGCCAGTAAAACTCGTGGCGACCCGGCGTCTCTATAAACGTTATCGTAGTTCGTATAGAAACTGTGCCTGTAGACGTGTCATTGTTTACCGAACTAGCGCGGGTGTACGTACAAGGGCTGTCGTGAGGGGGTTAGTGTGAGGACGCCTGGGGCCAGCCTTGTCTGCCGCTTGTCTAGACTACCTCTCTACCGTAGCCTAAAACACCGTCCATCCCCACCATTCCTTTCACTCCCTACAGACGCCTGCCTGCCTGCCTTTATAAACACTATTCATTTCATCATACACTCCCCACCCAGACATCAGACTGGAGAAAAATCTATGACCTGGATTTCTTCAGATTCTTTCCTACATTGTGTACGGTATTTCGCATTCATCAACCCGTCCGATAAAAAAAACGAGTTCCGTATTATTTATAGCTCTTCCATTAAATATTTCAAATGTAATTCAAATTGAATTATTTTAAAATAATTTAATAAAAATAGTAGTATGAAATAATAATTACACTGTTTTTAGAATAATTATAATCATAAAGAATAATTAAAGAAAATTGAATGAAATTGGAATATTTAATCTATAATAAATTTTCCTAAGTACTCTACGAATATCAGTAATTAAAACGCATATTATTGCTAACCGTTAACCGTTCTACGATATTATAGTCACATTCTTGCTAATAAATTTTTACTAATTCATATACTAATAAATTTATTATTATTAACACCGATGTATCTACTGCAAATATTTTTAATTAATTTGGAAAAATATTATTAAATTGTTACTTATCTTTCATTACTATTATTATTATGATTATTATTAGGTCGTATTTGCTAAAAAATTCTTAGAAATAAAATAAAATCTTCCACTATAGAGACAGTATTTCACTGCATAGATAATACTTTCACTAGTTTGTTTAAAATCCTCTAGCATCAGAACTGCTGGGTCGATTTTAATGAAATAGAATGATAATTCATCTTATCGTCATATCATGTCAATAATCTTATTTACTGTAAGTGACACTGATATATATATATATATATATATATATATATATATATATATATATAATGAATAAACAAATCTATAACGAAACGTAGAACACAAGTTTCTTACACAGCCAAAAAAACTGAAAATGTTTAAAAATCATATGTGGGATATCAAATGCGTCTCGACATTTCGTGTGAAGGTTCCGGGTTCGAATCCCGGTCAGGCATATTTTCATACGCTACCAATTTCCAGCTGATGTTTTCTTCCATATTGTTTGATCAATTTCGATATCGTTTTCTTCAATATGTTGAAGAAAATACGTTCATATGGTCTTCAATATGTTGACCTAGTTTTGTAAAAGACTGTTAAATTTTATTTTTTACATAAAGGTTTTTCTGTTTTATTCTTTATTGTTAGTTTTGATATTCCCATTCCACAAAGAAAAACGGTAATTACTGAAATGAATACAACGTAATATTGCGATGCGCATAATAACACTTCATAACATTCCACAGCACATTTTATCACCCACACTACCGTAACGTTAAGTTTTAATAATTACTTCATGAATATAATAAATTAGTTTTAATCACGAAGAAATTAGCTAATAATACTCCTAGTATGAAAGCATCGTAAAATATGGCACGAATGTGCCATATCAGTTAATATCAGTTAAATAAATACATTACAAATAAAATTATACTGAAGATTCTTTTTACATTTTCTTATTAGAATGTATAGAAATTAATCTTATTCATGAACTCAAGGTAATTTTCATCCACGCTAAAAATGCATAGTTTTGTTCAATCCTTATCATTCTTTAGTTCTCAAAGAAACAAATAGAAGTCTTAGCTCGGATCAGTTTATACAATTCAATTTAGTTCAAACGTAGATAAAATCCGTTTCGACATTTCTTAATCCTTTTTACATTAGCGTGAAATTAAATATTGACAAATTTAACAACTGAATTTAATAAAATGATCCTTAATATGAGATACAAACGAGACTTAATTTTATACCAGATTATCAAAAATAATTAGCTTTATTTCTGAAGCAAAACAATAAAGAATTATTTTATTTAATCTAGTGAGATCTAAAAGATAATCAAAATAGAAACTACTTGACCTACTGAAATTAAATCAAACGCAACACCACTCAATTAGTACAGCATTAAGTAGAAAGCTAAATGTAAAAATTAATAAATTAGTACAATCCCCGCTACTATGCGGTCATCTGGAGACAGCTGTTAAAACCGAATTATAGGTTAACCACGTTATTTCGAAGATAAGGTGCTAAACTAAAAAAAAAATGCCATTCGAGGTAATATCATAATAAAATCAAAATATTATCGGCTGTAAGAGTTATAAATGAGGATATTATGGGATAAAATAAATTGAATAAAAATAAAAATACAGTACTGAGTATATATGGACAAAACAGTATGTTAATGTTTGTAACCGGATTTCATTTTTACTTTTTTTTCGAACGAAAAACTACGGTAATTTTACAATCTTTTATGCAATTTCTCTTATAACCGAACTGAAAATACAGTATTGTAATAACTGTTTTGAATTCAAAGTACTTTAAAGTAATACACAGTACTACTTTATTATAGCACATTACTACATTATCATGACACATTTGAATGTCACTTATATCATTTAACACAGAGTTTGAAGACAGTTATTTGAAAATACAGAAAATAATATTTCTCTGCTTGCATTTTATATATATATATATTTACAGCTACGTGTAATGTCACAGAATTAAATGTATTAGCGTATTTATTTATTCTGTTCAATTTATTACCAAATACGTATATGTAGTTAATCTGTTTAAATACGAGTTATTTTTTCTATTTGTCTTCAATCATCTGACTGGTTTGATGCAGCTCTCCAAGTTTCTCTGACTAGTGCCAGTCGTTTCATTTCGGTATACATCCTACATTCCTAACAATTTGTTTTACGTATTTTGACGCTGAGTTAATTATTCTAAAATCACCTGACCAAAAGTCATTTTCCTCTTCCCAACGAACCTCGCTAATTCCTGCTACATCTAATTTTAACCTATCCGTTTCCCTCTAAATTTTCTAACCTACCAACCGTTTTAGACTTATAACATTCCACGCTCCGACTCGTAGAATGTTATTTTTTTAATTTTCTGGTGACCTCTTCCTTAGTAGTTCCCACCCGGAGATCCGAACGAGGAACTAGTTTATCTCCGGAATATTTTACCGAGGAAGGCGCCTCAATTTTTGTTACATGAAAATGCAGAGAGCTGCATTTCTTGGAAAAAAAACAGACGAGGTTTTCCATTATTTTCAGCTGCGCAGTATTTACAGGATTGAGTGATGTTAATATGGCCGTGTAAGTCATCCTGACCTACCCTTAACAACTACTGAAAGAGCTGCTGACCTCTTTCAGGCATCATTCCTTAGTCTGGCTCTCAACAAATACCTCTCCGATAAGATTGCACCTTTGGTCCAAATACTCTGTATCACTGAGCACTCAAGCCCCCTTCACTATCGGCAAAGTCTCAGGATTCATAGAGGGAGTCTATATGAGTACACCTACTAAAAAGTAGAAATTTATTTTTCATATCTAATACAGTTTTATATCTTATAACAGTTTTTTTTGGGGGAGGAACATCCTTCTACCCGTGTTATAATCGTATCCACGTTATTTTTAACTGCGCTATAGCGAGGTCGTACAGTACGTTTAATTATTATATTATTAAAAATTATTTATTTAAAAAAATTAAAACTAGCTGTACTATTCGAAATGAGAAGAAAACATTTTTCTACTTTTACCTAGGCAGGTATTTTTTCTAGGCAGCTGTAATATGTATTTATGATTAAAAGTTTATTTAAAAAAAAAAAAATTAAAAATATAAATGCCGATTTCATTAAAAACCAATTTAAATTTCTCAAAAATAATATTTCATTAAATATTTTTAAAATATTTATGTAATGTTAAGCACTATGAAATTTCTTCCCATATTAAAAAACATTTTGTTCCAAATTTTATTTACAATTTTATAGAAATCTTACGTAAATTTTATTATACACAAACACTTCAAAGTAAGTTCCCATCGAAACTCCATAATAATTACAAACTTGCACCGAAATCTCATAAAATTAAACACAAAAAATATATTAATCAGTAACATAACAAGCCAAACGAAAACCAGAAATCAAAAAAGAAGGAAGAGATGAACATTGAGAAAGAAAAAATGAATTATAAATTAAGCGAAAAAAACAAAAATAGAGCATTCACAGAATGCTTTACCACAAATCACATCAGAATCACTAATATCCAACAAGTGAAGTCGTTTAAGCCTTCTAAAGTTCTCTCTATTGTCTTGGAGGTTCATGGCCAAGTGGATCATGTGGTTGCTCAGGCGCAGTCCATATCTAGAACTGAAGCGTTTAATTTATTCCCGGTTGCAGCGTAATTAAATATATTCGTGGATCTCATTATTTTTCGCGCCTCTGTGATACACCTCACTAATTTGTCCTGGAACCGCTGCAAAATCTCGACGTTGCTTTTGCTTAATGTTCCCAATAGTTCAATTCCATCAGTCTAAATCGGTTTCAGATCCGGGGCAAAGTACAAAAAAAGCTTATCGGATAATGATAACTTAGACTTCCTGCCCAGCAATCATACATTTCTTTATGCTTGCTTCCTCTTTTCCCGTATATGACTCTTCCATGTTAGCCAACGATCCAGTTGAAGGCCTACATACCTTAATCTTTCGGTATTTTTTTTCTTATATATTTAAACACTTGAGAACAACCGTTAACCGCCTAGAAGACGTTACTTCGGTCGGTCCCAAGTGACGTGGCTGAAGACTAGTCCCCCAAAGTGCAGCTTGAGGCTAATCTCTCGATGGGGTCGCTCTTGGATCATTGAGAAATCACGACATCGTTCCCTGTTTCATGGTGACTCTCCCCAAGAGGGCGACCCTTCCCTTCCCTATATCCTAGTCTGGGTCCGGATATGCACCCCACGCATACCCTTCCTGAATCGCGCGCCTACCTCACAAACCTCGAGGGTCCTCAATGCGTCATCAGAACGTCCTGATCCAGCCATCTGCTGGACCCGAACGCCCTCAGAAAAGAGGCTCCCTCCCTGGCCCTGCACGTATCCACAATCCGATCCCCTTTTTTCAAATTCACATTAGTGGAGTCTGACATCCACGCTATAGTTTTATTAGCTCCAGTCAGTATACAAAATTATACAATACTCATGGACGAAGTCAGTATTTACAAGTTAATCTACATATTTACAAATTTCCGTCTCCGAGTACCTGCCAGACTTGATAGTTGTCTTGCAGTTAGATGTTCTACCTGTCAGTCTCCTCCCCATAGTTCTGTCTCTCTAGCTTTCGTAGTCAAGCTGCGAGAGGCCAGCGATGCTACGTCTGCCCATTGCGGTCTTCCCCGGAGCATGTAATTTACTAAGTTATCAGGGGTAATCCATGATAGTCCCAGGAGTCTCCTGACTCCTTCCCATCGTCTAAAGTAAAAATTACGTGTTCCGGGGTATCCTCCTCTTGGCAGTAGATACACGTTGGTGTGGCTCGTTTTCTGAAGCGGAACAAATAGGAACCGAATTCCCCGTGCCCCGAGAGGAGTTGGGTGATGTAGTAATTCACTTCCTCGAACCCCCTCCCGAGCCACGGCTCCAGACTTGGGATTAGCCTTCTCGTCCGAGCTTCCTTTTCCGTTCCCACCCATTCCGCCTGCCACTCATCTGTTCTCTTCTTCCTAGCCTCCGCTTTCGACATACCTTCATAAACTCGTTTCAGTTCTAGCGCCCGGAGGTGGATCAGTGGAACTCCAGCAATCACTTCCGCCATTAATCTTTCGGTATGCGGAAATAAAACGCCACCTAGGTTCCCCCGCGAACATTCTCTTCTCCTCATAGCGATAGTCTCATGACTCGACTTCGCTTGGGTAACCCTTACCTTCCATTTTTCCAGCCACCTGTTGATTATGTTAACCCTTATCCCTCATTTTCCCATCCACCTGTTGATATTTTAAATAACTGCAAGAAATAAATTAACTAAAAATTATTGTAAAAATCACATTTTTGATTCTTACTCTATTTTTATGGTATCACTGTTAAAATAAGTACTTTACTTTGAACTGACTACTTATTAGTAATTTTTTTTTTCGAAATTATTAAGATCAGTTGAGAAATCTCTTTTATAACTGCGTAATTGATCTTAAATTAATTACGTTATTTTAATATTATTTGCTAATTTTTATTTCTCAATAATGATAGTCTTTGTAATATTTTAAAACTTGCATGATCAAAAGAAATACTAATTTGATCTCCGTGACTATTAATAAATATATTTAACGATAAGAAACTTTAATATCTAAATTACTTTCTCACTCTGTCTAAAATATAAATCTACCAGGTAACCAAAATATGTCATCATGGTTAATTATCAAAAAATTTTACCGTAGCCAAAATAGTCTCGTACAAGGGATTAAATTGTAGGAGAATTTGTAGATTTGTGTACGTGTGTAATCACTTGTATATTTGTGTACGAAAACTGGTCGCAGAATTTTTTTGCACTGCAGACGATTGTTAACCGTAGATGATTCGAAAACAACGCCTGAACTTTGACTGTATCAACAGATTGAGATTTACTCATCTACAGATTAGATATGGACACCAATTTACGTTGCGGGTGAGTAATTCACGTTTGAGTAATTCACCAATTTACGTCTGGATTGAGTCAGATCCTTGTGGTTTAGTTTCTTATTGCCAAAAATGAGTTTAAATATATCTTATATATTTTTTTTTCTCAAATTTAGCAATCAGTCTCATTACTGTCGACTTATACGGTTCAATACGTTGATCATAAATTCCACAGAGTTTGAGAGCAGTCTCTGTACAACATTCAGCAATAAGTATTCACTATGACACATTCTGTTCCGTCGAGAAGCCTCCATTTCTACCCATACAGAAAACAGATGACGATCATGCGCTACTCGGTGCTCCGTGACTACTAACCACAAAGGCAACAGATGAAATTTGGGTAACGTTCAGTGCTGCCAAAATACTAGAACAGAAATGGTGGGCATTTCAAAAGTTGCGTTCTTTATTAAAGCATGTCATGACATGTTAATTATCAATCAATCAGGACTTACTGATAATCAACTCCCGGCAAAAGCTATTGAAGATAAACTGATGAAAATTTGTATACAAGTTCTTCTTACAATGTAAATGCATTCCAAAAAATAATTTTTTGAAATTCCGAGTTTAAATGGTTAAAATGAGGTAACATTAAATTTTACTAATTTTTTTAATTTCTCGGAAAAAAATGAAAATATCATCTAAATATTTGGTATGTGTAATCTTTATATCTAAAAACTATGTGTGTGTACTAACTATGGGTCTGTAAACACTATGTATGTGTAAATATCTAAAAACTAATTTCTAGATTTTTTTGAAATTCTGAGCTAGGGTTAAAATGGGGTAACATTAAAGTTTACTATTTATTTAATTTCTCGGTAAAAAATGTAGATATCCACTTGATTTTTTATATCTTTATGTAAATATCGAACTACCGATTTCTAGATTTTTTTTAAATTCTACCTTAAAATGGTACAGAAAGGAAACAAATCTGCATCCAATGATAGCGAATTTTCCTCATTTCTGACTTAATAAACGACATATTCACTAGATTCGGACACTGCAAATACTCTTATGGTAAACATCTAGAAACCATTTTCAGGTTTTTGAATTTTAATATTTTAAGAGGCAAAAAATACATTTTTTTTTACGCCGTTTTACGCTCCCGCTATTGAATCAATCTTTATTTATGAGATTTAGTAACATTGTGATGGAAATTTATGTTTGTAATTATGATTATGTATTTCGCGAGCGACGGAAATTCTAGTGTACATATATATATTTTAAAATCATAAAAGAAACATCTCGGTTGTTTGTGTTTTTTTTTTGTCTTCAGTCATTTGACTGGTTTGATGCAGCTCTCCAAGATTCCCTATCTAGTGCTAGTCGTTTCATTTCAGTATACCCTCTACATCCTACATCCCTAACAATTTGTTTTACATACTCCAAGCGTGGCCTGCCTACACAATTTTTCCCTTCTACCTGTCCTTCCAATATTAAAGCGACTATTCCAGGATGCCTTAGTATGTGGCCTATAAGTCTGTCTCTTCTTTTAACTATATTTTTCCAAATGCTTCTTTCTTCATCTATTTGCCGCAATACCTCTTCATTTGTCACTTTATCCACCCATCTGATTTTTAACATTCTCCTATAGCACCACATTTCAAAAGCTTCTAATCTTTTCTTCTCAGATACTCCGATTGTCCAAGTTTCACTTCCATATAAAGCGACACTCCAAACATACACTTTCAAAAATCTTTTCCAGACATTTAAATTCATTTTTGATGTAAACAAATTATATTTCTTACTGAAGGCTCGTTTAGCTTGTGCTATTCGGCATTTTATATCGCTCCTGCTTCGTCCATCTTTAGTAATTTTACTTCTCAAATAACAAAATTCTTCTACCTCCATAATCTTTTCTCCTCCTATTTTCACATTCAGTGGTCCATCTTTGTTATTTCTACTACATTTCATTACTTTTGTTTTGTTCTTGTTTATTTTCATGCAATAGTTCTTGCGTAGGACTTCATCTATGCTGTTCATCTTTATCTTTTCACCTTGTACTGTTACTCCGAATCTAAATTGTTCTTTAACATCATTAACTGCTAGTTCCATGTAAAGATTAAAAAGTAACGGAGATAGGGAACATCCTTGTCGAACTCCCTTTCTTATTAGGGCTTCTTTCTTATGTTCTTCAATTGTTATTGTTGCTGTTTGGTTCCTGTACATGTTAGCAATTGTTCTTCTATCTCTGTATTTGAACCCTAATTTTTTTAAAATGCTGAACATTTTATTCCAATCTATGTTATCGAAAGCCTTTTCTAGATCTATAAACGCCAAGTATGTTGGTTTGTTTTTCTTTAATCTTTCTTCTACTATTAATCTGAGGCCTAAAATTGCTTCCCTTGTCCCTATACTTTTCCTGAAACCAAATTGGTCTTCTCCTAACACTTCTTCCACTCTCCTCTCAATTCTTCTGTATAAAATTCTAGTTAAGATTTTTGATGCATGACTAGTTAAACTAATTGTTCTATATTCTTCACATTTTTCTGCCCCTGCTTTCTTTGGTATCATAACTATAACACTTTTTTTGAAGTCTGACGGAAATTCCCCTTTTTCATAAATATTACACACCAGTTTGTATAATCTATCAATCGCTTCCTCACCTGCACTGCGCAGTAATTCTACAGGTATTCCGTCTATTCCAGGAGCCTTTCTGCCATTTAAATCTTTTAATGCTCTCTTAAATTCAGATCTCAGTATTGTTTCTCCCATTTCATCCTCCTCAACTTCCTCTTCTTCCTCTATAACACCATTTTCTAATTCATTTCCACCGTATAACTCTTCAATATATTCCACCCATCTATCGACTTTACCTTTCGTATTATATATTGGTGTACCATCTTTGTTTAACACATTATTAGATTTTAATTTATGTACCCCAAAATTTTCCTTAACTTTCCTGTATGCTCCGTCTATTTTACCAATGTTCATTTCTCTTTCCACTTCTGAACACTTTTCTTTAATCCACTCTTCTTTCGCCAGTTTGCACTTCCTATTTATAGCATTTCTTAATTGCCGATAGTTCCTTTTACTTTCTTCATCATTAGCATTCTTATATTTTCTACGTTCATCCATCAGCTGCAATATATCGTCTGAAACCCAAGGTTTTCTACCAGTTCTCTTTATTCCGCCTAAGTTTGCTTCTGCTGATTTAAGAATTTCCTTTTTAACATTCTCCCATTCTTCTTCTACATTTTCTACCTTATCTTTTTTACTCAGACCTCTTGCGATGTCCTCCTCGAAAATCTTCTTTACCTCCTCTTCCTCAAGCTTCTCTAAATTCCACCGATTCATCTGACAACTTTTCTTTAGGTTTTTAAACCCCAATCTACATTTCATTATCACCAAATTATGGTCGCTATCAATGTCTGCTCCAGGGTAAGTTTTGCAGTCAACGAGTTGATTTTTAAATCTTTGCTTAACCATGATATAATCTATCTGATACCTTGCAGTATCGCCTGGCTTTTTCCAAGTGTATATTCTTCTATTATGATTTTTAAATTGGGTGTTGGCAATTACTAAATTATACTTCGTGCAAAACTCTATAAGTCGGTCCCCTCTTTCATTCCTTTTGCCCAGCCCGTATTCACCCACTATATTTCCTTCCTTGCCTTTTCCAATGCTTGCATTCCAATCTCCAACTATTATTAAATTTTCATCTCCTTTTACGTGTTTAATTGCTTCATCAATCTCTTCGTATACACACTCTACCTCATCATCATCATGGGCGCTTGTAGGCATATAAACGTTAACAATCGTTGTCGGTTTAGGTTTTGATTTTATCCTTATTACAATGATTCTATCGCTATGCGTTTTGAAATACTCCACTCTCCTCCCTATCTTCTTGTTCATCACGAAACCTACTCCTGCCTGCCCATTATTTGACGCTGAGTTAATTACTCTAAAATCACCTGACCAAAAGTCGCCTTCCTCTTCCCACCGAACCTCACTAATTCCTACTATATCCACATTCACCCTATCCATTTCCCTTTTTAAATTTTCTAGCCTACCAACCTTTTTTAAGCTTCTAACATTCCACGCTCCGACTCGTAGAATGTTATTTTTTAATTTTCTGGTGACCCCTTCCTTAGTAGGCCCCACCCGGAGATCCGAACGGGGGACTATTTTACCTCCGGAATATTTTACCAAGGAAGGCGCCTCCATTATTGTTATGTGAAAATGCAGAGAGCCACATTTTCTTGGAAAAAAGCAGCTGTAGTTTTCCATTGCTTTCAGCTGCGCAGTACTCAGAGGACTGAGTGATGTTGATACGGCCGTTTAAGTCATTGTGACTCACGCCCCTAACAACTACTGAAAGAGCTGCTGCCCTCTTTCAGGAATCATTCCTTAGTCTGGCTCTCAACAGATACCTCTCCGATATGGTTGCACCTTCGGTCCAGCTACTCTGTATCCCTGAGCACTCAAGCCCCCTCACCAACGGCAAGGTCTCATGATTCATAGAGGAGGGTTGTTTGTGTAAACAACAAATATTTTATTTCATAAATCTTTACGTAACACAACCATGCCATAAAAAGCTTTGAATTTGGAGTGAAACGTGGTTTATTTATCTTTTTGTATTTTTTTTATTTATTTTTGTATTACAATATTTATTAAATGGTTGTATTACCTAAAAAATTATAAAATAAAATATTTGTTTTACACACACACACACACACACACACACACACACACACACACACACACACACACACACACACACACGCACACACACACACACACACACACACACACACACACACACACACACACATATATATATATATATATATATATATATATATATATATATATATATCCACACACGTAATAAATTAGTAAACAAAACACTCATATAAGTAACACAAATGTATTCTCAAAGACTATTTTGAACCAAGAGATATAAATATTATCGCATGCCTAATAAAAAGTCTACCACAAAAAAAAATATATACTTGAGTACTAAAATCGTTAATTTTTATTTTTAATGTATATTTCCACAAAAATAATAATAATATATCAATAATGATAGAAAACACCTTTTTGATAAAAATACATAGAAATCACCTCCAAAAATATTGACCTGAAATTTTTCATTCACAAATTACATGAATTGTCGAAGTAACAGATTGTTTTTTATTGTTCTCGTTTGTATAGTCACACCCAACCAACAGATGATTAAAAAATTTGATGTGGACACCACATGACTTCCTTGTACGCCTATTAAATTACATATACACATTTTTTTTAAATGAAAAGTACATACCATTTTATTTCATTAATAAGTTCAATTTTATTATTATTGTTATTATTGAATTATTATTTATCGTAAACGTTGTTTTTTTACAATCAGAGGTTAATAATTATTAATAAATCAATACATTTAATTATAAAAAAAATTTAAAAAAAGACATGAAGTCTGATTCGAACCGATGTTTCTTCCCCTTGTCAGAACCAAATATGTCAGATAGAAATATTTCATTAATTAAAATTTAATTTGGCTATAACTCTGGAACCAATGAAAATAACTACCAATTATGATATATAGTAGACAAGCTATCAATGAGGGCTTATTTCTGCAGTTAATAAAAAGTCCGAAATCCAATTTTTTTTGGATTTTGGGCTTTTTTGGACACTTTTGGTCGAGTCGATTGCAATCAAAGGGAAAGTGACTAGATGTTACCACAGTCCTAAATCCAAAATTTCAACATCCTATGTCTAATCGTTTTTGAGTTATGCAAGATACATACACATACGTACAGACGTCACGCCGAAACTAGTCAAAATGGATTCAGGGATGGTCAAAATGGATTTTGACGGATTTCCGTTGAAATCTGAAAACCGAAATTTTTCACAATCACAATACTTTTTCTTTACTTTGTACAAGGAAGTAAAAATTGACTTGAGATATAAGCTAAGATATGGAGTGAAAATAAAGAATAAAGAGATGTAAATTTAAAAAAAAAAATTGTTAATAGAATACTGTTACATCAAATAACAAACAATCATGTGATTAAGAAAAATAACTTATGTTTTTAAATAAAATAACTCATATTTAACCCCATGCACATACATTATTCGTTTTTTTTCGTTTTTTTTTCATTTAACCATAGAGTATTATTACCAGGAAAAAGATAGGATTCGTTAATAAAAATGAAAAACATCCTTTGCACCTGATGTTACTAAACTGAACACGCTTGATTAGTAGGTAAAAAATTTATCTACTATTTTACGAAAATTATATACACACAGAGCAAATTACAATGCTCCTTTTGACTTGTTTTTACTTGCCATTACTTGTTTTTTATCTAGCACCTGTTCATCTTTTATAAAAAAATTACAAAAGCTTCTAACTATAATATTAGAAAATTAAAAAGAAAAAGTAATAAAACCTTTCGCTAACATTTACTTTGATTGTAAAAAGTAAAATTTTATTTGTATTTATTTTATTTAACTTTCTTTTCATTTCAGTTGTTTTTTCTCTATAATTTCTTGAAAAATATTAATATAAAAGTATTGTACAATAATGAGAGAAATTCAAGAAGTAATAAAAAGTTATTTATCTTTTTAATGAAAAATAACTACTAAAAACTAGTAAAATTGGATAATTTTTAACGGAATTACAATAAATCATTTTTAAAGTCTTTCACGAAAAAATTAAATTGTTTCTTAGTTCATTCACTAAATTTTGAATTTTATGATAGTAATTTTTAATTTTATGGTATTTTGTTTCAGTAATATTTCATCTCTACCGGTCTTAGAAAACTAATTTTACTGGATGGTTCCACTTTCAATGAAAACACAATATACGTCTACATCTATTGTCATTGTCTACATCGATCATTGTCTATGCCAATATAGACTTCTGACAGTTAATATGTGATTAAATATTATGTTATTAAATTATTGTAATATTACGGAAATATCATGTAAGTACTCCCGGGATAAAGAATAATAAATTGTGAAATTTTCAGCGAAATCTGTTAACTAGTTTTTAAGTTATATGGGCGGGCACACACAAAACGAAGATATGTATATATATATACAATATAAAGATACGAGAATATCTTTATACAAATAGTACTGGATTAATAATGAACATCATTATTTTTGTAAAAATCAATACCAATTTATTTTTGTACTCTCAGTTTACTTGGGACGAAAATTACTGGTATAGATACTTATTAAGAAGAGCTCTGCGGTAGCATAAGAGAACTCTATTTCAGTAATTAAACAAGGGCTTCTAATTTCATTTATTAATTTTTTTAAATTCTTATAGACAAATAACTGAAAGTAATTTAGTATGGACATAAATCAGAAGATACTTGCCAAATACGATACGGATATATCCACATCTATATCTAACTGAGTATTTTTTTTTTTTTTTTTTTTTTCAGTTACTTCACCGGTCATTATTTTGAATAGAAAGAAAAATACAAGTTAAATTAATTTTCTTTTATTAAATGAGACTTTTAAAATATGGTATTACTCCAAGAATGGGAGAGGATTAATATAATTAAAAATTTATTGCGTTGCTCCTCTCCTAAAATAACAAGTAAAGGAAGTATTGCGATCGCGAAAAATTTCGGTTTTCAAATTTCATCGGAAATATCCATTTTGACCATCCCTAAATCCATTTTGACTACTTTCGGAGTGACGTCTATACGTACGTACATATGTATCTCTGATAACTCAGAAACGATTAGCCGCAGGATGTTGAAATTTTAGATTTGGGACTGTTGTAACATGTAGTTGTGCATCTCCCCTTTTGATTGCAATCGACAGGACCAAAAGTGTCCAAAAAAGCCCAAAATAAAAAAAATTTGGATTATAGACTTTTTCTTAACTGCAGTAATAAGCCCTCATTGAGAGCTTTTCCACTATATATCAGAGGTTGAACTTATTTTCACTAGTTTCAGAGTTATAGTCAAACAAAATTTAATTAATGAAATACTTGGATTTTACAAAAAATATATATATAAAAGAACATGTCATGAGTGATCCATAATCAAGGCCCAGTAAAAACTAGTGAAGTTAAATTAATGAAAATTTGTATACACATTCTTCTTACGGTGTAAGTAGACATGAAAAGGTTTTTTGAAATAACAATTTAAAAGGTTAAAATGAAGTAACAATGAATTTATTTTTTTTTTTAATTTCTCGGTAAAAAATGAAAGTATCAACTTGATTTTTGATGTGTGTAATCTTCATGTGAATATCTAAAAACAAATTTCTACAATTTTCGAAATTCGACCTTAAAGGAATGAAGAAATGTAAAAAAAATGTTGAACAATGATTGCAAATTTTCCCCATTTCCGACTAAACTAAACAGATATTCAGTAGATTTTGGCTTTCCAATACTCTTCAAATAAATATCGAAGAACCATTTTCGGGATTTTGAATTTAAATTGAATTTCAAAGAGGTGAGACGGTGTCCGGCGCGGCGACTCAACCAACACAGTCTATGCGACTTTTAGTGTTAATCGGAGGCATCAAAAAAAATTGACCGCGACAGGAAACGCAAGTATTCATACAGAGCGGGCGAAGCCGCGATATGATGCTAAAATATATATATAGAGTCACTACATAAATGAATAAGATAATAATGAACAAAAAAAATAAAAAGAAACTAGTTACGTTGTTAGTGAAAATTAGTAAAACATTCTAGGGATAAAAGGAAAATAAAAAAAGTTATTTTTATTTTACTTTCACTGATGTTTGCATAAATTATAAAAATAAAATATTTTAATTTATTCTATATCTGTCATTGCAACTATTATTTTAATATTATGATATATGCATAAATTATTGTTTTTCATAAAAAAAGTAATAATAATTAAAGAAATAAAAAAAAATTAATTTAGTAAGATTGTAATTACATTACATGAAAATAAATCTATCATTATTTAATAAATAGTTAATAAAATATTTATTTATTAAAAAGAAAAGGTGATTTCAATAGTTTAAAACAAATTAAGATAGAAAAAATATTATTAATTTTCATATTTTAAAATTTACATCATTTAGAACTTCGAAAATACTTGTACGTTATTTGAATAACCAATCAACGAGAGAAGTAAAAATTAAATCCGTTTTACCTCTTTAATATTTTTATTGACTTTTTGTTTTATTCTGTACGAATAAACCACTCTACAATTAATTATTATACAAAAATGTTGATTTGCATGCATACATTTATATATTAGTAGGGAAAGTAATAATTCATAATAATTTGATTTATTCAAGCTGGATTTTATGAAGGAAAAAAACGAATATTTGCTTACAAGAACAAATTAAACAGTTTATTTATTTTTCTAAATTTTAATATCCAGCATTTTCTTCTTTTTTTTGAGAATTACTTGATAACACATTACAACAAGTAATATATTACTTGACCTAAAAATAAGTATTTTTGTATATTTTATATACACTGCAGTTCTTCCCACTACAGAAGATGTGACAGTTGTCACCTTACCAGACAACACAACGATTTTGGCGATAGATAGTGATCTCGGACAAACTGCAATTTGCATTCGACCTTATCAACGAATGGCTGCGTAGATGGAGGATGAAAGTCAATCCTGCCAAATCGAGTCAAATGACATTTACCACAAGGAGAAATAACTGTCCTCCGGTTCAACTGGACAATACTCTCATTACTTTCGCTAACACAGTACGGTACCTAGAATTATATATAAATTGTCGATCGACCTGGAAGGATCACGTCAAAGAGAAGAAGAGAAACTGAATGTTAAACTTGCACCAATGTACTGAATCCGTGGGTAGACGGTCTCATTTGTCCTTGACGAATAAATTGTTGTATAGATTTCCCTGAAACCAGTATGGAGATATAGTGCATAAGTATGGGGGACTACTGCAATAGTAAGTAACGTTGAAACCATCTTACGGTTTCAAAACAAGGTTCTCATGATAGTATCAGGAACTTCCATGGTTTGCTACAAACGATGAGGTGCACGGGTATCTTGAGATCACATGTGTTCGCAAGAAGATACGGAGGATCAGCAGAGACTACATATCAAAGCCGGAGAACCATGTGAATCATCTGGCGCTGAATTTACTTGACAATGGTGGGGAAGTAAGACGATTGGGGAGTATACATGTTTAGCCTCCTAAATGATCACTGAAGGGCGTGACCAGTGATTATACCGTGGTTTTTATACTAAATGTAGTTTAAATTTTTAGAATCCATGCTTCTTTTTACCTGTCTTTATTTGACGTTAATGTTCGCGACTTTATTTTAATGACTTTACTTTAATGACTAATTTTTTGTGACTGGATTATTATTATCTATTTATCTGACATTATTATTTGTTATCTGTTACCTTTATTATAAATTATGTTTGCTTTTAATAACGAATTACTTCGTTTGTGTCATGAAAGGTTTGCATATTATTAATTTTGTATTTGAGAAGAGCTATCTTTGGGTGGTCCCCTGACACGTTACTCTTACTCATACAATTTTAATTATGTTACAATCCTTTTGGCGACCGATTGTAAAAAAATAAATTGCTCTAAAAAGCAAAAAATACATTAAAAAATTATTTTAATTTCTTGGAATTCATTAAATTATATGATACTGAAATATTTCAGTTTTATTTTAATAATATTAATTCGCTATTTCAGAATTTATTGTCATACACAATAAATTCTGAAATCACATACTATGGTAAACTTTTTACATTAGTAACATTTGTGCATCTGTAGCGGTATATATATATATATATATATATATACGTGTGTGTGTGTAACGGCACTGTCATATAAGTTAGAATAATAAAGGCTGACTATGAATAATGACAATTGCTTGTTTATATTAAACATATTTATAGTGCTGTTATAAATTAATAAAACTTGCGTAGTTTAAACAGTTTTATAAGTCAACCGAACAGCATATTTCGTGTTTTAACGCTATTGTCTAGAAATTTAATTTTAGCATTTGGTGTAAATAAATAATTTGAATTAGAACATTACAGTCACTGATATTAACTTTGATTGTGATATATCCCTGTGTATTTTATACATACATTAAGTTCGTATAAAGATTTGAATATCGTACTATTTTACAGTTATATACAGACAGAATAACAAAGAAAATATTTTAAGAATGAGTTACTGGTAGAAAATATGCAGGGCAGTTAACGTCTGCATTTTCATTTATAAGATATAGACTTTGGCTAACATCATAATAGAATTAGTAATAACTTTTATGGTACAATGCTCCGGTATTTTAAGTTTAATATACTGCTTCTAATAGTTCATGGGAGCAGTAGATCTCAATTACTTAATATATATATGTAAGACCTTTCTCGATCTATACTTTTTATTTTTATTTTGTCTTTAGTGAGTAACAATTTAGTTTTTTAAATGTAAAAAATCGACTTCAAAAATTATACACAATAAATAATTTTTATATTTTGATCAATATCAAAAAAATCAGAAGTTTCTTTATTAAATAAGTATATTTTTCATTCATGTCAATCTTTATTATTCATGAAATAAATCATATTTAATAATATTTTATTTTTATATTTTAAATATAAATATTCTAGTACGCTGTTTACAAATAGACAAAGTAAAATATATTTTATCTAAAAAACACTTGATAATTTGCTATTTTAAGTATTTTTTTATGATTTGGTGAACATTAACTATTTTGAGATTTTTCCTTCGTTATGAGATTTTTAGTACTTACATCATTATTACATCTTAGCCCACCGGGCTGGTCTATAAGTTAACTCGTCGTCGCTTGTTTAACAGCTGATTTTCGAATTCGAATGTTTTGAGGTTTGAATCCTAGTAAAAATTAATTTTTTATGCGGATATGAATACTAAACAGTAGATACCGGTGTACTTTGGTGGTTGAACTCAATTCACCACACGTCTCAGAAATAGACGGCCAAAGTCTGTACAATATTACACCTCATTTACACATCATCCTCATAACACTGACCCGTTGGGGGGCTGCTTATTGTTCACTAGTTGAATAGACTGCAACGTTTTCATTAGACAAAAAAAAAATTATTACATCTTGTCGATTCATAGTTTACTGCTCCTATGATGTTCAAATTTAATAATAGATGTTCATAATTTTGCCGGAAAATTAAAGTAAAATGCTTTTATTCACGCAAAAAGTAAATTAGTTGGAAATATTGAAGAAAATAAATAATAGAGATTTTCGTATGCGATGGAGTCTTAGCTATTTCCTTACTAATATTTTTACGTCATTTTTGATTTTCTTATTTTAATCAAGAGACAGGCTTCTAGTTTTTGCTTATTAAATTAACAAATTTTCAATTAATCAATATGACTATAAATGTGAAATAAAATATGAATTGCAATAAAAATTAAGTTATTATAACACAAAAATGTAATATTTAAAATAGCTATATTATCTTGAGATATATAAGAAACATGCATGCGAGAATGCCTCATATATATATAAAATAATAATAAAACTCTATACTTTGGTTAGACAAATATAAAAAAAACTAAATAAGTTAGAAAATTATCCAAATTAATAGAAAACTTTCTAATGCAATTCATTAGGTCAACACCAAACAAACAAAATAACAAAAAAAGCAGAAAACCTTGACGTTTCGTCCAAGATGTAGGACTTTATCAAGACAAACCACAAATGGCAAAAAACAACACCAGCAAATACAACCCCCCCCCCCCGCCAAACCAACTAATCTAATAAAAACCAAAACCCCCACTATTAAAAATGTTATTATTTTCATAGATACTCCCACCACCATTCCAATGATAACATTAAGTATATATATATATATATATATATAGAGAGAGAGAGAGAGAGAGAGAGAAAGAGGGGATGATGATGTTGAACTTGAACTCAAGATAGCCAACCATCGGGATCTCAAACTACAAATTTTATGACAAACTTTAAATAGAAAACCTTCCCTAGATTTTCCCCTAATTGAAAATACAGTATTACCATTTTTGAAGTCTTCTCCTTTTTTCCAGTGTGGAGGCAAGTTTCATTATTCCAAATAGAAAGCTCATCTTTTAATTGTATTACTGGGTATAAAATGATATTTTAAGAATTTTTATTCCTGGGTATTATTCTCTAAACGCAGCCGTAACAGAGCTACAGGCTGAAAATTGTAAATTTAAATAAAACAATAAATGCAATTTTAATTATCAGCTATTTTGTGTATTGTAGAAAAATGTTGTACAATGTTCATCACAACACATTATCGGAAGCTGTTACTGATGTTTTCAGGAGAGGAACTGCCTGCATTTTTATTAATGGTGGCCATTTTTAAAATCTGTTATAATTAACACTGTAATTCTATTGTAATTCTTCCTTACTAATAAATAAAACTAAAACACATAAATAAGGGTCTTTTAATTTTACCTTTATTTTATTTTCCACTTTAATTAATTTTCCAAATTTGAAAACCAGACACTAATATATATGATCATCATTTTAAAATAATGTAGCTGGCCAACACATTTGATTTTATAATTATCGTACGGGCTGACAAAAAATGGAGGCATCTACTGAAAATGTCATTAACAGCTTTTGATAGTATATTGTGATTGAATTTTTTCAACAATGCAAAAAAATGCTGGTAATTAATTAAAACTGCTGTGGTAATTAATTAGTACTAAAATTATATTTATTTTTTTAATTTACCGTCATTTCATTAATTAATTATTTATTTTATTTTAAGATATTTTTTTTTTTAAGTTAATATGAACACAAAAAAGGAAATATTAAAATTGTTAAGTTTTTATCAAAACGCCGTCTATTTGCAATAAATTATGTTTCTTATATCACTGACCAATAAAAAAGTTTAAGTAATTAGATTTACATTAAATAAAACTAAAAACGTTTTATAAAAAGTACTATCACATTTCCAAATTATAGCTTGTACGTGCAAAGACTTTTGCTAATTAGTTGACAGGCTTATAGTTCATTGAAGCATTAGGTCCGTCATAAACCACTAGTTTATGACGACGGTCTTAGGTAATGAGTAAAGTAGTTGTACAGCCATTACGTCAACTAAGTTCTACCTCTATTCAATATGTTTACCACCGCTTAAATGTTCTAAAGTAACTATCTATTACGACAAGTTTTAAGCGTAATAAGTGAATTTACATAAAAGCAAAGTACAGCAGAAACTATAATCCAGACTTGATGGACCGCATTTCAATCCGGATGAACGGAAGTTTCAGGTAAATTAAAACAGAATAAGAAATAAAATATAATCGTAATTTTTATATCAATTTACAGTCCTTGCCTCATTTTGTTCTTTATTGGATCATTTAAAGAAAATCTGAAGTAAAGATTATATATCAAAAGAAGAAAAAAACCATATAATACCATACGTATTCCAATGCCATATGCTTTCATATGACATACGAACAAGTGAACTTTACCTAGCTCTAAAGGTCTTTGCTAAACCATATGCAAGATATTATGCCAGATGTTACTGCTAGAGATTACAAAATTCACATATCCCTGTGTGCCGAAAAAATAATTAACTACGTTTTAAGTATCGGCTTTCCCAAACACAGATTATAATTCAGCACTGCTCTGGGATGTAACGTAAGATTTTTGGCTCAGCCAGGTTTTATTCTACAATGATAATCACAGATCCAACCAACTCAAAAAGCCAAGCAAAACCGTTGTTTTTCTGAGAAACCAGCCTCATTCATTGACTTTGTAACAAGTGGGCGTTTAGCAAAACGAAGATCACCTTCAGTAAATAGGTTGAGAGAAAGGCAGAGTAGTGCTCATCTGAAGTTTGTAAATACAGTAAAGCCTTTCTATTTGCTCTGTATGTTAACGCAATGTATGTTGTCTTCAAGTCACTGGGAGCTAATAGTGGTGCGTGGTAGCAAACTAGCATTCCAGTTTTTTTAAATTTAAAGTTATATAACTCATAGCCAGTGCTAACCTACATGGGACAAAGCTGTACAGCTTAAACCAAATTAGTTTACCCAGCTTTTTCTATAAATATAAATAACACATTTTTAACTTTCCCTTTAAGTCCTGATGAAATTTCCCGTTAAGTTTTTGTTCCATACCGCTCTTTTTTGGTTACCCTTTTTTTTACACACAGACTATCCACGGATCTTCCTGAGGAAGTGGTAGCACGTTAACGTTTTATCGGGGAAGGCCCCCAGGTTCAAATTCCGTCCGGCTTCAAGCTTATATGTTACTTAATCATAAAAATATCTCGCATATTAAAAATAAGTAATCTTGGATACACACAAAAAAGTATGGAAACAAATTTATATTTTCAAACTCAAATAATTCCAATGAAATAAGGCAATAACTATAAAATAACATACAAATAATTAAAAGCGAGGAACTATTCCTTATGTATTGAATTTAAATATTACCATTAACCAAAATTATTAAATCGCAATTATTTATTTGTTCTCTAAACAATACGGATCATTCTATCTGTACGATTTCTGACCGTTTTTATCAGATATGAATTGAAAAACTTCGGATACAGATTCTTTTGAACGAAATTTCATGTACAAAGCGGCGAAAGGCTAAAAACCTAAGGATCTAAATCTAAACAAAGATTACAGAAAAAAAAAAAATATACTTCTGGATAGATTTAATAGACGCATTAAAAATCGCCTGGTTCGTTTGTTCTCCTCTAGAAACTACTAGTTTTAAGCAGAAAAGTAGATTTTAATGGAGAACTTGAACCAAATTTTCCGATAATTTAATATCTACATTCCTATAAAATTTTATAAATATTTAAATAAATGTAGATGAGAAAAGTATGCAGATAATATAATTACACAGATATAATTTCCCAGAATTTTTATGAAGTATTCTTACTTATTGAAGTAAGAATACTTCATAAGTATATAAATTCATAAGGATATTTAAGTTGAAGTATTGCATACTTATGTGAAATAGGATTTTATTATTTTTCAAAAATGATTGAAGGTTTCAGACCTTTAATTTCTCAATTCGGACTTATATTTATAAAAAAAAAAAAAAATCTGGACTATCACTAATACGTAAAAATAAAGCTAGTTTTAGTAGTAAGTAAAGAGCGCTAATTTTCTATTACCAGTGGCCTATGTTTAAAAGTGAGACTCCGTTTAAATAAAATATTAAAATGGATGTGTAAAATATTAAATAAAAGGCTCAGTATGTTAATGATGTAATACTATCTAAATTTTATAATTCATAATAATTAACAGCTTTTTTCTTCCATTTCTAACATAACTGGTTTGATGCCATTTTAATTCCATTCTATTCTGCGGTAAACTGTTAAAATTTGAATACTTTTTATCCAATTATCTTTAGTAAATTAATCATCAATTTTTATTTTTACCTATGTGTAATTACATAAAACCTATTTTCTACTTTCATTTCCATATCCGTTAGAATTTACATTAGTGACTCTGTGTGTGCAATATCGTGAATATAAATATGAATAATAAACAGGTAACAGAGGTAGTTGTACTCTAACCGAACCCTTATAGAGACATTTCTCTACACTGTACTATGAATTCTATTGAGAATAATTTTATAGTTGTAAAATCCCTAGTTGGTGATAACCCTAATTGGATAAATGTAAATCAGCCTCTGGCGTTACAGGTACCAATTACTATAACAAATATATTTTATATTATTATGAATTGTATTTCATTATATTTTATAAGCCATATATATATATACAGTAGACAAGAACAAAATAATTGATATAATTTATAAGTACTGTATAAATAAAATAAAAATATCGTAAAGTTTATTTTGTTTATATTTATTTTTACTACAATATTTCTATTTCAAACACTTAGTTTATAGAAACATACAATAAAAACAAAAAATATCATTAATTATAACACAATCATCAAAAATAAACTATTTAGTTTCTGTTTTTTTTTTTTTTTTTAGTAATAAAATATGTACTCATATAAATACCCTGAAGAAAATTTTTCAATACCTATTCCCTCACTAATATTAATAAAATAAAATTTTATTCCTCAATTTGTATCTTTAATTACGATAACAATAATATTTGTAAAAATGTGCAGCTTTGTTTTTCCATGATGAGTTTTTTATTTTATTTTATTTTAGATGGTACATATATAGATAAATATTTATTTTGTTTGTTTTTAAAAAATATATATATACCACATGCGTTTTATTAAAATAAAATATATTTTTCGTTAGACGAGTTAATTTACATTTTTGTAAATATTAATGTATTAATAATTTTCCTTTTTTTACAATAATTGAAAATAAAATTTGTATATTTTATAAATATGTTTTTTTACAAGGTATCTATCATTAAAATTACAAAAGCTGAATGATGAAAAAATCAGCAATAGATTAACCAAACAAGTTCGATAAAAAAATTATTTTGCTAATCTTTAAACAATAATCCAGGATGAAAAAGAATTTGTTTTTTTTTCAAATATTTTTACCGCCTAATTTGCAGTAGTAAAATATGGAAAATAGGAAATCCAATTTTACGTTAATTGTAGAAATTTGAATATTATACGGATTGATTACGTATCAAAAGAAGTAGAAGAAAAGATCAAATTACTGATAAAAGCATAAGAATGGCAGATAGACACTTCGGTACGATTATAAGTTAATTTAGTCATTAATGAAGGATAAAATAAAAAAGGATAAAATTTTAGTAAAAGGATAAAATTATTGAAATGGAAAGTAAAAAAAATAGATAATTTTAATATGGAAAGAGATAACTAAGAGTTAAAGATGTATAGTTATGTTAAGAATAAAAAATTAACTTGCCTAAAAAGATTACAGAACATCAATTTTTTCAAATTCTGAAGGGAAAAATCTACTTTTATTCTCAATTTTTTCGTAGCTAAACCCTTAATCTTTATTTTAAAGTTCAGGCTTTCGATTTATACCTAGAACTGTACAAGTTTTTAAGAAAAATAATTAACTGTTATATAGGAATAACTACTTTCTCAATCAATTTAGTTATTTATAGCCAAATCATTGTTGATATATGGCAATGACTAATACCATTTTCTCTTATAAGGTAGTTTTTATTCTAATTAATGTGGCTCTAGTTAATGTGTTGAAATGTGGGAACTTTATATAAACATATAATTACATCTTCCTGATTTTTTTTTGCATACGGTTCTCGTTTAGGTTTATTTAAATATTTTTTAATTATTTATTTTATATTTATAAAATTAATTATTTTATTATTTATTCTGTACTAGTTTTATCTTTTTTAGTAACATAGTTACACACGCATATATATACATTGTAAACTCAATGTTTTCAGAATTTATTATCTACCAAACTACTTCTTTTTAATTAATTCATTTTTTACTTTTTAATTATTTGCTGACTAAGGTCTTACACAGTTTTCCTTGACACTTCTAGGCAAATTGGGAGTCAGAGCAATTTTTTATCTATGAAAAAGCTGACTTACCGTTCCTGATGTGATCCATTTAATAAATATTTTAATTAAAAATGTCTACCTTCTTTAAAAACTTGATATATGCTCAACGCGATTTGAAAACTATTACAGTTTAGATAATAATTATTAAATTGGCCTTTATATAAAAATGTAGTTTCAAATGGCCAAAATCGATCTTGCATAAAGGTATTTGATGTAAAAGTAATATATCTGGCAGAAAGGTTTTGATATAAATGATTTTAAATCATCGAAGTCCGCAGATTCTTACTAATAAAGAAATAATGCCTTTTTCGTTTGTTTCCGATAACCGCGAAAACTTCTGAACCAATCATTACAAAATTTTAACTGTAGTTTTCGTATGACTCCCGGAATGTTTACTACAGTTCAAACCTCACCAATCTCCAATATAAAGCACAAATAAAAAAAAAGTTTATATAAATAACCTATCATTTCTTTTAACAAATTTAATATCGTCTAAATCGATCATTGTCTGTGTCAATATCACTTCTTCAGACAATTATGTTCTTTACTATATCTATATCTTCTGAAGATAACAACATTAAATATAGAAGATCAATGTGTATTAGTATCGTAACATACGTAATAGATTTGTTCGATAATAAAATTATAGGAAATGACGACTATTTACATAATTAACAAAGTTTTGACGGATTCAAAAATATTGAACTTCGATATCAATATCGACTTCTTCAGAAATGTCTTTTATTAAATTTAATGTCATTGTCTAATTTGGCGACTACCAAGGAGAACTCATCCTTACGCGAATAAAGTAATACTTTGTAGACGTTTAATCCTGAAATAAGAAATTTCATCAGGATAAACCAAACACATAATTGTCATAGATACGACTTTCAATTTAATATTCAAATTTTCAAAACGCCTAGATCGGCGACGTCACAGGTAGGAAGAAGAACTTCTAGGGCTACTACAATTTATGATCGTAGACAACGTGAATCTACGTCAAAGCATTCTCAAAGACTTTAAAAGCAAAGAATACGGTCGGATCAAAGTCGAGTTCAACATATCAGAAATATGTCGTCTTAAATCAGCTTTTAATTATCACTTTGAACTTGTACTCTGAATTTGAAATAGATTCAAGTAAGTAATATAATTAAAATATGTAACCACTACAATGCCAAAAAAAAATTGAATGATAATGATGAAACTCCTGAACTATGCTGTGCGGAAGGAAAGATTTTCCTTGAACAATTTCAATATCCTCTTAGTTTTACTAAAAATTTTATTTTGAGTACACATCTTTTATTTAAATTTTTTTAAATAATTTTAGACAGAACAATACCTTATTTCAAATAACATTATTTGGAGTAAAAGAGGTAAGAGAAGAGTCACTGTGAATAGCGAAACTCTGAGATCAACAGTTCATACATAATTACTAAAAATATCTTTTCAATTTTTAAGTTCTATACGCAGACAGCGCGGGCGATGCCGCGAAGGAGGATGCGTGTATAATAAAATACAAATTTTCCAATTTTTTTAGTGGAATATTTCAAATATATTTTAATTAATAAAAATAAGTTTTGTTTTTCTTTTTTTTTAAGATGATGCACAGAACATTGTCCAGTGCACAGAATATAGAATACTAAAAAATAGGATTCTTCATTTTCTAACGTAATCATTTTTTTTTTCAGGACTTCGTAAATATATATTATAAAAAATAACCGTACATGAATATCTTATTCTTTAAACGACAACTACCGTTAAAAATACTACCTAATTACTTTGAAATGAAGTGCATTTCGTATACAATACATAAATAACTATATATTCACGAACAAATATTGCCACATCATTTTTTACAATGGCCATCATTGTTATTAGATAAATGACTGTTATTACCCAGTGAAATAGTATTCGATTCACACCGACTAAGAAATGTTCAACGGTTAAAGACTGATCTATACATACGGTAAAAGATAGCTCTATCAAGGTTCACGGACAAACAAAGTAAACCGTGAAATTATGAAAAAACATAGATTTTATGTTTTATATATATATATATATATATATATGTATATTTTGTGTCTATGTATGGATTATGTGTGTGAGATGTATCTTATGAGATTATTACTGTGTCTTATTTCTCACATTTTCTAACATAAAGATAAATTTAAAAATACAACTAAATTGCGGAAAATTTAAGAGAATTGTAGAAGTTTTTTCGACAAACCTTGAAATATATCCACATAAGAAAAGGTTATATATAATAGCGTAAGCATATCAAAGTTTTAACAAAAGAGATATAAAAAAATTACTGAAAAAACGTATCCGTATCCTTTTCAACAAACAAGGATCGTTTTTATCGAATTGTAAAACAAAATTTTATTAATAATGTACAACTATTTAAGAGAATTATTAAACAATTTTAAACAAATTATTACAAATATCCCAATAATAATAAAATTAATATGTCTGGGTTTATGATGTTACTATAAAATATATAATTCATCATTAATAGAATTTATTCTATTTTATATATATGTAGTAGTTTAATATTACAATTATCATTACAAATTTGCTAGTATATAATTGAAAAGGTTAAAAAACTGCAATATAATGTAATCTATACAAAAAAATTACGTAAAAAATAAATAAATAATTACGGATTAATGCATCCATATCAAATAACCACACTATGATCATGTGATCAGATACATATTCAGGACTAAGTGGAAATTCAAGCACGGATACAGTTTATTATTTTTATTTAATGGCATCCAGCTTTCGCTCTTGTGTAAATACTTTTAATGTAAATTAATATTTCATTACCAATAAAAAAAAAGTATTTAAATGATTCTATTATAAAACAGATCAAATGTCAGTTGTTACGATCACCTAAATAAATTGTATGTAGCCTGATAATCAATTAGCACTACCTGTGTGATTTCTAAAATTGATCTGCACACACGTTTAGGAAGTACAGAGGTTTAATAAAAACAATTAAACATTCTTACGTTAAGTAGATAGATAAATTAAAATCTATAATTTATGATGGAAAAATAAACTAAAAATGAAATTATACATTCAACTTATTCATTTTATTATAAAATAAGCAAATGAGTAGTAAATTTATGAATTTATTTTTTTAAACAAAATTTATTTCTCATAGGTGAAATGAAATTCAAATGTAAATAACTGTTCCACCAGTTAGTCCAATAATCATAAATCGAATTATGTGCAGCAGCCAATTCAATTAACTATACTAGATTTCTTTTGTATTTTTTTCTCTATCCAATCTAGAGTTTTTCAGTTAAAAATGAACTGGCTTAGAAACATATACATTGCTCTCCATTGAAAGTAACGCATATTTGTACTGGAAATTAAAAATACTGATTCAAAAGTTAAATTGATAAAGATGTACTAAAATGTAACGTGAAAAATTATCGAGAGGAAAAATAATAGAAAACTAAAAAAAGAGGATTTTATTAATTGATAATCTGCAGACAACAAAAAATAGCTCATAATTAAAAGCCTAAAACCGATTTTAAAGTAATAAATAAAAATTAAGGAATCAACTATTTCTTGACTTAGCGGCTAACTTGTTTATAAATGATGTAAATGAAACAAAAAGATATGAGAATATAATGAAAAAATTAAAAACACAACTTATCATTAAAAATGACTTTTTCCCTTAAACTGAAATATGTGTATTAGTTTTTAACTTCAAAAAGTTTTAGATATCCTCCACGTTATACCTACTCCTTACACCATCCAAAAAATAAATAAAATAGAAAATAAAAAATCTAGGTTACTTTTTTGAAAATTTAATTCATAAAATGTTGTATTGAAAAAATACAAAAAATCTGTCCTAATAATTTTGCCAAAGTAAATTCAGTCTGATTACATACATTTTTATTTACATTTTCTTTTTTAATTTATTTGTTTTTGATTTTTTTCTTTAAGGTAAAAACAAATGATGTAGTTAGAATGAAAAACATAAAAATAAAATAATAATTAAAAGTTTTATTCTAGTTAGTAACAGTATTTTAAAGCGGAAGAATTAACGAGTAAAAGAGAATAGAATGAGAGAAAAACAGAAAATTATACGAGGAAGAGTAGAAGGAAAGGCAGAATTCAGAGCTGCATACCCATTCATTGTACGAATGTCTTTTCCATCTGTTCAATCTCACCCCTTAAATTACACTAGTAATGTACGAGAAATGTTGTAAATGTATACGATAGCCTTTTTTCACTTTTTTTTTCAAGTGAAGATTTTTTCCATTCTTTCTTTTAGATGACAATATATTTCTTTTTCCGTTAAATGCAATTTATTGAATTTTATTCGTAGCTTGTGTATACAAAAAAAAAATATTATGAAGAATGTTAACGTATGATAAAAAAAATATATTTTATTACAAAAAAAATGAATAAAAAAAACTATAATTTTACACAAAAAAATCCCTGAAATACGATAATTTATAGAAGTTTATTCTTCATAATAATACATTTATAACAAAACAATAAAGTAACGTCTTAAAAACGTTTCGAAAAAAAAAATATATTCTTTATTTTAACGTTATTAATCAATAGATTGTAACTACGCAGTCAAATAAAAAAATTTCTACGGAATTTCCTTTAACAATGATAATGTATAATGCAATAGCTTTTGTCTTCATTGTTATTGTTGTCGATCATATGGACGTCATGTGCAGGTCATGCGTACTGACAAGACAGTGTCAGTTGCAGGTGCAACGGAAGTGGACAGGTATGTCTGGATCTCTTCCGGCCGGTCATCAGGTATGACCCAGATGTGCCTATGCACTAGCTTACTACAGCACCTTCTAGAGTAGAGCAACGTCACAGACATCTGCCGTCATTGTGTTGTAATCCTCTTAACAACAATAAGCTTATATTTTTCCCGTTGTTTTCATATAATTTTGTATTATATAAATTACCTTATTTCAGTTATAAAAGTAGGTTACGTTTTCTGTAATCGTACTGAAAAACACTATTAAATAAATCTAGGCGTACAATGTAAATCTGACATAATACTGAAAGTAATAGAAAAATTTTGTCGAGAAAATAAAAAAATTAATTGCTTAAAACAAGTAGAAATATGAACAATCTTTTCCTAAACAATTAAAATATAATACTATACGACATCAAAAAATGAAGGAAGTTCTAAATCTGATGCTATATTTCACCTGTTACTATTCATCAGATTTTGATGATTCTTTTGTCATTTTTTATAGGTTTCTCCGGTGATTCTATTATGAATTTTTATTTGTTAAGCTAAATTGAATTTATTTTTGAAGATCCGCATCACCTACGTAGACTATTTAAAAATATTTCTATTTATTAATTTATTTAATCACGGAGTAACACATACTGACTTATAATAATAGTTACTATGAAGGTGTGATAATGAATTTTTTAACGCGTAAAAAATAACATGGTTGACATTAACTCAAATCCGGACCCTCGGGATGTACAGAAACACTACTACTACAGAGACTGACTTAATGTTAATTTAATATTAAAAGCATTTTTACGCGAAAATTATTTGGATAACGTAAGGTTAAAACAAAAATAATATAAATTTTAAAATTGCAGAAAGATTGGCTTACACTAGACAATAATCTTTTTTTCTATATTTCATTTCAGGTTTATTACCTTTATGTTACTGACGAACATAATTTTTTATATTTAAATTTTTTTTAGGCCTAACTAAATTCAAATGTAAAATAAAATAAGCTTTAAAACTCCAAAATAATTGAGTTTTAAAATACACATAAAAAACTAACATTTTTTCATTTGTTTAAACTTCAGCTTTTTGAAGTCGAAGCTAGTAGTAGGCTAGTACGACCGTATTTGACGTCCACTTCTAAAATTGAAATTTTAAGAAAAATTAAAATAATATTATTTTTTACTTTTTGAACAAATAAGATTATAGTTCGCTATAATGGTATTATGTCGAAATAACTATAAAAGTAATAATTAATAAAATTTCAACACTAATTTGTTATTTTAATCAAGTCAGGTGACTCTCATTATACAATGACCGAAGGAAAACTATATATATATATATATACACAAAGAGTGTCCCACGGAAAAGGTACACGCTTTTGATTTATTATTACTAGCCCATTCCTCCACCGATTCTATTTGAAATTTACAAACCTTTTAACGAAGGTTCTATAAATTTTTTGAGAAAATTTCAACCTTCAAGGCTTCATAAAAACAAACTGCTTTCAAATAAAAACGTCAATTTCAGATAAAATATATTTTTTATTCGTTGCAAAATAACTTTAAAATGATTAGAAGAAACAAATGACGATTAGAATTAGCATAATTAAAAACAGTTAGATAATTAGTCATGGTTATGACTAAATTATTAACGTGTTATTTAATTTGAATAGCCTTTTAACAGTACATCATCTGTTTTTAATCGTTTTTACCAGCTATTTTGTAATGAACAAAAATATGGTTTAGCTAAAATTGATGTTTTTATCTAAAAGCCGTCATTGTGTTTCTATAAATCCTAGAAGGTTCGAATTCACAGAAAAATTTTAGAATCTTAGGTAAAAGTTGTGTAAAGTTTCAGTATAATCGGTGGGAGAATGGGCGAGCGATACTAAACCAAAATCGTATACCCCTTCGAAGGACACACTAGCTGTAAACATATATATATATATATAAACAAATTAAAACTGTAAAAAACTAAAATTTTACCTAACTTCTAAATAAATTTCTTGCTAGAATTAAGCATAATTATTTGGGACGTTAAAGAAAAATAAATTAATTTTTAAAAGAAACAAAGAAAATATAATAAGAGATAAAACTATAAGATACTCGTATTTGTATCTATTTAGTACGAGAAATGAGACAAAAGTAAAACAAAGGGAAAAATCTTACAATGCAATGATCTAGGTGTGACAATCTATTTTCATTTAAAGAAATGAAAATAGATATACGATAGAAAGTAAGAAAAAAAGATAAAAAAGAAATCCATTGAAGGAAATAGAAGATCAAAATGAATGGAATAGCGTTGATAACGGATGATGGTGTCAGCTTGTAAAAAAAACGAACCTATAATTTAAGCGTAAATTATTGATTCCTAGAACATAAACATACGTTTACACATATAGACACGTTCAAGTAAAAATAAGTAATAATATTAGTTACAGCAGTGTCATTCATCACAGCATCGTTCTCTTTATATATATATATATATATATATCTATAAAGAGTGATTTATATATGTGTGTGATTTATATATATATATATATATATATATATACACGTATATGTATGCTTGTGTGTGTGTGTGTGTGTGTGAACCTAATTTATCAGAACATAAATAGTGACGTATAAGCTTGAAAAGTCACAAAGAGTACATCATAAAATGTATACCGTGGCCTGTTTAATAACAAAAATAATTTTGATAATTTGACGCATTTTTTATGTTATCTATTGAAAAAATTAAAGATTATTTTATTGTTAAACTTTTTAACTCTAGTAGTTTTATATTAGTCGATTAAACTCGTTGAAACATGTTGAAATGTTCTAATACCTTCGCGTGTGAATACAAAAGAAAATAACTACCTAAACAATGGTAAGTTAATTAAGCTTTAAAAAAACAAAGAATAAATTATGAAAAAATTATAGTTCAAAGTAATTAATTAAAAATATAGCTTGTGATTATAAGTTAAAAAAACACCATTGTATTTATATAGTAGTAAAATAAGTTACTACTTAAATACACCCTATATTTCTTCAGGTTGAGACGTCGTAAGGTTCTGAACCAGTAAATTACTATTAATAGTTAACTTCCAGCCTACCCATATTCAACGTTACGGTTACGAATATATTCTAAACCCAACAACTACACGGTACGTAAGATTGCAATACAACAGAATAGAACGCAATTTATGTTCAACCTGAACTAACTGTGAGTATATTACAAGTGTACTAGGAGCGTCGACAGCAAATACAGCAGCTAAAAGAAGCCTCTTATCTTCTAACTTTATTTATTGTAGATGAGAATGTAATAAACTCTTACGTATTCTCCATCTTTATTTTTATTTATTTTTTTATCTTATTATTTGAAATAAAAATACTGTTAAAAACAAATTAAAAAAACTTGAGGTAAATAAATTTACAATCTCTCTATAGTTTACGTTTTAGTTTAAAATAGCAATCAACGTTTGCAGAATTAAAGAACAATAGATCAACTAAAAACTTAATTTAATTTTAATAAGATTTAAATAAAAATTATAATATAATATATAAAATGAAAAATTATTCAAATAGAATAGTTGGAAACAGGATAATAATTTAATTCTACACTTTATCACATTCAAGAATATTGTATACGGTTAAACCGAATAAATAATAAAATGTCAATTCACATAATATTTTTTAGTATTATTAGATAATAACTTAATAAAATGTCCGTTTAACAACACTACAGTTCAATGGTGCTTAATTTAAATTTCTATATACACAGAAACAAATACATAATTAGTTTTTACTAATTACCTTCTCTTTCGCCCTTCTAGCGTGTGTGTTTGGACGGATTTGGCAATCAAAGCGTTCCCACCATCTTCTGATCATTACTGAAAAAAAAACTAAACCACTTTCATATTCCTTCCAACGACTAAACTAGAAAAGGGAACGAACAAGGAACATTCCATACAAACGCGGAGTAAACAAATACTACCTTCCACCAACACGCTAGGGTCGGCACTGTGGGAGTGACAGTGCTCTCACTTTCACGCAGCCTCGCGTGCAGTTTCCTATGTGCACACGCGCACATAAACCAAACACCACGTCACTGGAACTGTGAAGCGCACAGTTCCATACAAACATTTTTGTATCTTTTTCATAAAATGGAGGATAGCTACTGAAATTAAGCTTATCTTTTTTCTGTATAGCCTCCAGGAATTACCGTTCAGGTATTACTTCAGAGAATGATATGTATGAGTGTAAATGAAGTCTTTTAGAAGTCTTCAAGAATGAGTCTTGTACAGTCTCAGGTTGATCATTCCTAAGATGTGTGGTTAATTGAAACCCAACCACCAATGAACACCGGTATCCACAATCTAGTATTCAAATCCGTTTAAAATTAACTGCCTTTAATAGGATTTGAACCTTAGAACTCTCGACTTCGAATCAGCTGATTTGCGAGTTCACCACTAGACCAGCTCGGTGGGCTACTGATATTAAGCATAAAGAAAGAATTAAAGAAAAACGGACATTATATTAAATGTTATCGATAGTATCAAGTGGGAATAGGGGGTGCTGCAGTTCCACAGTGCCTATAACGCGAGCCGCTACTGGTCGTTTCTATATTTAGTCCAAAGACATCTGACAGTATTGAATGACGAATTAAGACTACGTTTCAGTACTTTTTGTAGTCAATTTTTTATTTAAAAAAAAACAAATATATATATACACATTTTTATTAGGCCAATTAATAGAATTTTTACTTTTATGTATAAGTAGCGGCTACCGGCAGTTTCGCACTTGTACTTGACGTGTAGCTTGAGCTCTTTGACATTCTTCAGTTTCGGCAGCTCTGGACACTGCTTGAAGTTCAGCTTGCAGGTTTTTCTGTAGTCTAACACTGAGCGAGTGAAGCCGACAATGAGATGAAAAACGAGTGAGAAAGAGATAGCAGATGAATTGGTGACTCACACCGAAAACGGAGTAAAGAACAAAACAGTTGTGCACTAATTTTCATGTATGATTGATAACTAATTCGAAACGCTATCAGAACCGGACAAATGCATTTTGTAGCAAATGTTGTAAAGTTTCAGAAAATCACCCCTTCCACTTTGGTCAATTTCATCACCGTTTTCGAGATATTCGCGATAAACCACAAAGTTGCGCGTTAAAATTTTGCATGGAGGTTGCAAAGGTGAGTGGGAACAGTTTTTTAAAATGAGATATAGATAACAATTTTCCTCCTGTAGATCTCTATAAAGACAAACGGTCACACAAACATTCTTCTTTCTACAGAGTGTATCTCCCAGAACTTTCATAACCTTTTCTACTCGTGACAATAATGGAAAAACATTTATATAAATAATGTTCTAAAATTCTTCGTTTGCGAGTTACGGATAGTGAAAGATTTTGTTCGGATTTCAGCTACCCCGGTGAAGTGAGGTCTTACTGAAGATATCAGGACTTTAATTAAAGGTAATAAATTCTTCCGGTTTTTAACCAGAAAAATCGAATAAAATAGGTTCCAGAACCGTATCTGCAGTAGTTTTTGAGAAATCTGGGGTGAACATCAGTAAACTGGAGTAAAAAAAAATAACTCTGTTATTTTATATCTGACGTATAATGACTTTGTTAAATGGGTGATAAATACATAAAACTTTTAAATAACGCTTGTAGAGAATTTAATTCTAAACAAAATGGTGTAGGATAAGTTGAATGAAAAAAAGAAAAATTTGAATTTTATTTAGAAACAGTACATTACTACATTTGTCAGAGAAGTACTTACTTGATGTAAACAAAAACCAAATTCTTTTATGGAGGTGTGAAAAATTGTAAAAACAGAATTTTTAAAAAACTGGAAATTATACAGTTGTAAAATAACACTAGCCATAACGTAGCTTATATCGTAACACTAGCCGTAACTTGCAATCGGAGGCGAACGATCAAGCTTGTGATAGAAAATAGAAGGGTTGCCTCCAGATCAGCAATCAAATATCTTGGAGTCTGGATAGACTCCAGGCTCAGATTCGGCGTACACGATATAGAAGCTTGCGACAAAGCTGATAAGTGATGAGATTGATCGCCGGCCTACTTCCTAACACTGGCGGGCCGACGCAATAGCGGAGGAAACTACTGGCCTTGGTGGCGTACTGGTCCACGAAGGGACGGTGAACGCATCGGTTCATCGGAGACGTCAAGGATTGTTATAGGAGATCGCATGGCTAGTTGGGTTACAGTCTCACTCAGTTTCAGGCGGGCCATGGCGGATTTAGGGCATACCTGTTTCGATTCGGTCTAGACCACACAGACTTCTGTCCGGAGTGTGGAGAGGAGGAGAACCCCTTGCACGTCTACTTCAGATGTCCACGTTTCAGAGAAGAGCGAAAGTAGTTATTAGATATCCTGGGCTATGGAAATCTAGCTGGAAGACACTCAGCGAATATTAATGAGTGGAAAGGAAGAGTGGACGCAGTGGATCGGTATGCTGGGAAGGCGACAGATAAGTTTTGTCTATGGGAGAAGTTCCGGCAGAAAAGAAGACGTCTTGGTTACTAAGCTGGACAGGTCTGCGGCTGAGTGCCCGAGGGACTCCTGCGAGCGTGCGAGGGATGCCTTAGCGCGGTGAGACCATGGACACTCTGTTCCCGGTGCCTGAGCGTGTTGCCCTCATCACTGAAGCAACGACTGATGACTGTTATGGGTAAGTATGTGAGTTGTTGAGTGCACGTATTGCTAAGCGTGTGTGTGTGTGTGTGTGTGGTATGGCGAGTACATGTAAGGGTGTTGGCGCCTCTTTCGAGAATCCCTTTCGTGCTTGGTGTTTCTCTCCGCTTGAGTTCTTGCAATGTCTGTGCGTTGGCGTGGTCTGTACCCGTGTGTCTGTTCAAGAAGGTTTCATGTGCCTGTTGGGAGTGTTTGTGCTTGGTTGGAACTGTATTTGATATCGTTTTGTGATGTGCTGTGTTTTTGTGACGCGCGTAATGGTATGGCTTTGATGTTTCCTTGTAGTGACCAACTGTGTGTGTGTGTGTGTGTGTGTGTGTGTGTGTGTGTGTGGGCATTTACTTCCCCCTGAAGTAATGCTGTACTAGCTGTTTCAGGGGAAAAGGTTGCCAGGAGTGGAGATTTAGTCGGTAGTGCGCAGGTATACATACGTAACATCAGGTATTTAACCTAGGTACTTAATGACATCCTGCGAAACCTGTTAGCGATTCCGGCTTAGGCGCCCGTAAATGGGGTTACTCCACCTTAAAAAAAAAACTCGCAAAGGCAGCACTTTAGTAGATATATTCACTTGAAATTTTCCCATTATTTTCAAGAGTAGAATAGGTTATGAAAGTCCCGGGAAAATCTCGTGATACACTTTGTATATAGATTTCCTATGAAAAATAAAGATTAGTGTATTTAATAAAAAAAAGTGAGCTTCAGCCTTCTGAAGTGAATGAATAAATAACTTAAAAACTTTTTAAAAGATATATGCTATAGAAAAAATTAAAGAAAACAGTTTTCAACTCATGCGATTTATTTTCGAATTATGAAATATAGGTAAACTGTGAAAAAGCACACCTAAACGCTTATACCCAGTACATTCTTTTGATGTTAAAAATGTATAACCTTTGTTTGCACTATCAAAATGAAACTTATGGTTAATTATTTACGAATAAATAATCAAAATAAAAATATTCTCGTAATCTTCAAATCTAAGTATAACTAATCGTAATAATTAATGAAACCCCCATTTATTTATTCATAAACATCATTATACTGATAATGACACGTTACAATTTTTAAGCATTTAGTGTTTGAATCCATCAATTTTAATCAATAATACAAATTTGTGAAGAAGGAAAAATTTGGAATTTTACTACCGACTTTGGTTTTCTTCAATAAAATTGCTAATTAGATGGTTGGTGGAAGCTACTTGACATACTAGGCAGGGAAGTGATCTTCCACCCTGAGGAGCTGATGGACGTAATGATAAAAAAGAAAGAAAACTGGAAGGCGATCACTACGTACTTGAAAATTATGATGAGAGACCTCCAAGCATGGGAGGAGACACGAAACAATAGGCGGTGTCGGAGAGTGCGGGGACGGACAGGTCCATGAGTGAGCGACTAGGGGGTCCCTCGTACATGTGGGGGTCGCCTTGACGTGAAGAGGCAGCGGACACTCCGCTCCCGTATCTGTTGGCGTCCACAGATATTGTGTGACTTTTCTCTTTGTGTGTAGTCCGTAGTTTCATAATCAATTTCTGTATCTTGATGTATGGTGATGTTTCTTGTTTGCTGTTGTTTTGCTGTAGCTGATGTGTTTCTGTTGATATTCCTATTATGATGCGATTGCACTATGACGTGTGAGTGGGCGTGTAACCCTCCTTCCAGAAGGAATGCTTCATTAGCGGTTCCAGGAAGGGTGGTAGCCAGGGGTGGCGGTTTAGTCGGTAGTGCGCAGGTTTAATACGCATATTAATAACATCTTGCGGCACCTGTTAGCGACCCCGAACCTCCTTACGCGTCCGTAAATGGGATTCCCACCTCATTAAAAAAAAAAAAAAACCAACCAAGGTTTGTGGAACTTTTTGATAGAGTTTCCAGTAATAAAAAAATCTCATTTTGAAAGCTGAACTATTCTATACTCTGTAGTTTTTTATTCTAAAATTTACTAGTTTGATTACTGAAAAATATCATATGACCATTGAAAGGTTGCCTTTAATTAAAATCAATTGCTTACAAAAATAAAAAATATTGTGCTGATCTTTAACTCAATAATCAAAAACCTGTACAAATCCACAAATCATGGTAATCAAATCGCAGTGCAAAAAAACGTGATGTGGGTAATACAATAAATCTAGATAAATAAGAAGGGTAAGTACTCTGATATTTAAATCTTACTTTTATAACTGATAAAAATTAGGCTCTTCAATAGGAGTTTTGAGAAACGGAAACCTATTTTAGAATATATTTAAAACAAATGCATAATATTACAGATAATATATTTTACCAAATTGTAACTTATTTCTGGCAGTTACGAAAGTATAATTTCGTCGTTGGAAATAACTTTTTTTATACATTTAAAATATTTAAATAATTATATGTTTTTTGTGGCTTGAAGCATAAAAAAATAACAAATGTTTATCTTTCTTCGTTTATACTTCACAAACATAATAGAATTAAGTCATGGTTATTGAACAGATTTGTTTAAGCGAACACAGTACATTAACCTATAAGTACAGAAATTGTAATATTGTAGTTTTTTTACGTATATTAAAAAATAGAAAACTTATGCATATGTTATTTTATCTGTTTTACGAGAAACAAATTGATGGTATATACGGTGTAATTATAATTTTAAACGATTGTTTTTTTACGGTGAAATAACACACTAAACACAATCGCTAGCTTTTATTTTTTGTTGTATTGATTCTAGTTTGTTAAAAGCGTATTTTTTCTGTTAACTAAAACGCTGGAAAATTAAATTTTCTGGAATACTGAAATATAAATGGGTTGATGGTATATAACATAAAGCAAATTGTTACTAAAATCGATTGAAACAAATATATGAAATAAACTTAATCAAAAAAACGAAACTTAAAAAAATTCTTACAGGAAATTAAATTTAAGAATAAAAAAAATAAAAAATAGAATAATCATAGGAAAACTGATTAACATATTTTCAGCTCATAATTATGAATGCTTAAATCAAGTGGTGTGTTCACACACGCGCGCGCGCACTAGCATTCCCATCGCGGCTAGCGCTATTTGGTTTTGCGTCTCCCGTTGCGATCAGGAGTTATTTAGCAGGTCAGGGCTAAACTAAGGCGTATGAGAATAATAATGATAAATAAAAATTAAAACCTGTTCAATTTATAAAAAAATATCAGTCTATTGTAATTTCTTCGGAGCAATAGTTTTTTTATCAGTACAGGGCTCGAAACTTTGAGGGATCTGAAGTATGCAGGTTTCAAAATAGTCGGTCTTCATCTTAAAAATATTAGTTGCAGTTTGTTACCCGTCCTTCGCACGGATAAAAATTTAGTTTGCCCACCAGTTCTTAGCGTTACTCCACAAACACCACTAGGAGGTGACCAACTTCTTATTTTTTTAATAGATTCTTTAGTCAAGTAGGAGGCAGATGAATCCAGTCGCGTCGTGCAAATAGTAACAGTGGCAGTAGTTGTTTTGGATGAACTACGGCGTCGTACCCCGTCGCACTCTTTAAAAAATCCAAATTCAAAACAAATCTGAGAATGGTTTTAAAATATTTATTTGAAGAATATTAGCAAGTTCAGATCTACTGAGTATCTCGTTTGCTATAGTCGAAAATGAGGAAAATTTGCAATCATTGCTCAGTTTGTTTTACCTTTCTTTCTCCCTTTTCAAGTTCAAATTTAAAAAAATTCATAAATCTGTTTTTACAGAATTATGAATTCTGTAAAACCATTTTTTACCGAGAAATCTCAAAAACAGTAAATTTCATTGTTACTTCATTTTAACCCTTTAAACTCCGAATTTAAAAAAAATCGTTTTTAGTGTGCAGTTACACCGGAAAAGTGTATACAAATTTTCATCAATTTACCTCAAGTAGTGTTTTTGTTGGCCGTTGATCATGAATCGCTTACATGTATTACATATACTAGGATAAAGGCGGGCCTACGGCTCGCTTCGAAAATGTTACATGGTTTATGTTTCATTACACGTGTTTTTGTTAAATGTTTTTGCAAATTGTAATTAAATAACTTTCATTAATTTAGCGTACTAACAACAACAAAGCTTTTACAATGAAAAGCTTCGAATTTTAAGCCGTTTCTTTAGTTGTAATTTTTTAACACAGCTCTAACCCCAATGTTTTCCTTTTCTATCCCAAAACACAAATATAATTATAGATAAATCGTTTGTATCAAGAAGTATAAATCGTTCAAACGAATGACTCTTTAGAAAAGTAAATCGTTCATGCAATACGCGCAGCCGTCTAGCGCACCACCATTGGTCCGCTCTGTGCCAATTGCAGCTAAACTAAAAATGTGAGCACATAAAACAAACAGATACATTCATAAGATACATTTATAAGAAAGATGACTGTTAAAATAAGGATGACTGTTACATAAAATTTCGTTAGTTCTTTTCCTAAACAGTACACTTACCGTTTTAAAAATAAGTGGTCTACTTACTTAAACAAAAAGAAAAGTAGAAATGTTTTTAATATAGGTGATAAAACACAACTTTATCTCACTACGCAGTATAAGAATGACAGCGATTATACTAAAGTAATTTTTCTATTTGATATTGAGTGAATAAAACAGCATTCTTAAAAATCTTGCATGCAAAGTACATATCCTAGTTTACAATATTGACCATAATTTCTGACATAATTTTATTTCTGTCGTATATCTACTTAATTAAATATAAATGTGGAGTTCCATCTTCGGTACAACAATTTTAAGAAGAAAATAATTAATTTTTGTGATTTTTAGGTTGTAAAGACAACGTTTAATCTTATGTAAAAATTATAAGCAATATACTTCAATATTATATTTCTGGTATTTTCTCTTATAACCATCATTATAAACTTGAGAGACAAATTGTAAAACGTCAGCACTAAACGCTGAAGAAATTATTTTAAGCTTAGTAATTTTAGCCAATTAAAAAAAATGTATATAAATTAATCAAGGTTATTTAATGTACCGTTAATTTGCATAAAAATACCAACAATTAAACAAATATTTTTAAGGCTAACCGTAATATTTTTTTCTTATATACTAAATATATAATTAATTACGTTCGTAAAAAAAAATATATTTTTAAAAAAATAGCAGAAATAAATGGTATCTATTGCAGTATTGAAAAAGAGTAAATATATGTAAAATAAATGCTAACAGTTTTTGTATCGTTAGGCTAATATAATTACAAAAGGGATATCTTCTTATATGATGTATTGGAATTTTATAAAGGTGGGCATAAATAAAATTAAGAATCGTTATAGACTGAATTATATACAATATATTCGTATTTTTAAATAATTTTACTACTATTCTTTAATGTAGCAGAGTTAAAAATGGAATAAAAGTTTATTGTTTATAAATAAAATACAGTAAATGCATTATTGTGTTTTGATAAAATTAAAGGACTTTCACACATAATGACAGGACCACACTCGTGAGACTTGTGAGAGGTAATCGTTAGCATGGATCATCAAGTAATCTCTACTTATCACCATATGTATTAACGTCATAAGGTTATACGTGGGGGTTAATTATCAATGTTTGAGTTTGAATTAATAATGATGATACATTTATAAGCGACTATTTAGGAGAAATACGGAGTAAATATTTATAAGGAAAATTAGTTATATATTCTTTAAAAATATTTTTTGTTTAATTTTATGTATTAATATTTACTAAGTGTGAATTAAATAGTCGTTTAAACAAACCGCCCATCCTTTCATCATTGACATGATACAACAGTAAGCATCATATCCAACACAGTTTAAATCTTGATATTTATATTTTTATACTCGTCTAGAAAACTCAATCCATAACTAAACTGAAATAGATCAACTAGAAGAACACAAAAAAATATAACAATCTTCAATAAATGTGTGTATATATATATATATATATATATATATATATATATATATACATATATATTTGTGTGTCTTTTTACGTATTATTAGCATGACAAAAAATTATAATAAACGTTATTTTTACTTCCTTGTACGAAGTAAAGGAAGTATTGTGATTGCGAAAAATTTCGGTTTTTAGATTTCAACGGAAATATTTAATTTAATCATCCCTGAATAATCCATTTTGACTAGTTTCGGCGATTTCGAAAAAAAGGTTAGGCAATGGCAAAGTTTGAAGAGAAGAAAGCTAGACCAATATGAACAAGAAGAGGGTCGTGAAAATCCATCATACAGAACAGGCAGTTACTAAAAATAAGTGCTGAACATTATTACATAAAATGAATTTTAAACTGATATTACTGCATCTTTAAATTAAAATTTCTTCAGTTTTTTTTTTGGCATTATGTTACTTTTTCTCAGCTTCTATTCAAAATAAAAGGATACATTTTTTTTTAATTTTCAGATCACAGCTCTACAAACTGAATGTACAGAATTAAAAAGTATTCATAACTAAAAAACACAAAAAATATTTTCGTAGAAAATTTTCATTCAAAAAAGATAGTTTACAAAAAATATCCATAGAAAAATTGCTTTTCAAGAAAATTAGAGTGTGGACATTCAAATATAAGATTAAGATTAGATCTTTAGAATGGAAAAAAAAATTCATGTAAATATTTTGAGTGGTTGCTGATAAAAAGGTACAAACGTTAACAGAACAGGATGATTGAAACCCCTTAATGTTTGTATCGTATATCAAAGAAGTGCGATAGCTTTGTAAAGTGCAGGGTGTCCCATATAAAACGCAACCCATCAATCACTCATCCATGAAATTTCAAAAGTCAAGATTACTCCCCTACTCGTCACTGAAATGGACTCGCCCAACATCTGAACATCGCGGCGACGCAGTAGACCACTACCGATAGTAACAACAATGCAATCATAACGTTCAGTTTATTGTTAGAGACAAGATGGTGTTTTCGCTAGATGAACGTGTTTTCATTGTCGAGTCGTACTTCAGTACAAAATCAGTGGTTGCAGTGCAAGATTTGTTTCGCCATAAGTACCCAGATAAACCAGCTCTTAACAAAAACATCAGTATTAAGGTTAGTTGCAAAATTTAGAGAGACCGGTTCTGTTAATAACAAGGAACACAAAAGATCTGCGTCGGTGTTGAATACAGATACAGTCGCTGAAATCAAAGACCGATTACTCGCCTCTCCAAATAAATCGATCAGACGTTTGTCTGCTGAAATTAATTTGTCTAAATCAACTGTTCATCGGGCAACCAAACAATTACAATTACGACCTTATCGCATTCAAACGGTTCATCGACTTCTTGAGCCCGACAAAGAAAAACGGCTACAATATTGTCAATGGTTCCGTCGATTTCTGCGTGAGGGAATTAATGTTACGGATTCGTTATTTTTCACCGATGAAGCACGGTACAATTTGGATGGCTACGTAAACAGCCAAAACAGTAGAATTTGGAGCTCTGAAAATTCCCACGTTTATCACGAAAAACAATTACACCCGCAGAAGTTGGGCGTGTGGTGCGCGATATCGCGGAAGAAAATAATCGGTCCTATTTTTTTCGAATACACCATTAATGCAGAACGATATCAGGATATTTTATTTCAGTTCGTCGCACTCTTGGAAGAGGAAGACAGACACTGCCGGCTACAACATGACGGTGCGACATTGCACTACGCAAGTTCAACTTGTGATTTCATCGAGGAATTATTTGGTAATCGTGTTATCGGTCGAGGCTTGTGGCCACCAAGATCTCCAGATTTGATTTGACTGCGGCGGATTTTTTTCTATGGGGTTACCTCAAAGAAAAAGCCTATAGCAACAAACCACAAACACTTGAACAATTGAAAGTCAATATTGAACAAGCTGTATTAAATAAAAAAGTTGCAAGAAACGCTGTAAAAAGAATTGAAGCTTGTATTCAAAAAGTTGGCGGCCAATTCCAACATTTACTCTAAATGTAAGGTAATGGATGGTAATATAAAAATTACATTTACATTTCCACATGCCTTTTTATTATTTCAATACCTACCAATATAAGGTTGGGTTGCGTGCGTTTTATATGGGAAACTATATATATTTATAAAAAAAAATTTAATGCTGTTCATAAATTGTAAAAAAAATTATTTAAAAAATGAAATAAATTTTGCATTTATATGCTTCTTAATAGACTAAATTTTGAAATAGAGTAAATTTATTATATCTTAAGATTATGTGATTGAATCTAGTTCAATGTTAGATCATTGTAGCAATGTAGAAACTAACAAAAATTTGAAAGACAAATGACTTCTAAAGTCAATAAAAGCTGCATGATTCGTTAGTATATGCCGTGATACATGAGGTAGATTCATTAATTACTTTTAGAGTACGGTGATTTTATAAAATATAAAAATTAATATGTAATTCGAATGGAATATTTTTAACTTAATTAGGCCGATATGTTTTGTTTTTATCTTCATTGAGTTTTAGATCCGTCATTTTAGAAAGAAGATATCACTTCTTTCTAGATTAACGAATCTACGTATTCGAAGAATACGTAGATATCTACGAATCTATTTATTAACGAAGATATCTATGTATTTATACATAGAGAGATGGTGGTATAAGTGAATGAGAGCTTTGAATTTGGCATTCATTTATTACTTTAGATTTCAACTTATTCTCTGCCTCAATTGTTAAAATCTTCTTATAATTTTATTAAAATTGAATTGAGGAGCTAAATAATAATGATGTTAAAAATATGATTAAGTTGGCATTACAAAATAAGTTATTTATAAAGGATTTATCTTCTGTTTTAGAAAAAAATTCCACTTCATACCACCATGAGAAATTTACATTATTAAATACTTTTATAATCATTTGCTAAATTAATTTAAGTCGTTGTAAAAAGTATATAACAACTAAGTTATAGAACACGAAATGATAATAATTTATTATGTACGAATCAAATGAATAGTTTACAACTATTCACTGCATATAAAATAGTTTTGACATTTTCTAACTTTCTTTTATAAGCATTAATTATTAAAAGAAAGATAGATAGCGGTACTTTTGAAAGTGGGTTTTACTTAACAATCTAGTGTGATGTGTGTAAAGATTGTTACCAGACTGAAACGGATGTGAAAATTTGATTGTGTAATTAAAGGCTAAACAACTTAAAATCTACCGACCGAAAAGTTTTCTCTACTACGTAACAATCTGTAGATATAATTAATTGTATAACAAATAAATTATAAAAGTGTAATTTTTTATATAAAAGATACTTTTATGAAAAAAAATTTATTAATTAAAGAAAAAAGTCGTTCAAATTTCATAAAAATTTATTTATTGTTAATAATCAGCTTTAGAATTAAAATAATATTTAATCGAGTCAGATTAACAAAATACATGTTTTAAAACGATCAATTTAAATGAGGTAAATCTAAATTAAATAATTCATGTTAATTAGTTAACATTAAAAATTCTAAAACTATCTATAGTTTGTGAACATTTATGCATTCACCAATTAGAATAATTAATTAGAATATAATATACGTAATAATATTCAACTACAGTTTAAGTTACTATTTATCTTGATTTTTTACAATTCTACTTATAAATACACGTAGCAGCAAAATCGATTTTGCAGATCTCAGACAAAAAAAAAATTGCTTAAAAAGTAATTTTCTTTCTATCTGAAAACTAAAAAAAAATAAAATTTCGAACACTAGCGGTACTGTAACATGAAGAATTTCAATTGGCAAGGAACTGGGAAATCGATGAATATTTTACATTGTACACCGAAACGCAAGGAGTAAATAGTTACTTAGAATAAGTGCAGCGTAAATAAATTGGAAATTTTGATAATTCAACGGAAATCTAATCTTCTTTACAATCACATGTAAATTCTCAACATTTATTTTATTTTTATTAAGGTTTAAAACGATAAAGCTACGTTAAAATTCCAGTTCATATAGACAGGTCGTTACGAAAATATCACTAGTTTAACCTAAACCTGAACACCAATATTTATTTGTGATCACTGTTTCACACCGCTATGGGTAGTAGAAGGTAAAGTTATAATTTTAATTCGATTGGTCGAGTCATTTCTGAGATATTATGGGACAGAAATATAAACTCCGGTCAAAATTAATGAAAATTAAAAAAAAACGAGAAGTTTTTTCATTGAACCAGTATGCTTTTTATTAGATAAATTTAACCGACGATTGTCTTCTATCAATAATAACGTTCGATACCAATTTCGATGAATTTTTAAAAAATATTTTTAGCTCTCCAGTTTACTTGGATTACGTTGAATTTTCTCCTACAACTAGTGTGAGATAGTTTGCCTTACACCTAGGTCTACGTATGACGTGAGAGGTTACGTACTGGAGAAGAAGAAACAGATTCAAGCGTATGTATTGGTTAATGGGTAGTGGTTCGCAGTTGTCTCTCTTTAACAAGGTTCTTCTGTATAAGACCTTCTTGAAACCGATATGGACGTATGGGATTCAGTTTTGGGGAACGACTAGTGACAGCGATATTAAAGTGATATAAAGATCACAGTAAAAGATATTAAGGAAAGTGACCCAGCCGCCTTGGTTCGTCAGAAATTCTGAAATACACATAACTGGGGATCTCATATATTCGGGATGAGACTGACTGTTTCAGTTCTAAAAACATGGTTAGACTAAATAGACTTGTAAATCCCCTTGCTTTGAACCTGCTAGACAACGGTGACGATATTAGACGACTGAAAAAGGGTTCATGTGCTCGACATTAGTGATGCTCATTGAAGATTTCATGTTTTTTTTTTTGTACTGTTTACCTTATAGATTTACCTGTTGATGTTTCTATTCTTTGTTTCCATTCTTTCTATCTACCTACTGTTGTCTTAATGCTAAACTATTTGCCGTATTCAACCTTTTATTTATGCGTTTAATTTTTTATTTCTTTTATCTACCTGTACATATGTGCATGAGGATCTTCTATTTGACAAAAAAAAAACATCACGTGCGAACTGAATGTGTTGGTCACATGTGGTCTATAGATTGGGCAAGTTTTAAAATTCAGTGATGACATTGCTTTTGACGTAATGAGTTTAAGTTATAATTTTTTACTGTTTATTTTCTTGTGGAGTTATCATTGGTTGGTCCTCTTTCTTTTTCCTGTTTAGCCTCCGGTAACTACCGGAGGCTTTTAGATAATTCTTCAGAGGGTGAATGAGGATGATATGTATGAGTGTAAATAAAGTGTAGTCTTGTACATCCTCAATTCGACCATTCCTGAGATGGTCGAAAAGATGGTTCGTCCTCTACCATGTGATATTTGAACATGTTATTTACTTATAGTTTCGTTAGGAGAAACCGATTGTAAATTTTTTTCTAAAGAAAAAAAATTTTAACGGAAATTCCTGTCATGGTTCCATTGTAATTTTTTTATCAATCAATTAAAATGAAATAAGATTTTTAAAGAAAATTGACTTGTACACAGGCAATTTTTAGATATTTATCATTTTTATGCCTTTAAAATGACTTAATACTATATTATTATATCTCACGATATTATTTTGATATTCAACGTATTTTCACTTTAAAATTCAAGAATTAGAGGTGATTGTTTTTAATAATGCAAAATACCCGCATTTCGGAGATCCTTTACCGATCAATAGCAGTTCTTTACATCCTTATAGCGGGCGGCGTATTGCTATGCACATAGGGTGACGGCTGGCTTACCGCGCTATTAACTATCCAGAAAATAGTTGTAACAACTCTGACAACATACTGCGTACTATGTAAGTACACGGAACTATAAGAGATGTTTTCGTAAAGGTATGACTATCTAACTGTTCCACCCATCCTATTGGTCTATCTCTCTCGCACGTAATGTGCACAGCTATACGCCGCGCGCTATATTCTTGTATTCCTTTTTTTCATTTTTATCAAAAAAAAGATCCATAGTGTGTTCATGCGAACGACTTATTTTTCGAAATATATTTAAAAATAAATCTATAAAAAACATTATTTTTACAAAAATAATAAAAATCATTTTTTTTTTTTTAATATAACGTACTTTTTTCAAGTTCAATTTTAAATTTTGAATCTTTGAAATCGGTGTCAAATTAAAAGTCGGTATATTGTTTTTAATATTGTGCTAACGTTGCGTTAAATTTTGATAATTACGTTAGAATTGAAAAAATATATATATTTTATAATTTTTATTGCAGTTTTTTTAACTCTGATTATTTATTTATTAACTTTATTTTATATTACTTTTATTATCACTTTGTTAAATTTTATAACGAACAATTTTTGTTCATTTTATGATAATAAAAAATGGTTTATTTTTTAAGGAGTAACTTATACTTAAAATTTGATAAATTAGAAGTAAGTGTGAAAGTGAAATATCAGACCAGATATTTATTTTAATTGCATCCTAACCGAAATAACTTCTGGAGGTTAGATTATGATGCTGATAAATATCCATCTAGTAAATCATTCCTTGATTTTTTACTTTTCATGCAACAATCTTCTGTTGTTTATTTAACAGTGAAAGTTATCGTTTTTAGAAATAAAGTTTCTTATTATATTAAAATTCCTTGAAGTCTTATATTTTTAAAATATATTTTTCAAGTAGATATTTATTGCCCTTAATATAATTTTAAAGATAATATTTAATAAAAAAACCTTACTTCAGAAATTATCATTAATAGAGCACGCACACATAAATATTATTTATTTATAATATGCACAGACAGCAGATATAAATTTACTAGTACCATAAAATTAAAGTACATTTCCTTCTTTATTTTAATAAAAAAAGAAAATTACGAAGATAAGGAAATATAATAATATTATATAAATATAATAAATTCAGGCAGACGCTTACTTAAATCGCAAAATGCAGGAAATGAAATGGATGGGGAATTTTGCATTAAATATTCATTGCTTTAACTAAAATGAACTGAACCTAGTTGCGGGCCAGAAACGAAAATTATCTACCGCAAGAATATTTATTTATGGATCGTTTATTTTTCCACATCCTTTTACTGTTTGTTATATAAAAAGTCCACCGTTCAAGTCTGCTTCACTTAGGCAACATAACACGTCAAAAAATTACATGATTCTATTGTAAATACGCATAAAATATTATAATATAAAAACTGCAATATTTGATTATATGAGAGTATGTGTAATAAATAATACTAAATATACCATCCTTATTAAGCCTAAACACATACATAAGCACGCGCAAGCACACACACACACATATATATATATATATATTTATATACATGCACACATACACACACACACACACACACAAACACTCGAAAATATTAGGTTACTATTTTATTTTTCGTACACAATATAATGTAAAAGTCGTAAGTTATCATTAATTATAATTAAAATTAATTATAAGCCAGTACGAATTAATTAGTAGCTGCATTGTAGAACAACAATGAACCATACAAATAATTATACCTAAGTTTAATAACAAATTAATTAAAAATACTATAATTTTTCATAGTAAACGATATTCATCCTGTTATAAAACTAGCGTGTAACAGACATTACTGTATACTTTATAAAATGTAATAAGCCAAATGCGTGAAACGATGATAAAAGTGAATTAGCATATGCAATGGGTAAAAAATGAGATACATTGTCGTATGAAATTTTTTCAAATAAAATCTATAATCATAAACCATGATCTCAGATTGATCTAGATCAATCTAAACGATTGATCTAGAACAGTTTCCATGCAATAAATCTAGAACTAGGTACGCATTTTGATTAATAATCAATCATAACCTGTAGTTATAAAGAAATATTAAAAAATAAACAATAAATAAATTATGAGAACTGAAAAAATTCTAGAATTATTAAAAAAAAAAACAAAAACTGAAAGTTAAAAAATACATTGATCACATAAAACAAAGGGAAAAATATTACTAGATGTCATAATCGCTACCACGGATTGGCTAAATCCATTTTATTTATTTTTTTATAATAAGTTTACCATAGATATTCTAAAGACTTGTACACTACATAACCCGTGGCTGAAATATAATACATGTATATGAAATTTATAACGTGTAAAGATTTGCTGGTCTGGCTAGAATTTGAGATCTGAACTTGCAGCATGAAAGAAGAGACACAATCATTTTGTCACAGAAGTCGACTTGTCACAAAACTTCCTTTTTTATATCTAATTATTTTTACTAACTCATTTCTAAAATTAACTTTAAGTTTTAGGTTTATATATTTTTTTAAACAGCTCTTAAACTTTCCCGTACTTAATTTATTCCAAAAATCTTCTTTTTTATATCTTTAACCACTAACTGATTTTAAATATAAATATATTTTTAAGTCTGTTAAGAAATAAATATGTCAGTCAGATCAGCAGGCTGTATCATTTTTGTTCATTTTAAATTTTATGACAGGAATTGATGGGTAGATACTAAAAATAAACGGTTCAAGTTAATGAAATTTAAACAGAAGTTATTCAACATTAACATATTTTTCTTCTTTTTCAAGAATTAAAATAACATATAAAAATTCATTTTTCACACACTGAAACTAGAAGATTGAAAATGGCAAACTTCTAATATATATCAATCTTCAACGTAAATCAAATAGTTATAAAAAACCTTTCACCGAGTTTAAGTCTTAAAATGTATGCTGCAGTCTTTATTTGAATTCCAATCATTTCTTATAGCTTAGATCCAATCAAAAATGACACCTTAGATTTATTCTTAGTTGAGATTTCTTCTTTTTCCCAATAAAGACATTACTCTTAATGAAGAAGAATAATAAGCTTTTAAGAGGGACTTAATATGAAAATGAGTGATATGGTTCTCCTTCTTTAATGAAGTGAATAAACAGCTGCAAATCGGTATGCCTGTTATTCAATTTAAAAGTGAAATCTTCATTCTATCTATCTGCACGAAGTAGCAGTAAACTAAAATCATTAGAGAACTCAAAATTTGCTGGTACCTCTTGCATCGCAGTATAATGTATAATAGTAATATTAAAAAAATGTTAAATTTACACATTAATTTAAAACCCACATGATTCGCAGCTATTAGGACCTGACTATAATTACCAAAAAAAAACTGATATGCCACATTCAACTGTTATGTGTATAATTGTATATTTTGTATGCTTTTTTAATTTATTTCTAGAATATAATGTATAAAGTTATATTACTAAAATTCAAAGCTCTGGAACTTACAGTTAATCAAGTAACACTATTCATTTACGCTAATTTAGAGAAAAATATACTAGCCGGCCCGTCTAGCCAGAGCCTGGACCCTCGAGGCTCAGGCCAGCCCAAGCGAATCCCGGAGCCAACTCAGAGGCTCCTCAGGGCCTCACGGGGCCAAGGAGCCTACCCCATGGCCGTACAGCTTGCTTCGCTTGCCATTACCATTCAACCTAGAAGGGCCCAACCCCTAGGCCCCCGCACTGTACGCTATTCTCATGATTGAGAATAATACTGATAAATAATAATTATAGTATTCAGGCTTTATAGAAACCTGAAAAAGAAACTAAATTGCAAAATATAGAATAATAGTAACTATGGTAACTGAAGTAGACACACACCTTTGACGACTACAAATTCATAACTTATTTCATTGCCAGTGGCAGAATATAATAATGAAGTAAAAGGATTAACTTGTTATATTAACTTCACCCTCCTTGTCAAAGGAGGTAGGACCTTAGTCGGTGGCTTAAAACCTTCCCTGGGATAATACAAATGTATCCTACAAATTTGAAAGTAATCGGTCGGTTGGTTCTCGCGTAATACGATAGCAAACAAAAAAACAGACAATTTATATTTATATTTCCGAATAACAGTATATATCTATTAGTATATATATTAGTATATATATCTATAACAGTATATATCGGGAATGTACCGATGCGTACAAAGTTAGCGTTCAACAAATATGCCGTTTGAATTTTGAAAATCGGACGATTGTTTCCAGAGTTATTATAAGAGCATCGCGTTACACTCCCCAAAACAGCACCCTAGGATCTCCCCGTTTGTTACCAGTTGATGCTGATGATTAGTCTAACCTCTCACGAGGTGCCTCCCCACTATAGCCTCACACGCAATCCCCACGGGAAGTTAACAGATTTTTAAAAATTTATTTAATATTATTTTATCTAACGTAAATTTAATTCTATTATTTTTTTATATTATTCATTCGATTGATTCGAATCATTCAGTTCAAACCCAGCTCACACAGTGATAGAGACTCACAATTCAATTCATTACTTCAATTGATCAAAGTTTGTGCTTCAATCAGAAAATCTTTACTACAAGATATATATATATATATATATACATATATATCAGAGATTTTTCGAGATGAAATATACCTAAAAACCTTCCCAGTTATGCCAAGAAACATGGGTAAAAATCTGGTTGCGATTGATCGAGTAGTTTTTTTTGTTTATTACGAACAAACAAAAACCCTCTTCCTCTTTATGTAATAGTGTAGATTAATTTAGACACATTCTTCCGATATATGGAGCAATCAATATGATCAATCACACACGCACACGCACGCGCACCTAAGCTGGCATAAACAATCACTTCAAAATATGAAAACTTTCTTCCGAAAAATTAAAACCCACCATCACTCAAATAATATTAAAAGAGAGGTAGGTATTCTTGCATACTCTGCTCTGTGTTTTTCATCCAACTAATAATAATACGACAATAAGAAAATTTAAATTTACATCCAAAAGTGATTGAATTTTTTTTCCATTGAAAAAAAAAGTATAAATATATAAAAAATATATACCTTTTTAGGTTTATATTATACATTTTTTAGGCTTCTAGTCTTATATGATTTATATTAAACCTAATATTTGTATAAGCCTAGCCGACATATTATTTATGCAATAGATATCATATAATATTTAATCTTCAAAATTATTCAATCCTGAAATTTAATTATTTTTTTTTTTAAATTAATAATGAATTTCTTTTTAATGAAATTAAATTTAATTAAATCCAACTGTCTATTATCATGGATTCATTATGTCAGATAGGATATGGAATTATTCATACAAAGGATTGTTTCTCCTTGCTACAATTTAAATAACGTAATTAGAGCATGCATTCTTAATTGAGCAGAGTTACGTTGCAATCGTATTTCACAGAATACATTTAACCCCTTAAATTGATTAAATTTTAAACAAAACTGCCTAAATTTTACTTGAAATTTATATTTTTTATCTAATTTTACTTCATACATATTTTTCAATTTAGACAAAAAGAAAAAAATTCTGCCGGAGTAAGTGCATCAGAAGGACGGATATCCGGTCTTATTTAAGAAAGAAAGAATATTGCACTGCTGCAATGATTTTTGAAAATAATATTGTTTTCGGTATTTATCTGTATTTCACGTTTAAGTTAGTAATATTTGTTCTTTTATAACAGTGCGACGTATTGTGTATTGTTCCAACAAATGCATTATATTAGTATATTTGTGTTTATTTCCTTCATAATTTTCACATAGTTGTTGAGTTATGACTGCATCAACTGCTTAACACTGCTGCTTGCCAACAACCAACTTTTGATACCCACAATTTTTTTGTAATTTTGAATCAGTGCTCACAAAAAATAAAAGGTTCAAATTGATTTAAAACGATTAAAACTTCAAAACTTAACTTTTTGGACAGCAATACCTTTCCTTCGTACCTGATCACAATTTGAATTAATGCGAAATTTACAGTACTATTGTGAAACTAGCTCGCACCGGGCGGTGCCCGCAAAGACCTGATTTGGGCTACATATATGATGTTTTAGGGTCATTGGGAAACCAGCTCGCATCTGGTGGTGCTCGCCAAAATATAATTTTGGCTTTATAACACATCATCCTTTAATTTACAACATAAAACCCTTGAAAACATTGAAGATGACACAAAAACCTAGTTTTTTGCCTCTAGCTCCGGTTCCTACAAACCGATTCAAAATCCGCTTGAAAATCAATAGGGGTTTACTTCTACTAGGTTTACATAATCCTACCAAATTAAATCAAAATCGGTTAAAACTTCGCTCAGTGGAACGATAAAAAACTAAAAACTTTCCCAAAAACCTCATTACGTAACCAACTCGTTACGTAACCAAAAAATGGTTACTGACTATAACTCCAGTTCCCGAAAACCAAATCCCTTGAAAATCAATAGGGTTCTACTCTCAATAGTTTTTTATCACCCTACCAAGTTTCGTCAAAATCGGTTAAGAGTTGCGTTCGGTAGAACGGACGAAAGAATCTTATACAAACATATGTACATGTACATAGCAGAATCCTGTTCAGGAGATTAAAAAACGTAAAGTAAAGTTGGTACCCCCCTCAAGACTCACCCATAAATTGCATATTTTTTAAATATTTTTACCTATAACAATCCATTCTATATTGTTTACCACAATATATTCCTACAGAGTTTAATGTTATAGTTTTAGAGTTAAATAATTTCAGATTTTATGTTTGAATAAATATATTCATTTCATAATTTGGGAAGTTATTAATAGACTTCAGTGAAGACTTTATAAAAATTAAATGTATTTTAGCTTAAATTTAAACCACTATAGGTAATATTTTCGTTTTTATTTATTTTTATTTGAAAAAAAAAATATTTTCATATAACTTGTTAAGACCATTACATTAAACCCTCTAAATTACGAAAATCCATACTTTGAAATATATATTTAATCGGTTACTTAACGTATAATGATGATTCTTTGAGAAATGTCTAGAAGTTGTAATTAATTACTTTTTTGTTCATGAGAACCTATTATTTGTACTATTTAACAAAAATTACTGTTAACTTTTATAAATGATTACAAGAACACCCATTTGAATGCATTTTAAAAAAATGTTTAAATATGATTGAACTTCAGTTGATATATAGATTACGCTGTAATGAATTCACCGTATTAAAAATATTAAAAAGTGGATTTTCCCGTAAAGTTTTAAGTTAGGAATTTACAATACAAAATTCTCTAGTCTACCTGTGTTTGAAATCGATATGTTGTCTGATTATTTATAAATTTTGCAATGACACGTCATAAATAAACATTCATAAACAAATAAATAAACATTATTTTCAGTAGCTATATTTGCAAATTTATGTGACGAAAATAATATAACCGAAGAAATTTAAATTCCGGTCTCGATGGCATTCCTCAATATTTTTGTATTATTTTGCATTCATATCTATATCATAGAAATCAGATTTAAATTCCTTAGATGCATTTAACCTCAACAACATCTACGATTCTATCTATGCGACAGTGTAGGCGTTTGCGTGTGAACGCGCGTGCGCTTTAGTCAACTAGATTGTATAATCGTGTCCACAACTATTCATGTACGTGCATTCTACATGTACGGAGAAACTAAAGGGCTGATGAACGCAAGAGTCGATTCGGTCGATGTATTCTACATTCTAGTCACCTAGCTGTAAACGTATACATGCAAGATACCCTACATGACGGAAATAATTGTTAACAACAGAATGTTTTACAACATAATGAGAGGCTGACTTTGTCTACGCGTATTTTATGCAACAGTGTAATGTACTGTGTAAGAGACAAAGAAGTTATGGTTTGTTTATTCGTGGAGCGCACAGTAAATATATACTGTAGATAAGGCCAAGCATCCTGTACAACCAGATACAATCGAACATTTTTACTTTCTGAATTGCACTCTTTGCCACCTTCCTCAACATTAATATAACGACTGCCAAATTAGTCCCAATCGTTATGGGGCTTTGACCTTTTTTAGATTATGATGTTTTTCTAACCTTAAATAAATAATGTTTAAACGTAATTAATTACCTAATATATGAAGCGATTCGATTAAAAATTATACAGCTTCGATTATTATGTATTTGTACGTTAAATAAGTAACCGCAATCATTAAAAGAAAGAAGATAGTTGCAATACGAAGTAGGTCATTAAGCAAAAAAGTAAAAGAAAAAGATTGTCAGATATACTAATTAAAATCTAAAAAAAATCCTTTTACAGCAATGCATTTGAATATTAATTTAACAGGAAGACAAAATAAATGAATTAAATAATCATAAAAAATTGAAAAACATTTTCCGAGAAATGTTCAGCAAAACCAGTAGCCTGGTGTAGCAAATTGCTCTGCAAAATTTCATGTTTAATTAAAGTTCTTTCTTTTGTTTGATTATGCATACTGAATGTATAAAAAAAAAATTCACTTCAAAAAACAAGTTGTATCTTTCGAAATTCCGGTAGGGCTAAAAGTTATTTTCTCCAAAATATCTGATAAAAAAACTTTTTTTACATTACATGTTTATTAAACAAAAATAATATTCAAAATGTTGCCCTTTTATTTTATACATTTAAGACAGATTTTAACCACTGAAATACACATTTTTTCTTTAAAGTTGCATTCATATTTACAAAATTAACTGATTTTTCAACCAATATTTTTAAATCATTTAAATATGAAGAAAATACCACGTCTCTGATTCCACAAAACGAAAAGAATTGTAAGGCGTCAAATTACATGACTACTGGCCAGCCAAGGGGTTTTCGGCGTTCTAATATCCAACAAAAAATTAATTTTTAGGATCTAACCCGAAGGGCAAAGTGAAAAGTTGTCCGGCCTTTTCAAGACACATACAAATCGTTACCGTCAAACACAGAATAGTTTAATAGCTCGGGAATAAACAAAGTTACAGTACTTCTTAACATCTCGAAACAAAAATTATCCGTTTTCAATTTCGAGTAACGAATCCTAATTTGTGATTTTATGTCAAACATGCACTCCGTATGAATTTAGTTCCTTCTACATAACTATCAGATAATTTTCATGAAACCAATAAAAACAGTTACGATAATTTAGTAAACATACAATTTGAAGCACGCTTCATCAGGACCTATCGCTAAGCTAAAGAAATGAGGATTTGTTTCACAACGGAAGATAAATTCCTCACAAAATCCATCCTGTGTCAAAATCAACTTCACGAAATGAATGAAGTAATCTTACCCGATATCACTAAATTTTAATTCCCTTAGAATATTTAATAAGTTGTTCACAGTATTTTTAGTCTAAGTTAAGCTTTTCTGGCTGCACATTTAAAGGCTCTTTATTAAGTTTTCTGAATAAGGTATTTTTGTTTTATAAATTGCAATTAGTTCTAGATAGTGCCTACATGATACTGGTAAATCTTAGACCCTTCTTCAGTATTTTCAAATTTTATGTTGTTGTTTACACAGATAAGAGTAAATTTTGAAAAGAATACTAATATTAGGAAATCTCAATGGAATAATAGAATTCTTCATGACTGCCAGCAATATCCTTATTACTTTTCCAATAACATTGAAGGATAAATTATTAATTTTTTTTTATATAAAATAATATTCATTTTGTAAAATGATAAAAATAGAGTTGAATGATTGTGGAGTAATTATATCAGCTGATTTAAACTAACTGCAAAATAAATTCCCATCTTTTATAGAACTTAAATGAAATCAGATAAAATTTAGGACAAACTCTAAATTTATGTATATGAATTATTTAAACGATTTTAGAGGCCGTCAAAATAGTCGTAATTTGCCAGAAAAGTTGATAGCTTGTAGTTTTGTAAATTTTAATTTAAACTTTCTTGGTTAAATTACTCGAAGTTATTTCATTAACATGATGTGTCTTAAAACTAAAATATAAAAAAGTGGTATAGTAATTTAAAAATCAGATTGTCGTGACATTCTAAATAATCTATCAAATGATGACGCACATGACTTCCTTGTACGCCTATTAAATTACATATACACGATTTTTTTTTTCTTTTTTTTAATTTAAAGTACATAAAATTTACTTCATTAATAACTACTGATATTTTTCCATATCTTATTTCTTTTATTATTATTATTTATCGTAAAGATTTTTTTTACAATGAGAAGTTAATAATTATTAATAAATCAATATATTTAAATTAAAAAAAAGTTAAAAAAAGAATATGAAGTCTGATTTCAACAGATGCACATTCCCGTTGAAGTCATTAATTAAAATTTCATTTGACTATAAATCTGGAACCAATGAAAATAATAATTACCAATTATGATATATCGTTGAAAAACTCTTAATGAGGGCTTATTACTGCAGTTAAAAAGTCCGAAATCCAAATTTTTGATATTTGAATTTTTTGGACAGTTTTGGGTTCGGTTGATTGCAGTCAAAAGCGGAAGTGCACAATAAATGTTACAACCAATCCTAAATATTAAATTTCTTCATCCTACGATTAATCGTTTTTGAAGTATGCGAGATACATATGTACGTACAGATGTCACCCCGAAACTAGTCAAAATGGATTCAGGGATGGTCAAAATGGATATTTTCGTAGAAATCTGAAAACCGAAATTTTTCGCGATCACAAAACTTCCTTTACTTCGTACAAGGAAGTAAATATGAGAATACTATAAAAGATTGAATTACAAATTTTACAAAAAGTTTTCAAATTTCTATAAAATTCAATGTGAAAATGATTTATCTAAAAATTTGCTGTGGAAGTTCAAATTGTACATACTATTTATGTTATTTGTAAATAGTCAAAATATTAAACTTTTTAAAACAATGTCATTCGGGTCATACTTTTTCCAATGAGTTTAAAGATTTATAGTACTCTAGGTTTTATAACAACAATAAAAAACTGTGGTAATCTTATTTTTTAGCAACCAAATTCCTGTTAACTTACACATTTTCATTTCACTTTTTAAAAATTTTCTTTAAAAAACTGAATGAGAATTAAAGAAACGAATCCTTTTTGACAAATTTTTAATCTTCAATCGATTTTATATAGTCACACGGAAAAAAATTCAGATATTATTCACAAATAACTAACTATTTTTCTATTATCCATGGAAATATTTTTGGGTACTTTTAGATAAACAGTTTCCCATCTTTCATAACTTTTAAAACAATTTTTTCAGTCAAAATAAATTGTAATAGTATTATATTAAATTGTAATTGTATTTTCATTCGAAAATAGTATGTTATAGTGGGTAAGTTTTTGGGGTTTGTCTTTACAAAGAATGTTCATTTTGAAAATGAGAATAAGGAAAAGAATAATCATAAACTAATAATATTAACTTCAAACATATAGCAATATCCACACACGCAAATGAGTAATTATATTATTTTAATTCTTAGAAGTTTTCTAACGACACTTTAATAAGGGCAGTCAGGAATTATGTTAATTGTATAATCACTTTACCAAAAATAATTCTTTTATTGCCTTCTTGTATTTTATACAAGAAGGTATGTATTATTTATATGTATTTTATACATTTTATTATACTTCATATAAATAAAGTTTTCAAACGTCCTAAATTTATTACTTTCGTGAATCATCTTTATTACAAAAAAATATATATATAAATTTCAAAATCAAGAATTTATGAAATTAAAAAAGAACAGTGATTTAAACAGGGACAGATACAATCTTTCTATTTTTTTTACATGTTAAGCACAGGATTTCCTGGAATTATTTCGGTATATTGTAATTATTTTTTCATTAATTAATTACAAACATGCAACTTATTAATATGCTGGAGCTACCTGTTAATGCAATTTTATGTATGCGAGGTTATAAACAAATTACTATAATTTCCGTTACGTAAGCGGGCCACTAAAGAGCTTAATTATACGGTTGTTGAACCCTTAAAAATTGGAATGACAAAGCAAGGTTAATGTGGAAATTTAAGGAAACATTTTTTTTCAGTTCTAATAAATATTTCCCCAAATTGAGTGATTACGAAATTTTTTGAAAACTGTTTTAAACGTTACATTCCCAAACCACTACTAAGTTTATTGATGATAATTCTACGTATTTATTTTCATAAAAATTATATATGGATATTATTACAAACGTATGAAATATATATATATATATATATATATATATATATATATATATATATATATATATTGCACTTTCATAAATTCATATTCATGAAAATGTAATGATAAAATAAATTATAGTTTTCTTTTAAAGAATTAAAAAATATTCCGGAAATTTTTTTCAAACCATATTATTTCTAATTCCTTATTTTAATTTCACAGGTATAAAAAAGGTAACACTGGTTATACAGTACCACGTTAGGATCAATAATGTTTAGCAACTCTTACAGGTCCCGGCAACCTAGAAAATAATCATAACATAAACCTCGATCACGAAACATTTTATGACTTTCTATATATTGTACATTATGTATGTAAATATATATATATATAGAAAGAAAGAGAGAGTTATGCTCATACGTAATTCAACTAATTGAAAAGTAAAATAAAATCACAATCTGCCGCAACAAAAAATTCATTTCTAACTATGGTTTGTAGCTTCAAAGAAGTAAGATACTTTTTTGAGTTTCATTTTAATACTCATCAAATTTTATTTTCTAACATGAATTTTTATATTACCTTAACATTTATTTTAAAATAATTAGATACAGAAATTTATCCAAGAATTGTACAACACTTCAGTTAAGAGTATATTTTTCTCACCCTAAAGAAGTTAATTTTAAATCCTTGAAAACAAAGAAATGAAATAATGTATCATGATATACTTAAAAAAACTTAAAATTTAATTTTTACCTCGATAAAACTAAAACAAAAAAGATGAAAATTTACTAGAACCCGGAAAGAAAACTGCAACGGAATATTTCAAAACTAGTGGTGGTTGCTATAATTACTCTTTCAACATAAACTGAAGCGCTTAATATTATAATTACTAACATGAACTCAACAATTTATAGTGGAAAGTTTAAAAACTATGTCTTCTCAGAACAGTTCTAGATTTTTTTTTATAAGTTATTTTTATTAAATTTAAAATCACCGATATCAACCTAATTAAAGTAAATTAAAAAATAGCATAATTTTGTCGCTCTGATACAAAAGAGACCATTCCTGTCTTTTCAGATATGATCATTTACACCACTTTGCTGTGTTAAGTTTATAGTACACCATGCATTACTCGAGGGGTAAAGGTTTAAAAGTAAAAACTTAATTACATCTAACTACGTATTTTTAAAAAACTAATTTAGTTTAACACTACGACTGTACTTTTTCAACTCTTTACTCTAAAGATCTTAAATTTTTAAAAAACCTGTTAAATTTAATTTTACTAAAGTTTCCAAATCGTAATATTGGTTTCACAGAAAATATATATATATCATATCTGCAGATATTTTATTATCAGAGATAATTAGATCGGTAAAAATAATTTTAAGTAAAACACAAAACTGTTAATTGAAAATTTCTCTTCTAATTAAAAATGATAAATTTACGTTCCTTCAAACTTTATATGTGATCTACATAGCTGTTTATATATACAGATTATTTCTAAAATGGTGGGCTGGCTACACTTTTTCGGATTCTACTTGTAAAACTAAACAAAAAATATCCTTAGGAAAAGTGGCAATTTCTCCTTCGTTCTCCCACTGTCCGTCATTTTGTTGTTTTTGTATAAAAATTTTTTATCTCAAGTTCGGATAAACGAATGTCATTAATATTTGGTAAACGTGTTGGAAATAAAGTTTTAAAATTAGCAAAAAATCAGGATTTAAATGCCTTACAAAATTACAAAATGGCGGTTATGTGTATTTTTCAATCCGTTATATCTCCATAAAAATAAGTTTCATCAAAATGTATGTTGCTGAAATATTAAGCCTTTTATTTTGAACAAAATGACATTTTATTTTTTTAAATCGATTAACAAATAGTCGAGTTATGTGAGATTATTGATGTAATTTTGTGTCATAATTATTAGGTTTACTATTGTGAGAAAATTATTACTTAATTTGATATTAATTTAGAATACTAAAATAAACAATTAATATTTCATCGAATTGGACATAAAGAGGAAGACATGAAGACAGACACATAATTACATTAATTTTCTGTCATAATTCGGCTATTAGTTCACCGATTTTCAAATATAAAATGTCATTTTGTTCAAAATAAAAGGCTTAATATTTTTTTTTTTTGTAAATAACATAAATTTTGATAAAACTTATATTTATGGAGATATAACGGATTGATAAATAAACATGGCCGCCATTTTATAATTTTCGAAGTTATTAAAGTCCTGATTTTTTGCTAATTTTAAAACTTTATTACCAAGATGCTTACCAAATATTAATGTGATTCGTCTATCCGAACTTGAGATGTAAATTTTTATATAAAAATAACAAAATGACGGACATCCCAACCCCGTAGAGGAAGATATCCGCCTAGTGACGTTCCGGTCGCCACCCCCCCCCCCCAAATTCGATGCCCTGTTGGGCTTTAACGGGAGTCGTCTATCGCCCTCTGACGTTTACACTCATAGTAATAAATCTGCCCTCGTTGGGATGCCCCACCGATGTAAATGCCTCGGTAGACATTTCCATCGGTGATTTAATAACTCAGCTTTTGCCATCGCTGTAGGCCTCGTCCGGGCATCTTGTGTTTCCTACATCGTATCCCTTTGAACTAGCTAACCGAGCTTGCGGAAGAGCGAACCCCGCGCCTAGTTCTACTTATTATGAGCCAATTTCGTGAATTTCTCGTAATTCTAGGCAAAATAAACACAACATACCACCAAACATGTTGATCGCAACAACGAAATTTAGTCCTAGTTCCCTAAGTGAACTCAACTTAACTTTAATAAACCCAAGACTTAGGTTAAATTATGAACTCCGGTCTAGTCCACTAGGAAGAGGCGGACAGTGGGAAAATGAAAGAGAAGTTGCCATTTTTTCTAAGGATATTTTTTGTTTAGTTTTACAAGTAGGAACCGAAAAAGTATAGCCAGCCGACCATTTTAGAAAGATTCTGTGTATATAGGTAAATTTAGTTGTGTCTGTAAATTTGTTCCCATTCACGCAAAACCTACTCAACTGAATGAGTTGAAATTTTGCATAAACCTAGTTTTTATATCTCAAAAGAACAAAGGATTATCGCCGTTATGAAATAATATTCTTTCAATTAACTCTTTTTAAATTTTATTAATGATTTTTTTTTGTAATTGTTTTACTGCTTCAAAGGCGTGCAATTCACCAGTAATTTTTAAATTTAATTTTCTTTTGAACATATAAAATGTTTAATTGAAATTTCGTTTTAATATTAAAGCTTACAGTAATTGTCAATTAACTATTCCTAGTAGAAATAGAAGTACAGATGTTTTTCACACTGATAAAGTTAGCAAACTAAAAAAACTATCCTTTTGTGTTGAACATTAATTTTTTTTGTGCATGAGAATATTAATCAATGAAATATTAAAAGCTATTTAAACAAATTATTTTATTCTTTAGTTCTACGTGAAAAATATTAAATCCGCTGTGCAAATATGTAGAACTGTGTATACCTTAGCAGACAAATTAATGTAAAGTTTTTAATAAAAATAAAATTAAAAAAAAATCATCAACATTACAATACGACAAAGAAACCTTTATTTTTTTCTTACTAGCATTTGCACACACATCAATGTCACAGGTACATAGAGTTATAATCTTTATTTATCATTTCTCATGGCGTCTGGTTTCTATGGTCGGTCTTTACACACTAATGATGCAATGTCATCGTTATTGAACGAAATAAAACTGCTTTGCTATAACTGCATAAACAAGTCCTTTGCATTGCAAATTTACATACAATAATGCGCAGAATAAGTTCTAATTTTGAACATCAAGTCATTTACAGCATGACAGCGCAAAACACGAAATGCAGCCATTAAAAAGAGGAGATAATTGTAATATTACTTATAGAATTAAAAAATAGATGACATTTCTTTAGTCAAGTACATAATTATTTAGGCTACCATCAAGTAAATTTCATTTGACATTAATTATAAATATTTAAAAAAAGTATTAAAAAAATTATTAATACGTAATTCAACAATGATCAAAGAATAGACAGGAAATACCTTATTATAATTTATACACCTTAATGTTCGTTTTATATACTCGTTCAAAATAAAATATACCTCTTAATCTAATTAAAAGATTAAAATTACCGAGATCTAAAAAAAAAAACGTATTTTATTAAATTTTTAAAATTCTATGTTGAGAGTTACAAAAATGAAATAACTTTATATATAAAAAAATTGGACTGTAAACCTATTTCCAGTACGTTTGGGCGTTCTACTGAACAGAACGGGTTGATATTTTTTCTGCTCGAAATGACCCACAGATACGAGTATATCATTAAGCGTTATCGGACCCCAAACTTAAGTCTTACCTGAGAATTCCTAAAAAATAAAATCCTCATTAATTACTTAATTGAGAACTTTTTCGGGTTTATTACTCAGAGGTAAATCAATTTAAAGGTCTGTCGATGGTTGATGACATATCTGCGAGCCATTCCGAGCAGAATAAAAAACAAAATCATCCCGATTCCTCCAATAGAATCTCTGGATGAACTGGAAATTATAAGTAGATGAATGTGCATCCTTTGCTAAAAAAAAAATATTTATTGTTAACATCTACCTCTATTAAACCAAACAATATTTTCTTTGTGTAACTCTACAAAAAATACTTTGGCTTACTGGTAGATTTTAGAACGAGGTTGGATTGTATGTTGATAAATGATGAATGAAGACAACGCCTTGTTGCTTGTTGAATAATGGTTTAATGAATTGTCGTCATGACAGTTAATGAAATGAATTGTAACATAACGAATAACTTGACATATAAAAATAATAATATAAAATTAAATAAAACATAAAAGCTAACGTTCATCCGAACAAAGAATGGAGTCCATCCGAAGAGTATGACGTGACCGCCTTGGATCAGATTCGAGCGCCGAATACCAAAAGGGCTTAACTCTCCGGTGAGCGCTAGCACCCACTAGATCGCACACCGGACGGCTCGACGTGGAACGGAACACTTACTAAAAAGCTTTTAGTATGCTTCTGTTTTCAGATTTAATAAATTTTCAACTAATCTGAAAGATCATGCCACAAATTTATTTGAAATAAAATTAAAATATTTCTTTTAATATAAAAATATTACTCGTGTCGATGAGGTTTTAAATAACATTATTTAATTTTTTTTTTTTTTTTTAAGTTGAATGTTTTGCGTTTTCGTTTAATATTTACTTTAAACGGAAATGCAAAATATTCGTACTTATGTACGATCTAAAATAACTTAAGTATTATAAGTGGACCATAACTACTATGCAGCGTTACTATTATAAAGTAATGTTATATATTTGAAAAAATCGGATAATTACTTATTCTATTTACAACACCTATCACCAACAACCCCCTTGTTTTTCTCAATCTTTCCCTACCACAGGTAAAATTCGTGCTCAAAACCTACTTCCAATTCATGTGGGCGTTCTACTAGATGAATCAGGCTGATGTTTCTTTTTCTTTCTGCTTGGAATGGTTCGCAGACGTATCAAACATCGACGGACCTTCAAATTGATTTTCCTGTGAGTAATCATCTCGGGCAGTTTCACAATTAATTATTTTGTGAGAAATTCTCAGAGGATACTCACGTTTGGGGTCCGATGACATATCTATGAGCCACTCCGAGAAGAGTGAAAAAAATCAGCCCGATCCGTCAAGTAGGACGTCCACACGTACTGAAAATAGGATTTAAGCCCAATCTTTTTAATAATTACTAATCTTAATTATTAAAAAGATTGGGCTTAAATCCTATTTTCTGCATTATTATTTACTTTGTAACTATGCCATTTATTTAGTATGTTCAAACATACAATTTTGTTTCATGTATCTTTTTATCTTAAATGATTTACATCGGCTTTCCTACCAACCATTCCTACATTTTTATCTTTTAATTAACAGTGTAATGCTGCCCTGTTCAAACTTTTACCATAGTTTCCAAGCTAAGACAATTCCTTATGTTATTTGTGGAGTAATATACGAACCCATTCCTGACGTGATCTGTGTAATACACAAGTAATTAATTACCGATCAGAATAAAATAAATATTTCTTACCCTAAACTTTTCCTCGTCTTCCTTAGTCTTACCTTTTATCTGAATTAACAAAAATTCTGGAAATTATTTTTGGGATTTTTTTATTTTATTCCATTCTTAGAAAAATCATTTTTCAAGACTAGGTAAGAAATTCTGATTAAACAATTTAATTAATTTTTTCCCTCAGAATTATTTTACGAATTCATTTTTTTGTAAATATAATCTTTATTTTAAAACGTTTTAACAAAATCTACCCTGAACTTGTAAATCACATAGAAATTTCAACGGTTGAAATTTCAAAAAGTTTTTTTCGACAATGTTAAAATCAAAATATTCTTCAATATGTACTTTTGTAAAATTTATACGCATTAATAACAGCTTAAATTAATATTATATGTATTTTGTTTATTACTATTACTTTCTAAATGAGGCGTTGTCAGGATGAGAACAGTTTTAAACATTTACTACAGATATTTCTGCTATTAAATGAAGCTATTTTATTATTTACACTGTGGTAAACAGAGAATAGTTAAGTGCCACATGTAGAGATGAATATTACATAAGTTCGGGAGGTTTGGCATTCCGAAATATAGCCGTAAAATATAGCCGAAATATTTGGCTCATCCCAACTCCGTAGGAGAAGATACCCGCCTAGTGACGTTCCGGTCGCCCCCCCCCCCCGTTCGTTGCCCTGTTGGGCTTTAACGGGAGTCGTCTATCGCCCTCTGACTTTTTACATCTCACAGTAATAAGCCTGGCCTCGTTGGGATGCCACCGATGTAAATGCCTCGGTAGACATTTGCATCGGTGATTTAATAACTCAGCTTATTGCCTTCTCTGTAGGCTTCGTTCGGACATCTTGAATGTCCTACATTGCATCCCTCTGAACTAGCTAACTGAGCTCGCGGAAGCGCGAACCCCGCGCATAGTTCTACCTATTATGAGCCAATTATGTGAATGTCTCAAAATTCGAGGCAAAATAAACACAACATACCACCAAACATGTTGATCGCAACAACGAAAATCCTAGTTCCCTTATGAAACTAAGCTTACGCTTAAATAAACCCAGACATGGATTAAATTATGGACATCAGGCTGGTTCACTAGGGAGAGGCGGATAGACCTCCTACTCTCACTCGGCTCCATCGCAGAGTCCCACGTGACATTCACCAGAATAAACTATCGTCGAGATGCCGCTACTTCTCGCGGTTGCATGGCATCCCATGCCCATCGGCAGTGCAGTCGCCGTTCCGCCAACAGCTTTACAATTATTGACACCTCTTATCTGATTAACCGTGGCTCGCTGCCAAAGCAGCCACGGTTAAAGGCCTTCGGCCAATCAACTGTCCAGGTAGACCCTAGCCACCCAGGTTCCTACTCTACTAGATCCCTTCGGCCGTCCTGCGCAGGGCGAGGAAGCGAAGGAAGCCAGCAACAATTACCCAGTCTCTGCGAGTCCTCCAGTTAACCCGCAGATCATAGAAGGATTTAACTCTCTCGAGTTCCCTTACAACTCTGGTGTATTTGGCTCATCCCAACCCCGTAGGGGAAGACACCCGCCTAGTGACGTTCCGGTCGCCACACCCTCGCCTCGTTCCAGGTATATTTGGCTCAGTGAAAAAGGCAAGAAACCAATTCACTCCTCATTTTACTTGGTAAACTTAATTTTAAGATGCCAGTTATTCGGTAAAACTGTTAAGCTATTTGAGGAAATGATCTGTGTTCCTGTTCAATCACTTAGAATCGTTTTATTACGGTACTTAAAACACACACACACACACACACACACACACACACATATATATATATATAGGCCTATATATATATATATTTATAAAAGTTAATATAATAAAATTATTACATAAAGTGTATAATTAATTTATATTTTTTTACCATTTACTGCATCTTTTAACTTAGTTAACCTTAATTTAATATGAAACCGATTTGTATTACTTTAACATGCTTGTTTATTAGTCTGGAAAATTTCATGGTACAAACACAAACACGTGAAGTAATTTTCCTAATTAGAACTAACTGAATAACTGATAATAACCTATTATTAAGTAACTTTATTTGTAAGATACACATCTCAAAATTCCAATCAGGTTTGGAATTTTTTCACATGCTACAAAACTTCCATAATTCACTATGTTCAGAAGAAATGAGCTTATAAGAGCATCAGGCGATAACCGCCTTAACCCCTAAATGAAAAAAAAGAACGAAACCAGGAAAAATGAACGTTACAATTTTGTTAAGAATAAACGCATTGATTTTGTGTTTCGTTATATATTTCTACTCATCGAAGATAAAGTAAATTTAATTATCTTCTGTCTTACAGTGTGTGCATATATAGGGATGGACGCGTGCACACACAATTTTTAAAGGTAAATAAATGTTCATCATTATTGGTAATACATTTTCGAATGAATGCCCTAACCCAATATGTTACTTTCAAAATTTATCGTTAAAATCGTTACACTTTTGATAGGTTTACCTTCTTTAATCAGATCATTTTTTAAATAATCCTGAAATTAAAATTCAAATAAATCAAATTTGGAAATTAATTTTAACAACAGAGTAATGGTAAATACATTTTATACTAGATTTATATCTTTTGTCAATAATAATAACAAATTTTAAAAAATTCTTCAAATGTCATGGGTTGTTATTTTCCTCCAAAAACGACAAATCGTTTTAACTATGTTCAATACAGCGGTAAAAAACGTATTTATTTTTTTTTAAAGAGATAAAAGATAAGTTTTGAAATTGCTTGTAAGTTGTACGTAAAATAGGAATGAGAATAGGCTGCCGATGACAGCCAGACAAAATAAACAACGCAGTTTCTCAACCAACAAAACATCTGTTTAAATAGTTATAAGCAAACAGTCACCAGACAAGGCTAAATAGTGCAAGTAAATAAGGGCCAACGAGGTCGCAAACGTACAACTGCTGTTACTGGTAATTCACAATGATTGTCAACATCATTACTAAGATTGTATGACAGGTTAAAATATAAGACTAATCAACATTCCGTGAAGTAATTTTTTAATGTAGTTTGTTATTTATTTTATAATTTAATAGAATAGGCGTACGCTAAGGTAATCTTTTTATAATAATTGTATTAAAATACATGTGCTGGGAGACCACTTAAGTTAAAAAGCAAAAATTATATTTTCATTTAATTATAATTTAAAGTTTAATCTTTACTTAAAAATAAAAATCGTTTATTAAATTTTTTTCATTAAAATTTATTACTTTCTGGTTCTAAATTTAATATGCTTTATTTAAAAAAATAAAATAATATTTGCTATAGAATTCAATGTACGAGGTTTTATAATATGAATTAAATATTATACCACATTATAATTTAAATAGAAAAAAGGATCTAATCAATTGATTAAAAAAGTAAGGAATCATTTTTTCTACGTACAATTTTATGATTGGCTATTAAATGCAAAAGTCTAACTTTTTCAGGGCTATTAATTAATATTTTATCATGTTTATTTACTTAAAATCCTATCCAAAATTTTAATTATTTTTTATTTCTAAACATTACCTTTATTTAATGGTTTTTTACTGAAAAAAGCTTTTTTGGTCCATAAAAAAAAATTAAATTTTACGCTACCAGAAAAGTTAAATTTTGCAAAAATGCTTATATAGGAAATGTTTTATAGAAATGTTTATATTACATTGTGTATTATACATTGTACAATGTATAATATTACATTGTGCAAATTGTAATATAGGAAATGTTTTATAGAAATGTTTATATCTGTTTTCAGTTGGACCTTTTCTAAATGGTAGCTAATTTTTTCTTTAATGCCTACGTAATATTATCAGAAATGATTATTTCGTTATTAGCCAATTGAAAAAGGTGTGCTTAAATTTTTATTAAAAAAAAATCGCTAAAATATCAATTTTTTCTCCTATTTCCCTAGATAACTCGATTATTGTTCATTTTAGAGAAAAGATCGAGAGAGAAAAAACTTTTTTATTAAATTTTACAGACAAGTCATCGGTTCCAAATCAAAAAGTACGTTATTACTGATGCAAAAATAGCAATAACTGTCAAAAAATAAAAATTAACTAGATTATATAAAAATTTTTTTTTTAGTACTTAAACATAGGAACTTCATATTTTGCCTCAAAGAACATTTTGATGTGATAAAGCAACACGTCAAATTTCAAAAAAATCGGTCCGACAGTTTTTACACAATAATTTTTCAATTTAGATTTTTAAAAAAATTTTATTTTTTCAAATTGTACAGCACCTCAAATAAAGTCTCTAGATAGTTGAAAATTTAATCACATATAAAAGAGCACTTAAACTTTCAAACGCATTTTGAAAATTTTGAATCGGTTAATTAGGAGAGCCGACGAAATTTTTTGAATATACTTGAAATTTTTTTTTGGTTTTAAACAAATTGAATATCTTCAAGAATTTTTATCTAAATTATTTTAAAAAGCACAGCTTTAAAATACCCGGAAAGACGCTTCTTACAAAAAAGGATTCGAATCGTTAATTATCTCCGGAGATACAACCGGTTAAAGTTGACCGCCATTGTGCATCATTAGGAATAAATTAATATATATTTAGCAATATTTTTCGTTTTCCATTATAACATTTGAACTTTTTAGCTTACAAAACATCGATTTAAAAAAAACAAATTTTGTTTGTTAAAATTGGAAGTATGTTTGAAAAATTCCCTAGGCTCTCCTAATTAACTGATTTAGATTTTTCAAAATGCATTTGAAATTTTGAGTACTCTTTCATACGTGATTAAATTTTCAAGTATCTTAAGACTTTATTTCAGGCTCTACACAATTTGGAAAAATCGCATTTTCTTTTTTAAATCTGGATTTCGAAATTACGGTATTGTGCAAAAACTGTAACACTCATTTTTTTGAAATTTGACGTGTTGCTTTATCATATCTAAAAGTTCATTGAGGTAAAATGTGAAGTTCCTATGTATAATACAAGTATTTGAAAAATATTCCCATCATTTTTTGGCAGTTATTGCTATTTTTGGATTAATAATAACGTATTATTCGATTTTCAATCGATGACATTGTGTGTAAAATTTAATAACAAAACTTTTTCTCTCGATTTTTTCTGTAAAATTAACAGTTATCGAGTTATCTAGGGAAATAGGAGAAAAATGGATATTTTTGCTATTTTTTTAATTTTTGTTTAATAAAAATTAAGCACATCTTTTTCAACTGGCGCTTAACGAAATAATCATTTCTGATGATATTCCGGAGACATTAAAGTAAAAATTAGCGATCATATAGAAAAAATCCAAATATGCCCATTTTAAAACAGATACCGCCTAGATTATAAAGGAATTTTTAATATCAAAATCACGTTCCAAATATTTAGGAACTAGCTGCAATGTATGAAGTATTATGTCTGTGATATCCATATAATATTGTTTTGAATAGCGCATCATATTAAAAAAAAAAATTCTAGACGATATATGAAATTTTGAATGTTAGAAAATTTTTACAGATTTTTTCACGGTTGATGGATTATTTATCCCTCTAGATAAAGTTATTAAAATCTCCCATTCATGATAAAACCTGATTAGTTGAAAAATAATTATTTTTAATATATTTATTTTTTGTTTTATAAATTATTAGGTAAGAAAACTTCTAAAATATTCCCTCCCATTTTTTTAGGGGTTTGTTGATATTTTTTTTAAAATCAACGTTAATTTTGACGTTTTTCAATTATTTACCGATTTAAAAAACACCCAGAGTAAAGTGTTTGTAAAATTCTAAATATAGATCCTGTCATCATTTCTCCAATTCATCATCCAATTTTTTCAAAGTTTTGACAGAATCAATCTTCCGAATTCATAAAATTCTGACCAAATATCATAATTTATAAACTCTTTTAGATATATCAAGCAAAATATACAGTAGCGAAATACGTACTGTACTTACAGAAATTTCAATTTTTTTAAAAATCTGGGAAAGACCTAAATTTTTTTTAATATTTAAATCTTACATTCTAATGAATATTACGTATAACAATTGAGATACATCATTAAGTTGTAAAAAACAATTTTTTATAATTTTTAAATTATAATTATGAAATAATCATTTTATTCAAAATAAATTTTTTTATACAAGTTGAAATCATTATGTTTGTCAAAGAAATGTATGCTCCATAGAAGTTTGTTTTAAGAGTTAAAACATTAAAAGTCGAGACTTCGTCTCTTAAATGAGACTCAGAAAAATCTAAACTATTTTCTCACAATCTGTTGGTAGGTAATGAAATTACAAAATGGATACCATTTTCAAATTTACTTATACTACTTATTTATTCATTCAAAGAAAAAAACCAAGCTTATCCCCAACTTCAATCAGTTTATTATAGATGAATTTTTATGATATGAAAAATGTGAAGCGTTACCGGAATTCAAATAACAGAACCTTCCACATGAAAGGTAGAGATGCTACCACTCCACTATGGAGAAAGGATTTTTTACCGACTTTTCGAAGTAAAGTACGGTGTTACTTTTCATCGCCATGATGAGAATGGGGGGTGAAAATAAATCTTCTTTACGTTTTGAGATATGAGTACGAAAATACCATTCACTTAATATGGGATTTTCTTATTTTATATATATAGGCCTATATATAGAATTTTGTGGCTCGAAAATCTCAAAACGTACAAGATAAATTTCATTGAAATTTAGATATCCTATAGAAGTGTATCTGAAGTTGTGCGTATCAAAAATTGTTGAAAACTGGTTGAGTTGTTCTTCAGTTACCCTCAGTTTAAGGTCGAAAAAATCTGAACGGGGCAAGTTGGAAGTTAGAAGCCTGGTTCGTTGTGATGCTGCTGGTGAACGTTGTCGTTTATTTATCTACGGTATCTATTAATAGCAATTACTGATTAATATAAAATAATAATAATAGCATTTTAAATAATTTAAATTACACGTATTATTTCTACTTTAATTTAATCATTTTGTTCCGGTTTTATTAGTTTAATTATTATTTCATTCATTGCTGTTTATTATATATATTTTTTCTCGTGCAACGGATTAAAATTTGTTGTACTTCATTTTTAATATTGGAATATTTTTTTATAATTGTGAATATGTGTTTATTTTCTCTAACGTTAACAATATTAATACATTTACTTTTAATTAATGGTTAAAGAAATAACTCATTTAATTTAAATTGAAAAATATAATTTTTACTAAAAATTTTTACCGAAATATTTTTCCTAAATAATAACTTTGTTTGATAGGATGTAGCTACATTAGTTTGTTTTACTTTAAACATATCTTTTATAGTTTTTAATCGCTTTTTAGTACAAAAAAGAAAAGTTCTGATGAAGCAGAGTACTCTGCAAAGAATTTATGAACATAATCAATTAAAGCAGTAGTGATAAAAATATCGCTTAAAATCTCTTAACTATTTATTAATAACAATGAAGTGTATGAAAAACAATAGTTTTGATCAAAACATAAATATAAGAAAATTTACCTCTAGCCAATTTCAAAAAATATACCTTTGTAATTCGATTCGTTAAGCTTCACCAGTTAAATTAATCTTTTTGATCTTTTTTTTATAAAACATTTGGTACTTACGTATTAACGCCACCGCAGCTTTATTTAAAAACAAAGTAATCAATCGGATTTCGGTGGAAAATGGGCCAATGTAGAGTTTAACATAGATTCAAAACAGTCTCTATTAATTTTTTTATATCTATTTATTTTATAAATATAATTTAACCAAACTTAACCTACTCTCGCTAACCTTGAATAATTAACAGGAATGTTTTGATTATTTAAATAATAAATAATTACAATAATTACTGAATTTATTAAATAAATACTCAAAAAATTACGGTGTTAATTAGTCAAAGTTAGCGAGCGAAGCGAGCGTAGGTTAAGTTTGGTTAAATTATATTTATAAAATAAATAAATATAAATAACCATTTATTAAAATTAATAAAGAGACTGTTCATTTTCCACCGAAATCCGATTGACTACTTTGTTTTTAAATAAAGCTGTAGCTGCGGTGGCGTTAATACGTAAGTACTAAACATTTCCTTGTATTGTAAATTATTTCCCATCATCGCAACTTAATGTAAAATGGTTGTAGCACATTTACACGCGCCTAATAAATTTTTTAAAAAAATTGTGTGTGCTTAATGTAGCAGCCTAAGTGATAACTTCTTTGGCGATAACTGTTTCGAAGAAATATATATATTAATGATCCTTATATTACAGAGAAATACATAAATTTACTTACATGCACAATGACTGAATTACTCTTCAATAATATTTTTCACTATTAGAAGAACGAATAATTACACGTACACCGAACAACAACTATAAATATATTTAACGTAAAACTATACACAACACAACCAAAGCACAGGAGCCACACCGCACGACTACTCTCTCCGCTCGGGCATACTCGGCTCCCCCGAGTTCAACCGAATGAACGTAACACATTAAGGCTTTGTGGATCATACTTATTCAATATCCAGCAGTCTGTTTTTCCCTCGCTCGGCTAAACTCGACTCACCCGAATTCACCCGAATGAGCGTTTCACCATAGACCGTGATGGATCACAGTTTTTCAATGCCAATCCAAAAGTGCGCGGCGCGCCTAAAATAGTCTTCACTTCAACAATACTTACTTATTCCCGGATTTTACTAACCCTTATATTACGCTTGGTAGGAATACTTCTTAACGTGATTTCTTTGCATTCCTTTTATTATTTTTACTAATAAGTTTTGTTTACGATCAACAACTATAATATGAACTTGTTTTTAAAAAACGCAATTTAAATTTAATATCACTTTTACTTTTTTTTTAAATCCACACTTTTTGAAGCAGATATCAAATTAATTTGTTGATTTTTTTAAAATGGTAAAAAGTTTTGTTATTCTTTTTACTTTTTAAGGATGGTTTTTCTAGTAAGTTATATGTATATATATATATATATATATGTGTGTGTGTGTGTGTGTGTGTGTATGCTCATTTTTGTTTTCTAACACATAGAATTCTAACTTTGTAATTAGCATACAGGAGGTACTATTTTTAGTACAACAGAAAAAGTATTATATTTAGAACGTATTGAATAGGGAAATATTCGTATGATTCTTTTTTTTACTAGGTAAAGTTTTTAAAAATTATTCAAACACATTGAATAAAATTACGAGTAAATTTTAGTATTAACAAAAAAGTGAAATTAATATTATTAAAACACTGCTTAATTTATATCCCATATCCCAATATAAGTAAGTACCTACTGAACAATTTTTACGTCCTTTTTTATGATTATATTAATCATAAACTATTAACATTACAAGTAAATACTAAAAGTTTAATACTGATTACATAATATAAAGATATCCTGGATAATCGAGCAAAGGGGATAATATATACTACTGAAGCTGTTATGCGGTTGCTGAGTCAGGAACCCGTCCATTGATGTAATATGTATGGCCACTGACATTGATAACCTAAAATAGGATTATAGTCTACCGTTACTGTACTCAAAGAAGATAAATTAAACAAGGCATTCAGGTACTCGATGTTTAATTAATATATAACTTCAATAGTAATTAATGTTACTTAGATAATAATTACATTATTAATTAAATAAATTAACAACCAACCTTATTGACAGTAATAGTAAATATTTAATTAGCTACAAAAAACTTTAAAAAATCAGAATATAATAAGAATCACTAAGATCAGTAAATGAAATCACATGATAACCTTTAAATTCTATCACCAATATAGTAATAATATCAGAAAAGTTACACATAAAAAGAAAATGTGTTTATCCATAATTCTTTCTTTTTAATTATTTAATTTCATGCCATTTAAATCAAAAAACAAAATATTAATTTTATGCAACCGGAAATAAAAATTAAATAATATTATATCCATTATCATTTTCGAAATAATTTTAGATTATTAGAATAAAATATTGCAATTAAAAAAAGATATCTTACTAAAAGAAACTCTTCTGGTTTCTTCTCCAATGATTTCATTATTCAAAAACTACGCCTTGTTAAATAAAAAAAAGCCACGCAATCAAGCTACCATTATAGAAAAAAACTAATTTAAAAATTCAGCTAGAAATAAAAATTAGAAAATAATATTTAACACAGATGTAAGATTCAAGATTATAAAGATTTACATCGAATTATGGTAGCATATGATTGCTAAATATAAAACTATTGTTGAAACAGCTCCTGGACACTTCACTCGGCTCCTCACAATTCACTCGGCTCCATACGATGCACACAGTTCCTGACGGTTCACTTGGCTCCATGTATACTATATAAGCCGGCTCCTCATTAGAATCAGGCTGTGTCGTTCAATTGCTTGAAGACTCAAATTGTCTTGTTTATAATTCATCGTTCATCATTGATATATTACATAAACAAAAACTATAATAAATACAAACGCTATTCGTAATTAATTCAAGGCTTTTTATTTAAATAACTGAACCTGCAAATAACCAACTACATGAATAATTCAACCTAACCGAGATACTTCACCAAGGCGGCAGTTATTCGACAACCATACATAATTTTGAAAATTTAGACAATACATCACGAAAATTTGAAAACATTTCTGTTTAAAAACGCTGAAACGTTTGAAAGGCTGTAACAATTTTTTCAATTGATAAAAACGCATGTAATCGTTAATTTTAGTATTAAAATTTAGTACATAGAAAATATAATTTAAAACTATGCACTGCTGCATTAATAATATATTTATTTATGTGTGTGTACATTCGTGCGCGTAAATGTTTTACTTTCTTCATAACATTTTTAGCAGAAACCCATGTGTTTAATTGGATTTTATACAACATATTTTAAAAAATACAATAAAAAAGTCACATTACGAACGCTAATGCTACTATTAGTGTATATAAATCGTTTTAAAAATATGAAAAGTAATTCTTAGCATTGAAAATATTTATAATCTTTCCAGTTAAACGTCTAATAAAATTTATTGTTTGAAATAAGCCTTTATATTAATTTATTCTTATTTTTTCGTTTATTATTACGTAGATAAATACCAAAGGTTTTCATATAATAATTTATTATCTTCTTATTAATAATATATTCCTAATCTTGTTTTTAATTTAACTTTAAATCAATTTATTTTATTACAATATATTCCTAATATTAAACTACATTTATTACGTGGATGCTTAGTTGCTCTAGTCAGTACTTATAACGAAGCTGAGAGTAGAAATAAGATTACGTGAAGTTCTTTATACTTTACATACAATATTGCTTTAAAATAAATATTCCACGCTGTGCGCTAGCTGAAGTCAGCCCAACATAACATAGCAGAGAACGGAGTCTCGTAACTAGTTTCTGTGTGGTCGTGTGTGTGTGTGTGTGTGTGTGTGTGTGTGTGTGTGTGTGTGTGTGTTTATGTGTGTATTTGTTACTCTAATGTATACAGAAAAGGGTTTGCTGGCTAAAGTAACGAGCAAAGCAGTGAGCTAAAGCTTCTAGCAAACTTTAGTTCACAACCCTTATGTTTTTACATAACTTACGTTTTTACATAACTTGTCAGTTTTAGTCTTCATTGTAAAATTACGGACGATGTAATAAATAGATAATGGGTATACAAAAACTTAATTTATTTCATTACTTTTTTAAAGTCAAGAACTTAAAACTTTGTTAAAACTTTACTCTTTTAAAAACTTTACTAAAACAATAAATAATTTTTCTGGTATTTAAAATATTAAGTTCCGAATGAAATTAAAAGCGACTTTAATAAAATAATGCAAAAAAAGTTTTATTACGTTTATTAATTAATTATAAAGAATAAGATGAGATTTAAAAAAAATTATATATTGAAAGATTATTTTTTATTTACTTACTGCTTATTTATTACTTTTAACAATAATTACCGTTAGACCAATACACCAGTACTACAAAAATATGACAACTTTACGGTCAGAGCACTAAAACAAAAGTCAAAATAATGTAACGTTGAATAAAATAAAGGATTAAATAAATATATTGTTACTGTGAATTTATTAATTTATTTACATTTTTAAGAACAACAGGCGGACTCTCAATAAAGTTTCTGAATAGATTTTTTATTTATAAAATTTTCCAAGTCTGATTTCGAACCCAAAACGTCTCGGATGAAAAGCAGAATTGCCACGGGTACGTTGTAGTTTGTAACCCATAAAATTGTTATTATACAAAGGCTATTAATTAATTAATATATTAAACATAATAATAAAATAAATATATTCAAAATATTAGAAAAAACTTTTAAAAATTTAGTTTTATTATAAACGCATAATGGTTTTTTTAATAAAACAATAATAAATGTGTTTCTAAAACTAACTAAAAAAAATTAGATAAAATAATTAATAAACATCTAATTCTAGTATAATGAAGGTATTATTTACAATGGTTTTTCTTGTACAATGAAGGTAATTCTTAACAAAATAGGATCCGAAAACAGTCGACGTAGAAATAAAAGAAAAGTATAATTTTAAAAAACCCTTTCAGAAACATTTATAATCCCACACTCTTAAAACACTAAAAACAAAAATCTCCTTATACTGATCACATCAGAAAAAACAAACAATTAAATTCTAGTATAAAAAATATATCAATATTAGAAATTAATGGCAACAACTTTAATCCTTTATACTTGAGAAAATATAAGTAATAAAAAAAAAGACAGACCAACGAAAATGAAATTAATGAAGAAGTAAAATAAGATCTTCGCGATTGAATTAGATTCAAATTTAAATATGTAAATATCTTCACGTGAAAGTGAAGAGGAGGCAGTTAAACATCAGGTTAGCTTTATTATTTAACAAATAGGAATTTATATTTGCCGCTGTCTAACAAACTTTTAATGTACAAGGTCATTCTGAAAGTCATTTGGATGTATGATATACAGCTACGAGGTACGATGAGTAAGAGTAACATTGAGGTTATACAACGCTTCTAGAATAAGTTGACGAGACTTATTACAGAGGCGCCGTGGTTTACACGGATTGAAGAAATTCATAACTATCTGGAATCGCCTCGTGTCCGCGAGGAAATCAAGCGATTCGGTTCACATTACAAGTAACGGCTAGGTAATCATGTACTACCTACCGCTGAATCTCCTAGACAGCAGTAAAGATGTCTGGCGACTCAAATGCCTGTGGCTGGACCTGGGGGAGTCTGAGTGACTCTTGGGCTGGGAAAATATTCCTTAAGTAATGAGCATCTTCTCTATGTCTGATGAAAGGCCTAAATTCCTTCATAAGCAAAATATGTTACGTTTTGTTTTTATTTTATTTTGTCTTGTAATATTATTTGATTTTTGTTTTTTATCATTGTTTTACGGATATTTATACTTTTTATGAAGTGAATCTGTGCATTTATACAATTGAACCATTGTCTTATGAATTTATATATCCACTTATATTTATATCATATTTTAACTATTCTCTTATGTATGTATGTTTTATTGAGGGGGATTCATTGGAAATATCTCTTATTGTAATTGTATTTCCTTATAGTTTCTTCTTGGAACCGATTGTAAATAAATGAATTGTGATACGGAAAAACCAGCCGGGTTGGTCCGGGAGTGGTGAACCCTGTCATCGCACATCAACTAATTTCGAAGTCGAGAGTTCTAAGGTTCAAATTCTAGTAAAGGCGTACATTTATACGGATTTGAATACTAGATCGTTGATACCGGTGTTCTTTGGCGGTTGGATTTCAATTAACCACACATCTCAGGAACGGTCGACCTAAGACTGCACAAGACTACACTTCATTTACATTCATACAAATCATCCTCTGAAGTAATACCTTATGGTAGTTCCAGAGGCTAAACAGAAAAAGAGAAAGAGAGAGATAATTTTTTTAATGATACTTAAAGTGAAAAAATTTCATTATCTACTAACAGATTGTAATAGTAGAAGATTAGTTTGTATTGTAGCAGTGACTGAAGCAAAACTCTTTTTACCCGAAAGTACTAAACAAACGCAGCGAGTGAAAAGTAATAATTTTTTTCATTAAACTGCAAGGATGTAATAATTTACTTACTATTTATTAATATTTAAAATTAGACAAATAAGTAGTAACATAGTTTTAATATTTTACAGTCCTTTTTTACAATAATGATTGAAGTTTTTTCTAAATTTATTCGATGAGATAACATTACTTCTTTTTATGTATTTTTTTAGGCGATACATAACCACTTAATAAGCCTATTCTTAACTGTCAACTTATATTAAGATATTCATAATAATAACAATAACTACAAACGTTACGTGAAATAAGTATAATTGAAAAACAAATAAAACTAATTACAGCATGAAATAAAAACAATTATAAATAATCTTATCATTATGTTAGTATGGAATCAAGTTTCACTAAGTCGAAATAGATTGCCTTATGCCCAATAATTACACTTATTAGCTGTGAATAACAAAGTTAATGATAAGTTGATGTAATACGAAAAGTAATAGGTATTAAGCATATTTTTTATTAACTGAAGGAAATCATTTTACTTTTTTTTTTAGTGACGTGATATTTTATTAATTGTTGTAAATATACTGAAAATTGAACATGATATAGAAGAAAAGAGAAAAACGGAAAACGTTCTGACTGTTTATTGTGTCAGTTGAGCAGTGGATTAGTACCACAGATGGACAAGGAAAAGTTTAAACGAAATAAATGGCTACATAGATAAGGGTTGACTTGAGAAAACTGATCTTGACACTTATCCACTTGACGTTTTACGGGTATAAAAACAAAAGTATTTAGAAGTAAAATCATGTTATAAAACCGAGCTTTCTTGTTAGTATCCCCGACACGTTTTTTACGGTCTGCCAACCATCACTGACATTGAAGTACGAATGGATTTTTGTTCTACCTATCCCGAAATAAATTCCTTTTCACTAGTTTCAAAAACCTCCCTTGATATTTATCAAACTTTATGACCGTTTTAAATAACTTTAATTTAAAAAAAAAAAAACATTAGATAAATTTGTTGTTTTACTAAAAAATATATTACATGATTAAATATATGTAAGGGTAGCTTAAATTAAAGTGTTTAGTTTTACTGTGTATGCGAATATTACGTACAGTTTATGCTTTAAATATGGAATCTTAATCTTTTTTTTTTAATTATCTACTTGCGAAAGTAGGGTATAATGTTTAACAAATATATATAAATAAATAAAACAATAAAATTGTTATATATATATACATTTTCTTAAACAATGCGTTAGATGTGAAGCGATTCTTGGCGATTCATTGTAATTGTATTTCATTATAGTCACTTCTTGGAACCGATTGTAAATAAATGAATTGTGAAAGGGTAAAACCCGCCGGGTAGGTCCTCGAGTGGTGAACTTGTCATCGCAACTCAACTAGTTTCAAAGTCGAAAGTTCTAACGATCAAATTCTAGAAAAGGCATACTTTTATACGGATTTGAATACTAGATCGTCGATACCGGTGTTCTTTGGCGGTTGGGTTTCAATTAACCACAGGTACGGTCGACCTAAGACTGTACAAGACTATACTTCATTTACATTCACAGACATCATACTCTGAAGTAATACCTTACGGTAGTTCCGTAGGTTGAATAGAAAAAGAGAGAGAGATAAGAAAAAATATACATATAATATATTCTGGGGGTACATGTACTGAATCTTCGAACCTAACACTGATTCTCAGGACGAGACCTCTCTTCTTAGGTTGTGTATCATTGAAGTATTTGTTAACGATAATTTATGTACCTAATGTTACCTGTTCCAATGTTACAATTTTTCATTTTATATTGTGGTTATATTCGTAATAATGGACAATATTATGATTTCTAGCGCACAACTGACTAAACTTTATCAATGCTATATTGACAGTACCGCATACTACAATTACATAATAATATAATTGCATATACTACCGTTGATTTATTATTGACGTCTAGAATGTATTTAATTAAGGTTTTCAAGGGAAACTTCTTTATAACTTGATTATTGTCCTAAAATTTACTAATGGTTTCTAATATAAGAAACCGATTGTAAATATAATTTGAGATGCAAATGAAAAAAAAAAAAAAAAAATATATATATATATATATATATATATATATATATATATGAATATTAACTTAAATATAATTTTCTTAAGTTTATTTTCCTCTTAATTGGATAGAATTAAATATAACAACAAGACATATTTTACTTAAAAATATTATCTCCGGCGGATGCCAACATCCCCGCCGGAGCAGCAGGCCTGGCCGGGTCGCCGAGGGAGCCGCTGGACGCGGACGCTGCCTTCTCGCTCCAGCTCGCCGGGCTTCAATCGCCCTGGTCGGCGGACTCGGCAGCAGTAGCCGGCCTAGCGTGAGCTCGCTCGGGGAGAAACGCCTCGGTCGCGCCGGCGAAGGGCGACTGACGCGGACCCGACACTGCGGGGCTCTGTGGGCCACCACTGCCACGCTGTAGTGGGGACCCAACTGCCACTGAGGGAAAGCCCAGTTGGACTTCAATGAACGAGCCGCAACTCCCACACTTCGCCGGAGACCAGCTTCCGGACCGAACAGCTCTTCTCAGAGCTAACGCAAAAAACGATCCTTTTCAGGGCCACCACAAGATTATGAATTACGACCCGTCAAAGCCAATCGACGACAACAGTTCGATTACGCCGAACGGAAGCTGAAAAGAGAGGCTCTGTTCTGGGCCAGGCAATATAAAGACCTACAACTCGATTGGTCCGAGTTCATCGACCGATTTCGGCATCAATATAACCACCCACTTTACTTACAAACGCAGGGAGCTAATGAATCGGCGGAGCTTTTCCTTTTGTTGAAGAGGAAACTTTTCACCGACTAGCTCCCGGCAGTAAAGTTACCTTCCTACCAATATTGCTGGAGCAGCTGAGACCCCAGATTCGACTTTCGCTGCTAGCGGCAACCATCCGTGATATTGATGACCTGCTGTAACGGCAAAACCGTTTTTTGACACAATCGTCCCGAACCTGCCGCATCGAAACTGGACTGGACGGCAGTGATAAGTACAGCACCCCCTGAGGTAACGACAAGATTGGAGAGGGTTTTGAAGCAGCACCAGAGATTATTTTCCAATACTCCCTTGTAACTAACTTGATCAGCAATACGTGGGATCCGTCTTCGAGAAGGAAGCCCGGACGTTTCGATTACCGATGTACCGATACAGCGAAGAAAAGAAACGGACTATAAGAGAACAAGTAGAAGAGATGCCTCAGCATCTCTTCTAGAAGTAGAAACTTTTAATATATATATATATATATATATATATATTTTTGTTATTATTGAATTATTAATCGTAAACATTTTTTACAATGAGAGGTTAATAAATTATTAATAAATCAATATATTTAAATTAAAATAAAAAAAAGTAAAATGGAGAATATGAAGTCTGATTCGAACCGATGTGATTTCCCCTTTAAGATTAAAATATCTCATTAGTTAAAATTTTATTTGGCACTAACTCTGGAACCAATGAAAATAAGTTTTATTTACGATATATGGTTGAAAAACTCTGAATGAAGGCCTCATTACTGCAGTTAAGAAAAAGTCCAAAATCCAAATTTATTTTAATTTTGAGCTTTTTTGGAAACTTTTGGTCCAGTCGATTGCAATCAAAAGGGAAGGTGCACTATTAGATGTTACAACAGACTACTACTACTACTACAACAGACTACTACTAGATGTTACAAATCCCAAAATTTCAACATCCTACGACTAATCGTTTTTAAATTAAGCGAGATACTTACGTACGTACAAACGTCATGCCGAAACTAGTTAAAATGAATTCAGGGATGGTCAAAATGGATATTTCCGTTGAAATCTGAAAACCGAAATTATTCGTGATCACAATACTTCCTTTATTTTGTCCAAGGAAGTAAAAACATATTAAATGCAGGTTAATCTTGTTTTGTATTGAATTAATATGTAGAAAACAACTGAGTAGCTTTCACACTACAACAGTTCAGATATAGGGAATTCTCTTAAAATATATTAGACCTTATTTAAATTTCTCGTAATCTATGGGCGATGACTTTACTAAGAATTATGACGGGAGGGCATGAAAGCGATGAGGCGGCCACTACGAGCAATAGATTACAATATAGTAAATCTTTCAGTTTTGGCTTTTTTTGCCTAAAGCAATTCAAAAAGTACTGTATTAATTAAAATTATAGTACTGTTTTATTTTGTAATCAACAGTTGTTTTTATTTACATATTATTTTTATTATTTCTTGATGCAGCAACATCTACGTATCAGAATATGTATGTTTCCATTCAACTTGAATTTTCTTTTATAAACTCAAGTTCAAGAGTGCATTAAACAAAGGTCTATATTAAACAAAGGTTAAGACTGTTTTATTCTACACCTCCGCCCTTCTGAGCCGAGTCCCTTTCTGTCCTTGGATCCAGGGAGGTGAGGGCCGTCCACAAGGGGAAATGGGAGGACGTCCAAAACATTGTTATTATTATTATACAAATAACTGTTAGATTAATTAATTATTTATCTTCTAACGCAAAAGCCTTTTGCAGTATTTCCTTTTATATCACTCTTTTCTTAATGAATTTATTTTTGGTGATTTAAGGTTTTATACTTACTTTTCCTAGTTATCTTATATCTATTAACAATAATTATTCAACACTAAATTCGTATCTAGTTTTAGATTTTTTTGATTTTTTAGTAAACTTACTTTTGTGGGCGGTTTTTCTTTCCACACTTTTATTGATATAAGAAAAAAATTAATATAAGCCTAGAATATATTAGAAAATCAAGTTTTTTACTTCCTTGTACGTAATCACAATACTTTGTGATTACGAAAATTTCAGTTTTTAGATTTCTACTGAAATTTCCATTTTGACCATCCCTGAATCTATTTCGACTAGTTTCGGCGTTATATGAGACGTATCTCATATAAATCAAAAACGATTAGCCGTAGGATGTTGAAATTTTGGATTTAAGACTGTTGTAACATCTAATTGTGCACCTCCCGTTTTGCTTGCAATCAACTGGACAAAAAGTGTTCAAAAAATTCCAAAATTCCCCAAAAATTGGAGTTTGAACTTTTTCTCAACTGCAGAAATAAGCTTTTCAACAATATTTCATAAGTAGTACTTATTCTCAATGGTTCCGTAGTTATAGCCAAATAAAACTTTAGTTAATGAAATAGTTGCATCTTAAAGGGAAAGGTACATCTCGGTTCGAATGAGTCTTCATCTCCTTTTTTTAAATTTAAATATACTGATTTATTAATAATTATTATCCTCTGATTTAAAACAATTTTTACGATAAATAATAATTCAATAATAACAATTAAAAATAATATTAGAAGTTATTAATGAAATAAAATTTTATGTACTTTTCATTTAAAAAAAAAAAGTGTATGTAATTTAATAAGTGTACAAGTAAGTCGTAGTGTCCACATCAGATTTTTTAGATAATAAAATAACAGTAAATTACTATTATCAAACGTAAATTTGACTGAAATTTCTGTTAAATAAAATAAGAAATATTATAAATACAAATTTCTTCATTTTAAACATTTCTTCATAATCTCGTAATATGAAGAAATTTATTAAAATATTTTACGTGGAGCATAATGAGCTTTGATTAAAAATACATACATTAAAGTGAAATATAAAAAAAAATATAAGAGATTACATTTTTGGAAAATTAAAAATTTAAATAGTTTTTAACGTTCGAAAGAAGCTTTAAGATGGATTCCAAAACTAAAAAAATAATTTTTACATAAAATTATCGAAAAGGTTGGTGAACAATTTATGTATCCAGTGTTAGGTTATCATAATATTACAAAAAAGAATGAAAATGGGTACAAAAAGTAAAGGATACAGTAATATGATAAATAGGATAATTAAGGAGTTAGGATGTAGAAAATATAAATTATGAAATTAATGAGTAAGAACAGGACTGTAAACTGAAATATGCCACGAACCAACTGATGAAAAAAAAAAAATTAAATACTTATTTCATCTTAATTTAAACAATACCAAAATATAGTCCAATAAGTTTTAATTATGTAATATCAAAAAATGTTGACCGAAGCTCATTTGCGACAGAAATAGTAAGCAGTTATGTACACAAAAGTTTTTATAATACTTATATTTTTTAAAAATAAAAAGTAAAAACACGATATTAATTATATTAACAAGTGCAAAACTGTTTATCTTGAGATTTGTATTACCGTAATATATTTTATTGTATTTTTTCTCTTAGCTCAAGCTCTTTATGTGAGAGCAGCTTGCGGTATTATTTATGAGAGTGAGCTTTTCTTTTTGTTTTATAAGTATTACTGGCCGGTCAGAGCTTGATTCGCTTGCCCTTCCCGTATAGCCAGAGAGCTCAGCCTCCTGGACCCCTACTGTGTTAATTATCCTCATACTCGTGAGAATAATACTGATAAATGACAATTAAACCCCTCTTCAATTTATAACAACTATCAGGGTATTGTAATTTCTTCAGAGCAACGGTTTGGTGAACACAGGACACGAAACTTTCTGTAGTATGCGGGTTTCAGAATAGACAATTCCCATCTTAAAAATAGTAATTACAGCTGGTTACCCGTCCTTCTTAAGGTAACAATGTATTTATCACGGTTCTTAGCGTTACCCGACAAAAAAAGCAAGGAGGTACCGTACTTCTTTTTTTTTTCGAAGAGGCTGCAGAGGACCACGCAAATATCATTTCAATTCCTTCTTGTTCTGATTTTCGCTCTTTTCCTCCAGAATTCTTTTATTCTTTCGTTATGCTGTGTTTTTCGTTCTTCTGTCCAGTAAATGTGCACTCTTTTTTTTTTCACTCACAAAAATGTCAAATCTGCGGATCTTTTCTCTAAATTTTTTTCTACCATGACAATCTTTTATTTGTATATTTGCTTTTTCAGGTCTTCCTTTACTTGTTTTATGTATGGAAGTGGAGCTTTACATTTCCAAAATTTATCAAAACGTTTTTGTTCAATCTATCTGAATCCATTCGAATCATATTTTCCAAAAAAATTAGTCTTCTTTTTCGGGTTGTGGTGTCTAAATCTTCAAAGGTTTTATTTGTGTTTATTTAATTTTTTAAATATCTTTATTTGACTTGATTCTGTAAACGTCTTTCGTTTTTCTGGGGCCATGGTCGTCCTTAAAATTTTCCTTTTAGTTTTTAAAAGTGATTGTAGATTTGTTATATTGGAGGTTTCCATCCCGCAGAGGATTAATGGTCTCAATACAGTATCATAGTGGCTCATGTTTTTTTATTTTTATTTTATATATTTAACTTCTTTTTATGTTTAGTGGAACAGTTTATGAACAAGATAATCTAAAGAATTAACTTGTATATAATATTTACAGTCTTTCTCTCTAGAATTTTTATATGCAGATTGTTCCCGCAGGAGACTCTGGAGCAAGCTATATGCAGTTGCCCATACGAGAAGCATTGACTCTTCAAGTTAAGACAAGCCACTTGAAGCATCTGCCCTTGTGACTTATTTATAGTCATCGAAAACGCCATATTAAATGGAAAGTGGAGGCGCTTGAAAGTAAAGAACAAGTATAAAGGATTGTTCGCCGAACACTGTCTCACCTTTAAAGCTACTTTTCTCGATAACCGAAAGACTTATCGAAAAAGACAAAAAAAAATTTTTTTTACAAAATTTAATTTCAAATAAAGTAGATGGTTTATGAATTCGATTTGGCCAATGGTTTGGCTGTAAGAAAATTAAATATCGGTAAGAAATATAATGCGGTAGTTACTGCAAACCATTAAAATGGCAATCATCTTGAAACAGTGAATAATTTACTACGGCAATAGTCCTGTGTTCTTTCCAAGTATACAAGCTATGTTCATGCAAAATTTCAGCATAATCAGTCGAGCAGTTTTTTCGTGAGAGTATATATAACTAACCGGTTCGTCTAACCTGGACCCTCGGGGCCCGGATCCGCCCAGATGAACCCCGGAGCCAACTCAGAGGCTCCTCGAGGCCTCCTGTGGCCCTGGAACTTACTCCAGTACCGCAGAGCTCGCTTCACTCGCCATTCCCTTGTTGCCAGGGATACCGCCGCCTTGGACATCCTCAGAGATTGTTCAGTTGCCATTCCCGTCTACTCAGAGGGCTCCACTCCCTGGACCCGCACTGTAATCCTCATGGTTGTGAGAATAACACTGATGAATAATAATTAAAGTACTCAGGCTTTAGAAAAACCTGAAGAAGAAACTAAATTACAAAAGACAGTAACAATGGTACAGTAAAGTACACACACCTTTGACGACGAAAAATTCATAACTTTTCTCTTTGTTATGGTAGCAGAAATATAATAATGAAGTAAAAGGATTAATCTATTTTTTCTTTAATAAATATCTGTAATTCACAACTTCACCCTCTTTGATTGTGAAGAAATAATGAATATTTTTAATGTCTTAACCTTTAAGGGAGTTAGACCCTCGGTCTATGACTTAAATAAAACCTTACCTGGGATAACACGAATGGAGCCTGAAAATTTTAAGGCAATCAGCTGGTTGGTTCAAACAAATTTAATACATATATCTATTGAAAGTAACTAAAAATATATCTTTGGACCGGCTGGCCACCTAGCGGCCCGAATGAGAATACAGCACTATAACGAATTACTTATTATTTACACGTTTTAATAAATAATTTTTTATCTCAAAATAGCCTATGGCATTTCGGATTACATAATAAAGTTACTGGTAAAATTTGTTAGCGATTAATTTAGAGGTTCTAGAGGTTTTTTTTAACCCACAAAGAAACGTTTCTTCTTTTTATAATAGAAAACTAGATTAATTCATATGTATTTTGATACATATGATATAATGCAAGCAAATTCATTTTTTCACAAGATTAACATAAGGTAATAAATTTATTTTATAGATTGATTTAAATATAATTTTAATACTTTCACAATTACTTTACTACATACAAAAATCTAATCTTTAAAGTATTAGTAATTAGTATTAGTAATCTTTAAAGTAATTATAATTATTTTTTTAATAACGTAATAGTAATTTGTATTATTATAAATTAAAAATAATATAAAGTGAGTCGAGGGTAAAACCAAAGTTAAATAATATCAAAATAGGTATTAATAATTTAAAAAAAGAAAAAGAAAAATATTTCTTATTCAAAGAGTAAGTAATAGCTATAAAGACAATATTTATATATATTTTTCTATATCTGTTCAGTGAGGTTTCTCCTAATGGACTATTTACTAATGAAGAAAAATAAGAGATAGAGAGATTTATGAGTGAGAGAAATGATGTACAGAGAGCTGTTACATTTTCCTGCATTAATTAGAGGTTTGCCATTAAGGGCGTCCTTGGCAAAGGGAAAGGGGTTGGATCGAACAGGCGTCGAACAATAGTAAAGTCTGGCTCGGATAGACGTGAAACAAATATAAAACTAAAAATAAAGCAACGGGAACAAAGACGAACTACTAAAGAATAGAAACAGAAAAGGAGAAACCAACAACGAGAGAGCAAAATGCTAAAACGGACACGGAACAAAAAAAGATAGACCGAGAAAAGGAAAGGAAGAGGGAAACAACGTAGAGGAGAAAATAGAAGAGTAGAACACAACTCCCAACACCAAGAGGTTGTACTTCTGCTTTTACAATACGGATATAAGGGTGTACTGGGATTACTATTATGCGAATTCTAGGTAGAAGACAAGCGCTTGCGGTTATATAATGAACAGCGATCTGTACTTGTACTGCACTACTAAGTATATAATTGTCCACTTCTATATGTAACTAGCAAATCCCTAACCACTTCATCTAGGAACGTCTCAAAAGCTCAGTAACAAATGTATGTATACATATACAAACATAAGTTATATTTAAGTTGTATCTTATTTCCATACCGATTAATTTAGTTGTCGTAGTTTAATACATTAGCTTAAATTATAATTTGTTTCCTCTACAAATTGGACTTACGTAATTTTAAGATCACTATTTCAAACGTATTCAAATAATCTGTAGAAATGTATTTTCTAAAATTATACGACAAAGTTGTAATTAAATCAAATAATTCATTAAACTGGATAACTAATTATTAAGTAACTCTTCTTTTTTTTAATTTTGATTAAATATAAAGTCAATTGTACTGAACTAAATACCGCTACAGTAATCGTCAAAAAAGAACAGAAGTTATTATAAGAGTACACTGACTACACAACTGGTAATCCTATGTCTTACGTCCCCAATTCACTTCTTTTTTTTATTCCCAATTGAATAATTTTTTATGATAAAAATAAATGTTTTTTTATGAAAATATAATATAAAGAATATGTATGCATACTTACTTTTTTTAAATACTACAAAATTTTAGTTACTAACATGCGATAAATATACGTATTGCTTGACAGTGACGAATTTACAGACTACATATGTGTAAATTTAGAATTCAGTCAAATTCAGATAGTTAACATCTGCATCAAACGTCTACTTTTCAGTATATTTATTGTTACATTTAATAATTTTTATATGCTTTTTAGTTTTTTTTTTGTTTTTTTTTTTGTTAATATTGGCAAGTAGTTTCAATTTCAAATTATTGCAGAGAGAACAATGATTAAAACCGAAAATTTAGGAATGCTCAGAGTAATCATATTTTGAACATATATCAAACTTAAATTTTAAAAGATATACTGCACGGGAGAATTCATTCATTAACAAAAAATTACACATGTAATGTTTCTGCTCATGGTACCCAATAGAGAATTCAGATCACTGAAAAATTATCTCTTTTTTTATTGTTAATTTATTAAAAAAATCTCCTTTTTTAATCTAAAAGCCCATTTTTATTAAGTTCTCGTATTTGTGTCAACAAAATCAAGGATGAAAACATAAAACTACAAAATACTGATAACTGTATTTGATGAAGCTGTATTGATGAAAAATTTCTTAAAAGAAGAAAGAAAAGAATAAAACGATACGAAAGCTTTAAGTTCGATCTATTTATTCGTATCAGAGTAAATTTATTTGAAAAATAGGAAAATTGTATTGGAAAATAGAAAACAGAGAAATAGGAAATGTGATTGACATTCTAGTAATAAGAAAGTAGATAGTAATAGGGAACATACAGTATTCTTCCACTACTAAAAGAAAAAAGGCAAAAATACTTCATGCAATTTAAATGGGGAGCATCATTTTGGGATTTCCTCTTTACGAACCATTGAATCAATCGTGAACATTTGTAAAATCATTATCGTAGATGAGGATTAGTTGTAAAGAGGAACTGTAAATTTTAATACTTAAATTTTCATTACATTTCACTTTCCCGGCGAGTGTAGCTAAAATAGCTATATTAAAAGGGAAAGTATGGTGATTGTGTCAAAAATGGGGTATCGGATTTTTTGCAAATCTTTACATTTTAGGGTCTAGACCAAAAATAATATGTATGTAAGTACGTATTAAAATATATGTGTCGTACTGCTTTTGGCCTTATGTCTCAAAATTGACGAAAACTATTTTCTTCAAATTTGGCTCAAATATTGATATAAATGGGGCATTAATCATATTACTTTGATTTTTCAAAATTCGTTAATAGGGTGGGGATATCTCAAAAATCAATTTCGATTTTTCTTCGATAAAACTAAATCTATTTCCTACAATGCATTTAAACCTCGTATTTATGCTTTTAACATAAATAATAAAAAAAAACCTTTTCAAAAAAATCAATCCCAAACCTTTTAAAATTGAAATATATGTTTCTTGTACCCTTGCATTATCTCCTTTGGTTTAAATATTTTTCATAACATTTTGAAAGTTTATACTTCATGTCTATACATGAAGTATAGACTGTATAGCTATGACAACTCTGTAACTATCATGAAATGTCTACAATTTTTTTTAAATTCAGACCCTGTGCTTAAAATCCAAAACTTTTTTTTGAAAATTTTATTTTGCTTATTTTAGCCTTTAGTGAAGAAGGCTAAAAAAAAAAAGTTTTACTTGTAGAGAAAACCTTACTTAAGAAAATTTGTTTAGTTTTACATACATAAATATTCTTTAAAAACTTTTCTTAAAATTTATTCCTCACCTTTCAAATCTTCTTTTTTTTGACTGTTTTATTTTTATTAATAGTAGTTGCAAAAGCCATACTTATCCAGTCTTTTTTTTAATAGTAATATTTTTAGCATATTGACACCAGGAACAGATAACCTGAAAACTACTGAATAAACTGTCATCTTACCATATACATCGAAAGTACTGGAATAATATTTTGTCAAATAGAACGAGTGATAAAAGGCATGCAAAATGAATATCTATTTGGTTTCTGAACAAATGTCGTCATTATGGTCCGCAAGCTAATCATATACACCAGACTTGAATTTAAGTCACAAATTTGTGGATATTTTCCTGGAGGAAAATATACGATTTGATATCGTAGAATGAAGGCAAATTTAAACATTTTAGGGAAAATCATACTGAAAAATAGGTAAATAGGAGTTAAAATTAATCTGTACAAGAATCAAATCTAGATAAAGTAAATCAACTCAGATTAAAACAAGTGTAGAGAAATAGAAGGTATAGAGAAAGAAAGGTACCATCCGGCATACTTTTTTCGAGTGCAGGAGATGGACTGAATGTCGTGTCGGATTCAAACTGGACCGCGTAACACTCAGCAACATACCGAGTTTCATGCTGCAAGAGAGCATGGATCGGGTAGGAGAGGTGACGGTTCGTATCCTGAAGAAGAATGAAGAGGATGCAAGAAGAATAGGTTATTAGAATAGGGAAGGGCGGACAGCCTGATTCGTGAGGGGTGACGTACTCAGGTGAACCACTTCCAATAACCGATACAGGACTCCTGAGGAGTATAGGAAAGATAAAGTACGACTAGTCAAATGAAGAGATCAGACGATACCAAGGCTGTTTAAGAGGAACCTATTCCTTAATAGGATAATTACCACCCGGAGTTGAGTAATACTTTAATGTGAGTCCGACTTCGGGACGTTGAAGGGTTCTTTCTATTCTGTCATATGGCAGGGTAGAGGTTTAATCGGTAGGGCACAGGTTCACATACGTACTTTAATAACATCTTACGGAACCTGTTCGCGAATCTGACACTCTGTCCGTAAAAAGGATTCCTCCACCTCTACAAAAAAAAAAATAAATAAATAAGAAAGGCGTGAGACAAGGATATCTAGTCCAACTTGACAGTGTGAAAAGAAACATGAATTTCTATATGTTTATAAAAATTTTTAAAGAAAACCATAACTGAAACACGACTGAACTAGGAGATGCCTAACAACGTTTGATTTTATGATATTAGTATTGCTAGGATTGTCCAAAAAGATGCTGCACTCAAACAACGAATATTAACATGTTCTTTTTTTACCTGCAAGTAATAATTCTAAAGAAATATTTTATTCAAATCGGTACATCCACGTACTTTATATGGATCATATCAGGGATGAGTAGATATATTTTCCTACAATTATGAAAAACGGAACATCTGCACCAATGTCTGGGAATATGAAATCTTTCGAAAAAATTTTATTAAGAAAACGTTACTGATCTAAAAAAAAAATGTTAATTAAAAAAGTAAAGTATTCAAAGCCGGAAATTAAATATAAAGCAAATAAGATAAGTAAACTAAAGATTAAATAAAACGATTACAAAAACAAAACAAGTATTTCAAAGGGAGTTATTAAATTTATTTGAATACTTTCAGATTTTAATTAATACTTTCAGGTCTTGTAATTAGTATTATTTAAAACTCATGAAATCTGATATTATTTTTGTGAATAAATAAACAAAAACCTTTTAGATTAATATTAAAATTATTAAAATCAACTCTCAGTATTACAATAAATCTACGCCAATTTGGTACAGTAATACATTAATCTATAATATGAGTAAAGTAACATAATTAAAAGTTTGATATAAAATTTCATAAAACTAATGATAATATATAAAACGTTGAAAAAGTTAAACAATGAGAAATGATGTTTAATAAAATAAAACAGCATACAATTAATTATGATATTGTTGTGATGTACTTAATAGTCTGTAACTAAGTTACTTAAAGTATTAACATGGTATATGAAGAAAAATAGGAAGAAGAAGAAGGGGAAAACTTAAGTTAATTATAACTTGTTCCAGTAAGTAGAATATATATATATATATATACGAGAAGTAGAACGAACTTCTGACTTTTAATACAACTAGATAAATTGCTGTTCTATCATACAATACATGAATAGGCTGCTTTAATATTTTTAATCACTTAAATTTGTAATAAAGAAACAACAGAATTATTTTTTTTTAAATGACTAAGTGAAAAATGTAAGTTAAATATATTCAGCTGAAAGTATAATTATAGTAAATTCAGAACGATATTACGAAAGCAGGTGTACAATTAGTCACACGGTTGTTGAAAGATAAGCCTTGCTGCTATTTGCTACTTTATCGCAGGATACTTCCTCCCATTACTTCTTTATAAGTTTATATCGGGTTATTGTCATTACTTAACCGTTTCTTTGTAACCACTTCTCTATTTAATCTCTATTACACCTGGTATTGGATGCATGCTATTCTTAGAGATGGCTATGGCATTATTAGAAGTGATTTGTAAACCATATAAGATCTCACTCTCCTATAACCGTAACAGTAATAATAATTAATACATTTAAAGTTGCCCATCGAATTAAACAATTCATCGGTTGAGATACAATTTATTTAAAAGTTCACGAATAGTATGGTTGAATGATCCCTATCAACGTTTGCCATTTTATCTTCTTCTTCTTAGCTCTATTTCCATCGCCATTATATTAAAAACGTAGACCTCTTCATGATTTTTCAACGCGTCGCGATTTTGTGCCACCACATTCAGTGGTGTCACTCCCTTCCCTTTCCTCACATCATCCACCCACTTCGTCATTGGTCACCCTCTCTCTTTCGTCCCATCTTTTGGTCGCCATTCGAGAATTTTCCTTGTCCATCTCCCCGGTTCCATTCTTGACACATGGCCTGCCCACCTCCATTCACTTTTAGCTATTATTTCTCCGATACCCCCTAATCCAGTCTGAGATATTATCTAAGTATTATTTTTCTTATTATTTAATTTAACCTTCAGCACTGATCTTTCCATAGTTATCTGAGTTTTCTACATATTTTCTATCATCTCCTTCATTAACAGCAAAGTCCATGAACCACACATTACTGGGGTAATATAATGATTAACTTATTAACTTACATTTTAACTTAACAATATTTTAATATTTTATAATTTTTTGAAATTTTGGGAGATCCAATATTTTTAAAAATGTTATGGAATCAAATTAAAATAGTTATAATCATTTCCGATTTAAAAAAAACAACTTTATTCTTATATTTATTTATTTGTTAAAGAATTATAATTATATTTTTTACCCAATTTCATTTAAGAACTGAACCCGTTTTCTAATTTGAATTTCTGCAGAAAAAACACACAAAAAAATAAAGTGTTTTCGGAGGTGTTCCTACAAACATATCTTCAGGACTAACTTTATTTTTGCTTGAATGATTAATTTATAGTTTCTTCGATATCAGCTTTGAAAAGAAAGATAAAGCAGTGTTCTTGATTGGTTGGTCTAAAATCGAATTAAAATGCAATGTTCCTTTGTACTTAAGTATTATAAAAATCGTTTACCAATTTAAAAAAGATAACTATTTTAAAAGTAAAACTATTATACCCTCTATACCTGCGTTGTAGGTTGATAACTATTTCTGCTTTGATAACGGCTCATTAAGATTTGGTCATATTAAATAAGTGAAAGATTGATTTAAAAGAGTTCTTAATAACTTTAGTTTAACATGTAATAAATATATAGTGATTTTTAATCCCAAAATTAAGTAACTGTACCAGTATTTTAAGAGAACGAGTATTTTATAAGGTGGCCGGGACATCCCAAAATAGTTTTAATTAATAAAGTATTAGAAAAAATTTCTAGTTTCAGTTAACTTGTTTATAAAAAATACAGGTTGATTCAAATAAACGGGAAATTTTGAAAATTGTGTTGGTAGCCGTGAGCGATTGGTACCACTTGATAAGTGGCGCCAGCCTCTCTATCCTAACCTGCCATTTAGTTGTCATGGATCCTTGGAGTGGTGCGCAACGTGCATTTGCTATCAAAGCGTTTTACAAAAACAATGACAGTTTGGAGGGAGCGGGTAGAGAATTTCGCCGTCATTTTAATCTTGGACGGCACGACCGTGTTCCATCAGCACATGCAATTAAAACATGGATATCTAATTTTGATGAAACTGGTTCGGCAATGAAAAAGAAACCTCCAGGACGTGAGCGAACCGTCCGTACACCACAGAATGTTCAAGCTTTACAAGGTGGCTGATTCACAGAACAAGAGGTAATGGAGGCCATTAAAAAGTTGAAAAACCGGAAAAGTCCAGGGCCGGATGGCATACCTGCGGCCATCATCAAGACTATAGCAGGAATAATACCCTGGGAAATTGTGGATCTGACTAGTTATGGTCTACAAAACTGTAATTTTCCTGGCTGCCGGAAAGCAGCCAGGACGGTTTTTATACCCAAGGCGGGGGTAAATAATGGATATAGGCCGATTACTCTTATTAATAATATGGGAAAGGTGATTGAGAGGCTGATAGAAGGCAGCCTTAGGGCAGAGCTTAAGGAAAAGGGCTGTCTACATCCACAACAATATGGATTCAGAAAAGGCCGATCTACCATAAATGCCTTAGAGAAAGTTAAAAATTGGGCTTTAAATAGCAGGAGCGGTACCTGGAGGACCAGGAAAATCCCCCTAGTGATAATGCTGGACATTAGGAACGCGTTCGGATCAGTACCCTGGTCATCTATAATTGATGCATTGCATGAGATGCGAATAAGCGAATATCTAATAAATCAAGTTAATCACTATCTACATCAAAGGTTTCTTGAGATCAAAACTTTGGAAGGTAAGGCAGTTTTCCAGATGTTTGGTGGCGTTCCTCAAGGTTCTGTGCTGGGCCCAACCTTGTGGAACATTTTTTATGACGCAGTCTGCAGACTGAATTATCCTGAAGGAGTTACTGCAATTGGCTATGCTGATGACATAGCAATCCTCGTTGAGGATAGGGATGTAGATAACTTAGAACGCAAAGCCAATCTGGCATTAGGAATTATAGATGAATGGTTACAAAGAAGCCAACTACAGATAGCCCCAGGGAGGTCCAGTTGTATTGCCCTTTCCGGCAGAAGACCTATTAGAGGTATAAATTTGAATATCAGAGGAGAGCCAATTATGCAAGTCAATGAGGCAAAATATCTGGGAGTCATACTCGATAAAAATTTGAGATTTAGCAGACACATCGATATGATATGTAGTAGGGTCACTCCAATGGTCAAAGCTCTGAGAGGACTCTTCCAGAACCATGGAACACCAAAAATAGAAACTAGGAAATTAATAACTGCTGCAAAACATCAATGATATTATACGCGGCCCCGGTTTGGGGGACATACAATTAGTATTAAACGGAATAAAGGAAAATTGAGAAGCGCGCATAGACTTGCACTGTTGAGGGTGGCCGCTAGTTACAGAACGGTGTCCTATGACGCGCTTTGCGTAATAACAGAGGTTCTACCAATAGACCTGCAGATTAAAAGCAGGATGCTTAGATATGAGGGACTACCACAAGACGAGATAGCGGCTCAATTGGAGCAAGAATGGCAGTTGGAATGGTCACGCTCAAGAGTCGGGGATTGGACTAGAAGACTAATCCCTGATATAGGTAGGTGATATGGAAGTAGACGCGGAAACGTTGACTTCTATATGACACAGTTATTATCGGGGCATGGATCTTTCGGGCAGTACCTAGCCAGAATTGGAAAAAGGGACACACCACAATGTGTTTATTGTGAGGAAACAGATAATGCCGAGCACACTATATTTGTATGTCCTAGATGGGCTGAAAACAGGAGGGTAATTATAACAAATCGATTAACACCGGATAATCTAATTAATTGGATGGTACAAAATCAAGAGAACTGGGACTGGTTCAGAAGGTTTGCTGGAGAGATCCTGAGAACTAAGGAAGAAGAGGGCGGTAGACTGTGATTAAGTTAAGTAGGGAAGGGTGGACAGTCTTTCCGTGAAGGGCCCGTATGCCCTGGTATGCGGGTTCCTGCGAAGGGGGAGAACTCCAGGGGAGATGGGAATAAAAGAAAAGACCGAATCCCGGCCGGCGGTGTGTCTCCCTGCGGGCGTCTAGGCGCTTTGTGGGGTGGGTACCGTCGGTTAGAGGCATAGGCGTAAAGACCGAGACCCGGCTCCCTGCGGAGGGGCTGGGGGACGGCATCGCCGGACCTTGGCCCTAACGCGGGGAATTAGAGGCAGGCAAAAAATAAAACAAAAGATCCAAGACCGGGGGGGCCAACCTGCCGTGCCGGATGTAAAGCCGGTGGGTGGGGGACGCCCCCTTTGAGTAGAAGGACACTCTCCCCGACTGAGTATACTTAAATGGATATCCGGTCGGGGAGAGTAGGAAAAAAAAAAAAAAGCTTTACAAGATGCTGTCACACGAAGTCCACATCGGTCAATCCGTCGTCTTTCAGCATCTTTACAATTGCACAGTTCAAGCGTTCTAAGAATGTTAGTGAAGGACTTGCAATACCATCCATACAAGTTGCAGATCGTCCAGGAACTGAAACCGAACGATGCTGTTGTGCGAGCACAATTCTGTAATGTAATGCTTCAGAAGATAAATGATAACGAAGAGTTTGTTCACGAACTGTGGATGTCAGACGAAGCGCATTTCCACCTCAGTGGATTTGTTAACAAGCAAAATTTCAGATACTGGGCACAAGAAAATCCTACGCAGCTACACCAGCGTCCGTTGCACAGCCAGAAAGTGACCGTGTGGTGTGCTATGTCATCTTACGGTGTTATAGGCCCTTATTTTTTTGAGAATGACAACGGTCTTGCGATTACAGTGACGTCGGCTCGTTACGTAGCCGTGCTTGAAACCTTTGTTGTGGAACAACAAAAGAGATTTCCACCGATTCTTAACACAGCCTGGTTTCAACAAGACGGAGCAACGTCACATACTGCACGAATATCAGCTGTACGCCGATTGTTTGGACAACGTGTCATTTCACGAAATGGTGACATTAGATGGCCTCCCAGATCGCCTGATCCCTCAGCTTGCGATTACTTTTTGGGGGCCACCTTAAAAGCAAAGTGTTTTTCAGTAGACCTGCTACAACGGAAGAACTGAAGGCAAATATCCGAGAAGCAATTGCGGAAATTCCAGTTGAGATGTTACGTCAAACCATGAACAATTTAACGAAGAGACTTCGTGAGTGTTTACGTAGAAGAGGAGGTCCCCTGCAAGATGTCATCTTTAAAAAATAAACTAAAATGTATGTATCCTAAAATGGCAACATTTGTACAATTACATGAAATAAAATTCATTTTCTAAAAAACATTTTTCATTAACGTTATTTAATTTTTTTAATTTCCCGTTTCTTTGAATTAACCTGTACTATCCAAACATAAATTAAATTAATCTAGTAATACGATCCAGTATATCTTTGAAAAAAAACAATACGTTATTTAATAATAAGACTAAAGTCTACACCGAGCTTACATTTAATAAAATTAAGGTTTAAAACTTCAAATTTCCATCGCATTAAGCTACGTTGGGTTATAGGAAAAAAAATGGAAATGTAATGTAATATTCGTTAGGAATGGTTTTCATAAGAGCTACAAAAGTGTCCACCAGACTAATCGTTTCAAGAAACATTGTAGTATTTAAAGAGAATAAAATAATCTCGCAGTGACAAGAACAAAAGTATACAGGCTGGTTTGAACATTTAAGAATAGTTTACTCCTAAACGCTCATAGGTGTAAGCCACCTGGAAAAAACTGAACAGAAGCAGAACACAGTAAAGGAATGGGTACTGGATCAGATCCTTTAGACCAACTATAGGAAGGTAAAGTAGTTTTTGTACTTGCTGAGGCCAAAGTATAACTATTTGGAAAGAATGCAATGTATCAGTGCTGTAATGTGTAAGAATTTTGCTATTAGTAATATTTTACCAGAGCTACCTTTGTAGCGGTAGCTACTGGATACAGTTTTCTGATATGTTTATGTCAGAAGTTGACTAATTTATGTAATATAAATCGTACTAATACTAGTAGTAATCAAGCGCTTGTTTACTCTACTTGTCACCTTTATACCGCAACTAAACTCATCTTGAACACCGACCGTGTCTTAATTGGTACGCTTATGTAGAGTCAATGATCAGATTCTAATTAAAATTAGTTTATAAACATATTTTGCTGGTGTTCAGAATAAGTTAAGTAACTTTTATAAGGTATATTACAAATGCATAAATTATATATAAATATAAAGTAAATTAGGTTTAGTCATATAAGAATATTTTGACATTAACAAAAACAATAGTTTTATTTCAAACATTAAAATGGTTATAAAAAATAAAATGACGGAATTTTTAAAGTGTAAAAAAGTTTAGAAGAAAGTTAGTCCTTCGTTAAAATTTTTATATTAGATATGACACCTATTTATTTTTATTTTTTAATCGCCCATATTTCAAAACAGCGGTTTTTTTACCTACTGACTATTTATAAATAAGTAATCGTTTTTTAACTCCTAAACACATAAAATAAAAAAATAAGAGAACCCAAAAATAATGCAGTAGCACTTTTAAATCTAACATTCTTTACAATTATTGTTATATAGATAGATTGCAAAGAATGTAACAAACGTTCAGCATATGTTCTACTGGAGAAAGTAAAAAAGGAAGTTCGTATAAATATAGGTTCAGAAATTCTTTATTAGCAAATGTACGCTGGCGAAAGATTTTGCTCTGATTTCTGCGACTTTGGTGAAATAAAGCCAGAGCATATATTTCTGGAACCCAAATTAAGGGGTTAAACTTCCGTTTTTAAGGGGTAAAAATTGCGTTTTTATGTTCTTTTTATGAAATCTGACCTGAACAATTGAAAAAAATAGTTGTATTTTTAATAATACCTTTTCATAAAATTGGGGTAAAAATCAAAATACCGGGGGTCGAAAAACAAACTAGTATATATAATATGATTGGTATAAAATAACTTTGTTAAATTGATAATATGAGTAAAACATAAACATTTTAAACAAAACTTGTAGAATTTTAGATTCTTCAGATTCTGAATAAAATGGTATTATGAATAAAGTCCATAGTAACTAAATACAAACATAAGATTTCGAAGTTTATTAAAAACAAAACAACAAAAGTAATTGCAGATTTGAACTAGTAGATATTAATTAAATGGCAAGAAATTTATTTTACCCCAAACATAAAATAGTGTTTTTCGATCCTAATCTTTTGACTTTTATCCCAGATTCCTCGAAAACTATTAAAAGATATAGTTCTAGGAGCTATTCTTTTTCTATTTTTCAGGTCAGATTTCACCCAGTAGAACTATTAAATTTACCCTTAATTTTTGTCACAAGAATTACAGTCAAGCTTCATTTTACCAAAAACACAAATCAGGGCGAAATCTTTTGCCAATCGATACTCACTCAGGAAGTGCTATTAAATTTTATTCATATAAATCTTCTTCTATATTTTCAATATCCTTCAGTCAAACATATTCTGATTGTTGCATTCTTCATGAATTATTCCATATATTTAAGTAACTTACATTAGTAGTATTTTTTCTAACAAGTTTTAATCTTAGACGTTTCATGATAAAAGTAAAAAATTAAAGGAACTATTATTACTTCCTTGTACGAAGTAAAGGAAGTAATGTGATCGCAAAAATGTCGGTTTTCAGATTTCAATGGAAATATCCATTTTGACCATCCCTGAATCCATTTTGAATCCATTTTTCGGCGTGACCGTCTGTACGTATGTATCTCACATAGCTCAAAAACGATTAGCCGTAAGATACTGAAATTTTGGATTTAGGACTACTGTAACATCAAGTTGTGCACCTCCCCTTATGACTGTAATCGACAGAACCAAAAGTGCCAAAATCCAAAAGATTTCATAAGCGGTATTTATTTTCATTGGTTCCAGAGTTATAGCCAAATAAAATTTTAATTAATGATATATTTGGATTCTACAAGGGTAAGGCACATCGGTTCGAAACAAACTTCATCTCCGGTTTTTTAACTTTTTTTTAAATTTAAATATATTGATTTATTAATAATTATTAGCCTCTAATTGTAAAAATTGTAAAAACAGTACCAAGAGTTATAGTTATATCCTATTGCTTTTAAAATTAAAATGAAAGTTCGTCCAAAAATTTTCTTCTCGAATAAATTTATAATTAAATTATAAGTATTCATTTATTTAATAAATTATATATATATATGTATATCTAGTGAAAAGATCATGTAAAATTTAATTAATAATTCATGCAAAAATAATAAAAATTATTATTAACAAATCAAAATAAACCTACATTAAACATGTTTACTCAGATTTTTTGCTGACTTAAAGTAATTTCACTTCACGAGTAGTCCTTTTGTGAATCTTATAAGCTATAGTTCAGCTTATAAGTTCAATTTCCGTAACCTTCCTTTCTGTACTTCTTATTCTAACAAAAGAAAAAGAATTAGAAAAAAAAAAATAAAACGACAAAGAATTGTACCCTCGATAGTAAAAAGGATGGCGCATCTAGTCTGGGATAAAGTGGGGAAAATTTCCGTTCTATAAGAAAGAAAATAATCTTGAATTTTCTCTGATATATTTTAAAAAGAACTATTTTCCATAAATTTAATTTTAAATATATATATATATATATATATATATATATATATATTTATTTATTTATTTATTGTTTTACTAATATATACATTTTTATTTTAATATTATTCACGTGTAGATAAAGTTTATCCAACTTAATATAATTGAACAATGTATATATATATATATATATATATATAAGTAGCAGCAGTAAAGGATGAAATTCATATCTCAGATTACAGGTTCAAAGTTAGAAAGAAGAAAGTAGAACAGGCGAAGGAAAATAACTTATTTGTTTTTTTTAAAAGAAAGATATTTAATTAAAGCATGAATAAAATATAAATATATTGTGTAATCATATACATCTGACCCACTAGGTTTCGTTAATGACCAATAAGTTGACGAGACATTAAATAAGTAAAATATATATATATTAATAAAAATATGAAATTTACATTAAAAGTTACACAAATTAAAAAATCATTTTATTATTAAGTTAAAAGGCTTTGGAAGAAGTAAAGCAATGACAAAAACAATATCTTATCCAAAATAATCTAAAATCACTGAAACCTGAATAAAAAATAGGAATAAATCTGGCAAAGTATTGCATGACTTTCCCGACTACAGCGGTCGCGGTCAAAGAGTAGATTGTAAAATAAAAAATTCTACAAATTTGTAAAAAAAATGTAAAAAAAAAATTAAAAACTTTTTTAAAAATCGTAAAAAATTATACGAACTTGAAAAATATTTTTTTTTTTTATTTTCCTAATATGTAAGAGTATGTTGCAATCAGTTATAAACCAAAACAAAAAAGAAATAACCAAACCTAAAATAATTATATGGAGTATTTGGTACAAAATACTCACAATAAGCAACCCTCCACGAGCCAAAAAGATGAGGATGATATGTATGACGTACACGATAAGTAATCCAGTACAGACTCAGGTCGACCATTCCTGAGACGTGAGGTTAATTTAACCTCAACCCCAAAGTACACCGGTATCCACTGTCTTTATTAAGGCGAACTGCAGAGGTATGTAAATATAAAAATAAAATAATAATTTTTACAAATCGAGAAAGAAACTACAGGAAAATACTCATATTAAAACGATAAGCTACAATTGGAGGATATACTAAACATTTTCGTACATATAAATGGTTCATCTTTTATAATCATCAATGCTTTCATTGAATTTTTACTGCATAATGATTTACAACATACTTTCTGATATCCAAAGTCTTTTTATCAAAAAAAAAAAAAAAAATTAAAATTAAAAAATGTAGAAAAATACATATCACCTCTTCTTATCACCTCTTTTTCACCCGCGTTATATATTTTTTCATCAATCCTTTTCTTCACCCTCCTAGTGCTAAACAAGAACTTAAATTCAGAAACAGAAATTACGTTTTTTTCTTTCAGAAATCTTCCAAACTATAAGAGTGAAGTTTTCGTAACTTTCTTCAATTGTGCCAAAAGTTAACCATGGGTTGACTGCTTTCTGCGGTTTTCTGTATATTTAAACAAAATATTTTTTTTGTTTTCTATACTGTTATTTTTTTATTAATAATGCATCATTAGTTTATTTATGTATTTGTTATTGTTCTATATAAAATTATTCAATTAACTGAATAACATTTCTAAGGCGCCTGTTCTGTTATAAACCTAATTACTAATAAAAATTTCAAAAACTGTCTTTAGAAAATGAAATGAAGAAGGAAGGTTAATTTTTAAAAGAATTTTTGGATGATTCAATAATACTTACTTAATAAACTAGAAGTGAACAATTCAACAATCCGAATTTTGTTGAAAATATTTAGCTCACAAAGTTTTAATCTGTTTAAAAGTATTTATTTTGTTATAGCAATGGTAATTATATTTGCCAGACTAAGTGGAAGAATTGAACCGTCGCGTTGCAGCCTTCCATTCGGAAAGACCGGGATTCGATTCCCGATCATGTGTGTAATCTTTCTTAAGCTATAGAATTTTTATTTTATACTTCCACGAACAAACTTAAAGCTTATGTGGTGAATTACTTATCTAATTATGTATATATATATATATATATATATACTAGCAGCTAGGCTCTCCGGGTGGGTTGTCCTTAAGAATTTATAAAATCTAATGCCATTTGAATAAACAAACAAATTTTAAAAGTGTGTAGTAAAGTTTATAACATTTAAAACTTTTAGGACAGATATTTTATCTAAATCAACTAAACAATTTCAGCAAAGTTCGTCTTTACATTCAAAATTATTTATGGCCAGTACACATTCTTAGAAATAAAATAAAAGATTAATTTAATTATTTTGTTAATTTAAAAATAATTAGAATAGAATATAACATCATATGTAAATTTCAATATCAGTGACAACAAATCAAGTATATGTGGGTTGTACTAATTAGTTGTAATACGATTTAATAACAATAAACAATTAATTTTAAATTAGATAAGTTTATAATTAATCCTGCAATATTAAATAGAATTAATATTAATGACAATTCTACGTTATAAATCGTATTCATTATTATTTAATAAAAACAGATAGAATAAACAAATAAAGGGGTTTGTGGTAGTATGGAAATTTATGCACCGGAAGTTTAGATAATACTGATTATAAATTATATATTCATATAAAATATGGGTATATTGTATGAAATATCTTTACATATAAGCTCAAAACTAAAAATATATATGATCACATTACGCTTACACGTTATGTTATACGAGGTCTGTAAATAAAGTAATGAGACCGGAAAAACTTTTTATTTGCAATCCAACTATACGTTGACTCTATCACCTTCGAAATAGTTCCCTTGAAAAGCCACGCAACGCTTCAAACGGTTCTCCCACTCTTCATAGCAGTGATGGAACTCAGAAACCGGAATATCCTTCAGATAGTCGGTAAATGTTTTTTGCTGTTTCAAAATGGTGTCGTTTGAGATATTTTTTAAAAGTCGGAAACAGTAAAAGGTCGCAGGAACTCAAATCAGGTGAATAAGGTGGTTGAGGAACTACAAGAATGTTTTTCTTTACCAAAAACTCATTAATTGAGAGTGCAGTGTAAAAAGGTGCATTGTCATGATGCAGCATCCAGTTGGTCTTTCATGGCTGATCTCACACGGTAAATTTCTCAGTAAACATATCGATCTACAGTCTCTCCTGTAGGAAAAAACTATGGACATGCCATTAATATCGAAGAAATAAATTTACCGCAGTTTTGAATTTTTATTTGCTCAGTTTTGCTTTTTTGGGACGTGGTGAGTTTTGAGTGTGCAACTCCTTGCTCCGGCGTTTTGTTTCTGGGTCGTACTCAAATATCCAAGATTCATCACCGGTAATAACATTTTTTTAGAAAATCAGGATCAGTTTCAATTCGCCCTAGAAGATCGCGATACACTTTCACCCTATTGTTTTTCTTTTCAACAGTGAGGTTTTTTGGGACCAATTTCGCACAAACTTTTTTATATCCAATTCGTTTGTCAAAATTTGATGGACTACGGTATAATTCAAATTCAAGTGTTCTGCAATCATTCAGACAGTTAATCGCCGGTCGTACCGTATCAAGTCTCTGATTCGCTCAACATTGTCGTCACTTTTTGACGCTAACCGTCTTCCAGAGCATGTATCGTCTGCAACTGATTCCCGGCCATCTGAAAATGCTTTAAACCACCTAAAAACTTGGGCTCGTGACAGAGTGTCATATCCATACGCCCTTTTCAATTTTGAAAAAGTTTCAGTTACATTGTCACCGATTTTAACACAAAACCTGATTGCACAACATTGCTCATAATTAGTATCACTCATTTTTGTAATTCACGACAAAAACTTATTTCACGAAAATTTTTTTACGTCTCACGTGGCAACAATCGACTAAAAATATTAATATCTAATATAAATCACGTGTTCATAAAACCATACGTTTATTAGTAACTTTACAGTGTTGCCACTTTGGTTGCCAAAAAAGACTAGTCTCATTACTTTATTTACAGACCTCGTATACACAGTATATACAAATTATAAACTCATATAAAATCTACCAGCCGGTCAGGGAATGGATGGTCCCAGTATGTTAATTTTCCTTATGCTTGCGGGAATAATACGGATAAATAACAATTAATACTTGTTCGGTTTATAAGAACCACCTGTATATTGTAGTTTCTTTAGAGCAACAGTTTGGTTAGTAAAGGACTTGAAACTTTGAATATATGCGGGTATCCGGGTTTCAGAATAGTCCACAAGCCGTTAAACGCTGAAACATTTCGTAACATCAATAATCCTATGTTCTTTCGGGGTATAAAAGTTATGTTCATGTAAAATGTCAGCGAAATCGGTTGAGTATTTTTTGCTTGAAAGACTAACAGACGCTCAGAAACCACTAGATTTATATATTATAATAGATAAACAGTTTCAGAACATGAATTTTTTAGGTTTAATTCAATAACATAAATGTAAGGTTTTTTAAAACATATTAAGAGCATTTTGTAGCAAAAGAAATATCAAAGTTATATATTTTATAAAGTATTAGTGTTTTTTAATTTAATATACTGAAACTTATATCTCTTTACTCCATAATTTATTTTGATAACAATAGTAATGAATTATTGTAAAAAGATTTGAACATTTATCAAAACTTCATTATTTTCTATTACATCAGATTGTAAATTTATAAATACATCACATATACATGCAGAGTATATATTATAGTCATCTAGAATAAGAATAACAATTATTATTTTGAATTAATAAAAGAGGAACAACCCACGGCTTCAGTGTCAGTCAGTTCTATATCTTTCTGTCTAGCTGTCTGACTAGCTCAGAAAACAAAGACTTTTGTTGTTTAATTTCAAGCCAGAATTGAAGATATGAAAATGATGATGATAATAGTAGTAATAACAACAAAAATGAAAAAAGGAGTTACAAATAAAATTTCAAATTTAATTCTTGAAGCGTAACTTTTAACGTTGAACCGAGCAAGTGAGTGAGATATTCATTTCATTTTTCGCTTATTCTGACTTTTCTCGCGAACGAATAAGGAACGATGAAATCAAGTTCTTTCCACTTGTCCCACTCTTACAGCAGTCGGAGCATCCAGGCCAAATTCTATTGTACTGTCAGAGTAAGATATTCCTTGTGAGGACTCTTCCCTCTCGACTTGACATTCACTACTAGATATGGGTGGGTGGTTTGGAAAACGAGAATCAGAAAAACAAGAAAAAAGAGTAAGGAAGAGGGTGATGAAGAAAAACGGGGGCGGGTGGGTATCTAACAGTCTGTAGACAACTTCCCCTCCTCCTTTCTTTAACGCTCCCTTACAGAAATGCTCCCTTTTCTACTGTTTATTTTTACTAATGTTCAAGAAAGAATTAACAAACTTAATTTATATATTTAAAATACAAGCGTAAAATAATCACTGTTTATATTAACAGATTAATAGAATTTTTACAACTAAATTTTAAATGTTAATTAAAATATGTCAATTACGGAATTATTTGGGCCAAAGATTATTTCATTATATAAAAGATTCTCCAACAAGACGGTATTAATTCTAAATTTATACATTAATACAACAAGAATCTTTTATAAAGAAAAATCTAAAAAATAAGTTTATAATCCATTTTTCCAAAATATAAATAAATAAACATAAGAGAAGTTATGAAAGTTTTTCAATATAAAAACAACAGGTTAACCTTTTAAGAACGATTAGCGGGCATTACAAGGAACATGAACTTGAGTATGGAAATATAGTATTGAAATTTACAGTTTGAAAAATAACAAATGTAAAAAAAGATTTGAACCCTAATCCACTTCTTATATTTATATTTTTTGGGAGAGGTAAAACTGTATGAGTATTTAAACATTTGAAAATGGATACAATCTGGAAAAACCAGTTATTTTGTTAATTTAGTTATTTTTTTAATCAGATTTAACGCCCGCTTTTCTTAATGTTATACGATTTAGATGGGATATCTAAAGATCTATATGCAATGGAGTCGGACATTTACGGTCGAATGATGCCTTTCTGATGCCAATCTTAAGGAAAGTGTATTAAAGAAATTATTAAAATGAGTAAATGCAACGTCTGGCATTCATAAAACTCAAATCTTCTGGATGGAAAACAAAATGCTATCAATCGTTTACGGAGGTTGACTAATCATTAAAAATACAATAAAAAAAGAAGTGATACATAAAATTAAATATACAAACACACTACATTTTCTTTGACGAATTTCAAAATTAGGAGTCTCAATTCTAATCGACTGGTATTAAATATACCAGTCAGTTAAAAAAAGAAGAAAGTTCTCAATTTGACCTGTCTTTGTTTTTATACATGTTCATAGTTTTATCTTCCTGGATTATTTAAACAAGTTCATAAAACAATAGTACGTAATCCAGTATTTCAGATTTCCTTAGTTCATTTTTGTAGTTCCTTTTACTTCCACTACTTATTTAATAAAGAATCTATCTTTTGCGTTTCTAGGGAACGCCTTTTTCACATGGGATCTCCTCTCTTTTGTAGAGTTATCGAAAATATAAATAAAGATTAAAAAAAACAAAAAAAATAATAATAAACATTTAAATAAACTAATAAATCCTCTTAAAACCCTTTCTTTCTTTTTCTGTTAAACCTCCGGAACCACTGTAAGGTATTACTTCAGAGGATGATTTGTATCAATGTAAATGAAATGTAGTTTTGTACTGTCACAGTTCGACCACTCCTGAAATGTGTGATCAATTGAAACAAAACCACCAAAGAACATCGGTATCCACGATCTAGTATTCAAATCCGTATTAAAGTAACTGTCTTTACTAGGATTTGAAACCGAGAACTCTTGATTTCAAAATCAGCTGATTTGCAACGACGAGTTCACCATTAGACTAACCCGGTGGGTCATTGAACACAACTCAAAATTAAAGGTCCGTTTGATGGTTGTTCATAGTTTGGTAGTTATTATTTTTATAGTTAATTATATTTTTATTCGTTTTTTAAATATTTATTTTTTATGTAAGTTCAAGCGATGTTTTTGACCAAACCCGCTGTGAGTTAATTTGTAATAACTAAAAATGATTAATATATATTTTGTAAAAATATAAATGAAGTTACTACGGTCTACTTTTCTTTCAAATAACATAAAAAAACGATCTAATTTGAAAATTTATAATTATATGATTTACATACGCACCGGCGAATTAATGAAATTTATTGTTTTGGCATTGTTGGTAAATTTATTATTTGATTTATTTATTACTTCGTTTATTTATTATTGTCATCTTGAATTTTGTATATTTGCACGCATATAACCTGAACCATGCTGATATGCAAGATATTTTTACTCGAAACTTCAAGAAAATTTCACAAATTACCGTACTTTAAATATAAAAAAAAAGATTCAATATCAATATTTATGAAATAGATTTGAATAAATCATTCGACATTATGTTTATGTGAAATTAGCATTTAAATTTCAAATTAGAAAAATATACATTTCCATAATCAAGAAATTTTTTCTCTTACTTAGAGGTCCTCTAAACGTCATATCTCGGCACTTATTTCCTTATTTTTAACTAAATTCAGGGTTATAATCGATTAATTTCAAGCAAATGGCTTTTTTCATAAGAGGAGGATTTTCGTTGATGTATATCTACCATACGTGAATAAAAATATATATAAAAATTTTTAACCAAATAAATCAGTGCGTTTCTGACTGCGAAATAGAGATGGCGTCGGAAAAGAAAAATAGGTTTTCTTTTAGTTAAAAGAGGGTTTTTTTTATAGTTTGACATTTTCACTTCCTTGTACGAAGTAAAGAAAGTATTGTGATCGCAAAACATTTCGGTTTTCGGATTTCAACGGAAATATCCATTTTGACCATCCCTGAATCCATTTTGACTAGTTTCGGCATGACGTCTGTACGTACATATGTATCTCACGTAACTCAAAGCCGATTAGCCTTAGGATATTGAAATTTTGAATTTAGCACTGTTGTAACATCTAGTTGTGCACCTCCCTGTTTGATTGTAATTAAAATTAAAATTTTAATTAATGAAATATTTGTATCTTAAAGAAAAGGTACATCGGTTCGAATCAGACTTCATCTCCTTTTGTTTTTTTAATTTATTTTTTATAATTTTTCCTTTTTTTAATTTAAATATATGGATTTAATAATTGTTAACCCGTGATTGTAAAAACCTTTTACAATAAATAATAATTCAATGATAACAGAAAAAGAAAAATGAAAAAATTATCAGCGAAATAAAATTTTATGCACTTTTAAAAAATGTAATTTAATAGGCAATACATATGTGTTTATAAAATAAATGTGGTGAAACATCTGATTATTTAATTTTAATTGAAAATTATAATTTAGAATCGTATTATTTTTGGACTTTCTAGTTTAATTTCTGTTTAATTTTATTTAATTATTCTGGAATTTCTGTTTAATTTTATTTACATTAAAGTTAACTACAGAGTAGCAGAAAAATAGACCCTCACAAGAAAAATATATACACTGAGGTATACATTCCCGATCTATTATAAATTGTAAAAAAATTTATTTTTTAATTTATTTCTCGTCTGATATTGTCGGAAAATATTCTCCCTAAGTCGGAGTTAATCATCATTTCTTTTATTTTTTTTTTTTGTTGCCAATCATTTAATCGCTCTTTGGTTTAATATAATTCTTCTGATCTAAATTTGTGTACAAGTTCTCTAGTTGTTAAATTTTCTCCCTGTACATTCATCATCCTTTCTTAATCATTTTATTCTTTCCTTGGTTTTAACGTTTTCTTCCTCTTTATATTTATCATCTTTTCTTAATCTTTTTATTCTTTCTTTGTTCTTAACATTTACTTCCCCTTCATGTTTATCTTCTTGTCGTTTTTTGAGATATATTTCTACATGTTACCTTTCTTTTTCCTGTATGATTGTTTCTTTTTCGTTTTTGTTTATTCACCAAATAATCCAATAATAAAAACTGAATATTTTACACCATTTCGTCAAAATTAAAATTAGTACCCAGTGTACAGCAGGTCACTAAACGGAATAGTTTAATTATTATTAACTTTTGTTTATACGACACACCAGAAATCCAAAACGTTTGTTAATCAGCAACTCACGAAAATACGAATAATACTAATCAAACGAGTAATAAAGGGACTTTTACTTCATCCTAATATTTCATGTAAGATTGTTAAATTAATAGTTGTATAAAGACAATGTGTGATGTTAATAAGAACTAATATTTCAACAATAGTGTAACTGTCCACTTTATTAAAGAATTGGAAGATTATTTCAAATTAAATAAGTTTAAATGAAATGCAGCAAAAAATGTGTATATGTAATTTAATAGGCGTACAAGGAAGTCATGTGATGTCCACATCAGATTTTTTTAATCCACAATTATTAATTTTTTTAATTCCCATAAATTTTTTTTAATGAAATTTATATTCTATTCTATGTGGTAAAAATATAGTCACTCATATGTAGAATTTAAAATTTTAGAAAAAAATGAATGAATATACTATCTTTTAAACAGTTATTAACGTTAGAAAAATCTATTTTATTGACCCCCATCTTTTGTTTCATTGTTTATATCAGGAGCTTTTACAAAATTTGACATTCTGTTCAGAAATGCCATTTTTGGAAAAACAAACGATTTTTACCAATGTTTAAAAAAATGTTTATATTGTATCTTTTTTACGTAGAAAAAATTATATTTTTCTTTATTTATAGACCTTTTTGACTGTATAGGACTTAGTAACAGAAATAGAACAGTTTCAAATATGGAAATACATCAAGGTGAGCTTATTAAAAAAGGATCTTGTATGTACTTTTAAAGAAACCCGCATCCTGATTGTTGACTATCAGACAAGCTATTACTAAACAAAACTGAAATTTTATTTTGTATAAATATATAATATAAAATAGAACAATAACATTACTTTTTTTTTTAGTTTCTTCCACAAAAAGTGTTCATTACATGACATAAAAATAGGCAAACGTTTGGTTTCAGAATGTTCCGACAAAAACACGAAAGATAAATCTAACGCACGTATCAAATACAAATGCATGTAAGTTACTCAAGCCATAACTGAGAATGATAAACAAACTAAATTCTACTCTTGCCTCTATTGCTGACAACTCTTACTACAACAATATAAATGTCTCAATTATGTTATTGTTTAACTTTTGACAAAAGATGAGAAAAACTTCTCTCCTGAAAGTAAAGAAAATAATAATAATCGTATTATACGACTAATAAAAAGATACTTAAAACTTAAGCGTAAAAGAAAAATCTACAAAAATTTTCTCTAACAGTTACACATCGATCAGCGTATTTATCATTAACACTAAATAAAAATTTGTAAAGCGATTTATACAAAAAAAAAAAAAACGAAAATGACTTAAAGAATAACATCATTAAAAATTCGAAAATAAAATAGTAGAATTTGCATATATTTTTGTTCAACAAGAGATAATGAATTAGAATCAACTCTCATTTATAATGTTCAAAGTAGGGCATTATGAAAAGTGATTAAGCGATCTCTCTCTCATTTCAGCGTCCACTAAACCAATACATCAAAACTAATTAATTCAGCCACGTGTCATTGTTAAACAAAGATATTTGATTTAAAATCGACTTTTTTAAATACAGAGATTACTAAGAATAAATACAGATCAATAAAAAGAATTGCTGATCGTGATACTATTTGATCTTAAAAGAGTAGAGACCACCGGGTTGGTCTAGTGGTTAACGCGTCTTCCCAAATCAGCTGATTTGGAAGTCGAGAGTTCCAGCGTTCAAGTCCTAGTAAAGCCGTTCAAGTCCTAGTTATTTTTACACGGATTTGAATACTAGATCGTGGATACCGGTGTTCTTTGGTGGTTGGGTTTCAATCAACCACACATCTCAGGAATGGTCGAACTGAGAATGTACAAGACTTACACTTCATTTACACTCATACATATCATCTTCATTCATCCTCTGAAGAATTATCTAAACGGTAGTTACCGGAGGCTAAACAGGAAAAAGAAAGAAAAGAAGAGTAGAGAAATTTAATTCCGCAGGTAAGTAAAGGGTGGATTCTTTAGCATACAAGTACAATAGTCACTCCAAATATAGTAAAACGTTACAAAAGATAGTAAAAAATTACAATACATCTCGTTGTAGTGGATTTCTTGTTTTTAATATTTGAGGACAAGATTAAACGTTGTATTAGATTACCCATATATTACACTACTTTATATTAATTGCATTTGGCCTTTTATAAATCGTCGTCACGAAATCCTGACTGCGAGTATGTAAACGCTGAAGCCGTAGCAAAGCCACTCGCTTATATTATAAAACACTTTTGCGGATATTTAATTTTAAATGAAAGAACAGTTAGGAAAGACATATCAAATCTTATAAGGAACATTTTACAAACATTTTATCAAATTTTATGAGGCACGTATAAATAAATAAAATGACCTTTATTAATTCTGCGATTCACGATCTGAAAAGATTATTAAAACAATATTATTAAACAGTACTAAGAGAGTAGTTTGGAAAAAGATTTAATTAATTAATTATAATTAATTAATAATTAAACTGAATTCTACAGAAATAAAATAATATTATCAAGAAACTTTTGTATAATGACATTTCGGGCGCTAAAAAATATTTGTAAATTATTAGTACTGTGCAACGGCTCGCAAATCTCAAGGTCGGTCCAAATTTAGTAGAATTTTTTACAGGGAATATCAATATAAGAATTGAAAAATTTAATAATTAACTCAGTTCCTAGACCACATATCTGCTACCCTTTCCCTTTGTAGAATTTGACTTCAAAGGTTTACCCTTAAAAAAAAAACTACAGAATATGAGCCAAAGAAAGGAAATACTGGTGAGATAAAGAAAAAATTTAATATATTTCTAGAGTATCATGGATGATTTTATAACCCGACTGAAAAAGGTTTGATCACCGTTAAAAATCTTATTATTATTTAAGAAACATTATTTCAATAAATAAATTAAATCTGTATATTAATTTGCCAACACTTTTTAATATTGTAAATATATTTTTCATACATATTTTATCATTTTAATAAAATCGTTTAAAAAAATTAAAACCTACAGGAACCTCAGTTAGTTAACAAAAGTTAAATTAACACAAAACCATATTTGCAAAAAAATAAGCAAAAATGCAAATTCCGATGCATATATATATATATATATATATATACATACTAAACAAAACAAATATAATCTGAACTGTAGTGGAAAGGACTCCCTTCTGAATTGAACAAAAAAATAAAATATCGCGAAGTTACACTAAAATTTAGATATCATATTCGTACAAACAGATATTAAAAATTAAACTTTTTATCAATCACTACCATCAACGCTACCGGTATGGTTTAAACATATTAAATCAAAGAGAGCGCCACACTAAATTTTATACAGTGTTATCTAATAAGTTAATTTATTAAAAAAAAAATTAAAAAACCTTTTAAAAACATGCTTTTAAAAAATCTAAAAAATGGATTATCCAGTAAACATAAATAGAAAATAATTTTGTTGTCAACAAAGTGATATGTATAAAGTTATCTATTTTTTCAAAACCACAATGAAAATAATGGGCGCAACCTCAGTTCTATTTAGCACCTTAACTTTAGGTCATCCAAAAAGATTTACTAGGTATTGTATACTGAAGCTACCATTTCCATTTTGCATCAAAACTTTTGTCATATTTAAAGAATTTATGTCGATATTGAATATGAAAGGGCGCCCCATGCTTTTCATTGTGGTCTTGCGAAAATAGACAGCTTTATACATATTATTGTGTTGAAAACAAAATTATCTTTTATTTATGTTTACTGAGTAATGCATTTTTTAAGTTGGTTGATCGATGATAATCCCAAAAATCTACTGCGCATGTGTACTACTCCTCTTTCCCTTAAGAGCATGAGCAAGTGGTAACCATGGAACGAGAGTTAAAGAAAAGAATGTAAAAAGTAACAATTTAAAGAAATAATTAGTTTTAATTAAGCAAATACAGAAGTAGTTATTTTATCAGCCATGAGTGTATAGTACACCTACCATTCTATACGTAATCAATACAGATAATAAAACAACTCTTTATTTAAGTTTCTCTTTAACAATACAACTTTCCCAGAAAGATCAGAAATCGTGAAAATAGAGTTGATTGTTTCATGCAACATTCCAAAAGTCAGCTTTTTTTATTCATAACTGGCTGTACCCATTATGTTCTTTTTGTCTTTAGTCATTTGATTGGTTTGTTGCAACCCTCAAAGATTCCCTATCTAGCGCCAGTCATTTTATTTCGCTATACCTCCTACATCCTACATCCCTAACAATTTGTTTTACATATTCCAAACGTTGCTTGCCTGCACAATTTTTCCTGTCCTCTCCCTCCTATATTAAAGCGGATGCCTTAATATGTGGCTTATAATTCTGTCTCTTCTTTTAACTAAATTTTTCCAAATGCTTCTTTCTTCATCTATTTGCCGCAACACCTCTTCATTTGTCATTTTATCCATCCATTTGATTTTTAACATTCTCCTATAGCACCACATTTCAAAAGCTTCTACTCTTTCTTCTCAGGTATTCCGATCGTCCAAGTTTCACTTCCATATAAAGCTACGCTCCAAACATATACTTTCAAAAATGTTTTCCTGACGTTTAAATTAATTTTTGATGTAAACAAATTATATTTCTTACTGAAAGCTCGTTTCTCTTGTGCTATTCGGCATTTTATATCGCTCCTTCTTCGTCCATCTTTAGTAATTCCACTTCCCAAATGACAGAACTGTGATAATTTCTTGAATAATTATTTATTTAAGTTTATATATCCCTAGACCACCAGGCCCGTATGTTTTGTTAATTATAACCTAACAGAATCGAAAAGCAACAAAAGATTACCTCCTGCGATCGAGAGAAGTCTCTATTTTCCGAGCGAGAAGACAAGAACTAATTCTCTTGACTTTTCAAAAAAAAAAAAAATATATATATATATATATATATATATATAAATACAAACCCACTGTTTGTGCTAGGTGAGAAAATGTTAATTTTATGAATAACAGTAAATCTAATTTAAATTTTTCAACAGATTCACCAAGCAATATTAAAAACTTCAATAATCCATTTTCTTGAAATGACTAAATCTTGTAAGATAAATATTAATATATTCTAGTATTCCAAATCACGCTTGAATACCCCCTCTTAACTGTTTGTCTATTGAAACCCGAACAAATGAGAAATTATTTTTGAATTTTCAAATAAGCTAAAGTATACGTAGTGAAAAATTTCTGTAATCGGATAAAAAATTCAAAAGGAAAAGAGCATAAATACTTAATCATCATTCCACATTCCGATAAAGTAAGGAGAAAAAAATTAAGTTTATTTAAATTTGTTGAATATTGCTACCCTATGGATTCATGGACAAATTAGTATAACAATTTCTAATGTATCAGCCTCCCCCCCCCCCCCAACCTACATTGAAGGCTAAATACATTCATTATACACCATATTTAATCATCATACACCACCTGGCATTAATATATTTAATATTTAACAACGATGACCATTGAATATCTACTCTAAATTGGCCTTCTCGAATTGAAAACAAGTAACATATATATTTATAATATTATTAAATAGTATACATAAACATAAATATGAAATCAATAATTTAAACTGATTTATTTCATTAAAAACCATATTTTTCTTATTATATTGATAATAGACGATGTATTGACAAAAAATAAAAACTACTGAAGGTGAGAGATTACGTTTTAATAAATTTAGAAAATTAATTAAAACTTGGAAATGTTTTCTTTATCTTTCGCTGCTTCAAAGCATCTGTTGGTGACATCTGTACTGAACGCTAAATATGCTTTGGTTATTTCCATAATAGTGAGCTCCGGGTAAGTAATGAGTCTTTAGTACTGTAGTAACAAGTAATTATCAGTTAAGAGTAGGTTTTCGAATTATAAGGGTTTTAGTTGTTTGATGACAAGTGGTCGGTATGAATTTCAAATAAAGAAAAGTAGATAGAATCACAGGGAAGTGTAGACGATACTGCAAGGGTGATCTCGGTTGTCGCACACAGATGTGGTCATAGCTATGTAGTAGAATAGCGGGTATGGAAGTAAAACATGCAAGCGAGAGCAAGTTACCCTACTTCTACTATCGTAATGACAAGACGAAAGCATTAGCAGTACTTGAAGCTCTAATGCCCTTTAAAAGGTTTCCTTACTTACTCATTCCGTCTGTCTTTCTCTGTCACTATGTTCGCTTTTCTCCTTCCATTCCTCCAACAATTCCATACCTAGTTCCTATTTTCTCCATCATTCTTCTTCACACAAATTACCACAATAATTCAATAATTATCAGTTAGAGGCTCGGCTGATAAACTTTGCACATATATGCGTAGCATGAGAAAGAAAAGAGATATTGGAATGAAATAAAAAAATGAATAAAAGTACAATATCATAGCATAATCCCCGTTTTCACTGATACACTTTTTCCAACGTGCGATAAGTTTTTGGATTCCGTCACTGAAAAATTCTGGTGGTCTTTCTCGGATCCAAGTAGCCACAGCTTTCTTCACCTGATTGTCGGTTGTGTAATGATTACCTTTGAGGTCCCTCTTGAAATAAGGGAAAAAGTGGAAGTCGCACAGAGCCAAATCCGGCGAGAATGGCGGATGCGGAATAGGCTCAATCTTCAGCTTGCGGAGAGCCATCAGAGAGTTTGCGCGGTACCCATCATACACAGATTTTACGGTAACCCAATTGCTTGATAATATGGCCTACTCGTTCTTTACATATGCCTAACTGAATAGCGATGCGTTGCTGGGCGATTCGCCGGTCACTTTGGAGCAAACTGTCCACCTCCTTTCGATGTTTCTTGTCAGTCACAGAAACTGGACGTCCGCTGCGAGGTGTGTCCTCAACTGTCGGTTTACCAGCTTTACATTCCCAAATTTTATACCTATTCACAGTACTCCTGTCAACAGTTTCACTACCCTAAACCGCTTTTAAACGATGTAAAATATTCGTAGGATTCACATTCTCTGCTGTTAAAAATTCTATCACTGCACGCTATTTTTAATCGTGTTGATATATTGGCCGTACTCGACTTCATTTTAACTCCTACTGAAGACAAACAAGTAAACTGATTTCAACGCATTATGGCAGATTTGTAGAGGGGGATTTTGGGTATCGTGTGCTGCCACGCCCAACTCTATAGTACCTTTTGTTTCCATGTAGCACGCTAGTGTGCAAAGTTTATCAGCCGAGCCTCGTAAGATACTGAGTTCAATCGGCATTATTAATTCAATAACTAAAATCGCGACCCTTGTCATCTTTTTGGAAAGAATATTAAAAAATTGACAACACAGTAATAGGACTTTCTCGTCACGCCGATTTTTTTTGATGCACGGCTTATACACAAAAAACTTAATTTAAAATATTTATTACTCTTTCAAATATAAATATTAATAATCAATGCCCCATATATAGAACTAATCTGACCAACTTTGGTCAAAATCGGTCCAGTAGTTATGAAGATATAAGAAGTGCAACAACGAACACAACGTACATACGAATATCCGGAAAATTTCCATCCGGTTTTTTGGTTGTTTGTGTTCTGTAGGCGTCAAAACGTCAAGACGTCAAGATCCGATGAAAACCGCATATTCCCACGGAGATAATCGGATTCCCAATAATAGTATTCAATGGCATATGGAAAAAAGGAATTCATTTTTTGTGCTATCAAAATAAAAAATTAATGATTCTTTCAAAATGTATTCTTTTAAAGAATATTTATTTACTTTTTCTAAGACGTCGCGACCAAAAGATTTAAATTCTAATTGAAAATATTTTTTTCTTCCTCAAATAAAACGTAGAAGAGTATTTTTTTTTAAATTTAATGCCTAAAAAAATCTAGAGTTTAGAAAATCGACTAAGTTAGTAGTTGTAAAATTTAAAACAATCAACTAGTTTTATGTTCACAAAATCTCCTTATCCTGTCTTGCTTTTGTTTATTGTTTATACATTTTTTTAAAGAGAACAATATCACGTTCTTTTTAAACATTTCTTATTATTTTGTTCGTACTTCTTTTTTACTTAAGATAAAAACTTATTAAATAAAGTTTAATAATATCTAACAACAGAACAGAACCAAAGTGTTTCAAATATTAATATTTTCTACCGTTCGATTCCCAAATTCTGTATAGTGTTGCCGTTTAAAGGGAAAAAATGAGGTAAACAAGTGTGTCAGTTCTTGTACTACTTATACTACAAGAATTAGTCATCTTTTGATAATAACATACACATTAATGTATTTCCTACTAAGAAAAGAGCTGCCGAATATCACTACTAATAAAAACGCACTATGCCACAACACCAATGGCGGCTCGCGTATAGGCACTGTGGAACTGCAGCACCCCCAGTTCCCACTTGATATTATTGATAACATTTAATATAATGAGTCCTTTTTTCTTTAATTCTTTCTTTATAGTTGTACAATATATAATCCTTAAGCTTACTGTCAGCAGCCATCCCCCAGTTTAAGAAAATGATTAAAAAATTTTGTATGGAACTGTACGCGTCACAGTTCCGGCGGAGTGGTTATTGGCTGTTTTGGGCATGTGCACATAAGAAGCTGCACGCGATACTGCGAGGAATGGAGAGCACTGTCGCTCCCGCAGTTCCGACCCTAGCGTGCTGATGGAAGGTAGTTTTTTTTTACACCGCGTGTGTATGGAACGTTCCTTGTACGTTCGCTTATCTAGTTTAGTCGATGAAAGGAATATGAAAGTGGTTTAGTTGTTTTTTGTTGTTTGTGGGAACAATCAGAAGATAGTGAAAAGCAAGGACTCTTTGATTGCCAAATCTGTTCAAAAAAACGCTGGAAGGGCGAAAGAGAAGATAATTAGTAAAAACTAATAATGTATTTGTTTCTGTGTACATAGAATTTTAAATCAAGCACTATTGGACTATAGTGTTTTTAAGCGGACATTTTATTAAGTTATTATCTAATAATACTAAAAAATATTATCCGTACTAGTAGAATAGAAATGCCGGTTTAAACGCAATTTCAAGGTCATTCGACGCTGTGAACCCCTGGTGCGAGGCTAGATGAGGCGAGGTGAGCACCTCGTGCGAGGCTATAACAAGGCGAGGTGAGCACCTCGTGCGAGGCTATAACATTGAGCTACTGACAGCTCCGTGGCGTGAGTGGTAGAGTTTCAGCCTTTCATCCGGAGATCTCGGGTTCTAATCCCGGTAAAATAATAAAACCTTTTAAAATATAAATATACAAATTTAATAAAAACTATAACAATTACGTCAACGAACAAGCAGATATAAATCGTTATTATTTTCCTTATGAAAAACGCTAAATAACTGCACAATCATGTTATGTGAACCCTGGTGCGAGGCTAGATGAGGCGAGGTGAGCACCTCGTGCGAGGCTATAACAAGGCGAGGTGAGCACCTCGTGCGAGGCTATAACATTGAGCTACTGACAGCTCCGTGGCGTGAGTGGTAGAGTTTCAGCCTTTCATCCGGAGATCCCGGGTTCGAATCCCGGTAAAATAATAAAACCTTTTAAAATATAAATATACAAATATAATAAAAACTATAACAATTACGTCAACGAACAAGTAGATATAAATCGTTATTATTTTCCTTATGAAAAACGCTAAATAACTGCACAATCATGTTTAGACCTGCTTATCTATTGCAGACACATCTGCTCAAGTTTTAACAATTTTTTTTTTCCTTATAAACAGGAAACGCTTATCAACCGCTTGTTTCGACATCCTTATCACCAATCACATCCGCTCGACTCTGATTAAAACAAAAATTAATCTTTTCCTTATAAAACAGGAAAACAGTCAACCCCGCATCCTACCAACTGGTATAATTAGCGAACTTCGAACAGTGCACTACCATTTCAAAAGTGGATTTGATTGCAGACGAAGAGTTTATACTGTACGTTGTTGAATGTGATATATTTGAAAATTTTGATCCGAATATTGGTATATGTTTATATTGAATCAATTCGGAATATATATGAACGAAAGAAGAAGAAGCATCATAGTAAATAATCAGGTAAGTGTTTTGATTCTTAATAAGATAAGTTATGTAGAAAGCATTAATGGTGTTCTCACCTAACTTTTAGTTCAAACACTATTTAAAAAACTACCTAAGATAAGTCAGTGTCTTAAGAAATTAGAAATAATAACAGTAAAATCTCTGAAAATATAAATTTAATAAAAAAGTAGAATAATAAATTTTAAAAATTAAAAGAGAACTATTAACAATGTCCGCTATTATGTTATGGCATATAGATATAATTAAAATTAAATTTTGAAATATATCTGAAAAGTTAAACATATTTATTTAAACAAAATCGAAAATGTATGACTAGTTTACGAGCTCAAAATGCCACATCCATATCGTTAATATCGTATCGATTATAATTCGATATATCGTCCTAACCTAAAGTATTCGATATATCAGCATAACGTATTTTTAGTCGATGTTAATTTACGCGCGCAATTTTCCACATCTAATACCGTTTATATCGTTTCATCCTAACTTAATTAGTCGGTGTTAATATTAAGCATGCAAAGTGATACATCCAGTATAATTAAAATATAAATTATCCATATCTAACATTAATCAAAAAACTAGAAAAAGTATTTTTTCTTATTTGTTTAAGATATGCTCAATAAGCTGCCATATAATATCGTATTACAACTTTACGTAACTCTTCAAGTTTTTTCGGCTGCAAATAAAAATTATTATAAAAATTACATCATGCTTCATGTGGGTAACAAAAAAAATATATGTAAGGTACATAAAAACGATGTAAACGAATATAAAATGAACATAAAAGATCATGAAAGAACCATAATCAAACGTGAAACATACATAAACGAACATGAACCATACCTGAACAGTATACGAAACGAACATGAAACTTACATGATAAAAACATGAATTCAACATAAACGAACATGAAACAACTTAATCAATCATAAAATGAAAATGAAAGAGTTATAATTCAAATATTAAAGATCATAACAGAAACGTAAAAAGTCAAACAAAATGAAAATGAAAATTATTATAAACAAATATGAAATGAGCATAAAAACAATGTCAACTTTGGACGATTTCTTCATGCTTACATTGGAATTCGTAAGTGTAAATCGTACTAGTGCCTTTATCTTCTGATAACCAGCATTAGAGTTACTTAATCAGTCAAATTTAACAAGATACATAAAAACGATGTAAACGGATATAAAATGAACATAAAAGATCATGAAAGAACCATAATCAAACGTGAAACATACATAAACGAACATGAACCATACCTGAACAGTATACGAAACGAACAAGAAACTTACATGATAAAAACATGAATTCAACATAAACGAACATGAAACAACTTAATCAATCATAAAATGAAAATGAAAGAGTTATAATTCGAATATTAAAGATCATAACAGAAACGTAAAAACGTCAAACAAAATGAAAATGAAAATTATTATAAACAAATATGAAATGAGCATAAAAACAATGTCAACTTTGGACGATTTCTTCATGCTTACATTGGAATTCGTAAGTGTAAATCGTACTAGTGCCTTTATCTTCTGATAACCAGCATTAGAGTTACTTAATCAGTCAAATTTAACAAGATACATAAAAACGATGTAAACGAATATAAAATGAACATAAAAGATCATGAAAGAACCATAATCAAACGTGAAACATACATAAACGAACATGAACCATACCTGAACAGTATACGAAACGAACATGAAAGAAACTTACATGATAAAAACATGAATTCAACATAAACGAACATGAAACAACTTAATCAATCATAAAATGAAAATGAAAGAGTTATAATTCGAATATTAAAGATCATAACAGAAACGTAAAAACGTCAAACAAAATGAAAATGAAAATTATTATAAACAAATATGAAATGAGCATAAAAACAATGTCAACTTTGGACGATTTCTTCATGCTTACATTGGAATTCGTAAGTGTAAATCGTACTAGTGCCTTTATCTTCTGATAACCAGCATTAGAGTTACTTAATCAGTCAAATTTAACTATAACTCAGTTGAGTTTGGTTTGATTTACGACTACATTAAAACTTAAGTAAATGTACAAGACATCTAAATTTAATTATCAAATGGACTTTACTCGTTTAAATCTGATCCGATTTCAAATGTTATTTGAGTTCCATCATATTAGTGGTCATATGTTGTATACCTGACTGGATACACATAGACGAGGTAACGCACAGGCTTTTAATAATCGTTTTTTCCTGTTCGAGGTCAAGACGTCGCTATCGATCACGTGATACCATTTCAATTTTTTTGTAATATCTGAAACAAATTAAAATAACATATATCGTAACATTGTTTTTTTTTTGGTGTGTTTCATTATATATATTATTTATTTTATTTGTTTAAAAGTATTTTTTAATTGTATTTATTTTAATTGTTTAAAAGTATTTATTTTTTTTTAATTTATAAAGTATTTTTTTAAATTTAATTAAATAATTTATTTGATTTGATTTGATTGAAAGTTATTTGATAATACCATACTGTTCCATTAGTATTTATTTTTTTAATTAATTAAAGTAAAACTTACCTTGCTAATTAAGATGAAAATGTAATGATCTCTCTCCGATCGATGTATTCACTTTCAATAACAGATTGCGAATGATGAAATCACACAAATTTTTTCACTTATTTACAATCACAACCGGATTTAAACGACGCAAGTTATAGGTAAGAAATTAAAATAAATACGATTCGTGGAATTATTTATCGTGTCGATAAGAACAAAAAAAAAATAATTGGCTTGTGGTTTTAATTATTAAAAAAAAAAAACATTTTCCTTATCGCATCCGCTCTTATTAGAGACGACGTTCCAGTTCGCACGTGCGCACTAACGGCTAGTGCGCATGCGCCGATTCATATACAAAAACGGCCCGAAAGAGAGAAGAGAGAAAATAAAGAGGGAAGGGGCAGGATAGGCATTCGTGTATCGGAGACTGCAACGATGGTATAGAAACGGTGGCTGTGTGTGTGTGTGTGTGTGTGTGTGTGTGTGTGTGTGTGTGTGTGTGTGTGTGTGTGTATTAATATTACTGTACCATAGCAAATACGATTCTTGGAATTATTTTTCGTGACGATAAGAATGATTTGATAAGAAAAATAATTGACTCAACCAGATGTTGTTAAGCAATTAAAATAAATATTGATAATAATAATTTATGGCTTTGATAAAAAAAAAAAAAAAAAAAAAAATTGGTTCAATTCGTGGAATTAATTATCGTGACGATAACAATAAAAAATTATTTATAGCGTTGATAAGAAATAATTGGCTCGACCGGATGTGATTAGTAGATAAGAACTTAAAATAAAAATAATTTATGGCTTTATAAATTATATTAGGTATACATCATATTAGTGGTCATATGTTGTATACCTGACTGGATACACATAGACGAGGTAACGCGCAGGCTTTTAATATTCGTTTTTTCCTGTTCGAGGTCAAGACGTCGCTATCGATCACGTGGCTTGGGTGTGGTACTTTGTGCGCGTATGATAATTTCCATGTTTCTTTTGGTCGAGATGACGTAATGGTTTTTTCCTGTTCAAACATGTTTGAGCTCACGCGGCTTGGGTGTGGTACTTTGTGCGCGTGTAATAACTGTCATGTTTTCTATTGGTCGAGATGACGGCATTGTGTGAGTGGTGGGAAGAAGAGGTATATAATGCGTTATTATAAATACTGTTTAACTCATTCACTTCTTGTAACTCGCTGTGTTCGCTTGTATCTCATGTTTATATTGATTCAATACGGAATATATATTTGAACCAAAGAAGAAGAAGCATCATATTAAATAACAAGGTAAGTGTTTTGATTCTTAATAAGATATGTTTATGTAGAAAGCCTCTAAGCATTAATGGTGTTCTCACCTAACTTTTAGTACAAACACTAATTAAAACCTTCCTAAGATAAGTCAGTATCTTAGAAATTAGAAATATTAACAGTAAAATCTCTTAAAATATAAATTTAAAAAATTAAAAGAGAACTATTAAAAATGTCCTCTTTTATGTTATGTCACATAGATATAATTAAAATTAAATTTTGATGTATATCTGAAAAATTAAACATTTATTTAATTAAACAAAATCGAAAATGTTGTTTCCATTATAGAAACATCTAATTAAAAAAGTAAATATAATTACATTGTCTATGCATATAATCTTCGCTCATATTATATAACGAATCATGTTTTTTTTAAATTGCAAATTTTATTGTAATCTGTACAACGTAAGTTATAGACTACTCATGCTTCATGTGGCTAACAAAAAAAAATATGTAAGGTACATAAAAACGATGGATATAAACGAATATAAAATGAACATAAAAGATCATGAAAGGATCATAATCGAACGTGATACACGCATAAACGAACATGAACCATACCTGAACAGTATACGAAACGAACATAAAAGTTCATGAAACTAACATGATAAAAACATGAATTCAACATAAACGAACATGAAATAACTTAAACAATCATAAAATGAAAATGAAAGTCATAATTCGAATATTAAAGATCATAACATAAACGTAAAAGCATCCTAAATTATTATAAACAAATATGAAATGTGCATAAAAACAATGATAACTTTGGTCGATTTCTTCATGCTTACATTGGAATTCGTAAGCGTAAATCGTACTAGCGCCTTTATCTTCTGATAACCAGCATTAGAGTTACTTAAACAGTCAAATTTATCTGTAACTCACACGAGTTTGGTTTAATTTACGACTAAGTTAAAACTTAAGTATACAAGACAACTAAATTAAATTATCAACTGAACTTTACTCGTTTGATTAACTCTTATCCGATTTCAATTGTTATCGATTCATTCTTACGAATCGATACTGTGTACACACATCCGGTTGAAAATTAAAACTCAAGTAGCTGCTCCCTTTAAAGTCCGCCAACTAGGTACTTAAGCTGTCTCCTCTAGGCGATTTCTTCAGTCCTGCATTGGATTTCGTGAGAGTAAGTTGTACTAGTGCTTATATTCGGATAACCAGCCTTAGATTTACTTAAACAGTCAAATTGTAAGTTATCCGAGTTTGGTTTGATCTACGCCTACAACATCATAATTGTTAGCTTAATACAGCAATTAGACCGACTACGATAAACTTAATGTAAGTATATAAGACTACATAAATATTATTCGCATTATTAATTCTCACCCGATATATAGGCTCATATTCGACCACAATCTAATTCGTGATTGTTACTGTTTTTTGTTGCAGGAACATGTCTGGAGTAAACCGTTACAAGAAGATCAGACTCTCTGCGATCGATCAAGTCGGCCGGTTCATCCTTGTTGAAAACGCATTCAATTGCAACCTGGCCACATATTACTACAAGAATGACAATCAAACAAACAAGGACATCGGACCACTTTTAAATTCTATGAAGCTTGAAATCGGAACGTTGCTGACCGAAACGGTTGATCGCTATGGTTCTATAAAATACAACATCTTAATCGAGCTGTCGTACGAAAAGCCAATGATCGATGAGTATAGAGACATATGCTTCAAAACAAAAAACTTTGCGGTCATCAACGTGAACGATATCGAACATTCGACAGAAGCTGCGTTCGAGTCATTGCTTCGCGAAGAGACCAATTTTGAAGGAAAGCAGAGCGGTTGGACGCTTCTGAGTATTGATGGGGTCTTAGTTCGCATAAATCGTTACCGTCCACTCAAAGGGTCATCTTTCATTCCTCTACCTAAATCCATCCTACACAAACATGCCGTCGTCAACGTGAAGAATAACGACGATCTTTGTTTCGTATGGTCGATCCTGTGCAAGTACGTGCAAGGTCGTGATCGTAATCGTATAGATAAGAGATACGACGCCCTATTAAACAAATACAATTTTGGTTCCCTTAACTTTCCAACACCTTTGAGTGATGTCTACAAATTCGAAAAAATGAACGATGGGGTTTCTGTAAACATTTACTCGGTAGATGAAAACGAAAACATCATTCCGATCAAGGTTTGTTCTGCTGAAAAACATGACCATTTTGATCTTTTGTTGCTAGTCGAAGGCGATCGCCATCATTTCTGTTTCATTTCCGATTTCGAAAGGTTGATAGGATCCCAGCTGACGAAACATGAGCATGGAATTAAGATTTGTAAAAGGTGTTTCACCTACTACAAAACTGATAAAGATTGTGCAAGAAAAATGGCGGATCATCTCGAAAGATGCAGCAGTAATCCTCCTGCAAGAGTAGTTCTCCCCGAAGTGCAGGAAGATGGCTCTCAACCCGTATTGCAATTCAAGAATTACCATCATATGTTTCCAGTTCCTATAGTATGTTACGCCGATTTTGAATGTATCTTAAAACCGATCGCAAAGTGCTATCCTAACCCCAAAAGTTCATACACCGTTTCTACGGAGCAGCACATCCCCATGAGCTATTGTGTGTATTTTGTAGTTCATCCTTCCACGCCGGAAGCCGTTCGAAACGTGATTCCAACAGACCCTATACTTTACAGAGGAAAAGAAGCGTCCTGTTCGTTTATGCAACTCCTCCATGACGTAGCTGCTCGTGTTGGTGAAGTCCTAAAAGTGTACAAAGTAATGGAATTTTCTGAAGAAGACAGAAATTCCTTCGACTCAGCCACAAAGTGTCAGATGTGTAATGTGAAATTCACCCCTGAGGTCCGACCGGTGAGAGACCACTGTCACATCACAGGAAACTACCGCGCAGCACTATGTTCCATATGTAACCTGAAAAGGGTTAGTCGGACCTTCATCCCCGTTTTCATACATAACAGTTCAAACTATGATTCCCATTTCATCGTCAGAGAACTAGGCTATGACGAAAAACAAATCACTGTGATCCCGAACTCTACCGAAAAATACATCTCCTTTTCGAAGAGAATCAACGACCGTATTTCCGTTCGCTTTATCGACACCTACCGATTCATGGCCTCCAGCCTAGATTACCTTGTAAAAACCATACCTACCGATAAATTCAACCATACCAAAAGGTTTTTCAACGAATCGGATATGCCCCTTGTTACCAGAAAAGGAGTCTACCCATACGAGTACACCACCTCTTGGGAAACCCTAGAAGAGACCTCTCTTCCTCCGATAGAGGAATTCTACAGCAGTCTCACGGGATCGGGTATATCCGAAGATGACTATGAACATGCGATAAAAGTGTGGGACCATTTCAAAATAAACACACTAGGTCAATATAGCGATCTTTACCTGAAATGCGACGTGCTGCTCCTGTCGGACGTTTTCGAAAATTTCAGATCCCTATGCCTTAGGGAATATAGTCTAGACTGTGCGCATTACTTCACCCTGCCTGGTTTCTCGTTCGATGCGATGTTGTTCAAAACGAATATCCAACTTGAACTGATCACAGATTACGACATCTACATGTTCTTTGAAAAAGGTATCCGCGGTGGTATTTCGGTTTGTGTTAAAAAACATGGGGAAGCAAATAACCCCTACATCCCAGATGGATATAATCCCCATCAACCGCCCAAATACCTCATCTACCTTGACGCCAACAACTTATACGGCTGGGCCTTGAGCCAATGTCTTCCGTACAAGGATATACGGTGGGTAACGACTGAAGAAAAAGATTCTGTGATGGCAAATTTCATGGCCATACCAGACGATGGTCCAACCGGATATATACTCGAAGTAGATGTCGAATATCCCTCACACCTCCACAATGCGCACAGTGACTTTCCCTTTCTGCCTACGAACGAAACCCCTCCGATCTCTAATTACCCCAAACTCATCCCATCGTTACGGAACAAGTCGAAATATATCTGTCACTTCTCCACCCTAAAACAGGCGATTAGAAACGGACTTCGGGTTACCAAAGTTCACAAAATGTTGCAGTTCGCACAGTCCGCATGGTTGAAGGGCTACATTGAGCTCAACACGCTGAATCGCCAAGCAGCTCGAAATGAATTTGAAAAAGACCTCTTTAAACTGATGAACAATGCAGTTTTCGGAAAATGTATGGAGAACGTTAGAAAGAGGGTTAACATCGAATTGGTTTCCTCTGAAAAAAGGCTGATGAAGCTCATCAGTAAACCTACCTTTCAGGATAGGATCATATATAATGAAACTCTATGCGCCGTTCAGTGCTCTAAGGAAAAGATATATTTCGACAAACCTATATACGTGGGTCTGTCCGTGCTCGAGTTGAGCAAGACTCTTATGTATGACTTTCACTATGATGTTATGAAAAAAAAGTACGGATCGAAAATATCTCTACTGTACATGGATACGGACAGTTTTTTCTACGAAGTGAAAACTGACGACTTTTACCAAGACCTACAAGAAAGTACGTTCGCAGATTACTTCGACACGTCCGACTACCCGGTAGCTCATCCCTGTCACTCGCTGAAGAATAAGAAAGTGATAGGAAAATTCAAGGATGAGTGCAGCGGAATACCGATCCGAGAGTTCATCGGCTTGAGAGCAAAACTATATACGTTCAAAACTGGTCCTGGAAAAATTATCAAAAAAGCTAAAGGAATAAAAAAGAATGTAGTTAAAAACGAAATTGAATTTGAAGATTATAAAAAGTGTTTGCTCGATAGTAATACTGTTGTGTACAGGACCATGAAGATGTTTAGATCTAAAAAACACATAATCGAAACTATCCAACAGAACAAATTAGCTCTAAGTTATTTTGACGATAAACGTGTCGCTATAGACAGACTAAATACTCTGCCGTGGGGTCATGTCAGTATCCCGCTGGAATTGAATCAAGTATTTAACGATAGGACCGAGGCGACCACATCGGAGGAAGTGATGGAGTAATTCGTGGCTAACATGGTATTCATATTAAAACATGGTCTGGAAGTGGGGTTGGAAGGCCAGCTTCTGGAGGTTGGCGGCGGGGGTCCAACAGGATCGCCGTCGCTGGATGCCCCAGGAGACGCTGGAAACCCTCACGGAAGGGCAGCACATGAAGAGCCACTAGCACGCGCGGAGACGATGCTATATGATAGTGTGTTCCATACCGTTTTGTGAGAGGGAGAGGTTTTTAGTAGGTCCCTGTGTCCGCAGGAAACCCCACATACCCCACACTTCTACTGATTATCTGGCTGCAGATTAAAATATATATATATATATATATATATAAAAAAGGAAAACAGGTATTTTAACGTTACGTTATACATATTTAAAAAAAAAAAAAAAAAAAAAAAAAAAAAAAAAAAAAAAAAAAAAAAAAAAAAAAAAATTCGAGTGTTTTATAGTAGGCCTCTCGGGGAGAGATTTCACTCATGTAAAAAAAAAAATCTCAACGCGCCGCTGTTGCTACCTCCAGGGTGGTGTGGAAACGCAACAATCATTTTTTACTTATTTATGTAAAAACAATAAGTGAGAAATGAACCCGAGACCTACGGATGAAAGGCCGAGACAATAAAAACTATAACAGCGAGCGTCTGTAAGCATTAATGACTGCCTCTTCGAGACGTGAGATACCTTCTTATCTAAGGAGGTTTTAAATAACGTTTGAGCTAAAATTTAGGTGAGAATATCATTAATGCTTACAGACCTTCTACACTTATGTTTTTCAAAGAGATAAATATTTAAAACATTTAACTTATTAAGAAGATGATGATGATGTTTAATAAAATCCAGTTCCGATCTGTCGCTTTTAGAAAATATTTAACTACACCTTTTAACAATTATTTAAAGATACAAACACAATGCAGGAGCATAAATGATATGACTAGTAGTCTTTGAATAATATAACGGGATGTAACTGTACGAGGGAAAACGATGTATCAATTCTTAGAAACGGTATATGTGTGAGTGTTTACGGAATGCGCGTGATCGATAATTTTAAAAACAGGATGCGATAACAGTGTAGAGTTAATTGCCAAACTGATAAATAACGTTATTTCTCGCTTGATTACTGTGGAATGGAAGATCATAGCTTTCAGTCGCTCGCTGTTATAGTTTTTATTGTCTCGGCCTTTCATCCGTAGGTCTCGGGTTCATTTCTCACTTATTGTTTTTACATAAATAAGTAAAAAATGATTGTTGCGTTTCCACACCACCCTGGAGGTAGCAACAGCGGCGCGTTGAGATTTTTTTTTTTACATGAGTGAAATCTCTCCCCGAGAGGCCTACTATAAAACACTCGAATTTTTTTTTTTTTTTTTTTTTTTTTTTTTTTTTTTTTTTTTTTTTTTTTTTTTTTAAATATGTATAACGTAACGTTAAAATACCTGTTTTCCTTTTTTATATATATATATATATATATATATTTTAATCTGCAGCCAGATAATCAGTAGAAGTGTGGGGTATGTGGGGTTTCCTGCGGACACAGGGACCTACTAAAAACCTCTCCCTCTCACAAAACGGTATGGAACACACTATCATATAGCATCGTCTCCGCGCGTGCTAGTGGCTCTTCATGTGCTGCCCTTCCGTGAGGGTTTCCAGCGTCTCCTGGGGCATCCAGCGACGGCGATCCTGTTGGACCCCCGCCGCCAACCTCCAGAAGCTGGCCTTCCAACCCCACTTCCAGACCATGTTTTAATATGAATACCATGTTAGCCACGAATTACTCCATCACTTCCTCCGATGTGGTCGCCTCGGTCCTATCGTTAAATACTTGATTCAATTCCAGCGGGATACTGACATGACCCCACGGCAGAGTATTTAGTCTGTCTATAGCGACACGTTTATCGTCAAAATAACTTAGAGCTAATTTGTTCTGTTGGATAGTTTCGATTATGTGTTTTTTAGATCTAAACATCTTCATGGTCCTGTACACAACAGTATTACTATCGAGCAAACACTTTTTATAATCTTCAAATTCAATTTCGTTTTTAACTACATTCTTTTTTATTCCTTTAGCTTTTTTGATAATTTTTCCAGGACCAGTTTTGAACGTATATAGTTTTGCTCTCAAGCCGATGAACTCTCGGATCGGTATTCCGCTGCACTCATCCTTGAATTTTCCTATCACTTTCTTATTCTTCAGCGAGTGACAGGGATGAGCTACCGGGTAGTCGGACGTGTCGAAGTAATCTGCGAACGTACTTTCTTGTAGGTCTTGGTAAAAGTCGTCAGTTTTCACTTCGTAGAAAAAACTGTCCGTATCCATGTACAGTAGAGATATTTTCGATCCGTACTTTTTTTTCATAACATCATAGTGAAAGTCATACATAAGAGTCTTGCTCAACTCGAGCACGGACAGACCCACGTATATAGGTTTGTCGAAATATATCTTTTCCTTAGAGCACTGAACGGCGCATAGAGTTTCATTATATATGATCCTATCCTGAAAGGTAGGTTTACTGATGAGCTTCATCAGCCTTTTTTCAGAGGAAACCAATTCGATGTTAACCCTCTTTCTAACGTTCTCCATACATTTTCCGAAAACTGCATTGTTCATCAGTTTAAAGAGGTCTTTTTCAAATTCATTTCGAGCTGCTTGGCGATTCAGCGTGTTGAGCTCAATGTAGCCCTTCAACCATGCGGACTGTGCGAACTGCAACATTTTGTGAACTTTGGTAACCCGAAGTCCGTTTCTAATCGCCTGTTTTAGGGTGGAGAAGTGACAGATATATTTCGACTTGTTCCGTAACGATGGGATGAGTTTGGGGTAATTAGAGATCGGAGGGGTTTCGTTCGTAGGCAGAAAGGGAAAGTCACTGTGCGCATTGTGGAGGTGTGAGGGATATTCGACATCTACTTCGAGTATATATCCGGTTGGACCATCGTCTGGTATGGCCATGAAATTTGCCATCACAGAATCTTTTTCTTCAGTCGTTACCCACCGTATATCCTTGTACGGAAGACATTGGCTCAAGGCCCAGCCGTATAAGTTGTTGGCGTCAAGGTAGATGAGGTATTTGGGCGGTTGATGGGGATTATATCCATCTGGGATGTAGGGGTTATTTGCTTCCCCATGTTTTTTAACACAAACCGAAATACCACCGCGGATACCTTTTTCAAAGAACATGTAGATGTCGTAATCTGTGATCAGTTCAAGTTGGATATTCGTTTTGAACAACATCGCATCGAACGAGAAACCAGGCAGGGTGAAGTAATGCGCACAGTCTAGACTATATTCCCTAAGGCATAGGGATCTGAAATTTTCGAAAACGTCCGACAGGAGCAGCACGTCGCATTTCAGGTAAAGATCGCTATATTGACCTAGTGTGTTTATTTTGAAATGGTCCCACACTTTTATCGCATGTTCATAGTCATCTTCGGATATACCCGATCCCGTGAGACTGCTGTAGAATTCCTCTATCGGAGGAAGAGAGGTCTCTTCTAGGGTTTCCCAAGAGGTGGTGTACTCGTATGGGTAGACTCCTTTTCTGGTAACAAGGGGCATATCCGATTCGTTGAAAAACCTTTTGGTATGGTTGAATTTATCGGTAGGTATGGTTTTTACAAGGTAATCTAGGCTGGAGGCCATGAATCGGTAGGTGTCGATAAAGCGAACGGAAATACGGTCGTTGATTCTCTTCGAAAAGGAGATGTATTTTTCGGTAGAGTTCGGGATCACAGTGATTTGTTTTTCGTCATAGCCTAGTTCTCTGACGATGAAATGGGAATCATAGTTTGAACTGTTATGTATGAAAACGGGGATGAAGGTCCGACTAACCCTTTTCAGGTTACATATGGAACATAGTGCTGCGCGGTAGTTTCCTGTGATGTGACAGTGGTCTCTCACCGGTCGGACCTCAGGGGTGAATTTCACATTACACATCTGACACTTTGTGGCTGAGTCGAAGGAATTTCTGTCTTCTTCAGAAAATTCCATTACTTTGTACACTTTTAGGACTTCACCAACACGAGCAGCTACGTCATGGAGGAGTTGCATAAACGAACAGGACGCTTCTTTTCCTCTGTAAAGTATAGGGTCTGTTGGAATCACGTTTCGAACGGCTTCCGGCGTGGAAGGATGAACTACAAAATACACACAATAGCTCATGGGGATGTGCTGCTCCGTAGAAACGGTGTATGAACTTTTGGGGTTAGGATAGCACTTTGCGATCGGTTTTAAGATACATTCAAAATCGGCGTAACATACTATAGGAACTGGAAACATATGATGGTAATTCTTGAATTGCAATACGGGTTGAGAGCCATCTTCCTGCACTTCGGGGAGAACTACTCTTGCAGGAGGATTACTGCTGCATCTTTCGAGATGATCCGCCATTTTTCTTGCACAATCTTTATCAGTTTTGTAGTAGGTGAAACACCTTTTACAAATCTTAATTCCATGCTCATGTTTCGTCAGCTGGGATCCTATCAACCTTTCGAAATCGGAAATGAAACAGAAATGATGGCGATCGCCTTCGACTAGCAACAAAAGATCAAAATGGTCATGTTTTTCAGCAGAACAAACCTTGATCGGAATGATGTTTTCGTTTTCATCTACCGAGTAAATGTTTACAGAAACCCCATCGTTCATTTTTTCGAATTTGTAGACATCACTCAAAGGTGTTGGAAAGTTAAGGGAACCAAAATTGTATTTGTTTAATAGGGCGTCGTATCTCTTATCTATACGATTACGATCACGACCTTGCACGTACTTGCACAGGATCGACCATACGAAACAAAGATCGTCGTTATTCTTCACGTTGACGACGGCATGTTTGTGTAGGATGGATTTAGGTAGAGGAATGAAAGATGACCCTTTGAGTGGACGGTAACGATTTATGCGAACTAAGACCCCATCAATACTCAGAAGCGTCCAACCGCTCTGCTTTCCTTCAAAATTGGTCTCTTCGCGAAGCAATGACTCGAACGCAGCTTCTGTCGAATGTTCGATATCGTTCACGTTGATGACCGCAAAGTTTTTTGTTTTGAAGCATATGTCTCTATACTCATCGATCATTGGCTTTTCGTACGACAGCTCGATTAAGATGTTGTATTTTATAGAACCATAGCGATCAACCGTTTCGGTCAGCAACGTTCCGATTTCAAGCTTCATAGAATTTAAAAGTGGTCCGATGTCCTTGTTTGTTTGATTGTCATTCTTGTAGTAATATGTGGCCAGGTTGCAATTGAATGCGTTTTCAACAAGGATGAACCGGCCGACTTGATCGATCGCAGAGAGTCTGATCTTCTTGTAACGGTTTACTCCAGACATGTTCCTGCAACAAAAAACAGTAACAATCACGAATTAGATTGTGGTCGAATATGAGCCTATATATCGGGTGAGAATTAATAATGCGAATAATATTTATGTAGTCTTATATACTTACATTAAGTTTATCGTAGTCGGTCTAATTGCTGTATTAAGCTAACAATTATGATGTTGTAGGCGTAGATCAAACCAAACTCGGATAACTTACAATTTGACTGTTTAAGTAAATCTAAGGCTGGTTATCCGAATATAAGCACTAGTACAACTTACTCTCACGAAATCCAATGCAGGACTGAAGAAATCGCCTAGAGGAGACAGCTTAAGTACCTAGTTGGCGGACTTTAAAGGGAGCAGCTACTTGAGTTTTAATTTTCAACCGGATGTGTGTACACAGTATCGATTCGTAAGAATGAATCGATAACAATTGAAATCGGATAAGAGTTAATCAAACGAGTAAAGTTCAGTTGATAATTTAATTTAGTTGTCTTGTATACTTAAGTTTTAACTTAGTCGTAAATTAAACCAAACTCGTGTGAGTTACAGATAAATTTGACTGTTTAAGTAACTCTAATGCTGGTTATCAGAAGATAAAGGCGCTAGTACGATTTACGCTTACGAATTCCAATGTAAGCATGAAGAAATCGACCAAAGTTATCATTGTTTTTATGCACATTTCATATTTGTTTATAATAATTTAGGATGCTTTTACGTTTATGTTATGATCTTTAATATTCGAATTATGACTTTCATTTTCATTTTATGATTGTTTAAGTTATTTCATGTTCGTTTATGTTGAATTCATGTTTTTATCATGTTAGTTTCATGAACTTTTATGTTCGTTTCGTATACTGTTCAGGTATGGTTCATGTTCGTTTATGCGTGTATCACGTTCGATTATGATCCTTTCATGATCTTTTATGTTCATTTTATATTCGTTTATATCCATCGTTTTTATGTACCTTACATATTTTTTTTTGTTAGCCACATGAAGCATGAGTAGTCTATAACTTACGTTGTACAGATTACAATAAAATTTGCAATTTAAAAAAAACATGATTCGTTATATAATATGAGCGAAGATTATATGCATAGACAATGTAATTATATTTACTTTTTTAATTAGATGTTTCTATAATGGAAACAACATTTTCGATTTTGTTTAATTAAATAAATGTTTAATTTTTCAGATATACATCAAAATTTAATTTTAATTATATCTATGTGACATAACATAAAAGAGGACATTTTTAATAGTTCTCTTTTAATTTTTTAAATTTATATTTTAAGAGATTTTACTGTTAATATTTCTAATTTCTAAGATACTGACTTATCTTAGGAAGGTTTTAATTAGTGTTTGTACTAAAAGTTAGGTGAGAACACCATTAATGCTTAGAGGCTTTCTACATAAACATATCTTATTAAGAATCAAAACACTTACCTTGTTATTTAATATGATGCTTCTTCTTCTTTGGTTCAAATATATATTCCGTATTGAATCAATATAAACATGAGATACAAGCGAACACAGCGAGTTACAAGAAGTGAATGAGTTAAACAGTATTTATAATAACGCATTATATACCTCTTCTTCCCACCACTCACACAATGCCGTCATCTCGACCAATAGAAAACATGACAGTTATTACACGCGCACAAAGTACCACACCCAAGCCGCGTGAGCTCAAACATGTTTGAACAGGAAAAAACCATTACGTCATCTCGACCAAAAGAAACATGGAAATTATCATACGCGCACAAAGTACCACACCCAAGCCACGTGATCGATAGCGACGTCTTGACCTCGAACAGGAAAAAACGAATATTAAAAGCCTGCGCGTTACCTCGTCTATGTGTATCCAGTCAGGTATACAACATATGACCACTAATATGATGTATACCTAATATAATTTATAAAGCCATAAATTATTTTTATTTTAAGTTCTTATCTACTAATCACATCCGGTCGAGCCAATTATTTCTTATCAACGCTATAAATAATTTTTTATTGTTATCGTCACGATAATTAATTCCACGAATTGAACCAATTTTTTTTTTTTTTTTTTTTTTTTATCAAAGCCATAAATTATTATTATCAATATTTATTTTAATTGCTTAACAACATCTGGTTGAGTCAATTATTTTTCTTATCAAATCATTCTTATCGTCACGAAAAATAATTCCAAGAATCGTATTTGCTATGGTACAGTAATATTAATACACACACACACACACACACACACACACACACACACACACACACACACACACACAGCCACCGTTTCTATACCATCGTTGCAGTCTCCGATACACGAATGCCTATCCTGCCCCTTCCCTCTTTATTTTCTCTCTTCTCTCTTTCGGGCCGTTTTTGTATATGAATCGGCGCATGCGCACTAGCCGTTAGTGCGCACGTGCGAACTGGAACGTCGTCTCTAATAAGAGCGGATGCGATAAGGAAAATGTTTTTTTTTTTTTTAATAATTAAAACCACAAGCCAATTATTTTTTTTTTGTTCTTATCGACACGATAAATAATTCCACGAATCGTATTTATTTTAATTTCTTACCTATAACTTGCGTCGTTTAAATCCGGTTGTGATTGTAAATAAGTGAAAAAATTTGTGTGATTTCATCATTCGCAATCTGTTATTGAAAGTGAATACATCGATCGGAGAGAGATCATTACATTTTCATCTTAATTAGCAAGGTAAGTTTTACTTTAATTAATTAAAAAAATAAATACTAATGGAACAGTATGGTATTATCAAATAACTTTCAATCAAATCAAATCAAATAAATTATTTAATTAAATTTAAAAAAATACTTTATAAATTAAAAAAAAATAAATACTTTTAAACAATTAAAATAAATACAATTAAAAAATACTTTTAAACAAATAAAATAAATAATATATATAATGAAACACACCAAAAAAAAAACAATGTTACGATATATGTTATTTTAATTTGTTTCAGATATTACAAAAAAATTGAAATGGTATCACGTGATCGATAGCGACGTCTTGACCTCGAACAGGAAAAAACGATTATTAAAAGCCTGTGCGTTACCTCGTCTATGTGTATCCAGTCAGGTATACAACATATGACCACTAATATGATGGAACTCAAATAACATTTGAAATCGGATCAGATTTAAACGAGTAAAGTCCATTTGATAATTAAATTTAGATGTCTTGTACATTTACTTAAGTTTTAATGTAGTCGTAAATCAAACCAAACTCAACTGAGTTATAGTTAAATTTGACTGATTAAGTAACTCTAATGCTGGTTATCAGAAGATAAAGGCACTAGTACGATTTACACTTACGAATTCCAATGTAAGCATGAAGAAATCGTCCAAAGTTGACATTGTTTTTATGCTCATTTCATATTTGTTTATAATAATTTTCATTTTCATTTTGTTTGACGTTTTTACGTTTCTGTTATGATCTTTAATATTCGAATTATAACTCTTTCATTTTCATTTTATGATTGATTAAGTTGTTTCATGTTCGTTTATGTTGAATTCATGTTTTTATCATGTAAGTTTCTTTCATGTTCGTTTCGTATACTGTTCAGGTATGGTTCATGTTCGTTTATGTATGTTTCACGTTTGATTATGGTTCTTTCATGATCTTTTATGTTCATTTTATATTCGTTTACATCGTTTTTATGTATCTTGTTAAATTTGACTGATTAAGTAACTCTAATGCTGGTTATCAGAAGATAAAGGCACTAGTACGATTTACACTTACGAATTCCAATGTAAGCATGAAGAAATCGTCCAAAGTTGACATTGTTTTTATGCTCATTTCATATTTGTTTATAATAATTTTCATTTTCATTTTGTTTGACGTTTTTACGTTTCTGTTATGATCTTTAATATTCGAATTATAACTCTTTCATTTTCATTTTATGATTGATTAAGTTGTTTCATGTTCGTTTATGTTGAATTCATGTTTTTATCATGTAAGTTTCTTGTTCGTTTCGTATACTGTTCAGGTATGGTTCATGTTCGTTTATGTATGTTTCACGTTTGATTATGGTTCTTTCATGATCTTTTATGTTCATTTTATATCCGTTTACATCGTTTTTATGTATCTTGTTAAATTTGACTGATTAAGTAACTCTAATGCTGGTTATCAGAAGATAAAGGCACTAGTACGATTTACACTTACGAATTCCAATGTAAGCATGAAGAAATCGTCCAAAGTTGACATTGTTTTTATGCTCATTTCATATTTTTTTATAATAATTTTCATTTTCATTTTGTTTGACTTTTTACGTTTCTGTTATGATCTTTAATATTTGAATTATAACTCTTTCATTTTCATTTTATGATTGATTAAGTTGTTTCATGTTCGTTTATGTTGAATTCATGTTTTTATCATGTAAGTTTCATGTTCGTTTCGTATACTGTTCAGGTATGGTTCATGTTCGTTTATGTATGTTTCACGTTTGATTATGGTTCTTTCATGATCTTTTATGTTCATTTTATATTCGTTTACATCGTTTTTATGTACCTTACATATATTTTTTTTGTTACCCACATGAAGCATGATGTAATTTTTATAATAATTTTTATTTGCAGCCGAAAAAACTTGAAGAGTTACGTAAAGTTGTAATACGATATTATATGGCAGCTTATTGAGCATATCTTAAACAAATAAGAAAAAATACTTTTTCTAGTTTTTTGATTAATGTTAGATATGGATAATTTATATTTTAATTATACTGGATGTATCACTTTGCATGCTTAATATTAACACCGACTAATTAAGTTAGGATGAAACGATATAAACGGTATTAGATGTGGAAAATTGCGCGCGTAAATTAACATCGACTAAAAATACGTTATGCTGATATATCGAATACTTTAGGTTAGGACGATATATCGAATTATAATCGATACGATATTAACGATATGGATGTGGCATTTTGAGCTCGTAAACTAGTCATACATTTTCGATTTTGTTTAAATAAATATGTTTAACTTTTCAGATATATTTCAAAATTTAATTTTAATTATATCTATATGCCATAACATAATAGCGGACATTGTTAATAGTTCTCTTTTAATTTTTAAAATTTATTATTCTACTTTTTTATTAAATTTATATTTTCAGAGATTTTACTGTTATTATTTCTAATTTCTTAAGACACTGACTTATCTTAGGTAGTTTTTTAAATAGTGTTTGAACTAAAAGTTAGGTGAGAACACCATTAATGCTTTCTACATAACTTATCTTATTAAGAATCAAAACACTTACCTGATTATTTACTATGATGCTTCTTCTTCTTTCGTTCATATATATTCCGAATTGATTCAATATAAACATATACCAATATTCGGATCAAAATTTTCAAATATATCACATTCAACAACGTACAGTATAAACTCTTCGTCTGCAATCAAATCCACTTTTGAAATGGTAGTGCACTGTTCGAAGTTCGCTAATTATACCAGTTGGTAGGATGCGGGGTTGACTGTTTTCCTGTTTTATAAGGAAAAGATTAATTTTTGTTTTAATCAGAGTCGAGCGGATGTGATTGGTGATAAGGATGTCGAAACAAGCGGTTGATAAGCGTTTCCTGTTTATAAGGAAAAAAAAATTGTTAAAACTTGAGCAGATGTGTCTGCAATAGATAAGCAGGTCTAAACATGATTGTGCAGTTATTTAGCGTTTTTCATAAGGAAAATAATAACGATTTATATCTACTTGTTCGTTGACGTAATTGTTATAGTTTTTATTATATTTGTATATTTATATTTTAAAAGGTTTTATTATTTTACCGGGATTCGAACCCGGGATCTCCGGATGAAAGGCTGAAACTCTACCACTCACGCCACGGAGCTGTCAGTAGCTCAATGTTATAGCCTCGCACGAGGTGCTCACCTCGCCTTGTTATAGCCTCGCACGAGGTGCTCACCTCGCCTCATCTAGCCTCGCACCAGGGTTCACATAACATGATTGTGCAGTTATTTAGCGTTTTTCATAAGGAAAATAATAACGATTTATATCTGCTTGTTCGTTGACGTAATTGTTATAGTTTTTATTAAATTTGTATATTTATATTTTAAAAGGTTTTATTATTTTACCGGGATTAGAACCCGAGATCTCCGGATGAAAGGCTGAAACTCTACCACTCACGCCACGGAGCTGTCAGTAGCTCAATGTTATAGCCTCGCACGAGGTGCTCACCTCGCCTTGTTATAGCCTCGCACGAGGTGCTCACCTCGCCTCATCTAGCCTCGCACCAGGGGTTCACAGCGTCGAATGACCTTGAAATTGCGTTTAAACCGGCATTTCTATTCTACTCGTACTGACATTTTATTATTTATTCGGTTAAACCGAATACGGTTTATAAGCACATTGTGCTTAAAATCCGCGTACCATATTCTTGAATATGATAAAGTATAGAATTAGATTATTATCCTGCTTCCAGCTATTCTATTTGATTCATTTTTTCGGTTCCTTTACTTTACAGAAAACTTTAACCATGGCTTTGAAAAGGCCTAGAAAAACATTTTCTGGAGCAGCACCCCCACTAATTTTATCTACGAGCCGCCACTGCACAACACATTAATGATTTACTACTTTATTGCATTCCTTCTAAGTTTCGTTATTTGGAATCAATTATTAAATTATATAAGAAAAAATAAACAATAAGTATCTATAATTAAATAATAATAGGTTAATAAATAATAATTAAATAAAAGGTTAAATTTTGTGAAGTTCCGTAATGTTCATTTTGTTAATGTTTTATCAAACTTTCAATTGTGTTCATTTAATCTATATATACTCAAATCTAGCAATAGCCAAGCATTGCCGGGTCTGCTAGTATCATATAAAAATTGTGTTATATATTTGTAAATTTTCATATACATTCAAATCACAGCCTTTAATAAGATAATTCTTTTATGAATTACTATAAATGTCCCGTGTTCAAAATATGATGAACATAATTTGATTTTTCTCGCTAAATTAGATACAAACAATATATAGCTGTTGTAACACTGAATCAGCCAAAACAATCAAATTATGCACATCATTCTTCAAACTGATCAAAGAATTTGAATAGTGAAAAGAATAAGGAGAGAAGATTTTACATATGCGCGCGCGTGTGTGTGTGTGTGCGTTTTATACTTTTAAAAGTCAAACAAAAAATTAATCATCACATCATTTTTTATATGAAATAGATGAAGAAACGACTAGAAATATTCCTGTACGATTTATTTCTATAACATTTAATATTTTGTATGGTATACTATTCAAATTTTTTGTATGAAAAATAGCCGACAACTTTTAAATAAGTAGTGGAAAAAATAACTTACCATTAGCTGATTGTCTCCAAAAAAAACTTTGAAATAAACTGTTATAAAACAATTTACGACTTCCATTTTTTTTATGTAGTTAGAATTTATTTCAAAAGTATCTCTCTTTTTTGTAGTGTATAATATAGTAAATGTTCCTTGGCGGCTTAGTTTTTAGTCTGCTTTAATACTGGTGGTAAGAGGATATTATAGTTCGGTCGCTTATACGAAAGGAAAGTCATACAACAGATGGGCTACATATGAAATTCTCACACAGGTTGGTTCAATGATGAAGGGGTTTGTTTAGGCGCGCGCACGGTTTCATAATATAAGAATCCCTCTCCAGCAAAAGACACGCCTATTCTTTAAAAACTAAACGTATAGTTATATAGCTATAAAGCGAAGTTGAAATACAGATCAGAATTTCCTGTTTCTCTATAAGTATATATAAAATGTGTTAAAAAACTAATACGAAGATCACTATTTTGTATACATAAAACAGTGTATGACAAACATTTGTAGATATCGGTAAAAATTTACGGAAATAACCCTTTTATATCCCACCTTATGTAGTCAAAGAACAATAACAATTAAAATACAATGAAATAATTCAGATTTGAATCACATTTTAAAATATGTAAAAAATGTAGATTCTAACATAACAATACAATAAATTTCTGTGGACTTTATTAATAAAATTTAAAAATCTATAAATCTGCTTAAAACTTTTATATGAGTTTTAGCCAATTAACAAAGTTATTTTACGCTAAACGAAAAGCAGTGTGTTTATCGACCCCAATATTTTGTCTTTTACCCCAGATTTCTCGAAAACAGATAAATATACACTACTAGGACTTATTTTTACTTCCTTGTACAAAGTAAAGGAAATATTGTAATCGCGAAAAAATTTCGGTTTTCAGATTTCAGCGGAAATATTTATTTTTACCATCTCTGAATCCATTTTGACAAGTTTCGGCGCGAGGTCTGTACGTACATATGTATCTCGCATAACTCAAAAACGATTAACCGTAGGTTGTTGAAATTTTGGATTTAGGACCGTTGTAACATCTAGTTGTGCGCCTCTTCTTTTGATTTGATTGCAATCAACCGGTCCAAAAAAGCCCAAAAAATCTGGATTTTGAACTTTTTGTTAACTGCAGTAATAAGCCCTCGTTGAGAGCTTTTCAACGATAATCGTAAGTGGTACTTATTTTCATTGATAAATAATAATTTAATAATAACTATAAAAAAAAATATCAGAAGTCATTAGTGAAATAAAACTTTATGTACTTTCATTTTAAAAACAATGTGTAATGTAATATAATAGGTGTACAAGTAAGTTATGGGGTGTCCACGTCAAATTTTTTATTAATAAATCTTTGAAATTATACTGTTGAAGTAATTTTTTACCGTTTTGTGATTTAAAAACTCGTTAGTCTAATCTGACAGCTAAACAGGTAAACCGTACAAGGAAGGGCCACTTTATCTGATCCTGGATTCTGGTTTTAAAGGAATCGACAAGGCCATCTTAACATATCGATGTAAGATAAATTTTTGCGACATATCTGATGATTTGTTACCGTGTAGCGTGAAACTTTTCATCTAGGTCAGGAAATCGTTCATAAATAAATATGAATAAAACAGAACGTACACAGTTGACGTGTATAACAATACAGACGCGTAATGTCTGTACGCAACGTCTTTGACTTACTGAAGAAAAAATGAACCTATTTCAATAATCTGTTTATTACCGGTTATGTAAGATTTAACCTATTTGTTTGCTGAAGCATAAAGCCGCCTTTTTTCATTTTATAAAGTAATATTTACTACATAAAACTATTTATTGAGATCAAAAATGTACACATTACTTCTTTTACCATCAATGTCCTTGTAAATAGCATTTATCTAATTAAACATAGCGGTGAGAGTGAACGACCTTCTGAAAATCTGTACTACTTTAGTTTGGATTATAACAATTAATTAAATATGTATGTATGCATGTTTGTATATATATATATATATATATATATATATATATATATACATATTAATAATATATATATATATATATTATTAAAAAAAAGTTTTATCTTCTTAATGAAAATGGTGATCCTTAAAATGAAGCATTTTTTTAATATTGGAAAAAGTAAAAAAGTGACAAAAGGCTATAAATAATATTTGAAAGTTTTTCTGGTGAAAAGAAAAAACTGTATTCTTTAAGAACTCCATGGTTAGAAAACCTGCAACGTCTCAGATTGCATCTTCGGAAATAAAATAGTTTTTAGTAAATATCAATGGTAGAAGTTACATTTGATAATTTAATTCCCATAAATAAATTAAATTTAGACCGTCGTCAACACTATTTTGTCTCAGGGTTGATAACATACTGGCGATTTGCTTGAATTTAATGATTAAACAACATTACATCAGTTGATAATACCAAACGTTTTTAAAAAGGTGTAAATTTAAAAGTTCATAACGTTTTTCAGATGCTTCTCGTACGTAACTAGACTCATTAAATTCAACCTCAGTAAATTCATTCAATAACAAAAAAAATACTCAGTAAAATAACCTGCGATTAATCTATCCTATTTAATAACTTATTTTAAAAAAAATTCTCTTCACACACGCGCGCGCGCATACACACATGCAATATGTAACACTAAAAAACTAATTTAGAAACAAAAAAATAATCCAGTTTAATTTCCTCAAATTGTATATATATTTATATTTAAAATTAATAACTTATTTTGCAAAGATGTAATCAGAAAATAGCAAAATGTAAATTTGCGAACTAAATTTTGCTTTAAAATGAATTACAGAACTCATCTGCAATTTTAACACTCGAGATGTTTTAATAATTAAAGTTGGACTAGAATAACTTTTAAGTAGAATTCGCTTTCTAATGGTCGTGAGATTGGAAATAATATAATTTACGTTAAGGCAATTTTCGTTTACACATAACGCCTGTTTTCAACAGTTCAGATTTCTTGCATTACAAAGTGTAAATGTTATAGCATCATGTTATTTTGAAGGCGTTTTCTACTTAAATGAATGAACGAACTCTTTCTGTTGCAAAACCAGTTAATATAAATTATTCTGCCTACCGAGTTTGTGTTTGAAGCAATACCTTACTAAATGTTTAATATGTATAGAAAAAAAATATATATATACATATGACATTTACTTAACATTTTTTATGTTATAAAGAATAGAATAAAATAATTACAGATGTGGTGCAAGTTACTTTAATATTTTTTATATCACAACCTACTTCTTTAAATTTAAGAGAGAAAATTTCATTACAATTTTGATATTGAAATGCATCATTCCATACTCATATTATTTAACAAAAAAGAAAAATTATAAGTTCATCAAGTAAACAGTACTTATAAAATAAAATAAATGCAGTTTACAATATTTTCGTCATAACAATAAATACACCAATACTCTTCAAAACAATGATACCGTGAAGATGGCTTCACGGTACTTCACGATGACTTCTTACTCATTCTACGAACGAACTGCCGATCATGGCCATATAATTAATCAGACGTATAGTTAAAATTCCTAATAGTCACGTACATTCAGTCAACATATAATAATTAAACAGTACCCAATGAAAAATTAACATTCTGGTTTGGAATGCAATAGCCAGATTAGAACTGCCCATACACAACGTGCCCATACACTACATACACAACTATGTTTACTTAACTAATTAACTCATGATGAGTGAGAAGGAAAAAACTTACCTCCTTTCATCAATCTCTCTTCACCTTTCAATAAAAAATATAATACACATGAATGTAATATATAAATCACATACCTGCTACTGATAGGAAATTGGAAAACCCGATGGCGAATATCCAACAGCAAACTCGCATTGACCTTATGTTAATAATTTTCTTATTATTAGACATCCCTAAATAATTAAAACAAAACAAATAACAGAATAAAATAAATAAAATATAATAATAATAATAATATGTGATCCACATCAATACAAAGATAACAAGAAAGGTGGATTATACACTGTACAATGATTAAATGTGGAATATAACGGTGTACAATTGTAGATTCATCACTCCGTAGCTTAACACGCATCAAAAATTTAATTTGTGTATTGACGAAATGGGACATGTAATTATTTTTAAATAATTCTACCAATAATAGCTACATTAAATATATATATATATATATATATATATATATACTAGCCAGTAAGGGCTCGCTTCGCTCGCACGACCGTCTAGCCAGAACCCTGACGGGTTCGTTATCCTCATGGTTGTGAGAATATTAAATATTTTACAGACATTCATTAGAGAAAAATTAATTAGTCACTGTGATTCTTAATTTTTGCAATGGGTACCGAATGGAGTTGACTCATTTAAATAAATTTATCCACACTTTTTTTCCTTTGGTTCAGCGAATGTTCTGATAAATTTCATTTATTTATTTTAATTTATCGAGATATAGGTTCCCCCAAAATTAATAAAAGTTTAGTGAAAAAAACACAAGTTACTGAGAAAATGACCATTAATTAAAAATTAAGTTTGTTTAATTAATTGTTTGTTTGATTAACTTCCACAGTAACTCTCTACAAAAATTATACTATTTATTTGGGTTATCCGTGACTAGTTAACACAAACACATCAGCAGTTTTGTAGTGGATTGCTTTGGTAATTAATCAAGGTCAAAGTTTAAACGCAATTTAACAAACTACGCATCGTTTATATAGGAAACTATGACTTTAACTTCAGTCTGCTCAAATTAGTTTAATACGTCAAAAGTTTTACAATTTATTTTTAATTTGGGAAAAGATTCTCATACGAAAAATGAAGGTATATTTCTGTAGCTGATAAAAAATATAAGATAAAATTATTTCATTAAGATAATTTCTTACCAAGGATAGTTATAATATTAAATCTAAAAGAAAAATAAGTACTTTATGATAAATATATTTTATGAAATTCTTTCTTATTATACTTTCATAAAAAATAAGACGTTCAAATACCTCATTTTTTAAAATAATGACATATTGAGAAATAAAAACAACCCTTTAACAGAGAAACGAAAAGAAATAAATTCTTGAAACAGAGAAAAATAAATTCTAAATTTAAAAGCAAAAAGTTTATTAAATTAAGCTTCACCTCCCGTCTATATTAGTTGTCATAAAGTGGTTAGTGAAAATACAGTATAAGATAGGACCCAAAAGTGAGCCTTGCGCAACCCCCGACTTACTGTCAAAGAACGTAGATAATTATTAATTATTTTTACCTGGGAGAAACGCCCATCCAGGTAGCTACGAAGAACAAGGTAATAAGTTTCAGGAAGCTTTTTTCAACATGTATGAAAACCCAGGCAGTCAGACCTTGTCAAAGGCCTGTTGGACATCTAAGAAGTACTGTTATACAGTACCTCATCTCCACTAGGCTCCTGCTGATGACATTAACAAGTCTGTGCGTTTTCTTAATAGTAGGGTGTCCACTGCGAAAACCGAACTAGTGATCTGGAATAAACTGACTGCTCCAGAATAGGTCACATCCTGCGAAGAAATAACCTCTAAAAAATACCTTCGACAGAGTAGCAAACAGGCTTATTAGCCTGTACGAGGATGCATCATGAACAAGTTTACTCGGTTTCCAAACCACAACCATTTGTGAAACTTTCCACTCGGGATGGAAGTATGTCATCCGGAGGATACTATTAAATAATTCCGTTATGTACTGAATGGATGTGGTAGGAAGAACAAATAGCATCTTATTAGAGATCAAGTTAAAACCAGAGGCCTTCTGTGAGTTTTGTCCGTTCCTGAACGCTTGTAGAACCTCTGCTGAGAAAAGCTGCATAATAGGTAGGCTCAAAGAAATCGGGCTGCTAAAGAATATAAGATTCCTGTTCACAAGGGCGCCGCTTGATATGCGGCGTCCTTGACTTCTCAAGAAAGTAGCAAATAGTTTTGGCTTTCCGCATCATTCAGAGTCCACGACCCATTCAAAGCCTTCAGAAAAGGAAAAAGGGTGGAGGCCGTTGAAAGCTCTTTATGGCCATCCGTATAGAGTAACCATCTCTACGTGAAGGGGACAGACTTTCAAGGTAATTTCTGAATGAACTCCTTTTTAATAGAATTAAGTGGTCGTTTCAATCTGCAGGCGGCCCTGTTCAAGTTGTCCTATCTTCAGGCCTCCTATAGCATCGTCTCCTAAGCCTCCTTTTTGCAGCAATAAGACCAATCACTTCTCTTGGGTAGCTCACTTCCGCCTTCTCTTCACGCCTAATCTTATCGAGCGCCAGGAAGCTTCCTGCAGGACTGAGATCAAGATTCACGTCACGTCATCGATGTCGCCGGAACATTTTAGTGAAACAGGCACTATCACGATTAAGGTGTACACATTTTCTTTCAGTTGTTTTTAACATTAATATAGTTATTCAGTAAATGCAAATAGCTGATTGCATTTATAAAAAAATAGATTGTAAAAAATTAAACCAAATCCTTTTTGAAGAAGTTTTTTAATTTTAACCTACTTTAAAGTTCCTAGAACGTTTCTTGGCTAGGGTTATTTCAGAATGTGACAAAAGTGAACTCTTCCAAATAATACAGAAAATTAGAAACTGAGGGAACCGAGGATTATTCAGGTAATAAAAACTAAAAATATAATTAAAATAATCTGTCCCTAAATGTATATTAAAAAAAAAAAACACACGTTTTAATAAAAAAAAGTTTCATTTACTCAAGAAAATAGTATTTATGATCGGACGATCAGCTAATCAACTGAATAAATTTTCTCTAAGAATATTAACATGTTATTATAATAAATTATATTTAATTATTATAAAGCAGACTAGCAAAATAAACAACATAAAAAGAATGAGTTTTCAATAAAAAGGAAAATGTGTACGATAAAAATTTAATTTACTAAAGAGGATCCGAGCAAGCAGTTTTAGAATATTGTGATAAAGCAAAGAAAAATAAATAACATGAAATGGGAAAAGGAAAAAAGGATGATAACAATGATAATGATGATGATTATTATCTAATGGCACAAAAATGTAGGAAGTTATACCGCAGGATAGCAATGATGGAAACGGCGTTTAAAAAAAGGAAATTACTGTCATTCACCATAAGTGGGAAATAAGAAATAACGACTTAACTAAGAACAGAGCTTAAGAAAAAACAAAATAGTGGATCAATCTACAATACTAAACTATATATATCAACTACAAATTTATTAAAAGTGTTTCCTTAAAGACATTTATCAATTAAACAAAAAATATATTTATATTTAAATATACATGCGTCGTATAAATAAAAATAGAATATACATTCTATTCGTTTGATTTAATTTATAAAATTCATTTAAAAAAAAAAACATAATATAACATAGGTAATATTTTATGAAAATACCTTGTTCTAGTAGTATGGAAACCTGAGGTACTGCATCAATACTTGGTGCGTTGCCTCAGGCTTCTTTAATTAATTTTTTTTTTTTGCATCCACCAGAACCGCTCTTTCATCAGGTAATTTTTCATTAAATCCATTCTTTCACTATGTAAATTTAAAATAAAAGCATGTTCATTATGGAAAATACACCCTGAAATTCTGCATCACTTGCCGTGGTTCGTTATTTAATGTATTTAATTATAACATACTATAGCCTGTTGATGACGTCTATCATTAGTAGGAGATTCCCCGCATTGTATACAGCCGTCAATTAAAATAATATAGTTGTTTTTATAAATTAACTTTTAATATTATAAAATGCGACCTTTGATCCATTATAATCAATAGTAATGAAAAAACCATGTTTATCTATATGCCTGTTAGATACATTAAAAACTAACAGCAATAAGTTACGTTTATTAAAATTGACAATTCATTATATTAGATGTGATGCAAAGTGCACGTGACACGACGTATTGTTTCGAGCACTCGGTTTCGGGACGCAAAGAGTGTTCAGACAGCCAATTGCGTTGTTCGAGCCCGGTTTTCGAGCAGGGTTCGCTTATTTATTTACAAAAATAATAAAACGCTTTCTAAGACTGAATGAATCGCAGAACGGCCGAGGAAAGAGCGGAGCGATCGAAACGCTAAAAACGTTTCGGTCCGAAACCTCTAATCCTGTGATCGCGTGAGCCAATGTACAGCGGAAGCTTGAACACAACTCTGATGGTGAAGCATGCGGTTAATTTTTTCATGTAACCGCAATTACATACATATGTATATAGTTTCCCCCTTTTTTTGTTTTATATATATTTTAATTTTTATTAAATAAAACGCTAATTATTTTCTTGTTGTATAAAAGCGACAATAGTTTATGAGCGTAAAAAATTCAAGTATATAATAACGCTAATTATTTTCTTGTCGTACTGAAGCCACAATAGCGTATGCATGTTAAAAAATATGATCGTACAATAACGCTGATTATTTTCGGGCGAAGTTGGCCATTACAATCTTTTCAATTTACAGCGACAGCAAAAAAGTAAAACCTAATCGACTATTCTTGCTTTATAACTTTTAATGGTGAATGCCCGACAACGTTGTCGTATGCGCAACAGCAATATGCTGTTGTGTTGGGCTTGAAATTTTCTTCGGTTTCAATTTTAATTCTCAAATCAACAACACCTACTTTTATAGATTCATCTTGTCCCGATCAATCACCTATAATGGATAATTGTTTTTTGTAATCCGAAAATGTGTTGGTGACTCGATATTTTTATAGTATGACTTTTGAAATTCTGTAAACAGTTTATACATTATATGTTTCCCATATGTAAATCTTCATATGGATATCGGGTGAAATATACCATCACTTTAATATTTCTCACGTTACAAGAATCAAATTTCGAAATATCTTTAACAGAGTTATCTTTCCTTATCGGTTTGGAAACCTACAATAACATAACGCAGTTTGTCTAACTGGGATGATGTTTTTACATTCCACGTGATAGAATTTGTTTGAGAAACTGTTGGATGTTCGTGAAGTTCCCACTAAATTCCATACGCACATCTTTATTTTTCTCTTTCAATTTAACAAATACCAATTAATATTCAGGCGCCGCTTTTAAATACGATACAATCCATACGATTTCCGTTATTCTTAATTTAGATTTATGATCTGAAAGTGTAGCGTGTATCGCGTTTACGTCGTTATTACTACGTCTCAACGCTAATTCTTGTCTATTGTTTATCATTATTTTTTTTATAATCTTCATCATAATCCATCAACATTGTTAATTGTATACCTGATGGGGGAAAACCCGATATCATATTTGAACTCAGGAGAAAAAATACTTAACACATATTTTTCTTCCTGAGACAAAAAAAAAATCTTTTTCGTTCCAAAGTGTAATACAAGCGTCATATCTGTACTAGAAAAAAAAAAAAAAATAATAGCTTAAAATCTCTAACAGTCTATTTTATACTAGTTGATCAGAATAACAAAGTAATTACGCTAGAAATGCAAACGACTTGCTTTCAAATTAATGGAACTTGTTTTTCATAATTTACTCCGTCTTATCACCTTCTTGTAGACATATTCGATTACTTATCGAATAGTATCGAATGTAGTAATGCATAAATAGGCGCAATTAATAAAAATACAATCAGAACTACCCTGAAAAAGATGCTTATAATTAATCAAAAACCAAAAGATTTTTATAATTACAAATCCATTCATTTGAAAATTAATAATTAATCATTTTAACTTTTCTTAAAAATTTCATGGCGAAAAATTACTCCAATATGATTTTTTGGATATAATTTATTTTTCTGTTTAGCCTCCAGAACCACCGCAAGGTATTACTTCAGAGGATGCATGTATGCATGTAAATGAAGTGTAGTCTTGTACAGTCTCAGGTCAACCGTTCCTGAGGTTTGTTGTTAATTTAAACCCAACCACCAAAGAACACCGGTATCCGCGATCTAGTATTCAAATCCGTATAAAAGCCTTTACTAGGATTTGAACTATAGAACTCTCGACTTCGTAATAATATAACATAATGATAATTACCGCTAATATATCGTAATGAGCTACAATGTGCAAATATATGTAAAAAAAAATTTAAGAAATTTTAGATAATCTGTATTGTTTGTATACCTTTTAAAAAAATTATTATTTTTCACCTTGTGATATCAATTAAATTATTAAATATACAATAAACGGTACATAAATATAAAAATATAATTATGATAAAATAAAATATTATTAAAATTATTAAATATTTAAAACAAATTTAATTAAAAAGGTATACAACATCAAGAATTTTTAATCTTTTTATTCACCAAGATTTTTAGAAGAGATTTTAAGGTAAATAAACTTGAGTTGCTTTCCTGGTATTTCTTGGGAATTCAGACGAGATTTTATTCCTTCAATCTCATAATAGATATTCCAAGAGCTCTACAAAGGATTTTATTTATTATATACTACTGACAGTTTTAAACGAGATTAACTTATTACTTATATGTAATATTTTTCATGTAAAAAATAGTTCTTTGGGTTAAGAAATTTTTTTATCTGTCTAGTATATGTCTTCTTTTTTTTTACTTTACATTGCTAAATTGATCTAATTAATTTTTATATAAAAACAACATAAACGAAGGTTAAAAACTGGATTATATCCGAAATTCTTCGATTTGTATTAAGATCATTTGAAAAAATATCGTAATTTTACCCAAATGCGATCATTCCCATAAATCACTGAACGATATTAATAAAATAATATTTTTGAAATGTGAATAAAAAAAGGAATTTTTTTACAAATTCATAATTTTTTTTTTGCAAAAGACAAAATCAAAAAATTTTATATTTTTAACATATTATGTTCAACACTGAAATGGTTCAATGTTGAACATCTAAAAGCAAACTATTCTAACTTTAAACATATCATTTAAACCGAGCAAAAGGTTTATAAATTTGAAAAATTACAAATATGAAATACACAAGAACAGAGTACTTCCAGGACATACGAATACATAAAATCTCAGTCTGCTTGATATATATATACATATGTGTGTTTAGGGTAAAACTTATGATGCATTTATATGGAGAATATACTTTAACATGAGAATATATTTTATAACTGGTATATATTGTAAAAATCTCTCAGTAGCCAATACGAAATCCGGTAACCGCCAATAGGAGGAAGGCATTTTATGAAGAATATTGACTATTATAGATGTTTGGAGAGAGGGGGAGATCTCGTCTTGGCATAGGAACTGTCTGGAGCCAGAACCAGGACATTACCATAAAGGTTTACAGGTACTGGACAGAAGCCAGAACCTATGATCGTACTACGGGTGTACTTCAGTAAAAAATATATATTAAGAATTTTATTGCCTGTTGTAATCAGCAATCTTTATACAATTTTTTTTTAAATTGAATTATAATTATATTTTATATTATCTTCCTACATGTACCTATTATCTTTAGTAAAAATTATGTGAATATTTTGTAATAGCAAATAGATACATATTTATAATTTATACTTAGTTTAGGACACGTGTTAAATATAAACTAGATTTTTAACTCTTTAGACAAAAACTAGATTTAGATTAATAGCTCTTTCTTTAATTATCAGTAAAGTAATTCCTTTGGTTAAACATTAAAATTATTATATAATCTCATCGGATTTTGGGTACACTTATCCCCAATCTTTCTTGAGTTAAGTAATAAAAAATTGAAAAATATTCACGGTTAATTTCTTTTCTGAAATTAATCTAACAGGAATTTCACATTATGTAAGTAAAAAATTTAATTATCACGCTGGAGAATAATAGTTTATTAAACCCTTTGATATTTTATCGATAAAAAGGAATTTAAAAAGCCTTATAAAAAAGAAATTCTTTATAAATAAATCGTCTTATTTAATATTTTTTAAAAGTTTTTTGATAAAATATGAAATATATTGTTTAATTACAAAAAAGTAGAAAGATAATTATTTAAATACAGTCAGAAGTCTTTTCATTCATACAGGGGGGAGTGTCTCCCCACTGGTGGTCATACAGGGGGGGGGGAGACACTTAGATCCTAGGATAATAGTATCTTCTTCATCCAAATTTTTTCGATATAATCGGAAGTGATTGGAAACATATCATAATTTTTGCTTTTAAGGCGAATAATCCAGATACCAAGCATTTTAATAAAACCATGAACTCTGTCTGTCGTTAATAAAATGCTTTTATCTTGTTCTTATAAATTCACATTAAAGTAGTTTAAATGTGAAAATACATCAACTAAGTAAGCCAACAGCAACAAATTATTCTGTAAGTAAAATATAATGTATTCTGTAAATATAATGTAAAATATAATTTTCTATTGAAATAAAACATAATGAGAGAATACAGCAATATCCCATACAGTAGTTGCGAGGCCTCTTCGGCCTCGTAACTAATGTCTGTGTTTAAGATGTTTCACGTGCTTTAGGTGAACAAGTATTTATTGATGCAGTTAGGACCCAGAATACTACGTACAGCGTTGATGAGTTTGGAAGTACGTTTGAAATTGTTTACCGGGCGGAAATTGTAAGTGGCTTAGGGCTGTATTTATTAAGAGGTCGTGTATTTATTGACTTTCAGTCTTGTAAAATTAAGGATTTCTTGAAAGTAAGTAGATGTTTTAGATATTCAGGTCTTGGATACGCGGCCAAAAATTGCAAAGAAAATGAGATTTGCTCTTACTGCACTAAAGAAGGTCATTATGCAAAGGATTGCTCGGTTAAAAAGGATGGGGTACGCCTATTTGTGTGAACTATGCTCGTATTGGGAAGTCAGCTCACCATAGTTGTGGTCAGACGAATGTCCTGTGTACAAGCGAGCGCAAGATACGTTATATAATCGGATTGATATTTAGTTACAGAGAGTCCCGTGGGCCAGAGATGAGGGGCTCTGGTATTTGAAAGAGAAATGTGTCAAATAATTATAAGCTTAAAAATAACTAATTCAAATAAATAGAATCCCACAACCGAGATAGTATGACTTTTGTAATTGTCTTCTTTCAACATTTATAATAAAAATTATTTTTAATTTTTAATAAATAATTTCTTTATAGAACCTAGGGATCCTAGAACAGAAAATGAAAGATAGAATAGCTTTTCAGACAAAAAATACAACACGAAACTGAGTTTGAAACGTTGAGGAAGAAAAAGAATGGCCCCAAAGAGAAATGGTTGGAAGATTGAAGGATCAAACAAGCGGAAAGAATGAACAAATGTTGGGAGAAAAGTAAAAGAAACCCGAAGAATGTATATTTGCGTGGTCCTTAACCCTCAAAAAATTGTCTTTTATAATATTAAATCGCTGAGTAAATTTCAGCTTTTGGTAATTTTACGACAGTTTTATTTTTACAACCTATATATTTCTACAATTGCATATAGGCCTACTTATTTTTTGTGGAAATTTAATTAATATTGATGTTCTGTGATGAATTAAAATATGAAAAAAATGTTGTATTGCATGATGAACCACATAGAATACAAATAAATGCGATGTTTTAAAATGTATAAAAAGTACAAAACGAATCTTTTTAAAATAAAATTATTGATAAATTAATTGTTTTTAAAAGAGATTTTTTATTTAAAAAAATTTTAATTTTGAATACTAATTTATAAGGCGTAAAACTTTTTCCAAAAATAAAAATTTCAACATAATAAAAACTGCCACTTCCAGGAATATCTTATAATATTATATATATTGTATACCAAATACACATTCCAGTAATCGTAGTTATAAAAAATATAGCTTTGAAAGATTCTTTCGAAGAGAAGCAATAAAAAAGAAAATTATATAACTTTTTGTATCACGTTTTACATATATATTTATTTATCTATTTTAACGCAGAATTATAGGGTATGAGTGTGTTATCTTTTTCGGTAAAAAGTATCAAAATAAGAGTCATAAAGTTATATAAGAGTGAACAACGGTAACGTTGAGAAATCACTGTGTAGCCATTTAAATGTAAATGATCTGAAACAAAATAATAAATGTAAATATGTTTTCTTCAGGACGCACTTGCTGTTTATATTCATGATCAACGTAGATTCACATGTGATACGAGGATATTTTCTATAGTAATACATAAAACGAATAAGTCCACTAAGGAGTTTAACCGTGTAAAACTGTCTACTCTAAGTAAGAGTTTTAGTTAATAGTAATAAGGTTGCTTTAATTAATTATACGTCTAAATAATAATTTTAGTCAGACATTATCTAAAATTCCAATAAAATATACCGGTTATTGTTTTAACAGTTAAACAAGATGTTTCTCTAAAAACGTTGCACTAAAAAACAGGTATAAGAATTCTCATTAATGATAACGGTAGCATTTCTTGTTTCATTATTATGACATTTCTAGATGTTTTGTTACACGACATATTCTCTAGGGACGATCAATTTGATTTTATTTGCAATAAAATCAAACGTAATATTTCCATTTGAAGCCTCTTAATAAAACACTAATTTATTATCATTATTAAATATTTATTACGCCATATACTCCTATCTGAAATGCATAATCTTTTGGGGTTTCTTAAAAAAATCAGGAAGAATTTTAACAGATAAAAAATAAGATATCAGATCATTGTTTGACGACCATAAATTAAAATAACGCAGTCCAATATTTAGAGATTTAAAAGTATTAAATTTATTTATATTAGAGATTTCATAAGAAATGGGTACCATTATTCGACTACCGAAAAATTTCGACATATCTTCACGTTTCACATCTTCCAGACCCCAAAACCTCAGTCAGCTCAAAAGTATAAATTAATAAATAAAATATAACGACCCAAAATCTCGATCGAGTTCGTTAATGAGCAAAATCGGACCACGGGGCTGAAAATAGGGGGAGGGCTTTTTCGAAAAAACAAAATATCGCTATAACTTTCTTATTAAGTAAAATATCGAATTCGTTTAAAATTCCTACTACTCTTTGGATAAGAGCCTAAAACTTATCTAAGTAAAGTTTTTTGATGTCACCAACCACTGGCCCAGGGAGTGGAAAAAATGAGGTTTCAAACACAAAAAAATCATACCTCCCTTAAAAGGCACAGTATCGAATCGTTTTAAAGTCGTCGTTAGTCATCTAAACATTACCTAAAACCTTTATCCCTGACACAATTTTTGATTGACCAACCCTTACGGCAAGAAATACCAAAATATTGCTGGAATTGTAAGATTGGTGCTTGATATACGCTAAACATGTGAAACTTTTTAAAGTGGAAACTTTAACTTTAAGGTGAAAATATTTTTTATTCTCTACTTAGCACCGGTGAAATCTACCTCCGCCTTCCGGTGTGCCGAAAGGGATTTTGATTTATTATGTTAATACTACCATTTCCCGTCGCGGTTTTGCTAGCGAAACACATAATCAGAATTTCAGCTTGAATGCAATATTAATTCCTCAATGCCAAGTTTTTTTATATTTTTTAAATTACAAAAAATAAATAATTATTAAAAAATACAAAATATCTTAAAAAGAAATGAACACAAATAGTACTAAATGTCCACGAGTTAAAAAAGAGATAGAAAGATTGGCGGTCAGGACCAAGACTAGGACCTCTCAATGTTCATTAAACTCGTGCTTGTGACAATAATTATAAATAAATGTAAAGCCTGTTCAATTTATATAAGCTATCAGTGTATTGCAATTTATTCATAGGAAGAGTTTGTTCCAGTACAGGACCCAAAACTTCGTATTGATCTGAATAATGCGAGTTTCAAAATAGTCTAAATCTTACAAATATTAGTTACAGCTGATTACCTCGCCTTCGTACGAGTAAAAAATGATTTTGCCCGTTCCTTAACGTTGCCCGACAAACAACACTTATGAGGTGACCGCACTTCGTTTCTCATATATTCCTTTTAATTTTTTTTAATTTTATTTTCTTTAGTCAAGTAGGCAGGTGCAGCCCAGTGGCGCCTCACATACATTAACAATGGCAGAGGCTGGGTTGGTTGAGCCGCCGCGCCGTACGGCGTCGCACCCCTTAAAAATCGAAATTAAAAAAAAAAACATAAAATGGTTTTTAAATAAATATATGGTTTGTAGAAATGGTTTTTACATAAATATACCTGAAAAGTATTTGCAAGTCTAAATTGGGTGAATATATCGTTTAATATAGTCGGAAATGGGAAAAATTTGTAATCAAAGTACAAAATATTTTTATTTTTCTTCACCCGTTTCAAGGTCGAATTTCGAAAAATCTAGAAATTGGTTTTTAGATATTCACATAAAGATAAAAAACATTAAAAATCAGGTTAGTATCTTCATTTGTTACCGAGAAATTAAAAAAATAGTAAAACTGACAGGTACTGCAATTTTAACCCTTTAAACTAAGAATTTCAAAAAATTATTTCTTAGTATGCTTGTTACACCGTAAGAAGAAGGTGCATACACATTCATCAATTTATCCTCAGTAGTTTTTGCTGGGCGTTGATAATGAGTCAGTCAGGACATTTTGTTTTATATGTACAGATTTCATACAGTGCATTCGGAAAATTGCAATGGACTGGAATTATGGAAGTGTAATGACAAAACTTTCTTGATTATTACTTTGTATTTTTATTTCATCATTTTATAGAAACGGGTATTACAATAACTGGAATAGTTTATAAAAGGTGCTGAAAATGACTTCCTTCAACATCATTACAACACTGCACATGTTTCAATTTGTTTTCAAACACTTAAACCAGCTAATGTACTGGAATATCTTGTACGTATCCCGTTATTGAGGTTTTCGTCAATTGTGCATGGTCTGTTACGATACACTGCTTATTTCGCTGCCCCCCCCCATAGAAAGTAATCGGGGGGGGGGGAGTCAGATCAGACGATCGTGAAGCCACAAACCCTTCGCAATGATTCGTTCACCAAAGACAATTCGTAAAAAAGTCAGTGTCCTGTTAGCTTCGTGCGCTGTGGCGCCATCTTGTTGGAACCAACCGACGAAACGTGAATGATTTCTCCTTCTGTTAACCGACTAATGAATCTGTTAAAACAGCAGAATAATAATCACCATTAATTATATTTTCAAAAAGACTGAACCCGCAATGCGCGTTCTACTCACAACGACCCAGACTCCAATTTTCGCTTCGTGTAAATGTTGTTCGTGTAACTCAAGGGTTAGTTGTCGACCACAGTCGTGTATTTTGTGAATTAATATACCCTCAGATGAAACTGTTTGAACAATAAATTTTTTAAACCATCGACAATAATTTAGTCTTTTGGCATGGTCCGTAGTTTTCAGTTCTTGAATACACATTGTAGAGGAAAAGTTAAGAATTACTAAGCAACGCCGAAAGAACAGAATGCACACATAATTCTTTTAAAGTATACTGTACAGCGACTTTCCGAACGCACTGTATATTTGTAGTTATTTATATATTAACATTTATAAATATATTACTTTTGTATAATTTTATACAATATTTTAAAAAATTGGTGTACTCTAATAGTAAACACGACTTTTTTTAAATTATAAACAAAAATAAATAAAACAAAAATTTAAACAGTTTTAAACAAAACAAGAATAAATAAATTTCGGTTTAGAGAAAACACCTTATCTCACTTTGTCATTTTTAATAAATTATCAAACCATCTAAAAGTTCTTTACACCAATTTACTTAAAATTAAATTACAGAAACAATATTACTCTGTCGAAATGTTTTTAAATATTACCAATTAAAAAATAAATAAAAACTGAATTTTCTGCATCTTCAATTAACATAGACGTAAACATGTTTTCAACGTATTTCATTTACACCTTCTGAATCATGATTTATTTTATTTATTAAACATTTTCATATATACTTTATGAATTTATATTTTTAATATATTAATACAGAATTTAATCTCTTCTATATTTTATTTTATATTTCAATATATGATCGAGATTAAACAATAGTTTCCCTTAATCCATCCAGACAAATCCCTAGCAGTTCCTTTTTTATCCGTGGAGTACCCATTCCTGACATCATCTATTTAATATATTATTATGGACTTTTATTACGGGAATGAAAATTTTATATTTTTGTTATGAAAAAGTAGAATTTTATAGAACACTTTAATTTCTTTAATATATACGAAACCTTAAAACAATCTCAGAAATAATTATATCGATATCGTGTAAAGTGCCATATAAAATGTTTTTTTTTATATTCACATTTAAGTGGTTGGATAGAAGAAAAAATAAAAAATAATTTAAAAAAAGTCGTGTTTACTATCAGAGTACGACAATTTATTTAAATATTGAATCGTTACTTTTTGATATCTTAGATAACTATCAGGATGTCCTTTTTCATATCTAAGGGTTTCCTAAATTAAGAATAGAAATATGAAACAATAACAAGAAATTTAAAAAATATCTGCCTCTTACATGACAGTGTCGTACTGTCTAGTCTTATTTCATAGACTAGATGTAAGCATTCTCCTAAGCCAATAATGAAACAAAATCATAAAAGCACAGCAAGCATGATATCCGTAAGTATTCTATGTGAAGTATCAACAATATTTTCTCAATTTACCAAACAAAAGATTGAACATTTTACGATCTAAGATCTGTGTTAACAAATTTTCATTGATCTTATCCTCCTTTTAAAATAACCAGCGAGTATGGAATGAGACAATCCGTTAATTTGCAAACAGCAATGTCTGACCACTCTTGTCACAAATCCTTACATTTCCTGTTTTAGGACCCTATAAATTAATATATTACACTTCCTCGTACTTTTTCTTCGTCAATCTTTATTTATACGAGAACTTTCATATTATTTGCGACAAACTCTGGTACTCAAAAATACACAGAATATCGTCATATGCTATGCAATAACTTATACAAGCCGAGTTTATTCGTGTTATGAAAACGTATTAGTGAATACCTAAGTAATACAAAAGTTTGGGAAATTAAATATAGAAGAGTCCACATTTTCAGACTCCGTTGTAGTAGATTTTTCGAAGTCGGCAACAAAAGGAACTGATGTTTGGACTTTAAATCAACGATAGTTAGGTATTATTTTGATAATGAAGGCGCTATTTAAGCGTGTCAATTGCCATTTCAAAGCATTTCTCTTTAAGATATTTAGCATTAATATTTTATTTTCTCAATAGATACAAAGGCATAGATAGCATGATAGTAAGCATTTACGTATCTTTATATACGCAATATTTTTCAACTACCATTACTTCGTCTACTTTGCATAACAATGCATACTCTAGTTAACATAACGTAAACTATATTCTGTAATCCCTCCACATTTTCTTTTTATAATATTCGAATTAGTTATTACATTCATCCTCACCAGCAGAAATAAATAATTTTTAGTTGATTATACTTACTATCAGTAAGAAACAAATTTCTGATTTTCAATAACTGAATGATGTTCATTGAAAAAGAATAATAAATAAATTATCTTACATATTATTTATAGTAAAAAGTATGTAGTGGGGAAAAGAAAATAATTATAACCGTGTTTTTGTTGATATTTTTATATGATTTTTTTTAAAAGGTTTGGAATAATAATTTGTTTAGCATATAGTTTAAGTTGTTATTCATTTATCAAACTGTGAAATTATAACATTTTTGACATTTTAAACGATTCTCAAACGAATACAATGTCCAACAATAACACTGCTGTTTTTAATTCTTCAGTTAAAGAAACATATTAAGTCCCTAATATTTCCATAAAATCGGGCCTACAGAAATGCAGTAATGCATTATTTTTCCATAGGCAAACAGGAAAAGAAAGTATCTGATTGGCAAATTTAATAACCTTTTCTCAAACCGATATTTACATGATTTTTTTTTTTTTTAGTTTTTTATCACTCTACATATAAATATAGATGTGTTATGTATGTGATCGTACACACACATTTAATTTACTTTCTCGTCTAGATAGCGCTATAGCAGAGCTATAGATCTAGAATGGAAAGTATTTTAATCGGTCCAATTTGGACATATGCGGTTTTCACCGAATCTTGACGTTTTGACATCTAAGGAACCCAAAAAAATCGGATGGAAATTTTCCAGATGTTAATGTTTGCATGTAAGTTTGTGTTCGGTGTCGGCCTGTAACACCTTATATCTCCAGAACTATTGGACCTATTTTGACCAACCTTCGTCAGATTATTTCTATATATAGGACATTGATGCCAATTAATTTTCAACTTAAAAGGTCAAGGGGATGAGACTGTAGAGCAAGGCCACTCTCAGTATCTCGAGATTTCGCCTAGATAAGATTATATTTTTCTTAGACCCACGTTTGCTATTAAAAAGTAACAATATTTGCAAAAAAAAACTTTTGCAAAATCGCACCCACCCCAAAAAGTGCTCTAAACAGTAGTTTAGAGCACTTGTTGGGGCGTCACAACATAGTATACTATGTTGTGACGTCACAGGTGAGCAGTAGAATTAAATAATTGAATAATATTTAAAGTGTAAAAAAAGTAAAACGGCCTGGCTGGGTCTCGAACTTGATCGCCCGGTTGACTTCGTTCTGGTGCGCTAAGTCTCGCAGCTACACCAGTTTTCCGATCATATAAACGAAATTTGTTCTACGTAAGTTGTGAAATTACATTAGTTTAATTATTGACGATCGTCGCCGCTAGTACCGCCACACCCGCGCGAATTAAATACGGTATGCGCTTTAGTTAGAATCAAAAAATTAAATAAACGAACAAGTATTATGTTTGAATAAAATGATAAATATTTTTAAATTAAGTTGTGCGTGTAAACCGTGCATCAGAAACAACCCACAGTTGTAGGACTTTTCCGGAACGCGGCTTTTTAACCGCGTGACGGGAAAGTCCTACAGCTACGTTGTCAGCCTTTTTTTATGATTTCACATATAAATATTCTTACTTGCAAACAATTTTTAAAATTTTGTTTTTCATGAAAACGGTTTACTATGAAAATTACATAACCGACTGCTGCAGTAATACATTTTTTAAATTTATGTTTCTATGGATAAAAATTATAAAGATAAGTTATAAATTAAATAAGTAATATATTATTATATAAAGAAGTCACTTTTTTTTAATATTCCTAAAAAGAAAATTTTTACCTCACGAACTGTATTTAATAGCCGTTTTGGATATTTTCGTTAATATAAATGACCACCAATTTTTTATATTTTATATAGGTTTAATAAATAATTTTTATCAAATTGCCGATCTCCATGACGAAGTGGTAGCGTCTCGGCCTCGAATTCGTTTACATGAATTCTTTTTCCATTTTCTCTTTTCATTCAATTTTCCGTTTCTCAAAAATTATTTCTTTCATTGCACTCTTTTACTCATTTTCTTTTTTCCACTCTTTTTTCTTTCATTTTCTTTTTACTCTTCAAAGAATGACAATCGCATAAAAGTAAATAATTTGTTATCTCTCAGCTTACTTAATAAAGTATTGAACTGACTATGCGAATACTACTACTACTACTATAATAATACTACTACTCGCTTCTTTGGGAAATCTTATGTCGTAATGTTTGAAATTCCTAGGATGAATTTACAACATTTCACTTGCACTGTATTCTGGATGGACTTGCATATATTGAAGACATTATTTGTTTTTATTTTTTCCTGTTTCTTCCTGTGATTTGCGATTTATTTTTAGTGCTTTGTTAACTTTTTAACTTTACCTGGACCACATATAAAAGTACTTTTCTTATGTATATGAGGTATTAAACCTTTTTATAATTTAGTGAGGGGTTTAGTCGAAGTGCTTTCTTCTCGAGATTATCGTGACTCAAATTTACTTTGGTCTCCTAAGAGGTACCGATTGTAAAGACAAATACACAGATAAAAAAATGACCTGTTTGATGCACTCTTAAAATATGTCCAATTGGTTATTTAGTGTAATTCATTGGATATTTAATGTAATGCCATTTTCTATAAGGTAATAATTTTATATGTACCCTTCATTTCCTGAAATACCATTTAAATTCTCGTTTTTAAGTTCAGCCAACAAATATCTCTACCATTCAGAAATACCAAATCCTAATCCAGACTATGGCGTTACATATAAACGTACACATGCAAATGTTTTATATTGTCTATGTCAAACGGATAATTTAATAATAATTTTATATCGTGTTACCACTGATTCATTAAATGTATGTATATTTTATATAGTATTCATATCGTATGACATGCGGATTATCCATGTCGAGAGCGGAAGAGAGAGAGAGAGAGAGAGAGAGAGTGGATGATAAAGAGAGCTAGAAGTCAAGAGAGAAATACGAAAAGAGATAGATAATGAGAGCATAACAGAGTGTACTTTGATTGCAAACTAGGACAAGTTGTTCAAGCATTGCATAGCACTCTGGCTTGTATTCTCATATTGTAACGCAGCACTAGATACAAAACATATAATCTATTCATAGTACGGATTTGTGGCTTTAACAATACGCTTTGTGACTGTTTAACTTAGATATCAGAAATTCCATATATAAACTAACACTTCTTTGATGACAACGTTGTATTCTGACACAAATAATCAGTAAAATCTCTTTAATCATTGAATTAAATACATTATTGTATCATTAATGAATTCGATTAAATAACCTAATACTTCATTTCGATTGGATTATAATTTATATTATTTAATCTAAAATAGATAAGACAAGGGAAAACTCTGTATTTCACTAGGATTAGCATCAAACAAATAGGAGGATAATTTATTTTTTTAAACTTAATAATTTCAGGCAAAAAAAAAGAAAAATATATATATATACATATACAAAAATTATTAATAATATAAAAGAACCGTTTATTTACATTAGGATTAGGTCTTTCTGATTAAAAAGAAAGACAGAATGTTTTTTTTTTAGTTGGCTCAACTTAAAAAAAATTTAATTTGAATAGAAAAAACATTTTTGCCTGCAGTAATTTTTTCTTACACATATTCGTATTTATATAAAAAAACAATAAAGATAATCAAAAAGTCACCGTTCTTAAACTAATAATATTTATAGGGAAATTTAAATTTTAAAAATCTAAAAAAAATTTATGTTTGAAAAAAACTTCTATTTTGTTATATTTTTCAATAATAAGTGGATTATATAATTATAAAATCCATTTATCCCCGGCGTAAAAATAAATCGTATCTATTATAAGCCTGGATAATATTAAAAGGCTTTACATAAATCAATTTTATTACTATTCAAAAGTATATTTATGTAAAAGAATATTAAAATATTCGTAGTTCTACGTTGTAATGATTATAGAAGAGATATCTGTGTAAAATAAAAGTATTTTGAAAAAACTACTCTACTACAACTGTACAACTACTCTATTCAGAGTAGTGAAAAATTTTATAGTCATAAATTGCCAATATGTAAAATATTACGTAAACAATGTTAACACCAGTATTGCTTTATTCATATCTAAGCGGAGTAAAATAAAAATTAGATATAAGTTTATTGCTTTTAAAATAACAAATAAAATACAGTCGTTGGTTTACGATTTATTGTAACTGGATGAAATGAAGGGAGTTTCATATACAACACTGGCAAGATACGAAGTCAATCTGTATAATAGAACTCTAAGATCATGTCATTATCATTGCTACGTGCATGATTAATTGACCAAATTTATTTAATCAGTTAATATGCCTGTAGGTTAGATGCAATTGAATTTGAATTAAGTATAAGTATAAGAATTAATATTTATATGTAATAAGGGAGATAAAAAATGAATTAATACGAAGTATGATTTATTTAGAAATAATATTATTACGTTTTTATTTTTAATTATTAAATTTAGATTTATTACGGTGTGAATTTAAATTCGTGGCTTTCGTCGTCGTATTCAACTAATTTTAGCTATTCCACAGCATCACATACAGCACCAATTAAAATTCTTATATTTTACATCTCAACGCAGTAAAACCAGATTGTCGTGGAAAAGATATTACGTGGCAGAATCTATATTCAAGTCGAGTTGTGGACATCGCTGTGAACAGACGTGTTGTGTACCGCTCCGCGCTTTTTAGTGTTTTAGATTGGTTTTTTGGTTTATATTTCGGATACGGCATTTAGGAACTAAAGTGATAAGGATAAAAAGTATACAAGTATGACAAGTATAGTAAGTTTTTTGAATTCGGTCACGGACTAAAAAAGTTATTAGAGTATTTTCAGCTTTATTAGTGAGCTGTGGATATTGTGTTTTTTACCTTCTAAAACTGAAGATTTATAACAGGTGAATGCGTTTTTACGTTTCTAGTGCATCGTACTTTTATTGGACGTTACTTTAAGTACGATCAAGTGAATTAAAACTACTTTTTTAATAAGTTATATAGTGAATTTGAGGTTAGAATTATTCAATGCTTAGCGAAATTTTTCTAAGTTAATACACAGGCTCATACAGGCGTGTTTATTGTAGTAAACAAGGACTTGTAATTATTCTCTCGTATTACCGTCGTACTAGTAGAGATTTGTTCTAAGTCCTCAGAGCTGTTTTATTAGGGAATTACATTTCTACTAATATCTCGAGAACTACCCACTCGATTTCCTTCCTACCTGGACATAAATTCGTCCCAAAACCTTCCCTAACCCCCTACCCCCACGACCCCCCCAAATTTTTTGACCCTATTTTCGGTCACATACATTTTTCTTCCCCCCCTCAACCACCACCCAAATTTTTTTGGGGCCTCTCCCCCGAGTGGGTATTCGTAGAACTTGAGACGGCCCCCTGAGTACAGTACTATATCATGCGAAGACGTGGTTCACTCCCTATGGATGGGACATCCGCCCAAAGTAGCAGCAGCATGACAAAATCGACGACGGTGAAGAAAACCGATCTAAAAGGGAAGAAGAGGCTCCGTCAAGGATCTTCCGAGGAGGAAGAAGAGGCACCCGATACAGTGAGCAGTCTAGCATACCAATTGGGTCTGATACTGATATCGTTGAAACAGCATTTAGGCCCAGGTTTGAATAAGTACATTGCGACCCATGAACAGGATCTAAGGCGAGTATACGAGGGACTGAATGCGCTTTCCGAGCTGTCCTCTCCAGACACAAAGACTTCCCAAGCTACCCAAACGGACCCTATTGCGGGTGACGATTACATGGAGTATATTTTGACCAGCGATGTGAGTGATGAAGAACTCATTGAGCTCCTCCCTAAAAGGTGGCCTAACTCACTTAGGGGCAAGCTAAAGTTGGTTACTGACCTTCCACCTGAAGTCAAAGACACTTGTACTCTTAGAGATTTAAGGAGAGTAGGTGAGCAGGATATGGGTAACAAACTCGCAGCTGGTGACATCATAAAAGACGAAATAACTCTAATAGGAGACCAAATCGTTGAAGAAAAGAAGAAGAAATTTAAGATACATTACGACTCGGGAGCCCCGGAAAAGGAAACCCTTTCTTGTTTATTGAAGGCGTTCAAAAAGCTATACAGTCACCAAATTCAGCGTACATACTGCCTTCGGGCAGTATGGGAAATTTTGCCAAGAAGATCATATCCTATATCTTCAGAGCAAGGGAAACACCTGTATATGTGTTAACTCTCCAAGGGGATGGTGGGACCAGGCACATCGGTAATAATCAAATCCCGATAAAGAAGGCTACTCCACCGGCGGAGCAAAGCCGAACAGTGATTGTTAAGGCAGAAGGAAAAACGTACGCGGAGCTCCTCCGGTCCATGAAGGATGCTGTCACCAGCGAGGAGGCAAATAACGTCATCTCATTGCGAAAGGGCCGTAACTAGGAGCTCTTAGTTAGGATACAGGGTGCAGAGAAAGGGGAACAATTTACATCTATCCAGAGGGATAAGGCTGCCGACCTTCACGTTGATATAAAAAGCAGAGCTGGAAGGAGAACTGTTGTGCACATCCAAGCAAGAGGTTATGGCCGCCATTATAAATCGCGTGGGTTCTAGCGAGGAAGTCAAGATAACATCCATGAGGAAAGGTTTTGGCGAGACACAAAATATTACGGTCATGACCTCTTACAGAGCGGCATGCAAACTGGTCGAGGAAAGAATAAGAATCGGATGGATTAGTTGCCGGGCGTACATCCGGGAAGATGAAGACAGGTGTTACCGTTGTTGGGGCACGGGCCATAGAAGGCACGAATGTAAGGGCCCAGATAGGCTCGATTTGTGCTTTAACTGCGGTAGCAGAGGTCACAAGATAGCGGATTGTCTTGAACCTAAGCAATGCCTCGATTGTAAGAGCGGTGAACACAGGACTGGAGCATGGCAATGTAAGAAAAAATTGCATGATTAGGACTATGTTAGCGAATGCCAATAGGAGTATTCTCGCTCACGACTTAATTAGTCGTGTTGTTGCAGACAAGAACGTAGACCTCCTTGTGGTCACCCAACCCAATAAATATGAAGCTGCCAAACTTGGATGGACTGTTGATATGTCGGGAGATGTTGCCATTATGGACGTAAGTCATAGTATACAATGGAATTTCAAGTTTAGAGGTAGTGGCATGGTGTCTGTTGAGACCGAAACAACTCTATTCGTGGGTGTGTACATTTCGCCCAACATTGCGATCGCGGACTTTACTAACTTCATCGACACTTTACAAGGTGTGATTACCAATTCAACCAAGAGGATCGTAATTTTGGGTGATTTTTTGGGTGAAAATGGTGGCGGCTGGCAGTCGATACACCAACAGGAGGGGACAGATCCTTGCCGATCTCCTGGAAACTGCCGGCTGCATCTGCATTAATGACGATACGCCCACGTACGTAGCGAGAGGTCATCGGTCGGTGCTTGACCTCACCTGGTCTGTAGGTGGAGGAGGAATCAGTACCAGTGGATGGTTCTCTCAGAAGATATAGCGAGCGATCACCGCGCCTCTATCTTGGATCTGAAAGACGTAGATTTCAGGCGTGAAGTGCCCTCCCCCCCCTCCGAGATTCTCATCAGTACAAATAGAGCAAATCGTCAACAGGACTGTAAGTAGACTGTCTGATAGACATCAACAATCACCTGAGGCTTTATTTAATATAATAAAGTAGGAAATGGACAGAATGGCAGCTAACAATACAAGGAGGCGCTCCGTATATTGGTGGACTGCTGAAATTGAAGCAATGAGACAAGACCAGTCCCTTAGGAGTAGGAAACAACTTATTCTTAGAAATAACTGAGAAGGGTACCAGGAAATAGCCAATAGATACCTCGAGGCAAGAAGAACGCTCAATAAGGCTATTAAGAGACGTAAAAAGGATTGCTGGATCAGGCTCTGCGAAGAGCTTGACAGCAATCCCTGGAGCCAGGTATATCGTATTGTGACCAAAAAGTTCGGGAGACGTATGCCTATCCTCAATAAGACCAGTGTTGCAAGGGAGGTAGCCAGGTTGTTCCCGCATACAGTGCCTGATATCGTGAGATCCACACCTTGCGACAATAGAAGATTCACCATGGAAGAGCTACAACTTGTGGCGAGGAGTCTGGCAACCAAAAAGAGCCCTGGCCCGGACAAGATTCCCGCGGCAGTGATCAAGGGGCTGGTTCAGAAGGCTCCCTGGGAGATGCTCGAGATTGCCAGCCACGGCATGGAGAACGGAGACTTCCCCGACTCCTGGAAGGAGGCCAGAGTGGTATTCCTACCTAAAGGCACATCTTCGGAGGAAGATATAACCTATAGACCCCTGAGCCTCCTTAACATGATGGGGAAGCTAGTAGAAAAGATGTTGGCTGGCCGCATCATCAAAGAACTAGAAGAGGGAGCCGGAATCAGTCCTAACCAGTACGGGTTTATGCGGGGGCGATCCACCGTGCAGGCTATCTGCCGAATTTCTGGATGGGCCGACGAGGTGAAGAGAGACACTTGGCGAACCAGGAGAATTCCACTGATGCTGTCACTAGACATAAAAAACGTGTTCGGGGCTATTGGTTGGGGTCATATTAATGACGCAATTGCGGCTAGGGGCCTCAGCCCGTACCTGCGTAGGCAAATTGAATGTTACTTGTCCAACAGAGGATGTCTGGTAGAAGCACAGGAAGAAACAGTACATTTTCAAATGCACGGTGGAGTTCCGCAGGGCTCTATTCTGGGGCCGTTGTTGTGGCTGGTGATTATAGATGAACTCTTTCAGAAGGAGTTTCCTGTCGGCGTCCAGGTCCTGGCTTATGCAGATGACCTTGCAGTCCTCGTAGAGGGAAGGACGGTCTTGGAGGTGCGGGAGAGGGTGTATGCGGCCATCGACACTATACAGGAGTGGTTGAGGTCCAGGGGTCTGCAACTGTCTACGGAAAAATGCCGGTGTATTGCCTTTACGGGTAGAAGAGTGCTAGAACCGTTCAATATTTCCATCAACGGTCATGCTATAGAAGAAGCGAATAACATCAAGTACTTAGGAGTTATCCTCCAGAAAAACGGTAGATACACCGAGCACATAGTCAATGTATGCAACAAGGCAGAAAGGATGATAAAAAGTCTAAACATCATTATGTCATCGCAGAATGCCCCTCGGGCCTCAAAGCGCCGTTTACTGGCGACTACCGTCGTGTCTTCGCTTATGTATGCCGTTCCGGTCCGGCCTGGTGGCGCTCTATCGCCATCAGGCGCAACAAAGAGAGACTGGCGAGGACGCACAGGTGTGTGCTCCTAGGTGTTGTGTCCGCATACAGGACAGTGTCCTATGCCGCCCTGTGCGTGTTATCGGGTACACCTCCCATTGACCTAATCGCAAAAAATAGGGTGGAGAGGGCACAAGGCAAGCCAGAACAAGAGGTCAGGGATGCCGTTTATAATATCTGGCAGGAAAGATGGTCGCAGGAAGCTGTGGGTCGATGGACGAGAACCCTCATCCCCAACATCAAGCCATGGTTGTCGAGAAGATTTGGTGAGGTTGATCATCACCTATCGCAGTTTTTTACAGGACATGGTTCCTTCAATAACTACCTGCACAAAATAGGCAAGAGAGAAGAGCCAATTTGCAACTACTGCAACGAGATAGATGATGCTGAGCACACCTTTTTTGAGTGCAATAGGTGGGACACACTTAGACATAGTAAGGCACTCACAGGTATAACTCCAGAGACAACAATAGACTACATGCTAAGAAGCGAGTCAAACTGGAATAATTTTGCTAGTTTTGTTAGACAAGTTGTTGTACAGAAATACTCCGATGAGAGAAGACAAGGTGTTGGCTAGAATAGGACTGGGTGGACAGCCTTGCTGGTGAGGTCCAGCATGCTGCGGTGTGTTGGCACTGATGAGCCACCAAGGACTCCACGGGTAATAGTCAGGTAACAGCACACTGAATACTGAAGGGACCGGCGCCGCGTCGCGGCGAACTGGGTCTGGCGTGGTGTCCAAAAGGGCAATATTAATAAAGAACTCTCAAAAAGAGCTAACCGGTAGGCCGACCTGCCATGCCGGTATATAGCCGGTAGGTGGGGAGGCCTATTTGAGTTTAAAGACACTCCCCTGGGCGGCGTAATACCAACAATTCGGTCTGGCCCAGGGGAGCTGAGAGAAAAAAAAAAAAAGAATCTATATTCAATATAAAGAAACCTCCTATACGAAAGACATTCTCCTTTCAAATAGAAATCAACATTCTACGTGTTAATCTTTGATTTTATGAATCCACATTCAAATGTGGATTCATTTAATTATAATTACCAGATATTCATATCAAATAAAGAGCTCATAAGTATATTGAATTTAATACATTTATATCACATAAATTTAATAATAATTTTAAACAAAATAAAATAACTATTTTCTTCACGAAAAACAAATTTAGTTTTTCAGATACCTAAATAAGTCAATTATAATCTAAGTAAAAAGGACTTAGGATAATTAATAAAAACAAATTATAAAAAAATTACGATATTAAAAGAAAATATAATTATAAAACAAATTTAAAAAAATAGTTATACCTATAATTCTTACTAAGGTATAATATATATACATATATATTTAATATAAAATATCATTCAGCAGCAACAATTTTAGAATAAACGGGAAAATGTTTAGCTAGCCAATATAATGGCAATTTAAAAGTGAAAAATAATTTTAAATTTTATTCGAGAAATTAAAAACATTGTTTAACAAATTCACAACTCTCCTTTTTTTTTATATAAACATAGATTCACAAATTGAAGAATAACGTTTGTATTTCAAAAGGTTAACAATAATTATTGAATTTGTATTGGTGATATTTACCGGAAATTGTACTTTTAAGAATATTTTAAAGAGGGAACCCAAAATGTTAAAATAAACTGATAGAATGTCGTTATCAAGAATATAGGTATGTTAGCGTTTTTACACAATACGTGTGTTGGATCATTTGAAACATAATAACTCTGGAATACTTATGAAAAATTCCTGAAAATTAACAAAAAATAATTATGTGTATAGAGCAACGTTATTGCTAAATTATGAGCCCAACATGACAAGGGGGTTGGAGAAATTACGGGGTCCCCCATAACTCCCAAAAAACGTCATAAAATCAATGCTTGAATAGTATTTATTTTATGAAACATGATAACCAAGCAAAATAATAATTCTGTATTAAATATTTGCAGAACTTGAAACCGTTATTGTTCTGCTCAATTCATATAAATACAAAAATAATATAATAGGTACATAACGCTTTTTGCAAAACCAAGGTTTATATTTTGTCTTCCGAAGAGAATTTTACCAAGTAAATATTCTCGGTTTCAATAAACTACACATCTAAAGAATGGTTGACCTGAGTCTGTTCCAGACTACATGTTTACCAATGCATTTCCATTTACACTGCGAGCTACGTCAGGCCTGGTACTTGGTGGCAGTAATTGTAGTTGCTTATACACACGCGCGCGCGCACACACACACACAGAGAGAGAGGACCCGACAGTAACTGGAATAACTGGTTGGAATAAAACAAAACATTACAATTCTTAATTCAAAAGATTTAATACAAAATTGTCTTAAAATTCATTACGTTAGAGTTCAAAATTACCAAATATTGCCTACAAATAGAAAAAAACAAGAATATTCCTCACACCGTTAACAAATTTTGATGATATATCTTGATATATCTATTATGGAAAGTAATTTTTTCTTTAAATACACAGTAGGACTTCGCTTCTTTCCGTGTATTTTTGGTAATGAGTATTTTATCACCTATTTCTACTGGTTATTTGTCACCGCAACTACGATCGGTTTTAATATTTTTCAACAATTATCTTCTAATCCTGTACACACATACGTAACTGTGATCATTAATATTGTTAGTATGTACATTATTTAAAGACCACATTAGTCCATTCAATAGGGATTTTTTAACTAAAAAATTAGTACAGTTTAGGAAAGTACATAGGGTAAGTAAAACTTGTTTATATGCGTCTAGACAAATATTTCGCTAACTGGACAAAATGGCGGCCGTTAGACAAAGGCCGTGGACAAAGGTGGTGGAAATCAGTTTTTTAATTTTGTAGGCCAAGGTAAACTTCCTAGGCGAAAAAGTTCTGAATAAAACTATTATGAACATTTGCAGTACCTATAATTTAAGTCCTTAAATGTTGAATTTCGTTAATTAGTTACCACAAAAACTTTAAGAAAATATTTATTGTAAAAATAACCTTTTTACTATTTTTATCGTTTTAAAAGTTAGCTCTTGGAATTCCGAATTCAATGAATGGTTACACGAGAAAATCGGTTTATTCGTTGGTGAGATATTATAATTTGTTTCTAAAAAGAATCTTCAGACAACTACAATTATTTTGCCCTTTAAGAACATTTTCGTGTCCATTTCAAGTGAATCTATTCATTAAGACTTGTACTTTCAAATGTTGAAAAGTTTTAGACCACAAATTAATGTAAAACTTGTTTAAAGGTCTTCGAAAAAATGAGCGAAAAATTGAACGTGCTCGCGCTGTAGTCGTGGAGGTAGAAGTGGTTCGCGACAGTTGCGCACGAATAAAGTTGAATTCCTAACTTCAAAACGGCGGTGAGAAAAAATCGCTCTATCTCCGCAAATTTTGGACGGATCGAGACCTTGTATTTTATTTTTGAAACTCAGGTAGATCGAAAAAATAATAACTCTAAGCGCTATCAGTTTTTACATATTATTTCAGATATAGTCGGCTTTTATGTACTTACCACTTTTCGTTTTTGTAGATGAAAAAAATTGTTAAATTTAAATGATAACATTGTAATATCTTGAAAATCATGAATATGAGTGCACTCTATGATTATAATTCTGTCTGAGAATACTTTTATAAACACTATTTGTTGTGTTTATCTAATATTTAGTCCAAATGATATACGTTGACTTGTTCCAATTAATACTATACGTTCATAAATTTTGATTCAAAAAAGTACATTAAAATTAAATTAATTTTTTTAAAAACATTTTTAATTTTAAAAATTAAAAAAATTATTTCGTTTCGATCCGTACAATATTCACGGAGATACAGCGATTTTTTCTCACTCCACCGTTTTGAAGTTAAGAATTCAGCTTCAGTCGCGCGTGACAGCCGCAAACCGCTCCCCCCCCCCCGCCGACTACCGCGCGAGCACGCTCTATTTTTCGCTCACCTTTTCGAAGAAGTTTATACAAATGCCACTGAAATGGCACCATTGGTATATAGATCTCTCAATAATTTAATTGTTCCAGTGATAGATGTCGTGCACTGTTATTAGTATAACTGAAAGTAGTTGAATATAAATGAAAAAAAAACCACAACTGAATAATAAAGGAAAATGAAAAAAGAAAAGTTGCTCATTTTCATAATTCACAGTAATATGATTTACGTTTAACAAATTTCTCGGTAAAGAAGTTTCGTTCTCGACTTCTTTTTGTATGAGTGTTTTTCTTACGACCTAATTTTTTATTTAATTAGATAATTTCTTAGTTTGTTCGTCAGATAGAAGTAAGTGGAGTAATTTGTCGCTTTAAACTACCTATCCAAGTCTTTTTTAAGACTCTGATCAATATAAACAATCAGAAATATTTGTAATCTTTCAATTTTGACTTTTCATAATAGCTTTCTCTGAGAGTATGGTGTACAACCAATTTCTATGAAAGTCTTAGTAAAAATGCATTACAGAAGGTTTATCATACTATTTGACTATTTTTTGCTATTTTGCTATTTTTTTGAGAAAAAAGGCAACGTGAAACCATTTCACTTCACATTTTCCCTAATTACCAGACTTGGGATAATTATTATAGGATTATTATTCCTGTGAACAGTCGCACCATTTTCGGAAGTGACTGATGTCAAATCGCCTGCATGATCTTTGATGATGACATCTACCAACATTGGTTTATCATGATTATCTTTACATTAATTTCATCGCTTTTTCCTTTCAGTTATATGAATTGTTTTATTTTAAACTTAGACTAAATATTTTCAGGCAGGATTTCTTTCAAAGTAAAGAATCTACATCATTCAAATTTATGAACAACACTTTAAGTGTTAGAGAAATTAAACTTCTTATTTATTTACCATTATAGTCATATTTTGCTAAAATTTTAATATTCGATTTTTCATATAAAAATTTTACAAAAATAACTGTTATTCATTCATAGATTTGTAACATACAGATTCTGAAATTTTACAGTTTTCCTTCAAGTATTACAAAATACTAAATTTTTTATTTCTTTTACTTTTAGGCGAGTTTATAATCTTTTCCGAGCAGCCTGCTTTTTCAGAGCAGCCGTTTCCTGCATTCTGCTCTATATTTATCTCGATTATTTTATGCTTCTAGGTATATTCTCGATTAGTTGTGAGAACTTACTCTGCTCATCTTCTAGGTTTTCCTCTGCCTCTTCTATTTTGCGGGTGTCATCCTTTCCCGATCAGGTAACTTCAACTCCTCTGGCACTGCGTATATCCAAACCAGATAAGATTTGTTAATGAACATAAGCGACAAGACATTCTTCAAGATTTATTTTTTTGTATTTATCATTTCTTATATACTGTAAGCTGCAAACAACGCAGGATCTTCTTTAGTAACCTATTTCTAATGGTAAAAAGCACTTCTCCAATTCTTTCAGTATTACCATATCTCAGCACCATACGCCGCACAGATGTCAAAGAATGTCTTAAAAGTAAACTTTTAGGAATTTATCTATTTATATTTTTGTCTCAAAAATGAATTTAATCCATCAATAACAGTTCTCTTTTTACAATTATTGTCAGCATCTTTTTTTCTGTCATCCAAAGAAAGATCACTTCCAAATATCTGAAATCTTCTTTACAAATCATTGTGACCCCCCCCCCCTTTTTCAATATCACAAGCTGGAGTACTAACGTCCATATATTCAGTTTTATCGGGGTTTATCTCCAACCACAACCTTTTGCTTTTAACGTTTTTCTGCAGCAATGTAAACTATGTAATAATATCTTTTGTTAGCATAATAATCAGAAAACAGATAGTTATTTATAAACCAGGTCATTCACTTCAATAATGTCCATAAACTGGATTTTCTACTTTACTTTTCTAAAACGTGTTGAAAATGCATTTTAATCAGGCAACAACCTGATTTTAATTCTTTATCACAAAAAATCCTTCATAAAGCATTCCTACTATACACACATAACTTATGCGATCTTTGTACGAGGCTTTTACATCATTTACTGTTGTTTTATTAAAATCACTTCTTTCTTATAAGTTGAAAAACTTAAATGTAAAAACAAAATCGACATTTTCTAATTAAATTTCTTAATTAAAAGCTAAGCAATCTATTCACTAGCGGAAGATCGTTTATTTACCGTTTGTAAAGGTTTCCGATCTTTGTTTGTATAATATACAATTCTGAGTTACCCGTTTTTAATTTTAAACTAAATAATTTAGAATAATGTGGATAATTAAATAGGATTAAATGAGAATTTACCGTTAGAAGTACGTTGTTCATTGTAACATACAACTAGTAATATATTCTAGGTACAAATTGCTTTACAACCACCTCTGTACTCTTCCCTCAGGGTAATGGACTAAAGACAGAGACAGAGAACATAGAACGGAACTTGTGATTGGCGCTACTCCGGTGACCTGGAATAGAATAACTACCGTCATTTGGCAGACGGCCATCCCTGCCTGCATCACCCCAACTGTCTACCTTGACCCTACAAATTTATGCACTCAAAAGTTGTTCGTATTTTTATTGACCCATTCAATATCACCACCACATAACAACTTGCCTTTGATTCTTCTTCTTCTTCTTCTTCTATACCATTATTTAACCTTTAATTTTTTTAATAAAAATAATGATTTTTTTTTTGCAAAACAATATGTTAAAATAAAGCTTTCTAAAATTTATTTCCTATTTGGTTGCAATATTACACGTCACATATGTTTTTGTTTGGTTTTTTTGCCTGTTCCATTCCCGTCTGAAATTTAATACAATTTCTTCACATTACTTTCAAAAATTATAAAACGTTTTTCAATATATAAAAACGTGCTATCAGATCATTATTTGGCACCTGTAATATTTAGTGTTAAATATTAGTAAGATAATTATTCTAAACTATCCGTATATGTATATATCGTATATACGAATAAGCTACCGTTGCTAATAAATAAAAATAACCTTATTATATATCAAATATCATATATAAATATATATATAGCATCCACCTCTAAAAAACCAAATCCTAAAATCGATTATTTATAACTGAATCAACTATTTCGATATTCCACAAAGACCTTACTGATTTAATTAAAAGGTCTTTCCACCAATTTATTAGAAATAGAATAAAATTCTTTTACATAATCACTGCAATTTTGTTTTTAAATAGTAGTAATTGAGAAATAATTGAACTTTTTCCATCTTCGTTTAAAGTATTTTGCTCAAATATTATTCATTAAATTTTAAAGTAAATAGTTTTTTCTTAATTTTGACGGAGTGGTAGCGTCTCGGCCTTTCATCTGGAGGTCCCGGGTTCGAATCCGGTCAGGCATGGCATTATTACACACTATAAAACTCTATTTCCATATCCCACGCTTCAAGCTTATGTGGCGGTATCAGCAGGCAAATAAACAAACAAATATAACAATAATAATAATAATTATTATTATTATTATTATTATTATTATTATTATTGTATATTTTAGGCTTTCTGATCAAGGTTTTTATTACAGTTTCCCTTGTCCGGGAAAATGCATCGACAGTTATTTTCTATATCCGTGGAATAGCAAATTTATTAATTCCTGATTTGAGTGATATAATATGCTCCTATATATCGATCTGAATAAAAGTTTGTTTACTTATTACATTTAAGTTATATTTTCCTACATTCGCTTTATAAGAAAGATTCATAATTCTTGTGTTTTTTGAACATTCCGAAAAATAATAGACCCCGTTAAATTTTAAAATGAAATCGATAAAAGTTCAAGAAAGTAAGGTATTTAATCGAGGGGCGTCGCTAGCTTCTTCTCTGGCAAGTATGACAGAGAGGCGGCGATACTACCTCTTTAATCTTTAAAATAGGTTAATTGACACCTTCCGTACAATCAAATTCATAGTATTAATTAAATAAGAATGATTTTAGATATCAATTTTTTAAGAATCCTGAATAAAATTGTTATCTTATGCGCAATACAGTTTTTCGATTAGCATTCTTGTTAGGTAGATTTCATAAGAAAGCTACATATTGTAATGAGTATACCATAAGACTTCTGGAAAATTTCGACATATCTTTGCGTTTCACATCTCCCAAACCTCAGAACCACCGTCAATTCAACAGTATATATTTAACTTTCTTGTAGAAAACATAACTGCCGTGCCAAACACTTTCAAATTACTACAAAAAATATAACGACCCAAAATTTCGGTCGAGTTCGTTAATGGGAAAAATCAGGCTATGGTGATGGGCGGGGAGTTTTTGGAAAAAATAAAACAAGGTCTTACGAAAAACCTTTTCTTATTAAGTAAAATATCGATTTCCTTTAATGTTCCTACTATTCTTTGGATAAGGGTCTAAAACTTATCTATCAACCTAACTTAACTTATCTAAAACTTATCATCAACCATTGGCCCAAGGAGTGGAAAAAATGGCGTTTCAAAGACAAAAAAATCATATCTTCCGTAATAGGTACAGTATAGAATCGGTTTAAATCAGTAACGGTCGGTCGTTAGTCCTCTAAACATTACCTAAAACTTTTGTTTGAGACAAATTTTGATATGACCAACCCTTACGGCAAGGTATGACCAAAATGTTGCTGGAATTGTAAGAAGATGGTGCTTGTCGTATGTTAAACATGTAAAAATTTATTCACGCGCAACCATTGTCGTATTGAGTAAATTTGAAGTTTTTCTTAACTTTAAGGTGGAAATCTTTTTTATCCCCTACTTAGCAATGGTGAAATCTACTTCCGCCTTCCGGTGCGCCGAAAGGGATTTTTTTAATTGAAGCACATCAAAGTCCCTCAGTAAGTATAAAAATATTCAGACTTCAGAAAAGGTCCGACCGAAATTTGCTGATCCTGATCGGTCAAGAACGACTCAATCAATTTTCATCAAATTTTAACATGGATATCTGAATTTCCATGAAACTGATGTAGTAGTTTGGAGATTTTTGAGACTCAAAATTTTATAAATAAGCCACATATTCATAAAACACATCCCGTCAAGTATCTTTCATGATTTATTTAACATTTATATTGAACAATGTTCATGCATACAACCACGCTTTTTGAAAACGGAAATTTGTGTCCGAATTTACTTTCAAAATTAGTGATCATTGTTTTTTTTTTACAAAAAACGATTATTTAGAATCAAGTACGACTTTATCTACATTGAACTCAATGGGTAATACCATCTTCAAATCTGTTTCGTTCCACGAGGAGCCGTCCGGTGCTGCGATCTAGTGCGTGCAAGCGTTAACCGGAAAGTGAAGCTCGTACTAGCATTCTACGTTATAATCCCGCCCAGTACCCCAATTATGACTAAAGTGTCATACATTCTTAAGTTTAATGTATCTATTGTAATTCAATTAAAATGTCAAGGATGATAACAGATTAAATATAACGATTCAAGAACATAGCGTTGCTTCATTTCATTATCTACCATCTCATCTCAACAAAAAATACAGTCTAAACTAGCTCTAAAACTCTACCATATATTTTTATGGTCATCATGGACTGGATCTAACAAACTCTATGCAAAAAATGAAGTTGAAACTCATTTTTTCAAGCTTAAACTTTCATTCGATCATCTTCTACATACGACGCTATGCTTAAACATATTTATATTGAGCTAATGCTTTTTGCAAACCATTTATATACTAGATCTCACTAGATGAGATGAGATGAGCAAAATTTACCACAACTTATTCTTAAATAGTATTCTTATCTATTTTCTATTAAATAGTGTTTCGTAACTTACTGAAATCATCCTGCAGAATCCGTTGTAGGATAAAAACAACACGTCTCGTATTAAAATGGGATTCCTATAAAAAAAATGGAATCAACCAAGTAACCCATATCGTTACTCGATTTATTTTCAATCGAAAATACAGCAGACGTTGTAAGTTATCAAAAGAATTGTATGTAGAAAAAAGGCTTATACTGAAATATAAAAGAAACCTCATGTTGAAGAAAAATGATCGAAGGAAAGTTTAAGCTTGAAAAAATGAGTTTCAACTTCATTTTTTGCATGGTGTTGAAGATGGAATTGTCCATAGAATCCCATGTAGAATTAATAAAAACGTCTTATATTGAAATGAAAAATAAACTTTATGTAGCAGGAAAATTACCGAATGAAAGTTTAATCCATAAAGTAGTGCTAGCCACAGTCAAACTTGCTCATAAATAATATTAATACAACATATAAGACTAGCCACCCGGACAGGGCCACCGTCTAGCCAGGTAGCTCTGCCCCTGGATCCCTTCTGTGTTCATTATACTCCTCAAGCGTGTAAAAATAATACTGATAAATAACAATAAAAGCCGCTTAAATTTATAAAATCTATCTACAAGTAATAGAATCATGGAAAATGGAAAATATATTTTCAACTAAAGGAAAATGAAATTTATAAAATGTGTATGTAGGTTTAAAAATGGTAATATTATTTTAAATAGCCAGTCAAGGCTCACTTGGCTCGCACTTCAGTCTAGCCTGGACTCCACCTGTGTTAGTTATTTTCATGGTTGTGCCTGAAGTCTTTCTTTCCTCCAACATTTCCGGCGTCCTTAATGTAGAACAAATTAACCCGAATATGTTCTGTATTCTAATACACGAAGAATCATAATCAGAGCTTGATACGCTCCTGCTGTAGATGGCGATAGAGCTTGAGTCTGAGCAAAGCCTTCTTGGTTAGCAGGTAACCGAGAATCATGCACTTGTTTCAGAGGACCGAGATACTCGCACTCTTTTAGCAGATTTTGAATAATAAGAAAGATTAATTCTCTTTCTTGAAGGAACATTTTTTAATTTTTTGACAATCTAATATCAACAGCCAAAATAAACAATCAAAACTAATAAAAGATCGCTGAACGTGATAATTAAAAAAACAGTAATAATTAATAATAATAAAATATTAAATTTTCTACAGATTATGTTAATGATTAGTATATAGATTTGAATTCAGAGATTTTTTCTGTTACCATGGTAATAGAAATATAACGAAGTAAAAGGATTATATAAAATAAAGTTCCTCCTATCAACAATTTTAAAATTATACATCCGAGTAATTTCGGAGCCGTTACTTCATCATCAGCGATTCCCAAAAGATGTTAATTCAAATTCAAATGTATGATTGTACTTAAATTAAAACTGTTACGTTCATAATAGTCGGTCGTCAAGAAATAAAATTAAATTGTACGTTAATAAGACCGTAACATCATGTTCGTAAGATGTTTACGACTATTATAAATAGAAATAGACTATAGACTAGAAAGAGACTTGAGACTATTACAAATAGAAAGATAATAGTCGTAAACATCTTACGAACATGACGTTACAGTCTTATTGACGTATAAATTATTTTTAATTTCTTGACGACCGACCTATTATTATGAACGTAACAATTTTAATTTAAATACAATTATACATTTGAATTTGAATTAACATCTTTTGGGAAATGCCTGATGATGGAGTAACGGCTCCGAAAGTATTCGGATATATACTTTTACAATTATTGGTAAGTGGAATTTTATTTTATACAACTGTATTAATACCAACGGTACAAATTCTTGTACATTAAATCTAAAAGAATTAATTTTTTCTTTAATGAGTATCATTAATACCTTAACCTCCATTAGGAATATGGTGAAAAATCTAATCGGAGATAATGAACAAGCCTTTAAGTATTCAATATGCAAAGTTTTATTAAAATCCGTCCAGCAGTTTTTGCGTAATAAGAGTGCACACGGACGACCCTAGTTATTTTATTTTATGTATAGAAGATCGATATTTCAATTCTGTATTACGTTTTAAAATCAAAAAGGATATCGGTGAAATTTATTTTCTCAGCTAGTATCAATGAAAACGCAAAAAAAAATACTACTGCTATATTTCTTTTACTACAGTCGTAAATCAGAATTCAGTTTAATTAATTTTTTTTATGAGTTATTGTACAAATGGAATAATTTTATTACAGCTACATATATATTTTTAAATTAATTAAAATGGATTAATGATTAATTTTTTTATAACAAACAATCACAACAAAAAATATCGAAAAACCATATTTTATTTATTCTATAATCACAAAACACTCGCAGGAATTAAAAGTCTTCTGGTTAAAAAAGTCCGGTAATAGAAACCAGTGAGACTTACTTCAGTTATATTATTCATCAGATTAAAATCGATATTCTATATACTTACTCTTATCTAAGGAATAAACAAAAAGTTAAAAAAAGACTTTGAATAACACTATGATTTGAACTCAAGTGAGCAAATATGAATGCAATATTGCAGTCAATTTATTTGTAAAAATTGGAAAAGTGTAGGGTAATGTCTTTGTTTTAAAAATTAATACACTATTATATAAATATTTATTTTAACAGAGTTCAATGAAGGTTTTAAAATTTAAAATTGTTTGATTTATGGTTCAAGAAAGAAATCACTGAATAATATTCCCTGCATGTGTGGTTTATTATATTTATACGTTGTTAAAATATGTTACCCATATTTTCATATTTCAGTTATATTAAGTAAAAATTCGGTCAATATACAATTCACCGAATTTAATATTTAATATGTTAGCTATATTAACATTTAATATATTCATGTTTAATACACACACATTATATATGTTCATATTTTCAATATCCTTAAGTGTGTAAAAACTGTACTGGTAAATAATAATTAAAGCCGCTTCAATTTATTAAACCTATCATAATAGAATCACGGAAAATAGAAAAAATATTTTCAAATAAAGGAAAATTAAATTTATAAAATGTATATGAAGGTTAAAAATGGTAATATTATTTTAAATATTAACATAAAATATGTTAGTATTATATTTAACATATAATATGTTAATATTATATTTAACATATAATATGTTAATATTATTTAACATTTAATATGTCTTCTATGATTACTTTTACAGTTAAATCTCAACAGGACTTTTAGAAAATTAAAAGCTTTTTATTAAAAACTTTTCTTCACTGATGCGAATTAAATATTTTACAAAAGATAATAGACATACAAAAATTTTGAATTTACGCATTTAAATTTAATGAAATTTTAATAAAAGTATATGTATAAACTTCCATGTTAGTATGGGTTAATTATGAATTTCTATGAAGGATTCGTTTTTATAATTCAGATACTTGTGATATTTATCATAATTTTAATTGCACATGTCATGTTATATTTTTTAATTAATTTTCAGCGTACAGTAATTATAAAACTAGGCATAGACCTTTTTGAAAAATAAATAAAACATTTCAATTTTCTTTAATTTATCTGTATTTAAACCTGTGAAAACTTTTTTGATGATTTTTTATTTATTTAGATTTAACAAAAATGTAAGAGATTTTAGCATTATCACCATTGTTTTATAATTAAGCATTTAGAAAGGATTTTAAAAATCCTACGATTGAAATGTATATGGTCTCAAGCAGAATTACAAATATTGATTGACATACATATTTTGTTTTAACTCTTACAATGTACAGCGTGCCCCAGAGTAATGCCGAAAGGTATCAGGGCATGTTGTATCATATGGTGAGGGGGTTTAGTCGGTGCGGGCAGGCAGTGGCTGGAAGTGCTTTTCCCTCCTACGACGAAAAAAAATCTTATGGCGTAAAGTTAGCGATTAAACTAACTTTACGCTTTCAATAAGACTTGCCTAATACATCATTTAATTTCTTTCATTATAGTTATTTATTTCTCATTTCTATTCGTTATAATCGTTGTAGTGCTTTAAAAAATAATGTTTTCAATACTATTCAAGATTATCTTTTTATTTTATTGTTATGCGTTGTATCATTTCGAAAGTGTTGTTTATTTTATTACTGTTATTACTTCGTTATAATTTTTTCATTCATTTATTAAGAAAAACATTGGAAACAACAGCATTGAAAAATAACGGTTTTCCAATTTATTTCAATAATACTTTTCGAAGAAAAGTACGGTATTACTTTCGCTCGCATGGTGAGAGGGGGAAAGGAATTTCTTTACGTTTTGTGGTACGAGTACGAAAATAATAATCACTTAAATTGGGGTTTCTTTATATACAGTACGTTCGGAAAGTAGCTGTGCAGTATGCTTTAAAATTATGTTGTTCATTCTATTCTTTCGGTGTTAGGTTGGTTGCCGTGTGGGTTCGTTGGGCGTTGCTCAGTAATAAACCAAAACGTCAGTTGTTGAGTAGTGATATCGGACTTGCTATAGTATAAAGCTGTAAAAAAAGAACCGAAACTTTTACCCTTCAAAGTAGTGTGTTCAAAAACTAAAACCTACAGACTTAATTATTCTCAATGATTTAAACGTTCTATTGAACAACATTCCATAGGTATCCTCGAATTTACGTTTTTTTTTTTTACAGATGAAGTGTGGTATTATCTGGAAAGGTATATTAATTCACAAAATACACGAGCGTGGTCGACAACTAATCCCCATGAATTACACGAACAATTTTTATACGAAGCGAAAATTTGGAGTGTGAGTCAGTGTAAGTAGAACGCGCATTGTGGATCGAATATTTTTTTTGAAAATACAGTTGATAGTGATCGTTATTGTGCTACTTTAACAAACTTAATTAGTCTGTTAACAAATGTGAAAATTAATCTCGGTTGGTTCCAACAAGATGGAGCCACAGCGCACACATCTAACAGATCAATGACTTTTATACGAAATGTCTTTGGTGAATGAATCATTTCGAGGGGTTTTGGCCTGCAAGATCGCCCGATCTGACTCCCCCAGATTACTTTCTATGGGGAGCAGCGAAACAATTACTTTATCGCAACAGACCACGTACAATTGACGAATTAAAACCTCAATAACGGCTTACGTACGTTACATTTCAGTACATCACCTGGTTAAAGTGTTTGAAAATAAATTGATAAGTGTGCAATGTTGTATTGAGGTTGGAGGAGGTCAATTTTAACACTTATTATAAACTATTCCAGTTATTGTAATATCCGTTTATATAAAATAATGAAATAAAAGTACAAAGTAATAATTAAGAAAGTTTCGTCGTTACACTTTCATAATTCCAGTGCACAGCAACTTTCCAAACGCAAAAGTTTGTGGCTCGAAAATCTTTAAAACTACGCGATCAATTTCTTTAAAATTTAGTTGTGCTGTAGTTGTGTATTAGAAACTGTGTATGTGAATACTTGATGAAGATTGACTGAGTACTTCTTGAGTTAGGCTCAATTTAAGGCCGAAAAAATTTGAGCGGGGCAAGTTTAAAGCGTGGTTCCTTATGATGCTGCAAGTGGAACGTTGACGTTACTTTATCTGCGGTATCTATTGTTAGCAATTAAACCAAATTAAAAAAAATATTAAAATATTAAAACCAAATTAAATTAACAAAAATCGGTCTTGCACAAATCTGCGCAATATTTTTTTTTATATTTAAAGTTATTGTGCTTTTAATGGATATTTTTAAAATGATGCGTATAAACGTCCTACGATCCCGGAATATAATCTGAATTATTCTATCCTTTTTAAGTTTATCTTACTGAAAGTTGATATAATGTTTATATTTTTATTCATTTATTTCATAGACTTACAGTGTAATTACATTATTATTTTATTTTCACACATTCATAAATTTTTTTTTTTTAAATAGGAACATTTAGATCCCCATGAAAGAAAATCCGATTAAAGAGAAATCTAGAATTGAACCTTTTTTTATAATTATACATGTAATATGTTTCTAGATTTAAAGACGATTCGCTAAACAAAGTTTTGGGATGTAAAAAATTAAATCGTATAATTGTGTAATATTTTGGGCCCAACTGTTAATATATATAAAAAAAAATTATGAACATTTTTGTTACCGGATTTTTTAATGGAATGTATAATGTCTTTTCTTTTCTATTTGTTAAAACTGGTGAACAGATCCAATAAATAATAACATATACTTGCTAGAAGAAAAATGGAAAGGAAATGACATAGCCTGCCTAGACGATGAAATATTTTGTCAGATATCCCGCCACATATATATTTTTCTACAATCTAAACTATTCCTTTCATTCTGATACACTCTCATTCAATTTTAGTATAAAAAAAGACCTCCCAATTCCTGACTAAAAGAATTATTTCTGTTTATATTTCCTACGCTATTAAATAAGTTTGATTCGTTATCTTTTTATTTATCTGTATTTAATTAAATACATTTTAATTGAAATTGATTGCTGCTGTCATATCATTTCCTCAAATAAATGTCAATAGCAAACAGGGAAACACTTCATTCAGTATTGTGTATCTTCGATGAGCAACAGATATTTGTTAACGAAAGGTAGATTAGGTCATTGGCATTTTACCTTACTTGATACCGTTCAATTTTCAGAATGCTACTCTTAAACACGCAATAGCGTTGTTGAGAGTAATTGAAAAGAGGTTTATGTATTATAGGCATGGAAAAGGCGTTCCATCGTGCGAAGTGGGATCGAAATTACTAAGGAAATATAATATTGACTACAGAGAAAGAAGACTTATAGTAGACCTATATCAAACTAAAAAGTAAAGGTGTGAATTGGAAGGCAGTTTACAGAGGAAATTGGGCTGGGAAAAGGAGTAAGGTAAGGATGCTACATCTCACCTATACTGTTTTGCATTTTTTCCGGGAAAAAATAGAGGAAGCTTTTAATGGAACAAGAGGATTATTAGTAGGAGGATAGAAAATAGAATGTGTTAGATTCGCAGATAATCAGTTCATACTTGTTTATATCAATGCTAATGGACCTCAACAGCAAATGTGCGGAGTATGTGATGAAAATCAATAAGACAAAGACTAAGTGCATGATAATAGGAAAGAAAGAGGAATATTTAAAAATAAAATTAGAAAGAGAAAAGATTAGGAGGCACAAGAGTACAAATAATTAGAGAGCATTATTAGTGATGATATGCGCTGGACAAAAGAGATAGAAGTGCAAATGAGTATAGCAAGGGAAGGTTTCAAAAAGAACAGAAGATTGCTATGCGGTCCAGTGGACAAAAGACTTTAAAAAAGACTAGCTAAGCGTTATATCTGATTGTTGCGATGTACGTTGCGGAAACACTGACACTGAGAAATACGAATAGATGTTTCGGAGATGTTGATAAGAAAAAGATGGCGGATGTTCGTTGGAAAGGTAAAGTAAGAAACGAGGAAGTGTTAAAAAGGATTGGGGAAGATAGGCAAATTCTGAAGAAAATAGAAAGATGAACTGAATTAGGAAGTGATAAGAAATGCAAGGCTAGTCTTAACAGAGTCCAAAGGAAATTGGCATTGAGGATCGGATCGGCATACAGGACTGTGTCCACGGAGGCGGTATTCATGATGGCAGGTGTGCCCCCGGTTGAGCTGCAGGTGGCAGAAAAGGTAGGAAGATCTAATGGAGAGATCTAAAGGAAGTAGCATACGAGAGTATGCTACCCGAGTGTCAAAGCAGGTGGGAAGCAGTTGACGTGGGAAGATGGTCTTACCGCGTCATCCCTGATGTCAAGAAATGAGTCTGCCGGCGGCACGGGGAGGTTATCTTCTGGCTGACCCAGCATTTAACGGGCCGTGGGGTATTTAATTCCGACCTTTATAAAATGAAGAGGAGGCTTAACCCAGAGTGTATGTACTGCGGGAAGGACGACACGGCTGAGCACACATTTTTTGAATGTGAAAGATGGGTCTCAGAGAGGCAGAGGTGTCTGGCGGTTGTGGGACAATTGTACCAGATAACATAACGGAAAAATTATTGTCTAGTGAAGCCTCCTGGGAGGCCATAGACACGTTGGGCAAGAGCATACTTAGAAGGAAGGTGACAGAAGAGAGCCGAAAGCAATAGCTGTTTGCGCAGATGAATGAGGAGGGTATAGCCTTGGTACGGAGGCAGTCGAGGACCGCCCCCAATGGTCATCACTGTCGTCGACGTGCCGAGGACGCTCCGACTCATTCATCTAGCCCACAAGGACACAGCAGCCCGTGAGTAATGCCGAAAGGCGAGCTACTGTATAAGGGAGAGGTTTTTTAGCGGGTGTGAGCCTCGCATTTGCCCTCAGTGCAGGCCTGCCGACGGCTTACAGAGCTTGTTTCTTCCCCTACGGAAAAAAGGTATTTGATGAGATAATAGGTACTGATCATCAATAATTGATGGGTACACTGATCGAAGGGATGGTTGGGGGAAGAAGAGGAAGAGATAGAAGAAGATACCAGTTAACAGAAAGTATAAAGATAGAAAATAAAAGTACGAAACAATGAAAAGAACTGAACAGAGTCGTAAGGATTGGAGAGAGGCCATGAGAAAACCTGCCTTAGAGCAGAAACTACCGTTGATGAAAATAATGATTCTTTAACATGTTTCACATTGCAAAACAACGGGGTTGCAAGGAATGCATTTTGCCGCTTTACCCAGTACCCAATATTATATACATATTTTGATTTAAAAATCTATTACTATTGTTGTTTTATTATCCATAAATAGTGATGAAATTATTATTAATAGGTTTCCATAATATTACATGTCATACTTCTTTCATGTGGTATTATTATTACTTTTTTTTAATTTAAAATGAAGGAAAAATCGCTTTTTTTTTATTTGAAGAAAGTTTTTCATGTTTCAAAACATTAGTATCACAATTTTTTTTTTCATGGTGGTATATTTTATATTTCATTATTTCACTAGATTATTTTTATTTTAATAAACAAAAACAAAAATTTTTTATAAAAGGAACTGTTAAACAAAAATTAAAATTAGTTATATAAAAATAAAATGAAAATGAACTTTACCAATAATTTATTTGTGTTTCTCTAGTACGTTCGGCTATTCGACCATCTTCGGAAGATAAGTTTTCTTTCAATTTAAAAACATTAAAATTAAAATATGTTAATTGAAAATTACAAAATATTAAAATCATAACAATCGGTCGTCATTGTATAAAAGTAATTACGTCCGTTACGTAAGGAAGTCGCAGTTGTTATGCGGTTATAATTTTAATATTTTTTAACTTATTAATTTAATTTTGTTAATTTTCATGTTTTTAAATTGAAAGATAACTTAGCTTCTGAAGATGGTCGAATGACGGAAAATATTAGAACAATACAAACAAATTGTTGGTAAGGTTGATTTCCATTTTATTTTTATATAATTAATCTTATATACCAATGGTACCATGCTTGAAAAACTTAACTAAAAAGTAAAATTTAAAGCGCATCTATTAACATCTTTACCAAATGTTTATATTAATGGATACGGCAAATCTAACAGTCATTACAAACAAGTAGGTTTAGTCTGCAAATTAGTCAAATAAACGTTTTAAATAGAAGACGTAATTCACGATATAAGTTTCTATCGGTTACGAAGGCAGAATAATAAATTCAAAATGTTTTTCTGAGGTTTAATAAAAATTTGGGACGCGTATGCCTATGTTCTTCTCGTTAGATATATTTTTAGTCGATTGGTTATTGGGTGACCAATCAAAAGCTTCCTAAGGTCTCACGATCAACTAGAAATAACATGTAATAAGTAGTCACACCCATTTATTAATTTAAAATAAATTATATAATTCATGAAATTTTCTTTTCACAAATTTATAATAAAAAATAAATAATTAGATCTAATTAGTCATTTACTTTAATGTAGTAAAAATAATAATATTTAGTAAATATAAGCTGTTTTATATTTTTTCTACATAAGTTATAGTATAAATATAAAATTATTGCGTGTTTTGTACATCAAAATAAAAAAATAACCTTCCCTATATAAATTGGATTTTAATTGCAGTTTCGTGCTAATTTCGCTAATTTACCATTGATTTTGTTATTACATTAATGGATTCATATTTAAGAAAGTATATTATGATAAAATTTTAGTTCCACACTTAGTTGATTATTATTTGACCAAGCTTAAATATTATCAAATTATTTAATTATTAAAAGTATCAAATAATATTTCAAGGCATTAGCATGCAGAAGGCAACAGTGGAAACCAGTACATTAAAGTTCCATGTGAGTAATTAGTAGTTCATGGCATGGTACGAACCTTACTATAAAAGTATCTGGAGGTAAAGCTTCCCTCAATCGGATCTCCGAGAGGGGGGTTCTTTCATGCATATGAAGAAGTTCTAGGAAAGAAAGGACAGAAAAGAAAATTTACAGAGATAAGATAAAAAATATCAAGGAGAAACATAAAAAGCCACTAAGAATATAAACATGGAATATCTTAACACTAATACAAAGTGGAAAACTTGAGAATACAAAGAATGAGATGGCAAAAATAGCTTACATATTCGGTATGAGTGAAGTTAGATGGAAAGGAAATGTAGAGATATCAAGCAGGGATTTCCAGTTTACTTTTCACAGGCAGAAAGATGTGATAATAATGGAGTAGGTACACTGACAAAGCCCACCGGGTTGGTCTAGTGGTGAACGCATCTTTGCAAATCAGCTAATTTGAAGTCAAGAGTTCCAACGTTCAAATTCTAGTAAAGGCTTTTATACATTTTTGAATACTAGATCGTGGATCATGTTCTTTAGTGGTTGGGTTTCAGTTAATCACACATCTCAGAAATGGTCGACCTGAAACTGTACAAGACTACATTCACTTATATTCATACATATCAACCTCAGTCATCCTCTGAAGTAATACCTGATGGTAATCCCGCAGGCAAAACAGGAAAAAAAGGTAGACTGACGAATAAGAAACTGGTAGGAAAAGTATTAAAGGTTGAGTATGTTAATAAAAGGGTGATAATGATGATGATGATAAAGAGAGAAGAGAAAGTTAGCATAATAATTCAAGTGTACATGCCAGCCACTCAGAAAACAGATGAGGAAGTGGAACAGTGTTATGAAAAGATAGAAAAATTAATTGGAAAGGAAAGGAAGGGGCATACATAGTGATACTAGGTGACTGGAATGCTATGGTTGGAGAGAGAAGAGAAAACAAGGCCATGGGAAAATACGGTCTAGGAATTGAAAGAGAAAAAAGAGTGGTTAGATTCTGCAAGGAGAAGGAATTAATGCTGGGAAACACCCCGTTTGAAAATCATAAAGGAGAAGATAAATGTGGGCATCATGAATGAACAGAGAAAAATAACAAAATTTATTATATTATGATACAACATAGATTTAGAAACTGTTTAAAGAACGCTAAGGCTTATCTAGATGGAGATGTAAATTCAGATCACAATCTAGTTGTGGCAGAAGTGAACAGTAGGCTCAAGAAAACTGGGAATGGCAGAAAAAGAAATTACCATGATTTGGAGAAGCTAAGGTAACAGGAAATGGAAAAAGGATGCTGGAAAAAATGAGAATGGGAGATAAACCAAGTAATGCAGATAATAAACAGATGAAAATTAAGAAGAGTTTAAAGGAAACAGAAAAAGAGACAATAGGGTTTAAAAACAGGTTGAGATTATGAAAAGAGTGGGTTACAAGTGAAATGTTTGACAAGACGAATGAAAGGAGAAAGTGGAAAAATGTACAAAGAGAAGAAGGTAAAATGAGAAAGCTAAGGAAAAGTGGCTTAAGGAAAAAATATATAGCGATAGAAAATTTTGAAAAAGAAAGAAGATATGAAATAATGTGTGAAGAAGCTTTAGAAATAATTTTTATAGAGAAACGGGGGAAGAAAATGTATCAGATAGAGGCAAAGGATGGGGAAAAACTAAATAAGAAGGAGGAAATAAAACAGAGATAGGAAGAATACATTAGGGATTTATATGCATTAGGAAAAAACCTAAGAAAAATAGATATGGAAGAGGAACAAGAGTACAAAGTTCAAAAGATCAAAAAGGGTACAGTATATTAAAAATAAAAATAAATGAGACAAAATTATGAGAAAAGGAAAAGCCAAGTGATGTGATGAAATACCAATTAAACTGTTCAAAGCACTAAAAGAGACAGGAGAATAGTTATTACTAGATCTTGCAATAGAATACTTGAAGAAGGAAAGTGACCAGAGGACTTCCAGGATACAATAATAGTATCAATGGAAAAAAAAGGAAAATACAAAGAAGTGTGAAGTAAATAGAACAATCAGCCTAATATTACATACAGCGAAGGTGCTATTATGAGTTCTAAATAAGAGGATATGGTACAATAAATTGGATGGCAGTATTGAGGAAGAACAGTACGAGTTTAGAAGAGGTGTTGGAACAAGGGAAGCTTTAGGGCTGCTAAGAGTAATAAGTAAAATGCGTATAAAGGAAGTGAAAAGTGTATTTGCATTTGTCAACCTAAAAAAGGCATTTGACTAAGTTAGATGTATAAATTACTGTTAATTTTGAAAAATAAGGGGTGCCTACTAAAAAGAGCTGTATTATAAACGGAGATTACAGTTGGAGACGAAATGACAGGAAGAACAAGGATTGGAAGATGAGTGAGGCAGGGATGCTACATGTCGCCAACACTGTTTTTTATATATCTGGAAGAAATAATTAAATGCTGTCTGAATGGGAAAAGAGGAATAATGATCGGGGGAAATAGAATGGAATGCCCATGTTTTGCTGACAACAAGGCAGTACTGGCAGAAAGTCTGAATAAATTAAATGAACACTTGATTACTTAAATGAAGCTAAAATCAGGGTAGGGGAGGATCAACAAAAAGAAGACAAAATAAACTAGGCGGAAAAGAGAAGAGAATTGAGATTAAGATAAAAAATGAAATTTTAGAGCAGGTGTAAATTTCAGTACTTACAGAACTTTGTAACTGATGACCTGACTTGCACAGTAGAAATTAATACAAGAATATCAAGAAGTAAGCAGGCATTTAATAAGAAGGGAAGACTTCTTGTGTGGAAAGTTAAACTTAGCGTTAAGGAAGAGACTGAGATGTTTTATTTGGAGTATAATGCTCTAAGGAGCTGAAACATGGATGATGAGAAAATAGACAGAAAACAAATTGAAGCATTTCAGATATATGGTGCAGAATGATAAATGTCAGATGGCAAGAACATGTAACAAATGAGGAAATATTAAACAAAATCCAGAGAGAACAGGTAAATACTGAATGTGACTGAATATAGAAAAAGGAACTTGCTAGGACATTGTATGAAAATAAGGTATTAGTGGATATGATAGAAGGCTTGGTCAATGGATGGAAAGGAAGAGATATCAAATGATGGATGGGATTATGGAAAAGGGGAAATATGCTGAAACAAAGAGGTTAGTAAAAGATAGAATAAGATGGAGAGCAGCAGCCATGACAGGACCTGCCTTAATGGCAGAACACTATGAATGAATGAATGTAATAAAATGGGATCATAAATTTTTTTAATACTCTTTTAAAAATTCAATTCCAATAAAATATTGTAAGTCGTTTTATGGTAAGTTGTAAGAATGATTTATATCATACGCTTGCGGAGAATTCCATGTATTATTATATGGTAAGACTGATAAATGTAAGGAAGTGGTATTACTTGGAATTTAAGAGCAGAATACGATTTCAAAGTCTAACTGAAGTGGAAAATAGTGCTAAGGATCATACAAATACAACATTACACTCAATAATTTACGTGTATGGGTGTATGTGTGAAAATTTCTTTTTATATATTTTAGTAACAAAAACAAAATATTACTACTTTGTAAGGATCTATGAAATAATGTTTTTTGCAATAAAAGTATTTTAAGAGATTTATACAAATTATTTCTTAAATTATTCGTCACTCATTCTGTCAGATAAAAAAAATTATAAAACAAAGCCTGCGAACATATGTTTAACTATAACAGAATTGTAACACTTCTGAAACATTTATAAAGCTGGCCATCTCCTGTACGTTTCCTTCTCTTTTAGAATTTACATATGTAAAGCATGTGAAGAGTAAAGATACAAACAAATAAGAGCTGCTTTTTCTGAAAGTAATCATGTTCATTATATAACCAGTGTCCCTCTGATGAATAGAATGTTGGTTTTACTTGTAGACCACTTCACTCCTCATTTATTTAGCAAGCCTATTATCAGATAATTGTTATTCTTGTAAACGGAATAACACAAGACTTATTCTCATCTCAGATTTTGACTTGTTTTCATCTCAGATCGCCTAGAATACTTGTAATTATGGCAACCTAATTTTCATAAAATTGCATGATTACTATGTTGAAGCGTTTCTTTTACAATTTCATTTAGTTATGCTACAATTCTTTCTTTAAGTTCGTGAATATTTTTTGGGTTTGTGTATTTATAACAGATTTTTTAAAAACCCGTTAGGTTTTCCTCAGGTTTCACTTAATGGCAATATTAAATAAAACCTCACATCCAGTCAATTTGTTCTATTAAAAAACTGCCGCGTTTAGTTAAATCAAAATTTACTAGCTATATCTGTTCTCTTAAAATAATAAATATTTTTTTTTATAACAGAATATTGTCGAAAAATAGAATAATCTCTTTAAATCTCATGTCATGTTAATAATAACATGATTTTTTTTATCCCTAGGAACAAAATAATAATGTGGTTTAAAGTCTTGTAATGATTTACATTAAACGTTTACTACCTACACTTGAAAATGACTTTTATCATTTTTTTCTTCTGCTTACGTTCAATAAGGAAAATTAAAGATGTTTTTCAATAAAATCTTTATACTCTTAATATCACAATAATGGAATTAATTAATTATACAAGGCAATAAAAAGTTTCTAAACCACTTAAATTTAGTTTTTTCTTCAGTATATTATAGTTCAATATGAGAAATAAATTGCACGTCCTCTGGAAATTTACGAATAATTCAGAGTAAGGAAACTGATACGGATTTGTTAAACTTAAAAGAGATCTAGAAAGGTGAACTGGAAGAATATATGGAACAAATTTTGAATTTTATTTTCAATTCAAATATTTGAGATTCCAAATGGAATCAAGTGAAATTTATTAATTTAAAAACAGTTTATCGGAAAAATTCATTAATACAAAAAATAATGTTTAGAAAACGTAATATAGAGTATCTATTATTTTCAACTATTTGTTTATATTTAAGTTTAATTATTGTTTACGTTAATTAATACGAGCAATAAAATAAATTACGGGTGGGTAAATTAGATAATTAATGCAGTTCATTTTTTAAAATTATTAAATAGGTTACAGAGAATTTGAAATAAAAAGAAAATTAAAAAACAAACTTTTTCTTCCTTACAATTTAATTTTTAATAAATTCTATTTACCTTATCTCCATGAATTTTTACACCATACAGAAAAAACTACATTCTATAAAATCTAAGTAAACATTTGTAATTAATATAAACTACCAATTAATTACATACAAATCTCATATCTTTTTTAAGTTAGTTTATAATTTGTTGAGATTAAACTTTATTTACTTCGTTGATAGTTGCCTAACTGAAAAAAATGATAATTCATTTTCCTCTATGGGAATAAATTTTTCAAAAAGTCTACAGTTAGAAGGGATTTTAATGGTTCAACCACCTGAACTTCACAAGAGTAAGTAAAGATAATCTCCAACATTATAAGGCAATATTCCATTTTATTCTATATTTGAGGAATACATTCAAAAATCTGAATACGTTTTTCAATAATACAACAAAATGTGTTTTTCATTCGGTAGATTCCATTCAATTAACAAAATTTTTCGTAATAAAAAATTATTATTTTTTTAGTTGTATTGAAGAAGTCAATATATAAATGTTTAAATCCTCTTAATAAAAAGTTAAGTTGAATAAAATCACTACAACAGAATTTTCTACATTTTACGGCCATTAGGGAAAAACATTTCTTCTAATGAATAAACAAATACAGTAATCAAAATATGTTAAAAAAAGTACGCTTTATTTATAAGCATCTGTTTCTAGTGTTACGTTTAACCGAATTTTATGGATTTTTCCACAAAATTTATTGTAAAAAAAAACGCTTTTTAATCGTGTTTGAAACTTCTAGTACTATTTCATTCATTTCAATCCAAAACTCACTTTTTCACATTTTCTGAAATTTACTTTTGTTTTAACCAGTCTCTACTACTTCATTACTTGTAATTATTTTCAAAATTATAAACAAGCTAAATCTAAATCTTATTACAACAACTAAAATTTCTCGCTCCGGCAAACAAAAATTATAAAGATTTCTGGATAAGATGACAAACTTCGCTCTTTACAACTGATAGTTCCAGGAACGTATCAGCGATTATCATCATGTGCTTGATTGATTGTACAATATCAATGGCCGAAGTAAAGAAACACAAAACATTATTTCACCATATTTAACTGCAATTTGTTAGTTGCTACCATTATTGTACAACTACACAAAGAAAATCTTTTTAAAAGAAAAAGCCAAAGAATCATTCATTACTTAAAAATTATATTCTTTATTTGCTATTGATGCAGAACATTTTTGGCAATCTAAGACTATGATACCCTTACTTTGTATTCTAAATAAGAGATTCCTAATTTTACTTACTAGAAAGAACATGAATGAAATATATGATATACAAGAAAAAGTTAAAATATTTTAACTTATTTCTAGATAAAAAAATACTAACCAATAAAACAATCCGTAGAAAGCTTACGTATACAAATAAATGCCAGCCTAGAATATTCAATTTCCGATATATTTAAAATGTACGATTTCAGTTTCATGTCGTATTACAACAATTATTCTAAATGCTATGAAAATATATACGTGTTTGTATGTATGTCCCTGTGAGAAAGCGTTTATTAGATTCCCGGTCAAATGAATAAGATCATAACTTTATTTCATTTATAGTTTATAAAAATTATAGTTCATAAAATTCGGTTTTATTTTAAATTTTAAAAGTTACCTATATATAAAACATGAAACACACTTAAAAAATTGTAGTATTGTATTAGGATAAAATTAAATAAAAAAAAGTTACTGTTAACTTAGTTTTAAATAATATGAATGAATGAGGATAATCAAATGTTTACTAACGATCAATAAATTTCAAAATAAAGGATAATTATGTTCAGTAGTTTTTCCAAAAAGTCTCTTTCAATGCCGCTATTAGTTCACTGATTTGAACAATAAAATTACTCAATAATAGCATACATTTACAACAGCAATAGCATTATCTAATAAAACAAAGGAAATAGAAGATAAAATCAAAATCTAATCTATAAAGGTTAATTAACTACGAGTGATGTATTGAACAACTTATGCTGAGTATAACTTTCATGGTTTAATTTTCATTATTTTATTAATTTTTATTTCAGAAGTTGGAGTTTCTACTAACTATAATTAATATTTTACCTGCTCTATCCGACGAAGGAAAACTTCTAATTGGAATATTTCTAAATTGATTAATATTTATTATTCTAATTAACATTACAGGAACATATGTTTTTAAATAGTATATTTAAATACAAAAGAAATGAAACAAGAAAAAAATACAATGAAATGAAAGAGAACAAAAAGAATTTGTGCCATTAGTCATTTGATGTTTTCATGTTATTCTCCATTCTTTTTATTCTGGACAAATTTTTAACCTCAGTACTGTTATATTAACTACATCCTATACTCACATTTTGTTTGCTCTCAGCAAATCCTTCTATAATCAAGCTCATTAAAAGGTATTAATGTACAGGATCCAGACTTCAATTCTCTTCTTTTAATCTGCTTACGATTTATTTAATTTTCTTTTACCCTATTTCGACAACATAAGACACTTTAGAGCAAACACATTTTTTTTCTTTTCACTCAATAAAACAAGCTGACTTTTGCGTAAAAGCTCTTCTTAAGAGTACAGAAATGTCAATCCTGGCACAACCTACACCTTTGATCCAATGACATCACACACCTCTCTAAGAACCAACAAGATTGCAGTATTTTGATCACGTAACGCACGTAAGTTTGTTTTGTGTGTATGCGTCTCTCTCTCTCTCTCTCTCTCTCTTTCTCTCTCACTATCTCTCTCTCTTTCTCTCTCTCTCTCTGTGAGTGTGCCCGCGCGCGCGCGTGCGCGCAAACACTTTCTTCATCAAATCGCTCAACAATTATCAGAGAACGGATCCTTCATCAGATTACAGCACAGGCCTTTTCATCCGGTTAGGCATTTTTCATTGTAGTGAAAAAAAAAAAATCTTTTACGACATTAGGCGAGTATTACCGCATGGGGGTTTGAGTGTAGATGAATGTGTATGTGTATGTATGTGCACGTGTTGTCTTATTCTGAAAAGAATATTTTTTAAAAACTGAACTGAATTTACACTCCATAAAAGAATTCAGAAAGCAGCGATTGCCATGTCCGTACTTCATAATAGTACGTTATTAATAGCTCTTCTTCAGAAAGACCAACATCGAAGACTTTACATTTTTTATTTTCACTAATCTCAGGTCTCAACATTTTCCACCATTACCAATTGATTGCGTTTCCCCCCACGATAGAAATAGAATTTCATGTTGAAGAAACTACGCCGTGTCGAGATTTTTTTTATTAAAGAGTATAATCTCTTTGCCAGGAGGCCTAATATAAAACACAACATTTTAATTTATTTTTATTGTTATTTTATTTTTTCTATTATGTATCACTTCATAGTATCAACTGAATATTTTACGCCTTTTCATCAAGTTTCAATCCGAAATAAACCAGTTTCATCGAATGAACTTTTGCATGTCTTAGATCTTCATCAACAAACCAATTTAAACAATTAGAAAGTAAATAAACTTAATACTGCTCGTTCTTTATCGTGTCGTTCAAAATGAATACCAACGAAGGTATATTTGGTAAATCCCTTTTCATGTCCCATACAGCGTACTCATGGAAACACTGTAGATTTTCTAATATTTTTGTAAATAATTGCAATCGTTAAAGACACCGATGAATGTTACTGGAATCCTTTTGGATACGTGAAAACTGCTACTCAAAAAAAGAATAAAATTTGCCAGTATCGTAGTATTTGAAAATTATCTACAGACAAGGATGTGTGACAAGCGTCTTGTTTCTTAGAAGTAGTCTCACGATTGCGCAATTCTTGAAAAAAGCTTTCCAACTAATCAGCGTCAATCAATCGACAGTTTTGTAATCCCCACAGAAAACTGCATTCTTTCATACACGGGATCTTAATATCTCGAAGTAATGTCAAATAAATTCTCACACACAATTGTATACGTGAATGTTATTACCATTACCGCACACATCAAACGGGCGATATTCCGGAACGTGAGTGGTAGATTCCTCATCAAACAGAGCGATGAAAGAATCGTAACTGAGATGCAAAGCCGCACGTTTCATACTGACCACAATATTAGTGAAAGGTGTCTGCTTCATGCTTCTGATTTTCAGTTTTGTAAACCCTCTAATTAAAAATACCAATTGTCGATAATGTCGCAACATTTTCCCCCCTCTTTTACTCTAATCCCGAATTTTTTTTTAATTTTCCATTCAAAAGACTTTTAGATCGTGATCTCAACCTAATCAATCGTTAAACGCTTTAAGCACTCTCTGAATGACTTGCACGTGCATACGTAACGGTAATACTAAAATATATGTGCCAAGTATCGCATGGAACTCCTCTACTATTTCGTTTGAGAAGGTAGTAATAGTTAAGTAGATGAAAATTCGTCTATTGGTGAGAATGGACCAACCGGTAAGACATAAATGATCTAAGTAGACAAATCCATTCCTTAAATCCTAAACTTCACGTCTGGTTCAACTTCCCAACGTCCATCAGTGATACTGATTTCCCTACCACTCTCTTCTTACGGATATCGCATCCGCCTAATAGCTGTCAAAAAAGACTCAATCATTTTCACTTGATTGTACCTCTGATAATATTCAAATGATGTCTAAAGGTTTCGCAGAAGTACAAGTTTGAATCATCATTAACAGTGTACGAACGATATTGACGTACGCATATGATTTTCCTTTTCCTCGTCCAACAAAAATTTATCGTTAGATTCAAGTGTGTTCAAAATATCATAGCAGGTCTTCAGAGTTTCAAGTTTTACCACCATTTTTATCACAAAACAAAATAAAAATAAATGACTGTCACCACCAGGATGGTCTGTACCACTTTAAAATAAACCTTCCGGAGAAAGAATACCCCCTTCATCATCGGTACCTATAATACATTACAGTCCTGGAATTAATATATATTATTTTTACGATTTCCTTGGCACTATGTTATCGTACAAGATGGGTAAATTTTCTATATAATAATTTACATATTTATTTTCCGAATCCAGACAGTATTTAAGTCCGATAGTACCAATTCCATTTGACTTTTTGGTTTTTGAAAGGATAATAAAATTCTTCCGAAGCGAGGTTTTCTTTATCCTCACTCTTAAAATCGATCTTGAAATCCTCGCTCTAGGGTGCTCTTAAAATCAGAAAAGGATACTAGTGAAGTCGGCAGTTATCGACGCATCTGCCGCTTGCCGGTAATCGGTAATTTGCTAAAAAGGCTGGTCGAGAAAAGGCTCTGGGAAAACATCGGTATGAACTGTTCTCTAAATCGAGGCAAATATGGCTTCATGAAAGGGCTTGGCATCGAGGATTGCATTTTAAATGCTATTGACGATGTGGAAACCGCCGACTGTAAATATGTTTTGGCAATTTTTATTGTCATAGAGGCAGCATTTCCTTCCTTGTTTAGTTCTGTCCTCTTTGAGTTGGAACACCCCAATGTTCCCGTAGCCCTACAGGCCGTAGTACGGTTAAACAACCGTACTCTGTTTAAAGATGTGCGCCTAGTTGTGGAAAAATCAGTGACCAGGGTAAGTCCGCAGGGTTCCCTTCTCGATCCCTTGCTGTGAAACCTGGTTTTTGACGGATTTCTGGGATTGACATTCCCAGAAGGGGTCACGGCCCAGGCTTTCACCGATGAATGTCTCCTGTTAGTTCATGGTAATTCACGACCGCAGCTAGACGGAGCGCAGGCGACCTTGTATACCTCAGAAGCTGGTTGGATAATCAAAATTAAAGATTTCTGTGCCCAAGACGAAGTGTCTGAAGGGTGTAGACAAACTATCGTACAGTCGAAACCTCCATATTAAGTACAAAGACTGTGTAATCAGCCGTGAGAGTTCATAAGTACTTAGGTGTTTTCTTCGATGAGAAGTTACTGTTTAGCAATCATACTAAGCAAGTAGCGGTGGACGCCCTCTCTGTGATGCACAAACTTGGGATTACTCGAACAGACTACGGGTTGTCCGGCCGTCAAATGTACATGGTGTACAAGTGTCTTTGAAAGCATGACCTCTTACGCGGCGCCTGTTTGGGCGCATGGTCATGAATAAAGCACTCCTTAAAAATTTAGTGTCCAGTGCAGAGATAAATGTATGCACTGCTGTTCTTAAAACAACCTCCTACAAGACTACTACCGTATTGGAAAAGGCTCTCCCAATAGATTTCGTCATAACCGTGGTGTTCCCTTCCCTCAGGCGTGGTGATATATTTCAGCTGCCATGCTTTCATCGTGAGGCTCTGAAACTTCTTTTGATGTTGAAATTGTGAAAATTCGAACTGAACTTGTTCGCTTGGTTCTTTCTATACGTTTAGAATCCTATTACCAGATAACTTGTCTTTTCCGCTTGAGAAGCACATTTTACTGTCCACACATTTGTCTGTGTTCTTGAAAAAGACGGGTACTGTATAAATTCCACCTTCTGAAAGCCATCGTTATAAGTGTATCGTTTTCCACCATTCTTAAGAGCGGTAACCGTTGATCATCTGCGACTTGTACGTAAAAGATCTTACGACTTTGAAGACTGTTAAATTGCAATCGCTTTTACCGACTAATATCTAAACAAAATCACTATTAGAAGAAGACCTTTGAAGTATCAGTTCTTTTTTTATGTTCAAAAATAAGTATTTCTAATCTTCGGCAAATCCCATAAACACGTTCAAGAGTATATGAATCGCAAATTTTCCATTTACTAAGCTTTTTCACAGCGTCCATGCCATCTGATAAATTAGATGCAATATTTGTCGCATTATCAGAGTAGGCATGTGTTTTATTGTGGAGGTTATATCCATATTTCTTACGAGTCCTCTTCTGTATCTCATATTTCATATCGTATTTAATCCAATAGAAAAGGAATGCAATAACTGACCGCTTCTAAACCGACATCTACCGCGTTATTTTACCCAATAATAACATAATAAATTACCAAGTAACTTTGCGCTAGATGTGTATAGATGACTTGATGAACGGAATTGTTATTTCATCATTGTTGTTCAAAGATCATCATTGTTTGATTGTAGATACGTTGATCCGATCTTTTCAGACATCGTGAACAATTGACACTGAATTGAACGCATGTTTCTTTTATAATTCCCAGTTCTTACAATTCTTCCACTACCAAAATTATTTTGTTCTGATGATCGGTACGACCGGCGACTTGAAGCTATCAACAATTTCAATCATTCACAAAGCTCGTTCGAATCATTAAAGTAGACGTAACTGGGTCTTGTAGTCTCATCAAAAAACGGGTTTTTATCTCTGCCAGTTTTTTCTGTGCCAGAAACAACTTCCGTAAACTCTGTACTCTACGAGGTCTTCGTCGGCATATACGTACGGATTAGGTTCTTTCTTAAAAAGCAACTTTTTAATCCGCACGTGTCTCGGAATTTTGTGTCACCTATAAAAATTCCTTCGTCTTGATCGAAATGAACAGATTTGTTTTCAATTTTCTGGGGTAGGGTAGGGATAGGTTAGAAGTTGAGTTCAACACGCAACCATAACATAAAACAAAACAAGAAATAAAAATAAAATTATATAAACAAAACACTACAAAAACATCAATCATCACCACTTTTAATGTGAATTCCATAAATAGTATCGTTATTATTTTTTACATGACTTACGGCATCGAACATATACTCCCTAGCCAGTTCGCCTTCGAAATGGTTCTAAACCCATGTCACGGCCTGCAACTTTCCTGTCGGTGTATCGAGCGTCTTCTCTCTTGTACCATAATGGGTGTAATATACCCTCCCAGTGAGGACATTAAGCGTAAGCACAACCCTCCTCTGGTCCGGCATTCCCTTTCACGTAACTTTTTTTTCTCGATAATCGCCCACGCGTGCGTCTTCATCGCGTTCATAACGCGTTTCGTCATCTTTCTTCGCGTGATACGGATGATCTATCGGATTGCAGATTATCTTTAGGCCTACTCCGTTCGATTATTTCACCGCTCGATATTTTCTCAGCCAGTTTGGTGATCGTTTGGTTATATCCTTAAAATTCTTCGCATACATCTGTTCACTTTCACACAAACCGGGTTATAAGGCCGCATGGTTTTTCTTTATGTTCTTTTGAATCTTTGCGATTTCCTCGGTAATTGAATCGAGATCCCCCAACTTGGACACTATGATACGTAATGATATATACAAGAATATCTCTTACATGTATATGCGATAAAATCAAAGGGCGGAAGCGGACCTGCTAGCGGACTCACTAACGAAAGCATATAGGAACAGGCTTGCTAGCGCGTAGACATTTCCAAAAGCATGCAGTCACGCCCAGGCTTTCCAAAAGAATGCGGGATAGCATGCGAGCTCTTTTATTCCACAAAAATTCTATAACGTAGACATCGAAGTTAAAGCGGTAGAGGCCTTTTGTCTTTGCACTTTCTTTACCAACGATTAAGAAGCTATTTTTGTTGCGATTTGAATATGTCGAAATTATTATGACGTACCGTATCGAAATAATTCGTAATATTGTTATTTTTACCAACATCAGCAAAGATTGATACCGATTTGGCTCCGTTTCTTCGGGAGGAATAACCATGAGGTTGTTCCTTCCAAGGGTAATAATTTATATCTTCAATGTCGGATAACACTTACTATCGGCAAAAATGTATATTTCGGTTGTTAAAGCTGTTTTGAGGATACATAAATACTACTATAACGCAAACCGTTACGGCCAAATAACAAATTAAAAACTGTGTTCGTCTTACCACAGTTCAAAGGATCTACAACTGAACACCTGGTATTGGGAAACATCTTGCTCTGCCTCTGTTTCATTTTATCCTCGATACCGTTTGCGACTGTTATCGAAATTACCCACTCTGAAAGCTTATCTTGTTCCTTGAACTCCATTTTTAAAAGTGACACGTTCTTAGAAGCGCTTTCGCTATCAACGCACTTTTCATCAGTCTTTTTATCAACGCACGAATTGTGTCTCCTATCATACCCTCTCCACGGTAAAAGCATTTTGTTCATTTTCAATTTTAAACTTTTCTATCTAAAATACATCACCGTACTTTGTTTTATTTTAATTCTAACTTATAGAGATAAGAAAGTGGGAACAAGATGGTTAAGGGACGGGGACAAGAAGGCGGAATAAGAAAGTTGCGTGGCGGGGATCAAATGGTCCTTGTGGGAGGGGAGAGGCCAGCGTCACATGATCAACATGACCAAAAATACAGCAATCATATTGGTTCGTGAAGGGGTGTATGACGTCAAGGGTCAAGTTTGTTCCAGGATTGACATCTCTATACCGCTCTCTTTGCTTATATTAGTCTATTTTTACATCTACCTTATTTTCCCTATATTATCATTACTATTTATCCAGTATTGTATCGATCTTTCTCGTACATTACATTATCATATTGTAATATTTATTAACTTCAAAACTGAACTTTTCATCAACTAAAAGTCCATGATAATCAGTTTCTTCTATTTTATTTTCGTAGAAAAAGCAATTTAATCTGTGAATCTTTATTTTCTGTACTTGTATATTTACACAACTATCAAATTTAACATTCAATTATCGTATTTATTACACAGAATCTGAAAAACAACGAAGGATATAACTTTTTTTCTTAATATTTTATATTTATTAAATTTAACCTATTTTTTAAGAAAAAAATTATGTACACAAATAATAAATTAACCAACATAAAGTAACCAAATTAAGGAAACTAAGAAAATAGTAACGGATTAAAACATAGATTCAGAAATATTTTGATGTAATTTTTTTCTTTAAATTAATGAAAGGAATATTATATTCAGTCATAATCACAATTATATTTTAGGGAAAAAGATATCGACATCATATGGATATTATTGTATCGCGTGCGCGCGTGTACAAGTGTTAAAATAAAGCTGCGATCACAAAAAAAAATTATTAATTAGTTCAGGAAGATTTTTATTATCCAGTCTTATTTTTATTAAAAAGAACAGTATATGTTTTAATGAATCAAGCGTTAGCTTCAACAAGAAAATTATGGTAATGTATTTTAAACCTGGGTGATTTACTTGTTCAAATGTTACTTGTTAGTCCTGTGATTACTGAAGCTGAACAATTTCCTTGGTTAAGAAATTATGGTTAAGAAATTTGGTTAAGAAATTATGGTAGAAAAATTATATTCTAGTAAATAACTATCATTTTAATATTAAGATCTTTTTCTGTTTTAAAAGTGAGTCAACTTTTTCTGCAGTGAAAGAAGGTAAGTTTCTACTGAAATTATTTTTTCTTTACCCTTTTTTTTTTACTTCGCACAGGCTTTAGTTTTTATTTTTAAGCTGTCAGTATGTAATATCTATTTTGTTTGAAAGACAAACTTACTCCATCTGGAATAAATTTTCTCTTTTACTCAAATTTCAAATAAAATAAAACTAAAAAATTTACGTTCAACCCACGTTGTGTCAGTGTTTATTTATCTATACTAAATTATTAAATTTTATCCCTATCAGGCATACAAACGCTACAAATCATTCATTCATCTCATCCTCTGAAGCAATACCTAACAATCATTCCGGAGATTAAACAAAAAAAATCACTGATTTACTCATTTGAAATAATTTTTATTAACAGAGATTTAGTTATATTATGTAGGGCTGTGCTTATATGAAATAATTTCACAGTAGTATGAATTCATTTTAATCAATGTCAATTGACGGGTAAGTCTTAAAACGATATCTGTTACTAAGAAAAATTAACCTGCCTACATTAATCCGTTTAAATTCCACACATCTGCTCACATGATAATACTGTTCTGGGTTTGCAATTATTTAAAGTAACATAAACATCCACCATTAACGTTATAAAAATATAATTATTTTCAAAGAAATTTCTTAAACCGGATGAATGAGCAAGTATATAATTCAAGAAATTCATAATTCCTAAATGAATCAAACATGACTGCAGAATCCGGATTTAATAAAAAGTTATCCGACCCGTAATTTTCATTCTAGACCTTAGATATGTGAAGAGTTTCATTCTCATACAATTCTGCAATATTTAAAACCCATTAAAATGTTGTTTTTTTTATACACATTAGTTTTATTCTTGGTTGATTTTAAATATATTACGCATTTATTAATAATTTTTATTGAACTAAAACCTTACTGATTCTTCTTAAAATCATTTTAATGATGTTGATGAATTGTAACTGACAGTTAGAGGATGTTTTAAGATATTTAGAATCCATAAATGACTTTACTATACAAATTTTAGAGTTCTAAGGTTACTAAAACTTTGTCAAAAATCCAACACTTCGATAAAAATAATACTATTCGAAAGAAATAAAATTATTTTTTCGGAGCAGCCCTCATTCAAAAAACTACTACAATTTACGATAATGTTACGTAATTATCCTGACCCCGTAGGAGAAGACACTCTCCACGTGATAGTCTCGGTCGCCACGCCACCCCCTCCGTACCTAACCCTTATAGGCTTTACGGAAGGTCATCTTCAGAACCTCGACAAATGACAGATCAGCAAGACTGAAAGCATGCAATTCACCGATGGGAAGATTACATGTGGTATTCCCATCAGTGAACTACTAGGAAATGAACTCTTTAAAACAAGACACTTCTATGTCGGGTCTTCAACAAGACTGAATGACATGAAGGAAATAAAATTAAATCGCAACTACCTAACCGATAAGTTAGAAGTTGAGTTTAACACGCTACCACAACACAAAACAAGAAACAGAAATAAAACTAAATAAATAAAACCCTACAAAAACATCAAACCTTATAACACAAGAGCAACAAACACCGGAAAGACCGGGTGAAACCTAAATTCCTTCGGCATTCCGTTCTCTTGCAAGGTACCCGATGAAATTTTTAACGATTACCCATTGCCCGGTTTTTCTAATTCTCACGGTAGTGAGAATAGTCTCCGTAGACAGTCTCGATTCGCATAATTTCATATCTGCGCATTCGTAAATTACACGGTATGCGTCATCCAGTTGTCCGCAATCTGGACACATACCTGAATCCACCAGTTGTAAAATCAGATTTAAAAATATAAAATAAATTTTACTAATAATAATACAAATAAAAAAGTAATATTAGAGGAAAAAATCGCCAATTTGTATAAACAAATAAAATTATACAGAAATTAAATCAACGACGTTACAGTTTTAATGCAATTACTACAAAGTAAACAATTTTGTCGAAGAATACCGTAATAAAACTAATAAAAGTGACAAAATCTAGCAACAGCTCTATTACAATTTTTTAAGTGCTTTAATATTGTTTAAAAAAGTAAATAACATCGAGATGACATATCAAAGAGATGCGGATCATTAATCCGACAACGGACAATTGGTTTTGTTTATAAGTTTTTCTTTTCAACAATAATAATTTTAAAATGTATTTTTTATGAAAGAGTCAACACAACATTATGACGCTGTGTTAGATGTGTTTTGTCGAAGCATTGAACTAAATTTTATGAGGTATCTCAAAACTATGTTACAAAATAATTTCAGAAAAACTACTTATCTACGAATGATGGATGTCATTGGTCTATGGATTGATCTATGGAATAATGGTGTCATGTGGATTAAAATAGAAAAATTAGGGTATAATAACTCTTCTCAAGTTATTGTAATTGACATGAATTTCTAAAAAAAAAACCCCAAGTACTTAGATGTAAGTTTAGTCGCAGACAATTGTATATTAAATGTTAATTTCATGATATCTTGTTTAATAGCAGTTGATATAACTGAGATTATAATTGCATATATTTTTATCTACGAGGATCATTCAATAATTACCGACACAAATTTGTCTAAGTTAAAACGGTTTACTTAATCAATGTGAGATTCCTTTTCACTTTTCAACATAATCTTCAGCAACAACAAAACACTTGTCCCATTTCTAAATCGGCTTATTTATGCCTGATGCAAAGAAATTTTGTCTTGATGTCAGAGCCAATTTAACCGTTTTTACTTCCTTGCACGAAGTAAAGGTTGAAATTTTGGATTTAAGACTATTATAACGTCTAGTTGTGCACCTCCCCTTTTGATTGTAATCGACTGAACCAAGTGTCCAAAAAAGCCCAAAATTCCCCCAAAAAATTGGTTTTGGGACTTTTTCTTAACTGCAGTAATAAGCTTTTCATCAATATGTCATAAGTGGTACTTATTTTCACTGGTTCCAGAGTTATAGCCAAACAAAATTTTAATTAATGAAATACTTGGATCTTAGGGGAAGGTATATAGGTTCGAACCTAGATTCCATCTCCTTTTTTTAATTTAAATATATTGATAATAATTATTAACCTCTGACTGTAGAAAAACTTTTACGATAAATAATAATACAATAATAATAAAAAAAATTATGAAAGCATATGAGAAGTTATTAATGAAATAAAATTTTATGTACTTTTCTTTAAAAAAAAAAAAAATGTGTGTATGTAATTTAATAGGCGTACAAGGAAGTCATGTGGTGTCCTCATCAGATTTTTTTTTTGACATCATCATTGCTATTAGACTTTTTACCACCTAGCATCTCCTTGAGTGTACCAAACTAGTGGAAATCCTGTGAGGCTAAGTCAGAACTGTATGAGGGATGAGGGATCACAATGCAATAGACGATCCAGTTATCTGATCCTAGTTTCTCTAGGCTGAAGCAAGACCGGGCATTATGGTGAAGCAGATTGATGCCTTTGTGCTGAAATTCAGAGAATTTTTTCTGCACTACTGGCTTCACTTTGTTAATAAGCATATAGTAGTTTGCGCTGTTTATTGTTAGCTTATATTCTACAAAATCGAAAAAATTCGATTTTTCCTGCTGATGGTTCGGTTCGGAGATTTTTCTCGACAGGTGAAAAAATATAGAGCATGGAGTTCTTCCACTCCATGCTCTATATTTTTCTTCTGGTTATAATAGTGAATCTATGTCTCATCACAAGTTAGAATACTAGGCAAAAAAGCATCACCTTCCTACTGATACCGTTGTTTTAGCTCTGTACACATGCGAATCTCCTTATGGTAATCTATCAACTCTCTTGGCCCATGTTGCATTGTTTTACGGTACTCTATTTTTGTTAAAATGTTATTAACTCTACCAACAATTAACCGTAATCTTTCAATTACAATCTCAACTGTAATTCGTCAGCTTATTTTGATAAGAAAATCTATGCGACTTACAAGCGCTGGAGTTGAAACTTTACTTGGACCTCAATAACGATACTAACCCGTTCCTGAAGTTCGAGTGTCTTTAAATTTTTCTCTCCACTGGTAAAAAATATGTGGTTCATACAACTTTGCCCTGTTGTTTGGTCATATGAGAGTAAATGTTGACCGGTTTTTCATCTTCGGAAAGCAAAAAACGTATCATTGTATCTGTTCAATTAATTCACAAACTTCAAGAGGACTTGCCATCGAAAAATGAGATTTTAAGGTTATAAACAAAACAATTTTACTAAAACAGATGACCACAGGATTATCAGTTTACTGTTGAAAGTATCATAATCCTCTTATCAAACTGTTTTGCCTCCACAACTCTGTCTTTAATTATTAAATAAAAATTATTCAATAATAATTGAATAAATTATTTATTGTTAGTAATTTAAGGAATTGTAATTTTTTGTTTAAATCTGACTTAGTGTGGTAATAGTTTTCAACTTCTACCACAGAAATAATATAAATAAAGCTCAGAAAAAGTATATATAATCTATATAATTTTTCTAGTTGCATTATTTAAGCCACCGGGTTGGTTTAGTGGTGAACGAGTCTTCCCAAATCAGCTGATTTGGAAATCCAGAGTTTCAGCGTACGTCTTTCATTCGGAGGTCCCGGGTTCGAATCCCGGTCAGGCATGGCATTCTTATATGCTAAAAAAAAAATTGTCATTCATCTCATCCTCTTTAGCAACACCTAACGGTGATCCCGGAAGTTAATAAAAATAAACCTTAAAAGGGATATCAAGTGAAAAGTAAATCAAATAATAAAACGGTAGGCAATATCTGCAGGGATTTAGTTGAAAATGATATTTGTTACATAATTCATAAGGTCTTAGCTTAGGAAAAGTATTAAATTAAAAGGAGTACTGGATGTATTTAATGTCAGGCGGTAATGTATTTTTTGTTTTCGTTCTGTTGTAATACAGGAAATCCCGTTGATGCCATTACCGGAGCCCTCCCTGTTCTTTCTGTTTTATGGAAATGAATTGTAAGCATAAATTTGGTTTTAGCCAAGGGGTAAATCTGTAACTAGCCTGTATGAATTAGGAAGGAAAGTTATTTACTAACGTTATGGCCAACAAGTTAAATAGGATAAGCGTACGTGTGATTGAGTGGCAGCAGGAGATGCCCTACAAATACCCAATCCTTACTAGGTTATGGATAGATATTGCAGTACTGCACAAGAATAGATAGTATACATCTTTTATTGAAGGCAAACAATGAGTTCTTTTATTTTCGGAAAAATGTATACAGTAGAAGGTTAATATGTAGAAATCTAAACACAGATTTATAATAAATTTATTTTCATACCCTTTTCTTACCCCGCCGGGCTGGTTTAGTGGTAAATTCGTCGTTATAAAATCACTTCTTTAATAGCTGTTAAGTCGAAGATTCTGATGTTCGAATCGTAGTAAACGTTAATTGCTTTTATACGGATTTGAATAATAGACAATAGACACCAGTGTACTTTGGTTGTTGGGGTTTAATTAACCATACAACTCAGGAATGGTCGGCCTGAGTCTTTACATGACTATAACTCATTTACATGTCATACATATCACCCCCATTTCATTGAACCATGAGAGGGTTACTCATCGTTCACTAGTTGAACAGATTGCAACGTACACAGGAAAATATATATACACGAGTATATCCTATTTTGTATTTTAATACCTTTTTTGTTCTTACAACAATCAAGTGTGTTCATTAGTTTCACTCGTTCTCAGCAGTACCGTACTTATTTATTCATACCTGTACTATTAGTTCTTTACTTAAGTAAGGTAAAGTACTAATTAAAAGTTGAGGAACGAAATACTTTTAATTAGTTATTACTAATGTAAAAAAGTACACTAATTATAAGTTTCGTTTTAACTGAGTAAAATAATCCAAATATTAAAATTACTATTAACAATAAATTTCATTAGTTATAAATATACAAATAAATTTCTTAGAATTATTTTAAACTGTTCAGCAGTAATATACTCTTTAAATAACAATAGTTAACAGATTAGTTGCAACTGGGACAAGTGGAATTAAATAAAACGTACGTATAATTTGTAATAATACATTTTTTAGCTTAATACAAAGGCCCTCCCACTGATTTGAGGCAGTATACATACAATGAATTTTTCTTTAAATGAACGAAGGATACAACATGAGGATAATAAAAATACAAAAAAATAAAAACAGGAAAGATAACGAAATACAGGTGAGAGGATTGATGAACAAATACTGATCCAAGTAAGGAAATTTAGGTTCTTGAAAAACCTTATTTCATTCGATTGAAGGTGTCCTAATTAAATATTTTTAAATGTATTTAAATGTTTTCAGTCCTAACTTACTTAATACAATAAATTTTAAAACCGTACAGAAATGTTCGAAACGGTTCCCTTCTACAGCCTTAATTTTAAAATTGAAATACTTTTTCCTCGTAAAATTTTACATTAGAATCCTAATGTAAAATTAGGATTCCTTCCTTTTTGAAAATAAAAAAGTTTGATTCAATGTGGTGGATTGTTGACGGCGGAAAAAATTTCAAACATACCATAAAGTAGTAATTTTTAACGATGTAGATCCGTACTTATATCTACCACCCTTCAGTTTTGAAATATGAAGACGTTTTTATACTTAAATATCATCCTGTATATACATGCCTATAAAAGAAATTTGACCTCGATTATGACGTTTGAAAAACGTAAGCCGATTTATATACATACCAATTAACACACAATGCTCCTTTGTAATATTTTCATTACTTTTTTCATAAAGAATTGAAGTACATATATGTTTTATCCTATGTTTTATCATATATGAAATATGATAAAACATAGGAAACCAAGTCATAGGAGGAGATACAGAAACAGATATTTTAAAAATATACATCCAGCAGTCATTTAAGTCAATATTCTTAATTTTTAAAGGGGAGTTTACCTAATATTCTTTATTATATATCGTTAATGATACAGTCCGTGTACACGAATTATTATAATTACATACGTAACTGTTTTAAAGAATTCTGGTTTTAATCACAGCTTATATTATTAGGTAAACTTCATAGAATCAAAATTATTGATAGAATTCTCTGGTCGATAATTTTACAATACATTCTGTAAACAAAATCATGAAACAATAAAATAACATATAGCTCCTTGATTTAATTTTTTAACGAGCAAACCAGATGTAGATAACTCTCAAATCTCTCAAATTTTTCCTAAAAAAATAATTAATGGTACATTATACGGTCGATTAACATTTTCAATTACTTAACAATATAACAAACACCAAAAAATATTTATACAGATTGTTTATGTAACTGAAAAGAATAGAAAACAGTATATTGAAAGCTTCCATTTCAAGGAAAAATAATGTCAATATCAAGACGAGTTCTTTAACTAATCAGAGGTATCGAACTAGAGCGTGATCTACCAGGTTAAGTAAATGGATGTACACCGAAATCTCTTGTGGTTTAGGTACCTTAGGGAAATCCCTATCCCTGCTTTTAATCTTACTTTAAATCTTCCATCTGAAATGGAATGGTTCAATAAATTTTAAACAGTGATATATTGATTCGTATAAATTTATAATTCTATAACAAAGAATTTTTTCAAATTTAAAAAATTAGACCATTGAAAGAAAAAATTAGAATCATTGATTTACTTTTTCTGATAAATTTAAAAAAAATTAAGTACTAATATTGTTTGAAAATTAATTTCATTTATTAATTTTTTCTTTTACTTTCTATTTAAAAAAAAAATTAAAATACGAGAAATTGCGCTTCAATTGAAAGTTTGATATATAAATAAATCAATGAAATAACAAAGATAAAAATCAGAATAATGCTATAAATGGTTTAGAACATGTTCGTAAACTATTATTTAACAACAAAAACGTATCTTTTAATTTTTTTAATTTATTATATAGGATATATTGCGTGTCTAGTTAGAAAATCAAAAACAGATGTAACATCAGCAAAAGTTTGATACTTATATTTAATTCTTTTGTTAAAATAATTTTTAAAAATAAAATAATAGTAATAACAAAATAAAATTTTATTTATAACTGTTGTCCAACCACGACAAATAAAGATAAAATGTTTATGAATTTCATTTCATCTCGTGTAAAATTCGTCAAATATTTAATTTTTTTTATATCAATTTTTTTATATCAAGTCGTTTAACAAAAGTTAATGGTTATATCTGTCCAACAAATAAACTGCAATGGCATTTTCTCAAAATATTTTTAAAATGTATTTTTTCATAAATTAAATATTTTTTTTACAAATATTTTATTGACATTTTGAAATAGAAAGAAACATATAACCTTCAGTATTCTACAATGACATATGAAAAATAAGCTTATTTTTTTTACGTGGGCCCGTAATATTCAGTCTCCTAAGTTTTCTATTTTCAAAATTATAATAAATTATTTAATAAAACTTCGAAGACATTATTAAATGATATAATTTAAAAAAGCCACATACAATTTGATTAACGATGTATCTTTTTATTAAGAGTGATGCCAAATTTCAATCATTCTTTATCTTCCTTGTTCACTCCGATTTGAATATGCCCAAAACGAGAAAATCATTTGTAAATTTACCCTTTTATATTCCTGACAGAATATTTGCTTATATCCGTCATTGTCCTGATAGAAGTTTTTAATCTATTTTAGTTAAATAAGTAAATGTAATGCATAAAAAAATATATAAATTATTAGTTTCTGTATACACACATCAGTTTAGTATTCTATCAAGCTGCTAATTTATTTTTTTGCCGATTAAACATTTTTCAGAGGATTCACCTTTCTCAAAGATATAATCACATTTTATATCAATATTAAAGGTTAGATAAAAAAAAGCAATTAAAATAGATTAAGTACTTTTTTATTCTATCAGGATTTTTCTCATAAAATGATTTCATTATTTTTTACGTGTAAAGATGTTTCGCGTATTCTAATTTTCCCATTTTATGAAAAAAATTTATGAAAAATTTATTACAAGTTTATAATAAATGATTTTTTTTTTCATAAAATAAATAACGTAGTTTTTTAATACTTAATAATTTTTTAATAATTAATGAAATTTTTCTCATAAATAATGTAAGTAAAATGTTTTTTACTTACTTTTAAACGTGCACATATAAAGAAAATAAATTAATGAAATGGTTGCGTTTGTTTTTCAGTTAAAAGTTTCTCCAAACATGTATCTATGTTAGAAACATACAAAGGCATATTATTTTCAAGTGATAAAAGAAAATTCCTAAATTAAGTTTTTAGCGTAACCATAGAAAAAAAATCTTTTCGCAGAGGTAAGATGTAGCGAAAGGGATTTTCAATGTTTCTGTGATTAAATTTCCATATCAACTTCGATGAGCAAACTAAGACGTATTTAACTAAATCTTCAGATGTGAATTGTAGTTCTGATATTTTATCGGCAGACATTTCGATGAGCTGGTTGTGAATCTCAACTGGTAACTTAGCAGCTGCAACAACGTTTTTACTAAATGGATTCCGTACCCGTCTCTTCGAGAAATCATTTTTATCTTTCGGGAAATACTCCGCCGCTGAATTTTTGACTCACGAAACTACACCTTCATGCTATCCGAACGGTAAGAATAATAGTGTCTTCTTCATCAAAATCTTTCTCAGTGTAATCGGAAGTAAGCGGAAGCATATCAAAATTTTTGCTTTGAAGGCCAATAATTAAGGTATCAAGCTTATTAATAAAAGCATAAACTTCGTCTGTCATTAATGAAATGTTTCTCACGTCCTTGTAAATTCACATTCAAGTCGTTCAAATGCGAAAATAGATGCCATTGTATGGGATTTAAATATCTTAGCTACTCTTAATACTGCAAGATAAGATGCTTCACGTGTACTTTTATCAGTATGGTTCGATTTATAAATAGAAGCTTGTTGATTTCTCAAAGTATGAAATTTTCTTTCAAAAAATTCCAAGTTTACTTTTACGATCCGGATGTTTCCAAGTATAGTATTAATTTTGATTACTTCAAGCTTTCATCGAAGAGGACTTGAAACCACACAACGCACTGTGGCTTTCCATCCAAAGAGATAAAACCATAATAAACTGTCCATAACTTAAATAACTGTCATTGTACAATCTTTTTACCAATCGATTCACTGGATGTAGATGGTTCATTTCATTTTATCACAAATTATCCATTCTGCACAAAAATATAATTGAAAAAAATAACAGTTACACCGTTTGATTGCACATTAAAAAAACTAAACCTCTACTATTATTATTTTTTTAAGAAACTAGCTTTTAAAAACTTAAATAAAGGCACCATTCTCACGCTTCTCATTCTAAACTAAAGTGACATTGTACAATCCCTTACACTTATTTTATATTGCTGTGAGCAAGGCGTGTTCAAACTTATCACATGCATGTTCGCTCTCCCAGCGAATATTATGCAACCTGACTAAATTACAAGGAGCACGTACACATCTAGTTGGAAGTGAAAATCGCTCTCGTTTGTAACACTTCATAGATGTATGTTTATACCCGTTGCTATCAACCCAGCTAAATAGTTTTTACTAAGTTTCACTGAGTTGAGGGTCGCAAAATATTTATTTTTTTATAATTTTTGGGGGATGGAGCTAAAAAAATTGAAATCACTATCTTAAACTACAACCTCAACCCACCGGGTTGATCTAGTGGTGAACGCGTCTTCGCAAATCAGCTGATTTCGAAGTCCAGAGTTCCAACGTTCAAATCCTAGTAAAGACAGTTACTTTTATACGAATTTGAATACTAGATCGTGGATACCGGTGTTCTTTGGTAATTGGGTTTCAATTAACCACACCTCTCAGAAATTGTCTACCTGAGACTGTACACTACACTTCACTTACACTCATACATATCATCCTCTAAAATAATACCTGACGGTGATTCCCGGAAGCGAAACAGAAAAACTACAACCTGATTAAAATTATTTAGTTTTGTAATGATTAAAACAAAATATTGACGTAAACTTCTTATCTAGCTACATTGAAAATACTCAATTTCTATTTCAGTTATCGTGGACTTTATAGCTGTGCCCGTCACCGGTTTGATTAATTTATTGATTTAATGTGAGTGCGTATAAAAAATTTAATGTTATTTAATAATGTAGTTTAATACTGTTTTAATTTTGGTTTAATATGGAATTTATTATAATTATTACAAACAAAGGAATCCAAAGTGTTATATTTGAAAACAATAAGTGTAGTAAGCAAAGGATTTTGGCTACTAATGGGAATATTTTCAGGAGGTGCACAGTCAAGGGTTGTTGTGCAAAATTGAAACAAACATTAAGAGTTAATAAACCGTTAATAACATGATGTGCTAGACCAAGAAAATAAGTCACAGACAGACAGATTGAGTGTGATTATTTCGTACAAGTAAAAAAGAAAAAACCTGCAAATGAAAAGCGATAAAATGTATTTATGGAAGGCCACAGAAAATAATTAGTCGCGAACTTTCCCAAATAAATACCGAAAATAACTTGATCCAAAATGACTTGACAAATTTACTTAAGGCCATTTACAGACGACGGCGGATACGTATAGGACAGGAACCAAACACCATTGAAGTAACCTAGCAGGAGCTGGGAAAACTTCCTATCACCTGAAGAAGTACCGCATTCTTATATAGAACTAATTAGTATAGCCCCATCAAATAAAAAATGCATTACTGATTTTTCAGATTACATTGTAAACACATTATTGATACCTCCAATTTTCTCCCTCATATATGGGGTAAACAAGTGGGGCTGTAACTTTTCATCGGCATTTCAAATCATTGTTCCACTGAAAAAATCCATCTATTTTATACTCTGAACATTTTAAAGAGTTACAAAGTGAAACATACTCTTATCTAAAAATTAATGGTAGACTGAAATCACTGGCTCCAAAGTAAAAAGGGAAACTGGCGCATTGATACGATTACACAAGCAGAAGGATTTCCCACCTGCGATGTACTGCAATCGTCGGCCGTAAAACCACTCCAGAGATATATAAAACTTTTATTTCAATTCGACGTTGCCATCTATCCATGGTGAGTAATTTGTGTTTTTGACCTATAATTCTGATTGTGTTTTTGTCCTATATTTTTTTTGTTCATTTGTGTTTTTCTCCTATTTATTATCAATCTTTGTGTTTATATCTTCTACTCCTATCAGAATGTGCCTACAAATATTTAAACCGCAAAAGAATATATCAGTGACTCAAGGAAGGAAATTTTTTATTTTATGTATAAATTAGTATAAACAAATTTTATTAAAAACTTTTCCTAAAAATTCGAAGTAAAAGTTTTTGCCATAACTTTCACATTATTTAAATTTATAAAGATACCTGTTGTCGGTCGATTTTTTCGTGTGATTTCTGGATTTTTAGAAATTTAGACATATTTTTGACAGTTGGAATTTTTATACATTTTGGTCCTACCCCGTGCCACCAATCTGAATTTTTAAAAAATGGTGAATCGCCGTTTTGTTTTGAAAGAAAAATCTAAATAACAACTTCCATGACTGTAAAAACCTCAGCATTAAAACATTCGCCTTTTTTTCACCTACTTTAAAATTAAGTTATCCAAAATCCTTGCTTAGTGAGCGCCTACATTATAAAAAGAATACATCCTCCAAAATTCACCTACAGAAAACACATGACCAATGGAAAACCCCAAAACCACATGAACTTATTTTTGGAAGTTTTTGAGGTTTATAACCTGCATAAGCGGTTTCTAGCTGTGCGTTAATAGGGGTCATTCAGTCAGGACACTGGTTTATATATATATATATATATATATATATATATACATTAATAAAAATATTTTTTTTTTTGCTCAATAACAATTATAATTACAATCTGCTCTCCTGCGGAGCCATAAGTAAGTTTCCTGACAGCATGTGATAAGGAGATCCTTAAGGAACCCCCAAAATAAGTAATACACAATAAATAGTTGCAAGTAAACTTAATATCCAATATGAAATTTCAAGCTCAATCATAAATTACAAACCCTTAATTTCAGCACCATATAGTTCAAAAAACAAACACTAGTAATAAATAAAAAAGAAACAGAAAGAGAAGTAACAAGAAATTAGATACGACACCACTAAATTTGACGGTGTTAGATTCTAAACTGTTATGCAGACCCTAAGTCGAGTACATGGGAACATCTCAACCGCCGGACGTCTCTGCTGTTATTGAGTAGATTAACTGCAAAAAGGTTTACATGATTCTCAAGCCTATGCAAGTATTTGACATTGCGCTGTTGTGCAATCTCACGAACTGATGGGAGCTCCAGATAATCCTGAATCTCATCATTCCGCGTGAACCACGGAGCTTCGGAAATTACCCTCGCTACTTTGTTCTGGAATCGTTGTACAATTTCCACATTACTAGTACTAGCCGTTCCCCACAATTCTCACCGTACGTATTGGGCGCAGGATAGCCTTATAAATTAAGATCTTGTTGGATAACGTGAGGCCTGAATTCCTCCGTAACAGCCAATGAAGTTCCATGTACCTTGCGTTCATCTGTTTCCTCTTCATCCTCACGTGACGCATAAAAATAAAATAAAACAATTAATTTTTCAAAAATTTGTGAAGTTATTAAATTATTATATAATCATAATCTAAGGCGACGTTGGTGGCAGAATATTAATATTTTTATCTTCCATCCAGAAGGTTCCGAGTTTGAATCCCGATCACGATTGGCATTATTCACAAGCAAAACTCGTTACTTTTCATCATAAAAAATAAAATAATAAGGTCCAGTAATTGGTTTTTTATCATTATAGTTTTCTTAAATATTTAATTAATGTAAAATAGTCTAATAGATACATAATTTTTCTCCAAAAATATAGCTTCCGATGATTGCAATTCAAGAAGTTATCACCAAAAAATCGGAAGACGACGTACAGTTATAAATAAAATTTCCTTAAATTTTAAGAACTTTAAATAACAAAATGATGTAACCTCATTTAATATTTGACATTTTTTTACAATACATACACTGGGAAATTCATTTACAATGAATCATGTAACTGATTAAAAAATAAATAAATTACAAAAACTATGATTAACGTACATTAGGTAACAACTAAAGAACCACAAATTTTTACTAAAATGTGTTTTTTTTTTAATTTAGCTAACAAATAAATATTTTTCAAAAATAATAATAAACCACTTTTTGAAACCCTGTCGATACAACCATTAAACTTGTATACATTTAACGAAATATCTATGGCGTCAAAAGTTAAAGATTAACCTTAATATAATTTTTTAAACGGTAAAACACTTTTCGGCAAAATTACTCAGGCATATATATAGCTAGAGAGAGGTGCAGTTAGCGTATAAATTACACAACTGTTTTAATAAGAAATATTTAGAATAAATAGTTGCTGCTATTTACAGTTGAATTGTAAACTTTATTACAATTATTATTTGATAGTTGTATATTAAAAGGCTTTAAAAACCAGATTGATCTGTAAATTGTCATTTTATATATCTGAAGTAACTGTAATAAATGTAAAAGTATAAAGAAATCGGTGATTTTATGAAAACCTGCGAGAAAGAACGTTTATCTTCACGGTAGTTTCATAAAGCTTCCTGGAATATTAAATGTTGTATTACAATTATATTTTTCATTTTGAATTTATTAAAGAAAATAGCGTACCATAAATAAATATTACTTCCAACCCGTACAAAAATAAAACAAATCTTTTTGTATTACGTTATAAGTAATATTACGTCATAAAAGTCAAGTTTTCAATTCTGCTCAACATGTTTAAAAAAGTAATAAAATTAAATCGGTAGTACACCATTTAAATTTCATTCGTTCATTTTATTAACACTTTAATACGAAAGGTGAATCTTAAAAGAATTATAAAAGTATTAAGAAGCAGAATTAAGAAGAATAAAATAATTAATCGCATTAATTCACAAGTTTCCTCAATAAATTCGTTAATGATCCGACGTACATGAACTGAGAGGCCCGTTTGCTCACAAGGATGAGAATCCATTTTTTTTACTATTCTGAAAACAACTGAAATATCTTGTTTGCGTTCTTCTTGTAATTTAACATATTATAACTGAATATAAATTAGTAAAACCTGTATTATTTTTATAATTCTGTTTTCTACAATATTTTATTAGCCTTGTTAAATTAGATACATACGCTAACATAAACAAGCTTTTTTTGATTATTTTTATGATTATTAAATAATGGTCAAGATTTGGGACGTACGTTAAATTTAAAAATAAACTCGCATCATGACTGTTGCAAAACATTAGATGTTAATTTTGAATGAGTAAGGAATAAAACAGTTTATTTTTTTCAAATATATTTCACACGGTAACAATTATATTATTATTTATCCACGTTATTGAATGACTAAAATCAAATAGAGAGTATCATCTATTTGTATAAAATAACACTACATATTAATGTAACGTTATATTAAAATGAGTAAATAAAGTCATCTAAATAATGAACAGATACCAAAATTGTAATCAAAAGGGTAAAATTATTTGTTTTAACAGATGAGTAATCGAAAAAGTAAAATGAAGTAAACGAGTAAAAAGTAAAATGAGTAATCGAAAAAGAGATGAAAAAATAAATTGATGCAACGTATTACGTAAAATCCGTGCGATTGACATTTTAATATATTGACGTCGTATCCATTACATTCACAAAACGGTCGTGTATGTAATCGAATATTAAAGTTGGAAACCGACATAGGTACAATATTTGATTCAAAAGATGAAAAGGGAATCGGGTATAGTCGGGCGACTGTGTTCAGTGAGAGTTTTCTCTACAAGGGCAAGGCAATTGAGGCCAAACCGTGATGATTGGTCGATAGCAGACGTCGGGACCGGCCGTCATGAGCACCCTCTACTCCGTCTGCGCGGTAAAAGCTTCCCTCTCTGCTTCCCGTTCGATGCAGCACCACCATCACGCTGTCTACCTGATGTAACGGGGTCCCCCATTTCCCATTTCCACATTCACTTTTTATGCACTTTCATCAGTTAAATATTTTAAAGCGTCACGTCACACTTGCAAAATTCAAATTCCAAAAACATTTCTCTCTTCTTTAATCAAAATTTATTTCGATTACAAAAGTTGAAAATGTGTTTCAAAATATTAAAGTTATAGACTACGCACATATTTTATACATTTATTTATACATGAATGGATTAAAAAAAATAATACGATTATGAAAGTGGATGAATCGATATTTCAAAACACGGTTGTAATAATAATACTAATAAACCGAGGAAAGTAAAAGTTAAAAAGAATGTCTTTCAAGACTATTTTCACGGAATTTACAAAACGGTACAGTTTTTACTTCTTCAAAATGTGACTTTAATTTTCCTTTTGTAGCTTTAACGAAATTAAGTAACTAAACATAACGGTAGCTTTATTAAGTTAGAAATATAATGAATATATATAAAATAAGTACACCATCTTAAGCGCTTAAGATCCGCAGCATTTTTCATGATTTCCTTCTAAAATTTCGAGGTAGTAGTCTTATTCGAGTCATTATAATGATTGAATGATTATTAATGCATGAACTATTAACTAATATGACTATAAAAGGTTATATAAAAACAGTTACAAGACTTAAAAAAAGATTAATTTTATTATAATACCCGCCTCAGCCATTAGAGGAAGGGTACAAGTGTTAATATCCTTGTTCTTTATCAAAAAAAAATAATAAAAATTAATTGAAATTAGTTCTTTATTTTGAATAAAATACGTAGAATAAAACGAGTTTCTGAAAATATAGTACATTCCACTTTTTAGTTTTATTATTAAAATTTGAGCTCATCTTTGATTACTTTCGGAGACATCTAACTGAAAATATGAAAATAATTCTGAATTTGGAATTCTAGGAGGATTAACTTTTCTCCTTATCGTTTTAGAAACAGATTGAAAGTTTTATTCTTCTTGGATGATAAACAATAATCATTCATTTGCACTCACTGGACGAATTAAAAAATAATTTCTCTCGTCGGTATGTAAATGGAAAATTGTTTCATGGAAAATATATTTTCAGAACTAGTGATTAAAAGCTGTAAAAATTGTTAAATTTCAAATAATATGGATGAAACGGAAGGCGATATCCTCGGAAAAATGAAGAGGACGAAGACTATGGTTCTGGATCAGAAAATTGATACGAAACTGATGAATAAGATGACTAACTGGAAAGCTTAACATTAAAAAATAAATTTATGAAACTGAGGGTTGTTTATTTTTTACTGATACCAAATCTTTCATTTATTGAAATATCTAGGTGTAATCGAATATATATATATATTTTTTTTTTCGTTCTCCTTAAAGTCTTAAAAATCTGCAGGTCTTATGCGCTGACAGGGCTTATGTTGATAAATGCGGTATCTTTATTTCAACGAAAAATTACTTGCAGAGTTATTTTATTAACCAATACATCAGATGATAAAATAAAAATAAGTGGTAACCGAAAAAGTCTTAATAAATTTAATTTCTTTTTTTTTAACAATCTCGAATAAAAAATTTCCACACAAAAAAGTAAATTCTAGCCATCATTTCTATACGGCTAATCTATTTTTAATAAAATCATCCAGTTAATTTTCCTGTAACTTAAACTTTTAATTATCATTTTAAATTATGTATTAGATTTTCTCTTGGTCAGGAAAATGTTTTCAATTTTCTCAAATGATTGTAAGTTTCGTAAAAATACAATAATATGATTATATCTTCATAAAATATTTTTTATCTACAACTTTTGCGACAAATTTTAGTTTTTTAGTATGTAATTTAAGTTTATCAATTTACCTAAGTTTGTTTTTCTGAATATGTTACTAACTACATAAAAAAATATCAAATAAGATTATTTTTTAATTAAGTAAAAAGAAGTAAAAAAGGACATGACTTCTGATAGCAAGATTCTCAAGGTCTAATTATATTTACTTGAAGGATAAAAAGTAATAACTTGAAAAAACTTTCAAGTTATTAAATTCAATTGGTTTCATTGTCAGTCACAATATTGAAATAACAAGTTTTATAAATAAATATATATATATTAAAATAAAGGTTTCTTTCAAGCCTAATTTATTGAAATAATTATTTTAAAATTATTTACTTTGTATATATTTTTCTTCTTATCGAAATGGCTTTTTTCGGTATACCGACATTATAAAGGTTTTTATATTATGAAATTTAATTATTAACTTTAAAAAGAAAATACAATATTTTATAATTAAAATTAATTGTATTCGTTATACAATGTTAAGGATTATGAAACGATTAATTCTTAGAAAACTAGTTTTCAGAAATAAAAATTATTCATTTTAATAAATGGTTTACTAATGAAAACGGCTAAATCTGTCGAAGATGTAGGAGTATAACCTATATAAGTAATAATTAAATAGGATTTAATAATTTAATTAAATATTCAGGAAATAATATTCCATTTCTTTTTCTTTAATTTGTAAAAAAAATTATTTTATTTATTTGTATTTCATACGTAATGTTAAAGTGAAAAAAGTATACATTTTTTTTTACATTTGAAAATTTTTAAAACAAATATAATATTTGTAAACCCTTTCATTCGAAACTTATAAAACCCATTACCAGTAATTCACAGAAGGCTCCAAAAAACCGCAACTAAAAAAGAAAAAGGTTCTAGAAATTACTATTTAGATAAGTTATGCTGTATCAAAATTTGTTTTCCTTCTTATGATTACTAAGAAATTATGTTGCTGGGTTATATCTTCTAAACCACTTAAGTGATCTTGCATAAGTAACTTTTATCACCTCTACTACTTAGTTTATAGTTATAGAACTATTAAAATAAAAGTTAAGAAAAAATTTATGAAGTGTGCCTCTACTTTTTCTCATCACCCATTTCAAACTATTTTTTTTTTTTTTAGTTTCCACTGATTAAATTAAAATTTAGTTTAAATTTTGTCGTCATATTAATAGTCAGATTTATTAAATAATCTTAATAGTATAATATTATATAATATAGAAGTATAATGTAGAAATAATTTTGGAAATACTATTTCTACGTGATATGCTTATACATCCAGAATATTTTAATGGTAGCGTAAAACAAATATATAATTTTTTATGTCCTTTTATTAAACACTTTATTTGATACCAGTTTCATGATTTTAAACATTTTCTATCTAACAGTTTGTAAATAACGCTTTCATGTTTTTTTTACCGTTTTTATTCTGTGATTAACTGGAAATCAGGGTAGTTATTCTAGCAGTTACTATTAAGCATAAATAATGAACTCTGAAGCACATTAACCTACTTCTACGGCGGAATAAAACAACATTCTTACCAACCGATCGGGATACAGTTCCACGGATTTTTTCTCCGAATAAATATTGAGTAAGAAATCGTTGAAAATCGTTTATTATCAAGAAATGGGCAGATGTTTTTAAAAAAAAAAAAAAAAATTTAAAAAAGATCTATCTTATTGTTTAAGGTACCATAAGTTACAAAACGTATATGAGATTTTATAAAAATTTTCATTCAGACGTCCATGAATCAAGATGAAACAATCAAACGAACAGCTAACTGTTCTAACAACAAAGTAAAAACCTAATTCCAGATTAGAAAAAAATTATACGCACAACTATTTTGTAAATAAAGTCTAAAGCTAAAAATCATTAAAAATTACAATTAATAGAAAACTTATATTATAATAATTACTGTAGTTAAAAAATAACTAAAAAAGTCAACTGCAATTTTTTTTTTTCATTATTAAATTAATAATCTGTGGCGCGAGTGATAGCGTCTCGGCATTTCATCCGGAAGTTCCAGGGTCGTATCCCACTCAGAATTGACACATGCTACAAAATTGCTATTCATCTTATCCTCTGAAGCAATATTAACGGTTGTAGCGGAGGCAAAAAGAAAATGGTTCACACAATGATTTCAAATCATAACGTTGAGTTTCAAATTTTTCTTTCATAGGTCAGCTCTAAAAATTTTTAGAATTATTTTATTTGTCTTTGATTTCTTTGCAAATAATCAATCTATTTTTGTTTAGCAATATGCTTACCACGATTGAAATAACGTGATTTATAATATGATTAAAATTTAAGAATGATTAATAGTTGTATATGTTGAATCTTCTATTTCATTGTTCTATCAATTTTCGCAACATACATTTATCATAACTTTTAGACCACTTCATTCAACTAGTAATTAATTTTAATTCAATTAGCTACAAACCACTAAACAAAGTTTTCACTTACAAGGTTACAGTCTGTTAATTTTCATACGAATCACAAATATTCAAATATATTAAATATAATTCTGTTCTGTATTTAATTTAAGTACAAAACAAAATTAACAGAACTCTTAGTTTAGTATTATTACAATGTTATATATATATTAACCACAAAACATCATACATTCCATATAGTAGTCAAACATTTTAGTGAATAATTTTGTATTCCATTACGATTTTCTTGGAAGCAAATAAAATTTAATCTTGTAAAAACCCAGTTTAATATAATTTGAATAGTTTTCTAGAGAGCTTAGCAATACAAAATCTATTTTAGGGGGCTTACCAGTATGAAATTAAAATCACTAAAAAAAATAAAAAAGTAATTATTACTTACGCTGTTTTTTAAAAGACTGAAAAATGAATAACGCATGGTACTCATATTAAACCTAATGTGTACGTTCCAATCTGTTCAACTAGTGAACAATAAGCAACCCCTCCCGGGACCAATCAGATACATATAGTAAAAAAAAGACGTAGTCTTTTACAAACTTAGACCGATCATTTCTGAGATGTATGATTAATTTAACTCAACCATCTAAGTACACCGGTATCCACTGCCTAGTATTCAAATTTCGTATAAAAGCAATCAACTTTTACGTGGATTTGAATTTGAGATCCTTCGACTTCGAAAATCAGCAATTAAACAAATAATTTGCAATGATTTTACAGGTAGACCAGGACTGGAACTCATTTTCACGAAATTTATATACGTATATATATATATATGTTTACATGTAAGTCCGGAGAACATGACTCAGTATTCAGGGTTTTTTCTCTGTGAGTAATGATATATTCACTAAACAATTAATTCCTATGATGAATAGAATGAAAATTTGCTTGCACGGTTGATATAATCTACATTTTGATTGGCTTGCCATACATTGATACTCAACGGTATATTTTTCTTAATGAAGAAGGCAGCTATGAAAAACACTTTACTTCTCATTTCCCACAGTAAGCCTTGCATAAAGAGCTTTTTATTCTTGAGGATGGCTATGTCATTTTCAGTGTAACTATTCATGACTACATCACCTGAATCTTGCTGAATAAAAGAGTTTTTAGCAGGAAGATTACAAATAAATTGGTAGGAAAAAATCAGGAGTAAAAATATAAAGAGAAGAAAGGATATAGAAAGAAAGTGGGATGGAGTTAGAAAAAAGAATAACGGGATGATAAGAAAAATCGATAATAACAAGAAGAAAATGAACAATAAGAGTAAGAGAGAGAAAGAGGAAAAATATTTGAAGTAGGAAATGGAGGGAAGAAAATAAAGTAAAGAAGAAAGTAAGAAAGAATAAAAAGAAAAAAACCTGCATAAATTTAATTGCATTAATTTTCTTACTACATATAAATTCATATTATAAAGGCAAATATAATAAAATATAGAAACCAAAATCCATATTTAAAGTTTCTGTATAATTTGGAATTCAAAGAAAATCGAATTCCTATTATATTACAGCAAAAAATACAACGATAAGTTGCATGTTCTTTTTTCCATTGAATAATGAATTATAAATCTTCTGGTTAATTTTCCCTTTGTTTTACCTCCCAAAAAAAATTAAGTTAGAAACTATTAAATCACTCGTAAAATCATATTCCATTTACCCTCTTTTTTATGTTATGTATCCCCTTAATTCTTACATTTATATAAGTTACTAATATATACTTAATAAATTGCTTCAGATATCTTTTTTTAGTTTTACATAAGTTTTCAAACAAAAGACACTATGTAAAACAAAATCAAATAAAGATCTAACTTGAATTAAAATTTATATCAGCCTCTTTCTTCTATTCACAACTCTGATAGATTAATTACTTTTAGTTTGAACTCGGATTGCCTCCACCGAGGAAATTGTATACTACAGAGTAAACAAATTCTATTCGGCTAATATACCATTCATCATTATGTAATTTATGGATAAAAATGGTAAAAAAGCATTTTATCAGTAATGTTTAATGTAAGTGACCTCTGGTACTACTACCCTTTCATCGTGTAGTTCTGATGATAGCTAGTAATAAGAATACAAAATTTCCGAATAGTATTTCAACAGACGATCCACATTTTTTATAAAAAGAATTTTAATGAAAATTTATCTGTGATTATAATAATAACAATCATAATAAAATTAATAAAACTGATAGTTTTTTTCATATTTAAGGACTTTTATAATTTGATGTTATTTTACCGTCTTTTGATCATTTTTTTTTTTTTTTTTTAACTGAATTTTTACAGGCATCGACTGCTAAGGTCATTAGCCCTCGTCACATTCTTTAAAAGAAATTATTATCTCCATCAGGATCGTCATATGTAAGGGTGTAAAGGGCCCTTACATTTTATTTAAAAACACAAACTTCACAATAAACATTAAAACATGAAAGACAAGGACAATCACAAACACTTACGGGGTGTAAAGGGCCCCAATATTAAAATTTGAGATAAGTTCTCAAAAGACCATGAAATTAAAATTAAAATTAATCTTATCAATACCATATCTTTCTTTCTTTCTTCTACGAAGTCTCATTTATAGTTTGTTTAAGCACCCTCGGGGCGACCAGAACCGCCGTTGAGCAGTATATCAGTCGTGCCAGGGTGCCGTGGCAGTTGAATCCTTCTTATATCAGGCCATAGGCATGCACGGCGTACACCCATAGCCTCGCGCCCTCAATCCACCCTTGAGGGTCCCCCATGCCATCATCGGACACACCCCGACTCACTGCTCTTGAATGCAGGTGAGCCAAAATGGCCTAGGCAAGAGGGCTACCTCCCGTCACTATACGTGCCACGCTTCGAGACTCCCTTATATGTATATATAAAACTACCGCTTAGAGTATCTTTTACCACAGCTTTAAACTTCCATTTTATAGACTACTGTGTTGATATCTGCCGTGTGATGTATGTGCACAGGTAGAACAGTGATAGATACAAACTTTAAAAAAATTTCTGTAGAATCATAGAAGTAGTAACCTCTAATGCTTGAAAAATCATTTTTTTACAAATCAACAAAAGTGATGATTTGTAAAAACTCATCACTTGAATGAATGAATGCAATTTCATTTGTAATCGTTCTGTATTAAAACCGTATTAATTTTGTTAAAAAATCATACATTTTTACTTCCTTGTACGAAGTAAAGGAAGTATTGTGAATCTGACCCTGAATCCATTTTGACTAATTTCGGCATGACGTACGTACAAATGTATCTCGTATAACTCAAAAACGATTAGCCATAGTTGAAATTTTGGATTTAGGACTGTTATTAAATCTAGTTGTGCCCTCCCTTTTTGATTACAATCGACTGGACCAAAAGTGTCCAAAAAAAGCCCAAAATCCAAAAAACAATTGGACTCTGGACATTTCTTAACTGCAATAATAAATCCTCATCGAGAGATTTTCAACGATATATCATAAGTAGAACTAATTTTGATGGTACCAGAGTTATAGTAAACTGAAATTTTAATTAATAAAATATTTGGATCTTAGAAGGGAAGGAAAATGTTAATTTTTTTTGGTCCACATGGCACATCGGTTCAAATCAGACTTCATTTCCTTTTTTTTAACTTTTTTTTAAATTTACATATATTGATTAAAATATTTTTTATATTAAATAAATTAACATCTGTAAAAGAAATTTTACGATAAATAATAATTCAATACTAATGAAAATTTATCATAAGTTATTGATGAAATAAAAGTTTAACTACTTTTCATTAAAAAATATATATATCTTTATATATATATATTTCTTGTGTGCGTGTGTATGAAAGTGAACTCCTCCTAAACGGCTGGACTGATTTTGATGAAAATTTGTGTGTGTGTGTTCAAGGGGATTCGAGAATGATTTAGATTCACAATTTGGTCAACTGGAAAATGTTTTTTTAATTAATTTTTTTATTTATAAGTAGTTGTTGATTTTGGAATGTTTTACATTGGATCCGGCAGACTGCACTACCATCGCAGCATCGAATATTCGATAATATTCTATTATAATTTTAGTTTGTCCCGACAGTTGGTGCTGCGATCAAATTGAGAAAACTATTTCGTAATTTTGTGTTATTATTGTGTTACAAAAAATCGCGAGAAAACAGTTTTTTAATAAATAAGAGGCCAATAAATCAGATGGAAATGTAAACAAAGGAAAACCAATCAGATCAATGCAAGATGGCCGCTGTAAAACAAACCAACCAATCACAAAGAGCCCGTATGGCCGTTGCCAATGTAAACAAAATCACAACTGATTAAGTAACAAGAAGGCAGCACTGCGATCGCGTTTAGAATTGTGCGCGTATTGACAAATATTATATTATATTATTATTTATTGAAATAACGTTTTAAAGTATAATTAAAAAATATACATTGTGCAAATTTGTAAGGTACAGTATTGAAGTGAAAATGTTTTTTTAATTTACTTATGTGTTGTTGATCTTGGGATGGTTAAGGTTCACAATTGGGTCCGGTAGGCAGAGCTGCAATCGCGTTTTAGACATTTTTTTTTTTTTAATTTTTGGTTTATCAGTCAAACCCGGTAGTTGGTGCTGCGATCGGATTCTAAGAATTTTTTTTATTTTGTTGCTTTTTCGCATATCAGTTACTTGGGTCGTAGCTTAGTATTGTTCTTACATTAAAATTCGTATTTTTAACGGACTACTGTGTTTAGAGAATCGTTTGAATTAAATCCAATAGGTAGTGCTGTTCTGACAATTGGATTTATTTACATTCTGAATTTTATAAAGTTAAAGGTGAAATTTTATAAGGTTCCGTGATGTTTTGTAAGTTTCTTAATGTTCATAATGTTGTAATGATTTTGCAGCCACAACACTTTTCGTTAAAAAATTATTTTCCATCGAATACTGTGATTAAGAGAGTGGTGTGAATTTAATCCGATAGGTAGTGCTGTTGTTTAGCCATTTGGATTTATTTACATTCTGACTTTTATAAAGTGAAAGGTTAAATTTTGTTTAATTGCTAAAGTTCAGTTTTTTAAAATTTTATGTAACTTTCCATTGTTGTCATTTAATCTGTATGTATACTCAGATCTAGAAATAGCGAAGCATTGCCGAGTCTGCTAGAATTGCACGCTTATTGAGAATATTATATTATACTATTATTTGTTGAAATAACGTTTTAAAGTTTAATTAAAAAATGTACATTGTGCAAATTTGTAAGGTGCAGTATTGAAGTGAGAATTTTACATGATTTTTCATGAATTTTAATGATGTATAGACGTGCATTCAATAACAATCAACTTAACCTACAAATTTAAATTCTCAGTTCTCATTTGATCCTATGCAACTTATGAAGTATTGAACGGCTCTTTGAAATAAAAATTTAAGTTTGTAAAATAAATTATAACATTTATAAAATTAAAATATAAGCTACTTATAATATAGTTTAAAGTATATTTAAAAAATTGAATTTATAATGTTTTAGCTGATTAATTTTATAAAAAGTTTCTTAAAATTATTTTTAATTTACAATTAGTTAAAATTTGGTAAAATAGATGTTAAAATAAAGAATGAGAAAAATGATAAAAATTCGACTAAAATTTTAACTACGTTGCTTTTTTACAGTGCTTTAATTGTTTTATTAATTGATTAATTAAGCTGTTAACATGGTTATGAAACATCAAAATTATTAAATAAATAAAAAATATGTAGGAGGTACTTTTTTAGAATGATGTTAAGTGAAAATTAGTAGTAATGTGGATGCAAATTTATTAATTACACTAATTATTAATTTACGACGTTTCGATTTTTTAATTCAATTTTCAACGGACATCTCAATAAGTGAAAATATTTAGTAACCATACTACACATAATTAATCAATAAACCCATTACAATAATACAACAATCACAAACAAATTCCTGCTAATTTTAAGTTAAGTAAGTTACTTATATTTATGTGTGTGCATTCATTACAGAATAATGCCGCGTCAGGACAACGTCTGTCGGGTCCGCTAGTATATATGTAATTTAAAATAGGCATACAAGGAAATCGTGTGGTGCCCACATCAGATTTTTTCCTCATTGTATATACTGTAAAACGAAAACCTTTTACAGTATAATATCAATTCTAAATATTATTTTAGGCTACCACAACATAAAAATGTTAAAAATTTATTTTTTCAGTTTGTGAAGAATCCCCATATAAAAGGTTAATAGTACTTGTAGATAAAGACTTTTCAAAAACGTATTGATTTCTATATCTTTCTTTTTTTTTCTGATAAAATGTTATAATTTAAGAATACTATTTTATTAGAATTCAATCTAAACGACAAAAATCTTTTCATCAGCAAAAAAAGCTGAAAATTTCATTAAGATCTAAAAACATATTTTAAATTATCTTTTGTGAATTACACTCTGCATACCTTTTTTACAAAGTAAAAATATTATTTTAGAAAATATTTTCAGGACAACAATCTACTTCCTTTTTCTATGATGATAATGATTATACGTTATTAATGGAGCTCATATTACACGACCTGAACGTCATCTTAGTTCATTTTAATGAATTGATTCATTTAGTATTGTTCGAGTATGTTGAGTTTAATGATTTTCAAGTACCATATGTAAACTTTGCATGTTATGGTTAATATTTTCATGTGTGTGCGCGCGCGTGTGTATAAATATATATATATATATATATATATATATTGTCGCCGAATGGCTTCGACGGCACGTGGTACTTACTAACCTTATGGTGCCCTGAAAAGGGCCGTCATTGTCGTCGATTGCCTTTGACAGCTCGTTTTAATTAGTAACCTTATGAAAGCCCTGAGAAGGACTACTGTTGTCGAATGGCTTCGACGGCTCGTAATTCATAACCTTGTGGTGGCCCTGAAAAGGGCCGTTTTTTGCGTTAGCTCTGAGAAGAGCTGTTGGGTCCGGAAGCTGGTCTCCGGCGAAGTCAGGGAGTTACGGCTCGTCCTTTGAAGCCAGACTGGGCTTCCCCTCAGTGGCAGTTGGGTCCCCACTACAGTGTGGCAGTGGTGGCTCCCAGATCCCCGCAGTGTCGAGTCGGCGTCGGTCGTCCTTCGCCGTCGCGGATGAGGCGGTTATCCCCAAGCGATCCCACGCTGGGCCGGCTACTACTGCCGAGTCCACCGGCCAGGGCTATTGAAGCTGGAGCGGGAAGGTAGCGTCCGCGTCCAGCGATTCCCTCGGCGGGCCGGCCAGGCCTGTTGCTCCGGCGGGGATGTTGACATACGCCGGGAAGGCCCACGATGAGTCTGCCAGGGAACTTCTTCTGTCTTCTTCCATCTTCTTCTTCTTCGTTGTCTTCTCCGGGTGGTGGTCGACGATGAATTGCATTCATTCTCGTGATGCACGCTCTTTTATTGGTGGCTGAGGGTGGTGGGGCTGCTATACCGCTATGGTGGGAGAACTGCGCGGTCATCTGCGCGGCGGTAGTGATGTTTGTATCAGCGCGTCCGTATACTGTGCGCCAGTTTGCATCTGAGTTACTGTATCGTGTTCAGCCGCTGATATATATATATATATATATATATATATATGCCTAATTTAATATCATTATTAAATATTTAATATTTAATAATGTGTTGTGTGTGTGTGTGTGTGTGTGTGTGTGTGTGTGTGTGTGTGTGTGTGTGTGTGTGTGTGTGTGTGTGTGTGTGTAAGAGTGTGTATATGTGAATGTGTGTCCAATTTTTTACAAGATGATTAGCAAAGGTTGATTCTAACATTATATGTAGGTCTTTTCAGTAAAAATGCGTCCAGTTTGTTCAATGTAGTATTTAGTTAGTCAATGTAAATTACTTTTTTTCAAGATGTATGCTTGGATGTTACTCTGATCTTTAGTATTTAGTTTGTGATTTTAAAAGAAACACAGTAATTTTCTTTTTTTGGTAAATCTTGGTAACTTTGCAATTATTATTGCAACGTTGTGCGTTTTTGTCAATATTTGTAATTCATTTTTTTTTAATGTTTTATGTAACTTATTATCTATAAGTATAGATAGACATAACTAACTAGTGCAAGGTATGTCATTATGTTGAGTACTTCAATATTAATTGTTGTCAGTTAATAAAAGGAAACGAAGGAAAAATGAATAAAATGTTTAAGGATGCCCTGACTCTTTCAGAAATAACTTTAAGATAATAGTCAAAAGAAATAGTTTTCAAGGTAAAATTGAAATTTATTTCCGCTTATTGTAAATCTTTCCGAAAGTCTTTTAAATTCAGTTCACCTATTTTTGAGTATCGAAGTTGTTAAAAATACGGAAATTCTTTTTTAATAAATATTCAATACAGACAGATCCTACGTGATTATTATATTAACGAAAGGGTGACATGTAAGAGCTGCTTTTGCGTCATTTTAAGGGGATACGTGGAGCCTATATAATACATACCAGGAGCAAAAAGCTATATATAGTATACATTTTTTCCAGTGTTTTTTTTTTCTAATAAAAAAATACGTTCTGGGATATTATTCTATTTAATAAAACTCAAATTATTTAATTATAAATTACAGTTATAGCAATTATAAAGCCTGTAAACTTGAAACTTTCAAGTTAAAATTTCAATAAATTAACAAACTTTCAAATTTCCCTATTTTAAAAAATATAAATGGATTCTCTGAAGTGAATTTAACAACCAGTATGTTGATTGTTTTGAAATTAGTAATATATTTATAGCGTATTGTGTTTTTCTTTTATAAGCTTGCATATTAAATGATAAAAGTATAAAGGTTTATACTTCAATATTCCAGGCTGTACAGTCTATTCAAAAAAAAATTACAATTTGTAATAATTACTAAATTTCTGTTTCTGATAAAAAAAAATGTTTATATTTAATTTTCCTTTACTTAAAAATGAATGAGTTCTTTGTAAAGATTTACAACGCAACTAAAAAGTAGGAATGTGTAAAGATGTACGGCAATGTTGACTGCTGATGAGGAACGAAGATTAAATTCAAATCCATATTTCAGTAAGGAATGCCAATAACCGAAACACTAGATGTGAATTAAAAATATTATAGTTTTAAAAATACTTCAGACAAAGGAAATTTTTCCCAAAATAATAATAAAATTCAAATTCTTTAATTTTAAATTACATAATTTGATTAAGTAGAAAAAATAACCTAATCAATCTAACTCAGCTACATAAGATAGCTCATACGTTTATCAGCCCATTTAGTTGTTTTACAACAAAATGCGGTACATCAATTTGTTACTTTATAATTATTACAGTCTTTTTTATGATAATTATATTGGTATAACATTTAAGATACATGTGACACTAATCGCAGTTTAGATTTTCTGGACGTAATAATGTTTACTATATATATATATATAGATTTGAAAACCCTCTGTTGTAAGAAATGTACTTGTAAAAAATTTACTTATCATCACTTGTTTGTTGCTGTTAGCAGGCAGACAAATGATCAAAACCCACCAGGTTGATCTAGTGCTGAACTCGTCATCGCAAATCAACTGATTTCAAAATCGAGTGTTGTAAATTTCAAATCCTATTAAAGGCAGTTACTTTTATACGGATTGGAATACTAGTTCGTGGATACCGGTGTTCTTTGGTGGTTGGGTTTCAATTAACCACACAACTCAGGAATGATCGACCTGAGACTGTACAACACTTCATTTACATTCATACATATCATTCTCACTCAATCTCTGAAGTAATATCTTACGGTGGTTCCGAAGGCTAAACAGAAAAAGAGAGACAATGATCAAAACTAAATAAGGATTTGGGAAAAATGGTTTGTTAAGAAAAGTCATTTTCAAATTTTTTAGGGTATAGGAAAAGTGATTTCATCACTTTGTTGAAGAACTTAAATCTAACCCAGTTGTTAAGAGTTTTAGGTTGATTTCATGATTATAACATTTCTGGACTTTCTCCCACATTTTAAAACTTCTATTTGTTACATTTTTATTCAGACTAGCAAACTGGAAAGGAAATGATAGCTTATATTTTTATTTCAAAATTTGTAAATAGTTCCGGCCTTCGCCCATCATACTATAGACAGGTTGAATTTCTGTTATTTTCAAACAGTACTGTTATTTAACTAATTTTGGGGACATTTTTTAACTTGACATAGTTTGGCTTTAATCATGAGTTAATAGCACAATGTCGAATTTGAAGAGTCTGAAATAGTAGGGGTGAGAATGAATTTTCTTTACGTTTTGAAGTATGAGAAGTACGAAAATACCATTCCAATATAAATATACATAGAGATATACATACATATAGATTTCATTGAAATTTACATATACTCAATTATATGATGCTGCAAACTGGAACGTTGACGTTTCTTTTACTATGGTATCTATTAGAAAAACTAAACCAAATTAATAAAATATTAAAAGAAAGGTAAATTAACAAAAAATCGGTCTTGTTGCTCAAAACTGCGCTAGAGTTTTTATATCTAATATAAAAACGTATATATTTACAAAACATTCTGTATGAATTTAGTTTTAATAAAACTAAACAAGAGAAAAGTAATTTATTAAAAAATCAACAAAAAAATGACTAATACATTTCATATTTATATTAGTTTTTTATTAATAAATTTAGATAATAGATTGTACAAACCCCCTTAACACATTGTCTCTTTTTATGAGTTTTGTGTGTGTGTGTGTGTGTTAGTGTAATTTCCGTACAATTCAGTAACAGATAAATTGTAATTAATGAATGCATACTTGCCTCTGGTAACGATGTCACTTGGTGAACCGTTCCCAGTCTACTACTACCATAATATGTCCTAAATACGTCACCTACAGTGAGACTAATTCAATAACACATGTTCTATCCCGTATTATTCACGCTGACTACAAACATGACTATTATATTTTAAATACCTCTGGACAGCTTATTGTTATGTAATAAATAAAATGTAATTTTTTTTTTTTTGTTAAAAAAAATCTATACAATAAAAAAATTAAACAAAAAATAAGGATAATTATTTTATTGTTATAATTCAATATACGTTTCTTTTTTTTCATAAATATATACATACGGGTTTATTTCATATATATACATACGGTCGATGAAGGGTGTTCATTTTTGGGCTATTTACTAATTTTTGTATCGCTGAAAACAGGAAAAACAACTGCACGTAGCAAGAGAAATATCATCCTCAATTGATATTTTTAAAATGTGTGTTTTTATGTCAATTATTCCTGCTAACTCCATTTGAATGACACTGCCACGGAAAAACTGTTAATTCCATCAGCCGACTATAAAGGTTACCAAATTGTAAGCTCGTAGTATGGTATGTTGAAAGTATGTGAGTATTTTGTACTTGATATTGCTGCAGTCACATCAATTTTGTTCTTAAAAGGTACGTGTCATATTTGTTTTAAAATACGTAATTAAAATATAATAATGCCTTGTTTCAGTTTTGTCAAAAACCAAGCAAAAGTTACGAACCTACAATCCTACTGTAGTAACCTACAATCTTTTTGTTGTATAAGTTAATTTTCTACTTACCAACAATTTAAAAAATGTAAGTAAACCCTAGTACTTTCGGATCTGTTACTCCATCTTCAGGGATTTTCTTAAAGATGTTAATTTAAATTCAAATCAATAACCGTTTTAAAATTAAACTGTTATGATCATAATAGTCGTTCGTCAAGAATAAAATTAATTCGTACGTCAATAAGACAGTAACGTCATATTTGTAAGATGTTTGCGACTATTATGATCGCAACATCTTTTACATCTGTTAGAAAATCCCTGAAGATGGAGTAACAGCTCCGAATATACTAGGATTTACATTTTTTAAATTGTTGATAAGTGGAAACTTAATTTATACAATTGTATTAATACCAACGGTGCCAAATTCTTAGTAAATTAAATCTGTTTTTCAAATAATTAAAAAGAACAAACTATTATTATTATCTTAGGTAATGTTACATTATATAATACTTTAGATAATAAAAAAATACTTTAATTGAAAAGGATTTACTTGTTAACAACAATTTGTTCCAAAGACTGATGAGTATAACTTAAAAATATCTTTTTCCCTTTAAATATATCTACCCTGTAAACAATTTTTTGTTAGTTAACAAGAAAAAATAATTATTAATAAAAAATTTTTTCATACCAAACTAACTAACAAACGGTTTTAACCTGCAAACAACTGATTTAACTTAAAGATTTTTGAAGATTTGCTTTCAGATGTAACGAGGAAAGATGTTAGTTGAGCTAGCCAAAAAAGTAACAGCAATAGAGGAAAATGGCATATTATAAATTCTGTCACTATTCGAGTAAAAAAGTTCAAATCTCCTACTTGATACTTTTGCTGTCTATGTAAATAACCCTACTATTACTTTATCTGATAATAAAAAATTTCCAGAGAATTCCACATTGGTTGAAAATATAGAATTTATCGACGAAAGTGAGGCTGTACTTTCAACAGAATCTATTTGCTTTTACCAATTGATTCAGACCAGAATGCGCAAACACACGAAGAAATAATAGTGAATGAGATTATCACAGAAGAAATTGATCAACGTCCAGAATCCCCAGATCAAAGACCAAGCAATTTAACAGACAGAAGTGTCAACCAGATACAATTTTAGATATTTTGTTTTAGATTTTATCGATATTCTGGTTAATTAGATACAAACCTTATATTTTTTGACGAACGTAATTCAAGATAAAGTTTAGTTATTCCGACCCTTTTAAGTTCTAATCCGCCGATTAACAAAACGTTCAATAATAATATTAAAGGAAAACTTAATTTATTATACAAAACAACAAAAAAATAAATATTTAAAATGAAATACGAACAGTGATATGCTCACAATTATTCACAAATGCAGACGCAAAAACACGCCTAGTGCAGTGTACATAATCGGACAGGCATTCATAATGGCTTTCCTTTTTCGTCTCCAACGAGCTACTCTCAGAATCTTTTGTTATCAAAAACAAATTATTAAATAAATAAATTACATAATTTTTTTTCACATTATACATTTTTAAATCAGTTCCTCCATTTTTCATTTATTTCAGTTGCCATCTAGTATAACTCCTACTTTTTATTCAGAATTACTTATTATTTTTTATTTATTCTTTTACCCTTAAAATTCATTGCTTCTTACTGGCATCAATACTTTAGAAAGAGTTTTATTAATACAAGTCTAAAATACATCGAAATTTAGAAATTTAAATAGAGAATATAAATTTCAATTTTTCATCTAATAAAACGAAATTTTTAATCCTGTCAAAATAAAATAAATAATAAATGGAAACAAATAAAAACCCATAAATCAAAAAAAAAAAAAATCAAGAAACAAAGATGTAGTGCCAAGAATATAATGGCGCCATCATTTTATGTAAATTACCTTACAATATAACATAAATGTTAAGAAAATAAAATATATTCCAGTAATCTGGTTCATCTTACGGTTCACTATACTAACAAAACATAAACGTAACATAACATCCATGAATAATGGATCAAAATAACAATTCTCTTATATTAGTTATTGTTTTTCTATTTCTTCTTCCTTCTTTTTGTTTAGTTTTTCATTTTCAAAATGGTTTTAAATAAATGATAACATTAGATATCATAAGTAACACTGAATTTTTTTTAATTTAATTTCAATACGTTGATTCATTTTTTTATTGGTAAATATTTTTTTTTGAATTCGATCTTTTATGTTTATTAAATTTTATCATTATTTTTAATTCTATATAGAATAGTTTAATTCATAATTCCAAAACTGTAATTATTAATTTCTGCTTTATTAAAATTGTTTTTGTAACTACAATTGTTACTCGATCACACACCACTATATTCAATCAGAATTTTTTTTTTTAATTAACGCAAAAATTATAAAAACAAATCATGGACTAGCAATTCCACCTACCTTAATTTTCCCACTTCCTAGAAAGATAGAAATGAAGCATTTTTTTTTATTGTCATTCTTCTCAAAGAATTTTAACTTTGTGTGTTAAAATGTACTCAATCTTCATTATAAAATGATGAGTTGTTACGTAAATGAAGTAATTGAGCGTTAAAATTTATAAGTTTTAACTCAAAGGTACTTAAACATAAAAACAAAAAAGCCCAAGATTTTGTGAATGACTAGACAATAAAAATTACTTAAAAAAGGACTGCGATGCTAATTGATCTAATTATATCATTACCCCTTAAGATTGAAATTACTCCAGAGTTCGGTGGTGATATGTTTTTATAACTATCAAAAGCCAGAAATACTGTCGATCAGGAGGTTGATAATAACTTGAGCTACAACCGTTTTTCTTATGCTCAATTTTACCTAATCTATTATTAAGGTTACCGTGATAATGAAGCCAAAAAGATAAATGATCGACGTAGTCTATTAGAAATTTTCATGCTGCTAAAACTACAGTTATTTTTTTGTCTTGACATTTATTGAAATGTGTTTATTTTTTTAAGTTTTTTTATGTGCATTTATTTTTATATTAATATCATGTATTTTTTACCATTTAATCAACAAAATCCGTTAAATTTTAAAATATAAAAATGAAAAAATCTGATTTTTACATCACGTGACTTCCTTGTACGCCTATTACATTACATATACACATTTTTTTTTAAATGAGAAGTACATAAAAATTTTACTTTATTATAATAACTCCTGATATTTTTTTCATTTTTTTTTTATTGTTATTATTGAATTATTATTTATCGTAAAAACCTTTTAAAATTAGAGGTTAGTTAATAAATCAATATATTTAAATTAAAAAAAGAATAAATAAAATTTATAAAATAAATATAATTTATATAATAATAAAATAAAATTTTAATTAATGAAATATTTGGATCTTATAAGGAGACGGCACATCGGTTCGAATCAGACTTCATCTCTTTTTTTTTTTTAACTTTTTCTCATTTAATTTAAATATATTAATTAATAATTATTAACCTCTGATTGTAAAAAAATTGTACGATAAATAATAATTCAATAACAACAATTACAAAACAAAATTATGAAAAAATATCAGAAGTTATTAATGAAACAAAATTTTATGTACTTTTCATTTTAAAAAATGTGTATATGTAATTTAATAGGCGTACGAGGAAGTCATGTAATGTCCAGATCAGATTTTTTTAAATATAAAAAGACGTTTGAAGAGGTTTTATGAATAATGTTATCGTAGGAAAAATTATTTTCAAGATATAGTGACATAGACTTACAAAATTTCAATCGCTAAAAAGTTACGGTAATAAATGTATGTTTAATGGTTGAGTAAGCGAAAAAAATAAAAAAGGAAGAAAAATACGGTATTGCTGGGTTTTGGTCGCTGTTACGGCTACATACTCGTATATATATCTGCTATTTCTATTTCTTCCTTATATGAGTGTGTGTGAGCGCGCGTGTGCGTGTGTTGCCTTCAAAACAATAAAAGCAACGGTTGACTATATTGTACACGGGATATATGGAGGTGTTACGGCGACTACTCGACATTTATCAAATTGAAAAGCGAGCTGTCAAATAGAATTTACTCAAGAAGAGTTAAGACTGCATTCAGTGCAAAGCGGATAGGGCCGGGACTGTTGAACCACAACCAAGATAAACAGAGAAAACGCTCCAGGGAAAATTCTCCCTTCACTTCTCCCTAGCTATTCTCCCTCTATCCGACTTTATATTGTACATTCTCTCTCAACCTGAGCAAATATCCTTCCTCATTCTTATAATGTTAGATGAAGAGGTTCAAAAAAAAAAAACAAATAAATGGTGTTTGTTTTTTATTTATAACATCATTACCTCATAAATTTAATAAAAGTAAATCGCGTCTAAAATAAAGAAAAAATTAATTAATTATTATAGTTTACTTTTTGTTCTTTTAAATCTCATTTATATTCCGCTTCTGCACACACACAAACATTGGAAAGATAATACCTGTAGAGTGTTCGTACTAAAATTACAGACTTCTTAAGTAAATCATTAAAACTGAATAAAAGAAAAAAACTATAATGAGTATTAAAAAAAAATAATAAAAAAAAGTATGCCGATAAGAAATTCTTGTGCATTCCAAACTACATGTAAAAAGGAATATTATTCGCTTACTTCATCCAATATATAAAATAGAGAAATCTAATAAAATAACAATTACTTTTGACAATTACTTTCATGAAATAAATATAAAATTGATAGAAATATTTAATCACCGTAACGCTCGTTAGTAACGTGGCTTGCAATAAAAAATAAAAATTTATAACAGTAAATAAACTATATAAAGAAGGTAGATTATCTTGATAATGGACAAATATCAATAAAATTAATTAATATAATACTTTTAACGGAACATTACACTACTTTTAAAAGTAATTGAAAACTAGAAAGTAATTTAAGGAATAGGAAATAATCACAATAACCGATCTGGTCAGTAAAATTTCATTACAGACAAAGAATAGCTCGATAAAAGAATCCAAAACAATGAAAATAAAACTGAAAATTTTTATTTGTACTAAGTTAAAAAAAACCATCCGTAATAATTTACATAGATTTCTGCAGAATTTTCTTTTTTTTTGTTCATAAACATTTCACATCCTACCAATTACGAGTTCATGACGTAATTATGTAATCGATCAGTTCTTTTATTGATATAGGGTTTCATTTATAATAGCTGTAAAAATTAAATATGAAGTTGAAAGTTTTTTTCTTATATATTTCGAAACAAATTTCATATACACAATACTACAGAGCTAAAGGGGCTTTAATTGAAACATAAGCATAACATAAACATAAGCACGGGTTTATGCCCACGCTTAATTATTTTATCGTCATTTATTCTATTGTGATCATTGTAATTAATTTTCAAGCCCAGGGGATAAGTACTTAAATATTCTTTATGGAACCCCCTCATAAAGAAATATTTAATGCTGCACTAATTAATCTAAAATTTAAAAAAAATCAAAGCTATGGCTACTTTTTTTGTAATTAATATTACTCGTGACACGATTAATATTATTAAGTAAAAAAAAAATATATAATGTAAAAGTACGATGGAATAGAGTTATCGATAATTTCTAGGCAATCTTCAAGCTTAAAGCTATTCCAGGAGGTTCCACTTCCTAAATTTATTATTAAATTATTTGTAACACGAAAATTCTACGTGATGTACGTTACGTATCCCGAAGGTACATAAATCCGGGCGATTGCCAAGAACAAGACTCCCACTCCTCTTAGTCAGTCAGTCACAGTAAAAGCCAATCGGTAGACAGAGTTATGATCACCGCATTCGTCAGGAAACTCCACTAATAGTTACACTAGCAGCTAGTGTATCTTAGACCGTTCCAAAGATCTTCGGCCTGCACCATTCACCACCCAGACAGACTTCGATCGGCGGCTACTAGGACGACTGATGAAGATAACTTTTTTAAGTTTTATTTATCGGCAAATAATTCCAACAGGGATATAATTTCAACGCTAATATTACCATCACAACCCGGGAAAAGGATAATGTCAGTCGTTAAATGTAAACGGACCAACAGTTCCCCGATGCGGTCCAGCCGCAAGCACGGGGAACTGAGGTACGAGTTAACTCAGTTCCTGACCGGTCACGGTCGCTTTAAAGCACACCTGTGCGCACGGGCATTGAGACCCTACGCGAAGTGTGACTATTGTGGAATGAAGAAAACATCAGAGAACACACGGTGTTCGAGTGCGATCGGATTGGATATCGCTATAAACACTATAAAAATGTTCTCCTGAAAAGGATGACCGAGAAATTACGGTATTCTTACCCTAGATAAGCCGAGCGGAGGCCGCAGATATTAGTATACGATATTCCAAGAGCGACAAGGGTGGACGAGCCCGAACTCCTAAGGACCGTGCACGGGTAAAATCCTACACTGGATATGTCCGTCGAGGATTTACTTTGGGAAACCAAGATGGTCAGGCAGCTGGGGAGGAAGAAAGCCCAAAAGAGTCACTGGGTGTTGGAGACCTCGCCAAAGATCCAGCAGGTTTTGGTGGCCGGTGAACGTGTTTTTCTGGAGGACACACTCACAAGCGGCGAGTCAATGCGGCGAGAGCCGCATTGTCGGACCGTATGAGACTTCCTTGATGCGGTTGCTATGTTCAACCGACATCAGTAGTTTACTTAAGGTAAAGACTCCTACCGCAATGCTGTCGGAAGCTAACGTAGAGATATATGGCTGAGCTCAGCCAATTAAGGCTCCAAGCGCTTTAATACGGTCGACAGGAACTTGCTGGCATTCTGCGACCTAGGCGTCGCAGCGAATTGCTGTCTAGAAGTAAATTTTAATTTACGGATGTCATATACATTTTTAGTAGTTGACGGGGTGCGCCTACTTTCAGCAAATATATGACAAGTGAGCGGTTGGGACATGTAAGCCGGTGGTGTACGGTACCGCGCTTATACCGCCCACGCTGTTAGGTATGCTCTAGGAGCTATTTAGGACACTAGTCGCTAAAGAGTTTCGTGGCTCAGTAGCCGTTTGTGGCACAGACATTCAGTCTTATGCTTTAGGGCGACAGAATTGGGTGGTGGCGGGAGAAATGCCAAACAAACCAATTACCCCACATAACATCACGGAGACTATGCTGCAGACCGAACACAAGCATGGCACTCATTGTCTAAGATGTTGATCAGGATAATCAGTACAAAGATTGAATGGAGGAAGTGTATAGTGGTTAATTCTTCCTTGGGTCTGTATTCGTATTAAAATCAGGCCAAGGGGAAATTAACGACAGAAAACATGTAAGCAAGACTGTCCGCTCAACCAACAGCTCTTATTTTTTTTATCAATCTACCTTTTGTAAATCTTAAACTTAAGTTTTTTCTACTTTTAATATTTTAATATAGTAATTTAATTTATTTTTTACTTGCTTTTCTTTAACTCCCAATGTTTTTTTTTTCATGTTTGTCCTCAAATCTTGCATCCTTAATTTAACACTGATATCCTTCCTGACATTTCCGATTGATGAAATTTTGCACAGTTGCTAAGGTCAGGTGACAATACAATATTCCACCATTACTTTTGCAAACATCCCCCCATACGGAGGAAAATTAAGGGTGCGGGTGTAAAAAATTACAAAATCTGCAAAATGCCTATTCCGGGTTTTTGGAGTCGCAGATGACAAATCCGATAGCCGTTTGAAATAAAAAATGACAAAAACTTGGTACGGGAGGTTTTGTTGGTTTCAAATTTGATAACATTTCGTCATCATTCATATATACATATACATATACATCAAATGAGAAATCTTTTATGAAAACTCATAAAAACGTTTGTCGAAAACTGGAAAAGTTAATTAAGTAAATGAAATAAAAATTTCACTATAAAACTTCACTATGCAAAAACTTTACTATTTCGTTACTTTGTGTAGTAAATGATGATTGAAATTTTGTTTGATATTTTGTAAATATAAATAGTGAATACGTAATATAGAAATTTCACTATATGATGTTATCTTTTGAAATCCAAATTAACCCATTAATTAAACTCATGCAATGTATGATAACAATTTGATTAAAGTATGAATAAAAAGTAGAAAGCAAGTTATATTAAATGTTTGAAATTTTTTTGTAATATTACTGTTCTATATTTAATTTCTTTTTAATGTAATTTACTTTCATCGGTTCATTAAATAAAAAGAGTATTTAATTTTTTATAACAACAATCTTTTTTTCACTGAAAATTTTACCTCGAGCTTTATCATTAATATTTAAATAATATTGTTCTTAGTTTTATTAATAATTGTAAAATCAAATAAATATTATAAATATATATATATATATATATATATATATATATATATATATATATCACTTTCTTTTACGAAGTAAAGGAAATATTGTGATCGCGAAAAATGAAGATTTTCAGATTTCAACGGAAATATCCATTTTGAACATCCCTGAATCCATTTTGACTAGTTCGGCGTGACGTCTGTACATATGTATGTACGTATCTCGCATAACTCAAAAACGATTAGCCGTAGGTTGTTGAAATTTTGGATTTAGGACTCCTGTAACATTTAGTTGTGCACTTCCCTTTATGATTGCAATCGAATGGACCAAAAGTGTCCAAAAAAGGACAAAATCCACAAGCAATTTGTATATTTTACTTCTTCTTAACTGCCGCAATAAGCCCTCATTGAGAGCTTTTCAACGATGTATCATAAGTCGTACTTATTTTCATCGGTTCCAGAGTTATAGCCAAAGAAAGGTTTAATTAATGAAATATTTGGATCTTACAAGGGGAAGGCACTTCGGTTCGAATCCGACTTCTACTCCTTTTTTTTTATTCTTCTTTTAATTTAAATATTTTTATTTATTAATAATTATTATTAATCTCTGATTGTAAAAAAAGTTTTACAATAAATAATAATTCAATAATAACAAAAAATTTTTTTAAATATCAGAAGTTATTAATGAAATAAAATTTTATGTACTTTTCATTATAAAAAAAACATGTGTATATGTAATTTACCAGGAGTACAAGGAATTCATGTGGTATCCACATCAATTTTTTTAAGTAAAATATTAAATTTAGACGTAATATTAAGCTTGTAGCAATATTTGTGTAAATAATAGTACTTATTATTAAATAATAATAGGCATTAGTCTAAGATTATTTTATTTAGCGGCGAGGTTTGAAGTAAACAGAGAGAGTTCGTGGATATAACAAATCAGTCGGTCTGTATGTTGACAGATTATTCTTTAAATGCTATCACCATAGTAACGGACAGAGTAAGAAAAATAGTAGAAGAAAATAAAATATAGGTCACGGTTTACAGTTAACAATCTAGGTGACGTTTTACTTACGATGAAGAATTCAAAACTTGAAATATATTATTAAATATAAATGAATTAAAAATAAAAATAATTATTTTATTTTATGATTATATCTGTTCACGTAAAATGTAAAAAAATTATTAATATAGATTTCGTTTAGTTGAGTAAAACGGTAGGAGGAAATAGATTCTAGAAGAATAGATAGGAAAAAGAATTAAAGAAAAACTATACTTATAAGAAAATGTTTTTCTGATATGAACCACAGCGTACCCCCTGAAAATAACAATAATAATCTTCTTTGAAAAATAAAAAAATATTTTAATAACTGAATTAATTAATACCACTTTATTATAAATAAGATTACATATTTTTAACTTATTCAAAACAACTTTAAAAAGTCAACAGCTTATTAAAAAAAAATAAAAGTAAAACTAACTTTTTTGCCATAAGCTACATTAAGTCGACTTTACTGCATTCAGCGGTGTTACGCCAAATATAAGGTAATCTCTTTTGAATGTAGTTAAGAAAAAAATGTAGTCTTAGTTATTAGTCATCTAATAACTGAAGTTGCATCTTTCGTAACCATAAATATCTTAATTAGGTACAATGAATAAATTACAATTTTATAAAAAACGACCTCATTATACATTTAACCTTTAAATTTCTTTTATTATATAGATACTAACTACAAGATAGGATGTTAAAAAATTATGAAATTAACCTAATATTAAAGATTCTGTCGAAGTACGTCATAAGGGCAGATTTCTGGTTTTAGTTAAGAAAGGAAGGATGTGCCCTGCAACAATGATTTTTTTGCCGCAGTGTTTAATTTACAATCGATTCTAGTTTACCGGAACCATGAGTAAATTTGAATACAAAACAAATTACTCATGCAAATATCATGCTGAGAACTGTGTATGCTATGTATATGTATTGGTATCTTACGTAGTATACACAAATATATAAATATATAATAAACATAAATAAATAAGATACAAAGATTAGTCCAAAGAACATTAATCAAATTAAGACCATAAAAAAAGAGAACACCAAAAAATAATCTTAAAACTTACACAAAGAATAACTAATAAAACAAACAAAAAACCAGTGAAACACGTCAAAAAATCAACATAAGTAGCGAAACAAAATGAAGTATTTTTACGATGGACAACACGCTAGGGTAGCTGATTTAATTCAAAAATTTAGAAAAATTACAGAAATAATATATGTCTCTTTAGGCGCCTAACATCCTCGCTGTTATCCAGGAGGTAAACCGCGAGCCAGTTCAAATGTTTGTTCATTCTCACTTTGTATCTTTTTCCGAATCTTCGTATCTCCTCTCGAACGGTTGACAATCGCAGTTAATCGTGTATTTCAGTGTTTTTCGTTGTAGTAAATTTTGAAAATATCGTTGCTTTCGGTGTTACGTAACGTTTTATGTTACGTTGACACTATGTGTTATTTATATATTTTTTATTTTGCTACCACTGCAAGATCGTTTAAGATTTTCGTCCGGTAAAGCGGGCGAAAAAATCTTATACATACGTATTTATATAAACATTGCGAAATCTTATTCATCTGACTCCAAACATAAAGAAAAGGTGGTCCCTTCCACCCCACCATCACCCCCTGACATACACTTAGAAAATCTGCCCGAGTGCAGTACCGATTTCTACAAATTCTTAACAAATCGCTAAAAAAAAACAATTTTTTGTCAGTGCAAGTTATTTAAAATAATACTATAAAAGACTTGTAGAGGGTAGACTCTTTAATCTTTTATCTTCGATCGAATTGTAATATTTTAAATAGCACCAGTATTAAACAAAATTGTTAAATTAAGCAAAATGGTGAAAACTGACTGGTAATAACTGAACTCGTTTTCACATAATATTAAAGTATACCGCACTTATAAAAAGTTGTTCATGAAATTAAACCGTGAGAAATATTCTGCAATTTTTTTTTTATACTCTAATTACCACAGTTTTTAATTATTTTTTTAAACTAAAAATGCGGTTAATAATTACATTTGTAACAGTGTGATGATGAAATCATCACACTGTTATATAAATTTAAAAAATCAGTTAGCTGATATAAGAAATAAAATCATAAACTATTTAATTCCAAAATTTAAGGGAAAGTGTGGGACTCTTAACTAATCAGTGTTAAATTTTGATCCGTGACCTATGTTAAATTTTTCATTGTCTTAAAATCTCAGACTTATTTCTATAACCCTTTTTTACGAACGTCAGCACAAGAGAATTAAAATATATTAATATAATAAAATGTTACATTGTCTTAAACCATTCGATGGGTGAGAAAATAAATAAAAAATGTTTGTGCCTCTGAATGCCTCAAAATGAATTTGAATTCTCAAAAACCTTGTGTTATAACTAAGAACTATAAAAGGTAAAACGCTTCACAAAATTACATGGGCGTGTTTCTGAGAAAACGGATCCTTTAACCTAAAAAAAATGTAATTTTTAGAAAATCATCTCAAAAGAACAAACTGGGTCTTCTGCTTCATAATGATTTTAACTAAATTTTAATATATTTAATTACAGATAAAAAGTTATTTACGGTTGCTCCATCAGTTTCCTGGATTGGTGGTGGAATTCCACTGAATAATATATCGTGTTAAGCAATTTTTTTTAAATTGTCAATTAAAATAAACATAAAATAAATATGGCTACTAAGGATATAAAGCCTGAATTATGAATAAAAAACTGATGTAGACACTACATGACTTCCTTGTATGCCTATTAAATTTTTTTTTACCTATACGGATTTTTTACTGCACTTTATTTAAACTTGATTCATTTGAAAGTGAGATATGATCTCCCAAGTGTTTAATAAAGTAGACAGTTACACAATTACTGAAATATTAGTTTTTATTAACATCAAATATTTATATAATTATTAATTCAACAATCTTACATGAAATATTAAAAGTCCCTTCATTACTCGTATTGCTATATAAGTATTATTCGTATTTTCGTGAGTTGCTGATTAAGAAAAGTTTCAGATTTCTGGTGAGTCGTGCAAATAAAAGTTAACAATAATTAAACTATTCCGTTTAGTAAACCCCTGTATACCGGTTACAAATGTTACCTTCAACCTTATGGTGTAAAATATTCAGTTTTTATTATTGATTATTTGGTGAATAATCAAAAATGAAAAAGAAACAATCATACAGGAATACGATGAACATGAAGAAATGCATCTTAAAAAATAATGACAAGAAGATGAATGTAAAGAGGAAGAAAATGTTAAGAACAAGGGAAGAATAAAAGAACAGAAGATAATAAATATAAAAACGAAGAAAACGTTAAGATCAAGGAAATAGAAATTATGAGAGGATGATGAATGCAAAGAGAGAGAAAATTTGAAAACGTGTACACAAATTAAGATCAGAAGAATTATATTAAACCAAACAGTGCTTAAATGATTGGCAATAAAAAAACAAACAAACGAAATGATAACTCCGACTTACGGAGAATATTGTCCGACAATATCACAGGAGTAATGAACTAAAAGATACGAATTTTTTGCAATTTATTAAAGATCGGGCATGTATACCTCAGGGTATATGCTGTTCTTGTGAAAGTCTATTTTTCAGTCACACTGTAGTTAACTTTAATGTAGAAAAAATTAAACAGAAATTCCAAACATTATACCATTCTAAATTATAATTTTCAATTAATATTAAATAATCAGATATTTCATCAAACACACACATATGTAATAATGCCTTTTAAATTACATGAACACATTTTTATAAGTACATAACATTTTATTTCACTAATAACTTGGATTTTTTTTTTTTGTTATTGTATTTATTGTAAAAATTTGTTTACAATCACGGGTTAATAATTACGAATAAATCAATATTTTTAAATAAAAAAACAAAATTAAAAAAATTAATTAAAAAAAGGAGATGAAGTCTGATTCGAACCGATGTGCCTTCCCTTGTAAGATTCAAATGTTTAATTAATTAAAGTTTTATTTGCCTACAACTCTGGAACCAATGACAACAAGTGCCACTTATGATGTATCGTTGAAAAGCTTTCAGTGTAGGCTTATTACTGCAGTTACAAAGTCAAAAATACAATTTTTTGGAAATTTTGGGCTTTTTGGAATACTTTGGTCCAGTAAATTGCAATCAAAAGGGAAGGTGCACAACTATATGTTACAACAAGCCTAATTCCAAAATTTCTACCTCCTGCGGCTAATCGTTTTTGAGTTACGGGAGATACATACGTACGTAAGTACAGGCGTCACAAAAACTAGTCAAAATGGTTTCAGGGATGGTCTAAAAGGATATTTCCGTTGAAATCTGAGAACCCAGATTTTTCGCAATCACAATACTTCCTTTACTTCGCACAAGGAAGTAAAAATAACTTTAAAATTATTACATATCCGATTATACCTAAACGGACACATAATCTTACGATTTTATAAGCATTTACGGTAACGACAATTAAAAACAAGGTAATTACGGTAAAATATATAGTATCGTAGTACAGAAAATATAATCGTCTACACAAAATTATTTAAAATAAATGAACACTTTAGTTATCTCATCTCTATACAAAAATATTTACAATATTACATTGAATCACATTACTTAAAATGTAGTAATTTCGTAGAGAAGAAGATTGAAAAATAATATATAATGTCTACTGAGTTGAATGGTTAAAATTAAAAGATTGAATTTTGTTAAAAAATGAAAGATTAAATTAAATTGAGCACTGAAAAATGTCCTTGTCTGAAGAAGAATTTTGATGTTGAAGAATAAAATCTAAACCATTTCTTTTTCAACCGGTTCCACTTAGCTGATGAAGATTGCAGACTGACTATACATACTATAAAATCGATTTCTAACTGGAGCGGTATGTGAAGCTACAGGATATGATTTTACAGAAGTTTCATGTCAACGATGAAGACGTCAAAAGATATGTTAAGACAGCTGTTAAATTCACACTGTAATATGATCAATAATAAAAAAAAAAAACATTTCTTTCATGAATATATAATTAATATTTCCTTATTCACCTCTTTCGTATTCCTCCTAAATAATAAGAAATGCATTATCTCCGTTATCTATAATAACTTGCGCCTTAACGACACGCAATACTATTACCTACATTTCGAAAACTAACGCGGAACATGACGATTGACTGTTATCTCTTGATTCATTCTTACATTTTAATAAAAACGAAAAATGAATCCCCTATCCACATTGTACTGTTTGTTACAGAGACTTAATTTTTCCAAACTTAGTAAAATTAAACTTTTATTTTGTTTTATTTATAACAATAGAGATTTTTTCGATTTTTTTTTACTCCGCCAACATCTGAGTTTAGATTTTTTTAAATGATTGAATTAATATACGAATATCACACATGACTGACTAACTAATGATACATAACGTTTCAGTTCCCTATCCTTTTAAAAATACATTTACTTCATTATAGTTGGATCAATATAGTAGTAGTCTAACACTAAAAATTTATGAAATCTTTTATATCATTTATTATTTAATAATAATATAACACGAAAAACCGTTTAATACTGTTCGGGTTATTACGGTAACATAAAATTTATTTTATTATTATTACTATTATTATTATTATTGTTGCTGTAAATGGATTTTTGCATTTATTATTTTATTTTAAAAATGTAGTTTTCATATTCTTTAATAATTAAAGTATATTTGTTATTAAAAACTAATGAAATAAATAGGGTGTTTTCATTATATTTTAGATTAAATTTCTTAAAAATATAATTATACTTTTCAATTAAATAAATGAATTCAGAAGGTGATACTAAATTTTATTAAATGATATTTTAATATTCAGATTCTACTGCAATTAAACAGCATTTTTACTTTCTTCTACGAAGTAAAGGAAGTATTGTGATCGCGAAAAAATCGCGGTTTTCAGATTTTAAATCCATTTTGACCATTCCTGAATCCATTTTGATTAGTTTCGGCGTGACGTTTGTACGTATGTATGTAAGTATCGCGCATAACTCAAAAACGATTAACCGTAGAATGTTGAAATTTTGGATTTAGGACTGGTGTAACATCTTTAGGAACAGAGAAAGATACCCGCTAGGCGGGTATCTTTTTTTTTTTTTTTTTACGGGGTTGTGATGTTGTAACATCTAGTTGTGCACTTCCCCTTTTGATTGCAATCGACTGGATCAAGTGTCCAAAAAAAGCCCAAAATCAAAAGAATTTGGTCTTTTTCTTGACTGCAGTAATAATCTCTCATTGAGAGCTTTTCAAGGATTTATCATAAGTGGTACTTATTTTCATTGGTTCCAGAGTTGTAGTCAAATAAGATTTTAATTAATGAAATATTTTGACCTAACAAGGGGAAGACACATCGGTTCGAATCTGACTTCGTATACACATATTTTTTTACCTTTTTTATTTTAATTTAAATATATTTATTGATATTGATAATTAACCTCCGATTATAAAAAAAAAATTACAATAAATAATAATTCAATACTAATAATAAAAAAAAAAAATGAAAAAATATCATTAATTATTAGTGAAATAAAATTTTATTTACTTTTAAAAATGTGTACATGGAATTTAATAGGCGTAAAAAGACGTCATATAGTGTCCACATCAGATATAGTGAAACATCTGATTAGTTAATATTAATGGGAAATTATAATTTAGAATCATATTAAAATTTTATGTACTTTTCATTTAAAAAAAAAAAAAAAAAATGTGTATATGTAATGTAATAAGCGTACAAGGAAGTCATTTAGTGTACACATCAGATTTTTTATACTGTTGTTACTGTATCGTCGGAAGTATTGACCAAACAAGGAAATGATAAACAAAAAATTTCTTGGGGAAAAATGTCCTGTCTCGATTCATTTTCTCTGTGTAAGCCATTTTGTTTTTTTTTCCAATAAAAATGTATATATTAAGAACGGATAGAGATATTCCAAAATGTCGATCTCTTAGAATTCATTAATCATTTTAGGTCTTAGAAATTAGTTTCATACTTTATTAGATAAAATATTAAGCCTTTTATTTTAAACTAAATTGATCAGATCGATTCATAAATCGGTTGAAATTGATAAAATGAACTTTTCATTGCTGTACGGGACTACGAATGAAATATGCACCTTTCTTTACGAAACAGTAATTTGTACTCTAATGAAATCGCAGAACTGCCAGTAATTACTCAATTTAAAATTATTAGCAGTCGGCGTCGTTCTTGTCGAAAAGTAGATCTTTGACATTTATATTCTCTTAGTGAAATTATATTTTGATTAAATAATCCAATATTCCTGCCCCAATTACTTTTCATCAGTTCTAATATCGCAATCTGCCGATAAATTAACGACTACTAGTAACGAAAGTGATCAGACATGAAACATTCGGTTTCATATCCTTTGTTCCAATAAATGTAGAATTTTTTTTTATCTTTTTAATAAAATCAGTATAATTTTCAAAGGAATATGCAGTTCATCGATACACTGTAGCATTTACAGAGCTTAATTAATAACAGAGAATTAAAATTTGAAGAATTCCTCATCTGGAAAATACACAAATTTTTTCTTCTTCACTTTCTAAACTGATACTGATTAATATAAACGAAACAGACTGAAAGATCTACAAACTATTTGATTTGTCATTAAAAAGTAACAAAATATTCAAAAATTTCATTTTCAGAGCAATTAGCATATACAAAATACACTATTAATTTATATGAAATTTAAACACATTGCGGTGAAGTGAAGGGAAAATATGTAAATGAAAACTAAATTGCCTACGAATGTTAATTTAAAAGTGTGTATATCCAGTTCCAATGTATAAATGATAAACAGTTTTAACATTAATGACTAATTTAAAATTTAACGTACAGTATAATATGATGATTGGAGGAAATTAAAATTTGTAAAAAATAATTTCTGTTTATATAAATACGCATTCAAATTATACATTACAGTTCTTGTAAATTTTAATTTAGATTTGATATGGTTAATCGTATACTTTTTAAGTGTTATCCAATAATTTAGATGAATAACAAACTTACAATTTAAAAAAAGGCGACAACTAAATCTTACGATATTTCTTATCCCGTTCGAATAAAATGATTTATATTAACGAGATAAATAACAACCCACAACTACTTAATTAGCTACCTGAACCCAATTTTTACAATGCTTAATTCCCATTTCATTAGAAGAAATTAGAAAACTAAAGAACTCTCTCACATAAAATGAATTATAAAGTTATTTTAAAAACTAATTTCCAAATGGGTGTATAAAGTTTAAGGCGATTTACGTTACTTTTAATCATAAATTAACATAATTTGACCAAAAAAAAAACTTTACCTATAAAAGAAAATACGTAATTCATTTTAGAAACTAATTAAAGTACGTAATTTTAAACGAAAATCTCCGTTTACAAGTTCTACAAGTATTAGCAACTAATCACATTAGATCCCTTTCGCGTGAATAATTAAATTTTCGGTTTTTTTTTAATAACGACCAGAATCTTTTTAATTGTAAATAACTATAATTACAGTTAAATTATAACCACTGGAAGTTATACAAATTAAATTTTTAATTAATTTTTGAAATTGATTAGTCAATGGAGAAAATCAAACAAATTAAAATCAAACAAAATAAACCTTTTAAATAACAGAATTGTTTCTTTTTTGGTGTATTTAAAAGCTGCAACTTTCTTTAACTGTTTAGTTTTGTATATTTTTTTAAAATTGTGTATTCATTTCGTAGCACAAAATTTGATTGTAAAGTTTATTATTTTTCAAGTTATTATTAAAAATCATCAATTTTACTCTTATTAGTTTTTTAAAATATTTTCCTACTTTGTTTTTTTTACTTTTTTTCTTTTTAAAAAATCATTAAGTTTTATTGTGAATGATAAGTAAATTCTTACCTGTTAAAACACACATGGTATCTACAGTAGGCGAGCGCTTACATTTTTATGTTAAGAATTACTGTATCGCCCCCATGTAAATATTAACTATATAAGTTTCTCACCGATCTACACGAGCCTACGGTACTTATTTTAAACGGTAGGTATTTTTATAGGAGAATTTCTTCGAAGGGTAAAATGCGTTCACCTACACACATAAAATGTGTGAATATGTGAGGCTCAATCGTATCTTGTATTGGACTCGTATTATTTTCGCCCCTTTTACTTTCCTCTCCACAAATCGAAGTGCCCGCATAAAACGATGTATGTATCAAGTTGCAATCCAAACTACCTTATATCCGCAAGATTACAATGGTGAATACTTGAAAATTTTGTGAATAGACGTTCTCGGTACGTATAATAAATAGTTGAGCTTACGTAACAATATAACTATATTGCGAAGAACTTCAGTACTTACGTATATCTGTCGATTCTCTCCACCGTTCTTCGATGTGCATTTCGAAAAAAAATATCGTGTGTATAAACTCCCATCCGCCTTCGCCAGCATAATTTGTTTGTGTTTCTGGGATAAAGACAGGATCGGAAGGGAAGTACCCTCGTAAAGTCACCTGAAAATTCATTCCATAGGTAAGAAAATTTGTATGTTTGATATCTGTGAACCCTGTTATAAAAATGAAAATTTATTAATAACATTTCTGTTTTTATTTTTTTGTTAAAAAAGAATTGTGAGATTATTTTATTTCATTGAAATTTATTGGAATAAAATTTAATAATTAATCATTCGTAAATATTTCTTTATTAACTTAAACCAAATCTAGTATATGTTTATGATTTTTTTAAGTTCAAGTAAAAGCAAATAGTTTCCAAATCCTCAATAATAGAATAGATGTCTTAAAATGTGAGTATAAGTCTAGGCTGTGAAAGTGTACTTTGATGAGTTATGAGAGAGCTCTCGATCTCTGAAAAAAACGTTTTTTTCTGATTTGGATTAAAAAGGAGTTCTTCCAACTTGATTTCCCCAAACATATTATATATTCGCTTGTTTAAGCGAAAAGTGAAGTTTCGCTTTGAAAAGCGAAATTTAACAGTGATAAAACTGAAAAAATTCTTCTTTTAAGTTCAAAAATCTATAGACCAATTCATGTTGAATTATTCTGAAAAAAATAAATAAATAAAACATAGATAAAAAATGCATTAATTAGTGTATTGAGATTAGTGAATAGAGAAATAACTAGTAAAAGATTCAACTGAAAACATCTAAGAGGCCAGCGCTGCATGGAACTAGAAACGATATAGAAAAAAGATAGCAATTCAATTTTTAAAGCAAAATGAAACATTATTCATATTACAGTTTGCCTAACCAATGAAAAACGCTTAAGTTTAAGTTTTTATGATTTCAAAATCGGTACCAAACTAAAATATTTTCTTTTCTTTATTATATTATAATTCATTTTTAAATAACTATAAAAGTGTAGATTATGCTTTTTAAATAATCCAGAAAAACACGATATTTATCTATGATTTTTCCCAAACACGGTACTTATTTATTTTTTTTAAATTTCTCACATTAAAATTATGTTAAAACAGATTTTTTTTATATCTTCTTCACCCCAACAAATACAATGTAGTTTGGTACAGAAATTCAATGAAGATACGCTCTAAAAAACTTTTGGTATTTCCCCTCTCAGGTATTGTATCATATCGAATTGGGATGCAGTGTAATTAAAAAAATAGTCGTTGATAAATTTGAAATAATAAGTAAAATGAAAGAGAAAAGTTAATGAAAAATAAATTCATTTAGAAACGTTGAATCAAATGCCTACAACGGGCGTTAACAATTTATTAAACTCCTTTTAATGCGTTTAATCACTACTCAGTGATGAAAATATTTTAAATTACTTAAAATCGTGCACTAAACTCCTCTCATAAAATAGCTTTCGCTATATTTATGCTTTAACTGAGAGTACTTGATTTACTTCCTACACATAAACAAACCTCAGAATCTACATACATATTTTTTTTTGTTCCACTAGTATATTTACAATCGGCTCCCTAAATGAAACCGTAAGTAATACGTTTGGTAATAAGCACATGATAGGGGTTCTTGTAGAGCTCTTATAATTAGTCAATTCACAAGAAAAATTATCAGTAAGCAATGCTTTTTAAAGTTCATTTGTAAAAAATTATTTCTGTCTTCACTTCATAAAAACAAATAATAACCAAAAAACAGCGATAACGAAAAAGGAAAGAAGTAAACAAAAAACAGCACTACATTTTGCGATAGTAACTGCAAACTGCCATTCAGTAGCTCCTAAGTCAAGCATATGGAGACGTTTCAACCTTCGGACATCCCCGCTGTTATCAAGCAGACTGATCGCTAAGTGGCTGACGTGATTTTCTAAACGTTGTTGGTATTCAACAGTGCGCTGACTCACAACCTCACGAACCGTCAGAAACTCCAGATATTCGTGAAACTCATCATTCCGTGTCAATCATGACGCCTTTGCAACTGTTCTCGTTACCTCATTTTGGAAGCGTTATATGATATCTACGTTACAATTATTTGTTGTCCCCCACAACTTCACATCATAAGTTCAGATTGGTCGTAGGATAGCTTTCTTTGTAAATCAAAAATTTATTGGACAATGTGAGATATGACTTTCTCATCAGAAGCCAATGCAGTTACCTATATTTAGCGTTCAGTTGTTATCTTGAAAATAAAAGCGACCAATCACAATTCTGAATATTTTCAACTAATTACGAGTATATGAATAAATACACAACACTAATCGGAATATATCAAAATTCCTACAATCTGAATACTTCAGTAATTGAGTTAGTTTATGTACACATGTATGCACACACACCAACACACACTGATTTTTTTTTTCTTGATGAATTTATTCACCACAGAAACTTTGAAGCTTGTACTTGGGGATATGGAAATGGAATTTCGTAGCGTATCCCTGTTCAGGATTCGAACCCGAAATCCCTAGATGAGAGACCGAGTAGGTACCACTTCGCTACACAGAATGTATATGATTATAAAAATAAAAAATCGATACGACAATATTTCAATATCCGACCGACCTGTGCTCATTTTTTAATAAATTTAATCTTAATAAAATGAAAGTTACTGCATCCACGAGCTGATTGAATTAAAAATATCACCGATGTCATTTTCAAGAAAGCTTGCCGATTTGTTAAATGTCAATCTTCAACAAATACCTGAATAAACATTTACTTCATTACTACGCCCTGTTAAATACTTTACTACTCTTCAGAATTTATCACTTTTTACACATTATACAGGTACATGAATCTAAACATAAATTAAACAGTTTAAATAAGAAAAATATTATTGTGAACTCACTTCATAATGTACGATTAACTTTTTAATATTAGATAAGTACTCAAAATTTTGTTTCGTCTAAGTATTTCTTTTGTTTCTAATTCATTTAACAAAATCGTTAATGCTTTTTTTCTTTAGTTAATTATAAAATTAATGGTTAAAACAGTTTATCGAATCTAATAAGATGATTCACTGATTTCATAGAAAAAGTATGCAGGTAGACTGCCCGTCGTTTTATAACATTGATCAAGAAATACTGTGAATGGTCATTTCAAACAATAATGGATAAAATAATGGAAAGAGAAATTATTAATAATTCATGTCCTAAGTATAGGATCCGAATTACTTTCTGGAAAATTTAACCTAAATTACTCTAATATAACTGTATCAATTTCATCAGAGAAAAATTTTGATGTAGTGGTTCAAAAATGAATAATACAACACGAAAAATAAAAATAAAATAAAATCTAATTACTTATAAAATAATAAAAATTATAATCTAATAAAAAATAAAACTATATTACTTATAATTGTAATTTTGTTGTAACTTTCATTAAAAGCATACATGGCAATTTTATGATACTGTATCATGTTTGAGAATTAAGTTTTGTAGAACTTCTTAGAATAAAATATTGAAAATATTCATCGTTTAAAATTTTGAGTTTTCCAAGTGATTATAAGATTAAATATAATATAAAGAACTTTTATTCATCTGTTTACTTTTTCTAAGTCATTCATGACTGAAAAACTTCGAAAGGCAGTTTAATTTCGCCGAAAGAAATCAAATTTAGTCAGAAATCGAATCCAGCATTTCTTCTTATTTATTTATTTATTTAATAAACGATTCAGCCACAGATGTTCTTCAGTTGTAGTTCAATATAAATATTTTTTTTATACAGTTTACTTATAAATCAGTTTCCCAAATAACGAAACAATAAGTAAATAATATAAGCAATATGACGTGAAAGAGAGGTATCCAATGATACCTCCTCCCAAGACAATACAATAAAAGTTTGAACAAAGAATAATACAATTAATAGTACAACGAATAAAATATATCTACCAATCCACACACAATCTACCAATCCACACACAAAGTCCGTAACAAAATACACATAAATCAACAAGTAATGAAACAGAGCAAAGAGAATAACTGGTCAATACAACAGTTAAACTAATAAAACAAACTAAGAACAACAGTTATATTCACCGAACAGTCTCAAGATCTACTATATGCAACCGTTTTAGACATCTCACGTTCTCATTGTTATCCAATAGGTTAACAGCCAGATAAATTTCATGCGTGTTAAGCTTAAGTATATACTTTGAACTTAATCGATGAATTTCTTCACGAACAGACAGCATCCCTAGATAATCGTGGATCTCCTTGTTATTCGCGCCTCCGATATGTTCCTCAGAACTTTCTTCTGGAACTTTTGGATGATTTCGATATTGCTATTGCTTCCCTTACCCCAAAGTTGTACCCCGTAGGTCCATATCGGCTTTAAAAACGCCTTATTCAACAACAGTTTGTTATTTAACAACACGGGTCTCCTTTCTCGCAACCGGTTTATTCGCCTAAGCTTGATATTTAACTGCTTTCTTTTAACTCCCACGTGATTTTTTCATATTAGGCGACGGTCTAAATGAAGTGCTAGTTATCGCACGTAGTCCGAATGAGAGATGTGAACTATATAATGGAAAAATATTCTACTGATTGAATCGGTTGAATTTAAATTCAGTTTAAAGTGTCTGGATACAAAATTTGAATAGTCTCAATAAACACGGTTCTCTTATTTTTTTATAGGATACAATAAAAGAATTGTTATAGAAAGCAACGAATAAATGAGGCTAAGTACAAAAAAACTATTTACAACTTAATAACCAGACGATTAATTGAAGAAAATTATCTTCTTAAAAACTACGAGTAACAGGAAAGATAATGATGAAGAGACGAAGTGATAAAATATAAAACTTCGTCGTCATACATGAATGCACCATTTAAACTTAGTTAAAATTTCAACTACTAAATAACATCAATTAAGTTCTATGGTTATTTTATTTTTCCTTTATTCCAATTAAGTTTCAACAATACGAAAGTTTAAGTGTCTGTAAACCTATATTCTTGCTTATAATTAATTTCAAGAATATTTTACTTCTTTTCTTTTTTTTAGATAAAGAACCTCATTTTATAAAAAGGAACTTCGAATGTATTTAACCTAGATTTTTTCCTATCTCTTTTTTTTTACTTTAACTCTTTTGAATTGCAACATTATTCTCTCGAAGCAGTCTATAAAACTAGCTACATTTTTACACTAGTTATTAGACAGATTTAGACCGAAAATGTTTGAAATGGTGCCGTTATTTTAATCCGAAGCAATTAAAAAATTTCTAAAAGTTAATAATATTTCAATGTAAAATAAATAGGTGCTATTGAATAAATTGTGTTAATTTTAAATTATTAAAAACAATTTTAATTTTCATATATTAAAAAATAAATTGTAAAATTAAATTTCCATTTACTAACAATTCAAAAAGTGTACATCCTTAGTACTTTCGGAGCAGTTACTCCATCTTCAGGGATTGTTTGCCACTATAGTCGCAAATATCTTACAAACATGACGTTACTGTCTTATTGACGTAAGAATTAATTTTATTCTTGACGACCGACTATTATAAACGTAATAGCTTAATTTCAAAAACGATTATTGATTTGAATTTAAATTAACATCCCTGAAAATCCCTGAAGATGGAGTAACAGCTCCGAAAGTACTAGGAGCTGCACTTTTTAAACTGTTAGTAGGTGGAAATTTAATTTATACAATTGTATTAATACCGACAGTTCTAAATGCATGGTAAATTAAATTTATAAAATAAATATTTCATTATTACGTACCGATTTATTTTATTAATTGTGAAATCTAATCGATGTAATGAAACGAGATCCCTAGACAAATTTATTAAACAGCATTTCATCATTGTAATTATTTCTATGTTCATCAATGAACTATGAATGTATTTCAACGAAGGTTTTCTTCAAATCTGCAGAAGATCTACCTTTGCTAAAAAGAAAAATTAATCTATAAATCCAACAGTAATTTTAAAATTTATTTTCAGTTTTTTATCTATTAAGATATTTCTATGTTTCACGTCATATGATTAAGTAATAAAAACTTATTTTTTATTTTACTGTTTAACTATATTAGATTAATGTCTTTAAAAATGGAATGGAATGTCCTTTTAAAAAGAAATATTCTATATGCAATTCAAGAGTATAATCACAGTCTTTCCTTATTCCACAATAAAATGTATAATATCAATGTCTACCACACCAAATTAATTTAATTACATTTTTTATTGTTTATTCTAAAGCAAAAATATTTTTAAAACAATTGACAAAATGAAACCTAAAAAAATCTAAAGAAATAATTTTGCATGTTATAAAGGTAGTTAAGAATTTTTGTTGATCTCCACGGTGGAGTGTTAGCGTCCCTGTCTTTCATCTTGGAGATTCAGGTACGAGACTAGGTCAGGCATATTTCACACGTTAAAAAAAATTATTTCATTATCATTCATCGGCAAATATTATAAGATGTGATATTATAAGAATAAATGGAATATAAAGCAGTTAACTGTGTTGGGTTTTCTGTACTTTACATCAACTGTAAACATTCGACGCATCTTTTCATTGTTCCGACGGAACAAGTTGTAGAAATTTAATAGTATCAATGAAAAAAAAGATTTGCTGATTTTAAATGTAGAGAAAAGAAATCAAAATGTCTGTTATATACTAAACTTATTTTATTTTGTGAAAGTTAATTCATATTTATGATATTGTTAACATTTATTTGATTCAAATAGGAACACGGTTTTCTTCAGCGTTGTGATTATTATTATTATTACGTATAGTATTAACTAGTAAAATCCTTTATTTTAATTTAAAAGTTATTTATACGCCACTGCATAGCACTGCACAAGGTAATTTAAGTCAAGGATAAGGCTGTACATAACTGTTTAGGTAGAAAATATGGTTATTTAGTTGATACAAAAAAATATTAGATTAGGAGAGAAATGTAATGCCTTCCCTCCTTATTAAATTAATACCTTTACTTCCTTATTAAATTAATACATATCTTATACTCTACACACGCGCGCGCACACACACACAATTAAGTATACCTTTCTATAAGCACAATGGCGGAGGCAGCTAGCACAAACCCCAATCCCTTCCGTTACCTCTGAACTACTGATCAACATGTCTTTCTTCCTGGAAACCTTTTTTTCTTTACACTTTTCAGTGATCTAGTTGCAGATAAAATTCTCCACCCGTAATCCACGTCGCAGGTTAAATGCACGGTAGGCAAAACAGGAATGGCTTCGTTAAGGGCGTCAAGAAGATTCTCAATCATCCCTGTGACACTAGAAACAAATAACAAACGCATTACTTTCAGACAATTGTATAACATTTTTTCTAAGTTACTTTATACGCTTCACATTCCAAAAGAATTCTACCCTAAAGCAACGATCTACACGGCCCCAAATAAATGCTACCAATACCAGTTCTATAAAATCATACCGCTGGTTTCTCCACTAACGAAGATTGTCTCTGGCACCATGCGTTCTTCCATAAGTATATTTATACTGATTTTTCTCTTCAAATCCTCCACATGCGGACAAGCAAAAACATCGCAGGCACCTCATATTTCGAAAAAAACGGTGTAAGTATCCACACGAATTAAAAACCGTTGAACTAGCCCTTCACAGGAAGGACTTGTTTAACTGTTAGTTCCTGCCAACTACCAAAACATATATAAACTGTGACAGATTATTGTACGTAATAAAGATATATGTACACCTGCAAAATAATGCACTTTACTGATTAGAATGATATTTGTAGAACGTAAAATATTTCTCTCTGATTTACTATTTTATGACATTTATCTAGAGTGAAATAAAAAAGAAAAAAGATATTGTCAAAGAAATTCAAATTAGAGAAGACTTAGCCTCAAACTGACTTGGATGTCAAACCATTTTTCATTTAAAATAATATCTTTTAAAACAAGGAAATATAATTCTGCAATTTAGTCATGGTATACGAAGGAATGGGAAAATAATATCTATAATTTTTTACCACGAGTTTCTCAATTTCATAATGCATTATTTTGTAATGTTTTATAATATATAAAGCCAGAGCTTGTGACATATTTATTTTCACTAATACAGTACAGTAAATTTATATTTTAATATTAAAATGTTACTCAACTGTAACTTTTTGACCGGTTAAGAAACTCATAATGACAATTAAAATTTTCAACTTGACAGTTTTATTTAAAAACTTAATCATAATATTGTACAACGATTACATTTTGATATTTATCTTATACGTATATGTATACTTTAGTCATAATGTAATCAAGTAATTAATAATACTGTACTTGTCACGCCTTTTCAAATTTCTTAGAACATATCAGCATTAAAGACGTTTTGTAGTTTATCAGAATGCACATTAAAAATAAACATTTTTCTTCAGTAGGATAGTTTTTATCAAAACCCATTATCTAAATTGAAATTTTTATGTTTTCATTTAAAAACTCAATATTAAAAATACTTTCTAATTAAATTTAAATCTTGGCTTTGCTGTTACACCCAGTTATGTAACCTAATTAACCAGCATCTTCCATTTATTTAAAACATTTTAAAGAGATTCTTTTGAAATTATTTTACTTAACAGTTGCTGCTCCTAAACCAACCCTCCTAAAATCAACTCTCTTGCAAAACTAAATCTCTTTTTTATAGCATATATTTTTTACAATATAATGTACACCAGTAATCATGTATAAAATTGAAATTTTGTGTGTCTACGGGTTTGTTTGCTTTCAAATTTGGAGGGTACAGTTTTGTTATCTCAAGAAAAGTCTCTTTAACTATAGACCAAGACCCTACTTCCCTTGGGAGTGAAGTTGTGAATTAAAGATATTCATTAAAGAAAAAACGATCAATCTGTTTACTTCATCATTATAGTCTGTCATCACGGCGGCAGAAATAAGTTACGTTTTACGTCGTCAAAGATGTGTATACTTTAGTTCTCATAGTTACTACCGTTCTGTATTTTGTAATTTAATCTCTTTTTTAGGTTTCTATAAGTCTGAACAACTTAAATCGTTTTTATCAGTATTATTCTCACAACCATGAGAGTAAGAAACACTGCGGCGGTCAAGGGGGGCGAAGCCCTCTGGCTAGAAGGGAATGGCAAGCGAAGCGAGCTCTGCGAGAAGGGTGAGCGAAGCGAACTATACAGAAGTCCAGGGGGTGAGGCCTCCCGTCAAGCATAGCGAACTCTGCGGCCCCGGAGTCGGCCGCGAGGAACCCCTGGGCCGGTTCCGGGGTTCACCTCGGCCGACCTGACCCATGCGGGTCAAAGGTCTCCGCTCTATAGCTAGACGGTAGTACAAGCGAAGTGGGTCCCGATCGGCTAGTATCTAATAAAGTACACTTCTAAAAATAAAAATAGAAGAAGACAGTCACGTATTCTTCAAAATCATAATCATAAAAAAGGCAAAGTAAAAGGGTTCTGTGCTTATATTGTCTTCTACTCTAAAAGTGGAATGAGATGTTCAAAAACAGAAACTGGTTATTAAAAAAAAAAAATAACGTATTCTAATTTGACATAATTAATATCTATTTATTTAATTTTTGGTGTTAAATTTAATCCCCGTAATTTATTAAAACCGAAAAAGAAAAAGAAATATGTAAAAAAATGAAATACAAGACTCACTGTCAAACAAATATATGTAATTTTCATTGAGCTGTTTTACTGAACTTTCTTTCCACTTCTTATAAGCATAAAAAACTGGTGATTGGTCATAAACCCGATTAATATTTGTTAGAAAGTAAACGCTAATGTAACAAAGATCATACTTCTTAATCAATTTTTTCACGTCATAAAATACCGCCTCTTTCAGATTATTAGACGAAAATATTCATAAACCCTATATACTCTTGTATTATCCTCTATGGCAAAAAATTATACCCTTCCTTTCTCAGACTGTAAAATTAAACAAAAAGGTGTGGGTGGACGCCGTTGTACAAAAGTTTTAAATAAGAAACGAGTGAAAATTTAAATATCATAACTACATTAAAATCTAAAACTAAAAAACGCTACCTCTGATTAAAATACTTGCGGTAGAATATTCCAAATAAATCTATTACATGAAATTTTAAAATATCCTGTACAACGTTATAGTAATGTATAAAACGAAATTCGTGAAGTAAAAGTTAAAATTAAACGATAGCATCAGTACTTAAACAGATCGGTGTGCTTTATTAATCTCTGAACTAAAAAAATTTAATTTGTTGTTAGGGCCTGTAATTTTTCAATTTGATAATACTAATTATTTTTTTATAAATTTGGAAGAAATATATTTATAGTAAACTGAATAATCTAAAAAATTGTGCCATTTTTTGACTCAATTACAATTCATGACCTACTTAATTACTGTAAAAGTGAAAACGAAACAAAAACAAGAATAATAACGAACAGAAAGTAATAGAATTACGAGGTACGATATCATTGAAAGCTGAAAAAGCGTCGTGTGAAGTTAATAATTTGGAGTGTCCTTCTGTATGAGTAGTGAACACTAAAAGAAAGGCATTTGAAATGTAGGCATGAAAGAGACTGGAAAAGAATAAATAGACAGAATCAAAAATGAGAGGTAATGAGGGAAGATAATGTGAGAATAGAAACTTATATGAACAATTCGAAATTGTATGGGAGGCTAACTGGCTGGGACTCATGAGAGTGACATATATTGATATAAACAATGCTATAAAGATCAGTACATGGTGTAACAAACAGAAAAAGACCACTAAAGAAAATGCGAACTATCAAGATCTTAAAAGTTTATATGAAAATAGAGGAGAATGGAGGTGGATATAGCGCCAAGAACATGCCTCATACGATGATGATTTGTTACAAAAATCCTCTAACTCTTACAGAAATTTTAATCTAGATTTTAAATTAAATTATTTAACGACATGCTACAATATTAAAAGAATAAGACATGTAAGTTTCTTTGTTTCAACCACCCTCCCGCTTTATATTTTGACTACGGTTGACAAGATAAGAGTGGTTTTTAAATAGTACTTTATAGACTACATGATCCAAAAAGCAAAATTTACATACTTCAAAAGGATCCCCTTTTTTTTCAAAACATTGAATTTTATAAAAATAGTTGATAAATTAGATTACTTCACTGCCGGTATACACTTATCATCGCAAATTTAAAAAAAAATTTTAATAATTAATAAATATTTTAATCTTCTACCTTAAAATAGTTCTACAACATTTTCTATGCGGATTTCCAAATTTATTTAATTTATTTTTTAATATTAGATTATTTAACCGCAACAGCACAGCTCCTATAAATAAAAATTATTTTTAAAATTTTTATTAAGATTACAAACTCCACAGCACTATTACTAATGTGTGTAATGATTACTTTTTCGTTCGTTATAATCTACCTCGTTGGAGCGGTTTCATAAATTCAATTTTATTTTTAATTTTCAGAAATTTATAATGAAGATTTTTAATATATTATTTAAGTTTTAATAATAAAAAAGTTGATAAAAATCACTTTAATTTTAATTAATAGTGTGATTCAGATTTTCTCAAAATGTTAAAATTATCAAATAAAAAATAAATTCATCAATTAATTTAAATTTTCAGTTGAAAAACATACTATATTTATTTGAATATATTAAACCACTACGTATAGAATTTCCTTACTTATCATTCCCAATTATATCTCTATTAAATAAATCTGCTACAGGAATAGTGACTGTTCAGTTTTATTCTTAATATTCAGTCTTTCTTACTGATTAGTTCATGTTTTTTTTTTTTTAATATCACTGAAATTTATTATATAATTCAAATTAACAAAACTTCATTCAATTAGTTTTTTAATATTTTTAAATCAGACATTATAATAGTAGATCAGCACTCGCCAATCGTTTTCTTTGTATAAAATGAGTTTAAAACCCTTATACACGTGGAAACTTCCTCAATTTCTGCTAATGAGAAATAAGATTAAAGGCAATTAGATTAATTATCCAAGTACACGGTTAAGAGAAATTACAATAAGACATTGTTAGTAAAAAATATACAAAATTTTAGCACAAGCATTTTCTAATTAATTTATAAACACGACTTTATAGTCCGCTACCAAAGATAATAATTAGTAGCAATTATGATTTGGGTAAATATAGGCCTACTTAATTCCAGTTATTTAATTGTATTTCTGTGGCTTTACCTCTATCCCAATGACTCTCAACCTTTTTAGCTCCAAGACCACCAAAAAGTAAAAAGACACATATAATGATATTTCGCGACCTCCCAACTCCAACCCGATGAAACCTAGTTAAAACTATTTTGCTGCGGCTGTTTGCTAAACTATGCGATGAAATAGGCAAACAGAAAAAAAATCTCTTCTTTTCCAAGAAGAAGTCAGATGATTATCGCGGAGGAAAGTGTTAACCCGGTTACTGGAATTGCGAGACGAATTAATAATATTTTTCCAGAATAAAATAACGCCATTCTCAATGTTTTTACACAATAATGAGTATATATTGCTGTTGGTTTACTTACCTGATGTATTTTCGCATTTAAACGACTTGAATGTGAATTTAAAAGAACGTGATAAAAACTTTTTATTAACAGATAAAGTTTGTGCTTTCATTAAAAAGCTTCATGATATCTAGACTATTCGCTTTCAAAGCAAAAATTTTGATATATTTCCAATCACTTCCGATTACATTGAGGAAAGTTTCGATTCACCACAATTTGGATAGCATGAAGATTCATTTACGTGAGCTAAAATTAAATTGGCGGAGCATTTCACGGATAAAAATGATTTCTCGAAGAAATAGATGGGTACTGAATCCATTAAATGAAAACGTTTCTGCAGTTGCTAAGTTACCAATTGAGATTCAGGACCGGTTCATCGAAACGTCTGCCGATAAAATGTTACAACTACAATTCTCATCTGAAGAATTAGGTACTATACGGTTTGACTTGGTCGTTGAAGTGAATATGAAAATTTCGTCAGAGAAAAATATTAATCTCTTTCGCCACGTCTTACCTCTGTGAAAAACTAAATATAGTAATCGTCTTATATCACTTAAAAACAATCTGCTTTTGTGTGTTTCTAGCACAGATCCACATATGGAGAAACTTTTAAATGAAAAATAATCATCTATTTGAAAATTTAAGTAAAATATTTATAATAATTTTTTTTCTCATAAAATGATTTCATTATTGTTTACGTGTAAAGTTGTAAGCTAATGTCGCGACCCCTCTTTCATATCACCGCGAACCCCAGGTTGAAATAAAACTCTTACCGGCCCGATTTCATTTATATGTAATACATATCACATTTACAGAAATAATACAATTCTTGTGATTATTCGTTGTTTAATAAATGAAATCGGGGCGGTAAGATTTTTATTTAAAATGTATTTTTTTAAAGAAAATTCTAAATTATTAACAGATTTGATAATAGAAATGTAGTTTCTTACCTTTTTTTATATCAATATCATTTTGTTAAAAACAGTTTTATTTATATTACAAAAATTTTTGTTTTTTGAGCAGAAGAAATGATAGCTGCGAGACTCTTACCGTACGGTTTACAATTTCGTTGTAATTTTTTGGATATCACTGCGTTTTGTTAGATTATCCTTTTACTTTTTTTTATGAATTACTGTTATCTTGTTATCTTATGGATTTATTATTAAAATTTATTGCCTTTCTAGAACAAACAAAATTTACATTTTTTTTTTAATTTCTCGGTCACTTTTACCATATTTTTCCTGTTTTAATAAAACTAGTATAATGACCTTCACGAATCGAAGATCCGTGATGTAATATTGCACTTATTACTTTGTAAGTGTAACCCTGAATTTTTATCGTACCAGAAGAAACACTTTTTATATTATTATTATTATTATTATTATTAAATGAACTTTGCTTTATTTCTCAACCAATTAGTTCAAATAGTTCTAATTGTAGAATAAAAATTTTACCGATCGAATATCTTTGTTACCACATTTGCAACAAAGACTTTCCTACTGTTCCTGTTTTTTGTGTTTTAGCAGCTATATTCTCTTGCAAAATAATACTTTTATTTTTTTTTAAATGAAGTGATGGGAATTAAAAAAATTGTTTCATATTCAGTAATTTCATTTACATAAGAGCATTTACTATTAAAACAAGCTTTAGTATATTTTCTTTTAAATTTTATTATTTCAAGAACATTATCATGTTTTTGTACGCTACCTAGTACTATTAAGTACTGCTACCTAGCGACACGATTCGTAAAGCCGCTTTTTTGAAGAAAAAGTGATATATCCCAGTCCCGCAGTTTATCAAATAGAAGAAAAATACGTCTAATAAAATTCGAGGTATTTTTTATTAAAAATTTAACTGAACTAAAATATAAAGTTTTTATGCGTATTTTTAAAATTTTCCCATTTTTAATTCATTTTTAGGTTAAGTCATGTTTAGAATTGTAAACATAGTTCGTTGACTACGCCATGCCGTCCAGTTCTGCAGACTCTTACCGGCGAAGTACGAACGAACTAACTTGAGTGTAGTTGTATTCAGTATAAAATAAACCTGCAAGAGATTATTTTTAAAATATTCAACTGTTTTTGGAATAAATAAACCTGTTACTACGTAAGAGTTTAAAACTTTTTCTATACGACAATGTCTCATTTAGCGAACGAACTCACAATTATAAGCTTTTATACGTCGTTACGTTGAAAAAATCAGAAGTTTGAAGAGTGTTTAGGCGTGTATAATGCTTTTATAATTTTATTTTCCAATAAAATTACTTCCAGCTGTATTCAAATATACATATTATCTTCTAATATTAAACGAAAATATTATTTTTTTACAAGCAAAAAACAATCACCAAATAAATTTTAATGTTTAATTCGGTTTGAAATATTTCCTCAACCCATGAAGAGAAGTTTTTAATAATTTACTAAAATAAATTTCCTAACACACTAAATTCTACGATTCTGTGCTAAACTGTTCTTAATACTTAAGTACATTAAAATAACAACTAATAAAAAAATAACTTTTGTGTAAAAAATTATAACTCTTTTTTATAACAAATAGTAAAATAATAGCATTAGAATTGTGTGCATTACAGTCATACATAATTATTGAAAATTTTGTAACGTAAACTTTAGAAGTTTGGATATAATGAACTTTAAAGTGTTAAGATGTACGAAAGTGTCAGAGAAGACTATATTTTTAACTACTTTTTCTCTATTTTGTACAACAACCGGAAAATTAATAATTAATAAATATTTTATTCTTTTACGTTATATTTAAATTGAATTCTGAATGAAAAATTTTTCCTACAATTTTTCCAAGAGAGGATAAAATCTGTCATAATATTTTTTTTTAATTTTTTTTTTTTTTAAATATATATTTCCCTCCTCTATGAATCATGAGACCTTGCCGTTGGTGAGAGGGCTTGAGTGCTCAGGGATACAGAGTAGCTGGACCGAAGGGCAACCATATCGGAGAGGTATCTGTTGAGAGCCAGACTAAGGAATGATTCCTGAAAGAGGGCAGCAGCTCATTCAGTAGTTGTTAGGGGCATGAGTCAGAATGACTTAAACGGCCATATCAACATCACTCAGTCCTCTGAGTGTTGCGCAGCTGAAAGCAATGGAAAGCTACAGCTGCTTTTTTTCCAAGAAAATGTGGCTCTCTGCATTTTCATATAGCAATGATGGAGGCGCCTTCCTTGGTAAAATATTCCGGAGGTAAACTAGTCCCCCGTTTGGATCTCCGGGTGGGGACTACTAAGGAAGGGGTCACCAGAAAATTAAAAAATAACATTCTACGAGTCGGAGCGTGGAATGTTAGAAGAAGTTTAAAAAAAGGTTGGTAGGCTAGAAAATTTAAAAAGGGAAAGGGATATGATAAATGTGGATGTAGTAGGAATTAGTGAGGTTCGGTGGGAAGAGGAAGGCGACTTTTGGTCAGGTGATTTTAGGGTAATTAACTCAGCTTCAAATAATGGGCAGGCAGGAGTAGGTTTCATAATGAACAAGAAGATAGGGAAGAGAGTAGAGTATTTCAAAACGCATAGCGATAGAATCATTGTAATAAGCATAAAATCAAAAGCTAAACCGACAACGATTGTTAACGTCTATATGCCTACAAGCGCCCATGATGATGATGAGGTAGAGTGTGAAAACGAAGAGATTGATGAAGCAATTAAACACATAAAAGGAGATAAAAATTTAATAATAGTTGGAGATTGGAATGCAAGTATTGGAAAAGGCAAGGAAGGAAATATAGTGGGTGAATACGGGCTGGGCAAAAGGAATGAAAGAGGAATTATAGAGTTTTGCACGAAGTATAATTTAGTAATTGCCAACACCCAATTTAAAAATCATAATAGAAGAATCCAGGCGATACTTGGAAATCACTTGGAAAAATCCAGGCGATACTGCAAGGTATCAGATAGATTATATCATGATGAAGAAAGTAAAAGGAACTATCGGCAATTAAGAAATGCTATAAACAGGAAGTGCAAACTAGCGAAAGAAGAGTGGATTAAAGAAAAGTGTTCAGAAGTGGAAAGAGAAATGAACATTGGTAAAATAGACGGAATACCTGTAGAATTACTGCGCAGTGCAGGTGAGGAAGTGATTGATAGATTATACAAACTGGTGTGTAATATTTATGAAAAAGGGGAATTTCCGTCAGAGTTCAAAAAAAGTGTTATAGTCATGATACCAAAGAAAGCAGGGGCAGATAAATGTGAAGAAAACAGAACAATTAGTTTAACTAGTCATGCATCAAAAATCTTAACTAGAATTCTATACAGAAGAAGTGAGAGGAGAGTGGAAGAAGTGTTAGGAGAAGACCAATTTGGTTTCAGGAAAAGTATAGGGACAAGGGAAGCAATTTTAGGCCTCAGATTAATAGTAGAAGGAAGATTAAAGAAAAACAAACCAACATAATTGGCGTTTATAGACCTAGAAAAGGCATTCGATAACGTAGACTGGAATAAAATGTTCAGAATTTAAAAAAATTAGGGTTCAAATACAGAGATAGAAGAACAATTGCTAACATGTACAGGAACCAAACAGCAACAGTAATAATTGAAGAACATAAGAAAGAAGCCGTAATAAGAAAGGGAGTCCGACAAGGATGTTCCCTATCTCCGTTACTATTTAATCTTTACATGGAACTAGCAGTTAATGATGTTAAAGAACAATTTAGATTCGGAGTAACAGTACAAGGTGAAAAGATAAAGATGCTACGATTTGGTCGAAATGGGAGGGCTTTTTCGAAAAAAAATGTTGCTATAACATTCTTATGAAATAAAATATCGAATTCGTTTAAAGTACCTACTATTCTTTGGATAAGGACCTAAAACTTATGTAAGTAAAGTTTTTTGATATCACCAACGATTGGCCTAGGGGGTGGAAAAGATGGAATTTGGAAGACAAAATACCTCCCATAATAGCACAGTATCGAATCGGTTTTTGAAGTGGTCGTTACTCCTCTAAACATTACCTAAAACCTTTGTTTAAAACAATTTTGGATACGACCAAACCTTACGGCAAGGGATGATCAAAATTTTGCTGGAATTGTAAGATGGGGCTGCCATATGCTAAACATATGAAACTTTTTTTTTACAAGTAACCATTGTCGTATTGAGTAAATTTGAAGTTTTTCTTAACTTTAAGGTGGAAATTTTTTTTATCCCCTACTTATCACCGGTTAAATCTACCTCCGCCTTCCGGCATGCCAAAGAGGATTTTTTTTCTTTTAAGTACATTTTTATGAGACTTGGATAACATATAACCAACTATACTCTTATGAAAGAAAATTTAGGATGTATGTTACATAATAAATAAATAAATTCAAATAAATGAGATTAATATTTATGCAAAAGATATTTTTATACGTAAAAATAACTGTGCGACATTTTACAAACGGTTTTATTTTAGAAATTATTTATTAAATTTCACAATATTTATTTATTAATAGACAAGCAGACAGATGTATAAATAATAGTAATAATCAAATAATTATAAACTAGTACTTTTCTGTCATAATATGGATATCACAATGAAATTAGTATGCAGTATGCATAAGAGTGTTATTGTTGGAGTGCATTCTACTCCCTCCCCATATGCACTCCACCCCTGTTCCACGACTTCGATAGCAACATCCTATTGATATGCAAATCGGCTATGCTGACCCATTTCTGTATGTCTGTCCCATACCTCTATCACCGCTTCTACTTATTGCAGTAGTCTCTAATATTTGCAATCTTCTTCCCTAGTTCAGTTTCACTCTAACCTGATGGATAGTTTAATTTATATCAGCACTGAATAATTTTATAACGGTGCAGTATATATTATTATTTAAATTAATAGTATGCGTTTAATTTAACTTTCAAGTAAAATCATAAATTCTATTACGAATTTGTTGTAGTTTCTCTGTTGCTTGTAACACACAATACACATTTATAAAAACGGTAGGTGTCAGCATATAATATGCACAGACTTGCATGAAAACTTTTAACCTATGAAATATGTAAAAAGTATTACTCAATAAAATTTTGATTAAATTACTGAAAAAGATAATTAAAAAAATTAACAAAAAACTCTCTTACGGATATTTTTCATTCTATGTAAATTTAATTAAAAAAACCGTCTATCGAAAAAAAAAGTAAAACATATTTCATTTCTTTCTTAAGAAAGAAAATTAAAAATAAATTTTTATGAGCATTATATATTACTATATGAACTTTTATATAATAAAATATATTAACTATTAGCTGTATAAGCTATTAGCTATTAGCTAATATATTAGCTATATATTATTTTATACATAGCTAATATTAAATAAAATTCTATATTAGCTAAATATGAATTTTCTAGTCCACAACATATAGTGTTAAAAAATAATACTCTTAAAACTGACCTAAAAAAACAACCTCATTACTTTTAAAAGTAAAAAATAATATTCTTGCAAGTTTGTTGAAATTTCTATTTTTGAACTCAACGCTAAATTAAAAATAATTATTAACACTAAACCTTCTGTTTTGTGAAATGTGTTACATTTTGATTGTTGTGAGGTAGTGATCAGTTTAGACCTTCGTGCCCTTTTTTGCTATGACATTTTGGATTTCTTTCCGATTTTAAAGGAAATGGTAATACATTCGATTTGGAATTCTTCGAAATTCGGATTGAAGATCGCTACGTTTTCTGTTGAGTATTTTTAAATACTCAAGTATGAGTATGAGTATGAGTATTTTTTTAATTAGTATTAGCCTGAATTTTTTTTTAGCCTCTAAGACCACCGTTAGATGTTGCTTCACAGGCTGAGATGAAATGGCAATTTTCTAGCGTATGAAAATTCCAAAAAAAAATTCCATGCCTGACCGAGATTCGAACCCGGGGCCTCAGGATGAAAGGGGGAGACGCTACCACTCACGCCATGAAGGCGTGCTTGTTTCTTCTTTTATGGGATGGGAAACAACATAACAGAAACAGAAAACAGCAGAACAAAAAACCGAATACGGTTTTCTGTTATGCTGTTTTATTCTTAATCTATTCATTAAGATTAGAAAGACAGAGTCCCGGCAGAGGCGACTTTCGAGTTACCTCTATTACAGGCAGGAGCTAGAAATGACCGAGTCCCGGCTGGGGCGACTTTGGGGTTGCCTCTGTTAGAGGCAGGCAATAAAAAACCGAGTCCCAGCTCCTGGGGCGGGTGGCCGGGTCCGGCATAGGCGGGCCTGGTAAACTCCTGCACTGGGGTTTAGAGGCCTAGCACCTCCTAGGGCTGTGTTATGCTTAACTGCGGCTCCGGCCCAGGGAGGCTTAAAGAAAAAAAAAGCTATGCATTAAAATTTCCTAAAATGTTTATGTGGTTTTATGGTAATTTATGGATTTAATTTTGTTATAGTTGGCAAAATTCGTCTACTTTGATTTGGTTTGTATTATTATCTTCATTAAATGAGCATGTGCATTGATTGATGTGAATTTTTTATTTCCACATCTTATTGTTAGAAGGGTTAAACATAAAAGGGTAAATAAAAGTTTTGATGAACCTTACATTTTCTCGTCGATTATAAATTTATTCCCAAATGTGATATATTTTTCATTATTAGTTTACCAGATTTTCCTTAGAAAATGCTATAAATGTTTGAGTCTATTGTGTTTTAATTTGTGAATCACATTTCTTGAACGACGAAAATTTAATTAAATTTTTTTTCTTAAAAAATTGTTTTCGGATAAACAAAATCAAGATTTGTCGAAAAATTGTAGACATTAATATTAGCAAAGTAACTTTTATAAATACAATTAAATATCAGCTAATCATATTTTAACATGACATGATCATTAATTTTACTACATCATTAATCTCAGGTCTGATGTCGTCAAATACAGGAATATTAAGTTATAGCGGTAAAATAAAATAATTTCTATATTCCAACACTTGCTTTGTTTTATTTCCTAATCTGAAAAAAAAATTTTAGTTCTTTCTTCCAAAATCAAATTAATGAAAACTTTTGTGAAATTTTATAGGCCTTAGATCCAAAAAGGTTCGGTTGCCAAAAAAGATCTTAAATATAAAAACCCTGAAATGTCTACTCGAAAAACAATCAATAAAAAATTTAAATGGTTGGGTTACCATTTAAAATATTTAGGTTGACAGACAAGCTTATTTTTAAAACCCTTAAAAAACAAGGAAGGGTTTCCACCTAAATCTTTTTTGTATTTTGTACTTCCACAAAACTAATTGTGGCCGTCTTGAGTTAACGAAACTGTTCATATACGTGCAAGTATGTATATGAATTAACACAAATTTCATGATCAAAATTTCATTCATGTTCGAGTTGATTATGTTAGTAATCAATTCGAATAAATTAATAATCAACTTGATTTAATTATAATGTGCTTAGAGTTTAGTATACAGCACTACAATGCTAGTATACATACCACAATGCAACCTTTTCTTTTCTGTTTAGCCTCCGGAACCACCATAAGGTTACTTCAGAGGATGATATGTATGAATGTAAATGAAGTGTAGTCTTGTATAGTCTCAGGTCGACCATTCCTGAGATGTGTGGTTAATTGAAATCCAACCACCCAAGAACACCGATATCCACGATCTAGTATTCAAATCCGTATAAAAGTAACTTCCTTTACTAGGATTTGAACTTTATAACTCTCTCGACTTCGAAATCAGCTGATTTGCGATTACGAGTTCACCACTAGATCATCAACCCGTTGGTTTAATCACAATGCTACCTGATGTTGCTAAAGTTAACTTACTTTCTTTTTCACCCTTTTAATATTACTGAATTCACTGATTACATCAGGCTCAGGCGGTAATTAAATAAGTATTTACAACACACGTCACCTTTTATGATGTAATTACGTACACATTCGTTCGTATGTGCAAGCCGGAGAACCAACACTTAAATACACAGCTAACAAGTGACCTTTCTATCATGTCATTCCGTACATTCACATTCATGTGGACGTTTTTGAACATTAAAGAAACACAACTGGAAAAAATGTTGTGTATACGCTTTTTTCCAAACTTTATAAATACTATAGACTTTTCAAACAATGATTTCACACTTATAAATCAGACATCTTTGTGGTCAACAGATTTTGAACTATATTCAAGGTATTTTTTAATAATAATCACAAGATTTATTTTGTTTTAAAAATAATCTCTAAAGAGAAATATTATCTAATCAAATTGTATATTTAAAATTAAGTAAAAGTTCGTTTATCTAAATATTAAACAGGTATCATGCTTAATCGCGATCACAATACCGGTTAAATATTGCTTTTGATTCCCTATTCGAAAGCTTTCCTAGCATCGTTTTTCCGATGCAATTAATTATCTACTACTTTAAAGTAGTAATTATTCAAGTAATTATGTACTACTTTACTTTTATTAACATACCTAAAAATGTCCTATTTGTCGTTAAAATGTTTTTATATTATCGTAAAAACCATAAAATTAGGAAAAATTTATAAAACATCACTGATGCATATTATCTTTGTAACGTATTAAATCCATAGTAAAAGTCCTTCTACACACAATGAAATAGGAAAACCGTGCGACTATTCTCCAACGATACTGATTAACAAAAAATATATATATATATTTTAATTAGAAAGCAAGGAGTTTATTATAATACTATCCTATTATACTTTGTATAATATTAAAATATTTCAACTAATTTTTAAAGTTGGTAATAGAGATAAAATATTGTACAATTAATAAATTACTACGGAGTATTTTTCTTATTGAATTATTTGAAATTATTATACTACAGTAAATTAATAAATTAAAATTTATAACTACATACTAAATACTAAAGCAATAAAAATAAAATTATTCTGAAGTATTTTACTTCATAACTAAAATAAAAAGTAATCAATTTAAAAGGAATAAAAAAAAGAAATATTATAAAAACTTCCTTGAACGGTTATAATTCCACAAATAATAATTTAACTTAATACAATCCCAAGACAATTCATCTTATCTTTTGATTTTTATAGAGAAAAATAAAGCTTTTAGAAGAAACATGATGTTATTTTATAACTTGAAATTTATTTATGTCACGAAATGTATTTTAATAACTGTAAGAAATAATATTATAAAACATGAATTTCAAGAGAATCTATTTTCTTTAAAATATAGTTATTAAAGAGGTGCATTAATCTTTATTTCGTTTTTCAAAACGTTGCAGTATAATAACTAAATTTTCGTTAAGTTTAAACCAGTATAAACTAGTAATACTCATATTAAAACAACTAAGTAAAGGATAAAAACTTTATCAAGTGTCGAATTAAAAGTAAATTTCTGTAGATTATCGTTTATTCTATCTTAACAACTTGTGTATCTTTCTTTATTACAATTACAGTGAAACGTGTTTACTTTTCGAAGACACAAAAGCTCATTATAAAAGTTAGATTGAGAAAGTACTAGAAAGTCAGTAACAGAGCAATATCTAGTAAATGCATCGCTTTAGATATATTCTCTTTTGCACTCAATCATCGAGTATATGTAGATTAAAACACATTACTTATTCTTAAAATTAGTTAAATACTGTAATATAATTAACAATAAGAAAGAAAAAATAATTTGACTTTCATGAAAAAATGATTAATATAATAACGTTTTAAGTTTTAATTTATTATTTATAATTCAGAGATTTCCTAAATTAGTGGAGTCTACTATTCTCTGGAGTATAATTAGTAGATGTGTAGCTATTTTTCAGGATTTTACAATTTTTTTTTTTTTTGTTGCAATGTTTTACTTACATATGATTCCTCGTATATTAAAACTATAAATAAATCATATAACAAATAATTACTTGAAAGAAAAGTATCCCGTGATACTCCTCAAAGTATACAAATAAAAATACTGTGAATTACTTCTCTGGAACAATACATAATGAGATTATAACAATACAACAATGTCCGACAGAATAAATAAAAAAATAACAAAAAATAAAAATGAATGAGATAACAGAGCAAAACACGAGCAACAGTCCTCAGTATATAACGATCTAAATTTGAATAATTACAATCGATGAATACAAAATAAATTAGATAGCAGGACTGAATACAACACAATCAATAGTCCTCAGTTGATTAAGTACAATTGATGAGAGAATTCTAATCTTACCAATAATCACATACTAATCTGCCAATCTAGAAAATATAATTTAATCATACGTAATATATATATGAATATATATATTAATGAATATTTGTTTGTTTGTTTGTCCCGTATGCGTTCCTATATCATTCATCCGATTACGATGAAACTTTGGTTAGTTGTGCGCACGCCCCCGAAGGTTTCTGAATTAGTTTGGACCCGCTAGGTGGAGCTGGTGTCAAGATATTTCGAAAAATCGTATTTTTTGGTCGGATTTAGCTCATATTCTGAATATGTGTTACATGGAAAGAAATACCACTGCAAAAAATGGACCCGCTAGATGGCGCTGAAGTTGAGATATTTGGAAAATTATATTTATGGTTCGATTTGGCTCGTATTCAGAATATATATTAGTTACGTGGAAAAAAAATATTTTGCAAAAACTATGCCCGCTAGTTGGCGCCGGTATCGAGATATATTCACGAAACAAACAAATATACAAACAGACTTTCTTCTTCTATATACTCGTATATAAAAGGCAATGTTCGTATGTGTGTCCGCTATACACTAAAAATCTACTGGACCCATTTACGCGTAGGTTTTTACAAAATGGTCCGCGTTGTCCGGAGAAAGTTTAAAGGTAATTAAATCCTCGATCTGACCATTAGAAAGAAAGTTAAGGGTATTTTGAACCGACTAATGTGTGTTTAGAGAGTAGTTTGAATTAAATCCGATAGGCAGTACTGTTTTGACAATTGAATTTATTTACATTCTGACTTTTATACAGTAAAAAGTTAAATTTTGTGAAGTTCTGTAATGTTTAGTTTTTAACGTTTTATCAAACTTTCAACTGTATTCATTTAATTTACATATATACTCAATTGTAGCATTAGCGAAGCAATCCCGGGTCTGCTAGTACAATAATATAATATTATAACATAATACAATTAATAATATTTAACAGAAACTAGTTAATCAGGCATAATTTATCATCTTAGTGTCATCTAGTGTTATCATCCCAGTTCAGGGATTTAACATTTAGTCATCATATACCTTTTCCCAGGTCCAACACATGGATCTATTTCAGTCATCTAACAACCTCGCTACTAACAAATTCACTTTTAGATGGTTTAAATGTGTATAGCTTAGATACGTATTTCATGCTTACCCTTGGATTTCCTCACGAATGTATAGGATCCCCTGATAGTCGTCGATCTCATTGTTTCTCACGAACCACGACGCTTCAGTTATTTTCCGAATATTTGTTCTGGAATTGTTGAACGACTTCAAAGTTGCTGTTACATATTGTACCCCGTAGTTAAATGCCGTAGCTCTACATCGCTTTCAAGAATAGCTTATAAAATAATAGTTTGTTTGAGATCCCCTGTCTAGCCACCAGTACATCCGATTAAACCTAATCTATAGTTGTTTCTTTTTTTTCTTTTACGTGACCTCTCCACGTCATACAACGGTTCAAATGCAATCCGTATCATTGTACGTCAACGTACATTATATGTGGGATTGAAACATTATTGGTGGACTTGAGAGCAGTATCTTCTCTTCATTGCAAACGTCACACGATTAGATTTAGCCGGATTAACTTTTATCTTTTACCTACATCGCCACACGCTGATAAGATCCAATGCGCACTGCAGTTTATCTGAGGCCAGAGTTGCGTCATCGTCAACCGCCAAGTCAGCCGTGTCATCTACAAGCATGTAACTGTGATAAACTCCGAACTGGGAAGGTCTTCACTGAAGATCAGGAATAAAAAAGGATCCAAAACTAAACCTTGTGAAGCTCCTGACTTGGTAGTCAATAAAGTTAGAAAACTCCTTATTATATCTAACTTACGAAAGGCAACCGTCCAGGTAACTATGTAATACTAAACAAAACGGTTGAGGCAACCACTCAATATTCAACTTGTAAGGAAGTCCAGGTAACTAAACCCTGGCAAAGACCTGCTGCACCACCAAAGATGTTCAAAAATGAACAATATTCCTTCTTTTCCAGAACCGGTTTCTATTATATTCTGTTTCTATTCTGTTTAGTTTCTTTTCCAGACACTTATTGGTAACAGTAATAACTCTGTGTTTGTTCAATGGTTGAATAGCCACTTCTGAAGCAAAACTGATGGCCGGGAATAACGTCTTTGCTTATCAAAATTTTCCACAGCCTTCGAGGGAAGTCGAAACACCTTAGAAAGAATAGGCAATAAGCTCTGTATGAATATTTATTGAGCACCGGTTTATCTGGTTTCAAGGCTTGGTTGTTTGTGATAATCTCGGCACTGACGGTAAATACGTTGTGCGAAGGATCGCATTAAAAAGGTGAGTTATGTGTAGCATATGGCTTTAGGTGGTAACATACATAACATCCTGTTAATGATTAAGCCAATTTCTGGAACCTTTTTCAAATTATTTATAATTAAAAATTCTTGCGAAATCTATACAGATGAGAAGGGTCTTCTTATAGGGAAGCATAGATGAATCAGGCAATTAAATAAATCAGCAATATCTTCCTCATCAGCTCCCCGTATCTCACATATAAGATTCTACATAGAAAATTGTGTAATAAATACTTTTTAATTTATTTTTATGCACACCAATTTTAACAACTTAAGTAAAGATAAGAAGTAAGATCCCAACTATCCTTAGAGATAAAAAAAAAACAACAATTTTCGAGGAATTTTAAATTAACACTGAAACTATGAACAGGAGGACCGTAGATGTCTCCAAATCTGATCATAAAAAGGATTGAAGCTTTCATTCATTCATTTCGTTCTGATACGGCCTAATTAAATATAAAAATACGAGTATATTCAAGTAAATGGAGTGTTTCAATTACCCTTTGAGAATGAAATAGCAACACTTAAACTTAAGATAAATAAATACGTATTATGTATCATATAATTATTTTACTTTCCATTTCCACATTGCGATGATGATAATGCAAATACCGAAATATTATAACTAATTCAATAAACATTAATATTGGTTTCTAATTTAAAATGTTATGTTCGTTGCATTTGGAACAATGTAGTGTGCATGTATGTATTGGAGATTAAAGTTTTAAAACTGAATTTAGACAGAGCAATAATTATTTTACAAATTCCCCTCGTGTTCAGACAATTGTTTTACAACAGAAAAGGATGTATTAATTTTTTCCCACTATTTGACCATTCTTTTTTATTTCTGCAATTTACGTAAAACATCAGAGACTTATGTAAGGAGAGACATCAGTAGTATGTATAACTGAATGACATTCAAGGTACGATGAACAGATGAGTATGATGAGTTCGTATGACGAGCAGAAGGATGATGTCAAAATTAAAGCTGAATATCCCCAGTAGGATTAGCATGCTGTCACATTACATTTGGCTTAGTAATGATGGCATCGGAAAATTACTTTCTCCGACACGGAGTGCTTTTATTTTTGATAATGTTTGAAACCAGAATCGAGTGACTTAAATCTCATATAAGACTACGTACACTATATAGAACAGTTAGGACACGTTACCACATTTAAAACAAAATAAATAAAAAACTTAATCATAATATTTAAGATTATTTAAGGTAGAAATTTTAATGATTTCATTTCTTATTTATAATTTTCTAAAAATTAAAATGAAATTACGTAATATCCTTAAAATTCTTTGAATGTTTGGTTATTTTTTTATTTTACTAATATGTCCGTTACAATTTGTTCATATACTGAACAATAAGCAACCCCCCAACGGCTCAAGGAGGTGCGGATATGTATAACATGTAAATGAGGTATAGTCATTAACAGACTCAGGCTGACCACTCCTGAGATGTGTAGTTAATTGAACCCCAACCACCAAAGTACAACGGTACCCATTGACTAACATTTAAATCCGTATAAAAGCAACTAGCTTTTATTAGGATTTGAACCTCAGAACCTTCGACTTCGAAAATTAACTGTTAAACAACTGGTTTGTTACGACGAGTTATCCACTAGTTAACATTGAATGTTTATTTATGGTAGTAGATTAAGTGACAATAAAAGAAATCCTTTATAATATTTTATTTTAAAAAGAATAATTTATTTGATACATAAAAAAATAATAATAATAAAAGCCGATCTGTTCCTCATATAATCACTTTGCAAAGCCTAAACAATATTGGAGTGGCGTACTAGGCATAAAGCTATGGCGGTAACTGCTTTATTTTCATTCGAACAATGATATAGTAACGAATTATATAATCAATGAATTGGACGGATCGATGACTTTTTGTATTTTTTTTTTTATAGCAGATTTTTATAATCTATGGATTAGTAATCTTTAAAACTTTTAATGTATATTTTGAAAAAAAGATTAATATGTATTAAAAACTAAAATCATAATGTAATAAAACATCAGGAAGTTAAAAATAAATATAATTTTTATAGATAGTACAACAGAAAAAGACTGAAGCAATTTTTATGATTACGTTTCACTGAAAAATAACAATTTCAGTTTTTTTTTGTACGCTACAGTAACATCAGAGAATGAGATACCTTGTACTGAATGAGTACTGAAAAATTCATGTCAGAGTCTTATCAACAGTGAAAGCTGTGTAGCAGCTATACTCTTAAAAATAATTAGACAGCAGTCGTATACATATATACATACGGAACAATTTTCTTTCTGTTTTACTTTTCTCCAGATAATTTAAAAAGATAAAGTTTAAAATTTAAATGAATAATTAAAAATTTATTCTAAATAATATTTCCCTAAGGAAATATTAGTTTTTAATCAGGCAGCTTATTACAAAAGTTCATAAAAAATGTTACCTTAAAAAAAATTTAACTATTTGTAAAAAGAAAAAAAAATTCCGGGAAATTCTCTGAACAAGTTATTCTAGTTATTAAGTTACAAGGAAAACAACATTCCTTATTTAAAAAGGAATAACTATAATATCCATTTCACTTCCGTTTAAAAAAAAAATTATAATAAGGAAATGAGTAAAAAAAAAACGTATTTATGGAAAAGAATACAGCCTAGGTCCTGGAAATATTTTTTATGATCGAATTTACATTTCATGAAAAAAAGGTTGAACATGGTGGTGAAATTTTCCTGGCATTACAAATATATTAAATATTTTAAAACATCATTACAATAACTATCTTTCCACCTGTAATAATTTTTTTTAAAAATCGCTTATTATTTTATTCAAATAATATAATACTGAACTCCACAGTGGAATGGTAATGTATACGCCCTTCATCCATAGGTTCTGGATTCGAGACCCGGTCAAGAATGGTATTTTTCACACTTAACAAAAGTCATCATCGTCATCCATAAGTTAACTTGAGGCGTTTGTCTGATTTGCTGTATAAATAAATAAAAAATACTTCAAAGAGCAAAGATTAAACCACATAAAGACTGAATCAACTTTTCTAGGTGTAACAATTTATTTTATCTATTTCTAAATTCAATTTATCATTTAGTAAACATTTGTTTTTTATTCACTAATTTATTTCGTTCCGATAACAAGGGACATAATCTTTTTTTTTCTTTGTAACTAATTGACCTTTCTTGTTTTGTCTCGAGTCAAATTTCGGAGGAGCTACATCGAAACGGTAAAACTCAATAATTAGATTTTGTGTATAAATTTTAAATGATGTGAAAATTGTGTTAGTAAAATTTACAGCAGTTTTTATTTTTTTACACACTTATCGAAGAAAAGTAGTGTATAAATTTCGATCGCATGGGCGACTGGAATGGGTGAAATGAATTTTCTTTACGTTATGAGGTATGAGGAGTACGATAACACCATTCACTTAAATTGTGATTTCTTTATATATTTATTTATAAGCCTATGTATAAAATATTGTAGCTAGAAAATTTCTAAAACCGCTAAATCAATTACATTGCAATTTAGATATCCTGTAGTTGTGGGTATGAAGTAGTGCATGCGGAAATTTTACGAAGATTGTTTGAGTCGTTCTTCAATTACCTCAATATAAAGACGAAACAATTTGAACGGGGCAAGTTATGAGCGTGGTTCGTTATGAGGCTGCAAGCTGGAACGTTGACGTTTCTTTATCTGCGGTATTTATTGTTGCAATATTGCTCGGTGTATCCAAGTAGCGTTATCTACTTTGAGTCATGAAGATTGGGTATGTGTTTTAGCAGGACAAAAGAAAACAAAATAAGGTAATGCAACATCGTAATTTCTTTTAAAATAATTTACCTGAAAAACATCTAAAATCAACTATCATTTTATCTTTATTTTTAAACCCGGCATGGGGAGCTTTGTTAAACTCCACGCTTCAAAATAAATTAGAAGCCGTCCAAAACATAGCGTTGCGGACGATATTTGGAGCACCGTGGTTCGTCAGAAACGTCACTCTTCGCTACGATGCAGGAGTACGCACCATATCTGAGGTGGGAGTAGCGCGGGCAGGCAGACTGTTCGGGAGAGCGGCCGTGTTCGGACACGGCCATCTTCGGGACATCTGCCGAGAGGACCGTATTCCACAGGGTATAAGAAAACGGCCTCATGCCATATTAAACGAACCACTGTGAAGAGGCGATACGAGAGTCAAAAAATGACAAGCCAGGCTTAGGAACCTCTATATTGCGTAACCTATAAATGGAAACCTCACAAAAATGCCGGCCGCGAAAGTGACCATTTTCGCAATTAAATTTTGTTAAAACTATAAAAAGCTAGACATCAACGTCCCACGAAGAGACCACTATTTCATTTAATCAGCATATGCGACTCCCTCCGGAGAACGGGGTGCATTTCTCCCTCCAAATAACTAGAGCTCCGGTAGGCGCACTCCTGCTAGCCCACAGGTGCTGGTATCGAGGGTACTTCAGCGGATGGACTGAAGGGGAATCACGCCGGGTATACTAGGCTTAAAAGCTTAGTCTATCACGGTCAGAACCAGTAAATAAATTTCACGATGGTCCATACGGATAGGAACGCAAATTACCAAATCCGTCCATAAATAAAACTTAAAATTCATAACCGCCACTAAATAACCGATGAAATCCGCCCGATAATTGAAAGATACAACAGCAAGGGACATTATCCAGGCTCTGCGATCTGTAGGGAGAAATATTGAAACTCCCGCCATTCTTGCGTTTCGTTCCGTTATTTTTAAATCCCAAATAACAGTTCACGTTCCAGGGCATTGATTCTGAAAGGTTCTTTTCTTCCATATGAAATAAACAGTTGATTACAACCTATTTGTACCATTCTCTTATTTAATTCTTTTCCGATAATAAAAGTATGTGATAAAATTCTTATGTTATTTTTTTTTTTTTTTGAAGTAAACCGAATACATTAACGTAATATATTCTTGTTATATACAAGCATTAGGGTCCAACAAGGATTGCTGCACTGGAAACAATTTGAAAAATTTTTGTAACGATACCTTTTCGTATAATTAATAAAAACCAAGAAGAACTCCGGGTAATAAAACTATTTAAAAGTGAAACCGAACATATTTTTAAGTATTTTTTTACAATGTTAAATTTTTTTTTAAATATTAAGCGTTTTTAATTTTCAATTTAATTTCAGTTTCTACTGATTCTCTACAATTTCTATGTTTAAATGAAAGATTAAGAAAAAGCTTTAATCATGTTTACTTGCTCTCGTATTGTATTTTTTACCTCGTCTTTCCAAGTACAGTGTAGTGTGCTTTTGTTGGCCACTTATAGCTACGAAATAGAACCACATTAATTCACTTTTACAAAAAAAATGTACAACTATTTAAATATAAAATTATTAATACATCCTTAAAGCAAAATATCTTAAGTCAATAAAGTTGGATATTAGGAGATGTTAGACTATGACGTAAGAATACTTGTTTTTGATTATCATTAAGTAGTTAGCAGTTACTTTGTTAATACTATACTAAACGAAAATACAACTATTTCAAAAATATTTGGGAGTAGTCTGGCCACAGAAACTGGCAAAAATATTTTGAGCTGTGGATAGTGAAAAAATGTGATCACAAATATTGATGGGAATTCAATAAATATAAACATGCAGCAGCAGATAGGCATTAAAAATAAAGTACTGACACTAAGTAACGTAAATATTATCGAAAAGCGTTCTACAGATGAAATTCATCAGAACATGCTGTGAATTTGTGATTTTTAATTAAGTAATAAATTATTATAAATACTGGGTTAAACGATCTGTTTTCGAGTTATAGCTCCTCAAAACTTATCGCAACTGGTTCTTTAATTGTAGACTTAAACGCGTACAAATTTTATGTAAAAACTTAAGCTGATATAAATCCTACAACCTTCAATAATTTATCAAAAGAAATTACAATTCTTTTTTTATAAAGCACCTTTAAACTACCAAATTTTAACATTTAACATTAAAATTACCAAAAATTAGTTTTAACTTTGCCAAATAATAAAAAATTTACATTTCCAAAAAAAAAGTCAAATATTAAAATCAATAATAAAATAATGATGTTAACCGCAAAGAAATCTATTTGAAACAAGCCAAGACATAAGCAAGTACTACGATATGTAAGACGTAAGCATATTACTACGATAAAGTAATTTAGATTAGAGGAGAAGTCTCGGCTTAAGAAGGATTTGTGTATCTCCTATTTACTCTAAGCCTACAAGCTTAGTTCCAGCTTTAAAAAGGTGTGAAGTATGATTCGCAAGCTCAGATCCTACATAAAATAAGAGAGAAATTCCAAAAATAAAATTTATTTTATATTTCAGCCTATCACATCCCAATAAAACATTCCCACTGACCTCACTGTATTACATTCTACAAATCGAATCCTCCCTAAAAATCTTCATAGTTGTCTAGTTACAATATAAAACAATCAGAAAACTGGTGACAGTATATTTAATGAATTAGAAAGATCTTTGTAAGGTTTCTGAATAAGCAACCTGTAAATCTTTATTTCCTTGTTTAACTATGTCCTGGTCTGGACTGTACTTAACGTATATCCCGATTCAGGCCAGGAGTATTTTCACCTTTCACGGTCAGATAGTAACCCTTTCAATACCTTTAATTCCTCGTTATCCACGCTACCAGTGTTATAATACACCACTACAGGGTGAAAGATGAAAGTACTTTACAACAACTATAATTCCATTCCATATCAATATATAATCACATCGGTTTGAGTTAAAAGCCTTAAGTACTGGTTAAATTTAAATACGGTTATCCGTTTAATTCATCATAGGCGAGCGCAATTAGGAATCTGAAATAACTTAATCTAAAGAATGTGTAAATTAGATTATAAATTATAAAGAATTTGTCAGAAATATAATTTTCTTTCTCGTAAACATCTGCAATCTACTCTACAATAAAAAATATTAATTTATTTGTGCTAAAATTTTATCTTTTGAAAGTTATAACTTTCAACAAAATATCTCAAAATAATAAGTGTTAAAATAGTAACTTAATTTATCAGATTGTTTTTAAAATTAGAAGTTTGAATAAAAGTAATATTTATTACTAATTTAAGAGCGTAGAATTCTTTGGTTTTGATTTTCTTACACCCATTCGTCATTATCTATTATCCAAGGCTAAATTACTTTGGATAAAAACTGGAATTATTCAAGGTTACGTCATAATTAAGATTGAAATTTTAATTTCTTCTTTGCTTGAACAAATACGTTCACATTTCAAAGTCCTTTTTACTTTCCCGTCTAGATAGCGCTATAGATTTAGAAAGGAAAGAATTGTAATCGGTCCAATTTGGGCATAGGCGGTTTTCACCAGATCTTGACTTTTGACACCTAAGGACTCAAAAAACTGGATGGAATTTTTTTATGTACCACGATTCTCCTTTTCAGTTCTTTTATTACGAACCGAAAAGCTGAGTGATATCAATGTTTAAATTGCTTAATACCCTTCAAAACTGGATATATTATGCCAAAATTTTATCAATGATTTGTATAGCATATGTTTTATTCACCAGTGATTTGACTACCACAAAAAGAAGGGAAAAAAATTATGTAAATGTCATGTTAAATTGTTTAAGCGTATTTTAAACGTGGTTTTTGTAATATATGCATCTATCTGAGCATGTCTTAAGCAGCGTTTTTCAGTTGAATTTTATGTTATTAAAATTATAGTGGACATCCTGAGCCCCATAGGGGAAGCCTTGTAATCCCGGTCGCCACACTACGCCCTCCGGCCCTGATGGGCTTTACCGGAAGTCGTCCTTTAGACCCTCTTGAGTGATAACACAACACAGTCATCAGTTTGATCTCTGTCAGGATCTCTGTCATCAGTTTGATCTCTGTCCACAAATACAAGATGCCTCGGCAGGCATCTCCATCAATGTATTTACATAACCTACTATCGCCTTCATATAGCCTCTTTCAACTACGATCACCTACCGTAACTTACAACCAAATTAGTTACTATCAAATTAACCGATTCGCTGGAGCGCGCGATCCCCGCACTTTCCTCTAATACCCAAGGTTTCTCACAAAAAACTCTTCCTATACCTGACATCAATTGGACTATGCACTCAGATTTTATCGAGTCTTTAAATACCAAAAAATACTATCCTCATACCAAAAAAACAAGTGTTGACAGCAACAACAATTTTGTCCTTCAATTCAATTTACTGAAACTACTCTTGATTTACTTAAGAATCAAGAAACAAATTTACAAATTTAATAAGCCTCTAATGAAAACATATCCTATTTCTCTCTTTGCTTTCCGCTTTCGGCAGCGAGGTTAATGCCTTCACCCTCCTACACCAAAGCTCCATCATAGAGTTCTCCACACATCAATCTCATCCTAACAGTGAATATCTAATATAACCGGGGCTCGATGCCAAAACGCCTATCTTGGCAAAGTAAGCACCCAGGCGGGCCCCTAACCAGTCGGGTTGCTATTTTATCTTCGTACCTGGGGCAGACATGGCGCACATCGTCAATGGCCCTAACTCCGGACAAAAGCCTGAATTAATCAAACCAAATCTGGCCAACCAGAAAAAGCACCATGGCTATTTCGAAAAGCACCATGTCCACAAAGAAACTGTGTAATACGCCGATTTGAGGATATCCGCCTAACTACCTGCATACTTCTCACATAAGGAAAACCATGTGTGAAACAGCTATCGGGCGATTCAGTCCACTTGACATGCCGTAAATGGAAACCTTGGTCGTTTATTTCTTTTTTGCGCCAAGACGTAAGTTGGCCTATTTTCTTAGTATCATAATGTAATTAGACCGCCTCTCGAGAGAAGCTCTATAGGCACCAATCACAGATAACAATAAAAGACGCTGGGCTGTCAACAAAATATTCCTACACCATTTTTATCTCATTCGATGAGCCGAGACAGGTGCACCATACAGCAATACACATATACCCGCATATAGAACACACATGGTTCTGAAATTAATCACGCAATCGGGGTGAGCTACTCTCCGAAAACCAAGAAAGTAGAACAAGCCTTTTTGGTAGCATACTGAAAGTGCTCCTTGAATGTAGGATACACCTACATACCTCTGCAGCGAGACACACCTAATTCGATGTCTTGTCATTGATACACAAGGTTGTCATATAACAGCTAGTCAGCCATTGAGCAACATCATTCTTATTAGTGGACAATTATTGCGACTTCATGTAAATTTAATGTCTGTCCTTTTTTCTTCTCTTGTTTTTAAAAGCTAATAATTTTTTTTAAATCATAAAAATTTAATAAAAACTTAACTGATGTAAAACTTACAATTATAACAATTTTTCCAAATCGTGTAAGAATTTTTTTCTACATGTTCATCGATGGCACAATTTTAGAGTATATCTATTACCTTGTACGCTCTTTGTATAGAAAATTGGTATTGATTTTGACTACATTAGCTAGGTTTAATGATATTAAGGAAGAGTAGTCTCTTCGGGTTTTTAAACGTAATTTAGAAAGAGATATTTGCTTAAAGCAGTGAAATAAAAAGTGTTATCTATTTAAAGTACGATGCAGCTACCACTACGTTTTAAGGAATTAATCAGGATTATTTTTCAATTAAACAGTAATGATGGATTTTGTTAAAAGAACCTATATATATATATATATATGTGTGTGTGTGTGTGTGTGTGTGTGTGTGTGTGTGTGTGTGTGTGTGTATGTGCGCGCGCGTTTGTTTAAGGCAGCCAACACAGTATAATAAAAAACAATGAATATTGAACTTAAGACTAATCTAATTTTATTTCAGCATAAATTTAATGTAAAATTGTTTTTAAATTTTCCTTTAAAGAATGCTAAAAATGAAAACTTTTACTGTGTCGTAGAATAATATCATTTTTAAACAACGTTTGTTAAAAAAAATTAAAAATAGTTTTATTAATTAAGTTTGAAAAATATTTCATTTTATATAAAACTCCGACTTGTTTTTATATTTCACCACAAATTATTTTTATGTATATAAAGAACATTATATTGAAATCCTTTTATAGCTTATAAAACATCACCAGTTAACGTATAATTAATTATTAAATTTTAAATTTATACAATTATTATTAAAATTCATAAGAATATTAAAATCTTGATAAATCGCACGTCGACTAAAAACTTTCATTTTAAAGTATAAGTCATTTAATAATTATTATTTTTAATTTCCTACTAATATTCGTTTTTTGTGTCACGGTAGTGCAGGATAAGCAGATGTATTATAAAAGATATATACTGTAGCTTGTATAAAATTTAGTAGCCTGTTCCTTAGCCTTAAGATAAAAGTAATTTTTGCTCAAATTAGTTTTAAAATTTAACCCGAAACAATAATTATTTCACAGTGTAAAACAACATGAAAAGCATTTCACATGTTTTGAATTTACTGTAGCAATCATCAGCTTTGTAATAGATATTCATAAGTAGGTATATATAATTTCTCGTATATATACCCTTGAGGATGCTTTTCTCATTAAAGATATTTTAGTTTTACTCATTTACTGATCAACATTTAAATTTATCTGAGAACGATACGAACTTTCAGTTTTCCCATATTTTATGTATTTTTTTTTTTTTTTTATTTCATCATAAGATTTATAAAAATAATTCTACACTAATACAAATTCGTTCTACTATTTTCACTTATATAAATGTCATGAAAGAAAGCTATGATTAGAGATTATATTCATTAGTATGGAAACATTTAAGATTTGGCATGATTTCTTAAATCAATTGTTAGATTGGCAAGCGATATATCCAATATACCAGGTGACTCAAGAAAGACTTCACAACTTTAAAAGCAATAAAAATTTATTGAGATAACTTACAAATTCAATTGAGTCATTTAATAGAAAATCACATCAACTTTGTCATCCAATATTCACTTTGGTTCGATATGACTATCGATACGACATTCATCCGAATGGAAGTCGATTTCATTCCAGACTGCAGCCAGCAAGTCGGGCGTTAACTCTGCAGCTGCGTCGTTAAATCGAAGTCAGCTTTACAAGATTAGCAGACAAAGTTGCAACATAAATTCTATCTTTAATAAAAACTCCACAAGGAAAATTCTAGCGGGATCAAATCTGGGGAGCGAGGTGGCCATGCAATTGGACCTTCACGACCAATCCACCCACCTGAGAATCGAGTGTCAAGAAAATCTCGGACTTCTAAGCAGTAGTGAGGTGATGTACCGTCTTGCTGATAGAAATTGCATCCAACTTTGTCTAACTGAGGAATCATCTAACTGAGGAATGAGAAAATTTTGAAACATGTCCACATAAACGATACCACCACCCGCAAGAAAAACGGGCCGTTTTGTCTGAAAGAAGAATAACCTGTCTCAACGGTTTGGTACCAAGAGAAGCTTGTATGCCTATTAAGAGGTTTCTTAGCAATACACCCTATGAAAATTACATTAACTGCAGTTGCTGACTGCAAATCGTGAAACCAAAACACACAGCGAGCATATTTTGCACCAGTAAATGCATTCATTTTTAAACAACACTGGCGGTCTAATTCGGTACTAATGAACTACGCGAGTCAAAATTTTGTGTTTTGCTATGCAATAAGACCTTCACTGAATCTATAACTTATGTCAATAAATTATTACACGCTTTTAAAACTGTGAAGTCCTTTTTGAACCACTCTGTAGTTAATTATGATGTTTCATAGAATCTTTCCTATCTACAGTTAATATTAATTACAAAAAGTTCTTTACGTAATTATAATTGTTTTGTAAGGAAGTATTGAATTTGTTGTCTTCAATCTGTTTTAGAGCACAATAGAATTCTGTCGACTATCCAGTTGCAGTAATCTCTGATCTTGCCAATCAATCTAATTATGGGCCTTATAGATTAGCTACCTAACTATAAATAGGTTCACCACAAAATTCCAAGGAATATATTCAAAATAAATAAAACGATTTCGGTAAGTGCTCAGAAGGCTAGAGGGGTTATTGGTGGAAACGACTGAGATGGTACGCCCTAAATGTGGGCGTTTCCCCCTCTGGAATACTGACAGATACGTAAATTATTAATCCCTCGATAATATTAATATACGTGACTATTCGATCATTCCATCGAGTTATTAGGTTATTTAAACACGTAACAACTTAAAGTATTAACGTTTTAATTAAATGCTATTTCAGTTCTCGTTATTATTACAATATTAATTTATTAGAATTAGTATAGTTTACTTGCAATTAGAATTGCAAGAACATAAAAAGCGGTCACAGGGAAACAAATATCTTTCATGCCCCTATTTCCCTTTTTCACTTGTGACCTATTTCACTTTTTAATGACAGCTAATATTTTATTTATTAAATGCAAGAAGATAGATTTGCCTAATATTCCTTCAGATATTACAAATTTTCAACAGCGTAACCACAGATCATATTTTATGAATTCATTTTAACTTATACTTTAAATTGGATTTATAGATTACAAATTAAAAAAATAAAAATAAAACTTGGTTTATAGTACATAAGAGTCAAAGTAAGAGTTCAAAAAATAAGGATATAATTAAATTCAGAATAGTAAAAGGAACCCTTTTATTCTTTACTCAGAATCTCTATTTCGTCCTCCCTTTATCTCGGGAAAGAATTGCACAGATTTATCTGTTTTTCCCAGCGTGGAAATAAAACTAACCATCTGGAGGCCACTGTGAAGATAACGAGCCACCTGGAGTTCCCTCAACAACTGAACTTCCTTCTCCCTTCTCCTTCACATGCACTGTTTTTCATCCTGTCTTTCTTTTTTTCATTGTTATTTCTTCTTTATAACATTTTTTAACTTCATTCTATGTACTTCATGTTATATGCAACTACATGAAGTACTTTGTCATATCGTTCGTATAAATGTTACTTTTATAAACAGAAAAAATAAAATTAAATGTTGAAAGAAAAGTTGAATAAATTATACAACTGACTAATAACAACAAAGTTGCAAAACCAAATGGTCAAAGGATAATAAAAACGTAAAAAAGATCAGATATCTACTTTCTAGGCGAGTCATTTGTTTGAATATTATGTAGTTAAGAATGCAGAAAGTATTAAAATGTTTGAAATTATAAATGCTTGCCTCTCGGAAACCTTGCGTGATGAGGGAAAAACCGATATTATATTTGAATTCAGGAAAAAAATACTACCAGGATCACATATTTTTCTTCCTGTGACAAAACAATATTCGTTTTTGTTCCCCAGTGTGTTTTAATAATAATTGAAAATTATAATTCAGAATCGTATTATTTTTGGATTTTTTTTAGCAATATCTTATAAAAATTGTATATTTATTTTAAAAAAATCATTTTATTTTATTTATGCATTTGTTTCACTTGATAATAAATATCGCTATAAAATTTAGTAACCTTCTCCTGTTTCGTTTTTTTTTATTTTGTTGGTGGTTACATCATAATAATTAAAAAAACACAGTATTAGATAGATATAAGACTTACATTTGTTTAAAGAGTAATAAAGATACTTTTACTCTATCCTAATATTTCGGGTAAGTTTGTTGAATTTAATAATAATAGTATAAATATTTGATGTTAATAAAAACTAATATTTTAGCAACTGTGTAACTGTCTACTTTGTTAAAGAATTGAAGGATCGTATCTCACTTTCAAATGAAATAATTTTAAATGAAGTGCAGCAAAAAATGTGTACATGTAATTTAATAGGCGTACAATGAAGTCATGTGATGACCACATCAGATTTTTTTACTTATTATAAAGAAAAAATAAAAAAGTTCGCATATCGTAATGCATATTATTAATATAATCAATATTTTCTACATATAATGCACAGCAGGTGAATGAACCTTGATATCAACGATACTGCATTTCTTCTACTTTAATAATATAAATCAAAAATTAATTTTATTTTATTAAAGACTTTTTTTTGAGCGAAAAACGCTTTCGCTTTCGTCGCCCGAACTAGAAATATAACAAAAAAAAACCAAGTAAAACTAAATAACCCCAACATAAAAATTATAACTAAACATAAATATAATATAATAAGATCCGAAGAGTGTACAGGGCCCCCTTCTGGAATAACAGAAACAATAAAGAACATAAAAATTATAAGAAAAACTACATCAAAAAACTGTTTAACATCAATATAATATAATATATATATATATACACAAACACAAACACACACACCCACACCCACACCCACACCCACACCCACACACACACACACATACACACACACACACACACACACACACACACACACACATATATATATATATATATATATATATATATATATATATGAGTAAAACAAAAATGGAATCAAAAATGATTGTTTCACATTAAAAAAAAACAATATTAAATTCTATGTAGAATATTAACATGTCGTATAAATAACAATACCCGGTCTAAAACTTCCGTATCATTTCCCAGGATATGGCGAATGTTTCTGGGCAATTTAAATTTACTACGTAAGGCCGTACAACATACGCAATCCACAAAGATGAGACGCACATTCAAGCGGCATTAGCATCGTACGCATAGTGGTGCGTTTCTGCTGACATCAGGTACCCGTGAGTAGCTCTGGTATGTCCTAACCGCAATCGACAGACGACCACTTCCTCTCGGTGAATTTTTCTTCTTAAACTATCCCGTGGTAACACAGTATCTTTGTTGTATTAAAGATTTGGTCCTTCCGTAACCGAATTAGTAATTTTTTTAGTTTTTTAATAATTTAAATAATTTGATTTTGAATAAATATGTATAACAAAATTCATGTTTTGTAGCTACAAAAATTCAAAAGCATTATTAGGTAATTCCATCAGAAGGTTGAACGAAACGTAGAATAGGTATATGACAAGAATAATTTAATTTTTCTTAGCAATCATTTACGATAAATTTTTTTTATGAACCCATTTATCACTTTCTTTTAATAGCTGTTGATTAGTAACAAAAGAGGCAATGTTCTTGAAACTTCTAATTCTAAAACGGCCTAAAGAATAAAATATCGCAGTCTTCTACTTCATATTTTGTAATAATTTGTTTTTTTCTTTTCAACAGATGTTTTAATATAATTATTACAATAGTTAGTCTATAATAAATGTCTACTGTTAGAAAAGTATTTTAATAAAAGAAAAAATATATTTTTAAAAAACTTTCAAAAATGTTTTAAAGATTTAAATTAGTCCTTAATAAAATAGTATTCAAGCTTTAAAATTACTTTTAAAAAATAGCATTCCTGAAAGAAAAAGGTGACGCCCCAGAAATATTTTTGAAATGAAATTTAGGATCAAGAACAAATCAATCTGTGAGTTTCATTAAAAACGGATAAGTCGTTCAAAAGGAGTACTGCGTAATAGACAAACTGTCAAATATACTTCACCAAACGTACATCGAGTAAGTGTATAGAACGATTTTCAGACTTCAATAATCCTGTTTGTTTTAGGGAGTACGAGGTAAGATATCTTCAGGTGGATAATAATTTTTTAATACGTTTTTGGTAACGGTTAACCGACTTGGTTTTATTCAACAAAAAAAAATTAAAAATTTAGATTTTAATTTTTAATTATTCATTTAGTTTATTTATTAAATACGACGAGATAAAAAAGTAAAATTAACTTTTTTTTTAACATTACACACGGATAGATTATTTTGCTTAAAATATATTCGCGTGTTAAAAACAGGAAGTTCATTGGGACTTAGATTAGAATGCCATGTTACCTGTTGTGGGGTGTCGCGTGTGTTTATCTTAAATAGTGTTTCCATAAGCTAACCATATTTCATTTTATTTTTATTTCAACTTTAAAATATTGCAAAGTAAAAAATATATATATATATGTACAGTTTTTACTTTACAATATTTTAAAGTTGAAATAAAAATAAAATGAAATATGGTTAGCTTATGGAAACACTACATTAAACTACATTACGCGCGCACACGCACACACAAATATATATATATATATATATATATATATATATATATATATATATATCTTTAGATTATAATATAATTTGAGTTTATTTTTTAATCAAATAACAAATAATAATATCTTTAAATAACACATGACATGATTTAACTTTTTAGTACAATTATAATAAAAAGGAAAACGTTATAAATAAAAAACAAAAAAATAAGCAGCAATGAAAAACGTTACATTGAAACCGATACCTCATTCATGAATATTCAAAATTTTATTTATGTTGTAAAATCAATATTTTAAATCCGTATTTATTAATGTTTTTATACTCATAGCATCGTTTTCTTATAATACCAATTGTGTACTTTTCTTTAATACATAAAATGAAACGGGCAAAATTATTCCAATAATTTTAAAATATATAACCAGCACTTAAAGTTCACACGGATTCTAAGGAGAATTTAAAAAATAATTTATTCCATTGCAGGAGTCTTGATCTTTTAGTAATGGTTTCAGCATTTTTCAATAAAAAATAAAATTAGTAAAATGAATATTTGGTTTAATTTTATTTCTGTTGAAGATAGAGTACGATTAGTGAGTTTCATTAGTTACGTATTTCACGTACATGTTTATTTAAATCCCATAATAATTTTATAAATAATCAAGTTAATTATTAGTGAATAGTTTTAAATAAATTTATATGAACTTTGATTATATTTAAATGTTTTAATCTGTGAATGATTTATTTTAATACGATGTTCACTGTATCTTGAAGCTTGCTAATAGATTTTTAAATAAATATTTTATAATATTTTTCAATATCGTAATTTTTTTTGTAACAAAAATGTTAAAATCATGACGTAATGTTTCATTTGTGTCACACTAAGGATTTAGCGAAAAGAGTTAAAGATTTTGTCACAAACCGTTACTGTATTTTAAGGTGAGATGTAGAAACACAAATTTCTATTTCTCCTTCCAGAAACGATTTATATTGAGTGATATTTTAGTCCTGTTACCCAATTTTAAATGTAATTTAAGAAAGGGAAATTTAGGTGGAATAAAAAAATGTATTTGTTACTTATAAAAGAGATTTAATAAAAAGCTATTACTTACATAATTGTTAAAGAATATACTCAAAATGCCCACCCCTTGCGGTTATACACGCACGGACTCTTTTCAGCATATTAGCAGAAACCTTTTTAAGAGTTGCATTGGAAATATTCGTGATTAAGTCTGATATATTGACTTTAAGTTCATCAATAGTGTGAGGATTGTTTTTGAAGGCCTCGGACTTAATATACCCCCACAAAATTAGTCAGGAGATGTGAGGTCTGAGGACATTGGAGGCCATAAGCCTTTACTTATTATTCGACCATCAAAGAACTCTTGCAGAAAATCCATGGTTTCTCGAGACGTGTGGCATGTAGCGCCGTCTTGCTGAAACCAGCAATACAGTTCTTGAGATTCCAGGAGGGACACAAACTGGCGCACAATATTCCTGTATACTTCACCATTTACTGCCTGTTCGAAGAATATGGGTCCGACTATACGATGACGAGATATCGCACACCACACACCAATTTTTTCAGGATGCAAAGATTTGTCTTGTAAAGCGTTAGGATTTTCAACCGCCCAAATTCGACAGTTTTGACTGTTCACATAACCATCAAGATGGATCCAAGCTTCATCACTAAAGAACACTGTGTTTAAAAATTCGATTCCGTTATCATTTACGAGAGACTTAAACCGACTGCAATATTGCAATCACTTGTTTAAATCTGGAGGCTGAAGCTCTTGGACTAATCGTACGCGATACGGATACAATTTCAATTTTTTAGCAGCTTTCTGAACACTCGAATATGACAAACCGACTTGCGTGGAAAGTTTTCGTAAACTTTTCCGGGGAGAATTGAACAATCTTGTTTTCACATTCTCTAAAACGTCATCTGTCAAGCGAGTTGGTCGACCACTACGTTTTCTGTCGCAAGCACTACCTGTCTCTCGAAATCGGTTTGCTAGCCTAGAAATTGACATTTTTTCTGGCAGAGAAACACCAAGAAATTGAATTTGAAATGATTCTTTTACACTCGCATACGATTTCGTAGAAAAATATTGTTAAAAAATGAAAACTCGTTATTCTACGGTAAAAGACATTCTGTTCGTAACACGACCGGAAACGGCACAAACGTTTTCACAGCTCAAGGAGAATCAACTCACACTGCCGTATCTATACCGGTTGAGTAGCGCTACCAACTTCGTGTCACAAAACAATATTTCCGTTTCTAAGAAAAAAATTACCAGACATTAACAATTGGGTAACAAGATTAAAAAATCACCCTACAAAGAAATCATTTTCTAAGAATAACTGTTAATAGAAAAATAATAAAAAAAAATTAAAGCGGTTCGTTACTTTTATACATGTTTACTACATGTGAAATATCTATTCAAACGCATGGCCAAACATTTCACTTCCTTTAACCGAGTGATATTTTTACCATAAAATAAAGTTGGATGGGTTTCCATCAGTAAATGTTATACATGCAGACGTAGTCTCATTTTTTCACCCTCCTTAAATAATTGATGTGGATTTTCAGGTTTTTAATGGCTCAATTTAGTGATCTGTGGCTATTTATTACCGTATCATCCACCAAAGTCGTATTCATTAATAAATCATACCCTACGATTTCAGCAATTTACAGTTATGTAAAAAAAAGCATACAGGACTTAGTGTTCTACTCTGAGGAACACGAGAACATAAAAAAATCTATATCGGAATACATATATATACTGGTAAATCAAAGCCATTGGTAAGATAAGATTTTATAACAAATGAACTAGAATTTAATTTTAATCTGATGCAGGAAACCAACAAGGGCTGAACTTTGTAGTAAAAGTTATTAAAGTCCAAGAACACTTTGAACTTAGTGAATTTTAACCGATTATGTTTACAATTCTCTGTGTAGTAGAATTTTTTTTCTTTTCTGAATCGAACTGATGATGAGGAATACGGATGTTTTTCTTTCACAGTAGGTTTCAGATGAATAAGCAAGTTTTAAAAAAAAAAATCTAATATGATTGGAAACAGATTGTTTGGCCTGTAAGAGCTGGAATCCGTGGGTTCTTTCCAAGCTTAATGCTCACACGATTTCCTCAACCCTCTACCAGAAAGTTGCTTTAAAATCCCTTTAGTAAATAAATTCTGAATCCTTTAATGGAATTAGTCTTTTTATAATTTAAAAAATAGCACGCACTCCTTCTAAAGAAAAATGCAGGAGGCATTTTAAAGGAAGGTACTTTTATGTAGTTTTAATTACAGTTAAAGGAATATATTAAAAGTTTTCAATTAATATTAAATATATCTCTGAGTTCTGATTAAAAAAACGTAATCAAAGCCTGATCATATATAACATGCGCTACATAATGAAATTTAAAAATTATATATGTTTTACACACGAAACAAACATATAATTTAATTTTAAAAGTGTAAACAAATAATTTAGCAAAAGTTTATATAAATATATATTCTAAAATGCTTCGTTTGCGAGTTACGAATAATGAAAAATTTCGCTTGGATTTCAGCTACCCCGGTGAAATGAGGTCGTACTGAAATTAAGGAGCAAAATTGGAGATATCTTATGGTTTTTGACCTGAAAAATCGAATAAAATAGGTCCCCGAACTGTATCTGCAGTTATTTTTGAGAAATCTGCGGTGAAAACCAATAAATTGGGATAAGATCCCCTGTTTTTTTACGTTGACGTACAATAACTTTGTTAAATGGGTAATAAACACAAAAAAATTAAACGAAATTAAAAATTAAATTAAATTAAATAATTAAAATTAGAGAGTTTAATTCTGAACAAAACTGTGTAAAATAAATTGAATAAAAAATTTTAAAAAATTAGAAAAAATTCCAATTTAAAAAACCATAAGAAATCACTAAATCTGCCTCTTAATTAATGTTCTAAACATTTTAGTATAACCTCATTCACGGTGATAGCTAAAACCCGAATGACATTTTTCACTAACCGTAAAACGAAGCATTTAAGGAAATATGTTTATTATATTGAAAATTGAACATTTTCATCTCTCATGAACTATCGTATGAAAATGATTGAAATTTGGTACACGTATGTAACTTCGATATGTAAAAATAAATATTTTTGTTTGTAATAAAATAACTCAAGTTTTAATTCTTTAATGGTTCAAATTTGCACCGAGGTGACCTTTAAGGGTTAATAAGATTAAAAATAAAAATTAAATTTAGAAATCTTGCACAAAGTTATTACATTTTGACGGTAATCTGAAAAATTATTAATTATTATCATTATTATAATTGTAATCGTAATTACGAATTCATTAAATAAAAATTCATAATTAATTAAAATAAAACTTTTAGCGGAAAGAGTGCGTTCAATTTGGCTTAAATTACAAGCAGAATTCGAAGATGAACTTCAACTATGTGAGAACACGTACAAAAAAAGCGGGTGGGTGGATTTTCCCAGATTGTTACTTGTAGCTAGTCAGTCTCAACTGGAGAGGTTCCAGCAGACCTTTCTGCCTCCTCACGTCGTTATTGGAAATGAAGTGAAGATTAATTGTTGTAAAAATAAATTTTGTGTTGTTTTAAATAAATTATAAAAACTGCGCTACGCTTTTATTTAACTAAATATTTTCATTACTTTTAATTTTAAAATTTAATAATTATTACATTTATTTATTTTTTATTTATTGGTTATTTATTAAATATTTATATAATTTATTTTTTACTTTTCAGTACATTTTTATATTTGTTAATATATTATATTTTTTTGTTTAAAATTCTCAATTTGATTTAAAATTCTTATTTTTTACTTTTTCGAGGGTTTTTCTAATTTGTTTCCTTTTTTATTAATGTTTATCTTAATATTAATAATAGTTAAATAAAAGCTTTTATAAAAAATATTTTTTTATATGTAATCAAATATATTTTTGTAATTTTTTTTTTATTTTTCCCATTATTTTCACAAGTAGAATAGTTTATAAAAGTCCCGCGAGAAGTTCGTGATACTCTGTATATATACATTTTATTATATTTTAATTTACACACACACACACACACACACACATATATATATATATATATATATATCATTTCACCATGGTAGCTGAAACCTGAGCTACATTTTTCACTAGTCGTTAACTCGAAAAACGAAGCATTTTAGGACATATGTTTTTTTTTTCCATTATTTTCACAACAGGTTATGAAAACCCCGAGAGAATTTCGTGATACTCTGAATATATACATATATATATTACATTTTAAACGACTACTACAGTAGTTCAATTAAAGATTACAAATCAAGCCTTTTTTCGTCTAAGAGATGTAAAACTGAAAGTAAATTTACCTATTTAATACACAGTTCACTTAAGATTGTCAAAATTCGTCACTGTCTTCAGGAGTTGTGTAAAAACAGGTCTACTAGCCGATCGAATCAGTGGAATCCACTGAAGGTTAATGTAAATGTTGTTAATCTTCCCAAATATTTTTGTCAGTCAGTATGTCTTTTTATCCATTTAATTTTTATTTTATATAGCACAACCGATTTATATGAAAATTACCGAAAGAGTTTAAATTTTGTTGATCTTTTTTTAATTTTTATTCATTTTCATCAGAAAAATTTGACAAAGACATCCATAGTTTGTAAAATGATTCTAAAACTACATTTATAATTTATTTAGATATTATTATAGTCTTCTTTTAAGTAACTTTAAAATTCATTAAGGAAATGTTTTCATAAAACACAATTCATAACACTAAATCTCTTAAGTGTAAAAATATAACGATATTTTATATTCAAATCATGATAATATTGTATATAAATTTACATAATTTATACTACAAGTATGTAATACACTTAGTAAATGTACTTTCAGTAACAGAAAGAAATAATAATAATAATAATAACACGTATAGAAGAAATAAAAGAAATGATATGACCAAAATTTAATAAAAGAAATGCATGAAAATTTTATTTCATGACGGCGATTTCATTCTTTCTTAGATGATCTTCCTTCGTCCTTTGAAAAGAGAGATACTGAATATGGAAGTTGCTCCCGTGGGTAAGAAAATACAGTAAGTCCCGCAGTGAGAAAATGTTAACCCTAGGTAGAATTTTAAAAACAGACTTAGCACGCTACTGTAGTATTGCTTCACAACTGCCTTTTAAAGTCATTCTAAATATCCCTCTTGTACATTATTCAACAACTCATTTTCATTTTAAAGTGATTTCAAATAAATGTTTTGTAAAAATAGATGTGTATAATAAAGTTATAAAAATGTACATTTATAGAAAATATATTACTAATATATACTCGTATCCAGTGCATACAAACACAGGAAAACTTTTATAAAACTGAATTAATTTAATAATAAAGCTAATTTTTTAAACGTCCCAATTACATTATATATTCGCTTTACTTTTCTTAGATATTTGGAAAAACATATATATTTATTAGCACAAATAAATTTATAAAATTTATGTATTATTTTATATATCTTTTGAATAGATACAAATTTATCTGTTTTCTTTACTCTGCTCTGTTTTTTAATAGTTCTAAATGATTTAGAAAATTTAAATTAGACTGAAAGATTGCCCAATTATTGCAAATACTAACAAATCACTACTAACATAATCTTAATAATAAATCAAAAAATGAGTTTTTTAATAGAATTTGTTTCGATTTCTAAACTTCTGGAAGTTTTTTGTTTATTTAAAAAGAATATTAAAAAACTCTAACTTTTATTTACTATTAAAACTGTTCTATAATTCCCTTTCAAAAAAAGAAATGAAATAAGCAAGACCCAAACTCCTCTTTCCTCATATATATATATATATATAAAATTTTATAAGATTATCAAAATACAACACCGACATCAGTATCAGGATCTATTCGTATTATATAAATATATATACAGAGTGATTCAAAGAAACGGGAAATTTAAAAAATTAAATAACGTTAATGAAAATTTTTTTTTTAATTAATTTAATTTCATGTAATTGTACAAATGTTGCCATTTTAGGATACATACATTTTAGTTTATTTTTTTAAAGATTACATCTTGCAGGTGACCTCCTCTTCTACGCAAACACTCACGAAGTCTCTTCGTTAAATTGTTCGTGGTTTGACGTAACATCTCAACTGGAATTTCCGCAATTGCTTCTCGGATCTTTGCCTTCAAAGATCCGACATTCATTTAAGATTTTTTTCTTCTGTTGTAGCAGGTCTACTGTGGAACACTTTGCTATTAAGGTGACCCCACAAAAAGTAATCGCAAGCTGACAGAAAGCAACGTGAAATGACACGTTGTACAAACAATCGGCGTACAGCTGCCATCGATATTCGTGCCGTATGTGACGTTGCTCCGTCTTGTTGAAACCAGGCTGTCTTAAGAATCGGTGGAAATCTCTTTTCTTGTTCCACAACAAAGGTTTCAAGCACGGCTACGTAACGACCCGACGTCACTGTAATCGCAAGACCGTTGCCATCCTCAAAAAAATAATGGCCTATAACACCGTAAGATGACATAGCACACCACACGGTCACTTTCCGGCTGTGCAACGGACGCTGGTGTAGCTGCGTAGGATTTTCTTGTGCCCAGTATCTGAGATTTTGCTTGTTAACAAATCCACTGAGGTGGAAATGCGCTTCGTCTGATATCCACAGTTCGTGAACAAACTCTTCGTTATCATTTATCTTCTGAAGCATTACATTAAAGAATTGTGCTCGCACAACTGCATCGTTCGGTTTCAGTTCCTGGATGATCTGCAACTTGTACGGATGGTATTGCAAGTCCTTCACTAACATTCTTCGAACATTTGAACTATGCAATTGTAAAGATGCTGAAAGACGACGGATTGACCGATGTGGACTTCGTGTGACAGCATCTTGTAAAGCTTGAACATTCTGTGGTGTACGGACGGTTCGTTCACGGCCTGGAGGTTTCTTTTTCATTGCCGAACCAGTTTCCTCAAAATTAGATATCCATGTTTTAATTGCATGTGTTGATGGAACACGGTCGTGCCGTCCCAGATTAAAATGACGGCGAAATTCTCTACGCGCTCCCTCCACACTGTCATTGTTTTTGTAAAACGCTTTGATAGCAAATGCATGTTGCGCACCACTCCAAGGATCCATGATAACTAAATGGCAGGTTAGGTTAGAGGCTGGCGCCACTTACAAAGTGGTACCAATCGCCCACGGCTACCAACACAACTTTCAAAATTTCCCGTTTCTTTGAATCATTCTGTATATGATCGATACCTTTCAGGGGAGGATTAGTAAACACTACGCTATTATTTCGCGACTGAAAGAAGAAAATTAATTATTTGTATTACTGTTTTTAATATTATTCACTTTAAGATTGTCAAAATACAACATCGACATCAGTATCAGGATTATTCGTATTATCTAAATATATACATATATGATCGATACCTTGCAGTGGAGAATTAGTAAACACTACGCTATTATTTCTTCACGACTGAAAGAAGAAAATTATTTATATTACTGTTTTTTTTTTCTTTCAATCATTCTTGTCAATGTTTGAACCGTTACACCGCTCGAAAAATATGGACTAAATAGAGTTAATTTCTCTGAAAGTAATGATGTTTATTTAACAGTTAATCCCTGACCTGAAAAGAGTAAAACTGTAACTTATGCGACAAAATATAATATGTAGCAGAGATAAACAGATATAATATGTTTAACAGATTTGTATAACATGAATAATAGATGTGATAAAGTTGGTTATATCTGTTTTGATATTATCATTGATTTGAATCATAAGCAAGACAATTACAATATATATATACGATAGACTGAAAGTCAGATTGCGCCTACTTGCAGATTTAAATTCTTTAACAGATCGAAAATTTTGATTACGCAGTTGGAAATAATCAACTACTAATTGTTGCACAGTTCATTTTTGTACCATTACTGAGAATGGAGATGTTTTAAGTAAAAAAAAAAGACAACAATTTAGGCTTCACCACTGATGGAAAATATTACTGCCATCCGTGAAGCAACAGTCTTTAATTCCATACGATATTTCCTAATTCTCCAGTACTGAAATGGACAAATTTGCATAAACTAAGGTAAAATTTGAAAATATTGAAGGAATTTTAATGCTGCACAATCAGGTATATTTACAACTATTACACTTTAGTACACAATTTGTTTCGGAAGCATTACAAAAGATCCTTTCAAACAGAAACAATCAGTTAAGCCGGAAATAACCTGAAGAAGTTTACGAAAGATTCTAAAGGAACTGGATTTTAAGTGTTATCAGCCAAAATTACTTAATCTGACAGAAGGGGAAATTTTTGGGAAATTTATTATTCGTTATGAAGCAGTTCTTAATTTCTTTAGATAAGAGTTATAGTCTGATGAAGCTTGCATCAAACTTAATAGTTCAATAACCAACATATTTTTTTTTATTAGTCTTATGAAAATCCTCGCGTGGTTAATTATGATTAGAGAAAATAAAATAAAATACCAAAAAGAAAATGAATGTCAGGAACTTACTTCTTCACTCGAAATGTATCAGTCCTTTAAAGTGTAACAATTTTATGCCTTGAAATTTTACAAGATGTAATCTCCGAACTATTAAACAACCTTGTGATTAAACCTCCTTTGTTCATTTGTTGTGCAGCATGTAACTTTTCCAGTGTGAACCGGAATGCCAAGGAATGACCACCATTTTCCTGTTTTTCGATGTCTTGCCATTTTCATGAGGGAATCGTCAGACATGGAATTTTCTTCAAATTAAAATAACCTGAATTGTCTCAAGCAATTGATTGAAAGCTCAGTTGATTTTTATAAATTAGAAAAAACTTGAAAAAACTTGATCGATAGAAATCTATAATTTAGAATTACTTCTTTAATTATTATTAAAGAAGTAATAATAAACAACTTTTTTAAAAAGTGTCGTTCGATTAATACTTGAGGATATTGACCTTTGTTACACGTAAATCTATATTCTGATTGTCTTATTATTACATTAAAAATGTAATATTTTTATCTTAATTGAAGTACAAAGTAAACTAATAATGTTACAACGAAGATAAAACATATGTAATATAAGGTAGACCATTATTAGATATAAACTTTAAATTGTATGTAATCAAGACAACAAAGAACAGTGATGAAATAGCGCACTGTTTTATAACCGTAAAAAGTAATGCCTGAGGTTCTTTACGTTAATACAGCAATGAATGGGAATTTCAAATCAGTTTTCCGATTCATTTAACGCAAAAGTAAATTTTCTCTTAAGATTTATTTGTAATTCAAAGAACGAACTTAATTTAATTAGCACCTGCATTTTCCGAGAATTACAGAATTGTTCTTTATTTTCATTTTATTTTTAATTAAGAATCCTAACAAGAATTACCTGTCACTTTGCAAATCTCTACACTCATTCGTTTTATTTTTTTTTAAATTTAAATGGAATTTCAGATATTGATTCTGACCTTATTTATTTTCAATCAAGAAAGAACTGCTTGCTATAAATTGTAAAATGCTATTTTCACAATCTTTCCAGCTACCTTCTTTATTAAACGGTATAATTTTTCACTATTAGTTTCCTAAAACAAATATTATTATTCTATTTTAAACTTTATTTGATTGCATCTGATTAATAAAGCTTATCTATCGACATTTATACTTACATAAATTTAACAACTAGAGGTGTATTATTACAAACAATGTAGTAGAATTATATACTTCATTGAAAATTTTATTAGGTTATTTTTTTTTTTTAATCCGAGTGCTTCTGACAGAAATGATGTTTTATAATACTCCTTTAAAAAATAGTTATTATTCAATAAATCTTTCATTACAAATGAAGTTAATTTTGAAATATCAAAGGAAATTACTGTTAACACTTCAGAATACAACTAAAAACCTATAAATTTATCAAATGAATTACCTAGGACAGATAGATGAATGAATATTTCAAGTCATGTCATTATTTAATAAACGTTATTTTTATTTAGTTAGCAATCAACAAATTAATCTTTGTTGGGTGGGTGTGTGTGTGTGTATATATGTATATATAAATATACACATATACACACACACACACACAACGATATATATATCGGGTATATGTCGAGTATATATATATATATATATATATATATATATATACCCGACAGACGTTGTCCTGACGCGGCATTATTCTGTAATAAATGCACACACATAAATATAAGTAACTTAATTATGTTAAAATTAGCAGGAATGTGTCCTAAATTACTACTAATTTTCACTTAACATCATTCTAAAAAAGTACCTCCTACATATTTTTTTAAAATTTAATAAAGTTGATGTTTCATAACCATGTTAACAGCATAATTAATGAATTAATAAAAAAAATTAAAGCACTGTAAAAAAGCAACGTAGTTAAAATTTTAGTCGAAATTTTTCTCATTTTTCTCATTCTTTATTTTAACATCTATTTTACCAAATTTTAGATAATTGTAAATTAAAAATAATTTTAGAAAACTTTTCATAAAATTAATCAGCTAAAACATTATAAATTCAATTTTTTTAAATTTACTTTAAACTATATTATAAGTAACTTATATTTTAATTTAGTAAATGTTATAATTTAGTTTACAAACTTAAATTTTTATTTTTTAATTAAACATTAAAACGTTATTTCAATAAATAATAATATAATATAATATAATATTCTCCATAAGCGCGCAATTCTAGCAAACTCGGCAATGCTTCGCTATTGCTAGATCTGAGTATACATACAGATTAAATGACAGCAATTGAAGGTTTCATAAAACCTTAAAAAACTGAACATTATCAATTTAACAAAATTTAACCTTTCACTTTATAAAAGTCAAAATGTAAATAAATCCAAATGGCAAAACAATAGCACTACCTATCGGATTTAATTCACACCACTCTCTAATCAAAGTATTCGGTGGAAAATAATTTTTTAACGAAAAGTGTTGTGGCTGCAAAATCATTACAATTAATACTGAGCATTAAGAAATTTACAAAACATTACGGAACCTTAAAAAATTTCACCTTTAACTTCATAAAATTCAGAATGTAAATAAATCCAATTGTCAGAACAGCACTACCAATTGGATTTAAATCAAACTATTCTCTAAATACGAATTTTAATGTAAGAACACTAAGCTACGACGCAAGTAACTGATATGCGAAAAAGCAACAAAATAAAAAAAATTCTTAGAATCCGATCGCAGCACCAACTACTGGGTTTGACTGATAAACCAAAAATTAAATAAAACTTCTAAAACGCGATCGCAGCTCTGCCTACCGGACCCAATTGTGAGCCTTAACCATCCCAAGATCAACAACACATAAACAAATTAAAAAAACATTTTCACTTCAATACTGTAACTTACACATTTGCACAATGTATATTTTTTAATTACACTTTAAAACGTTATTACAATAAATAATAATATAATATAATATTTCTCAATACGCGCACAATTCTAAACGCGATCGCAGTGCTGCCTACTAGTTACTTAATCAGTTGCGATTTTGTTTACATTGGCAACGGCCATACGGGCTCTTTGTGATTGGTCGTTGTGTTTGACAGCGGCCATCTTGCATTGATCTGATTGGTTTTCCTTTGTTTACATTTCCATCTGATTTATTAGCCTCTTATTTATTAAAAAACTGTTTTCTCGCGATTTTTTGTAACACAATAATAACACAAAATTACGAAATAGTTTTCTCAATTTGATCGCAGCACCAACTGTCGGGACAAACTAAAATTATAATAGAATATTATTGAATATTCGATAGATACTGCGATGGTAGTGCAGTCTGCCGGATCCAATGTAAAACATTCCAAAATCAACAACTACTTATAAATAAAAAATTAATTAAAAAAACATTTTCCAGTGGACCAAATTGTGAATCTAAATCATTCTCGAATCCCCTTGAACAGACACACAAAATTTCATCAAAATCAGTCCAGCCGTTTATAATAGGAGTTCACCTTCATACACACGCACACAAGAAATATATATATATAAAGATATATATATTTTTTAATGAAAAGTAGTTAAACTTTTATTTCATCAATAACTTATGATACATTTTCATTAGTATTGAATTATTATTTATCGTAAAATTTCTTTTACAGATTTTAATTTATTTAATATAAAAAATATTTTAATCAATATATTTAAATTTAAAAAAAGTTAAAAAAAAGGAAATGAAGTCTGATTTGAACCGATGTGCCAATATATATATAGAAATATATATATAAAGATATATATATATGTTTTTAAGCAATTACTTATTGTTCAACACTGGCGACCAAACTGCTCATTATCGGCTATACGACCTGCCGATTCTAACATTTGCTTACTCTGCATGGAGAGCTTTGTTGAACTCCACGCTCCAAAAGAAATGAGAAGCCGTCCAAAACATAGCGTTGCGGACGATATTTGGAGCACCGTGGTTCCTCAGAAACGTCACTTTTCGCTACGATAAGGCACACCCACCATATCCTAGGTGTGGGTGGCGCAGACTGTTCGGGAGAACGGCCGTGTCCGATAATGGCTATCTCCGGGACATTCATAGGTTATTGCATAACCTATGAATGGAAACCGCACGAAAATTCCAGCCGCGAAAGTGACCGTTTTCGAAATAAAATTTTGTTAAAACTATAAAAACCTAGACAATACCCAAGACCGTCCCACGAAGAGAACACGATTTTATTCCTGCTGCCCCGTAGGTGCTGGTACCGAAAGGACTTCAGCGGATCGACTGGAGGGGAATCACGCCGGGTGTACTAGGCTCAAGAACCAGTAAATAAATTTCACGCTGGTCCATACGGATAGCAACGCAAATTACGAAACCCGTCCATAAATAAAACTTAAAATTTATAACCGATGAAACCCACCCGATAATAGAAACATACAGCAGCAAAGGACATTGTCCAGGCTCTGTGATCTGTAATGAGAAATACTGAAACTCCCGCCATTCTTGCGTTCCGTTCTGTAATTGTTCAGTTTTAGTTGGAAAAATAGTAAATTTTAAGATGATAAAAAAATATTTTAATTGAATTTTCTTTACTTTTTTTATTCTTTGATAAAAATTAAAAGTTTCTATTAATAATGATGGCTAATTAGTACAGAGACTGGTAAAACTATTTTATCAAAAATACTAAGAATGCATGGGTATTATCACTTAAGTTTCACCGCCCCCAAAGATTACTTCAGTAACTAACGAATCAGAATACCGTATTTCCCTAACATATCAAAATTACGAAAACGGTTAACCAATCAAAAAGTCACTAATTCCCACCAACCAGAACTGTAACAGGAGCTTAATATCGATAAAGAAGTAATTTCCAACCAATCATAATCCTTGTTCTTTAACCAATCATAAGTTGAGAATAAAATTACCAGTTGGAACAAAACAATGTCTGACCGATAAGATACATACCGTCCCTGAATGTTGTTTAAACTATATTAAATACAATTAAAAATGTTACATTTAAATCAGACACAAAGACTGACAGCCCTCCAGACAAGATTTCATTTTTATAAAACACAAGAAAAACAGTTATCAACATTATTTTATCCGAAAATCATAAAAACATTATCGGTAAACCAGTCCAAAACCATACATTATTCAATATTTAAACAATCGAATGTATATATTGCAAGCTTTCAATTTAGTATGTGAAATATGTGCATTTACAGGTGTATTCTTTAAAAAATTCTAAAGGAAACTGTTTGTATGCAAGATAACGTATTAGATTTTTTTTACACTACATCATATATTTCTACTTAAAAACCGCAATTCAGTTTGCAAATGGTACGGTGTTTTAATGCAAAACAAATAGCGTAATGAACTGGATGGTATATTCTGAATGTAATAATCTAAAATATATTAGATAAAATCTTTGGAAACTTATAAAATTCCACAGTAGATATTGAATGCTTTTAAAATTTCAAAACAGATAACTTTTCACAATATGTAATATCAGTTTACTTTTCAAATACATGTATATTTTAACGGGTAATCGTAAAAATACATCTCTCAAAATATATAATCTTATATATTTCTTTTTTATTACGTTTGTTTTTTGATATGATATCACATATGGGGAAAAATATTATCTTTATTCTGAAACAAAAATATTTTCTTTATTTTGAAACGCTAGAAATATCATTTTTGTCATAATTTATAGAATTTTATAGATGATTAATATTACAAAATAGATTGTAATTTCAAGGTTTCTTTTAACTTAAGAACAATTTTTCAAATATCAGCCACGCAAAAATCAAAGAAGGGATATTTATTAGACCAAACATTGGCCACAATAACAGGATTAATTGGCAGCTAGTTTAACATAAAAACTAAATGATAAGGAGATAATGAGCCTAAGTGAGCCACATTGAAATAATTAAAAAAATTATTAAAAATCAACAACAATATTGATCCAATTTTGGAATTATTGATTCACATTTGGACTTTTTCAACATAATATGAAGATACAAGCGGTAGAAATTCAAGGTAAACATTTTCATCAGGATCTATCAACGATGAGAAATTGATAGGATAAAATTTCTAAAAGGAAATATACATGAATAGGAAATCTATGAGAAAATACATTAAGATATATCTACATAAATTAGACTTCAAAATTTTTGTTAAAAATTAAAACTGTAACAATTTTTACTTTCCCGGCGAATATAGCTTTTTTTCTTTTTCCTGTTTAGCCTCCGATAACTACCGTTAGATAATTCTTCAGAGGATGAATGAGGATGATATGTATGAGGGTAAATGAAGTGTAGTCTTGTACATTCTCAGTTCGACCATTCCTGAGATGTGTGGTTAATTGAAACCCAACCACCAAAGAACACCGGTATCCACGATCTAGTATTCAAATCCGTGTAAAAATAACTGGCTTTACTAGGACTTGAACGCTGTACTCTCGACTTCCAAATCAGCTGATTTGGGAAGACGCGTTAACCACTAGACCAACCCAGTGGGTTCGGCGAATATAGCTAGAATACCTGTAATAAACGGGAAAGTATGGTGATCATGTCAAAAAAGGGGTTATGAAAGTTTTTGCAAATCTTTACATTTTATGTTCCAAATAAATCATCTAGAGTAAAAAAAACACCTGCATATGTATCAGTGTCGCACTGCTTTTGGCCTTACATTTCTGTAATAACCGATTTTCTTACAATTTGACTCAAATATTTCTATATACTATGAATTGATATTTTTTTTTAATTTAAGGGGTAGGAGTATATCGTGAAAAAAAAATATGCTTTTCTTCAGAGGTATTTTAGAGAAAACTTTATAAAATAATTTTTTTTAATTATAATGCAAATACACCCAGTCTAAACAATTTATTTTCAAAAATCATTCCCCTTCTTAAAATTTAAATAAATATTTTTTGTTATTTTGTCCTGTTTTCCTTTGCTTTGATAGATAACCCACCGGGTTGGTCTAGTGGTAAACTCGTCATAAATCAGCTGAAGTCGAGAGTTCTCAGATTCAAATCCTATTAAAGTTAATTCTTTTTATTCGGATTTGAATACTACATCGTGGATAGATCTAGAACTTACTAGAGCGTACTAGATCTTAAGCGATTGGGTTTCAACTAACTACACGTCTTAGAAATGGCGGCCTGAGTTTGTTCAAGATTACATATTTACCGGTAGAGTTACATTTCACTAATAAGTCGCTAATGGCTTTAACTGTTGATGCGACTGTAAAAAAAAGATACTTTAAATGGTATTGAATGACTTGATCGGCGGAGCTGGGAAAATCATGCAATACTTTGCCAGCTATTTAAATACATGTTACTCAAACTTCTCTTCTCTAAAAAATGTTGAAATCAAGCTTACAAAATGAAATAAACACAATAAATTATAAAAAAAAAAAACATCAAATTATTCTATAATAAAGAAATTTAATTTTACTGGAAAGTATTTTTTTTATAATTTTTAACAAAATAATTACCACAGCAAAAATGGGGTAGAATAATAATTTTTTTTAAATAAAGTAGTAATTTATATTCTTCTATTAGTTTTATAAAACAATACTAGTAACCAAGAAAATATTACTTAAGCTTATTATTACGGAAGTATTAAACGTATTAAATAAGGGGGAAAATTCATATTTTATAGTTTTAACATAAACAGTTCAAGAGGAAATATATTAAAGCTTACGATGATGAATAAAGAAACAAAGAAAGTAGGAAGTAAGTATGAAAAAAAAACAAAAGAATATATAATAACTCTTACAGATATGGTTTGCGAAGAAAATTAAATTTTTCTTCATTAAAAGAGTAGTGGAAAGAGTTTAGTTAGTAAGTAGTAATATTTTATTAAATACAACTGAAAATTTTAAGTTTTAGTTACAGACAGACAATGTGGTTTTATAAAATTGTATTTGCATACCCTTTATTTAAGGATTTTAATTACTTTTATTACTCTAGTACGTAACATTTAACTGTAATAAATTTCTTTGTTTTATTATTCAATATTTTCCAAGCTAAATTTAATGATACAATATTTTATCATTAAAATTAAACTTTATTTTATATAATGAATTAAAATTTTAAAAGTATATTTTATTTCTTTTTTTTTTTTACTTTATGAAATAATTATTAAAAAAGTTTTCATTTAGATTTATGATGCTATAATATAAAAGATAAGTACTGTATTTATAATAGTTTACCATTACTCGCATTTTATTAATTCATTATACAAAGAAATGTAGTTATGTATATATTTCTCAAGAAATAATTTCTCAAATTTATTAAATAATTTAATACTTAATGTAATTATAATTTTTATAGACATTCGACCAAAAAAACCTAGTCTTATCCGAGTTGAAATCAGCGAAATCGGCGAAGTCAACTTATGTTTACAGTTCTAAACATGACCAAACCTAAAAATTGAAAATGAGGAAAACAATTAAAAAATACGTATGAAAACATTATTTTTCAGTTCAATTAGATTTGTAATAAAGAATACTTTCAGAAAATACCTCGAATTATGTTAGACAACTTTTTCGTCCATCTGATGAACCGCGGGAATCGAATATGTTACTTTTCCTCATAAAGAAGGTGGCATTACAAATCGCGCCGCTAGATAGCAGTAGTTGATAGTACTACATAGCGTACAAACAAAAACTTGAATGATAATGTACTTGAAATAATAAAATTTAAAAGAAAATATACTACAGCTTGTTTTAATAGTAAATGCTTTTATGTAAATGAAAGTACTGAAGATGAAACAATTTTTTTAATTCCCATTACTTCATTAGAAAAAAATAAAAGTAGTAGTTTACAAGAGATTATCCTACCCTACTAAACGGCATTTGTCTGTGTGTGCGTCCTTCTTAGCTTAGCACCGGAATGTACCGATCACTAGCGGAAAATCCCGAATCGTTAGTACATGTCTCGTGGTGGTCAGATGTATACTTGTTATATTATTATGTATCTATCGATATATATGTATATATATCGTTTTGATATATAGTTTTGGAAAAATTTACTACTTTTTAACCGGATCCGAATTTTCGGACGAAAATCGCAACTATCTCGAAAACAGTCGGTCCTAGCGCTCTGAAAAATGCTTTCGACACCCTGAATGATAACCCCACTCGCTCGTTGAATGATAATATTTTCAAGTGCTCCCGGGGCGCCGTTCGGAAATTGGGGTGGGGGTGCGATGGAGTCCCACCGTAATATCTCGGCAACCACTCGTCCGATTTTCACGATTCAAACGGCATATGTATCAGCAGGTCAAGCGCTAACTGTTTAATGCATCGGGTACACTCCTGATTGACCAAATATTGGTTATCTGGAAATTAAATCGTTTAGTCCTATGTTTTGATTGCTCACCCACCGTAAAACGTACCGATCCTTTCTTTCGCTAAATACGCTCAAACCTGTGCGCTAGCGCAGCTGTAAATTATAAACTTAAGAAGACTAAAAAGTAGAAAATAAAAAAAATTATTAAAAAGCTTTTTAAATATCATTCTTAAATTAAACGCACTAAAATGTAAAAAAAATAATTTTAATGCGTTTAATTTAAGAGTGGTGTTTTAAAAGTTTTTTTTACATATTTTTCATATATATTTATGTGATTGTTTTTCTTCATAAAATAATGAACTATAACAAGAAAGTAGGCACCGGAATGTACCGGTCACTAGCGGAAAACCCCGATTCGTTAGTATCAATTTCTAGAGTTAAATTTCTAATTTAACTTTCGTTATATCAATATTCATCATTCAAAATAAATATTTTTACACAAGAGGTAATCAATTTTGGACACCTAATAGCAGCTAGTAGCTGTAAATTGTTAAGAAAACACAAGAAACACGAACAGTAGGAAAACATTGCAAAAATATGATACGAATCGCGCGGCTAGGTAGTGTCTCGGCCTTTCACCCGGAGATCCCGGGTTCGAATCCCAGTCAGGCATGGCATTTTCACACACGCTACAAATCATTCATCTCATCTTCTGAAGCAATACTTAACTGGGGACTCGTAGGTTAAACAAAACAGGTAGCAGTAATTGATAGTACTAGGTAGCGTACAAAAAGTTTACAATTAGAACTATTTGAACTAATTGATGGAGAAATAAAAAAATTTCATTTAATAATAATATAAAGCGTGTGTCCACGAATACGATAAAAATCGAGGGTTACAATTACAAAATAAGTGCAATATTACATCACATCTCTTCGATTCGTGAAGATCATTATACTAGTTTTATTAAAAAAGGAAAAACATGGTATGAAGTGAATGATACGACTATCGACAAAAAGATTGGCCGGAAAATTCAAAAAATATATATTTGTTTGTTCTAGAAAGGCGATAAATTTTAATAATAAATCCATAAGATAAAAATCAGTAATTCATAAAAAAATAAAAGAATAATTAACAAAATTAAATTTTTTTGGATATCACGCAGATTTTGGATTTCCAAAAAAATTACAATGAAATTCTAAACCGTACTATAAGTCTCACAGATAACAAACTGATTCTAATATCAAAAAAGGTGAGAGACTACAATAGTACTATCAAAATCTGTTATTGATTTAGAATTTTGTTTAAAAAGAACACTTGGTTAATATAGAGACAATAGATATACAATAATAGGTAATAAAAATTACGTTCCATATAATAAGCAAAAAATTAGTTAAAAAACAACGAATAATCATAAAAACATTTCTGTAAATGTGATATGTATTACATATAACATTTTTTATCATAACACATTCAGAACGTCAAAGAAACTACGCTAAATTTTATTTTTACATATAAAAAATAAACGATAATTAACGAAGTAAGACTAGGTAAATAATCAGTACATCTATTGCTAAAAAAAAAAGATCAAAATATGAAAGAAAGTAATGCAAAACGCATTTACTTCATTTTTTTCTGTTTATAGCCCTTAGTAAAATACTACGTTATAAAACCAATTATATATTATAAACCAATACTAAAATTAAAAAACAAATTTTTATCACGTTGAAAAGTTAAAAACTTGAAATAATATTGAATATTTAAAATAAAGATAATACCAGTCATAGTGAAATATAAGGTGAAAATTACTTTCAAAAAAACATGTAACTGAAGAAAAGATGTTGAATCACTAATAAGTCAACATCCAATATAAAACGCTAATAGATGTTTAATTGTGGCAACAAATTTATAATTTTCAAATTTAACCAAAACTGTGGTAATGACTTTATACTACCCCTGATAATTATCTGGGTTTGTTTAATAAATGAAATCGGGCCGGTAAGAGTTTTGTAACAGATTTTTCTATTTTTTTGCTTATTATATGGAATGCTTAAAACATTTTTTATTTTCTATTATTGTATATCTATTATCTATATATATATATATATATTTTAACAAAATTCTAAATTAACAACCAATTTTGATAATAGAAATGTAGTCTCTCACCTTTATTGATATAATAAATATCATTTTGTTATCTGCGGTACTCTTACCGTACGGTTTACAATATCATTGTAATTTTTTTGGATCTAAAACTGACAATGGCTTAACAGTGTCCTCAAATCTTGCAACTTTAATTAAACTCATTTCCAACAGTGAAATTTTACAGCGACGTTAGTCGGGTGGCAACACAATACTCTTTTATTAATTTCAAATATTCCTATATTTTTTACATAGAACATTTATATATAAGTTGTCGGAGATGCAAGGGGATCTTCTTGAGGAAGAGAGCTGAATCGATAACATGTAGCTGTCGATCCGATTGATTTTAACTGTCGATTGAGTATTCAGGTGATTGTTGAAGCAGATTTTAATGTAACTACTGTAAATTTACCTTCTAAAATTTACCTCCGCTAATCAGTTCTCTCTCTTTTTCTGTTTAGCGTCCGGAACCACCGTAAGTTATTACTTCAGAGGATGAATGAGGATGTTATAAACGAATGTAAATGAAGTGTATCCTTGGTCACTTATAGGTAAACCATTTCTGATGTGTGTGATTAACTGAAACCCAACCACCAAACACCGGTATTCTCGATTTAGTATTCAAATCCGTATAAAAGTAACTAGCCTTTACTAGGATTTGAACCTTAGAACTCTCCACTTTGAAAGTTAGCTGATTTGCGATGACGCGCTAACCACTCGACCAGCCCTGTGGGCTGTACGCTAACCATCTGATTTAGTTATAAATAACTACTACCATTTATAATAATGGAAACTAATTTTCCGGGTTATAAAACAGAATAAAACTGCAAATAAATATATTTTTGTTTGCTAAAGAATTAATACAACTAGATGTAAAAACTTACTTGCCAATTTAAATACTTATAAAATATTTAAAAAATAGTAATAGAATTAACATTACAAAGAAATTTTATAACTTAGGAGAATTTAATTTATTCAAATATGATTTCAAACAATTCAGCTCGGTGGAGAAAATAAAATTTTTTTAAAAATAAAAAAATTTAACATCCTTTTCTTTAAAAAAATTAAAAAAACAATCAAATTCGTACTAAAAAATAAAAAATAATTTTGTTTTCAAGAAAATTATTCACTTAATGTTTCATGTAACATCAGAGAAGATAGCAAAATTAGCAGATTACCGTAATGTTTGCAGAAAAGTATATAATGGTTAAAGCATGAGTTAAATGATTAATATTATATAAAATGTAATCATTTTTATACTATCAAATGGAAGTAAATCCAGTCAATCAGATGAAAATAGCAGAAACTAAATTTTTGAAAAGTTTTCAAGTAAGGGGATGATCTATCTGAAGGATGATCCTATTAACTGAACGTAGCTCAACGTTGAACCAGGAAGTGATGTCCTAAATTTTTATCGGCTTAATCATTTACGAAGGATAAAATATTAATGGAAAAACCTAGGTGACCGGCCGATGAGATAGCGGAACAAGTCGTAATACCTAATTCTTTAAGCAAAGAAAATCGTCTCTGATATTGTTCAGTTTGTTGGATGTAGAGTGAAGACTTAAAAAAAAAATAATAATAAAAGAATTAGTAAATAAATAATATATGAACCTTTTAACAAATTCTAGAGTCAAAGATAAGCCATAAATGATAAAAATTCTAAAATTATTTTTATAACAAACTTTATACAAACAAACTAAATAAATGTATTTATTTAATACATTATGAACGTATGAACATTATGACAGTATGAAAGTCTACGTGTAATTTTTAGTATACTTATCAGAAAAAGTGTTTTATTGCATCTTTGTGTTTCATATTGTGTTTCACAAAATTGCCAAGTATAACCCTAATAAAGGAGAAACAAAGACGTGAGACATTACATGCGAAAAAATATTAAGCTACTATTTCACCTCTCATAGTATCCAAAACGGGAAGAACTACCGCCTTATACACTAAATATCTAGATCCAGTGTTTAATGCTGCGTGTAATAAGCGTTATTTATTTTTTATAATCATTATTCTGGTCAGATATTTTATAATTATTTTTTAATTCCACGTTAATATACACAAATATGATTTCATTACTGATTTTTTTTTTCTTGAAAAAAGACTACAAAAATCTTTTTTTTAACTACATTTTAACAAGAAAAAATTTCACAGTTCAAATGAAACAACAACAAAATTCATATAGGGCTTTTAATTGCCTAATAATTAACCTTTTTCTATCGTTTTCGTTTAATTTGAGGACTTTTAAAAAAAGGTTTCCAATTATCGTCCATTTTCCAAGTAATAACCATTTTATTAACGAATGATTATCTTTTTAAATTTAATAATCATTAAGCTTTAGTAAACTAAACATAAAAATGATTGTAAAAAATAAAATTAACCTTTAATATGATGGGAATTAAGTGTATTTCAAAAGAAAAATTCTGCAGATTATCATAGTCAACAATGATGACTATAGTACATAGTCGGCAACAGCGCCGAAACACTGAAATACTGACTTGGTTGGCTAGTACATAATAACGTGATGCTAATTCAAAGGAATTCTGACGGTAAGATAGGTGAGTTCAAAATATGAATCAACCAGCAAGGGAAGAGTATGTAGGTAACTAAGTAATTATTTTAAGAATAGCAAGAGAAAAACCGGTCTAAACCGAATATAAATGCTACTATTTTTAATTGCGTTACAGAAAATGAAATAGAAATGTCGTCGTTTTAAATACAATTAATAAAAATAGATTTTTTTATTCGATCTTACTGCGAAATCTTTTATTTTTCGTTGATTTACTAGTAGGCCATTATATTAACATGATATTAATGCACCGATTTAATTAATATCAGTCGGTTTAATTATTATGTGGGCCTATAAGATGATAGAATAAATACATTAATTTACAAAATAAGTACGTAGTTTTGTCAAGATGCCAAAAACAGTAACCGGTTAAACTATTGCGAAGGTTTAGATAGTTGATAACGCAACATAACTTACGAAACGGAAAATTCCGTTCAACAACGATTGGATAGTTCGTAACTCAACCGTATCGTATTTACCAACAGAGATTGAAGAATGCATCTGCGTGCCGGTTGATACTTAAAGTGGGTGTAACTGTAACTGACAGTTTGAAGAAGAAATAAGGGTGTGCTCTGCATAACATAAGACAGAAGAAAAAAGCTCCATTTTCTTATGTTTTTTGAAGTATAAAACGCCACAACAGCGGGAATATATTACAACAGTTTCATATATTTTATGTAAACAAAGACCTTAAAATCGGTTGCAGTTTTGGATTAAGGAAATGAAAAGAATAACTTGCTTTTCTCCGGTGCAGATGGGAAATAAAACAACAGTGAATAATTTATAAGGAGGCAAGATGAATGTGGGAGACACTGTTAAGGGATGGGGTTGCATTTCCATACTGTATATTCGACGAACAACGAACAACCAGCGTCGAGTCGAGTAGAGTCAGAGCGTAAGAGTAAGGCGCGGTGTGGCGGTAGCATCGAGCGAGATCAGTACTACCGAGTTGACCTAGAAATTGCACACATCTTCCTCCCTCTGAGACCTACCATCGCCACCCACAGCGTGTTCCATCACTAGGAGGAGCATCCGACTCCACATACCTCCTCCGTTTCTTTTTCTTCTTTTATTATTCTTCTTCATCTTCATCTACTTCAAACTTCTTTCTCCTCCTATCCGTTCTACTTTTTCTCTTTAACTAAAACCACTACCATCATATTCTCAACCAAAAACAACCGACAACAAAACCTCTGATGATACTTTGCGATACGTACTTCTTATTTAAAGTCATTAATTATAAATTTCATACAGGATTTATGCAGGCATGGAACTATTAAATTCAACTAATGTAACTAAAATTACTTTACAAATAACATACGTTAGTGTAATTTACCCTCGGCAAAAACATCTATAATACCGTAGATTAATCACTAGAAGAGGAGTGTGTTGGTACATTTAAAAATATTAAAAAAGGAACACAATTAATAAAAGTATTTTGAAAACACTGGCAAATATAACTAAATAAAATAGTTCCATTAAAAATTAGTATTCCATGTAGATAATTTTTTTCCTAACGGGATGTAAGCCCGATTATAGTTGGAATTGCTTAGTATAAACTCAAAGTTCACTAGATATTGTAATTAACTGAACTTAAATCGCAAACGTTTTTCTGTAATGCAGAAAAAGACTACAAATATAGTTAAAAGTAACCGATATCAATTTTAGTCAAAATAAAGCCTTGCGCAGTTGAAAAGTGCTCACGTGGACTTGAAAAAATGTTGGAGAATTAGAGAATAGCTTATGAAAAGTAAGTTATGGTATGATAACATTCAATAAAATATAATGCAACATAAATGCTGGGTGATTCAAAAAGGATTTCACAACTTTAAAAGCATACAAAAATTTATTTAAATTTCTTACACGTTCGGTTGATGTCTCATTTCATTACAAAACACATCAAGTTTTCATCAGCGTTTTCACCACTGTTGTTAAAAATGGATACATTTAGTGGTGCGGAACGCTCGCTGTGTTTTTGTGTTTTATTTTCACAATTTGCAGCCTACAACTGCAGTTCAATGTAATTTCTGTAGAGTACAGTAGGAAACCTCGTAGTAGGTACACAATTTATTCTTGGCACCAAACCTTCGTTGAGACAGCTGATCTGTTAAACATACAAAATCACCAGGACGCCCATGCGTCCCTGAAGTTGATGGGGAACAACTCAGACAATACTTTTCACGTAGTCCGAAGAAATCAAATCGACTTGCGTCACGTGAGACTGGCATTCCAAAAACGTCTGTTAGACGCGTATTACGTAAACTATTGCACTTTTTTCCCCTCACTTCCCCTGTGCCGGACCTACAGTTAAGTATAACTCGGCGCAAGGGAGTGTCCTTAACTCTAACGATCCTTCCCATCTACCGGCTGTACGTCCGGAATGGCGGGTCGTCCCGCCGGTCGGATCTTAAATGTTTTGTGTCCACTCAAGCGGGGGTACACCATTGCTGAATCCCCCCCCCCCAACCGGTTTTTGGTCTCTTCTTTAGTAATCCCTTATCCTACAACTCCCTTTGAGTCCTTAGTAGCTTAGGGGTTTCATTTCTGTTTTCTCGTTACCTCTGCACCACACGCCCTATGTAATTCCTCAACCGAATCTTTAAGTTATATCAATTACTTTTTATATGCTTTTTAAAGTTGTTAAGTCCTTCTTGAATCATCTGGGTATTTTCGTTTTACTACCTACAATGTAAACATAAATATTCTATAAATAACTAAAATATTTATCTTTTGAGTGAAGCAATTTTAAATAAGCCACTGTCTATCTACAAGAACTTTTTTTAATAGTTGTGATGTAAAACGCCTGAAATTTACAAGAAGCATATTTCGTCAATTTACTTTCCATAACAGAAACTATGTTCTCTACATATCTCTGTGTGAATAGAATGAAATTCTGACTTGTAGGACTGAAATCAAATTCAAGTTTTTGAGATTCAATGGTTATCAGATTATACATTAAAGTATACACTGCGATTCAATGAAAAATCACTACAATCATAACTTCCCTTAACAAGGAAAGTTAGCTTGTGATCCTGGTTCTTTTTTTTTTCAGAAATTCTGTGATATATTTTTGTAAATATTAACTGTTAATTATAAATTGGGACGTTAGTATAATCTCGAGGATGATGTCAGATAAACATACGTAGTGGTGCTCTTAAGTTAGTAAAAAAAAGATACAGACTTAAAAATCCTTCATCTATCTTCTCTCTTGGATTGAACTAGAATATCTTTTTGATTATTTTTAAAGTATATAAAAACATTTTTAAAATAAAGTAGCTTATTTATATTATTTTACGAATACAAAAAATTCTTTTAGGAATTCCTTACTACTTTGACAGTATGACTGAGTTTCTAGTTAATTTTTACAATATTTATTCAGTGTCATATACTTTCTTGGTTAATTAAAAAATAGATTCACATTTGACTCTTTAATAATTCTTCCATTTATTTCATATCATTTTTTGTATCACAGAGTTCAGTTCTTTCATGGTTTGTAAGAACATTTCTTTTCTCCTTATAATAACATTAGATGTAGTTCTTCCATCACCTAGAGTATTAATTATCTTATCTGCTCCTTCATAGAACTTTTTCTTTTCAATGTTTCCATTTCTTATTTATTTTCTTTCAACCCATTTTCATTAATATATTTAAGTTGTGATATTTTACTTCATGATAACTACTTATATTAATTATAAAATTATTTTCAATTTAACTTTTTAATATCAGATAAAATAAGTAAATAATGATGAATATAGTTGAAAAAGTTCGAATGAACAAGATTTTTAGTATATTTCTTTCTTTTCAACTGAAGTTTCTGAATTAATAACTTGTGTGAGAAATCAGAACAATATTCTACCACTATTTTTTGGTAAAGCATTAATTCTATATTTTTTTTACACATTAGGCGATGGCTACATTATGAATCTTTAATATATGTATATATCTTTAACTTTTTTTTATAGACTGTCATTTTATTAATATACTATTAAGGGTTCAGCTATTAATCAAATGCTAAGTAGATGGTTGATAATGTTAAACTTCTTATAACAAAATGTTTTTAATAAACTATATTCAAAGCAATACATAATATACTTATGAGTTTTAAAAATACTTTTTTATCGCATCTAGACAATCTAGACAACATCTAGACAATTTTATCGCAACTTAAATCTGCTGTGAATAAACAAATTATCCGGATTGACAGTCTTTCGTAGATTAATCTTATGTTAACCTTTGTAAAAATCTTTTTTTTAAATACCCTAACCGAAATAATACCTACTTTCTTTTTCGGTATAAAATATCCCAAGCTAGAAGTATTACAAAAACTGAGTTTTCGTTCCCTTCTTCACTAAACCGAAACAAATCAGCAAACTAACTCTAAAGAATCAGGTCGAGAAGCTAGTTTGGGCCAGTAGACGGATGAGACTACTCAAGAGTCCTGGCTCGGATGGCATACCGGTCGAAATAGTCCGAATCTTAGTGCAGGAGACACCCGCGGAAGTCCTCCGAGTATTTAATAACATGCTGCGCCGTGGCTCCTTCCGGAAGATTGAAAGTGGTCGAGGTTGGTCTTGGTGAAGAAACCTGGCATGGTAGAGGCGTCCACTTCGTATAGGCCCATCTGCCTTATTAATAATCTCACAAAGCTTTTCGAGAGAATGCTCGACGCCAGGCTCCGTGAAGAGATTATGCTGAACGGAGGACTGCACGTGAGGCAATATGGCTTTCGACCAGGGCGGTGTACGGTCGATGCAGTTGACGCGGTGACGAAGATTGTGGATGCATCAGCGGCAGGCACTTGGAGGACACGCAGGATTCCGGTGATGATACTACTCGACGTCCGAAATGCCTTTAACTCCCTCAGCTGAGACTCCATCTTCCGGGCGCTGAGGGGGAGGGGTGTGAGCGGCTATCTTAGGAGGACAAAGATAAAATAGGATTGACAAAGACCGAAGAGGAGGTGACATGTACCGCGAATGCCGCTATCGAGATGGTCGGTGAGTGGATGGCCGAGGTGGAACTGCCATCTGTCCTTTGATAAATCTTTGTTTCTCCCAATGGCGGGAAGGCGGCGACTGATTCCTTTCCCGATTTCGATAGAGGGAGCGATGGTCCAATCACGAGAGGCCGCCAAGTAACTTGGAGTGTGGTTGGACCATAGGCGGTCATTCACTCGTCACGTACATGTGGTGAGTGAGAAAGCTGGGCAGACTGTCAAGAACTTGGTTAAGTTACTATCGAACCTCCAACGTTCGATAGTATGGCCCCGTATGTCGAAGCGGATGCTGTACGCACGTGTGGCGACCTCAATTCTTCTTTACGGCGCCCCAGTGTGGAAGAGAGTCATGGCCGGTAGGGCGTAACAGAAGACTGTTAGAGGGAGTACAGCGCCGTATGGCTCTTAAGGTGGCGTCGGCATACGCCTCTGTATCGACTGAGGCGGTGCCGGTGGTGACTGAGATGCTGCCACTTCAGCAACTGGTAGCGGCTCGTGCACAAGTTTATCAGGGTGCGGCTAAGAACGATGCTGTCTACAGGGATTGGCAAGCCAGGTGGTATCTACGAAAGGGAGGTGGACGCATCGTTTTTGTTCGCGCACATTGAGCCGTGGGGCGGGAGAAAGTTTGGCGAACTGAAATTATGGCTAACACAATTCCTGACCGACCATTGGGTCTTTCGCTCATGCCCGTGTGAACGAAGAAGAGCTGAAGACCCCTTCTGCCACTACTATCGGGAGTTGACACGCCGGAACACATGATATTCCAGTGCCCGCGATGGAACAAGAAACACCGCGGCTGTACTGCCGTAACTGGGCATCTCGTGGTGAGGACCATCGTTGGAACGATGCTACGCAGTTAGATGGACTTTGACACTGTCACGGGGTTTGTGTCGGAAATACTGCAAATGAAATATCGGGAAGCTAAAGGGGTAAGGGACAGCTTCATACGGAGCTGCCGTTCGCCCGTGCTTGCACGAATGGTCGGTGGTGATGAAGTGCGGGAACTCTCGAGACCCTGAGCTAAACGACTGAGCCCCGGCGGGGCCGTCCCTCCGTGAGTGTCCCCGTTAGAGGCGAAGCACAAAGGACCGAGCTGACTGATGGAGGCCGGGGACGGCATAGCCGGACCTGCCGTTTCCCTCGTCTGGCGACTAGAAGCAAAGCACCTTCCGGAACTGTGTTCATGCTTACTTGGTGGTCTGGTTCCGGGAGGCAGGGGGAAAACCCCAGAGAATGGATCGGACTTCGATGAGGGAGACAAAGTAAGACCACTGTCCCGGTGGGGGATCCCTGCGGGTTCCTTATTTGAGGCATAGCGTCAAGACCGGAGTCCCGGTGGGTGGATCTCTACGAGGTCCCCTCATTAGAGACATGGCGACTAAAATACCGAGCCCCGGCTGTCTGGGGGAAACGTCAGTTGTCGGCCAGGCAGTTTGTGGCGATGGCACCCCCTGCAGCTGTGTTCATGCTTGGTTTCGAGTCTGGCTTCAGGGCGGATAAAAACTGATGAACTCAACAAAAAAATCCAAAAAATGGCTCTCAAGATTTTTACTGGTAACGTAACAAAGTTTTTTGTTCAATTCATTAAAAATGAATATTCTCTTTATATAGAAATAATAAAATTTTAAAAAAAATTACACTGTCGGTTTTAAACTGGAAAATTTGAAAGATATTTACTGCATGATACAAAGCCAGGTATTTTGGTTTCTGTCATTAAAATGATTTTACTAAGAAAACAAATGTTATTAGATAATTACTGGATACTGCTTAGTTTATCAATTTTTTTATTGACTGTTTAACAAATACCTTTCTCATTAAAAATTATTTTGAAGAAATCTGTAAAGATTTTGATAGTTTTATTTTGTCATAGTAGAATGTAACCCGAATTATAGTTGGATAGATTATTTTGTCCTGTCTCAAGCAGATCATTCCTCATACAGTCCCATTAATTGAAACCCAAAATGAATGTATATCAATAAAAGATTATTAAAATGCAATTAAAAATGATATACTGCTTATAAGGTTTAGAAGACTATTTAAAAACTCTCTTCTTAAAATAGTAAAGTGAACAGTTTATTAAACCGTAGGATTCAATTTTTATATTTTTGTTTTTACGTATTCATAAACAGAAAAGTAGAAAAATAATGTTCATCTAACCTAGAAAGGAATCTAACTGATGGAAACTTAAAAAAAAATAAATAAATAACTGTGTACTAATAAAATAAACCCATATCAAAATCAGTTATCAAGTCAGCATTTCTAAAAAATAAAGGTACCTAATCATCTCAGAAAGGTACATATTAACTCATTTTTTCCAATCACACAACTGGTGTATAAAAAAAAAAAATTATAAATATTATCTTTAAAAATATTATAACAAATCGCATGGACACAACAATAAACAGAAAAAAAAATTGCCGAAAGTTAATATCAGTCGAAATGGATGTTTTATGCAAAATTATGTATAGGTAGCTCAAAACAGTATCTAAGATGCTGCCATCAGAAAGTGACAAAAAAGAATTAGAGGGAATTTAGTCTGACAGTAGAAAGAAAGATTGACCAATTTATCGGTATAATTAAGATTTCAAAAAGACCATAACAATTCTAGAAGAAGATAATTGTACTACAGGCATTTAATATGGGGAAAATACTTAAATCAAGAATATTTTTTGGAAATAAATAAGAAGTAAAATTTACATTAAGATTTTACGATTTTTATTTCATTTGTGTAGCAAAATTTTTCGACATGAATAATTGCATTATTTTCTTTTATTACTTGAAGTTTTATAAAGTTTTTATTTACGTTCTTTTCAATTTATTCATAGCATAAAGGGTGCAACTTATTGAGGTTTCAAGATTCATCTATTGTATTCCTGCTTCTTTGTTACCGACTGCCCTTTCTCTCCCTCCTTTAAATATTAAAATATACCGGTAATCGTATATTACTGAACGGCCTGAAGTAATATAATCATAAAAGAAAAAAATGAACCCAAAAGAACTGTTCAGATAACTATGGTTATTAATTTTGTTGAATATGAAAAATATCTTTTAAGGGAATTCGTGAATTTACAGCCACCCAAAATTTACCTGTGGTTTAATTTTTGTAAAAAAATCAAAAATAAATAAAAATAGTAATGTTAATCATACAAATAGTATGAGGACCGATTTGTAAGGTAGATTATGCAGATTATATTTTTCTTATATTTTTTTTTATTACTCAGATCATTAAGCGTTCTCTAAAACTAAATTATAGCACAATTTTTTTAACTGAAAAATAAATAAATAGCAATTATTATTTTTACTTTAATTATTTTATCAAATGTTGATTTTTAAATCGAGCATAATTAATAATTATTTAATTAATTAAATTTTTTCGTTTGTAAAAAAATTAAAAATAAATTTGCCGGTACAAATTTTCATCAACTAATTAAGAAATAACAAAAGAAAAAAAAATATTTGATTTTTTCCCCGAAGCCAATAACAGAATAATTAAAAAAACAGTAATGTAAAATAAAATTCTGCTCACGGAAAGCTTAGACATGTTAAAATAACAATCATGTTTACAAATAATTTATAAGATAATTAATTGTTTTGAACTGTAGTGTATATTTAATAAATAAACAGTTATGTACATACAGAAATTAGATTTTAAGTAGCTTGTAGAATAATACAACTTTAAATATAAATACATTATTATGTAATCAGAGATAGAAACGTATTATTTTATACCATACAAAATATAAATATATGATCTCAAATAGAATTAATCCGTATTTAAAATGCTTAACGTAATGAATTATTTTTTTAGATACAAAAAAACACATATATACTTAATATTAAAATATTCTTAATAAAACAAAAAGAACAGGTGGCACATATAGAATAGGGCTACATCAGAAAAAATAGGCAGGAAACTATAAAATATTCTAGGTAAAAGATCGGAAGATGAATGTCACATATAAAAAAAAAAAAAAACAGGAAATACAAAATATTAAAGAAAAAATTTTGAAAAACCTTGTTCATTATAACTTAAAATATTTTTGATGACAATTTTAAACCAAACTGATAGACTTATTAGTGGATTCTTCTTTCAAAAAGCTTGCAGTTTTTATGGAAATAACCTACACAACATTACATTAAATAACACATCAACATTTTACTGGCTATCTTATATATAAATGCGAAAGTTTATCTGTTCGTTTGTTTGTTTGTTTGCAATATCACGAGAGAACCAACCGACCAACTCAGGGAAGGTTTGGCCCATATATCGAGGCCCTAGCACCCTTGGGGGTGAAGTAATGAATTAAAAATATTCATTAAATTAACAAAAATTAATCCCTTTACTCCACTATATTTCTGTCAACATGGCAACAGGGACATAATGAAATAAAATGACAAATTCATTTTACTTTAATGAATATCTGTAAAATATTTAATATTCATACTACTATGTTTACTACTATTCTGTCTTCTGCTTTTTTTCTTTTTCAATTACACTGGAGAACAAAAAGAATTGTTTTGATCTCGGGAATAAAAATATGTGATTCTGTCAGTATTTTTCCTCCTGAATTCAAATATGATATCGGTTTTTTCCCATCACGCAAGGATTCTGAGACACATTTATAATTTCAAACATTTAATACTTTCTGCATTCTTAATTACACAAAATTCAAACATCTGACTCGCCTAAAAAGTAAGAAATGACGATTTTCTGCCAAATTTTCCCTGTGGAGCATCTCTCTTGATGGTCCAACAATAATCGGCCAGCGTATTAGAATACAATTTACCTTGATACCTCTTTCCCATAGCTGAAGTCTCCTGATGAAAGTTTTCCTTATGCTTATAACTCACTGCGCCAAGATTTACCGGGAAGAAATCTAGGTGCAAGTGCAGGAAGTGTACTTTTAAGGAAATATTACAACCCACATTTTTATAAGATATTATAAGATCGTTGACAATATCACGGTGATTTTCCGTCTTTCGATTTCCCAAAATCTCTGAGTAATTTTTGAATGCAAGCCAGGCTCTGCTTTCTACAGTGGATTCAATAATCCTCAAACTTTTCATCAGGCATAAGGGATCGTATTTCTGGACTCACAAATATTCCTTCTTTAATTTTTTCATCACTAATTTTACGAAACTTCTGTTTTAAGTACATAAAACCAGGAGTATTTTCCATGGCCTTGACGAAATTCTTCATTAATCCTAGTGTAATATGTAACGGTGGTAGATACATATTTTTATACAACGGGTTTTAGATTATACAACGGGTCATTTTTTCACATTTTTCTGTAGAGGAATGACTGATTCGCGTTTAGGCCATTCTTTTCTAATGAAGTGGTTTTCTCTGTCCCTGCTATTCCATTCACACAAAAAAACGACAGTAGTTTGTGTAACCAAGCTGCAGACCAAGAATAAATGCAATTACCTTCAAATCACCAGAAATATTCATACATTGCATATTGAAGCTTTTCCAACATAAATTAAAAGCTTTCATATGTTTCTTTCTTACTAGCAGAGTGAGCCACGGGTACTGATAGGAATTTATTGCCATTATGCAGAAGCACAGCTTCAAAACTAGCTCTAGAGGAGGAATGAATGAACAAGCGCCATTCTGTTATGTTCAATATAAAGTGTCTCCATAAGAGAAGAAATATCATTACAAAACACTAAGACATTTACTTGAGAAAAATAGTCATTAAATTCAGAATGACGATTACGATAAGAACATATCTTTCTATTCTTTTGAAGAAGAATCCATCCATTTACCCGGGAAGCAAGCATTTCATACTGTTTTTTGGATAACGTTAAATCTCGTATGAGATCGTTAAGATTTTGCTAAGTCAGTAAATGAGGCTCAGATGAACTGCTTTGTTCAAAAGTTGTATCACCAGAATCTGTTTCTTTTTCTTCCTTACTTCCATTAGACTCTGAGCTCTCTTTATTTAATGTCACATGTTCTAAATCTCTGCATGGGCAATTTTTCGCAGTGTAGAACTGGTATCATTGCAGATTGCAAGTTAGGGTACACCACAACTACATGTTTTGATTTTGACGTAATCCCTTTAATGTATGTTAAGCAGAAATAACAGTCAGAAGAATGATCTTTGGGTTCCCTTAAAATCATAGGGATAACAAATGGCATGTGCCATTTTTTCATACAGTGAGAAGCCTAGAACACGATAAACAACAGATATGTGAGACCCAGAGCCTTGCTTGGAACTCGACTTTAACCCAAAATAAAATTCATAACACTTTTTTTTTATGGAGTAAGGTTTCGCCTTTGGAATTAGTGTCACTTCACCACATACATAACAAAAATTGTTAGGATGATTTAACAAACTAGGCATTTTGTAACTAACGACTAATTTAAAAAAATAAAGTTGTAAATATGTAATACACAATAATTTAGACACACAAAACACTCACAATGACGAGTTTACTGATTCACTACTATCTCTCAACTGGTATCGTTCGTATGAATGTGTGCTACACTAGATTACGTTTATACATGTCTACACACTTCTGAACCTGCATAACACCAGCAACGCTACCCTTTGAGTTAGCTCATTTGGTTCCATCATATTTACACTAGGAGCTTTTACTTGACAATGGACAAATGAACGAAAATATTTAAAAAAATTAAAATAACAAAAAAATTGTGGGTGATGCAGAAATTCCGAACACATATTTGAAAACAGGATTAAAAACCTGCATTAAGTACACGTACTCGAGAGACAAAAATTATATTGACCAGTGTTATTTGTAAAATCTGTACACTTCCTTCTTCGTCGTTTCCTTTTCTCTTTTCTTTTTTTTGTACATAACGTCCCTTTTCATTTTCATTTTTTCTTTTTCCTTCCATGTAGTTTTTTTCAATATTTTTATTATGCCCTCTAAGAAGAAATCGAATCTAGGAGGATCATCAAGTACCGCTAAGCGTAGCCGGATTTCACGAGAACAAGAAACCAAAGAGGAAAAAAATCAGCGACTGGAGGCTGAACTAGCATATAAATGCGAAAGTTTCTCACATACATGAGGATAACGAACGCGTCAGGGGTCCAGACGGTCGGGCGAACGAAGCAATCCCTGACCGGCTAGTTATAAATAAAAATATTTAGAAAATTTGAAAGTAGTAAACGTAATTATTGGCAACACTTGAGACTTTTCTTTATTATTAAATAATAAATTTATAAATATCAAAATGAGCATGTAATAAATGTTTTTTTCGTTTAATATTAGGAAACATGAGTTATTTTTAGCTATTAAAATGTGAAAATGTGTTTTTATATTGTGTATATCACATGATTCTTCCAAATCAATAATTTATATCGTGTCACTCTATAGTTGGTAGCATAATTAATTAGGAACTCACAAGATGCCTTCCGATAAATTCATAAAGTAGTTATTCTCTACTGAACGATTTTAACAATTCTTAGTTGCTTATACTAAAAATAATTATCAGCTCTTCGCAAGAATTATTATAGTATTCTTAAGTAGATAGAAACTCAAATAAGTTGTCTTTATTCTTTGAAAATTATAATTTTTGGTAAGTCTTAAAGGAAAGTAATAAACGTACAAATTTTTCCTGTGGCAAGTACATTTATAATTATTACCTACTAAAACAATCGACTAAATCTTCAGTTTTATTCGGCTGAAAATCTGTTCATATATAATCAGTTCAGCAATAACTCAGTTGCCCGTCGACCAGTTTTAAAAAATAATGTGTCATTTTGTTTACAACGAAAGTCTTAACATTATTAACTAAAAAATTGTATTTTATAGAGTTAACGACTACCGGGATATATGGTAAAAGATAAAAATACCAACCTGGCCTTTTTGAATTTTTTGAACGTGTTTACACCATAATTTTTTATTTAACAGAAAAAAGTTGGTGTAAAAATGTGCACCAAATATTATAATAATTCCTCCAATCGATTTTTAATTAAAAATGTTTCTTTAAAAACAGAACATGAATGGAAGAACTAAGGGAAAATCACTACTTTTTTCATAAAATATTTTTTGTTCATTTTGATATGTAGAATTCTGGAATTAATAAACAAATACATTTTTTTTGTAACACGTTATATTTACGGGTCAAACTAAAAAAGCCACCTTTTTTTTGAAGTTGTTTAAAAATGAAATAAAACTAAATTTTAAACAATCTTCATTCATAATTAGTTTTTCAAATTTAAAATGAAGATTTATGAAAGTATAAAGTGCTTTCGGAAGTGTTTTTTTTTTTGTGATATACTTTACTCGAGATGTGGAAATAAAATTTTAATTAAGGGGTTCCCTTCTGAATAATAAACAAGAAGAAGTGGTACACGGAGCAACGCCAGAGAATTAAATTTGTGGGTAATAAAGCCTTTGAATTAGTTGTAATCAACACACCGGAAATGATATATTGCATTTCATCAAAATAGAACAGTATCTCAACTATCTTTAAGCATGCATAGCGTGTTAAATAAATAAAAAAGTTTAATATTGAAATTTAACACATTAATAATTTTTTTTTGTGTGTTATAAATTGATAAATGATATATATATAAAAACATGATATCGGTATTATAAAAAAATGTTATCTCATTGTTTAAAAAAAATACCCAGTCTCAATCAATTTAAAAACATTAATTCTGTTTTAATTTTTTTACCAGAAAAATACACAAAACACTCACACACACACACTTAGAACTACCATCCATTTAATAAATCATTATGAGACGTGTTTAACATAATAATGTCTGAAAGATATGATTTCTTCTCTTTTTTATTTATCTTGCAACAAAGTACGTCCTTTAATGCACTTAATGCTTCATAATGAATGATGAGACTATTATATATATATATATATATATATATATATATATATATATATATATAATGCATAAACATGCAATTTTCAGAGAGGACTTAAGAGTTTTTATTGTGCACATATAGTATCTAACATCCAATTATAGTGTTACAGATTACTATGGAAATATATCATTAATGTAATGTGCGCGATAATGTATTCATAAATTTCAATGTTCATTTATAACAATGAATATATATATATATATATAATTCCTTTTAAATTAAAATTACTTTACAGTACCTTAAATTAAATAAATAATTTTAATTTAATAAATCTATTTTATAACTCATTTTACTTTATATAATAAACAAAGATTTTATAGAATATACAAGAATGGAACTAAAATCCATTAAGAAAAGTCAATACCAAGTAGCATTTAGTAATTTATTTTGCATTTATATTACAAAATTTCTGATTGCAATTTGAAACAGAAATTTATATCGCGTTAAAAAGATTAATAGCGATATTAACAATAAAACAGACGTTTTCATCTGTTTTTTTTAATCTACAATTTATTCTACAGTTTTTAACTATTTTTTTATTGTTACCATACGATTAGATTATACCTACTTACGAAATTATGTGACTAATCATAAACAATATATTAATATAAGATAAATTACTCAGTGTTAATCTTTGTTACTTTGATCAAATAATAATATTTGATCAAATGTATTCTTTTAGATAACTTTCTTATGAAATCTAATGGGTACCATGATTCGACTTCCGGAAAATTTCGACATATCTTCGCGTTTCACATCTCCGAGACACCAAAACCATCTCAGCTCAAAAGTTTTTTTTATACAAGGTTATCATAAAAGAATGGTTCGGTTTTGAACATGGTTTAAATTAAAACACAATTACTTACAGTTTATGTTTTTTATTTTTCAAATTTGTCGTCTCAAACATTTTTTTACATAATTAATAAATTTCAATATGTGCGCCCTTAGTCGCTCGACAAATCTCCAAACGATACTCAACTTCTCTCCAAACATTAGTTAACACTTCTTCGTTAATGGTTGTCATTGCTTCATTAATCCTGTTTTTTAAGCGGTTTAGGGTGCGAATTTTTTGTGTGTAAACAACGCTTTTGATGTACCCCCACAAGAAATAAACCCCAAGGTGTCAAGTCTGGACTCCTTGGAGGCCAAAGTATGGATTCCTTGCCGGCCTATCCATCGATCTCCAAATTTTTCGTTCAAAGCGTCCGTGACCAATGCATTAAAGTGCGGGAGAGCACCATCTTGTTGGAAATAAAGTTGATGAATGTTTCCGAGTCCATTCTGCTGAGGAAAGTAATAATCGGTTAACATGTCAAGATGCACAACTCCATTAATTGTTTTTTCAGCAAAGAGAAAGGCCCTATTACACGATTTTTCATCACACCACAACAAACATTAACTTTAGGCGAATCGCGATGTTTCTCAGTAATTGCGTGTGGGTTTTCAGAGCCCCATATTCGTGAATTGTGTCTGTTAACACATCCATTCACATGGAATGTAGCTTCGTCTGTAAAAATTATATCATCTAAAAATGATTCGTTTTCACTTATTCTGTCAAACATTTCAACAGCGAAATTGTAACGTTTTACACCATAATCGGGTTTCAATTCCTGCAGTATCTGGATTTTATAAGCCTGTAATTTCAGTTTTTTATGTAAAACTTTGTGAACTGTTGATTTTGGAATACCTAATTTGACGCTTCGACGGGGGATGGACTTCCCAGGACTTCTAATTGCCGATTGTCTAATTAGTTCAACAGTTTCGTCTGGTACACTTGGTCTGCCGGTTGATTTCTGTTTCTTAACCGATCCAGTTTCTTCGAATTGTTTGAACCAACGTGTTATGTTATTTTTGTGTGGTGGATCTCTTCCGAAATCACGTCGAAACGCACGTTGCACTAAAATTACGGATTTTAATTCAGCCATCAATAAAACACACTTCGGTTTGTCTTTATCCGAGAACATAGTAACTCACTAAACTCACCGCAACAACAATACAAGAACTGACGTTGTAGTTACAACTGCTGATAAACTTTTGAGTTGGACGTTTTCAGGGATACTAATATAACATCCAGAAATTTCCCTACAATCTTCCTATGAATTACTGAAACCGCACCATTCTTTTATGATAATCCTGTATATATATATATATATATATATATATATATATATATATATATATACATTATTTTCACTAAATATTGAGATGTCCGAAGAAAATTGAAATAAAAACATCGAAACGTCGTAAAATTAATAATTAGTGTAATTAATAAATTTTCATCCACATTACTACTAATTTTCACTTAACATCATTCTAAAAAAAGTACCTCCTTCATATTTTTTATTTTTTATTTAATAATTTTGATGTTCCATAACCATGTAACAGCTTAATTAATCAATTAATAAAAAAATTAAAGCACTGTAAAAAAGCAACGTAGTTAGAATTTCATTAGAAATTTTTATCATTTTTCTCATTCTTTACTTTAACATCTATTTTACCAAATTTTAGATAATTGTAAATTAAAAATAATTTTAGAAAACTTTTTATAAAATTAATCAGCTAAAACATTATAAATTCAATTTTTTAGATATACTTTAAACTATATTATAAGTAGCTTATATTTTAATTTTATAAATGTTATAATTTAATTTACAAACTTAAATTTTTATTTTCAAAGAGCCTTTCAATACTTCATAAGTTGCATAGAATCAAATAAGAACTGACAATTTAAATTTGTTAATTTGACAATTAGGTTAAGTTGATTGTTATTGAATGCACGTCTATACATCATTAAAATTCATGAAAAATCATATAAAATACTCACTGCACCTTACAAATTTGCACAATGTACATTTTTTAATTAAACTTTAAAACGTTATTTCAATAAATAATAATATAATATTCTCCATAAGCGCGCAATTCTAGCAGACTCGGCAATGCTTCGCTATTGCTAGATCTGAGTATACATACAGATTAAATGACAACAATTGAAAGTTTCATAAAACCTTAAAAAACTGAACATTAGCAATTTAACAAAATTTAACCTTTCACTTTAAAAAAGTCAGAATGTAAATAAATCCAAATGGCAAAACAACAGCACTACCTACCGGATTTAATTCACACCACTCTCTAATCACAGTATTCGGTGGAAAATAATTTTTTAACGAAAAGTGTTGTGGCTGCAAAATCATTACAATTAATACTGAACATTAAGAAACTTACAAAACATCACGGAACATTATAAAATTTCACCTTTAACTTTATAAAATTCAGAATGTAAATAAATCCAATTGTCAGAACAGCACTACCTATTGGATTTAATTCAAACTATTCTCTAAACACAGTAGTCCGTTAAAAATACGAATTTTAATGTAAGAACAATACTAAGCTACGACGCAAGTAACTGATATGCGAAAAAGCAACAAAATAAAAAAAATTCTTAGAATCCGATCGCAGCACCAATTACCGGGTTTGACTGATAAACCAAAAATTAAAAAAAAACTTCTAAAACGCGATCGCAGCTCTGCCTGCCGGACCCAATTGTGAACCTTAACCATCCCAAGATCAACAACACATAAATAAATTAAAAAAACATTTTCACTTCAATACTGTACCTTACAAATTTGCACAATGTATATTTTTTAATTACACTTTAAAACGTTATTTCAGTAAATAATAATATAATATAATATTTCTCAATACGCGCACAATTCTAAACGCGATCGCAGTGCTGCCTACTTGTTACTTAATCAGTTGCGATTTTGTTTACATTGGCAACGGCCATACGGGCTCTTTGTGATTGGTCGTTGTGTTTGACAGCGGCCATCTTGCATTGATCTGATTGGTTTTCCTTTGTTTACATTTCCATCTTATTTATTAGCCTCTTATTTATTTTAAAACTGTTTTCTCACGATTTTTTGTAACACAATAATAACACAAAATTACGAAATAGTTTTCTCAATTTGATCGCAGCACCAACTGTCGGGACAAACTAAAATTAAAATAGAATATTATTGAATATTCGATACTGCGATGGTAGCGCAGTCTGCCGGATCCAATGTAAAACATTCCAAAATCAATAACTACTTGTGAATCAATAACTACCAAATTGTGAATCTAAACCATTCTCGAATTCCCTTAAACACACACAAAAAATTTCATCAAAATCGGTCTAGCCGTTTAGGAGGAGTTCAGTTTCATACACACGCACACAAGAAATATATATATAAAGATACATCACTTTTTTGTTAACACGCTAACAGCCATAATTTTGCGCCAATCATTTTTAAACTGATACGTAAAATATAACGACCAAAAATCTCGGTCGAGTTCGTTAATGGGCAAAATCGGACCATGAGAGTAGAAATGGGAACTTTTCTACTCTCTATAGTTTTCTTATTAAGTAAACTATCGAATTCGTTTAAACTTCCTACTGTAATTTGGATAAGGGCCTAATATTTATCCAAGAAAGGTTTTCTGATATCACCAACCATTGGCCCAGGGGATAGAAAAATGGGGTTTCGAAGATAAAAGAAAAAAGTACCTCCCTTAATAGGCACAATATTGAATCGGTTTGAAGTGGTCGTTAGTCCTGTAAATATTACCCTAAAATTTTTGTTTGAAACAATTTTTGATATGACTAACCCTTACGGCAAGGGATGACCAAAACCAAAAAACAAAACAAAATATCGCTATAAGTTTCTTATTAAGTAAAATATCGAAATCGTTTAAAGTTCCTACTACTCTTTGGATAAGGACCTAAACCGTATCTAAGTAAATACGTTTACTTAGATACATCACCAACCATTGGCCCAGGGTGTTGAACCATTGTCGTATTGAGTAAATTTGAAGTTTTTCTTAACTTTAATGTGAAATTTTTTTATCCCCTGCATAGCATCGATGAAATCCATCTCCGCCTTCGGCGTGCCGAAAGGGATTTTTTTTATAAAAAAAAAAAAAAGGGCAATATAATTTTTCAGTTTAATCTTTAACATCCTCTTGAAGGCATAATATTAATAATCAGGATGTTAAATCATTTACCCATTTTTTTTCTTTATTTGTTCCTTTTCAAAAATATTATTCAATTACTAATGTTTATTAATAAAATGTTAAAAAATAATGATAAATAGAAATCAATAATAGTTCACAATTTATCACCGATTAATCATAGCAATAAAAAGTTTATAAATTAGGAATTTAAAAGCCTCAATCCATCCACTTCTTAGTAGCCGGGAGACACTTTCAGGGTAACAAGATGAAAGTTGGTGAACGATATTTTAATAGTTATTACTTTTGAAATCGCTTTTAAAATTTTATTACAGTATTTCATTTAGTATACTTTTTTCAATCGTATGTAATATTTTCTGAAATCCTTAAATATTGTTTCATTTTGTTAATGACACGGAGTATAAATTATTTCACAGAAAATTCTGGACTAAGAATCTTATAATCGAGTAATGTTGTTTTAACTAGTGGATTTCTATATTTGGCAAAAGTATGACCAGAACAGTTTAAATTAATTGTTACAAGTCGTAAATTTTTTGAGAACGATAGAGAAGGGCATCGAATGATAAAGTTATGAGGATTACTGTCACGTAACGAGATTTATCAGTATTATTTACCTTAATTTTTTTTCATTTATTGAGTCAGTAAGAGTAACGTATTAGTAATACTGTAGGTTTATAACTGAATGATTTGGATTAAAGAAACTACAAAGAATTGAACTACCATTTAATAAATATAGTACAGAGTTGACAGAATACTTTATTTTATCTTAGTTTTATTCTAGTGTTAACAAACTGAATTCATGGAGGTACAGCCAAATCATATTAAAAATGCCCCATTATCAATAACTCACAGTAAGTAAGCATAACACACATTATGCAATGAGTTTGAGGTAGAAGCTTTAGTTAGGAACGTAAACATACTGCAGGCATTGCACATGCTCTTACTCAATCGCTATTGTATGACAAATCAATTAGAAAATGTTTCATGACGTCATTCTGTTTGCATCAGAATGAACTAAGAATAAATAAGGTACAGTAATTACATACAAAAAATCTGATGTGGACAACACATGACTTACTTGTACGCCTATTAAATTGCATATACACATTTTTTTTTTTAAATGAAAAGTACATAAAATTTTATATCATTAAAAAACTTCTGATATTTTTACATATTTTTTTTTGTCTTTGAATTATTATTCATCGTAAATTTTTTTACAATGAAAGGTTAATAATTAATAAGTCAATATATTTAAATTAAAAGTTAATATATGTATATTAAAGGTTAAAAAAAAAAGGAAATGAAGTCTGATTCGAACCGATGTGCCTTTCCGTAAGATCCAAATATATTTCATTAATTAAAATTTTTTTTGGCAATAACTCTGAAACCGTAAAAATAAGTACTACATGATATATGGTTGAAAAGCTCTCAATGAGAACTTATTACTGCAGTTAAGAAAAAGTCCAAAATGTAGATGTTTCGGGATTTTGAACTACTTTGGTCACTATTGGTAAAGTCGATTAAAATCAAAAGGGGAGGTGTACAACTAGATGTTACAGCAGTCCTACATCAAAAATTTCAACATCCTACGGCTAATCGTTTTTGAGTTATGCGAGATACGTACGTACGTACATACAAACATACGTACGTACATACAAACACGTACGTACAGACGTCACGCCGAAACTAGTCAAAATGGATTCAGGGATGGTGATGGTCAAAATGAATATTTCCGTTGAAATCTGGAAAACTAAATTTTTCGCGATCACAGTACTTCCTTTACTTCGTACAAGTAAGTAAAAAAGGAATCAGAACAATGAGGAGCTCCATTTACATCATATAATGATAGAAGAACACTAATTTCATTAATATACATGTATCAGAATGTGAGGAAAGAATGGAAAATTAAATATAAATGTTTTTTTATCTGGTAAAATAAACATTTATTTACTTCAATCGGTTGTAATAATGCTTAATGTAAATACACAGCAATTCAGAACTATATTAATCTTCATGAAAGAAAAATCTTGTCTTTGAGGAATTATATTATTCTTGTGGTTCACTCAAACAAATAAATTTCTTAAAAATATTATAACAAATCATGTAAAATAATTACCCTGTTTTTTGTTTGTTTTTTTTTTTACAGACTTTCGAAGAAAAGTATATTACTTTTGGTGGTCACATAGTGGAACGGGGTGAAAATAAATTTTCTTTATTTTAAGATATGAGGAATACGAAAATATTCATTCACTTACACTACAGTATCCTTATATATTTATTTATAGACCTATATATAACATTTTGTGGCTCGAAAATCTCCAAAACTATTAAATCAATTTCATTAAAATTTAGATATACTGCAGCAGTATATTTGAATTTGTGCATATGAAAATTTGATGAAGAATGATTTAGTCGTTCTTGAGTTATGTTCAATTTAAGGTCGAAAAAAGTTTAGCAGGGTAGGTTACAAGCACGATTCGGTTATGATGCTGAAAGTTAGAACGCTGATATTTCTTTATCTGCAGTATCTATTTTCAGCAATATTAAACCAAATTAAATTAACAAAAAATCGGTCTTCTTGCGCAGAACTGCGCAAGAGTCTTTTTATTTGTTTTTCCGGTAGTAAATTTCAATATTCCATAACTTCATTTTGAAATTTCATAAGTAATTGTTAAACGTTTTTTCAATTTTTTTATAGCAGACTTCAATATAGTGGACACCTTCTTTAAAATGTTATTTCGTCTCTCAACAAAAATAGGCAAATTGTTTTTGGATTAATTTATACATTTAAAATCTCAATTATGGACCGTGCATTATTTAATATTTCAGTCAACAGAGGAATTGAAAAAAAATTGTGAAGGAAGAAAAGATTTTCCATTATAACTGGAAGGTATTGATTGAGATGATTCAGCAACATGGCTCAGCAACATTTATAAAGTAAAAATTAATATAAAGTTACCTACATTTTCTATGAAAGGTTTAATTATTTCTATTTCCTATGAAATATTTTAACTACGTAATTTTAGATAAATTGTTACAATAAATTCTGAAAATTATATAATAATATTATAGACGATTAGTATTAAATCCTTACAAAATCACTGTGCAAGAGATAATTCTCTACGAGAAAAATATACATTTTAAACTTAAATTTCTCGGAAGTCTATATGTAAACCCAAGGATTATTTTTGTTGAACTGTACATAATAAAAGCTTTTTTAAAAATCTTTTCCATGAAATTACTAATAATAGTTATTATTCTGATAACTCTTATTAGATTTATTCCGTTGAAACCGAGCTAAGATAAATTCATAAAACCAGCATTGAGAAATTCTGCTCATATGAATGATTTCAGTTTGTGTCTGTACTCTAAACTCAACGAGAATTGGTAGCCAAGCAACAAATTTTGTGAACTGGAAAGCGGTTCCTGCCAAAAAAATTGGGCCTATCAATTAATTCTAATTAACCCATTACTATTGAAAATTAGAAAGAAAAATCCAAGACCAGAAAATCAGGAATCGTTTTGCTCCTTCCTTAAATATTTAGCATGCAAATAGCCTGTCTATAAATAAAAATATCTTCAAAATCTTTATTTGAACACGTTTACTACCTTTTTGTTTGTACTAAGTGAATAAGAATTTAGAGATATTCGAGAATTATTATTGTTCAATGTTTGTAAGAGCAAAAACTAAACACTGTGCGGTTTCGGCTTATGCTTTTAAACTGAGCTTGAATTCATTACACGTAAGTTGTGATTATAGAGATTAGAATAAGACAAAAATATATCAAAATGTAAAGTACATCTTTTAAAGCTGGATTTTCAGTTTGAGACTTCTATTAAGATACTTAATGGCCAGAATTTCGACCCAAAATTTACAAATTTACATTTTTTTTAGTTTTTATTGTTATCATTGACATCCCCAGTAACAATATAATTCTGTAATAATTATATTAGAAAATGTCTAATTTAACTAATTTTTGACTTCTTAAAAATAGTTATCCATCCAAAATATTGAAGGAAAAAATTTTCCTATGAAAGAGAAAACAAATGTACACCTCCTTTTATCTTCACTGTTAATTGATAGATAATCGTATACTCGGGACTATTCGAATTTTCCGTAGAAGAAAGATCAATAGAATACTCAATCAATAGATTGAGTATCAATATTGATACTAAATCAATAGAAAACTGGCTGTCACAAGAGAAAGATGGTTTCTAAGAATTGATTCTTTTGATTACAAATTATTCAGTAACTAAAACCTACTACATGAAATAATTCACACACGCACACACACACACAAACAAACATACACACGCGCGCACACGCACACACACACACAAACATACACACACACACACACACACACTAAGCTTTCTGGGCGATAATGAATTATTTATTAATTTTTAATTAAAATTATGAAATTAATGTGTTGAATTCTATGTATTCCTGAACTATTTGTTTCAATATAATTAAAAGCAAAACAGTAATTTATAATAAAAATATATTTTAAAATTTTTGCAATAAAAAAAATCTGATGTGGACACCACATAACTTCCTTGTACGCCTATTAAATTAAATATACACGTTTTTAAAGGTACATAAAGTGTTATTGTATTAATAACTTCAGATTTTTTCATACTTTTTTTTTTTTATTGTTATTATTGAATTATTATTTACTGAAAAGATTTTTTTTTACAATCAGAGGTTAATAATTATTAACAAATCAATATATTTAAATCAAAAATAAAAAGTTAAAAAAAGGAAAAAATGTTGTTTTAAACCAAAAAAACAAACAGAAAGAAAATGCTGCAAACAAAGAAAGAATAAAAATATTACGAGAAGATGATAAATATAAAGAGGAAAATTATGTTAAAACCAAAGAAAGAATAAAAATATTAAGAGAGGATGATGAAGATAAAAGAGAAAAATTTGAAAACTAGAGAACGTGTACACAAATTAAAATCAGAAAAATTATATCAAACCAAATGAAATATTAGTAATTTTTATTACTATAATTCATTATTATTTTTAACAGTTTATTATCGTCCAGAAGCCTAACGCGCGCGCGCGCGCGCGCGCGCGTGTGTGTGTGTGTGTGTGTGTGTGTAAATTTTCTAGATCAGAACATTCCAGCTAATTTCTGAATAGCTAAAAAAAATTTATAAAAATTTAACTCAGAAAAATTTCCCCAGTCAAATTTTTACATAATTTCAAAACTTCAATGCAAAGAAACAAAACGTTCTGATATCCATTTCTCGTTTCACGATCACAGAATTCTTTATTGTCGTAATTCCGTTCATAGTAATTAAAGTGAACATAATTTTTTTTCAATTAATAATACTGTGGGTAAAAAACGGAATATTTATAATGTCTCAGAAACAAATATTTGTAATGTGAAATTGTTGCAACAACAGATTGGAAACTTTGCTTAAAAAACAGTTTTCTTCAATAATTACATTTTTTATAAAATCATAAACGTTCCTTTGGTTTAAAATATTTTTATCAACTGGTGAACAACAATTCTTATTTAACATCAACTGGTGATAAAAATTGGATTGTATCGTCACTTTAAAATACGGTGATTCAGTTCAATTTATACACAAACGGATTTCCTAAGTTCATTCAGGATTCAATGAATAAATTTGATAATTGTCTTTAAAATTTGTCTAGACTATTAAAGGTTATTGTCCAATACAAAACAATAAAAAAAACAAACAGGAAATAATGAGTTTTTTTTTATTTAAAAGAGAAACTATTAAAAAGGTTACTACCGTTCGAAACAATAAGTACTCCAGGTTGAAGAATTCAGACTGTTGTAAAATGTAAATTACAGAGGAAGAGAAACAAAATAAAATTCTTTTATACAATGATACATTTAAAAACTATTTATTGAATATTAAGCTTCTAGACAACAAAAAAAAAAAACACGTGATATCATATGACTCAATAAAAACGTTCCGTCAATTATTAATTATTTTCATTTCGCTCCCGTATTAAACTAACCCAGATTAATACGATAACGTATTTTCAAGCTGGGCAGTTACATATTAATTTCACAACTGCAAATTTCTATGGATTTGATTATAAAATTAATACCTTGTTAAAACAGTAACAAAAATTATAATTTTAAATTATTATAAATGTTGTATTTTGTTGAATTAGAACATTTAATAATTAATTTTTTTTTAATTTTTATTCTTTAAAAGTTTGTTCACTATTCACTTTTCATGTTTGTCACTCCTTCAAAATTACACAAAACAAAAATACTACTTAACACCATTTCCGATCGACAATAATAAATTTTTATTTAAACACTAATTAAGTTAAATAGTTCGTAGGATGTTTGTTGGATGTAATGTATAACAGTCAAAGGTGATCCAACAAAAAACGCAATTCACCAACAAATATGATATCCGATTTATATGAATAATAATCATCTCATGTCTGATTTTCCAGAGTAAATCAGAAAAAATTTAATTTTAGCTGTCTGTTTCACTGAACTAAATAGATTACGAATAAATATATAAATAAATAATTAAGCCAAATTTTAAAGCAAAAATCAAACTTTAAAAAAAAAAATGTAAAAACAAACAACCAAAAAAATAAAACAATTTAATCGTAGAAAAAAGTCATTCTATTCTATTTTTTACCTAAAACTATCTTCCTGAAAGTTAAGCAGACATTTGAAGAGCTCTTTCTCTGATAATATTCATGATCAAATGATCGGTATACAGTCAGTTTCTGAGATGAACAGAGTGAAGTTGTCACTTACAGGGCTTAATAATCTCCTGTATTTCGATGGGTTTAGAACGACGGTAAGCAAAACATGTTTAATTCAATGAAGTCAATAGAGTTAACTACTTACATTCCTCACTTTCCATAGAGTTCATGTTCTAGGATGCTACATTGAACTTTCCCAATTTTGAGGTTGACTTGTATCTCATATTATGTCATCTACAACCGTTATCAGTAGAAATCATTTCAGTAGATGATCTATTCTCCTAAACAGGAATAAATCATTTCCGTTTACCGGAATAGATAATTTATAAATACATAAATGCTATATAGGATGTGATTATCGAGTAACCCACTAAATAGCTTTGAAAAAATATCGATTACGAATTAATTTATCGATTGGAATTAATTTCCAAAAAGTTTTAAAATTTAAAACAGAATCGCTTATAAAACATATCTACGTTTTTTACATAAATTACGTTGATTCTTTACATAAATTATTGAGATAATAAAAAAATATTTAGTGATTTTTATGTAGTTAATTATAAAGATGTATTAAAAATTTTAATTTTATATAAAATATATAATGGGCGGCTAAGTAAGAGAAAAATATATAAATACGTATACAACTTCTGGTTTTATTAAATCTTCATCGAGGTTAAAATTAAAATTAAAAATACGCGTTTCTGTAGTTGTTTTTTTAATGATACTGTGGCGTAATTACAATTTCATTAAAATATTTTTCTACTAACAATTTTCACCTATATTTTTGCCGGCATTAATAACAGTAATAAAAATTGTAATTACTTTTCTGTTTATTACGACTATTATTATCCGTAATTTTTCAATGCTCATAAAGATAAGATAACAAACAACACGACATTATATTTCAGTACGGATGTCAGTGTGTATCTATCTATAATTTTTTCACATTGGTGTGTGTGTGCACGCGCGCTTTCCATAAAAGTTCAATTGTTATATAAAGTTTAATATTTGAGTTGAAAATGGTGTGTTACCACTCCACAACAGAAAAAACATTTTCTTTTATTTTATTTATATTTATACATATAAATAAAATAGTTACAAACTAGGATTTCTACATCTTGCAGTTCATTAGTTTAAAGTAATAACAATTTTAAATGAAAGAAAAAAACGACAGACAAATAAACAAATAAATTCATCGGTGTATATTATTACTATTAATATAAATAGTTACTTGTCTCATTTTATTAAAGAGATTAATTACTATGTAGACGCGCGCGCGCACGCACACACACGTACAGCTAGAAGACCCCTCGCTGCTTCTTTCGCGCTATATGGTTACTTACGTTTCCCGTCGCGGTCAGTGGATGTTTAGTCGGTCAGGGCTACCCAGGTGCTCTGCCCACTGACCCCCTGTGTTTATTAAACTCATGCTTGTGGGAATAGTAATAATAAAAGTTAAAGCTTTCTCAATTTATAAAAACTATAAGTTTATTGTAATTTTTTCACAGCAACAGTTTGATCTAAGTGATCTAAGAATGCGGATTTCAAAACAGTCGGCTTCCATCTAAAAATATTAGTTATAACTGGTAACCGGTACGAACAACAGGTAAAAATATTTTTTCCTGGTTCTTAGCATTATCTGATAAACACCACTAGGAAGTGATCGTGATTCTTGGTTTCTCTTTTTTTTTAATTACTATTATTTACGTTATGTTTTTTAGTCAAATTTAGTAACAGTGGCTGTATTGGTTTTGCCGCCGCGCCGTACCCCATTGCACCCTTTAAAAAATCGAAATTCAAAAACTCCAAAAATGATTTTTAAATATTTATCTGAAGAGTAGTTGCAAGCCCCAATCTAGTGAATATCTCGTTTAGTATAGTCGGAAATTGAGAAAACTTTTTAAGCATTCTTCAGTTTTGTTTTACTTTTCTTCAAACCTTTCAAGGTTGAATTTCGAAAATTCTAGAAATTGGTTTTTAGATATTTACATTAAAAGTACACACACCAAAAATCAAGATATCATTATTTTTTACCAAGCACTTAAATAATAGTAAATTAATTGTCCATTTTAACTAGGAACTTCAAAAACGTTTTTGTTATCGTAAGAACATACATTTAAATTTTCATCAATTTACCTTCAGTAGTTTTTGCTGAGCGTTGACGAATCAGTTAGTAAGTCAGAACATGTTCTTCTACATATGGAAGAGCATGGAAACAGCTTTATACAGCATATCTGAGAAGTATTTGGAGGCAGAAAAAAATGGGGTTCTGCATAGTTAAAAACTATCTGTACGCCGGCCTCCGTGGCGCGAGTGGTAGCGTCTTTGCCTCTAATCCGGGGGTCCCGGGTACGAATCCCCGTCAGGCATGGCATTTTCACACACGCTACAAATCATTCATCCCATCCTCTGAAGTAATATCCAACGGTGGTCCCGCAGGTTAAACAAACAAACAAAAATCTGTATTATGGTAGATTTTTAATTTTTTCCGCCATCTTTGATCCGCCATACTGAATCAAACTTAATCTTTTTAAATAGGAAGGTGGACATATGACACGTGATTTCGATTTAAAATTTTACAAGAAAAATACTGGTGAACCCCGTTTTTCTGTTAATGCCTTCGTTATCGAGTTATAATCATTCAAAATTGCAATGACGTAAATATCGTTAAACAATAAAACCAGGTAAAACGCGCTGCATGAACAACATTATTGCATTTTACATTCATAACGTACACAATAACGAACTTTAAACAACGCTATAATATTGATAAACAGTGATATAATATTGGTAATAATAAATAATAACTAATAATTAACAACACAACAAATTAAACGTTTATATCAACTGATATTATTTACTTTAAATATTAAAATATTTATTTTACATAAATGTTTTCATTCGTAAATTACTAATGAAATAAATTCAGAAAGCATGCCATTCTACAATAAATAATCAAAATACTTTCCCTCTACAGCCTAGCAATATGCTAACCTCAAGTAATATCCGTTTATAACTTGTATCACGTCTGGTGGTACACGAGCAGATTCGTCAATTATTCTTCTTTTCAATTCGTAAATGTCTGCAGGTTTTGTTTTGTAAACAGTATGTTTCAGGTACCACCAAAAAAACGTAATCCAGAGGAGATATGTCTAGGGACCTGGCAGATCATTCTATGGTTCCTCTACTATCTAACCAGTAACTTGGAAATTGTTCATTTAAAATCTGCCGTGCCCTTAGTTAATAATGAGGTGGTGCCCCATCTTGCTGAAAACATGCTTTATTATTTAATTCTAGTTCAACATTTTCACGGATATTAGGTAAAATCCTATCGGCTAACAAATTCCAGTAAACATCTCCTGTAAGATTGCCATCTAAAATAAAAGGCCCTGCAATAATATGGCCCACGATTCCCGGCCAAACGTTCACTTTCTGACGGTATCGTGCATGAACTTAAAATATCAATCTGGAATTATTATCGCTCCAATATCGACAGTTTTGCTTATTTACATGGCCATTTAACATAAAAGTTGCTTCATCAGTAAATACCATGGAATTAGAAAAATTTGCTCAATGTCTAATTTTTGCATTGTCACAGTACTTAACTCGACTGTCAAAATTATCTTCCGAAAGTTCTTGCACCAGATATAGCTTATAATGGTGAAATTGATTTGTTTGAAGAATTTTTCAACTGAAAAATAATTAATGTCATATTTAACAACAGCTTTCCGAATCGATGAATGAGAGTCTTCAACAGAGATCTACAATACATCTAATGACTTGCATCAGTTGTGACTGTTCTTGGTCTACCTGTGCGAGGACGATTCTTTACAATTCCGGTTTCTACGAATCACTGCACTGCCTTGATCACAGTCGAATTACTTATTAGTTCTCTGTTTGGAAATTTATTATTAAATAAGTCACATACCTCTTGTAAAGGCCGAATTCTTATCATCATATCCAAACATCAACAGAGTTATTCTTTCGGTTTCATTTTAAGAATGTATTGTTATTTGAAGATTTAATAAAACAAAATAAATGAACGAGGAAACTAATAACAAAACTTTCACCAAAAAACAAATTTAAAGGTAAAAACTTAACTTTTTACTAGCACTATCAAATTTTAGTTTCAAGCTGCATTGTTTCAACGAAATACAAACTGCATTGTTGTAAATTAACAGCTGATAAGTAACAGATAACAGCTGATATTAACACGGGAAGTTAATTTTGATTTGGAAAATAATATCAGTTGACATAGCCGTTTAATTTGTTGTTGTATTATTAATTATTAGTCGTTGTTTATTATTATCAATATTAAATCACTGTTTAAAGTTCCTTATTGTATGGATTGCGAATGTAAAATGCAATGAAATTGTTTATGTAGCACGTTTTACCTCGTTTTATTGTTAACACGATTTCTCCATATGTTTGCAACTTTGAATTCTTATAACTCGCTAACGAAGCCATTAACAGAAAAACAGATTTCACCATTGTTTTTCTTGTAAAATTCTAAATCGAAATGATGTGTCATATGTCCACCTTCCTATTTAAAAAGATTAAGTTTGATTCAGTATGGCGGATCAAAGATGGCGGACAAAAATTAAAAACCCACCAGAATGCAGATTGTTTTTAACTATGTAGAACCCTATTTCTTTCTGCCTCCAAATACCTCTCAGCTATGCAGTATAAAGCTGTTTCCGTACTTAAATATCACCCGGTATATGTAGATATCTGTCGTGAGTCATTCATAATCAACGCCAAGCAAAACCTACTGAAGATAAATTGATGAAAATTTGTATACACGTTCTTCTTACGTGTAAGTGCACACTACGAAAGGAGTTTTTGTAATTCCGAGTTTAAATGGGTAAAATGGATTTTTGAATTTTTTTTTACCTGAAAATTTTTTGATTTCTCGGTAACAGACGGAAATATCAACTTCATTTTTAGTGCGTGAAATCTTCATGTGAGTATTTAAAACCAATTATTACATTATTTCGAAATTCGATCTTGAAAGGGGTGTAGAAAGTTAAAAAACTTTGAACAATGATTGCAAATTTTCCCCATATCCAACTATACTTAATGAAATATTTGGTAGATTTGGGCTTGTAAACTCTTCAGATAAATATCGAAAAAAGATTTTCGGGTTATTTTTAATTTCGATTTTTTAAGGAGTGTGACGATGTACAGAGCGGCGGTTCAATCACACAGCCACTCACACTGTAATTGTATGTGTGATGCGACTTGCTGCACCTGCCTCCTATTACTTGACTAAAGGTCACAAAATTTAAAAAAATTGACCGTGACAGGTAAGTAAATTGCGATGTCACGTAATTATATATATATATATATATATATATATATATATATATATATATATATATATATATAATGTTTATTCAAAATTGTACTGAGCTGTATCTCTTTCACAAAAGTTAGTTTTATTTATTTCTCCAATTTTTCAAGAAAAATAATTCCATACAGTAAACATAAACACATCATACACATAAAACAAAGCGGTCTAATCCCATGATACTACTTACAACACATGTTTTTATTAAAAACTGTAAAATACTCTAGTTCAAAATTCTAAACTTAAAGAATCCTAAACACATTCTCTCTCTCTCTCTCTCTCTCTCTCTCTATATATATATATATATATATATATATATATATATACACGAGGTGCGACAATAAAGTAATGAGTCTGATTTTTCTTTGCAAGATGTGGCAACCCTGCAGCTTGCGTAGGCACACCATTTTTGGCCTTGGTCTATAAGCTACTTCTAGTCCAAGCGGCACATTGATGCAACTGCTCAGTCGTAAATTGCGCTGTAATAAGTGAACGCGTGTTTGTGTCTCACGTCACAGAAATGAAACCGAAAAATATTGCGCAACGGTATGCCATTTCTTTTTGCGTTAAATTGGATGAAAACGCGACGACAACTTATGGTAAGCTTCAGAAGGCTTTCGGAGAGGGGGTTATGTCAAGAGCTCAAGTTTTTCGGTGGCATAAAAATAACTGTTTGTCCAGGAGGCACCCGCTCTTTATGAACAATTCCTTTGGAATCGAAGAAGCCCACAAGCATGCATTTCACTTTTGACTATGACATGCGAGCTTTTTTTGGTCTGAGTGATCCCTTTGAGCACCATTGCGAACTTTGGCGTTTCGTCTCTGGATCGTATTGAAAAAACCAACCTTCATCACCAGTGATAACACGGCTCAACAAATCTGGATTGATTTCCGTTTGCTCTAACAGATCGGCTGCCACATTTTTCCGTGTTTCTCGCTGTTGTGTGAGATTTTTGGGGACCATTTTTGCACAAACCTTCGTCATATCAAGATCTTCAGTTAATATTAGACGAACCGTTTGTCGATTGATGTTGAGTTCTTCTGCAATCATTTTCACGGATAATCTTCGATCAGATCGTACGATTTCCATTGTGACCGGAGTTCGCTTGGATGAGTTTGGTGGTTGCTACCATTTTGCATAATCCTGCTTCCGGGTTTCAAATAAACCAATCACTTTTTCCAATTAAATTAAGAAATATTCAAAAGAGATATTAGAAACAATTAAACAGATAGACTGGAACTTACGCAAAATAATTTATTCGTCTGTGCTCCGGACGGATAATCGAAAGACGTAGTGTACAGTCAAGCTTTACAGTAAAAGATTTAACATAAATAAAACTGTTGTCGGTATGCCATCTACCGACCTCCCCCTACGAAACTTATATACACACAAGAAATAATATTTAATTGAAGCCTCCTTGGTGTACTCTACTCAAAGCTCAGTTAACCAAGCTAGTTTAAATAAAAAATAATCTCTATGTATGATCTTTGTTAGGCATTTACTTAATTTATTATTGAAATAAAAAAATTACAATAAAAACTGGTTTTTGGTTTTTTTTAAATTTAATTAATAAACAATTGTAATTAGAATAACAAACATAATTTTCTCTATTTTTTCCAAGTAGAAGTTATTGAAAATTGTATTTAAAAGATACATCCTGGGTCAACAAAAATGGATTTTTGTTGAGACTACTTGAAATTGTGGTTAATACCTGAAATGAACCGCTTTACATTTTTTTTAAAGATAAAATTAAGATGAACTGAAAATATTTAACTTTAAATTAAAGCAAAACTAATGAAAAATTTTTATTTAATACAAATATAAAATTATACAAGATTTACGTTCCCGACGTCAAATATTACCATTAAAAAATGTATACTTTAAGGATAAATCAAATCTTATTTTCGTACGAAAATGAAACTACGTTAAATAACAATAAAAAGGTTTTTATAGTAAAAATTTATATTTGTTTATCTAAATTAACCGTTAAATTATTTTATTTGAGCATTAGTCTCATTATCTGGTTTTTTTTTTGTAAATAATTGTTACTTTAGATAACTCATTATAAATTATTTTAAAGATTCTTCAATATCAGATTCACTTTCTTTCTTTTTAGATAATATTTTCATTAATTTATTGTTTGTTATTTATTTTATTTTCCTATACGTTTAACAATTCCGTATAGATCCTTTGTTAGAATATATAAATATATATATGTATGTATGGAGATCCATTAAACATAAATTTTTAAAAGTTTAAATATAGAGAGGTATACTTATCATCTCAACACTACTTTACTGTTACTATAATGACAGATAAAAGAATTATTGTTTATTGGTACCGAAATTTAAATATATATTAAAATGTTAATTTCAATAGTTTAAATTCCTAATCCAGTGACCATTCTAAAACTTTACTTGTTATGTTTAAACAAATCACTTTTTTTTGGATTTTTCATCATATGTAATTCTATTTTATTATGTATAGATTTTTTTATGTGTCTTTCGAGAATACGGAATATACGAGCATAAATTTACTTATTTCTAATATTTGCTCATTATTTATACTTTAAAATGTAATTAATTATCTTTCTAATGTTTTCAGAATAACTAGATTCTTTTTATTATATTTCTAATGCTTTTTTCGTTAATTTATTTTAATTAACTTTTTTTTACAGTTTTTCTCTTTGCATTTTATTTTATAAACTCTTGCTATATTTTTATTACCTTTAGATTTCATATTATTTATTTTATTATTACAGTTTTAAATAAACTAAAAATGTAACAAAAAAAAATTAACGCACGAGCCTTAATTTATGTAATTTTAACGACAAAGTACGTGAAAAATTAGAAGTAAAGATTTGGTGTACATATTACTGTGTGATAGAATAAATAAAATTAATTTTAATTTGGGCTGAAGACAATACGTCTCATTAAAGGAACCTTAAGTTACACCTACATTATATTAAATTATTTACATTATGTTTTGCCTGTTATCTTTACGTTATATAAAATACATTTACGACAATATCTATGCAAGAATATGCAATATCTATAAAAGCGTTTTTCATCGTGACGCAACTCGTCGAATTGTTAAGCAACATAAAAACGCGTATACGGATATGTAAACATGCTTTCTTCTCTCTCTCTCTCTCTCTCTCTCTCTCTCTCTCTCACTCTCTTTTCCTCTTTGCTTACTCATACACATGCGTACACATACTGCGTTGACAAAACACAGGATGGTGACGGTTACACAGCAGCTGGGAGGTGAATCGTAAATGTCACAGTTAACTTTGACAAGTAGCAGCTCAGGTTATTGTCAAGAGAAGTCGTAAACAGAGTTCTATTGTGCTTACAGGCCTGTCCTACCTTTAAAAATTATCATCGACTGAAAAAATGATACGAAACTTTTGAAAAGAAATCAAATTAAATAAATTTCCCAGAATGTCATCCGCGAGTTTTAAAATGTCCCCCCCTAAGTGTAGTTTCGCTTTGTCCCCGATTTTAAACAGCGTAAATAAGCGTTCATCGAATTCCTTAATAGCTACCATAAATTTCTTGTTGAGAAACAAATCTGTCAATGTTAAAAGCAGCTCGCACGTCGTAAATACTTGGGTTACAAAGTGCAATACCCTAAGTTACAGGGTCATGTCATTAATTCCCCTTTTTGTTCTATTTAATGTATTAAGCAAAGGAATAAAGCAAACTAAGATATGAATTCTTAAGACGAAATCTTTTGAATTTTTATTATTATTATTATTATTATTTTATTATTATGATTATTATTATTATTATTAATATATTCAAAAGCATTCTTTCATGCAAATCCTAACGTCATTGCATAAAATAAAAAACATGATAAAAAAACCGTCATAAATAAAATGTATTATAAAATTCATCACTGATCCGGCTTATCACTTCGTGTAAAATACATTAAAGAATGAATTCATACACAAAAAACTTTATATAATTGTAAAATTATTTTTTTTAAATACTTAAAGAAGTTTTTAATCGTATTGTCACCTCAGAAGCTCGATAGATATCTCCATTAATATCTTCAATTCGATTCTTGAATTCTACTTGGCATTTTTTTTCATTAGTCATTATTTCACAATTGTTACCTTTACATAAGAAAAAGATTGAGCTTAAGACAAAATATAATAAGAAATGTTTTTGTATTAGAGGAATAAATAAAAATAAAAAAAAATTACCTGAAACGCGTCTCGAATTTTAAAGTAGTATTTTCAGTAAATCATCGTTATTGGTTTTAAATTATCCTTTTTGAAACTTATATGTTTTGTAAATGTTTCTGTCGCGCGCATCGGTTTTTTTTTGCCTTGATATCACCACATAAGCTTGAAAGCTTGTCCATGTAATATAGAAATAGAATTTTTAGTGAATTAAAAATGCCATGCTAACCGGTATTTGAACCCGAACCCCTCCGGATGAAATACCGAGACGTTACAACTTCACCACGGATTGAATTCTGCAAGAATGAACATAACTTATAAATTAATTGACATATATATGTAAATTAATTTATAAATTATGTATAATTATTTATATATTAGCAAAAAAAAAAATGATATCACATTTATCAAAAAGATGTGTATTATAATATATAGGTAGCAGCTTATTAATTTAATTAAAAATTTTCTTTCAAAATATTTTTATCTTATATAAATTTTTTTACAAAATTGTTTAAAACTTTTAATTAAATATATATATATATTTTTTTTTTTACCTCCGGGACTACCGTTAGGTATTACTTCAGAAGATGAGATTAAGTAGTAATTATGTAGAGTATGAAAAGGTCATGTCTGACCGGGATTCGAACTCGGGACCTCCGGATGAAAGCCCAAGACGCTACCACTCGTGCCACGGAGGCCGTTCAGCGACTACATTTGTAACTTTTCTTTTTACTTCCTTGTACGAAGTAAAGGAAGTATTTTGATCGCGAATAATTTCGGTTTTCTGATTTCAACGGAAATATCCATTTTGACCATCCCTGAATCCATTTTTACTAGTTCGGCGTAATGTCTTTACGGTGCGTACGGCTGTATCTCGCATAACTCAAAAACGATTACCCATAGGATGTTGAAATTTTGGATTTAGGAAAGTTGTAACATCTAGTTGTGCACCTCTCCTTTTGACTGCAATCGAATTGACCAAAAAATAACAAAATCAAAAAAATTTGGATTTTGGATTTTTTCTTAATTACAGCAATAAGTCCTCATTGAGAGCTATTTAACGACATCATCAGTGGTGCTTATTTTCATTGGTTCCAGAGTTACAGCCAATTAAAATTTGAATTAATGAAATATTTGGATCGTACAAGGGGAAGGCACATCGGTTCGAATACGACTTCATTTCCTTTTTCTTAAGTTTTTTTTTTTTTAATTTAAATATATTGATTTATTAATAATTATTAACTTCCGATTGTTAAAAAAAAAATTAGGATATATAAAAATTCAACAACAATAAAAAAAAATTGTTTAAATGTCGCAAGTTATTAATGAAATAAAATGTTACGTACTTTTCATTAAAAAAACAAATGTGTATATATAATTTAATAGGCATACAAGGAAGTCATGTGATGTCTACATCAGATTTTTTTCTATTTCATTAGCCCTAAAACCGAAAAATATCATACTGTTTGCATTTTCTACTAATAGTAAATTTTTTAAATCACATTTTGATAAATATTAATCTTCAAATATGCTCGAGATTTTTGCGGGGGGAATAAACGTGAGATGTATTGTTTGATGTACAAAACAACTGGCTTTTACTAGGATTCGACCTCAGATCCTTCGACGTCGAAATTCAGCTGTTAAACAACTGATCTACGACAAGTTAACCACTAGGTCTTCCCGGTGGGCTAATTTATTTTTGTAGCGTTAAATAAAAGTGCCAAGTCTTAACAGAATTCGATTCCGAAATTCTTCCAGATGAAAAGTTGACACGTTACTATTACAGGCATATAATTTGACTTGTTTGATGCACATGTCTATATCTTAAATCTTCTCTATTCTAAATCTCAAATGGTATAAACCAATTTTTCCGTTTTATATAATTTCATTTTTAAAGTTATTTTACAGATATTTCATATGTAAAGTCAGTAATATCACTCTATAAATTTCCTTTTTCGAAATAAAAATTTACTAACTCTGGGTTTTTAGTTGAAACGAAATTTTGTTTATTCTTATAAAAAATTTTGTTTCAATCCTCTCATGTTTATTCAATGTAACCGGTCGATCTCATAACTCATCCAAACCTTTTCGGCATTCTACTATAACATGAGAACTCAAAAGTTTCTTATTTCTTGTGACCACGTTCATTTTTTAGCACTAAACACAGAAATTCATACAAATGTTTTCGAAACTTTTTTTTTAATTTCGAAATATATTTTTATCACTAACATATTATTTTACTCCATAAGAAAATATTTCTGGTTTGTGCCAGTCTGCTTTTGATAACTTTGTTAATACATCCATCTTTAATAATTTCATCCAATTAATAAAATTCCGGAACGTCTGGAACATTTTATTCCACCAGATTAATATTTATTATAACAATCATTACTCTTATTTTTGTTAATTTCATTACCTTTATTCTACTCTTTACTTTCAAACTGAATTTCTTCTCAAGGTATGATGAATCCATACCATATATTATTTCAAAATGGTCCTTAATTTCAGCCAAAATAATAATATCAAAAGTGAATGTTATCATTTTTATTTTTTTATCTATTAAAAAATCTGATTTCAGTATTATATTTTAAACCATTTCTTTATTTTTCTATTATTTACTTTTTTATTACTTTACCGGCGAATACAGCTAGAATAGCTATATTAAAAGGGAAAGTAATCGTGTAAAAAAAAACAGGTTATCAGTTTTTTGCAATTCTTTACTAGTTTATCTAGATCAAAAAACGTATGCGTATCGCACTGCTTTTAGCCTTATATCTAAGGACTGACCAAACCTATATTCTTCAAACTTGGCTTAAATTTTTCTACACAATACTTTAATACTGATCGTATTAATTTTTTTCTAATTTTTTTCTAAGGGTAGGGATATCACGAAAAAACCAATTTCGATTTTCTTCAGAGGCACTTTAGAAAAAAATTTACTTTGGCAATTTATCTATATTGAATAAAAATAAAAATAAAAAAAAACATTCAAAAAATCAATCTCCATCTTTTAAAATTGAAATGTATGTGGTTTTTTTGGTCTGTTTCCCTTCGGTTTTATTTTTGTTTTTTTAAATTGTTGAAATTTTATATATATCCTACAATAAAAAACTGTAATTTTCCAAAATTGTACACCTCGGACCTTAAAAATTGAAAAGTTTTTTTTTTTTAAATGTTTGCGTTCTTATTTTAGACTTTAATGGAGAGGGTGTTAGATTTAGAAAAAAACTTTATTTAAGTAAATTTGGTAAGCTTAACCTATCTATGAATATTTTTAGAAAAAATTTGTAATTTTAAACTATAGACAACTTCTCTTTCTTAAATACGTAAGAAAAGATAATAAAGGTATAATATATTCATAGTTTTTAAATAGCAAAATAAAATTCCTTTGTTCTTGGCATACCAGTCCAGAAATTATTTTTTAGGATGGATATATGTCTAGCGATGAACCAAGTCAATCAAATTAGAATTATTATTAGGTTTTTCTAATAGTTTATCGGCAACCAGTATTTTAAGTTCCTACAATAGCGTCTTGTGTGACGTCATACGTTTTTGTGCGTATGACTCCTTATGTGGTGGAGAGGTTAAAATGCATGTAATTAATTTTGAAAGTATAATTTTTAAATAGAGTTCTTAAAAAATTCCAAATTATTTCACAGAGTAAACCTAAGTTTTTTTGTTGTTGATTTTAGATATTAATAGTCGATATCGGTATGTTAACTAAAACATTGTAAAATAAATGAATTTACAATTTTTACAATAATATTTTTAGTCAAAAAAAATAAATAAATAAACATAGTGTGTTATTCTGTACGGTCAACAGAATATAATTTTAATTAAAAATAATAACAGCAAAAATTAAAATACAAAACAAGATACTTTCTATGCGCAATTATTTTCATAAAATGAAACTATTGTACAGATGAGTTCTTGAAAAGAAGCGACTACATTCCATTATTGATGACACCGGAATGCTTTTTGAAAGAGAAATAAGTTTAACAACAGAAGTATATTTAAACTTCATAAATTTTTCATCATAATATTTATTTATTTATTAAAATATGAAATTTTATTAAAAAAAGAATAATAATAATAATAATAAATGAAGCAAATATTTACGCTGGGAAATGCATTTCAACCAAATATATATCTTATGAACCCATTACAATGAGATAAAAAGGATATGATAAATAAAAAGAATGTGACAAATAAATTTGCATTTCCTGGAGAAAGGATGAAAAGAGTTATTTATTTATTTGCATAACGAAAGATACAGCAGAATAGAAATTTTATAAATAAATTGTAAACTTTAAAAGCACGAGTTTGCAGAGAATAATAATATTTCGTAATATTTCAATGAAGTCATAAATTATTCAAGATCATGCGATTATTTAAAAAACCTTCCTATCTAAACAAACATAACCTAAAAATAATCGCTGTGAAGTAAAAAGATAAAAAGAGCAACAACCCTTTTATTTATTTTTTTATATTTTTTTTATTGAGTAAAGCAAGAAATCTGTAAAAACTTCAAATCTTCGATATTTCGTATTTGTACGGGCTACATGTATTCAACATATCCGACGGACCTTCGAATGGCGGATAAAATCTAAATAAAAATTCGTATATAAGTTTTCCCTGAAGTTCAGAAGGAATTCATTTCGTTCAATAAATAATTCAATTTTGCAAATTAACGGACAAAATCTCCTCCCTCGTAAAAGTGTTAAATGATTAAAGAAGGTATTGAACATCAATGAAACGATAAAGTCTTTTAACTTAAACATATCAAAAACTTCAATAAATAAAATGTAATTAATAAAAAAAATTAACCGTATTTTCAAATATTTCTAAAATAAAATAAGCTTTTTAGACAAAACATATTTTTCACATTCTAAACAATAAACAAAGATAAAAATTTCAAAAAATATTAGCGGACAGTGTTTAGTTACTGATGAAAGATTAAAAGTTTATTTAATAAAATAATTATATCTGAAATGTTTAAGCTTTAGTTTTCACAAACCACAAAAACGCAAAAATAAGTGAGATTATTCTTTAGTACTTTGTTCTTTATTGACTGTTCTTTAGGTACTATGTACCTACTACTGTTGGTTAGCTTTTTCGTTACTGGTGTAAAAAACGTTTTTGCTGTATTAATTTAGCCTGTTGAAAAAAAAATCACACGACTGCAGAACATGAAAACAGATAAATGATATTGATCTATTATTAAAAAAAAATTATGAACATTCGAGATCCAAAAATAAGAAACGTTCTTGCAACGGTCTTTTATAGAGGTAGAATAACAACATTTCAACGTATTAATTTCAAAATAATTAAGAAGACAATACGTAAATGATATGTAAAATAACGTTTAGTGATATATTATACCTTCTTTATTTGTTTGTCCTGTGTTCCTGAATAGGACTGTCAACGCAACCCTAACGCGTTTAGCTTATGGACAAGATGCTTACAGGCAGCAAGCAGTAGCCTGCTCCGTGGCTTTGGTCATTCACTCCCCTTCTTTCTTTACAATTTAAGCCTTCTGCTCAATACAGCTGTTATATTATAATACACCAACAGAAAAGCGGTCGAAAGAACAGCATACTTACCGTCTGTTCGTTTAATTCTATAAATTTACGTAACAGTTAAATAAATGAAACATTTTTACAATTTTAATTGAAGAATTAAAAGAATATATATATATGTATGTATATTAATTTTATTTAAAGTCGGTAACTTTGTTTATATAATAAATAGAATGTAGTTAAAGCATAAAGTACTAAGAATATAAAATATTCTGTATATCTTATAATAAAATAAAAATTAAAAACATTTACCTCCAGTTTTGTTTATCTAAAACTTTAAAACTTCCATTCTAAAGCTAAACTTTCCCGTTATTCAACTTCTTAAATAAATTCAGCAGATATATAAATGTTCTCTCACGACGAATATTAATCAGCCAAAACAATCCAACTTCAGATTTATCTGACTGCAGTCTGTAAAAAAAAAAAAAAAATAGAGTAAAGTATAAAAAGCCAATTTACTAAATAACTATTTGGTATGGATAGTAAAAAAAAAATTATATAATAATTCCACATTTACCCGCATAATTTTTTATGCATAAAACTGATAAATTTTGTTAAAATAAGTATAAAAAGTTATAAATTTATAGTAATAATAATAAATTTACGGAAAAAACATGATAAATATTAAATCTATTCCTGTCTGTATAAATATTAAAATTACTTAAAAATAACTTCGTTGATTACTTTTGTTTGACTGTACATTTGTTAACAAACTTCTCTCCTGTGTGAATGTTTATGGTTTTGTAATTCAGGAAACTTCTCGTTAAAATCAGAGTATTTTTTTTTAATCCTATTTAGGAAAGTACTTCAATAAAATCAAAGATAAAAATTAATAATTAAGTCAATTTTACATAATTTAAATTATGAATTATTTATAAAAATGATAATTGATAATTTCGTTTTCTTTTAAATAATCATATATAAATAAAGAAGTAATTAATTTTATCTAATTAATACGCCGATACATCCTGCGGTTATTTTTTATTTCTTATTTTAGATTAGATTTTAATAAAATATCTCTATTCTTGGAATTCAGTTAATGACGAGAATTCTAATGGAGTTTTATTGCACATCATAGAAGCACACGAAAAAAGTATATTAAGTAAATTTTTATAATTAAATTACACAAATAATAGCATTTGTATCTCGTTTCCTATGTTGTTCCAACATTTAATTGTTTTAGTATAGTGATCTAAACATATTACAGATTTCGAAGATGTATTCCAAAATTATTATTTATACTCATTTTAATAATATAATTAGCTAATTTAGGATCTAGATTTAAACAATTAAGTAAAAAAAGAGAGAGTGATTCAATAACAAACTTTCATTTTTTAAATGAGTAAATTAAAGAAATGGAATCAATGATATTTGATTTCAAAAAAAAATCCTTTAACTAATACTTCAGATAGACGTTAAAGAACTTAAAATTAAAGTAAGATCTAGAATGTGGTTTTTAGTTAAGATCCGATGAACTTAGTTAAGTACATTGTTAAGAAATATAATTTTTTACAGATGAAATAAGGATATAGTTCATAAAAATCTATATACGTTCGAATACATTTATTTTAATCAAATAATTCTTTTCTCTCTCTCTCTCTCTCTCTGTGTGTGTCTGTGTGTGTGTGTGTGTGTGTGTGTGTGTGTGTGTGTGTGTGTGTGTGTGTGTGTGTGTGTGTGTGTGTGTGTGTGTGTGTGTAGAGTTTTTTGTGTGTGTATGTGTATAGTAGTAGTAGTAGTAGTAGTAGTAGTAGTAGTAGTAGTAGTAGTAGTAGTAGTAGTAGTAGTAGTAAGAGTAGCAGTAGCAGTAGCAGTAGCAGTAGGAGTAGCTGTAGCAGTAGCAGTAGCAGTAGCAGTAGCAGTAGCAGTAGTAGCAGTAGTAGTAGTAGTAGTAGTAGTAGTAGTACAGCTGATGTTTTGGAACAAACAAGTGAAAACCAAGTCAAAATAATTTCCACTTAATTTTCTCTTTAGAGAGTATTCAGGTGATTTCTTAAGATAATTTCCATTTTGGTTTCAAAGAACCGTAGCCTTTTTTTCCTGTTTAGACTCCGGGAATCAGGTATTACTTCAAAGGATGAATGAGGACGATATGTATGAAGTGCAGTCTTGTAAAGTTTCAGGTCGACCATTTCTGAGATGTGTGGTTAATTATAATCCAACCACCAAAGAACACCGGTATCCACGATCTAGTATTCAAATCCGTATAAATGTAACTGCCTTTACTAGGATTCGAATTTTGGAACTCTCGACTTCGAAATCAGCTGATTTGTGAAGACGCGTTCACCACTAGACCAACCCGGTGGATTCAATGAACCGCAGCCTATAAACCCTTAAACATCATTATATTGATACTTAAACCATCTAATATTCTATATTAAAAGGATCAATTATTTTATAGAATTTAATCCACCGATCAACATCTAAAACAATTTAAATTCCTTAAGGTAAGGTATCAATTATTCCATCTTTCTTTTCTAGTACGATCGTTTATCATAATCAAAATGAAACGTCTTTGATATCATTTTATTTACAAGATGTTTAGTCTTTACTTCTTTTGTTATCTGATTATAAGTTACCAGCTACAGATTCAGTTTCTTTTTTATCGTTTTGCGCATAACAATCATATCCGACACTTTTGAATTTGTATAGTTCAAATACTATACAAAAATCCTTTGCTATATTCGCGCTTCCAACATTTTCTGTATAATTCTGAATACACAAAATAAATTTCGGCAAAATAAATCCGACCACTTTTAAACTGAGATTTCTAGGAGTCCCAAATAAATAGTAACAAACTTAGACGTTACAAAAAAAAAGTTAAAAGAATGTATTATAAATAAAAGATGTTGAAACAAAGAGAAGCCGATAAAAAAGTTAGCCGTTCTAAAGATAGTTGTGCAATATACATGGTTGTGAAATACACATCAAAAAGTGTAATATTTTGATAAACTGCGCAAAAGGGCTTAAAAAATATAATTAGAAAATTTAATGTATTGAACAGTAGACACACCGGATTATTTAACTTAGCAAATGGACGGAACTTACGCACACCCAAAAAAAAACGTTAGATTAATACTTATCTGCTTCAATAAAATAAACAACAGACTCCTAACAGATATTGGCCAGATTAATTATTGTAGAGGAGAACTCGCTCTAAATAAATGGACTAAATACAACAATATCCTGTTTTCTGCGACAATGTTCTTTTTTCCAAAGAGGAAAGCTCTTAATAAGATTATTGCAACTAATAAAACTTAAGGAAGCCCACGGAAAATCTAAGGAAGCTTTAATTCTTGTTAACAATTAAACTTTCCAAAATTTAAAGATAAGAAAATATTTGTAAAAGGTTCAAGTTCCTTTTCAGTTAGATTTGGAGGGAAAAATCGAGGCAGAACCTAGAAAAGTTAAAAAATTAATACTAATAACATAAAATCAGCAATTATACTGAATATTTCTTCAACTGTGATGTAATGATAAATATTTTCTGCTTTAGTGCTCATCTGACATTTATTGTCAGTGATTTTACTGTGAAAAATATACAGTAACATATCTATGGCTAAAAAGTTGACTTTTTATGCGTTCATTTTTTAACGTTTTCAATTTCTGGAATTTTCTATATTTAAAATTAAAATTTTTAAAATCCTATATTAAAATTTGTATATATAAAAATATCTGTTTCTATATTAAAAATTCCTATATTTAAAATTAATTCTGATAAAATTTATCAGTTCCCAAATACTGTAATTTTAAAATGTATAGTATAAATTTTAATTTGGCTAGATTTCACGAACGATAAAGATCCTTTAATTAATGGCTGAAAAAACCAAATAGAATAATTAATTTTATTAATGCCACACAGAAATACAGCTATTTGAATTAAAGATCCGCAGCTACAGACCGCAAAGTGTGAACGTAATGAATGGTGTCTCTGCCAAAGAGTAGATGAGTTGATGCATCGGTACTAGGTTCAAAAACTGTTCTCATTTATCCTTTTTCAAAAGATTTTCTTTTTAATAGTAAAAGAAACAAGAATTCGGTAAAGGATATTAATTTTACCAATAACTTTCCCGTAAAAGTTCGCGGAATTAAAAACAACGAAATTGTTTTAGGAATCGATAGTGATGGAATTGTTTCGGATATTGATCGATGGACTGAATTTAACATAGAATATTATAGACGGTTTAAGTATCAATATAACCACGCCTAACCAAAACTGAGTATGCGATGAATGGTTACGGTGATGAAATAAAGGATTTTAATAGGCTGTGGTCCATTGAAATTGAAAAAAGGTGATTACCCCATATAGAGACGATCATGTGAAAATTATTTTTAAGATAACTTAGTCAAACTTGTATTAAGAGAAGATCATATGAATGTTATCTTAAGAGAAAATTAAGAGGAAAATATTTTTATTTTTTCCAGTTATTTACTCCAAATCACCAGCCTTACTGTGTGCGTGGGTGCGTGCAGACACTATAAATTAATACAATACCTAAGTAAAAAGACTTTGATTGATTCATCTTAACATTATTAATTTTTTTCATTCGTTTAAATACAAAGTATATGTGAAACAAATGTATTTGTTTTGCTCAAGAGAGCAATAGTAGATTTACAAATGAACTGAATTTAATAAAAAGAAATTTTTAAAAATTTATTACTAAATATTCCATTATCAATAAAATGTATTATCTTATGAAGAGTTCAAAATATGAACTGTTTAAAAAAAAATGTGATATGAACCCACATGACTTCCTTGTACGCCTATTAAATTACATTTTTTAATTTTTTTTTAATTAAAAGTACTTAAAATTTTATTTCATTAATAAATTCTGACATTTTTCTTTTTTTTTGTTATTGAATTATTATTTATCGTAAAAGTTTTTTTTACAATCAGAGGTTAATAATTATTAATAAACCAATATGTTTATTAAACCAAAATCTAAAAGAAATTAGATTTTGGATTTTTTCTTAACTGCAGTAATAAGCCCTCATTGAGAGCTTTTCAACGATATATCACAAGTGGTATTATTATTATTGGTTTCAGAGTTATAGCCAAATGAGATTTTAATTAATGAAATATTTAGATATTAGAATGGGAAGGCATATCGGTTCAAATCAGACATCATCTCTTTTTTTAATTTATTTGTTTTTTAACTTTTTTTTTAATTTAAATATTTATTTTTAAATAAATAATTAAAAATAATAATAAATTAAATAATAATTAAATAATAAATAATTAAATAATAATAATTAATAAATAATAATAATTTTTAAATATTTATTTTTTATTTTTTATTTAAATAATTTATTTATTAATAATTATTAACCTGTGATTGTAAAAAAAGATTTCCAATAAATAATTATTCAATAACAATAAAAAAAAAAAAAATATGAAAAAAATCAGAAAGTGAATAGTGAAATAAAATGAATAAAATAGTGTAAAAATGTGTATATGATATAATCTAAGAGGCATTATTACGTATGTGTATATGTAACAGATTTGGTGAAACATCTAATTATTTAATATTAATCGAAAATTATAATTTAGAATCGTATTATTTTTTTGATTTTTTAGTTTAATTTTTAATTTAATTTTTGTGGAATTTCTGTTTAATTTATCTACATTAAAGTTAACTACCGAGTGACTGAAAAATAGACCCTCATAAGAACAACATATATACACTGAGGCATACATGCCCCATTCAATTTTTTAGTTAATTACTCCTCTGATATTATCGAATAATATTCCCCCTAAGTCGGAGTTAATCATCATTTCGTTTGTTTTTTGTTGCCAGTAATTTAATCGCTCTTCGGTTTGATATAATTCGTCTGATCTTAATTTATGTACAAGTTCTCTAGTTTTCAAATTTTCTCTCTCTTTATATTCATCATCTCTCTCTTATTCTTTGTATTCTTTCCTTGATCTTTATATTTTCTTACTCTTTAAATTTGTCATCTTCTCTTAATCTTTTTATTCTTTCTTTGTTTACATTTTCTTCCTGTTTATTTTTTCTGGTTTGCAGCATGTTCTTCCTTTTTATTATTTCTTAGGTTTTAACATTTTCTGATCTAGTAATAAGAGTAATAAAGAATTTTTACTCTATCTTAATATTTCATATAAGATTGTTAAATTAATAATTGTATAGATATTTGATATTAATAAAAACTAATATTTCAGCAATTTTGTAACTGTCCACTTTATTAAACAATTGGAGGATCGTATCTCACTTTCGAATGAAATAAGTTTAAATGAAGTGCAGAAAAAAATGTGTAGTTTTTAATAGACATACAAAGAAGTCAAGTAGTGTCCACATCAGAATTTTTAAAATAAGTAAATAAATGCTTTATTCAGATCAAAATATAAATTATACATTTTATAGTTCATATCAAGCGTAACAGGATTATTGTTCTGCTGAAAAAAGATCTTCAATATTAGGTAAATAATGGAAACATGTGAAAATCTTTCATTAGGACAGAAACACAAAGTACTTAGTTAATGATAGATTGAAAAATGGTTCATTCATATTAAAAAGTAAAAATAATAACAATATGAAATAATGATGCAATTATATGAAAATAATATACAAATAAAATCGGTACAGAGTAAAATAACAATTTTGAAGCCATTAATTGATAAAAATACGTATTTAAGATAAAATTTAATGAGGTTTCAGAAAATGCTATTAATCTAATAAATATTACTTTAAAACATGTAAAAATTGATTTTCTTTGAGAAACTACTTCAATTAATTTATAAATAACATTCGGGAAATCTTTTAAACAGTTTAGTTCTCCTTCCTTCCTTTACATTTCCACAGATAAGCCTAAAAAGGCATAACTGTCTTCTAATACTAATCTCATAAAATTTTCTCTTTTAATACTTATTTATTTTTCATAAACTACTTTTTCCAGTATGCTTTATCCTTATAATCTTATTAGAAATAATCGACATGTACTTTTACAAGTACGAGTATTTCGATTCATTTCGAAAATTTTCACCTAAGTTCTCTTATTTCGTCGAATTTCTTACATCAATTTTTTTTAAGTTCTAGCTGGTGCAGCTTTTTTTTCCAAGGATGTCATAGTGTTCGTTTCCTTCTTTTTACGATTACATAAGTTTCGCTTTCATGTCACACATCAGCGAACAGTTCTTTATAATAATTATTACAATTTTTTTATAATTATAATGATGAGGTTTGTAATAGTAACAATAATAAATGGTTAGAAAACTTATCAAAGGCAGTATGATTACGCCCTTTATCTCAGATCGTAAGACGTATGAAATGGATACGTTTGAAATAGGTAAGAAGCCGTGCTTAAAATATGAGTATAATTTTATTGCTTGACTCATTAGTGTTCTAATATATTATTATTGTTATATTCAAAAGGGCTGACAACAAAGTTGTTATATTTTCCTGACATTGAATATTTATTCTTACATATTAGAAAAATAATTATACAAGAAAAAGTTTTAAAAATTCAAAAAATTATTTTTTTTTACTTTTTTCTGGTTTCCCACCCGCACGTAAATTTTTTTATTTGTTCACGTTTACTACAATAAATGGAAGGAACTACAAAAAAGTTCCACTGAAAACTGTAAAACCAATAAGAAGTTACCAAAAATTTCTTTTTTAGCGGTGGGGGTAAACTATGAAGCAATTTTATTGTAATATTATTATTAAAAGTTTTAATAAACTAGAAAGAGTTTTAAAAAAATTAAAAATTTAAGTTTTTAAACTTTGGTCGGCTCTCCGACTCCCAAATAGTTTTTGGGGCTCATCACTTGCACTGCTACTACTCTATACGCTTAGAAAGATAAAAACAAAATCGCTTAAAAAATATTCAATAAATAAAAACAGTTTTTTTTTCGATTTTTGAGGAATGGGGAATTTAGGGGCAATTTTTTTAAAATGGTAACATAAGCATGTACGCAAGAATTGAGCTTAATATAACGTGAGGTAATATTTGAAAAATTTTGAGAAAATTGACCCCAAAGAAACTATCTACTCAGATATTGACCCTAAACTTTTACCGACAAATTACCCCATAAGTGGATCAAAAAATAAGGTACACTCTTGCCGTGTTCTTGAACTGAAAGGGATATATTACTAATGTCTTGAGGTGGCAGCACTTATGTTGTTGTCTTCACGCTTCCCCAGCAGCAATTCTGTACAACATTTCAGTACGTGTGTAATGTCGTTTTCAATAAAGCGTGTCCTCTAGAGGTTTCGTCCAGCATAGAAGTGCGTTCAGTAGTCCGATCTTTGTCGGTAAAAAATTACAATTGTTGTGAAATTCATCACCAAATTGTTAAGGTATTCGGTGAGAATGCAATGTCACGTCCCATGATCACAAAATGGTGCCAAATGTTCAGAAACGGAAAAGCAAATGTGAGTGATGAATTGCGTATTGGTCGTCCAACTGCAAACAAGACGGGTAACACGGAACGCGTGAATCAAATGATCTTGAGTAACCGGGGCATTAAAATTAAAGAAATTTCAAGTGAACTTAAGTGTGTTTGCAATTATTTACGATTAGCTTCGTTACCGTAAGATGGGTGCACATCTGTTGACCGACAACCACAAACATCAACGTTTTGCGTTTGCTCTTTCTTTTCTTCATCGTTATTCCAGGACTAGTCCAGTTTTTTAAACAAATCATCACAGGGGATGAAAGCCGAGTGCTTCATTACTCCTGAGACTAAACGAGCATCACATGAATGGAGACACAAAAATTTTTCCGCAGCCAAAAAAAAGTGAAAACATTTCCAAATGTTCGAAAGGTTACGCTGACAGTCTTTTTCGATTCTGAGAGAGTTGTTTAAAGTGAATTTATGTCCCGAGGAACAACAATAAATGCCGAATCTTACTCTGAGACTTCATAAAAAAATTGTATAAAGCCAATAAAGATCTAAAACCCGGAAGATTGAGGAACGGGGTCGTTTTTCTTAACGACAACAACGCTACTCCTCATTCAGCTCATGTGACAAAAGAGTTACCGCAAAAATTCAAATGGGAAGTGTGTCTCATCCGCCTTACAGTCCTGACCTAGCACCCTGCTATTACCATCTGTTTGATACTCTCAAGCGAGACCTTGGAGGGGAGCGTTTCGCTAATGATGATGAACTGAAGGAAGCGGTCCTTAAATGGTTGAAGGAAACGACGAAATTTTTATGAGAGAGTGGAACTGAAAAACTTGTCACAAGGTATTTAGAAAAACTTTGTGATTATGTCGAAAAATAGATAAAAATATGTCGTTTTTGTTCAATAAAAAAAAATGGTTTTATAAATATGTTTGTTTCATAAAGGGGGTGTAAACTTTCTGATCGTCCCTTATACAAGAGTATCTGTTCCAAATTTCATCAAAATCCGTTTATCCAGTCAAACGTACAACACACGCGCGCCCGCGCGAGCGTACGTAGGAACATTACCCCCCACTTTTTGGGAGGGGATAATGATGCAATATCTCGACGTTTGTCCCCCAAGGACATAAACGCAGAAAACTGCAAAAAAAAACATATTTTCCGATAATTATTATACTTTCCGACCTACAGAATACATACTCTGTATTTTAGAGAACTTTACAACCCTTCACAAAAAAAAATAAAAATTTCACACTTTATTCTTTTCTAAAATTTTATCTGAATTTTAATTTTATTGTATAAACTTTCCTGTAAATTTTATTTCGTAAATAAATTATGTATTTTAAATTATACACTAAGTTTTACCCTCTTTTGTGATTAATTTCCGTAGTTTTCTTTTTACAACATAGCTCTTACTTATGATGCCAGGAAAGTAAAATTCAAACAAATGAAAATTTTGGTTATTTTTTAATAAACTAAAAATCGCTTTACATGAATCACCTACCGGCGTCAAACAGATAAGCACATTTTTTGCCCTTAAAACTCGTTCTTACTTTTTGAAGAATATCCAAGATTTAATGTCATTATAAAAGGAGAAGTATACCCAAGCGTAATAAATAAGTAATTATGATAACTTTTGCGACCGATCAAAATGCTTTAAAATGAAACATATAGATTGGTTTTATTAGAAAAAATATTCAATTCAAGAAATCGAGATCATCGTATGAAATTTTTTCTTTTATTAATAAAACGGTCAAAAATTTTACATTCTAGTAACAAACATACTAATTATTACCAATAGCAATACAAAAAAGTCACAACTAAAATGAATGTTTTTAATGTCAACTATCAGAAACTAGAATAGCAAAAGGTATAACCTAATTGAAAACCCGCAGCCATTCTGTACGTCTATATTACCAACTCGGGAATAGGAAATACGATCTGCAGAATATACTCAGTATTTTAAACAACTTTACGACCCTTCATAGAAAAATTATAAATTTCATACTATACTCTTTTCTAAAGTTATATCTAAATTTAAATTTCATTATAAAAAATTTTCGTGCCCTTTTTATGAATTTTATTTGGTAAATAAATTATATAATTTAAATTAAGTTATATACAAGTAATCACATCTATTCTTTAAACATTTTAATTTTCAGATATCTTAATATTTAAATCATCTTCTACTTTTCAAACCAAATAAAAAGAAGTACGGAAAAGAAAATCGGGAATATCTTCTTCAGAGATATAAAAAATGAAATATCACTCGAATAATTTATTTAGATAAAATTCGTTTAAGTTTAATATAACGAAAATGTATTCAATTTTTAGCAATAAGGCACTTTTATCTAAACCATGCCTATTGAGTTAAATCATGGCCAGTCATATTCGCATATGTATATATTCTAATATTTTTCTTCAAAGTATATATATATATATATATATATATACTAGCAAACCCGGCGTTGCTTCGCTATTGCTAGAATTGAGTGTATATATATAGATTAAATAAACACAATTGAAAGTTTCATAAAAAAATTACCAAAATGAACATTACGGAATTAACAAAATTTAACCTTTTCCTTTTACCGTTTCTTCTATTTCCCCTTTCTCCCAATTCCCATTTCTTCCTTTCCCTTTCTCATTTTCCGTATCTTTTTTCTTCTCCTCCTTTCACATATTCCTTTTTCCCATTACAATTTTTACCCCTCTTCACTTTCCACCATTTTCTCCTTTTCTCCTCCTTTCCCCTTCATTCCCTCATTTTTCTTTCCCTGATTTCCCTTTCTCTTTCCCTTCTTTCCCCTTTGGATTTATTTTTCCTGTTTCATATTTTCTCCTTTTTCTTTTTTCAATTTTTCCTTGCTTTCCTTTTCCAATTTTCATTTTTACATTCCATTTATCTTTCCCCGATTCCTCTCTTCCCTTTCCACAATTTTCTCCTTTTTATCCCCCTTTCTTATTTCTTTCCTCATTTCACTTTCCCTTATTTCCTTTTCCCTCTTCTTTTTTCATATTTTCCCGTTTTTCTTTTTTCTCCTTTTCTTTTTTCTCCTTTCCCTTTTCCATTTCCTTTTTTCCTTTCCCCTCTTTTCCTTGTTTCTTTTTTCCATTTTACCCTTCTTCCCTTTTTTCAATTTTCATTTATACAATTTTCCCTTTTTTTACAATTTTCCCTTTCCTCCTTCCTTTTTAACCCTTTCCCCTTTCCTTTTTTCTCCTTTCATCTTTCAAATTAATCTTGCGACAACGAAAATTGTGCTGGGAAATTACACGATTACTAAGAAAATCTTAGTTTTTACACCGCACGCTAGACGTAGAATTTCCAAGGTTATTTAAAAATTAAATATCTATCTTTATACTTAAATAAGTTATTTTCGATTGTTTTTAGAGATTAAATACCAATTTATGTTAGTTGAATATGTTCTTTTCCAAGGTTATTTAAAAACACACTATTGTCGTTTAATAAACATTTAATTTCAATAACAAATACTGAAGTCAATAATTGAGATAAAAACTATCCTATCTTTTAAGTTAGACCAAATTACAGATAGTTACGAAATTTGATCAAAATCGGTTCAGTAGTTTCGAAGTTTATCCCGAACATACATTGTGACACGAGATTTTTATATATATAAGATATATATATACACGAATACATATATTTTTTTTTCATCTTAACGTATTTAGTTTGATTTCGAGAATTTAAATAAAATCATATGAAAATGTGATTATGTCGCCAAATTTATTTAGGTTACTTCTATCAGGATAGACAGGATTTTAGTAATAACAATCTAAGAAATATATTTCAAAGTGACTTATAGACCTAACGTAAATTTATGAATCATTAATATATTTTTATACTTGCCAACAGAAGTTTAATTCTAACTACAACTAAACTTACGTTGAAGAATTGTTGGTCTTAAAAATTGATTACATAATTATATTATATTATTTAATTCATTACAAAATCATTTCAAGAAATTTTTCTTTCTATTTGGACATAAATAGCAGTTATTCTTTCACTAATGTATTTTTTATCCTAGTATTATGATCATGAACATCTTTCAATGGATATTGTTATTTGGATTATTCTTATTATTCAATGAATGGTTTTACAGATGAAAAAATGTCAGACCTTACCCTGTAATCATACCCGAGACTAATTGATGCAAAAATCAGAACGTTCACCACATTACACCAAGCTTACGAAACAGATTCAAGGTATTTAGATCTGGATATCTACATAAGAAGACAGATGTAACTGTTTTCAAAACAGCAGTCATACCATTCCTTCTAAATAATTTAGTTCAATCTTTTTTTTAATAACAAATAAAATGTTGTTCACTCCATACCATCGAATGATTTCTTAGCAAATCATAATAAAAGAGGCAAACCTATCGTACAAACATATTTTACTAAACTTTTTTCCTGTTTTCGTCTAAGGAAATACATAGATTTTCCACGCTACATCCCTCTAATATTTTTTAACATCAGGAAGGATATTCGGCTGCAAACATCCAGATTAATCACCGAAAAACTAGAATGGTAATTAAAAGATGTAAAAATTAAGTGTCTATTAAAATAAAATACACATAACTCAAACGAAAAGTCAAATTAAACTAATTTTTCACTTTAAATTCCGCATTGACGTGATTTCGAATAGCATACTACGGAGCATATTTAACATTCTAACCCATAAAATTCTCTCAAATGATGATACTTTTTAATGGAAACTTTTATGACTGCACATCTTTCTAACAGACGGATATAATAATCGATTTTATGATGTACTCAATATCTTTTGAATACACGAAAAAACTAAAAGTATCAAACTCAATTCAAGATTTATTTTATCATGAGAAAAAAATCTTAAAACACTTATTAAGATGTCATATACTGATCGACAAAGAGCAGAAAGGAGTTGGATGATGTACTACTAACCATTGTATAGATATTAGTCCGTACTTAATGTGATCAAACTAAACTGACAAAGTTTCGACGTTGCAAATAAACACCAGTATGATGTACACAAAAAAAAAATTAAACAATTTTTTTACATTTTAAACAAAAAAAAAGTAGTTCCTTATTTGTTAATCAAAAAATAACGCATAATATTTATAATGTTATGCGTTTTGAGCGTTAATTAAAGAAAACGTTATTTAAAAAATCAATTTCACTTTCACGTTTATTTCATTATTTATGCTGATCAAACATTGAATATTAAACATATTTTATAAATGAAATAGGCTGTAAACATTGATTTGAGTTCATACACTGAGCAACTAATTTTTATTTCCCATCAGCAAATACGACTTGTAAATATGGCTCTTTCTTAAGGAATATTCTAAGTGGAATATTTAAGTATATGGAGTATTTTAAGTAATAATTAATAAATAAATAAGGAATGTTTTAAGTATATGTCCTAACAAACATACAATCTTTTGTGGTGAATAAAAATAATTCCATTTTTTAGTTCCTTGTACGAAGTAAAGTTCGTACGTACGTACGTATGTGCGTATGTATCTCGCATAACTGAAAAACGATTAACCGTAGGATGTTGAAATTTTGGATTTATAAGTGTTGTAACATCTACTTGTGCACCTCCCATTTTGATTGCAATCGATTGAACCAAAAGTGTCCAAAAAAAGCCCAAAATCCAACAAAAAAAAAAATTGAATTTTGGAATTTTTCTTAACTGCAGTAATAAGCCCTCATTGAGAGTTTTTCAACGATATATCATAAGTGGTACTTATTTTCATTAGTTCCAAAATTATAGCCAAATAAAATTTTAATTAATGAAATATTTGGATCTTACAAGAGGAAGGCACATAGGTTCGAATCAGACTTCATCTCCTTTTTTTTTTTAATTTAGATATATTGATTTATTAATAAATATTAACCTCTGAAAAAAGATTTTCAGAGGTTTCTTTTTTTCTGTAAAAAGATTTCTACGATAAAAAATAATTCAATAATAATTGTTTAAAAAATATGAAAAAATATCAGAAGTTATTAATGAAATAAAATTTTGCGAACTTTTCATTTAAAAAAAATGTGTATATGAAACTTCATAGGCGTACAAGTCATGTGGTGTCCACATCAGATTTTATTTTTGAAATAGAAATAAAAAAATTTATTTGATAAACTATTTAAACAATATAGAGTTAGCAGTTGATATTATTGTAAAGCAATAAGGATTCTAGATTACAAATGTTTTCAGAAAATCACTATTTAAACTTCACGATTGACCAAGTAAGGTAACTAGAAACGTCCTTTCTGTTCGTTATCAAACAGTATCAATATTTTAACGATATAAAAAGCGTATAATAACTGCATACCTTTGGAAAATTTTATTACAAATTTTATAAATGAAAATAATTTCCACTAACATAATAATGACTCGTAATTTTAATTATAATAAATTAACTATAATAAACTTTCTTTTCAACTAAAATATTTTAATTAAATTTTTATTCATTATTTAACTAATCTTTACCACAAAGGCCAAAGAAATAATAAGTTTTATCCCGGTATTCACAGAATTGTGAGTACATGTGAGGTAAGGAGATGAAAAAAGGCTGTTATTTAATTATATTCCACGTAAGATAAAACGGGAAGTATTATCAGGTATCCTTTCTATAAGCTAAATTAGATTAGCACCACTATATAACAGTAAATAAAATACGAGGAAAAAGTGTAAATGAGAAAAGTGTAAGAGTAAATGTGAGAGTTATAAAAAGAAGACAGAATGAAAGATGTATGCAACAAAACTACTAAATTACAAAAGTGAGAGGTGTGCGGTATAATACTCTACATCACTACTCGGTTGACCAAGTACCATTGCTTATAAGCCCAGGTACACACAGATACCGGAGGAATACACAGGGGTCGGACATCGCACAGAGGGACATAGGAACATAGCAGTAGTATGCTATACCAGGGACATAGGGACGATAGTATCTCATCATACCATCCGTTGACACTAATCATCCTATAAATCACTCTCTATACTTCCTCTCTCTCACTCACTCACAACTCGCTCTCTCTCTCTCCTCAACCCTCTTTGTCTATTACACTCTCTCTTGGCGGGTACTGCTTGCGACCATCCGACCTAGATAAAGATCGACCGGTCCTGACTACGTTCGTCTCGCTGTCTGTACGCCGTCGGTCATGTAATGATGCTTGTACCTATCTCTTGTCGCGTTTGTAATATGCTGGCAGATTATATATATATATATATATATATATATATATATATATATACAGTATTTTATATCAATTTACAACCAGATAATCCTAATTACATCCTATATTTAATACATAAAGATAAATAACACATGTACATCAACTAATCATACTACTATAATAATAATAATAATATATAACTAAAACATTTTAAGTTATTACGCGATTATTAATGAAATAATGAGATACATGTTAATTTTTAATAAGCTTAATGTTATTTCGTTTAAAAAAAAAAGTAATATATTAATTATTTATAATATACAACAAAATAATGTAAGTATTTATAATAATTAAACCAATGAAAAATTGTTAAACGTATTTTTTAACCAGGCAGTTGGTTTAATCAACAGCGATAGGATTTTGATCAACAGGTTCAAAGTTCACTTCTTATTATAAAGTTCAAGCACATTTTCATTTGAAGTTAAATGTACGAAGAGTTTTTGCGTGAAACTTTCGGTGTTAGAGGAAGGTGCAGAAATCGCGCTTTCCCGAATCGGTTAATTTGATAGCTGAGGGTTGAAAGTTGTGGAAAGTAGTCGTGGGTTGGAAGAGGCCATACGAAGGCGGTAGTAGGTTGTGTAAATTGTGTAGGTCGTGTAGTAGGTGATGGAAATGTCTCTCGAGACATTTCCATCACAATTGATGGAAATCCTGACAGAGGCCAAACTGACGGCTGTGTTGTGTTATCAAGTTTTAAGGGTCTAAAAGACGACCTCCGGGGTAAAGCCCATCAGGGCTAGGAACGGAAGCGGGTGATGTGGCGAACGAGATCGTCACAAGGCGGGTGTCTTCCCCTACAGGGGACAGGATGTAATTTTAATGTTGTTATAAAACCGGTAGTATATTTGAGTTTCACCAAAAACAAACAAATGACTGACACCATTTACAAAATGTATTTAGTTGAATGGATTAATTTAAGCTTCTTTTTGTATAACACAATCTTTAATCGTCATACTTTTGAACCGGGTAATATGCGAAAGGTTCTTCCACTTTATCAGAACGACTGATACGAAATAGTTTTAAGTTATTTAACTGTAAGTTAGTACTCACCGATATTTTAAAGAACGGCAAAGAATTACGCTAAACTAAACGAGTGTTGAAATAAAATAATAATGAACTACTAATTAATTCGAATTTTGATTGCTATAATTTCTATACCAATCGTAAGTCAGTCTTGGCTAGTAGCATGCTATTCTGTATTTCTTTCCGTTCTGCACTAACCTTTTAACCTCAACATACTCGTACATCCTCATTATCCTACATCCTTAATTATTTGCATCATAAATTCCTATCGTCTCTTTCTCTGCACGTTTTACCTTCTACACTTCTTTCTATTACCAAATTAACTAAACTTGAATGTCTTATAATGATCTACCAACCAAGTTCATCTTTTAAAAAAATTGGACAGTAATTTTTTCTACATTCCTACTCACCTTAAATTTTGAATTTTATCCACCGGTATAATTCAAACACAAATCAACAACAAGCTCCTTAACATCGCATTTCAAAAGCTTCATTCCTATTTCTTTCATTTACGTTCCTTTCTATTTTTCTTTTCATCCACGTTTCACTACCGCAAATACTCATACATATTCTAAAATATATTTCTAATTTTTAGATTCTACATTTCATATTACGAAACTTTTTTCCCACAAAAGCTTGCTCATGATAATCTGCTTTTGATGTATGCATTACTTCATTCACCCGCTTTCCATTTTATCGCCTAATTAGCAAAATTCTTTTATACCTTAAAATAAATCATGTATACCTACATATTTATAAATATACCAACAAATAAAAACAGGGTCTTCAAGACAAAATATAGAAAACGTACTGTCACAGAAAAGAGTCCTCTTTTTATTATTTATTAATGATCTGCTTAGTTTTTTTACCATCTTTGCAGATTACGAGGTATCAATACCCGAAGGTATTTAAAAGAATTAGAAAATTCTACTTTAGCAGTTTTAAGAATTATTAACCGAATTGATAGTAATTAATTAACTTTAAATACGGATAAAGTTTTGCATAAAGCGTCTCAGGTGGATGTAAAATTCCTAATCGCACGGTTAGAATTCCCATTAATCATAGCGATAGTATTTCTGATGCCTGTAGGGCGAAATTTCGGTATTTTTTTAGATGAAAAATTCACGCAGGATGATCAAAATGAATTTCAATTGCTTCAAAATTAGACCGAAATATTTTGCTTTGAACAGTTTTAATCAGCTTGCTAACGTTATTAAATATTATTTATGAATACGCAATCGTTCCTAAAAAGAGCAGTCGCTTATTCTTAAGATAATAAATATACATAAATAATTATTAATAGATGGAAGTATCCAGCTAAACAGAAATGTTTTCGAGTCACTCAACACAAAAATTCGGCTTACAAGAAAGGACCTTATTATACTTCCGTTGTTAATTTTAATGAATTACTGAACCATTTAAAAGAACTTCCCCGAATTTATTTAAGATAAAATTAAACGGTTTTCTTTAGCAAAAACAATATTACTCTGTAATGAGCTTCTAAATACTAATATATAATCTCTTCACTGCTTTACCTAATACTATAGAAAACGTTTTAAATAATAAAAATAACGAAAAAGTTCATAATTCGTAACATTTTCATAATAATACAAATTTAAGCGAAAGAATACAATAAAAAAAATGCAAAGAAGAAACTATAAAAATCCATCATATAGAAAAATAATATCAAATGAAATAATCACAAAACTTTAAAAGTTGATAACAGTTGTTTCTGATGCACGACTTACACACACCACTTAATTTTAAAAATCTATTATTTTATTTAAATATGATATTTTTTCGTTTATTTAATTCAATGATTCTAACTAAAGCGCGCGCGCATATCATATTTAATTCGCAGGGGTGTGACGGTACTAGCGGCGACGGTCAGCACTAATATAATTTCACAACTTACATAAAACAAATTTCGCTTGTACGATCGGCAGACTGGTGTAACCGCGAGGCTTAATGCACTAGGTACTGAGTCAACCGGGCGATCGAGTTCGAGACCCAGCCAGACCGAGTTACCTTTTTACATTTTAAAAATTAATAGTTTACTTAATTCTATCCCTCACTTGTGATGTCACAACAACACAGCAATAGTTTAAAGCATTTTTTGGGGTGGGGTGCGATTTTGCAAAAACCTTTTTTGCAAATATTGTTATTTTTTTAATTGTTAACAAATGCGATTAAGAAAAATATGACCTTAATTAGGCGAAATCTCGAGATACTGAGGGTTACCTTGCTCTACAGTCTCATTACGTGGGCCTTTTAAGTTAAAAATGTAATAGCAACAATGCCTCATACATAGAAGTAATCTGACCAAATTTGGTCAAAATCGGCCCAATAGTTCTAAAGATATAAGGTGATTTAGAGGTCAACACCGAACAGACACATGTACATACGAATATTAACATTCGGAAAATTTCCATCCGGTTTTTTAATTTTTTGGGTTCCTTAGGTGTCAAAACGCCAAGATCCTGTTAAAAACGGTCCAATATGCCCAAATTGGACCGATTATAATACTTCCCATTCCAGAGCTATAGCGAGCGACATCTGTCTTTTTCTATTTAGCCTCCGGAACCACCGTAAGGTATTACTTCAGAGGATGAGCGAGGATGGTATATATGAATGTAAATGAAGTGTAGCTTAAACAGTCTCAGGTCGACCGTTCCTGAGATATGTGGTTAATTAAAACCCAACCACCAAAGAACAACGGTATCCACGATCTAGTATTCAAATCCGTATTAAAGTAACTGCCTTTACTAGGATTTGAAACTTAGAACTTTCGACTTCGAAATCAGCTGATTTGCGACGACGAGTTTAACCACTAGACCAACCCGGTGGGTTATAGCAATATCTATACGGGGAAGTAAAAACCTCTAACAGAATAAAAGTTTAACAAAAAAAATTTTACCATTTCGTACAAACTGGCTTTCTCTAAGAGTTGGATTTATGCTGGCAGTCTGAAAATAAAAAGAAAAATCAATGGAACAAACCCTACTTTAATCAAATTTTCTAAAATAACTCTTTTTTCGCTAAAACCGGTCCTATTTGAACAGTAAGCGTCACAGCTGAACCAGGGCGGCCAGTCTTGGTTCAACAGTGACACATACAGGATTATTACCTGAATTTTATTGGGCTTGGCATACTGATTTATAATAATATATTCGGCTTAATGAAGAACATAAGAGGAAACTTCTCAATTTTCTTAGTATGCTAGATGGAATTGTCAGTCTGAAGGAGTAACTTGTACGCCTACAATCTCTGCGATTATGATAGTTTTATATACAAATTATCCTTCATAAAAATCACCTAATTTTTTAAAAGTTTACTGATGATTATTTTCATCACTTGCGTGGTAAGTTATCGATATATTTGTAACATTATTTATCTTTTACAATGATATTTATTTAAATTTTAAGAACGTTTCAACCATAAATTTATTTAGATAATTCTCTTACTTGATGAAAAGTAAGTTTTAAACTTAAACGATCTTTTACGGGCAATAAAATTTTAATTACCGACTAAATTTTGTTCTATAAGAGTAAGTTAACTATTGGTCCCCAAAAATTAAATTTGGAAAAAGATTGAATTTTATTCTATTCAATTTCATTTATCAACTTTTCATGAAATATCAATGATTAAAACAAAACTTTAATGTTTACAATTATCCAATTGAAGCAATTTTTCATACCGAATATTATCTGTAAACTGCAAACTTTAATAAAGTTTTGTCTGTAAGTTGCTAAGATAGCATATTATTTTCAAATTATCTTCGCATTTCATATAAAACTGTACAAAAGACTCATTATTCAATTTGTTCGAATTATCACGTAAATTTCGTCTCTCTGCAATCTCTACGCGATTACGCATGAAAAGCAAAACTTCGTTCAACGAAATTTGCAGAATAAACTTATCTTAATCAGAGGAAGCAATTTGTACAATTGAAATGTTAACTATTTTTTTCAACACTTAAAATTGGTATCAATGGAACGCCTCCTTTTGGTGAAAAATAAATCTTTGCATTTATTCATTCCATATATAAAAAAAAATAAAAATTCATATGGTTGTTTTTATTTTTTTATTTACACTAACCGAATTCATTTTTACACAAGCAAAAGTAGTATTAAAAGTAATTTTCCTTAGGAGTTTTCTTTTTCATTTCAAATCCTAAACTAAGCTTAAAAAAAGATTATTATGATTTATTAGCTGAGAATGGTTTCTGAATTGTAATTTATTTTGTAATTATCTTATACGTTTAGTATATTCACGTATTTACTTTAATATTAATTTATTTATTTATATTTTTAATTATTAGTAATGGCTTTAGCCACTTCTATTCTATTTTATAATTAATTGTTTATTTTGTGACACTGCTCTGGTCGTGATATTTTTCGAGTTTCATTTGATCCATGCAGACAAATGCTGAAGTAGTTCTTTTTACTTCCTTGTACGAAGTAAAGGAAGTATTGCGATTGCGAAAAATTTCGGTTTTCAGATTTCAACAGAAATATCATTTTGACCATCACTGAATCCATTTTGACTAGTTTCGGCGTTACGTCTGTATGTATGTATGTATGTATGTATGTATGTATGTATGTATGTATGTATGTATGTGTGTATGTATCTCGCGTAACTGAAAAACGATTAACCGTATGATGTTGAAATTTTGGATTTAGAAGTGTTGTAACATATAGTTGTACATCTCTCCTTTTGATTGCAATTGACTGAACCAGACTGTTCAAAAAACCCAACAATCCAAAACAAATTTGGATTTTGGACTTTTTCATAACTCAGTAATAAGCTCTCATTAAGAGCTTTTCAACGATATATCATAAGTGGTACTTATTTTCATTGGTTCCAGAGTTATAGCCAAATAAAATTTTAAGTAATAAAATATTTGGATCTTGCAAGGGAAGGCACATTGGTTCAAATCAGACTTCATCTCCTTTTTTTTAACTTTTTTTTTAATTTAAATATACTGATTTATTAACAATTATTAATCCAAGATTGAAAAAAATTTGAAAAAAAATTGTAAAAAGATATGAAAAAATAAGTTATTAGTGAAATAAAAAATTGTGTACTTCAAAATTTGGTATATGTAATTCAATAGGAATTATTACGTATGTGTATATGAAATAAATTTATTGAAACATCTGATTATTTAATATTAATTGAAAATTACAGTTTAGAATCGTATTATTTTTGGCTTTTCTAGTTTACTTTCTGTTTAATTATATTTAATTATTCTGGAATTTCTGTTTAATTTTACCTACATTAAAGTTATAGAGTGACTGAAAAATGACCCTCACAAGAACATTAAACACTGAGGCCTATATGCTCGATCTTTAATAAATTGTAAAAAATTCTTATCTTTTCATTACTCCTGATATTGTCGAACAAGGTTCTACGTCGGAGTTGACCATTATTTCGTTTATTTGTTTTTTGTTGCCAATCATTTAATCGCTCTTTGGTCTGATTTAATTCTTCTGATCTTAATTTGTGTACACGTTCTCTAGTTTTCAAATTTTCTCTCTCTTTATATCCATCATTCTCTGTTAATGTTGTTAGTCTTCCCTTGTTCTTAACATTTTCTTCCTCTTCATATACAGCTTCTTGTCGTTTTTTTTTGTTGAGATATATTGCCTTCATGTTATCTTTCTTTTTCCAGTATGATTGTTTCCTTTTCATTTTTGATCAAATAATCCAATAATAAAAATTGGAACAAAAATTGAATTTCGTAAGGTCAAATTAACATTTGTAACCAGTATACAGGAGTTTACTAAACAGAATAGTTTAATTATTATTATCTTTTATTTACACGACACACCAGAAATTAGAAAATTTTGTTAATTAGCAACTTACGAAGATACGAATAATACTGATCTAGTAATACAAGTAATAAAGACACTTATACTCTTCCTAATATTTCATATAAGATTGTTGAATTCATAATTGTATAAATATTTGATTGTAATAAAATCTAATATTTCAGCAATTGTCCACTTTATTAAAGAATTGGAGAATCGTACCTCACTTTCAAATGAAATAAGTTTAAATGAAGTGCAGCAAAACATGTGTATATGTAACTTAGGCGTACAAGGAAATTATTTGGTTCTACATCAGATTTTTTATATCCGTGGAATAGCATATACCCAATATTGACATGACAATGCCACGTATTATTTATTATAAACCGATCAGAATAAAAGATTTATTTACTGAAGTGTAACATTTTACCAGTAAATGGATTTTTTTAGATTTCTTGGAAATTTTGAGACGGTTTCTTACTTCACCTTGCGAAAAAAATTATTTATTTTTTACTCTCTGTAAATCTATTTTTAGAAAAATGTCAGGGAATAAGAATTAAGCAAATATATTAAACAATATTCGTTCGAAATATTTTTTTGGAACTTTTATTTAGGGTTCCCTAACGGGTTATTGACAAGAACGCAGATTGTTTTTTTTAAAGAAAATAAATCCGAGCGTATCAGCTCGTATATGTAAATGAAAAATTTTTAAGCAATTATTAATAACGTATTTATCCATCATGGAATCACTTATATAATATTGGCGGTAATTAACTTCGAAATTAAAAACAATACAATTCAGAAAAGTGTTCCAGAGATAAACTTGTTCATAAACACAAAGTGTTTCATAAACTTGTTCAAGGAGATAAAAAAACGGCAGCATTAATATTCAATTTGTTGAAAAATTTCCATGTTGCATCATTTTTAAACGTATTAACTTGCTAGCATTAAAAGCTGAAAGGTAAAATAATTTCTTTTTAAAGTTAATATTTTCAGGTAATTAAGAGAGATATACAAATTAAACAAGCATAAATTTAACAATAAAAATTCCACACTGAAAAATTATTTTTACGGTAAAGATACTTGAAATAATGCTCATATTAAATAAATATAAATTTTAGTTTTCCAAGAAAATATAAATAAAGGGTAATTATATTTATATTTATTAATTTATAATTTATTTTTTAAGGTATTTTGATTTTAAAAAGGGTGATGGCAGATAGAAAATAAATAATTTTATTACATTGCTCAGTAGTTATATGTAAAAATATACGTTCTGATAAAAATTTAAATATTTTAAAAGCAAATAGGAATAAGTACTGAATCCATTGTATTACGTATATTTTTCAGAAATAAATAACGTCTGCAGAAAATATACAGTTGGCAATGTTCCGTTACTGTAATTATATTATGCGCATAGATAAATTAAAAATACTGTGATAGGATAAAGGTATTTATCGAAAACTTATACACAGTTATTATATTTTTAATTATATGTAATATATTATTTAAATAATTTTAACCGGAGTACAGCAAGTCTCAGGTGTGGCTGAAGTTAATTACAATGGAATTCAGGTTTTTTGATTAAAAAATAATAATAGATTGGATAATTGTATTTTCGTGAAATTAAGGATGTTTCATACATAAAACCACAGTAGATACATGTGAGGGAGTATCTATGATTATATGAATATCTTTAATATGTATGAACATGAAAGTCTCGATCACAATGGGAATTTATACCAAGATGGGTTGATATCGCCGTATGAGTCTATATGCATGAGCTAGTTGTCGAAATATAAATCTGCAATAATGGTGGATTATATTAGAAGGGATTAGATCAAATACTAAAAGAAATAGTAACTACACTAATCACAAATGTTCTTGAAAAACAGGGTTAGTTTTTTTTTTTACAAAAGTTTACTTCAGTACGAATTAAAATAGCAATATATAGTGTCTAATCAAATTTCGCATCGCCTCATCAATGGTGTTTAACTACTTAAACCAGATTCATCAACTTTACATATAGCACAGTTTATATAATATTTATACTTTACACATTATTTATTAATCTTTCCTTCAACTCTAAGTTCTGATCGATAAAGGAACCGAATGGAAAATTGCTTCACAGAACCTACACAGGATACTCATAAAAAATGAAATTTTTCGTCGTTAGCCTTTCACCCGGAGGTTATGGGTTCGAATCCCGGTCAGGCATGGCATTTTTATACGCTAAAAATGTCCATCCTCGTACGGCAAAATGATCAAAGCAGTCGATTCCCATCATCTCAAAAAAAAAGGAAAGAAAAGAAAAGGATAACACATATCAAGAACCGCCTTAATTCTCATAAATAGTAATAAACCATTTGTTATCATGATTTTTTTAATAAAGTAAATAGGAAATTACAGTGGCTATTTCTGAAAACTTGAAAATATATACTTATTTACTACTAATCAAGTTCTTTTTTCTTTTTTTTAATTTAATTTACACACATCATATCCAGACAAATAGCTCTCGAGTTGTTGAACCAATTAAAAATTATATTATTAAATATATAAAATACATTATAATAATTTCAGATAAAATTCGAGTTGTTTTTTTTACGTTAAAAAAAATATATCCAATTAAAAAATAATAAATTCCTATTAAAAAAAAAAACTGACCTCGAAAATCTAAAATTTAGATTTTCGTAAAATGAATATTACAACATCCATCTCCTTCCGCTTGAACAAAACAACTTTTGAATGCTACGTTTTTTTTTTTTAAATACAGTATTTTTTAAACAATTAAGGTGGAAAAACTTAAAAATGAAATTTTCCCATACAGGCGAAATACAGAACTAAAATGTATTATGAAAAACGTAACATCGGTATATTTAATCTACACAGCAATACTTGGCGTTTGCGTAGCAAGTTTTGTGTGTGTGCGTGCGCGCGCGCGCACAATACACGAGTGCGTTTTGCGTTTACAAAAAACCTAATTGCTAACATATCAAGCCTTCTTTTTTATTCCTAAGACTTTTTTTTAAACAGAATACTAAGTCGTCTGTCACAGTGGCCACCCTAAGAGAATTACATATTTTACATATTGTTAAAATGATAAAGGGAGAGGGTTAGCAATAATGACAATAATGATGGATCAACTGGTCAGCTGTCCCAAGGTGCAGATGGGAAAACACAACCGCTTCATCTCCCTCCGGCTTTATATATATATATACATATATATAGCCTACTACTCATGCCAGTATAAATAGAAATAAAATTTTTTAAAAACACGAGCGGTCTCGATCGCGGAATACTTGAAGCGAAAAGAAACTAGACGACCTTATACACTATAATCCTTACTAGTAGATACGGTGCCATAAAATAGGACAGCTCTTTAGAACCTTAACTAAACAAAAAATAAAATAGAAAAGAAATGTAAAGGTAGAATAGTAGAATAAAAGAAAATGTAAGAGAACTTAGATAAAAGTATCAAGATTTCTATTTAGAATAATATATTCCATTATAACGAGCAACAGAAACTGGAAAACAAGAAAAGTTTCTTATTTAAAAAAAAAAAATAAATAAAAATAAAAATATATATAAAGATAAAGGAAGTTAAATAAAAGTATACATTAATTTTTTTCTTGTTTTTATAAAGTTGATTACATTTAAAATAAAAGTTTTTTTTAAATATAATGTGAGTAGTAAAAAATATGAATATACATCATGTAACAATTAAATAATTAAAAAAGTACTATATATAGCATCCCCGTCGCGGCTTCGACCAAGCTATATTTTTACTTGTGTTTACCGTCGCGGTCAATTTTTTTTTTTATTTTATGGTTTTTAACCAAGTAACCGAAGGCAGGTGCAGCCAGGGGCGTCGCACAAACAGTAACAGTGGCAGTGGTTGTATTGGTTGAGCTTCCGCACCCGTACACCGTCGCATCCCTTAAAAAAATCGAAATAAAAAAAAATAGTTTTCATATGTATTTATCTAAAGAGTATTTGTAAGTCCAAATCTACTGAATATCTCTTTAGTACAGGAAATGAGGGAAATTGCAATCATAATTCAAAATTTTTATACCTTTTTTTACCCCTTTCAAGGTTGAACTTCGAAATACAGAAATTGGTTTTTAGATATTCCCATGAATATTACTCACACCAAAAATCACATTGATATCTTCATTTGTTACCGAGAAATTAAAAAATATTAAATTTCGTTGTTACTCCACTTTAACCCTTTAGTCTCAAAAAATCCTTTCTTTGTGTGCACTTAAACTATAAAAAGAATGTGTATACAAATTTTTGTACTGTTAACTCTAGAAATGATTTTTATTATATTTTTTTAATTTAATGAAAGAAAGTTCTTTCTATAATCTAACAGAGTGGTAAGAGAAAGAATTCTGTAAATGTTTTGAATAATATCATAATAAAAAGCTATTTCTAAGGTAACAGTAAACATGATTCTCCTAACTTATCCCAAATTCACAATAAATAAAAAAATAGTGTGCAATTTAAAAAAATTTAATAATTATCTATTTATTACCATTTAGGTAAATCAAAATTTACCTAAGATTCAAATCTGATTAGACCTATTGTGCTTTTATACCCACCAAGGTCAGGTATATTCTTTTATCACCATTCTCACACACACACATACACACACAAATCCCAGCTTAAAAAATAATATAGTCTTAAAGATTCAAAAAATAAAACTTCTGAAAAAGTTATAATTTTTTATTTAATTTATTTTTAGTTTATCATTATAACCTTTTTTTTTTACCTCCGGGAAAGTAATTCATTCCGCAGAGGATGAGATGAATGTTTTGTAGCGTGTGTGAAAAATTCCATGCCTAACCGGGATTAGAACCCTGGACCTCCCGGTGAAAGGCCGAGACGCTACTACCCGGTTATCATTATAACCTTGAACATGCTTACAGTATATACGAGGTCTGTAAATAAAGTAATGAGACTAGTTTATTTTGACAGCGAAAGCAGCAACACTGTAAATTTAATAGTATACATATGGTTATATGGGCAGCTGATTTATATTCGGTATTAATATTTTTAGTCTATTGTTGCCACATGAGATGCAAATAAACTTTTCGTGAAATGAGTTTTTGTTGTGCGTTACAAAAATGAGCGATACTAATTATGAGCACCATTGTGCAACAAAGTCTTGTGTTAAACTCGGTGAGAATGCTACTGAAACTTTTCAAAATTGAAAAGAGTGTATGGAGATGATGCTCTGTCATGAGCCCAGGTGGTTTAAAGCATTTTCAGATGACCAGGAATCAGTTGCAGATGATCCACACTCCAGAATACCGTTAATGTCAAAAAGTGATGACAATGTTCAGCCAATCAGAAACTTGATATGGTACGATCGGCGATTAACTGTCAGAATGATTGCAGAACAATTTAATTTGAACCGTATCACAGTCCATCAAATTTTGACATCGATTGGACATAAAAAAGGTTTGTGCAAAATTGATCCCAAAAACCCTCACTGTTGAACAGAAAAACAACACGGTGGAAATGTTCCACAATCTTCTAGGATGAATTGAAACTGATCCTGATTTTCTAAAAAATGTTATTACTGGTGATGAATCTTGGATATTTGAGTACGATCCAGAAACAAAACACCAGAGCAAGGTGTGGCACACTTCAAACTCACAATGTCCCAAAAATGAGCAAATCAAAACCACACTAATTTGTTTCTTCGATAGTAATGGCATTGTCTATAAGAAATTTTTGCCTAGAGGGGAGAATGTAAATCAATATGTTTACCGAGAAATTCTTGAAAGACTGCGGAAAAGAAATGCCCGCGTGAGACCATCCATCAAAGACAACTGGATAGTGCATCATGACAATGCACCTTGTAACACTGCACTCTCAATTAATGAGTTTTTGGCAAAGAAAAACATTCCTGTAGTTCCTCAACCACCTTATCCACTTGAGTTGAGTACCTGCGACTTTTTCCTATTCCTCACTTTAAAAAAACACTTTAAAGGACACCATTTTGGAACAATAGAAAACATAAAAAAAATCTAACCAACCACATAAAGGATATTCCAGTTTCTGAGTTCCAAAAGTGCTATGAAGAGTGGGAAAACCGTTTGAGCATTGCATGGCTTCCCAAGGAAACTCTTTCGAGGGTGACAGAGGAGTCCATGTATAATTGGATTGTAAATAAAAAGTTTTTCTGAACCAGTCTCATTACTTTATTTACAGACCTCGTATATATATTTTAACAAGAAGGATAAGAGATGAATGAAATCCCACATGCTTATCAGGAATTAAAGCTGAGACAACAAATCTAGAAGCCATCATGTTAATCATTACACTAAGCACAAGCAGCTAACATTTGAAAACATGTTAAAAATTTTGGCATTTAATTTTTAAAAAATAAATATAATCCTTTCCAAATGAGTAGAGGTAGCATAATATGATTCATTGTTTTATGAGATAAAGAACTACATTAATTTGTTGCTTTACCAGCCTGAACCAGCCTTTCTTGCAGCTGTAACATATGCAATGTACCTGAAGTATACTTGGCACCAGTCAGAATCATTTTCTGATACAATGATGTTTTTTATGCTACCAGATCATATTAATGAACAGAGAAAAATATCTCACTTTGGAGCTGAATATTAACAGCATTTTGGTAGGCTTGACTACTGATGAGTCCAAAATATATGCCATGTATGGTGTGTTTGTTGTTCTTGAACATGACTATTGCCTTTCAAGAGCAACTTATTTCTCATAACATCATATTAAAACTTTTATGGATAATGGCCCAAAATAATAAATTTAAAGTATCACGTATAAATAATAATCTAGCTACAGTTTGGTTGGAGCTCTCAAATATTTGCTGTGGTATACAGTTTAGCAGAGTAATCCACCTGTAAAGTGAAGGGTAAATAATAACAGTATGGTTTGTATCTCATAGATATATATACATTCATAATGTAATTAATTTATTATGTATCTACATTATGTATTATGTAAATTCATTATGTTCCTATAAAAATAATTAATCAATCCCGAATTTATGCTAGGATGAAAATGTATTTCATTTTGTAAATAATAATCATATAACTACAATAAAACAAAATCAGTTATAATTAAATTAAATTTAATTAAAATTAATTACAATTTCTTAATTTCTATAGCTCAGACATACATACATATATAAGATATGTAATTAAGTATATCAATTTTATAAGCTATATGAAGTAATAACTAACTAGATATATAATTTAATATAATTGTATGTATGTAACTGTGAATGCCTGATGTGTGTGTGTGTGTATATATATATATATGTGAAAATATATGTATATGTATTAGACAACAATAAAGCACCAGCAACTCAACTGACTGAGTTTGTATTGTATCTCTCTCTTGACAACGGTTTAGTTTACTGGGATCAATAAACCAGAAGGTAAAGCTAACTTACTTACTTCACTTTTGTCTTTACACTATATGACCAATTTTGTTTCATAATAGTCAACTATTCATTTTAGTTTGCGATTAATTCAATACACATTATCATTTATAAAAAAAAAACTTTTATAATATTCTATGAGTATTACTTTGCACATAATTATTAATTTATTTATACTAGTGAATGATTATAGATATAGTAATTATTTTTTTTATACTTTTTTAAGAAATGGCTTCTAGTGTAACTAATCAGAAACAAAAACCTGACATAATATCATATAAAAAAAGGAATGCTTTAGATCTGGCAAAAAATGATGGAAAATAGTAAGTATTAAAAACAGTATGTAAATCATGTTAGAATTATTTATATTGAAATCAATTTTAACATTAAACAACACAAAATAAACAATTCAATATTTTCCAAATTTTAACTGATGACATTAGATTTGTCATATTTCTAAGTTTATGTCCTTACAGATGCAAATTTAATATTTTAAACATTACATTTTATTATCTGTTTATTTAACTAAACAGTTAGTTCAGCATTAATTAGTTTCAAATTTGTGAATTTTTTATATTAAATGTACATCTACAGTTTAAAATAAAGTCTGAAAGCTGAATTAATACTCTAAAAAGTTCATTGAAACAGACAGCAAGATGAATATAATATTTTTAAATTATTAAAAATCTGAATGATTAGTCTACAATTAATGTTTAGTGAAACTGTTCTTCTAAAGGATCTTTCACACCTTACTAAAACAGCATTTTATTCAGTAGAATAACAACAAACTACTTAACTTTCTTGATCTCATCATATCCAATAAAGTAAATAACAAACATATTTGTTCATTTGTATTTAGCTATCCCACATAACACAAACATGAAACTTTCTTACAAACAAACAAAAAGATCAAAGTGAGTGTATAACATTGATCTATCATTACCTAATACACCCACATTGTCAGCCAATAAGTACGTTGAAAAACTCCATAAAATAAAATATTTGACACAAATTAATGGCTGCCCACTTATAGACACTTATAGATTAAATCCTGTGTATAAAATAAAGAATAAAATCATAAATGTAAATAGTAATATAAAATACTGAATACTAACATACATCAACCTACCTATAAAAGTTGTCAACATTAAAGTACAGAAGGTTACTTTCAAAATAACAGTGAACACAAGATATGGTAGGAAACTAACAAAACATTCATTGAAAAACATACCAACCCAAACATATAAAACTTAAAATGCTGTGATTGCATTACAGAGTTGATTAGACAAACTGCTTGTTATTTATCAACCTTATATATAAAGAAAACATACAGGCACTACAATAGAATCAAGTTTTACAAAATACCTCATAGAAATAGAATACTCATATTGAGCAAGTTTCAAAATGAAAAATATCCAAATGTAATCATAATCTGTAACAACACAAATAATTCAAATTCAATCAGCCAGTATTATTTTCATTAGAATGTATTGTGGGAAAATAAAAATATGAAGAATCACACAAAAAAAAATTGAGATGAATTCAGAAACAATACTAGAAACTATAAACTAACACTAATCTGATTTTTTGTCTGCATAGACTAATAGAAAACTTTCATATTCCTGGAGTGAATATGAAATTTCAACAGAGGTACTTATTTTTAAATTATATATTTTCCTTGATAATACTGTTTAATTGTTTTTTTATTATTATAAGCTTAATTTTAAACCGGTTATCAATGAAAAATCTAATAAGACTTTCCCCGACAAATATTCTTATTGTTATTATTATTACTCTTCTCTCAATTATTAATTCATTTCTAACAGTTATTGTCTATAATTTCTACATAATTCAGATTACTACACATCACATGTTTGCATAATATATCTGAATATTATTGTTTGATTTAATGCAAACTGCTATATATATATGTATATATACATATAATTTTAATAACCCACCGGGGTAACCTAGTAATTAAACACATCATCGCAAAATCAACTGATTTTTTAATCGAGGGTTTTAATGTTGAAGACCTTGTAAAAGCAATTGTTTTTATATGGATTTGACTGCTAGGCTGTGGATACCAGTGTTCTTTGGTGGTTGGATTTCAATTAATCACACGTCTCAGGAATGATCAACCTAAGTCTGTTCCAGACTACATGTTTACCAATACATTTACCCTTACATTATACAACATATGCAGTTGCATCAGGCCTAACAAACCAGTAGCAGTAATTGCATTTACCTAAACACACACCCAGACCCGGCACTAGCTGGAAAACTGGTTGGAGATATATATACATATTATATTTGACTGATCAACCTAAATATATATATATATACACACACACAGACACACATACACACACAGAGACAGACAGACAGACACACACACAAATAATTTTATATACATATATAATTTTAATATTTAATATGTCACTGTAATATAATTAGTTGAATATCATTATTGTAAATTACGGTTACAAGTCTTCAAGGGATTATTTTTATGTTTTCCCTTAGGTCATGTTACCATTAATTTGGTGGTGATCAGCACTCACATATTATGTTAATCATTATCTATACTCTTATATGATATTGGTTCCTTTTCAGTATCTGTGGCAATTAAAAAGTTACACATTTTTCTAATTTTAATTTTTTAATATTTCTTTAAGTGACGGTTTTAATAAATCTCTATTGGAGTCCTATATATACTACATTTATATAATTTATTTAGCTCATGTTTTGGTGGTTTTATGGCATATTTTGTTTTTTCAATTATTAAAACGTTAGTTTTCTGCCGTTTTGGGGTCTTATACATGATTTATAAATAAATATTTAGTAAACCTTACATTAGTGTGTTGAACCAAATTGATAGCTTATACCATAATTGCATAATAATTAATATAAAATTTTAATTTTTATGACAATTTGAAGTGAATACAAGGACTGATCATGACCATTCATGTACTTTTGTGATCCTCTAACAATGCTTAATCTTAATCCAAAATCAAAATCAAGACAAAGAGTGTTCACACACATACAGACAGACATACATATTTAAATGTAATAATTAACTGTTCATTTGTTGACAAGGGGGTTTTATAATTATATATTATAATTTTATTACGTCCATCTAATAAATGGTTACCATGTTCAATTATTCATTATTGTTCAATAATAAATTAAAGTTATTTATTTTTTACAGTCAAGAAATGATAAAGATGCAAGAGTTTGCACAAGCTGCTTGGGAAGAAAAATGGGGATTCATGAAACATGAAGAAATAGAAAAGGTTCTTCACAATGATTTTCCTATTATTTAACAGTAAAGTAATATATTATTATTATAAAAGTAAATGTAAATCTGATATTAAAATAATATTTCAGAATACTTTTAAGTTACTTTTTTCTTAGAAAAACTGACACGGATACATGTTCATTACAATATTCTGAAATATTTTACTAATCCATAGGCTAGATTATATTCCAAATGATTTATTAAGAAATAAGTGAAAAGAATGATGGAATTAAATAGTAGCTCCAACAGGAGTTGATCCAGGGATTTATTGTACAACTAGGTAAAGTTATCATGACCTTTAAAATCTGAACTAAAGGTGCTTAACTGACCAGGTGCTCCACATTTTGCCACTAGTAACAAATATTTAACTATTTCCTAATTGTAAGATACATAATACATTCAGAAGTAACAAAGTTAACTTTTTTTTTTGACTGATGAATTAATTCACCACAGAAGCTTACAAACAAGCTTGTGGATAGAAATATGGAAATGGAAATTTTTAGCAAATAAAAAATGCCATTCTTGACTGGGTTTTCAACTCAGAACCTAAGATGAAAGATTGAGTAGCTACCACTCTGTCACAGAGATTGGCAATATTTTATTCATATTTAATTTTATTTATTCCAGTAGAACCATTTTTGATAATACTCATTTTTTTAATAAAATTTCTAGGTTTGTTATGAAATTTCTTACAACAAAATAGGGCTGACCAGCATATAGCTATTTTTAAATTTAGATACATCAACTTAGATTATTACAGGAAAGAAGTCTTCTTATTTTAGTTATATTTACTACACTGAATAAGCAGCAAATTGCTCAATTTATATATTTAAAATGAAATAACACAGCCTTTGATTTTCCTATAGCTTCTTCTTAAATATTCAGAAGCATGACAACTAACCATCTTCAAAAAAAAAGTATCCTCTGAGAAAACAAGAAAGTGAATAGAAAAAAAGTTGCTTCAGAAAACTGCAGAGAATAAATATCGTTGTAATAAAGACAAGCAACCACTGCAGGAAAAATATGAAATGTATAAATATATTCACCCATAAACATACTAAACTTTAAACATAAAAATGTTCAAGCAATATAAGGAACATAGATTAGATAGAAAACATAGTTTGGTGAAGATTGTAAAGCAGGCAGCATGAAGATCCAATAGGTGATATCCAAGTCTGAATAAAGTGTAATTATTTTATCAGTGGTAGCTAATGATTTCAGGAATTGCAAAACAGATTTAAAGTTGAAACCCCATTCCTTCACCCAATCAAAGTTATCTAAATTGTAAATATATTCTTTCACAGAAATTTTCATGAATGTATACTCTTTTCTATAGATATAAAGAGTTTCTATGTTTCTAATTTACAAAAAGTAAAACTTACATTATTACTTACACATTTCCATTTAATTATTTAAGCCAGAACTTTGTTTTTAAAACATTCATAATGCTGCTTAATTTTTTCTCTGTTTCAAAAAACTTAATTGATATACATGTTCTGAAGAATTCTAATATTCTAATATAAAAGCACAATTTATATTATTATAATAAATCAATAATTCATACACATGATTAATAATAAAAATTAAGTAGTGAACAGAAAGGTTTACTAAGAACTGTCACTCAACCACTTGTGCCGAGTACCAATTTTTTTTTTTAATTTCAATTATTGTACACTTACTCCATGAATGCTGTTTTTTTATTTACTTTAAACATAAGCATATGTTTTCCATAACTAACTTTAAAAAACATTTCTTCATTCTTATTCCACCTTGAAAATACAATTTAAAAAAAAAAACAAACTGAATCATAAGAGAAAGAGAGATACATTTAATAAAATGGTACCGTAACAACCTTCAAAATCTGATGCACATGAAAATCCTGCTTCAATATGTATACTTGCCCATTGAAACAGTAAGCAAGGTGTCAAAACGGTCTGATATTGTCATGAGAACCATCATATACTAGTAATGCCACTGACAGTTCTCAATTGAACCAAATGCTTCAACTGAATTATATCAGACTATTTGATTATTTACAGTGATAGTATACTGACCAAGTATAGAATAACAAAATAAATATACATGGAAAAAAATGTAATATTAAATTTAAAAATCTGATGTGCACTTCCTTGTACACATATTAAATTACATATACACTTTTTTTGTTGCACTTCAATTAAACCTATTTCATTTGAAAGTGATATACGATCCTCCAATTCTTTAATAAAGTAGACAGTTACAAAATTGCTGAAATATTAGTTTTTATTACATCAAATATTTATAAAATTATTAATTCAACAATCTTACATGAAATATTAGAATAGAGTAAAAGTCTGTTTATTACTCATATTACTAGATCAATATTATTCATATCTTCGTGAGTTGCTAATTAACAAAATTTTGAGATTTCTGGTGTGTCGTATAAATAACAGTTAATAATAATTACACTATTCCGTTTAGTAAACTCCTGTATAGTGGTTACAAATGTTAATTTCAACCTTACAGTGTAAAATATTCAGTTTTTATTATTGATTATTTGGTGAATAATCAAAAATGAAAAAGAAAGATAACGTGAAGAAATATATCTCAAAAACAATGACAAGAAGATGAATATGAAAAGAAAGAAAATGTTAAGAACATGGAAAGAACAAAAAAGTTAAGAGAAGATGATGAATAGAAGAGGAAGAAAATTTTAAAACCAAAGAAAGAATAACATAGAAGAAAATGTTCCCAACAAAGAAAGAATAAAAATATTAAGGGAAGATGATAAATATAAAGAGGAAGAAGACAAGGGAAAGAATAAAAAGATTAAAAGAGGATGATGAACATAGACAAAGAAAATTTGAAAACTAGAGAGCGTGTACACAAATTAAGATCAGAAGAACTATATTAGACCAAAGAGCAATTAAATGATTGGCAACAAAAAACAAATAAATAAAATGATGATCAACTCCGACTTACGGAGAATATTGTCCAACAATATCAAAGGAATAATGAACTAAAAGATAAGAATTTTTTGCAATTTATATTAAAGATTGGGTATGTGTGCCTCAGTGTATATGTTGTTCTTGTGAGGGTCTATTTTTCAATCACTCAGTAGTTAACTTTATGTAGATAAAATTAAACAGAAATTACAGAAAAATTACAAAAAATAAAAACAGAAATTAAACTAGAAAATCCAAAAATTATATGATTCTAAATTATAATTTTTAATTAATAATCAGATGTTTCACCAAATCTATTACATATACAACTATGTAATAATGCCTATTAAATTATATATACAAATTTTTAAAAGTACATAAAATTTTATTTCACTAACTTGTGATTTTTTTCATATTTTTTTACAATTTTATTTTTTCAATTTTTTTTACAATCATGGGTCAATAATTATCAATAAATCAATATATTTAAATTTTAAAAAAAGAAATAAAAAAATATATTAATAAAAAAGTTAAAAAAAAAAGATGATTTCTTATTCGAACTGATGTGCTTCCAAACTAATCAAAATGGATTCAGGGTTGGTCAAAATGGATATTTTCATTCAAATCTGAAAACCGAAATTTTTCACGATCACAATACTTCCTTTACTTCGTACAAAGAAGTAAAATTAGTTTTAAAAAGATGAATATTTTTGTTAGGTTGGAATAAAAATCAAAAAACAATTTAGAATAGAAATAAGAAACAAAATTCAACTATCTGTAAATTTTTAGTATATTATCATGCATTAACAAACCATTACATGATATAATCTCATTATTATATCACACTTGTCAGTGTAAGATTATGTCACTGTAAGAAAAAATACACAGTTATTCACACCGTCTAGCCTTATGTACAATGTATTAATAGCACAATTTTATAACAGGAATTAGTTTATCTTGCTTAAACACAATTGAATGTTGTGAAAGAATTTAATTATTCTTACTGAATACAAAAAGCTTAACCTTAATAAAACTTTAAAAAAATAATTAATTAGAAGACAAAAAAGAAAAGTAGTTTATTAATTATATTATATAAGAAAATTTAAATTAACATACATTAAATTAAAATTCCTTAAATTTTTTCCTTTTTATTTAGACAATGCAAAATTAGAGATTGAAGTGCAAAAATTTATTTAGAAACTGCAACATTGCATAATGGAAACATGTTTTTTATCTTCTTGAAATTATTTTTTACATTGACATTTTAAAAGCATGTTAATAAAAACAATAATCTTAGTACAGCTATTTTCCTATTTTTATTTTAATACTTTTTTTTACAGTACCCGTAATAAAATTTTTGTTTCTTTTTTTAATTAGTTATCTTCTTATAACAGATTTACAGAGAAGAAGCTATTAAAAGAAACCTAGATGAAGATTTTATAGAAAAACGAAGATTAAAATATCATAGAAAAACTTCAGAATTTCCATCCTTATCATTAAAGCCTTCTGGTCCAGTACCAATGCTTTCTTCAGGTAGATACAGCACGCATAAACACACACAGTATATAATACATATTTATGCACAAATTACAATTGCATGTAGACATTTAAACTATTATTTTTAATTATAGTTCAAAATCACATACACCACAAATACTAATCTAACATTCCACATTACTCAACATTTTCATATACCCAAACAGTGATGACCTTGACAAATAATATTAGCCTTCTTATGACTTATCCGCTCTGTGAATGTTGGCTATTATGTTGGTGATTATAATTTTATTCACCACTGTCCTGAAAAGAGATGTACTCAACATTCAATTTCATATTGATCATCGTTGCCATGATTGTCCTGGGAATATTTGTTGGATTTTTAATGCAGTGTTTTTCCATAGCCTTCTGTATCCCAATCCCACTGACCATCTTCAGTGATTCCTCCACCTTTTGGGGCAATTTGTCATCTAAGGACAATAGGTTGCCCTACCTATTCATCTGCTCATCTTTCTGCTATTCTACCTGCTCATCTGTCCTTGTCTCAGGGAGGGACTCCTTGTCTCAAGAATCACTCAGCCAGGCTATCTGCAATGTCTGGGCAATGGGGTTGCCGCATACCTATGCCAAAAATATTTTAGTCACAGCTACCTAAAAATTATCATTTACATTTCTATATCAATTTAGCAGTAAGGATTTCTTCCTTAATATTTACAGTAACAAAAAAAGTTCTTACTATCAAAAATGTATGGCTTTTAATCTGCATTTTCTTTCTGCTGTATACAGAATTCATTTTCTCTTAAAAATGTGTAGTGGGCAAGGTTACACACTATTCTCACTCATTCACAATCTTTAGTTGCATCAGAAGCACACATTAGTAGCTTTGATACATTTCAATGTAGTGGTTTTGAGTAGCTGTATGTACATTTTAGTATTTCAAAGCAGTTAGTGTTGTTTCTTAATAATATGTATTGTATGTTCTTTACAAAAGTTTTATCAATCTCCATAAAACTCGACATTTTGAAAACTTACTCCTCTCCAGTTATGCTTTCTTCAGATTTATAAGGATTTACATTACCACTAGAAAAATATGTTTTCTGTTTTAGGTTTTGCTGGTTGGAGATCATCAGATCCTGAATGTTCACTAGAAATTGTGGGACCCCTTTACGTTTCACCTCGTCTTTCAATAGATCCTCCACCACTAGAAAATGACATAGATTTAAAGAATCAAAAATTTATAATCCTTGGATAACTACTTTCACTGACTTATAAGGAAATAAAGAATATCTTTAATATTCAAGTATAAATAGTTTCTGAAATCTAATTTAGAGATTGATTTAATAGCGAAACACTGGAGAATGAAGCTCGAGTTTTTCTCCAGTTTCTTCTTTATACAGTAACAGATTACTTAAGAAACTAACTCCTTTTTTTATAACAAAAATCTAAGAGAAGCGTTTTTCGGAAGAAAGTCATCATCATTCATCAATATTTACCTTTTAAAAACAGTTTTAAATATTACCAAGTATTATGAAAATTTGAAAGATTTTTCATTATTTAGCAAAATACACAGGGAAATATCATTTTTGTTTGTTTATAAAACATACATGACTATCTTTACATAAAAATAACGTAAGTTTTTTTATTACACGACTGATAAATTATTTATTATTTCAACTGCTCATAGAACTGCGTTTTTGTTATTAAAATAAAAGCTGTCATAGTTTTTTAACAATTTTTATATAACTGCTCTTCTTATCAAATATTTATTTATTTAATTACTCCATTGCCTGTAGGTTACCAATCACAGCTATCCTTATATTTTTTATATAACGATAAAACTTATTTGACTTTAGTAAATGTTAAGACTGACTATGATTCAAGTCCAGAACCAGGTTGATATATACATTATAGGTAAAATAATAAAGAAATTTTAAAGAATACTTGAAAATTATTTCAGTCATAAAGTTATTATCTACACAAAATTGTTTTTATGTTCTCTACTTTTGTAAAACTGGTAACGTAACGATTAACTACTTAGTTAATTGTTACATTACGCAGAATAATAATATATATTCTGCAATATATATACTTTTAGCTGTAACTGAATCAAGTTACATCAAGCTAATGTGATTCATTCACAGGTTGGCTGTGCAAAGAACTGAGTCAGTAGCAGTGATAATAAGAGTATATACTTTGCAAAAGAGTTTCATGATGTAGTTAATATGAATGGGTAAAGATAAATAACTACACAATCAGAGAAATAAAAATAAAAACAAGCTGTAGCACTAATTACCCTAGTAGAAATATTATTACAAATTCTACATCATTCTGGATATGATGGTGCATCTAGGCCATTAAAAAAAAAAGCATTCAATAAATATAAAGATTTCACTTTTTCTGTTACACTTTCTTATAGTAAGTCTTTATTCTCATTCAATATTCTTAAGCGTGTATTGTATCTCTTTTTAATAACTTCGTAATACCTGTGTATCTTAGTCAAAGTTATCTTAGTCAACTTTACCAACTGACATGTGTTGTTATTAACAAAAAAAGGAATCATTAAAATACAATCATACTTCCTTAATTCGGCGGAATAGTCTTCCTTAAAACAAGGAAATGCAATCTGAGAACTTCATTAGATCTCAAAGTAACATGCAAAACATACATATGTATATGTATATATACATACAAAAATAAAATACAAACATAAGAAAGTTTAATAAAGGAATTCTCATAGATCCCAAAGATTAAGTTACACTCACTAGTTATTGTTTTAATTTGTAAGAATTGCAAATTAACAATTTCAAATAAGTTGATTCAATGATTCAATCATTAAATTAGAAGTATTATTTTTCATAAAATAAATTAATCTTTTCTTTTTTTTATCAGTACATAATAATAGATTATATGTAAATCACATCAAGAATTGGTACACTGAATTATAAGATAAAAATTAAATTAAAAAAATAGATGTGATGTTAATTATTTAAAATATAAACATATGAAATAATGTTGAGATAAATACATAAAAATATAATATAAAAATAACTACAATTATCTTTTATTACATTAAAATGTATTTTATCTACAAAAATAGAAAAAAAGTTCAACTGTTAATTATCAGTATGAAAAAATATAGTTTTTCTAAAAAAAAGATTGTTTATTTAGACAAACAATTTTATTTTGGCATATCCAAAACTAATATTATGCAAACTTCAACTCCTTCAGAAAAATGTATTTAATTAAATAAGTTTGTCTAAAGATCTGCTTTTACCACTAAATGCACATTTCAATTGTTAAATAATTCTTACCATTAACTGTAACAAAATTTGTGAAAATAACAATTAAAATAAATAATACTTTTTCTTCTTAATTTTACAATCTCCAACATTTATTAACCCTCCATTGGGTGCTGATTTCAAAAAGTCAAAATTTAAAGAAGAGTTAAAACTGGATTAATTTTAAATTTTAGTTTGTTTTTTAATTTTTTTTTTTAAGTTTATTTTACACTTTTTTTAATTTAATATGTGGATAGGCTAATAAAAAAAGTTATACCCTACAGAGAAAAAAAATTTTGAAAGAGATATCTCTTCAAAGATTTCTTTAAAACCTTCTTATCAAGAACATTTTATTTCTGCAAGAATGATTCCTGAATTTCTGTACAATAGATACTATAAATTATTACAAGAACTAGAATTCTATAAAAAATTTGGTTATTCCCTACCCTATTTTTCTGAGCATTAAATAATTTATAATCACTAAAAAGGCATAATTGGATGAAGCTATTATAAGCTCATGGATATAAAATAATGTCTTCTTATACAAAATTTCAATAGTGCAGTTCTTCAGATAATTGATTCAAGCTATTTTGTCTGATTATGTTATTTCACCCATAATAATGATCACACCTCAGTTGAATAGATGAAATAAGAACACATCGAATAGGCAAAACAACAGTTATCTGTATATTAATAATAATAATCTTAACATCAAATAAGGATATTCAAGTGTAAATATTCAGTGCACATTTTACACTGAAGGATCAGACAAAGCTTTGTACATTATCCAATAAATTGTGAGATCCATAAAAGTAGTTATCTCTTTTTAGTAAATAATTTATTATGCATGATGTGAAAAGGAAAATCTGTCAATGTACTACTAAAAAAAATTAATGAAAAGTAATAATATAGATTTTACAATAGCTTTCTTTGTATGAAGTAATGAATATTTTAGTAATATACTTTACACAACAAAGTGAATAAAAATTTTAAATAAAACCAAGCCTTAAAATGTTTTTTCAGGTTATGTATTCTACAACCTGAATTGATGGAAGACTGTTCACATAACATACTTCTTTCACAAAAGAAAGAGATTCATTAATCTGTTGTTTTACATTATCCGTCCTGGTCTTTTTTTATAGCTATGAAGCATGTAAAATGTCTGAGTCAGGAGTGCACTGGTGGCTGAGCACACTGTAACACAGTCTCAGTACTGCTTTTATGAGAAATAACAAATTTTCCTTTTACATAAAATTTGTTTTAACTTAAGTTTGGCCTTTATTTTATTTTAACAAAAATATAACCTAATTATAAAAATCAAACTGCAATGACCATTTAAAAGAAAATGGTCCTTAATTTTGGATATCCATAGGCATTGGTGGCATTCTGACAGAAGCCAAACTGATGACTATGATATATTATCAGGTTTATAGGATCTACAAGATGACCTCCAATAACCCATCAGAGTTAGGAATGGTGGTGTGGCAACCAACATTTGCCACACCACCATAAATAAATTGTTAAATATTTAATTTATAGAAAAGTTACGACATTTGACACGAAAAACATAAGTTTTGCTTTTTATCAATATAAACATCGAAACAAATGCACATTGTTTTATAACATCATCATACAGCCAGATGCCTGTGGCTGTGGACCACATTCTTGTAGTCTACTATAATACAAAATCATACATTATGGTACTAGAAAATTTTTTAACGCACTCCTGGTCTGAGTTACAAACAGCAATAAACACAATAAACTTCTGTAAGAGTAATAATTTTCATTTTATAACCAGTCCCAGTAGTGGTCTGGTTCACAGTTTGAAAGGCTTGGTACGTTCACATATACATACAGCATATCCAGCTCAGGCAATAGAAAACCACTTCACTCTACACTTTCCCAAATATGCTAGGCATGGGATTGTTATTCTTGGAAATCATTAAGCAAATTTTATGAGTGGCTGGCATCTTATGTCAGGTCACCAACAATGATTACAGTTACAACGCCTAACATCCATACATATTCTCTAAAAAATATTCTGCTCAAAATTTAGCATAAGCATATCATGTAAATCACAGCTAGTCATTTAAATTTAATAAGTTGTTAATTTTATGAAAATATTGACAATTCTAGATACAAAATCAATGAAAATGATTATGTTGAACTACTCTTCAGAAAAAATTATGTTTTTTATCAAAACAAACTATACAGAAAGAGAAGCCAGATATATCAGTTGTTTATTCCACATGTAACAGAGCAATAATTGTTCTGTATATTGTTAAAATATGTCAGTATATTCCCTCGACATTTTGACTATCAGTTTATTATATTGTTTTTCCCACAATAACTTGTGTAAATTAGAATTTGTTTAAATGTAACTGTGCAATGAGTTTTTGATCCTTTGTTCCAAGACAGAAGAAAGTATTTGAAAAAATTTTTGATATGATTTCCTCACTTAACAACAAAATTAAAACTTTTATTTTAATAAGCTCCTCAAAATTCTACAATTTGTTAGTTAAATTATAAGTAAATTTCATGCATAGTCAAAATATAATAATTGCTTATTAATATTTATTTGTTACAAAAAGAAGAAATATAATATTATATTTTTAAAGGAAACAGAAAAAACTAAGAATTATTAAAAGAGAATTTAGCAAATATAAGCTGTTCACTGGTCCTAACAAAAGAAGGATTTAAAAACTAGTAGAAAAAGAATTGCATAATTGTTTTTTTGTGTTTTTTTTTTAAATAAGAATCTTATCTTCTTTTACAAACATTATAAAGTCCACAAGAATATAACATATCTGAATTGGTATTCACATACATTTTAAACCTTACCATATGGTGGTTTATCAAGTTCAAAGGATATAAAGATGATCATAAGCAGATGTATGGTGTCACCACCAACAAACTTAACAAAATAAAAAACCTCTTTGTGTCTAACTGGTATAGTAGTAGCTAGTTCTCCAGAAGTCCCCTTCTTTTTTATGTCATCACTACTAAAGAACCCATACATCATTCAGTTCACACTATCATCTCTCTGTATTTAAGCTTATTTCAACTACACTATTTTATTAACTATTGGATTATCTATCTTTTAATAAAAGTTAGGCTCAACAAACATGAAATATTGTATATAATAACCATTCTATTTACAATTGTATATATGTAGTCCTTCACTGCACACATGCACACACACACACACACACACCCACAAACACACACACACACACATTTCTTATATCTTGATAAAAGTTAATAAATAATAAATTTTGATATGTATTTCTTGATAAATATAACACATGATATACTTTCAAAATAATTATAATGGTAATAAAAATAGGCTGACCAAGAAAGATAAAAAGTCCATTGATAAATTCTCACATACAAATTGTAGACCATATTCATTAAAAATTAACAAAAGATATTTTTATTTGTTATCTTAAAGTGAACAAATTATAATAAATATATATAAATATTAATTACAGAGACTATCAATTACAGCAAAATAAAATGACATTCAACCAAACAGCACTTATGATGTTATATATTAAATGGTCAGTCTAATTTTAAAAAAACATACATGTATTAAAATAATTCTGTGGGAAAGGAAAACAAAACAGATGGTCTGTCATAGTTGAATGTAGTTTTATTATTGATGACATTTCTATTAAAATATTTTATTACAAGTTTTTTTTTTAAATTTGATCAACAGTGTGAGTAACAGGAAACAATTTTCTGACCGAGTGTTATTTTATTGTCTTGGTGGTAAATCCAATTAACATTTAATTAATTAAATTAATGAAAACAGTGAATTAAATGAATTTTATATATTTATACACATTCTGTACAATAAGAATGGTTTATATATTTATATACACACTTATATGGTTTGAAAATATACTTTGAATATATATATATATATATATATATATATATATATATATATATATATATACATCCTCTCTGGTAAATTTTTTTTTTCTTTTATTTATCCTAAAGACAAAAATTATTATTTACTTTTACATTATTATTTATAACAAAGAAAGGTATAGAATACTCATAAACATATGTTCCAAAGAATGTAGTTACTAGGCTTAAAGACTGTCTTTAATCAGCAAAAAATAATCAGTTTGATTAAAAAAAAAATACAAAATACAAAAAAAATTAATATTTTGTATGAATAACTATCACATTTTTATAAAACTTCAAAGAACCAATAAAAACCCCAAGAAACACTTACAAAAAATAAATATAAAAACTTAGTAAAATTTAATTATTAAAATATGAGTGATAAACAGATTTCCTTACAATATGAAATTTATATACAACTAACATATTTAAAATTCTAAAATTTACAAAATATTAACTGCTTATAATGTAATATTAAGGAACAAAAATAAAATGGGGGATATATGTTGTGTGTGTGTGTGTGTATGCGCCCGTGCACACACACACACAATATATATATATATATATATATATATATATATATATATCAGTATTTTCTAACCATTAAAATCTATCATTATACACATAGAAATGACAAAAAAGAAAGGCATCTAACAGTTCATAATAAAAATAATTACAGCTTAATAAATAGTGAAGTTAGATATAACTGTAAAGGTCATTAAAAAAATTATTTCAGTAACCTGTACAGAATGCATAATACAACTGACTAGAAAAGTATGGAGAAGAATCAAAACAAGTTTACTGAAAAAAAAAAAAATCTAATAGAAGTAATGTATAAGGGTGAGTACTACATGAAAGGAAGGTAAACTATTTTTTTGTATAATACAATTGACCTTTCATGGCCATTTGTTCCAGATGAAATGTAATTTTGTTTGTTTACTACACACTTGAAAGATTCCTTTAACTATTGTTATTACTATATAGTGAGCACCCTTTTCAAATAAATATGCATTGAAGTTTATTCTTATATACCAACCAAGCAGAGCATTTACTTATTGACTAACAGAATGAAAAAATGAATACATACCAAAAAAAAATAGAAACAGGAAAATTGATATAGTAAGTAGAAAAAATAAAATTTAAAAAGCCAAAATTAGGAAAGAATAAAGATAAAATCAATATTAAAATGTAATAAATAATCTAAGATTATAGATAATCCAAATATTTTTTCTTTCTAGAAACTTTCTCATAAAAAATTATGTGTACCTAATGAATATTAATTGGGCTGATTTTCAGAATATTATAATATATTTGCAGAACAATAATTACAAGTATTACAATATATTTTTATTTTTAAATGCAATTTTTATATGAATAAATAAGAACAGGATAAATTATAATAATAATTTAATTATTTTTCCAGTGATAGACATTTTATAAAGTAAAAATTCCACATTTTAAACTCACCACCTCACACAGGCTCATAGCAAAAGATACCAGGATGTCCTGTAATGGATAATATGTTATAACTAAATCATGTTATCTAATTTGTATTGCAAATCTATTCTTTTCTTATAAAACTGAGTCTAAAGTACGTTTCTTTTGTGTTCTGTTTAAAACTGATGGAATTTTAACCTAATAACTATATAATGATAGTTCCTCATCGCAGCTTCACCCGCGCGATATGGTTACTTGTGTTTCCCATATCAGTCAATTTTGTTTTATGTTTATTAGTCAAGTAACCTGAGGCAGCTGAAACCAGACACATATTCAGTAACGGTAGCAGTGGCTGTGGTGGTTGATATATCTTCACACCCTTCAGTGTCATATACCTTCACACCCCTTAAAAAAAATCTGAATTAAAAAAAGCCCCAAAATGGATTTTAAATAACTTATCTAAAGAATATTTGCAAACCCAGATCTACTGGATATCTCATTCACTGAAGTCAAGAGTGGGAAAATTTACAATCATTGTTAAAAAATTTTTTTACCTCTCATCAAGGTCGAATTTTAAAAATCTGAAAATTGGTTTATTGACATGAATATTACACTCACCAAAAATCAGGTTGGTTTCTTTATTTGTTACAAAGAAATTAAAAACATAACAGGGTTTCAAAAAAAAATTCAAAAGCAATGTTAACCCTTGAAACTCCGAATGACTGAAAAATCTAGAAATTCTTCTCTAGAAAATTCTAAAAATCTAGAAATTGAATTTTAGATGTACATAATCAACCAGTTCAAACCCAGTTCACACAGTAACAGACACTCACAGCTCACAATTCATTAAATTTTGTGTTTCAACCAGCAAACCTATATACTACTACATAAATATTTTTTTTTTACAGGTGAAATATATCCAGAAACCTTCTCAATTATGCAAAGAAACATGGATAAAAATATAGTAGCGACAGATCAGGTAGTGTTTTCATTTCTCTTGAACAAAAAACCCTCTTCTTTACATAATAGTGTAGATAGAGTCGTATTTGATAGACAGAATTTTATTCTGGAAATATTTTTCTAATCAACATCAATTTATAGAGATAAATATATTTTCAAAGTAAGGAAACAAAGTTTTAAAATATTTTTAACCATTTAAAATTTATTTTATTTTCTTAACATGATTTTTACATATATATATGATATAAATTAATTTAAGAGGCCTGTGGCTATTAATTTTGGAATTAATCATAATCAAAAAATATTTTTTTTTATCACATCCGTAGTTATTACTTAAAGGAGTACAAAGATCTGTAAATATCTTGTACCTACCTTTCGTGAACATTTTCTTAAAATTATTATAAATACTTTTAAGTTAACATATGTAGGGCTATATTTTTTATCTATGTCATTAATGAATAACCTACATAATATATTTTTACGTAGATGACTAATCAGCCAACATTGTCTAAAAAAAATGATGTACATATATTTAAATTTTGTGATTTTTTTTTCTTTATAATGAAGCAAAACTGGTAGACAATTATAAGATTAAATAATAAATTCTGACCAGTAACAATGAAAAGAGAAAATCCAAATAAGCTTTTGAATCTGGGCATTCTATTTTTTTTTTCGTAAACCAGTAATGTAATTTATTTATAAATTTTTTAACTGTCAGTTATAAATAAACATCAAAAGACTAACTGTCTACAGGTATATCTATTGTTAACAAACATGATATGTTAACATTCCAGTTTTGTTCACATATCATCTTACATTTTATAAATGTGTATTAATTTCAAATCACATCAATCATTCAGTATTTATACAGACACAGTAGTAAAAGTTGTAGTAGTAATAACTGCAGCTACTGTTTGATGGGTGATAGGTAAGATAATGATATGCAAGTCCTCGCTGTTAGGAGAGGGATAAATAGTATAACCACCCTTAGTTTACATCCTTTGTGATGTCATGACAGGACATACAGTAAAGGTTTTAGAGGAGAATGGTAGGCTGGTTGGTTTTTATGCATGACCTGAGTCTACTTGAAAGGTGTCCACTTCAATCACATACAACCTTTGTAATACAAACAACTAATGCGTTCTTGAGTGAAGTTTTTTATTTATTTTATTTTATACTGTACAAATAGTTAATGCTTTCTTGAATGATTTCTTTTATTTTTCTTATCCTGGTTAACTGTGTTACATACCAGTCATTAAACATACCTGGAAGACTTGATTCATATTTTATAAATTTATCGTTGAAGATGTATATTTACAAAAGATTTTAACAATTTTTACAAAATGGTCTATCAAGTAAATTAACATTAGAAATTCATCAACAGTATTTTAAATTTATACCCAAGAAAAATGAAGTAAGAAATTATTAGTTATTAATTAAGATTAAATTTTTATTTAAAGATGACATTCTATAAATATTAAAGAAGAAATATTTATTTCACTGCAGTTTAAATTAATTACATTGCACTTATAAAATATAATTTTAAATATATTCATCTTTCAGATGAGTTTGAATATTATTAATTCACGTATGATGAAAAAAAAATGATGGCAGTTTTATTTTACTACTGCTTTTTTCTATAATCCTATAAAATTTCATTTTTAATTGAATTTTTTTCCTGTATTCAAAATTGAAGATAAAGTTTGGAAAATATCCTGTTTGACAACATTTTAATAAAATTCAACAAAACACCTATGCATACATGAAATAAACAAAATAATTATTTTACAAATATGCTCTACTGCCTGCCTAATAATTATCATTTCTTCATTTTCCTTGCCCAGTTTAGGCTTTTTTAAAGGAACAGTTTTCTCAATTTTTTCAAGTAGCACCTACTTCAGCCACAAATTTTTATTTTTAAAAAATGTATAAGAATTGGTACACCAAAAACTAGAAATTTTAATTAAATATTTTAATTTTGTTTAAATCTCTTTATAAAGATTTTTTTCTATTCTTCTCATGTATTTTTCATTAAAAAAACCCCAACAGATCTAAGCAATACATTTTCTCTATGTACATGTAAAACCAATAGAATAATATTATTCATTTCTTTAATAATGACTCAGTTTATTGTTTTCAATTTTATTATACATACACATCAGTCGGTTTCATAGCAGTCAATTTAATATCATATGAATTATACAAATATTAAAAGCATAAAATCATTAGATTAAAAATGTAGGAGGGATATATATGTCACTTTCTAGTCATCTAATAAAAACTGATTTTCTACTGCTAGTATCTGCAACTGTTTTTTGGATTAGAACTATGTTATAGTGGTTTATTTAAATGTTATTTAAATTAATCATAAATCAAGTAAATTATTAAACCTTGGTTTATTTCAAAATAATTTAACCTTTAATGATAGACAATATTTGTAAGAACGGCTAATAATGAGTTTGCATTTAAACAACATACTATCAAAAGTGTTTCTTACATAGGATGGAGGATACAATAATTCTTAATTTTAGACATAGACGTAAAATAAAACTTCCTACATAATAAAAAAATAATTTTAGTAATTTATACTAAGTAAATCAATTCTGAACATGGTATAATAACTAAAAAATTAAGTACTTTTCATCAAAAAAACACACACACACACACACACACACACACACACACACACACACACAGCGAGAGGGGGGAGAGAGGGAGAGAGAGACGGAGAGGGGGAGAGATTCTACACTAAAAAACATTAATACTTTTCTAAAATACACTAAAAATAATAGGACTGGAAATATTTAGACGTTAACATTAAAAAATAAACATCAGTTTAAACCAAATGTTTATAGAAGATCAACATCACCAAAAAAAATACCAACTTATCATATGATCAATGCAATCTGATATTAAATTGCTAATAAAAGTGAATTAACTAAAGAAATTAATATGAAAAATATATATTAGTAAATAACTAATAAATTAAATTTATACTGAATACTAAAATAGATAAATTTACTATATTAAAAATTCCAAAAAAAAATATATACTTTGAACATGGGGTTAGAGGAAATGGAATTTTGGTAACTACACTGGAAGGATGAGTAGAAGGAGAAAACAAGTGAGGAAGAAGGATTAATAGATGAGGTGAAGATTGGAAACTACAGAGGAATGAAGGAGAAAGCTTGGGAAAAAGGGATGAAGAAAATGGTGGCATAAGGGACCTGACGCCCTGTAGAAATAATGAAGATAATGAACTATTTCTTACAAAAGAAATACTACTAATATTTCTTTTACATATTTATATATATCTAGCCAGTTATAATAGCATATAAAACAGTTATTAAAAAATCAAATTAATTAATAAAAATAAATCCAAAATAAGTATTAGTAATAAAGCAATGTTCATAAAATATAATATGGAAAACAGAACTGTAAAAAAAATTATGCATGTATTGTCTAGAGAATTTTTAATAAAACATTATCAAAAGCACTTGCAAGATACAAGTATAGTAAACAAAAATGTAATCATTTATATTGTATTAAAAACTATGAATATATTTTTTTCTAAAATAGAAAGTATAAAGAACATTTAAGGGAATAACAAGTTTAAATGTGACTGTTAAAAAATTACACATAATGAAAACAAAATAATGAACAATTAAAGTTCAGCAGGGATAACTGGATAAGAGAAATTATAAATTTAATTTAACAATTAATTTTAAATTTAAATCACATTTAAATAAATCACCATAACATTAATTCTATCAAAAAACAGTTGCAGTATTAACAGAAGATAATCAATTTATTAAATGACTGTAGGAAAACACTTCTTTACTAAATATTAGATAATCAATTTATTAAATGACTGTAGGAAAACACTTCTTTACTAAATATTAGATTTAATGGTTTCTATTTTTTATTATTTTTTTTAAAGTACATATTACTCATGTAATGACGTAACAATAGTTGTAAACGCATTCAAATATTAATTGCATCTTAAAGTTGCATCCAGATTGAACAAAATAAAACACAGCACGGTAGGAACAATTCACTTTTATATATTACAAAGGAATTGGGATTGTCTGGTGATTTGGTTTTGTATGTTTGGGGTTTATTTGTTTTGTTTATTGTTTCTGAAGCCACACTGAGAAGATTTTTTTTATCAGTTTCATTACCCTTTATGTATTTATGTTAATTTGATGTGTTCTATTTATATTTATTTACTTTGCATAGGAATGTGTTAATTAAAGCATTGTAACGTTTTAAGTGAAAATTTAACATTGATTTCTACATGGTCCTCAGATGACATAATTTTGAGTCTGTAGATAATTCATCTAAAAACAGGTGGTATGTCAGTTTGAGTGATTTGAAGTGAATAAGAGTGTTTGTCATTCTTTGTTTTCAGGAAATTTTTGATTTGTGTTACTGTTGATTGCTTTTGATGATGATGAAATGAAGAAATTTGATTTATTGTGTCTATATTCTCAGCTATAAAGATGAATTTTCAGTACATATATTTTATACATGTAAGTAAATAGTTGTTATATTCAATAATGATTGCTAAGTAAATAATTAAAATATAAACTTGGTTGTGATGTATGATTTCAAGATCCAGTCAATATTTTATCAATTTTAGCGACGTTCCGTGGGTGATAAGTTTTCCAATGATAAACTTTTAATAGCTAGCAACATTTCACATAAACTATAAAATAGATAAAAATTACTTTTTGATCATTTCAAATCTAATTTTTCTAATATTTCTGGAATTTGCCAAATAGAATTTGAAAGGATTTTTATACAGAAATGACCTGACTAATCATCAAACAACAGACAGGCACTATTACTCTACCATTGAGGGCACAGGATTTTAAATATATTTTTACTTATTTTGAAAGATATAGTAAGCTATAATAATACAGTTGCATTGTATAATATTAAAATAGGCCTTTCCAAATTTAAAGCAAATAAAAAATTTTTAATTTTTAAACCAGGATTTAAAATCTCTCAAGTCCCACATATATGCATAGATGTAAGTTAATTACAACAATTTACAACTTATAATAATAAGTTAGTACCAATAATATTAATAATTTAGTACCAATATTTCCTGTTTTGATGGAATACGAAAGAATTCTTTGGTGTCTCACAATAAAAATTATCATACACCAAAGTACAATGAATTTTAAGAAAGCTTCCTATTATTTTTTATGTTTTTAATTACTTATTTGCAACGATTAACACATAAAATATTTTGCAAGAATACCTTCATTAAACAAAAAATAATTTCATTTTAAAGATGTGTACATTTAAAGCTTCTACTGAGTTACAACTAACAATCAATAATTATTTAATTAAAATAAGTTTCAAAGCTTCTATTCATTGTTCATTATTCAAGCCTGTAAAATAAAATTCCCCAGTAACATTCTTGAGTTCATTAGTAACTCATAAAAGATTTATTTTATTGCATAATAGGTGGTATTATGCAATTAATATCCAATTAATATAAATAATTTTCATCAAAAATCATTAGTGTTTACATGTAGTGCTTAGAAATCTAATCTTAAGATAATGTAAATTATATGAATAATTTACAAGATTTAAAATTGGACAGTTAATAAAGTTTTTTTTTTTTAATTATTAGTTTGTAAAAACCAACTCTTTAATTATCGCAAAAGTATACAAAATAATAAATTTTCTGAAAATGAAATACGAAGCCCTCTCCTTATAATAAAGGATATCATCATCTACTTACCCACAAATTTGCACATGAAATTCACCCAGTACTTACTAAAAGTAAGCTAATATCAAACTAAGTCACGTAAATCAATTTCTTTTTATAACAAAAGTGATTGTTTCAGAAATGTCAGTGAACACTAGACAATTTTATCTAAAAATTTTATTAAGACTATTGTTATACACATGCAGCCTAATATCAGTAAACATTTTTAAAATGTAAAATCTCAAAACAGAAAAAATAAATTGTTAGGAATGCTTCATGAAATAAGAGATTGTAAGTAAATCTCAGATGTAGAACTGTACAAGATTTCTTGGGTGGAGATAAGAAATCACAAGAGGAAGTGTTTGTATGCAACTACGAACACCTTAAGAATTATGAAAGAAGGAGGTACATATGGATGAGACCAGGAGGTATGGGAAGAAGACAGATAGGTCGGAATGGTTATTTAGAAATTTTGAAACCATACTATAGACCATAAAACATATCAAGAAGTAACATTGATTCTGATCAGAGAACTTTATGATAATAAATGGTAGGCTTGAAGTATAAGAAACTAATGAAAAACCTAAGTAAAAGAAATACAATTGAAAAAGATAATATGTAAAGTTACAATTTGTAAAATAAAATTAGATTCAGTAGAAAGTTAACTAGACATTTAAAAAAAATAATAATAAATTTAAAAAATAATAATAATAAATGAAGGAGAGGAAGAACCTTAATGTAAAAGGTAGTTATTAATAACAAGAAACACACTGAAATTAATGTATGAATGCAGAAAATACAGAAATAAATAAAAGAAGATAAGAACTGTGTGAAAGTTTTTAATGTATAAAAAAAATATTTCTGGGAAATGAAACCAAAATGTATTACCGCCAGAAGTATGGACAAAAAAAAATGCAGTATGAGTAAAAGAAAGAGATACCAGATGTAAAAAATTATCATATGAGGTCTAAATGAAAGAAATACTCTAAATGATTTTCTTATACGATACACTGTTTTAAGATAAGATTTTGATGGAGCACAGAAAAGTAACTGATGTAATTGATATAAGTTAAGTAAGTGATGTAGTATCAGAGTAAATAATTTGATTGAAAGAAGCATGCCAAATTAGGCTATAGAGATAAGTGGAATGTAATTGTTATTGTACAAAAGAAATCAGGCACAAAAAAAATTTAACAACTACTGTATAATTTCACTCTAATAGATTAATGAATACATCAATCACATATTCTGATGAATAGAATATGTGCTTGAGGTTGTTCTAGATGAAATCCAGTTCAGTTTCAATACGTGTATGGATAAAAGAATGGCCATTCTAAGCCTCAAACTAATCTTAGAAACAGGTATAAGAAGAAAATAATCTTCTTAAATTTAAGAAGAATACAATCTACTGGTATTTGTATAACTAAGAAAGCATTTTGTAAACCATTTACAAAATATTTAACAAGGTATGATGAAATTAGATATTAAAATGAAATTCATAAAATGATAGAAGTAGATCCAGATTTAAAATTAATAACTTTTACTGATTTCATTTGAGAAATTAAAACAGGTTATTAGCAGTTGCTATGATTTGCTGAGTTTCAAGAAAAATCTCAGGCTGTAGTTAGCTTGTGTAGAGCCTTATTATAATAAGTAGTTTAGTGAAAACTAGTCTATATAATTAACCTGATAATTATTAGAAAACATTTTATCTGAAACTGTTGAGATTTTATAAACTAGGTAATCAGATGCGACCAATTGTTTCCAGCATAAATGCTCAAACCTATCATTCAATAAAATGATTATTAAAAGAATTTATCAGATTGCAGCAACTACTCTAATTTTTCCATTAAAAATAACTTTGATCTAATTAACGATTTAAAAGATTAAGTTTTAGATTGGTGAGATGTTTATATCATTTGAAGTTGCAACACTATCCCAACATTCTGATTATGGAAAGAATGGAGATTTTGAAGGATTTTTATTCAACCAATCTCCTGATTCATGTAACATAGAGAAGTTTATAAGATTAACATGTTAATGTATGAAACAAAATAATTACAAATTTAATAATGATACCTTGTAACAAATTCATAAAACAGAGAGTAACCTCCTGCCCAAATTCTTTGCTAAAATTTTCATGGGTAATCTAGAAATGAAAGCTAAAAGAATATTTTAATTCTCCACAAGTTTAGTTGTGGTGTATAGGTGATATTTTAATTGTTTTTTATATTTTTCATTATACTGAAAATTTTGATAAAAAATTAAACTAAATTTACAAAAGCATAAAACTAACCTGTGAAATTAAAAATAAATAAACGTTATCATTTCTGGATATAAAATTAATTCATAAAGATAACAAAATCACTTTTAATATTTACCGTAAGTGTATATTGTTGATGATACAAATATCACCAAGAATTCTTTTCACCAAATGCAGCATAAAACAGTATCTTTTAATGTGATGATTTATACAGCAATTCAGGTGTGTCACAGACTGGAATTTTATCACAAGAGAAATAAATTTTGTTAAAGGTATAGGTGACTTCCTTGGTTTTACTAGAAAAACCATTATTACAAAGACATTACAAACACAAAAAAAAACAATCTTACTTTAGAATAATTGAGAAGTATTGAAAAAAGCATGAACAAAAATTCTATCTAGTTCTCCAAATAGAAACAAGATAAAAAATATTTCAAAAATTCTGAGTTTAACATTACTTGGTTATTTCTTGGAAACTTGCTTCTGTCCTCATAAACACTAAAAGATAAAACCTAAACCTATCAAAAGAGCAGGCATGTATAAACCGCTTTGTGAAGACAATAACTGCAATTTAGGACACAAGTGGCAAACTAAAAGACTACTACAATACAGGAACGTTTAGCTAATTATAAATTTACACGATCAAAGACGTCAGCTTTTGCCAAACATGGAAACTGGTAAGAAAATTAATTTATTAGAAACAAGAATTTTAAAAGTTTAATTATAACAGGAATTAAGTAGTTGGAAAACTTGCTTTACTGTATTGTAAACTAGCCGGCCGGGGCCCCACTCGCTGCCCCCATCACACAGTGTTGATTAACATCATGCTTGTGCGAATGATACTGATAAATAACCATTAAAGCCTAATCAATTTATAAAAACTACAAGTACGATTACAGTAAGATCTCGACTTACGCGGGGGATACGTTCGTCGCGTAACTTGGGTTGTTCGGCTTAACCTTAAAACACCCGGTAAATACATAAATATTGAAAGTAATATATGCATATGCAGTACTTGAATGTACAGTAGAATACATGAAAGGAAGACCTAAATAAGTGAAATAATCAGTCTTAAAAATATAAAACAGAAATAAAATAAACACTTACTTTTGTTGATGCTGCAACACTAATTAACCTTCATACGTACTGACCACACTTATTATAATTAATAAAAAAAAAAAATAGTGACATGATTTAAATTTTAAAAAACGCTATCACTAGTTTATTCAGCTGTTTCGTCTGTTAAAATCATTCACATACGTATCACATTCACGGGCTTCGATGGTATTGGGTTGAAGAAAGAATCTCAAGTCTTCTAATTTGCGCAGCGTCGATTCTCGTTTAAAATTTCTCTAAACAATCGTTCGCCTACTGTATCAGGCTAATAACACACACAGATATTTTTACCGAAGAGTTTGTCGAGTCGGTTTATAATACGTATGACACAACACATTAGTTCGTTTAATGAGTCGGTTGACGATTCATCTGCACCACCAGATGTGTAACACACTAGCGCAGTCCATAGACAAAAACGTTTATTAGTGAAGAAATAAAACCAGTACAAAGATTTAATTAAAAGCAATGCAAATAATACTGTAAAAACATATGAGCGAAGATTTTGAAGAGATACTTGTGTTATCCTTAATATACTATCGATGGAGAAAACAACGGAAGCAACGACGTATGTGGATACACTCGACTACGAGTAGAGACCATAGAGCGGTAATTTTTTCACTTTATTCAATGAAGTAAGGGAAGATGAAGAAAAATCTTTTAATTACCCACGGATGTCGAAGTCTTCATTTGACGATATGTTCAATGCAATAAAAGGTAAAATAACTAAAAAGAACACCCATATGGGAACATGCATATCACCAAAAGAAAAACTTGTTATAACTGTTAGGTAAGTAGACTATAAGTAAATATTTTAACATTTACATGTTTTAAAAATTTATTGTTAAAGTAACAATACAAATTTTATATCAGAAGATTTTATTACAAGAGTGTAATATTATGAAAAGATTTTCTGATCAGAATTTTTAGTCATTGTCTACTTTCATCATTTATTAGGATTCATTCTGAATCTTCCGAAGTAAAACATGACACAAATGACTGAACTGTATCTGCTGGAGAATAAACAATATACTGTTATTCGCCTGTTTGGTTGTACTAATGTTCTGGAGCAGGAACTGCAAACTATTGTGCTTCTGTCTGTTCAGTTCTTTGTTTTGTTGTTCAGTTCTCTCAGACAGCTGGTTTGAGAGACACTGAAGCGTTCTTTCAGGACGTCAACCAAGTATAATATATTGTGTTGTCTATTCTTGTTGGATTGAGACACAATCGATTTAATGCTTAATGGGTTTGCTGTTGTATGTATGAAAGTCCAATTTTAGCTGCTAATGATGTTGAGCAGTGTTGTTTCTGAAAAACGTACTTTTCGTATTTGTTAACAATTATGATTACCTCAAGAGTCTGCATTGTGAATTCATCATTTTTGGCAATGATATCAGATATGGGTGTGAAGACAATAGAAAATATATATGTTGTCGTCATCTGTTTTTTGAACCGTATCTAAGGAAGATGTAAGTTTTTGCTCAACAGGATGTAGTATTTTTTTGCCAATAACTGGATATAAAGGTTTTTTTTGGTATCAGAAGACCCAGTGGCCGCATGAGATCCGGCTTCGTTTATTTGCTGTGCAACAGTTATTTCGAGAAAGTTTGTTGTTTCTCTTGGTTCTATTGTTTCTATAAGAACGTGTAACTGTCGTGAGTACATGTAAGGCGCTTTGTAGAGGCTACGGAACCAGTTTTTATTTTTCTACGCTGAATGTCCTTCGTAAAAAAAAACTATTTCTAATACTTTTCTTCTTTTTCTGCAGAAAAACTCCTGAAAATAAAAGGAATTTGAATTAGTGTATTTTTTTTTCGAAAACACAAGTTTGAATAAAAAACAGATATCAAATGGTAATGTTTAACATTACCTGGTAATGTAATAATTATGCAAAAATTCAGCACAATATTGTGCTCAAGCCAGACAAATTTTTGAATTCTTGCATATTTTGGAATCAATGAATGATGCAGATACATTGTTCAAAATAAATAAATATGATTGCATATACTTTTAAGTTTTCTGAGAATTGAAACATCCGTTCTCTTGTTTTTAGGTGCGCGACTATTGGATGTTCTTTTACTGAATTGCATTATAATTTTCGCATCTGTAGAACTACGGCTGCTGTTATTGTAAAAGATGTATGCAGTGCAATATGACTCAGTCCTGCTGAATCTGCTTTCCATCCATTTTCCACAGACAGATGGCTTGAAATTGCTAAAGGATTTGAAACGTACGCAAAATCACATTGTATTGGTGCAATAGATGAAAAGAACATAAGAACTAAGCAGCCCCCTCAACAAGTAAAATCTACTTTTCAACGGTACTATTTGCAACGTGCGATGCAAATAACTATTTCACTTATATAGAGGTTGGATTGTATGGAAAATCAAGCGAGGAATTTTTAAGAATTCAAAGCTTTTCAAAAAATAGTGTAAACGTTCTCTTCCAGAGCCAAGCTTATTACCAAATTCAGCTGAAAAGTACCCTTACGTAATAGTTGGCGACGATGCGTTCCGCAATTGGGAATTTGCTGAATATTTTGCTAAAACTCAGTATATCTTTGAGTTTCCTGCTTCCAAACAATACATAAAATATTGATTTTGTTAATGCTCTTGTAATAAGAATATCTATTTTATAATTATAATTTTGAAATATTACTTTTTTATAAATCTTACTTAAATAAATATTTTTATTCAATAAATAAAGGTTATGTTTTTACTCAACTAACTCCTTTTTTCCTTTTCTGATACATCCCCCGGTCCAAAAATAGTAATTATATCGTTCCAGCACCGTTTTCTTTGTACTATATCGCTGTACTCTGACAGCCTCATGTCCCACAATGTAGATCGCATTTCAATTTCATGAATTAATTGTTTCATGTTTATTTGTTCCATTTTGTTACAGCTTCAACAAATAAAATTATTCAATTGAAAAAATGTATGTGATACGCTTCAGTAAACTGCGTAAAGAAATGAAATTTACCTATAGCATAAACCGCCTACACAACCGCTGTGTCTGACTTGACAAACTTAACATACTGGTAAACAACAACCACTTGAAGCTGTAAAACAGTGGAGGTGGGTCATCTGGATGTATACAGAATCGGATTACTTCCGGTTGATAAACCGCCGGTCGGCCTGCACCGCTTTGTGTCTTCGTGAGTTAAAAGCAACGGAACGACCCATAGACTCGGTAACGCTTCGGTCAAAACCGCTGTGGTCATCAGCATTAGCCTTGAAATGTTTGCATTTCTTGCTTCGTTGGGATCGTTTCCAACAAAATACGATAAGTAATCTTTCAAATTTTCAAAAGCTTTAGCCATTTCACTAATAGTGAATGTTTTTTTTTCTCTTGCTTGGCTACCTGAGGGTTATCTTCTGCTTCTTCACTATTAAGTAATTATACAAGATCTTCATTAGATAATTCTTGAACGCGGGATTCGATTAGTTCATCAAAGTTTTCTTGATCTGCTGTACATCAAACCCAAGGCTCAAGGTTCAATTTAATAATAATATTACAAAAATTTTTAAAGATTTTTAAAAACTTGCTTTATATTTTTTATTCAAACACTAATCAAATTTAATCATACTTTGCATGAGTTTAATTAGTAGGTTAATTTGTATTTAAAACCCTGCATAGCTGTTTTGCAGATTTTGCAATTTTTTTATACCTGCACCCTTAATTTACTCCTGTACAGGAGGGGATGTTTGCAGAAGTAATGGTGGGATATTGTATTGTCACTTGACCTTAGTAACTGCAAAATTTCATCAGTCGGCAATGTCAGGACGTATGTTAAATTAAGGATGCAAGATTTGAGAAAAAAACATTGTAAAATAAAGCATTTAAAAAATTGAAGTCTTATATCAAGATTCTTTAAAAAATAATCCAACAATTTCATTAGCTACTGGTTTTGTTATACCTTCATTTGGTAATTGTGTTAGAGCTGCTTCAGGCTAAATTCTTTTCCAAACTCAATTCAAGTAACTCTTTGTTACCTCATCCCCAGCATTCTGCTATAATATCAACAGCCATTTTGATATTAAATATTTTCAAGAAATGTGTAACATTTTCTTTTCCTTTGAATCGAGTTGTGGATCATTTTCTTAAATGTTCAAATCAGGAATGAAACTTCTTTTAGTAAAATAATTTTGAAATAAAATGCTTGTAACCCAACCTTTTTTAATTGATTTCCAGTAAACTGGCATTTCTGTTTATGATATGCCTTTAAATTCCCTTGGAGTTTCAGAATGATAAATAACTAAAGGTTTTAATTTTAAATCATCGGTAGCATTAGAGTCTAATAAAATCATACACTGATCTTTTGGTGCTTTAAAACCTGAAACAGATTATCTTTGAATGAAACAAATATATGGCTGGATATACTTTTCCAAAAGAGCCCAATTTCATCTAGTTTAAACATTTGTCTGGGTTCATAGTTTTCTTCATTAACAATTTTCTTTAAAATTATTAGAAAATTTTCAGTAGCTTCTTTATCAGCAGCTGCAACTTCCCCAGTTAGTTTCAAACTGTGGAAACCATGACAATCCTTAAATTTTTTGGAACTATTCGTTGCTGGCAATAAACATTTTTGCTTCTGCGCTATATTTTAACGAGTCATAAATGCTAATAGCTTTTTCTTTAATTACCTGCATAGAAACAGGAACGTTCTCTTGATTTTGATATTCAATCCCTGTGCTTAACATCCTTTCCATTTTCTCTGTAATTGCAGATCGAATCACTGAAACTGTTGCAGTCTTCATTCGCATAGCACCTTTACAGGCTTCTTTATTTTTTTCTGAATTGTTGATTCAGTAAGCCCAGTCATTTCTTTTAAGTCCTTAATTTTTTTAGCGCCTTTTTGTATTTTTTAACATCTAACTTTTCTTCTAGAGTAATCACTTTCCTTTTTTTTAAAGTTTTATTCAAATTCATATTGTACACACAGTAACAATACAAAAACAAGAAATGAAAGACTGACAAATTGTAATGTTGTAGCACAATTAAACTTTATAAAGCAACTTTCCAGTGTAAAAATAGGTAGGGGAATTGATCTATTCAAGAGCAATGAGTAAGATAATGTTATGTAAACATCTGTTAAGATAAACAATAGAAGTGATGATTCATGGAATTATTGCGTAACAGTATGTACAGTAGTAACAGTAATAAACTAAACCCCAATTCCTAAAATTACACTAACTGTACATACATGCTGTTGTATCTAACAGAAATAAATTTAGCAATCATATAGTAAGCCTACAGTACACATGTACAACAAAATCGTGCTAATGTGAATTCACATAAGTCGAGGCCTTGCTATATATCTGATTTCTTCAGTGCAACAGTTTGGTAACCACAGGACTTGAAACTTTGAGTGATGTGAAGTATGTAGGTTTCAGAATAGTCAGCCCTCATCTACAAAATAGTAGTTATAGCTAGTAACCTCATCCTTTATATGAGTAAAAAGGTATTTTGCACAGTTCTAAGCATTACTTAACAAACACTACAAGGAGGTGACCATACCATGCCACACACCCATTTATAAAAACCAAATGGAAAGAAGAAGAAGTATAGATTTTTAAAACATCAAAAATAAGAAAGTAAAACAAGTAAACAATCACAAAAACTTGAAGCATTTGATGGGATTATAACATAAAGAGCTATTTACAAATTGACAACAGTTAATTTAATTTAAGAAAAAGAAAAGCAAAAGAGAAATGGTTGAACCATAACAATAATGGAAAGGAGATTAAATGAGGTGGGTATTAATTGAAGTGGGGCCCACGAGGTCCCACTTCAATTTAAAATCTTATACCAAGGCTCAGTTTAAAAAATCAGAAATCTTATCCAAGGTTCAGTTTAAAAATTCAGTAGTCTTATATTAAGATTCCATTATCATTTCAGATATTTTAAATTGTTGATATGCCAAGGTTCAGTTTAAAATATTAGAAGGCTCAAGGTTCAATTTAATAATAATATTACATAAATTTTTAAAGATTTTTAAAAACTTGCTTTATATTTTTTAATCAAATTATTATCATACTTTGTATCAGTTTAATTAGTAGATTAATTTGGATTTAAAAACCCTGCATAGCTGTTTTGCAGATTTTGCAATTTTTTATACCTGCACACTTAATTTCCTCCTGTACAGGATGGGATGTTTGCAGAAATAATGGTGGAATATTGTACTGTCACTTGACCTTAGTAACGGCAAAATTTCATCAGTCGGCAATGTCAGGAAATATGTTAAATTAAGGATGCAAGATTTGAGGATAAACATGAAAAAAATTGAAAAACATTGTAAAATAAAGCATGTAAAAAATTGAAGTCTTATATCAAGATTTTTAAAAAAATAAGAAGTCTTATGTCAGGTTTCAATTTTTTAAAAAGTCAGAAGCCTTACATTCAAAGTTAAATTTTAAAAAAAATTAGAAGTCTTATACAAAGTTTGATTTAAAAAATCAAAAGGGCTGAGCTTAATTTTAAAAAAGACAAAATCTAATATTCAGATTTAGTTGAAAAATCAGAAATCTTAAGTCGAGGACAGATTAAAAAATCAGAAGAATTATAAAAATCAAAAGAACTCCAAAATATTATAGTTTTATTTTATATATTAATTATTTAATATTTGAAATTTTATATAATAGAGGAAGTAATAACATTAAATAAAAATATAAGACTTTGTATTAAACCAAAATTAGTTTTTTAGTAAAAAATTTTCAAAATTTCATTTTTTAAAATTTATATTAACATTTAGTAAAAAACAATACATTTCAGAGAAATAGACAGTTCTAAAAATGATTTAATTTCCTTAATGTATTTAATTCTAGATGTAAGAACAAATTATTTAAATATAATGCATTTTTTTAAAAATAACATCTATAAACACTGTTACATAATTTACCCATCATGCATTTCAACAATTTAATAGAAATTTTATTAACCTTTAGCTGGATTCAACTTTCAGTGAGAGTGCTGATTGGCAGTGTAACTGAGATTTTAAGCATTCCCTAAAAGAAAAAAATAAATTCTGGAAGGCTGGTCATTCAACCTTTTCTTTCTTTTTCCTGTTTAGCCTCCGGTAACTACCGTTTAGATAATTCTTCAGAGGATGATATGTATAAATAACTGGCTTTACTAGGACTTGAATGCTGGAACTCTCGACTTCCAAATCAACTGATTTGGGAAGACGCGTTGTTCACCACTAGACCAACCCAGTGGTGGTCATTCAACCTGGTTGGTAATTTGATGTACCTATGTAAATTATGGAATAACTTGGTGAAGGAAAAGTTCTAAAAACTTGCCTTAAAAACAAATCATGTTGCTTGTAGCTTCATCTTTTTGAGAAAGATAGATCTTTTTAGATGTAAAGTGAATTCAGAAACTAAAATGTATACAAAATAATAAGGTTAAACGTCCACATCTGGCAAAAAAGAAAATTCTCTTTCACTACAATAATGTACCGGCACACACTTCTTATGATGTTAGTCCAAAACTACGTGACCTACTCTTTGAAGTGTGAAAGGATTTGGCTCCCAGTGATTACTTCCTTTTCCCAAACCTGAAGAAATAACTTGATGGATAAAGATTCACTTCAAATGATGAGGTTAACTGAGATAATTGCTTATTTTGCAGAGGTGGTCAATATTGCATTATACTGAGGGTATTAAAAAGCTGGAAAGTTGTTGGTTCTAAATGTATCGAATTGCAAGTTGAATACATTGAAAAATAAAAATTTTTTAAAAATCTAGTTTTCTTTGTCAGGCTTAGAACTTTCCATACAATCCTTGAATTTGATATATTTAGTATACTCATATGAATTTAATATTGTTTCTTTTTTATATTTTAAATTATTTATATGGATTTTAATCACCACAACTATTTTTGATTTTATAATTAATATCAGATAATGCATAGAAATTTAAATTTATTAATAATTTTTTGGATAAAGTTTTCTTCCATAAGAACATTAAACAATTCCATTCCTTAAGCTTTTTTAATAACAAGAGGAGATATCCCTGAGGTTTAAGGGCCTTTCTACCTCTGTATTTCTTGTGAGAAATTTTTATATCACCCAACACCATATGTTGCATTAGGTCATGGTGAGTTGTAGAGGTTTCAGTAGTTTTTAGGTAATTATACACTACCATTTGGGAGCACCTAATATAACAATAATGTTTGTACATTTTAAATATTTTCCTGTAATTTTTTGCAACCTAATTTTGTTTGATTTAAACCTACCAGTGAAACAATTAGATGTAAATTTTTGTTTTAATTTAGATTTAGTTTAAAACCATGTTTCTGACAAGAAAATAAATAAATCTTTTCCTGTAAAAATTGTCAGATACGATTATTTTATACTATTGTTTATGTGTTATGTAATTTTTATTTTCATTTATTTATATATTATTTCCTTGGTATCTAGTAACGATAATAGTTAACAGTTAAAATGGCCATCTAGTTTCAGATTTTAAGTAAAACCTTTTGTGAATGGTTTTTGAGCCTTTTTTTTTGTTTTGCAATTTATTTCAGCTAACTGTTAGTTTCAAGTTAGAGCTGTTAGGAATTAACTTTTTTTTAATAATACAGAATGAAATAAATTAATTAAAATTTGGAATATACCATCAAGGATTTTATTTTTACAGGAGGTTTTAATCACAACCAGTTTGTTACTAAAAACTTTTCCCAACTTTGCTTTTTTTACACAAAAATTGTCTCAGTACTTTCCATGCATTTCTCTAAACTATGGGATTTATGTAATTTTCACAAATCATTTTTGTCTAAAACTAAAAAATAGATTCTACAGAAGCTATCAGCCCAACCTAATATAAATTGTGGTTCTCAATCTTATAACATGAATGTACACAGATGAACTAAAAATATGTGGTAAATTATATTACACATTTATTTATACATACATAACAGCTCTCTTGCTGTATGTAGTCTTTTCAATAACATTAAAAAATGCTAAGTATTTACAAATAGTTTAAACTAACAGCATCTCTGGAATTATTTGATATTTACAGGAATTACATAACAATGAACTTGTAATCCTAGATTTAGAAATATGATTGCCAAGAAAATTAAATTACTGTTTTTACTATCTTCTTGGAAGAATTAACAAATTTTTTCAGAGAATAAAATTTCCTATAAAAAAATGTCTGGCCTATTTATGTTTATTCATTTCTTATGAAGATAAGATACCTATAGGATCTAAAATCTCATACTGCAAGGGAAAATCCTTGGAAGACATTTTCCTACCCACAGCTTAAAAACTTTCATGGGATTAGTGATATGGAAAGTCTTCAGAAGCATTATTCCAGCCAGTTCTCAGTAAATTCAAGATAATAAGTATGATAATCGGTGTGGTAGCCTACAATGGTCAAAATTATCTTCTAGAAAAAGAAAATATTATAAAGTGAAAAACATTTAAAAAAGCAGGCACAACTCAAATGACATGCTCTTGATTGCTTTCTATTAAAGTAGGAATAGATACATTCTTAGTGGTAGTTGAAATGGAAATTCTATTCAGAATAATTGAGAGCATTAATCAGTAATTAGAAATTCTACTAACATTTGAATATCTACTTATTTAACCTTTTTTTGTTATCAGTGGTGGCTCACATATAGGAACTGCAACACCCCCTATTTTCACTTGATGTTATTGATAACATTTAATATGAGTCCTTTTTCTTTAATTCTTTCTTTATACTTGTACAATACACAATTCTTAAGCTTGATGTCAGTAGCCATCCCCCAGTTTATGAAAAAGATATAAAAATCTTTGTATGGAACTATGTGCTTCACAGTTCCAGTGGTGTGGTATTCGGCTGTTGTGCGCATGCACACATAGGAGGAAGCTGCATGTGAGGCTGTGAGGGAGAGAGAGCACTATCACCCCCACAGTGTCGACCCTGGTGTGCTGGTACAAGGAAGGTTTTTTTTTACTCCGTGTGAGTTGTGCTTAAAATCATATTCTTGAATGTGATAAATTGTAGAATTAGATTATTATCCTGCCTCCAGCTATTCTATTCGATTAAATTTTTTGGTTATTTTATTTTAATTAAAGATTAAATTTTGTTTTAAATTAAAACAAGAAGAATGGATTTCATTTTTAAATGAACAGATCAAGCTTGAACTGTAACAATTAAGGAAAAAGTAAATAAATAATGTTTGATTTTGTTCTTTTAGCATTTTATCAAGTTTCTGAATTAATTTTCTTTTTATACATGTTGTTTCCGTTTTACAAAATTTTAAAGCAAAGGCTAGAACTTTTCTGGAGCAGCACTCCCACTAATTTTAGCTACGAGCCGCCACTGTTTATGTTATAATTATCATTCGAATAAACCGCTTCCAAATACGCCTGGCAGTCTACTTCGAAAATTATCCGCGAGCAGCAGAATCATCGTTATAATCATATGTGCTTAACTAAAGATAACCTTAGCGTATTAATAAAGAGGTCCTAAAGTATCTTAAAATTTTTATGGAATTTATTGTTAAACTTATGACCAAATAATTTTGTTTCAACATCTATATGCAGAGAAATTCGTTTTAAATACATTTATTTAATTGGTGAGTAATAACACTTTTTACTTTCTATTTGAATTCAAGTTCAGCAAGTGTCGGTATTCTGGTATAGGAGATGTAAAATGTTTATTTACTTGTTATTCCTCGTGTACTTTACTTATTTTTTTGGTTTACATTAACTAATTGTAATTCATATTCACTATTTTGTAAAAACTGTTAAACATAATTCAGCTATCAACAAACGTTATAATCGCATTCATAGTAGGTTGTACCTGAAAACTAGATCGTGGATACCGGTGTTCTTTGGTGGTTGGTTTCAATTAATCACACATCTCAGGAATAGTCGAACTTAAACTGTACAAAACTACACTTAATATATATACTCATGCATATCATCCTCAGAAGTATTATCTGGAAGATAATTACCGGAGGTTAAACAGGAAAAAGAAATTAGGTTGAACTTAAAGAAACTTGATAATAAAAATTAAATAAATTTTTATTTTATGATATTAAAAAGTAATTTATAATAATATATAATTTCTGTTTGATGTTAAGATATAATTTATGATTAGATCCGTTTTCATTATGGTCTTGAACTGTTGGCTGTATGAGTTATAGATTCATCGCCGATTTTGATTTAACGAAATAAAAATAATTTTAGTCAAAATAGAATTAATCTCTTGACTGTTTATTTTAAAAGATGATGGTGTTATCTTACAAATTTTTATATTGGACAATTATATGAGTATTTTTATATGTCAATTATATAATTTGTATAAGCTAATATCTTAACTTACATTTCACCAATTTCCCATCATGTTTCATTCATACATGGTACTCTATCTGTTTGCCTGCAATTAAATATAGTACTTATTACATGATAATAATAATTTATTTACAAATAGTACTTTGTGCTCGTTTATGTCTTTATTTCACAATTTTTGCTATTACATTTTTCATAAAATTTATAAAAAAAAATTAGATATTGTTGCACAAAATACTACTAGTTTAGCTACCTAAACTAATGTTCTGTTATTTAGACATATATAATTTCTAAACTAATAATTTTTTTAGTGCAATATATCTTGAAACATAGCATTGCACACAAATCCTATTTCACAAGGAGTACAGTAATACCTACTCTCTCTCCATTTTTTGTCCAGTGAACAGATGAAACACCATCTGGTCGAGTGTTGTTTCTTTCCTTTAAAGGGATGTATTTTAGAAAATGACTTTCCTGGACACTGAGGGTTTTCTGAACTTGAAGGCCTTTCCACAAGAGGTCGTATTTTTTCAGCCAGTGGTTCTCAGTGATTGATTGCCTCTACTAGTGCTTCCCTGAATTCCAAAGATTTCATTTTACCTTCCCCTTTTCCACATAACACATGAATATTGAAAATATTTTGATTTATCAAATGCCAAAACTTTGTTTTACCACAATTTTTGTCTCTTCCTTTTGATAGGATATACTGACAGCATCAGATCTACCTTGTCAACCACCCATTTGTGTTGAAGTCGTGTATTAATTGTGGGCACTACATTGTATTTTCCTTTTTTTATAATTCGGTACAATGTATTTTATGATCTGTACTAAGATACAGGACCTCACATTTATCTAATCACTTTAACAACATAAATCTGCCATTTTTTTCTGTAAGTGCAATAAATTCATTTTTTTAAAGTTTTACTTTGACTATTTCTTGAGGAACACCTACCTACTTTATTCTTCTGCACTGTTCCTACAAAGTCAGTATTTCTCTGGTTCAACTGCACTACAAGTTCAGGACTACAGTGATAATTGTGTAAACACTAACTTATCTAGAAGCCCATTCTCCAAAACTGAAATCGCTAAATTGGCCGAGTGTCCACAGACATGATTTTTTGTAATATTAGTTTCATTACCTACATACAAAATAATACTTTGAATGTATCCAGGTGAATACACTAACTACATAAGATTTAATGTCAAATCATGCTCTTTTTATTCTAATAAACTGGCGAAAGCTTAGCTACCCCTTCCTTAACAGTAAATCTTACTAACAGCAATGTTTCTTTAGAAGTGTACACTTCTTGAAATTTTTTCAGATATAATCAAAAACTGACTAATTTTAAATAGTTCTTATTTTTTATGGGGAGCTGAGAATTATCACCGAAATGTAAAAGTCTAGAAAGTAATTTTACCCTGCTGAAGGGTATAAGAGATAAAATTTATCCTGTTTAGAACAGTTTTTTCTTTGCATTATAATCATCTAATCTGGGCTTCCATTCAAGGCCATTTGTCATGTAAACTGTCAATAAAACAAATATTTCATCTTTATTTGTCGGTTTTCAAGCCTTGAGATATGAAAACTATTGCAGAACTTTACAAGATAAAAAATCTTTTAGCATAGAGGTTTGTCTGTTTGACAATTTCTTATACAAGTTCATCTGTTACAAATAATCTAAATAATTCATAGGATTATTGTAATCCATTAACTACCATGTTCAACAGTAAACGTTTTAGGTACACAAAATTTATTGGTGTAATGGTAGTTTACATACCTGTAAATAACCTTTGTTTTACATATAACCTCTGTTACTGGAGCATTATTTTCCATCAGTAAAATGTTTTCATCAATTATTTCGCCTTCTACAATTAATTCAACATCTTCCCCATTTGCAGTTACATGTCCATCACTATCAGAGCCACTATCACTACAATTTGATTCAAGCTGATGCAAAAGATCTGCAATGCCTTTACCTTTCACTTTCTCAACCATTGTCTTGTGTTCAGACTTAGGTTTCATTAATTTTTAAATACTCTTTACATATTTATATTTTGTTATTATCGTTTAAATGTATTTAATAGGATTTTTTAATTTTTATTTCTTCAGCTTTGGTCAGATTCATTCGGATATTTACAGTACACTCGGCTCCCTTCATATGCATTCGGCTGCTGTTGATTCAGCAGCTCCTTACATGTCACTCGCTCCTTTCGGATGCAATCAACGCCTGACAGTTCACACAGCTCCTTTCAGATACACCCTGCTCCTGATGAAGCAGTGGCTCCAGCTTAAGCATGTTCATCGTCATTCATGTGGTCATTCATTATTCATTCTTCAGTCGTCACTCCTGTTCAGTTCCAGCCAGTTGCCTACAAATGGCAATCGCATTATTCTTGTACAATCTCATTCAGTAACAGTTTCAGTTCATAATTCAATTATAATAAACATTTAATAATACATAAATAATTCATTTAATGCTTCAAGTATATTTAACATTCAATTTATACACACAAAGGTATTTTCAAATATAATAAAGAATTGATAATAACATCAACTTATGACTAATTATTTAAGAATCAGCACCAAACTTCATCTGTTCGTACAGTCTTGCACACACTCAAATCTAATATGTGAAACAAACAGTAGCTCACAACTAAAAAGGGAATTACATATGACACAACAAATTACAAAAGTAATTACTTATCAGCTCACACAAAGTAACCTTTTCTTTCTTTTCCTGTTTAGCCTCTGGTAATTACCTTTCAGATAATACTTCAGAGGATGAATAAGGATGTTATATATGAGTGTAAATGAAATGTAGTCTTGTACAGTCTCAGTTCGACCATTCCTGAGATGTCTGGTTAATTGAAACCCAACCACCAAAGAACACCGATATCCACAATCTAGTATTCAAATCTGTGTAAAAATAACTGACTTTACTGGAACTTGAATGCTGGAAGTCTCGACTTCCAAATCAGCTGGTTTGGGAAAATGCATTCACCACTAGACCAAGCCAGTGGGTAACACAAAGTAAACCTGTACAAAGCAGAACTCAACTGTATGTAAACAAAATATTTCACAATCGACTACTGAAAATCAATGAGAGAATTTAACCTTTTTTCACTTTATAGTTTACATAGCACTTAAGAATTTTATGTAAAAAGAGAAATTAGGCCAGCACCAAAATATATCATCATTATTTTGTATAGCAAAACAAAATTGGCTAAAAGTGACAAATATAATATAATGGGACCATCTTTTTCAGCACATATGACTGACATAATATTATGGTATTTAGTGTAAGGGGTTAATCTTAATAAACTCATTATGGCCAAGGTTTTCATTTCAAGAAATTAGGGATTACATTATAGTGTGTTTGGCATGAATGTTAAGTGCGCGTGTGTATGTGTATGTGTATGTGTGTGTGTGTGTGTGTGTGTGTGTGTGTGTGTGTGTGTGTGTGTGTGTGTGTGTATTAGAAAACTTCGAAATTAGTGTTCATCTATAACACAATTTCCTTTTTAATATGGTAGACATGTGTTTTACGTTTTTTCTACAATTTACTTAAGTAAGTTGTGTTTTTAACTAGCTATTAAATTACATTTTAACTATTTTTTTCCCTTTTTATGAAAAAAAAATTACTTTATGTTTTATGTGGAATCATCATTGTTTCCAGAATGTTTGGAAGCTAGTTTTAAGAAATTACATGTAATAAAGAAATTGCCCTTTGGGCTTGTCTACTGATTACCTTGTCATTGCAAATCAGTAATTTAACAGCTGAGTTTTGAAGTTGAAGGTCAAACCCTAGTAAAAGTTAGTTGCTTTTATATGGATTTGAATAGTAGACAGGAGATACCAGTGTTCTTTGATGGTTGGGATTCAGTTAGCCACACATCTCAGGAATGGTTGCCTAATCTGTATGTTACACCTCTTTTAAATGCCATACATATCTTCCTCATATACTTGGGCCATGGGGGTTGTTTATTGTTCAGTAGTTGAGCAAATTGCAACATACACTTTAGGAAAATAAATAGCCAAGCCTTATTCATACTATTTTGATAAAATTTATATTATGCCTAATATTTGTGTGTTACTCTCTAAACTTCTGCAAATTTCCTTTTGTTTTGTATTATTTAATCTAGTCTTCACGTTCTGTGGTGGCAGACTTTTAGTGTGTTTTGTATGCATTACTTTAAAAAAGTATAGATTTGTTTGTGAAAAAAATTCTTTCTCTTAAAGAATGTACAAAAATAATTTTAATTTAAATATAGAAATCCTTCATATTTTCAAATTAAGATAACATTTTAATTTCCTATCACTTCTATAAAAATGTTTAATGTTATTTTTTGTAATAGTATAACATTTTTGGAAATATAGTGAGATAACATAAACAACATGTAAGAAAACATTGAAAATGAAATCAAAGATTTATAAAACATTACCAATTTTAAAAGTATGAAGGGACTTGCCTGTGCAATATAATGGTAATCCAGATAAATAATCAGTGAATTAGATAGATTTTCAGTCAGTCCTTTCCATTCTCTGTATGCAAAAGCTTCTCTCCAAATACAGCCATAACTGATGACTAAAATTTCAATTTTATTTCTAGTCATGAAAAATATAAATTAATTTGCAGTTTTAACAAGTAATGTAGTTGAATGATTTATCATCTTTTGTTTTAAAATAATGTCAAGAATATGTGATAGATCCTTTAGTCTGTTTTGTCAATTATTCTTTATTAAAAAAAGTTTTCAGCAATAAACCAAAATCTTTAACACCAACTGTTAACAAGTTATTTTTAAAAAAGTAACACACACCTTATGAAACATCTCAAATAATTCAAAATATTTCCCCCAATCAATAAGCTTCAAAAGGATTGTACAGAAAGGATTTTATACAACTTCAGCATTAACTGATTTCTTTCAGACTATTCTTTCTAAAATCAGTGCTGGAGAGTATGTGGTGGTTTTGCTTTAGATTTGATAAAAGGTTCCAATAATATCAAGTCACAGTAAGATCATAAATAATGTGAATTTTTCAGTTGTATATAACTTATGTGCCGTCTTTCAGTAATATCCAAGAATTTATCAGTGTATTGAAAAAAATGTATAACTCTTTAGAAACACCTGTCTTTCAGTTGTTAAAACAGGTATTCCGCAGCATCAATTGAAGAGTTGTTACGTACATTTGTACTCTGATGACACTTCTATAACATTTTGGAATAAATCAAACATTAACCTTAAACATTCTGGTTATATTCCTAAATTTAAGACTTGTAAGACATTTAGATATTTTAAATAAATAAAATTATAAGTTTATATGGTTCATGATTTATTTTTAGAATAATAAATAATTTAATGCAGTGTTAAGAGTAATGCTGTTTAATTTGTATTACTATGTATTGAAGTATTCTTTTTCTACTTTCAGATTTTCCTGTAATGGCAGATGATCAGTTAAAACAGTTTGATCCAGAAAAACAAAAACATTTGCTAAGTAAATCAACTCTAGAATTTATGAAAATAGTTGAAGCAAAAAATAGAGAAAGAGTTGAAAGATTAAGAAGAATTAGGCAGAAAAATATTTACACTGGTCTTGGATTAGGAGCAGTTGTATTTGGAATTTATGGTTACTCAATATATTCTGTAAAACAAGAAACATTTTTAGACGATTTTGAACCTCCTGTACTGGTTCCCAAATCTGATGATAAATAAAGTAATATAATAATAATAATAATAAGTAACAAAATGGCTACAAAAGCAAGTAAAATTATCTTACCACCACTTTATTCAGTTCGTGATATTATTAAATTATACCGTTTAAGAGCAATTAGGGAACTTTCTCAAAACTTTTTATTAGATTCACGTGTAACAGATAAGATAGTTCGTGCGGCTGGAAATATTAAAGATGGTGAAGTGTGTGAAGTTGGTCCTGGACCTGGATCAATTACTCGGTCAATCCTTAGAAAAAATCCATCTAAACTGATTGTTATAGAAAAAGATAGGAGGTTTCAAGCTCCATTAGAGGTAAGATACACAGCACTGTACTCGTGCACAATATCATTTACACTTTGGTAACAGGTGCTAACAACCTGTTGGTGCATGCCCCATACACATGCTTGATAATGGATCAGACTTTTGCCTGTTAATTCTGTTGATACTGTGAATCATTTCTACTTTTTACCCTAAAAATATAAACATGTTTTAACAATTGTATTGAACAAGTTTTCAAATATGATATAACAATTTTTTTTTTAATTTTGCCAGTTAGACCTTAATATATTTATAGATAGACTAAGCTGTTTCTTATATTCAGTTTAATCCCTTTTTATAGGGATACTGTATCTTTCACTTTTCTTCCTGCAGTTATAAGTTATGTGTTTAAAGATCCTAAAATTTATTCTTTAAAAACATATATATATATGACAATTTAAAAAAGCTGAAAAGTAGTGATTTAATGTATAGATTTACCCAATGCTAAGAACAAAGCTAGTTTAAATTATGTTAAATAAAATTTTACAGAAAGTACGTTATGTAATTTTATTTGGTAATAAACTGAGTAATTACCAATATCAATTGAATAATTCATGTATGAAATGACTGCTTTGCTTCCTAACAGCAATTTATTTATGATTCTGTTTGTAATCAGTTGATTAAAATAAATAAGCTATTTCATTTTTTAATACAATAATATTAATAATTTAATTTGCTTATTAGAAATAAATTCATAATTTGTATGATTTTCAAAAGGAGTTTTTATGTGTAAAAAATTTGAACCAAAATAACTTCTGATTAATCCACAATAACTATTAAAGTTTCACTTTTTTGTGTTATTTTTGAGTTTTCTGATATCCTGAAAATTTTAAATTCTACTGAAAAGAAAAAGCAATTAAGAATAATTAAAATAAATTTTATACATTTTTGATAAAAGGTTTAACATTTATTTTAACAGCAGAAATAATACAGACATCCTTTTCTTGCTTAGTCAAGTATAATTAAATTAAAAACTGATTGTTTGGTTATGTGATTATTCTGTGAATAGTGTAATCTGTTAGTTCTGTATTTAATGTAAATCATTTAAAAAATACAAAAAACATTTTAATTAATTATGAATCTTTATTTAATGAATTCATAATTACGATTACAATTATAATAATTAATAATTTTTCAGATTACCGTCAAAATGTAATAACTTTATGCAAGATTTCTAAATTTAATTTTTATTTTTAATCTTATTAATCCTTAAAGGTCATCTCGATGCAAATTTGAACCACCAAAGAATTAAAACTTGAGTTATTTTAGTACAGATAAATAAAGTATATACATATACTAAACAACCTCATTAAACAAAAAATATATTTTAAAATACAGCAAATGTCTATAAATACTTATTAAAAACTATACCATAAAAATAAACAATACTAAAAAAACAATACTATAAAAACTGCACCACGCTTTTATTTAACTAAATATTTTCATTACCTTTAATTTTAAAATTTCATAATTATTACATTTATTTTTTATTTATTGGTTACTTATTAGATATTTATATAATTTATTTTTTACTTTTCAGTGCATTTTTATATTTGTTAATATATTATATTTTTTTATTTAAAATTCTAAATTTGATTTAATTCCTAATTTTTACTTTTTAAAGGATTTTTCTAATTTGTTTCCTTTTTTTTATTAATGTTAATATTAATATTAGTTAATAAAAGCTTTTTTTTAAAAATTATTTTTTATATGTAATCAAATATATTTTTGTTGTTTTTTTGTATTTTTTTAAAACTAAAAATAAAAGCTTTTAAAAAAGTAAAAATATTTATTTTTACACATTGAAGTTAAATACGTGTACCAAATTTCAATCATATTCATACGATAGTTCATGAGAAAATTTTCAACTAAATGCATGAATTTAGCGTAGGAGTACCGCGTGGGGGTGGGTCATATCAAATTTCGACACCGTAGTGCTGTATTGTCATCGAAGTTACATACATGTACCAAATTTCATTGATTTTCATACGATAGATCAAAAGATATAGCAGTTGCATGACTTGATTATTCCTAAACCGAGTTAAATAAAAGCTTTTAAAAAGCTTATTTCATATTCTGATTTTTTTTTATTAGTAGTTTACGCAGAATCAGTAGTTCCAATTACTGCAATAAAAAGCAAATTAATACATCTTTGTTATTTAAAAATATCAACTATCAACAAAGTTTTTAATTACATATATGATGATGCCAATGAACTTATTACAGAACTGAGCATAATTATTTCAAATATTTGAAACAAATATTTAATTCTTTTAACTTTCAATGTTATTGTATTTTATAGCTATCTAGTATTCTGTATAAGGGAAAGTATGTTAATCTGGTCAAATTTTGCACATCAGTGTTTTCGCACAACTACTGGTTTCATATTTCACACGTGTATAATGGCCTGTTTTTTTTTTAATATTTCTGGACTGGATGGACGAGTTAAGATGAAATTTAGCACAATTATTTCTGTTTACAGTTGATATTTAATTTTGGTATCAGTTGGTCAAGGGGTCAGAAGGACTCTGAGAATGAGTCTCTGTTGATATGGTCTTATTCAAATCCCCCACAAAGGGGGCTCCTATAGCTCATTGTTATGCAGTTAATGACAAAGCAGATTAACAAATGGGCTTGTTTTGGTTTTCTGGCCCTCCAAGGTAAACCATTCAATTTCTTTACTTTCCCTGAAAGTTAAAAAATGTTTGAATATTAGTTTAATTTTACCTTGTTAATTGTGGCAGAGTTGTGGAAGTCCAGCCATCACCTGATCTAGTATTTATCTCCCTTCTCAGACCTGAAGGCTCAGATTTAACTATTCAGTATTTCTGTAATAATAAGCAGAAGTATATTACTACACCAGTAAATGCGATCAACGGTTTTTTACACTAAAAATTATAACATCTCCATGCATTTATATTTATGTATATAACCTTTACAAAAAAGTAATAATTTATTTCTAAAAGATAACAGTACTTGCTAATATCAAATCAGACAACAGAACTATTTTCACATTATGAAAAATAATGTATTGCTCAATAAGAAAGGGCTTTATGATGCTCTAGTTAAGGCCTTGAAGGTTTCCTGGTCAATTTATTTAAAATGCCCTTTATAGCAGCAATATTATTCATTTAAGATATTTTTAAATATACTTACATAAAACTTAATATTCCATACATTGGTTAATACTCAATTATACTTGGTTAATACACACTCGCTAAGATGTTAAGCAATTAATACTTCAAAATTATTACATTATTTTGTATAAATTCTATTTATTTATCTTTATATAGCTGCATCATTTTTACTTTATATAATTATTTTGTTATGTGTTACTATCGACCACAAATGCTTGTATTTTTTATTCATTAATTTTTTACTTTACAATGCTGCTTGATCAATGGTTTCAAAGTTGACCTGACAAAAGGTGGATCCGTACCTATTTATAATCAGTGAAATTATGGACTTACCTTTGGTGATTAGATCTATGTGTTGTATAACGATCTGAATAATGCATCTATTTATTTATATACTTGATTATATCCCAAATATTTTCAAAAGAATAAAATCAAGGGTAAATAAGTTAGAGATTGTATAATTATTATTTAGACTGTCATTTGAAAAAAGTAGACTAATTACGAAATAATTTTTTCAAATTGGTTCAGTTGAAAAAGCAACGCACACCAAGGATTAGCTTCAATGTTGTGCAGGTAATGGGGTACCTATCCTTTTACAGACTGTCAGGAGATCAAGGCATTTTAACCCATGATGGGAGCATCACATTAGTGATTTTTCATTTGCTAGCTTAAATTTATATGGCTGTAATCATTTTTCTCTAGAAAATAAGTAGCCACAAGAATAATTCAATTTTTCTAATGGAGTAGTTAGTTTTTATATAATAAATTTCTTACAAAATATGTAATGATCGTGTTTTAATGATCACATGTAATGATCGTGTTTTAGATGTTGGCTGAAGCAGTACCATGTCAGATGGATATTATATTTGGAGATGTTTTAACTTTTAATATGGAAAGAATATTTAATGAGTGTAATTTAAGGCAGTGGAGTGAAAATGCACCAAGTATTCATCTTATTGGTAATTTACCATTTAATGTTGCAACACCTCTTATTATTAGATGGCTACGTGCAGTTTCAGAAAAGTAAGTATGATTCATGTTTTTTTAGGATTTTTTTCACACAGTTACAGATTTTTGTGAAATAGTTTTGTGTTGTTTTTGAACTTGCCTTACTAAGTTTGAACTGGGAATTTTCTTGCAGTGTTCATATGTTTTATCTGCTACCTGAAGGAAGAATATAGTTTTGGACTATTTTATATTCTCAGGTAGAAAAAACTACTATTGCATAATGTAAAAGGTTTGAAACAATTAAAATATGAGTGATAAATTAAATGGTTCTCAGTCAGATTGTAAACCGCATTCTTTAAAGACATTTTGGGGAGTAGTATCGTGTAAGTTGGAATTTGAGAAGGATAAGATGCCAGTAAGAAAACAACATTTAACTAACTGGCTCCTATTTATAATCAAAGTTAAGCAATGCATTATGTAGTATAGTTTTAAATGAATTCTCTCGTCATTGTCATTGGTTGGTAACCACAGTAGTCAGTGACTTTGAAAAAACTTTATATATTCCAATAAAATTAAAATTAAATAAGAGTGTTACTACTTAGGAAACAATTCTAACATTGACTATATTCCAGAATTGTTTTGTGAAAACCAATTAATTCACCATTAGGTTTAATTATTTTCATTCATTAAAAGACCATTTTCATTCATACAAAGATATCGGCTCATTCAGAACTGAAATTTGTATAAAATAATTAAAGTATGTGACTGAGATAAAACAATTTACGTATAATTTTCAGTTATCAATCTATTTCAGTTATTTTATTCAAATTTTTTGAAAAATGCTTCTGAAGGTTATATTATCTGTTTACCAAAAATAGTAGCGCTGTTTTGCAGATTAAGCAACAAACATATTTAATAGATATTAGCATACACAAATGATATTTTCAGTACACTGACATGGACAAAAAAAAGAAATACATTAAGGGATTGTAAAGAACCTTATGAAGTAAACCACCATCTATCATTCATAGCAAGCTAGTAATAAAAAACCAGTTTTCATCTCAGTTATACAAATAAAGATAGAATTGATCTGAAGGAAAGTTGCCTTACACCAGGACGCACCACAGATAATATAAAACTAAACAAGAAAATCAAGAACAAAAACTCTTGCGTCACAATCATAAGAAAAAAACTCATTTTTAATACTGGAAAGGGCTCAGAGTTGTTTTTTAATTTTTTATAGTCGTTTTAGTTCACAATTATGTACAGCTTTATTTCAGATAAGTGAATTTATAAGTATCTCTACACATTACTACCTTGTAACCACAGCAGTCAGTAGTAATGGTAAACAATAAAATAAAAAAGAAAGAAATGCTGACTAAATAAGAATTTTATTAATGTTACTTTATTAAGAAAATCTTTATTTCTCTAATTTTTAAATTTATTTTTCTTTTTAATTTTATAAATAGGAAAAATGCCTGGAGGTATGGAAGAGTGGCTATGACACTGACATTTCAAAAAGAGGTTGCCGAAAGAATAGCTGCTCCAATACTTTCTCCACAAAGGTGCCGCCTATCTGTTATGTGTCAGAATTGGTGTCATGTTGAACATAAATTTAACATACCTGGTAACTAGTACAATTTTTTTTATGATGAAATTAAAATTAATTTGTGTTACTATTTGTAGAGACTTATTTTATCATGTTATACGTTATGTAGTAATTTTGTAAATAGCTAACTTTTTGTCTCTAGTAATTAGTAACATATTTTAATCTGTCAGCCAGTTCTTTGATGCTGTCATAGTATTCTTAAATATTTAACATTAAATCTGTTAGTGGTAAAGGACAAGAGCATCATCGGTGTGATATTTTTTACTGATATAAGTTATGAAGAACATAAAAAATGCAATAGGCCATTTGGCCTACAAAAGAACTAAAGAATAATAAAAAATAATTAATTATTTATTATTGCCATGGGAAAAATAGAAAACTTTTATGTTTTATAAATTTGTTTTCTGTTTTATATTGATATATTTAGTCTGTAATAATACCCACTTTGTTATATATAATAACAAATATTTTTCATTTATAAATTTAGCTATGGAAACTTTTGATGCATGTTGTTTACTCATTCAAATCTATTTTGGTAATAATCATTCACCAGTAATAGTATTGCAACGGCTCAAATAAGTTGCTAATGACCAAAACCGTACTATTTCATTCTGCTTCACGTGAATAGAAGTGTAGCCGAGTAGTTATAACAAGGCACTTGTGGAGAGAAGTAGATGTATGGCTGTAAGTAGAGAAAAAGCGCCTTGCTAGGAACGGCTCTGCTGTACAGAAGCATTTTTGAAACAAATACCTTTCCCTCTTGTTATTTTCTCTCTGCATATATGTTTGTGTATTAACATTACTGAAAATTTTTTTTTGCAGGTAAAGCATTTGTGCCTAAACCAGATGTTGATGTTGGTGTGGTACATCTTGTTCCATTACATACACCAGTAATTGATTTGCCTTTTGAAATAGTTGAAAAAGTCACAAGATGTATTTTTCATTTTCGTCAGAAGTACTTAATTAGAGGTGTTGAGTAAGTTTAAACAAACAAGCTTCTGTAATTAAAAATAATTATTGTTTGTAACATAAACATACATTCCAATATTTATAATTTTCATTTTTTTCAAAATTATAAAATCATTAAAAAATGTAATTTATATTCTCTATTGATTTAAGTTATTATTTAAATGATCCAGACTAAAGCAGAACTCCACGCCAAGAAATGTTTCTAGACCCAACCCTCTCCATGCAATGGGAAGATTCCCGTTGGAGTCCTTAGGAGCTCAAGACATCATTTCCATAGTTAATTGAAATGAAACTATGTATATATTATATCGGTGTGGAAAAAACATATTTAAATTCAAACAAAATTTTCCTTCCTTTATTGAGAGTTAAAATACCTGTTTTTTGTTGTTTTTTTTTAATGCCTCCCTTAAATAGTAATATTTTATATTCCTCTCAAAGCTTTGGAAAGTTTAAATTGCACTAACAAGAAAATAGGCAAAAAGAAGGTGATTTTTATTTTAATTTATATAATTTCTACAGTTTTTATTCACATAAATAGAAAGGGTATGATTGGTATGAAACTCAATTTATTCTGTCGAATTGAAATAAAAATCAAAGATAAGTGGTTACATTTTTATCATAAACTATTTATTCCTTATATGTTACATCATTGCCTGTATTGGCAAATGAACAATTATTAAAAAACAGTGAGTAATGAAATCACTATTACTATGAAAAGTTATGGTTAAGATGAATCATATATTGGTGCTTTTAAATGTGTTAATGTAGCATAAATATGTTATGGTACTTATTCAAATGCTATAATTAAAACTAATAATAATTATTTACTTGATCTTTCTTATGATTACTTCTAATGAATTGATATATTACTTTTTACAGGACATTATTTCCCATATCTTCACAAGAAGTTCTAGCTCAAGAGATGTGTAAATTGGCTGATATTGAACAAACATTACGTCCATTTCAGCTTACAGTTCCTGAGTTTGGTAGATTGTGTCATGCGTATTGTGAAATAATTTCTAAACACCCAACTTTAATTCGTTACAACAGTCGGGAGAAACAAAAAGATGAATTTCATTTGGATCTACAATAGTGGGAAACAATAGTAATGATAAGGAACATAATAAAAGTAAAATTTCTGTTGTAGATAACAGTTCAGAAAATACTTATCGCAGTCTTTAAAAAAAAGTTTTTTAGTTAAAACTAAAAAATAACCCTCACAGATGATGTTAATATTAAAAATAACATTGTTGACACAGCTTATTTTTATTTGTTTGTAGTTTCATTCAAATAGGCAGCCAGATTTTAAATTAGTAAAATAATAATATTTTGTAATAAAAAAATGAGTAATTATAGAAATATGTTTGGTTATAAAATTTATGTGCAGTTTTTCTGTGTTCAGTGTGCAATACTCTTTGACACTGACTCATGAAAATCTGTACTTTCAACTATATGAATTAATATAAAAAATAAATCAAAAAAAGAAAGTTAAAATTCTTATGACTTCATTAAATATCTTTTTACTTCTCACAATCTTTATAGTTATATCCATTATTATGTTAACGGTGTCTATTTATTATTGCATTAAACTAAGTCTCTACTACGCATTTACATTACACCTAATAAAGGTTTTATTTACCACATTAAAAATGTTTTTAATCTGTAGCTGCCTTTGTAAATTAAGAATAGATGATTATCTGTATAGATGCATAATTACATAAACAGATGCCATAGTAATTATTTTAGCAATATTAAGTTATGTATATTGTTTTCTTTAAAAATAAAATGTATTTATATTTACTAAATAAAGTTTTTTTCAATCTTCTTAAAAGATTGTGATTAATTTGTTTTCTTTGTATATATATATATATATATATATATATATATATTTTACATATACATATAAAGAAAACCAAATTAATTACCATTTTATATATATATATATATATATATATATATATATATATATATATATTGTCACATGTGATGGTTCTGCATGCGGTTCAATCAGGTATTGAGAGGTTGTTGACAATTTATAATGTTTATATAATTATAGTTTATTGGTATAAAATGTTTAAATTGCAACCAGGCAAATTAATAATGATAATAAATACAATAATGATAATAATAAGTGAAAATAATAAAACAATTAATGAACACAAATATTAATATAGTAATTACAACCACAATAATAGTCAGGACAATAGTAGTAAATGATAATTACATGACATAAGACATAACATAATCAAAACAGTAAGCATGACATAAAAACAGACAAAAATCAACAAAGCGTAATCAACAAAGAATAGCAATCAAGATATTACATATCAAATAGTGATAAATGTCATTAGTAAATAAGTAAATACAGATTACACATGAGAGAGTTAAAAATAAATAATCGTTCAGAATTTATTCCAGGTATATAAACAGAAAACTAGTATTCACACCCATTAACAAGCAGTCTCATAAGATTCACTTGCAAATCTCTTTTTTGTCTCTCTTAACAGTTTTTGAATGAAGTCTATTACATTATTTCTTTCATTTATACACTTATAATTTTACTGTAACTCAATGATAGTAATTTTATAAGTTACTGAATTACTCGTGGTGTCACTTTAATTGTATCAAATTAGATACTCTCCTCGCTGACTGACTCGTTGATTAGATACTGTCTTGGACTGATGTCTCACAGACTCATACCTGTCACTCTCCACGCTGGACTGTTGTACATCTCGCTAGACTGGTTTGCAGAACTCTGCTGAATTCATACAACTCTCTCCTCGCAAAACTGCCCTTGTGGGACTGAAGTCATAACACCTCACAGACTGGTTCGTGGAACTCTGCCAAACTGATTTTTAGCTGGTCTTCCAGAGCTATTTATACTACTAGCGGCTTTACCTGCCAGACCGTACCCAAGTCTAAGCATGAGAACAGTCGACCGAGGCTTTGTTCCCATGAATTCCAAGCCTGGTCTCTTCTCACTATACAACAGGTGTTCATTGTGTGTTAAGGGCAGTATAACAAAAGACAATTGTAAAACGGACCTGTTCTTTACAAAAAGGGTTCTTCTTTTTGTCCCTTTCTGGATTGTTTCCAATCGTTATTGTATTACTTTTATAATAATTGGTAGGAATCCATTACTCAGGTCCGCTATACCAGTCTTGTTACAGTATATATATATATTTATATTGGATCAATATTGGATATTGGATTTATATTGATCAATATAATTTGATATATTGGATACTGATAACATTGTTGAAAATATAAGGTTTATAATAAAGGTAAATTTAAACCTGCATACAAAACAAATTAACTATATAATAAAACATTTAAAAAACAGTAATCATACTGATTCATATAACTTTACAATTTGCGTGGAATTTATAAAATAAATTGAGATGACTGTGACTACATTTACATAGGTAAAACTAGTAGATCTTTTAAAACCAGATTTCATGAACATATTAGACACTATAAATATAGAAAATTGGGGTTTTCTAATGTTGCTGACCACCTCATTAACAATAAACATACTACTTCTGATATTCAAACCAATTTGGAATTATTGGAAATTAAGAAATGTAAATAATAATAAAAGTTTAAGACATTTTGAAGAAATATTATACCAGGTGATCATTTGAAAAGTTACCATAATTATTATTCAACAGCTATCAGTCCCATTGTATTTCTGTTTGCAGACATGTATATCATTTTCAGGGGGAACCTTTATAAAATTATTTTCAAAAGGGGGAACCCACCCTCTCTGCTACACCTACCCTAACTCAAAAATCTTAAATGGCAATGGTAATATTTAATTACATTAATTGACAACCCAAAAAAAGTAATGAATTTTGGTGGAAAGAAAGTTAAAATCCACCCACCGCTTCGCTCCGTAGGTACAAAAAACCATTTGGGGTAGTACTTTTTGAAATTTTAGTTCAACAAAGATAACTATAAAATTACTGTGGATTAAAACTGAAAATTATTTTTTAAATTACCAACAGAATTTCACCTTTAAATGTTTTCTAAATTTTCAAGGGTTGAAAACTTACTTTTTTTAAATGAGACAATGAAGCTTGTGACACCTTATTGGAAGGCCCTTTGAATAACAAGTAATTTGGTGCAAAGATGATAAAAATTGGTTCACTGTTATTGAAGTTATGATTAAAAATGTGGTTTTTTCAGGTTATTTTGGGATACAGTGTTACTGCCCAAAGCATTAGATCTGAAATCGTACATTCTTATTAAAAATATGGGTTTTTTGTTTCTCCCGCATTGAAAAAACATACCAGTAAACCTAGCATTATAACATCAGTTAAACATACGAAAAAGTTATTAATTAAATAAAAACTAATTCATAAATGAATAATTGTTAATCAAAAAATAAAGCTTAAATCATCGATTAGTTAATTTTTTTATGAATGTTTTTAACAGTAAGAGTCCTTATTAAATAATAAATGAAACACTTTTTTTTACCTCAGTAAAAAAAAAGTATCAATTTGTCAATCATTTATTCAGAATGATTCCCATTTTCCTTTAAACAATAATAAAGTCTTTGTTGAAATTTGTAAGATAAGCAGATCTTGCCGACCACTCAACTGTTCCTCTTCTACCTATCCAGAAACATTTGGTCCAACCATTGTCGAACTGGAAGTGAACAGTGAGCAGGTGCTTCTCTTCTGAAATAAAAGTGAAGCATGTCTTTGTTAAGTAACATGCTACCATTGTCATCTAACTGATTTTCTAAGACCTGGACTATTAGTGGGTGAATAACTTCATCCAGCAACTGCAAATACTTTTCACCTGTCAAATTCCCATCGATAAATACTCGACCAATTATGTAATCACCATAAATCCCAGCCAACACATTTATTTTTCAGGATGCTGCTTGTTTACAGCATTGAAATCATGAGTATTTACATCGCTTCAATATCAGCAGATTATTAACAAAGCCATTCAGAAATAAGGTAAATTCATCAGAAAAACAAATATTTTTTATAAACATTGGATTGGCATCTATTAATTGAAAATTTCTTCACAGAATTCAGTCCTGTCAGCATTATCCTCATTCAGTTCTTGATGCAGTTGAATTTTATAAACAGAAAACATTTCAATTTTAATGTAGTGAAAACAGAACCATAAGAAACCCCAGTTTCATGGGATATTTTACGAATCGAGCTCTAAGGATTAGCTACTACATTTTCCAAGATTTCAACCAAAGTTAATTCATCTAAAACCTTTTACCCTGCACATTTCTTGTTCATGACAGATCCAGTTTCTTGGAATTTTTTTACAAATTTTACAATGTAAGAGTGTGAAACATATTTATGTGGATGGCGTTCATTAAACACTTTTTCTAGCACATTTATTTTGTACTTGTATGTAAAAATTAGTTTAGTTCTTTCTTCCAGATTTTAAGTCATTTCAGCAAGACAAAAAATGAAAAGTCAAATGGAAGAACAATAATACAAACAATGATGTAATATTAGTTTCATTTTTGTTACCAAAAAGTAAAACTGATGTAACGTTACATTTTTACTCTTTTCCTGTTTTATTGTTTCTCTCAGAATATAGTAACATTTGTTACTGTAATTAGCAATCTTCAATAGTTCTACTCTACGAGGAGGACAAGCCAGCACTAAATTACACAGCCAGTTTTTTTGTTTATTTGATTTCTGGTTTTCACTAACTAGATATAAATAGTTTGTTTATGAATTTTGTTATTCATTTAGTATTATTTTTTTAAATAGATTTATTATTGTGCTTAATTTTTTTGTTCATGCTACATTTTATTAATATTGATCATTGCATCTTTTATCAAGTTTGGTAGAATGTCATGACCGTTAGTCTGATTTTTATTAAAAAATAGTAAAGAATTAATAGAATTAGAATAGGGTAAATATTGAATAAAAATGTGGAACATCCTTGTAAGAGTAAATTTGCATGTGTGTGTACACTGCACAACAACATTCTGTTTGTGAATTATTATATTCAGTAAAAATGGATCCAAATTTCAAAACTATGTCAATAATGCAGGTTCAATTCATACCTTACCTTAGCAATGAATATGAAACCAAAATGGAAAAAATTTACCTTTTTATGTGAATAGTCTCTAGGAAAAGATAAAGATAACAAATAGAAGTAAAATTTCTGATTTCAAAGAATATATTATTTTCAACATGTCAAAATAAGTTGAAGAAGAAAGATATGAGAATTAATTTCTATATATTATTTCAAAATTAGTAACCAGGATCATTTATAGAAGAATAGAATGAGAAATGGAAGATGATCTAGATGAAGACCAGTTTAACCTTTTCAGATCAGGAAGCCAGTAAAGTGGCTCTGTGCGGTGACAGTTTTAAAACGCTGTTACAAAAACATTTTATATGGGATCTAAGTCGGTTATATTTTTTTATATTCACAAAGAAATCAGTTTTATTATACAATTTGAACTATAGTTATACGAATTAAAATGTTTTATTTGGACAAGAAAGAATATGACCATTTTTTTCTCAGAAATATGCTTGTGTGTGTGTGTGTGACTGGTGTATTATAATTGCTATGAGGGTTACGGATTTATTTATTATTTACAAAACTAGCTTATTATATTAGCAACATAACGATGTATTGAAACACATAATAAGTTATGTTATACGGCACACACAAAAAAAAAAGGAATTTGTGGTCATAAATGTGTCACTTTTATTTGAGGCCTAATAAATCTTTTCTGACAAAAGATATCGGCATCAATGAAACACATACCGATTCGTAATGAATAACAGTATACAGTAAAAATAGTTTTTTGTCAATCCGAATAGCCTTTTAAGTGGAGGGGATTTTTATAAAACGTAGTTTTTACTGAATCTCTTTCTTTATACTAACATATGTTACTTTATTGTGTGAGTGAGTACGAGTGAACTGCAGTAAGTAACTTACTATCGCAAACCGGCGTTCCGTTGGTAATATATTATTTCATTATTTTTTTCAAAATTACATCGGTTTTTTTTTATTCAGTGCGATTTTTTTCACATATTGGGCGTTTTTTTTAAATTTGTGATTTTTTTTTATTTGCCGTAATTTTTTTTTTTATCGAGACAATGAATGACGAACAGATTAGGTTTGCTCTTGACGAAGAACTTTCAGATTATGACGAAAATGACAGTGACGACCTTGAGGGCTTGGATGACATCAAAAATACTGAAATTAGGAGTAACGATTTTTCGGAACCGCATCTCCTGAATTTTAGTAGCGACGATGATGATCCAGGTCATTCGATTAGTGATACTGACACGGAACAGAAAATAAATGTAGCCGGTTCAGTTCTACATCCACATGCTGAAGGAAACGGTAATATATTTCATGAAATCCATTATCGTTCTCCAGTGCAGTTGGATGTTGAAATGCAACCAGCTGTTGAATTTCCTCTCCAAGATGAGGAACTTGACACGGCGGAGTTACAAGAAAATCCAACTGACCGGGCCCAAAATGACGAAACAGTTACAGATGACGAAGGTTACGAGTTGGAAGGTCGTCTGCCGGTTCTTGGAAATCCCTGGTTAGTTTGTACTGATAGGTGTAAATATGACACACTAAACAGTTTGCCTTTTACGGGTCCGGAACCAGGTGCATTTGTAAAGAATCCCGACCTTTTGGCTAAATCCGCTCCTCATAAGAGAGGTCGGCCTAAGAAGCGTCGTAGGAATTTACACAATGTGCCTGAATATATTCCTGATCCCCGTATTCATGGGCAGACGCCGTTTGCCGTATCTATGTTGTTTTTTGGGGCTATCCTTGAAAAAGTAACATCACAAACTAATTTGTATTTTCAAAGCCGTAGACCTGATAGGCCATTACCTAAGGACAGAATTCAAGGTGACGTTAGTCTTGCCCAGATGAAACGTTTCTTTGCAATCATCCTGGAAATGGGTCATACTGTAAGACACACTTTACAAGAATACTGGTCAACTGACGAGGTTTCCCATTTCGCTTGGTTTGGGAATACATTACCGAGAACTGTCTTTCTTCATATTTTGAAGTATTTACACTTCACTAACCAGGATCCACCAATAGAATCAGAAATGCAAACTGGTAACTATGACCGTCTCTGGAGAGTACGCGAAATATTTTAAATTGCTCGTCAGAAATCTCGTGAACTCTGTAATCCACGACAACAAATTGTAGTTGATGAGGTTTTATGCGCCTACAAGGGTAGAGTCTTGTTTCGGCAGTATATACCTAGTAAACGAAAGCGCTTTGGGATAAAGGTTTACAGACTTTTCGATAATTCTGGGTACACATTCGATATGAATGTATATCTCGGGAGACAACGAGAGGAACAAAATGTAAACGAAAAAATTACTGAACGTACAGTTATCATTCTAATTGCAGGTTATGAAAATTGTGGATATCATTTGTATATGGAAAATTTTTTTTCATCCCTGCAATTATATCGACGACTGAAAGATGTGGGAATTCTAGCTTGTGGAACAGCTCGATCCAATCGTGCTGGAATGCCAGCTGAATTCACACGAAACAGACGTAAACAATTAGGTTTGACCAGACACCGGTTAGCCTGTCGTACGACACTGGATGGAATATCTTGTATTCTATTCAATGACAAGCGAATGGTAACACTTCTGTCTTCTATTCATGGGCCTGCTGAAGAGGGTAAATACAGTGTAACAATTCACGGTACAGAAAATGTCGTGAGACCTGTAATGATTGTAGATTACAATAATTATATGGGGGCTGTTGATCAATCTTATCTTCTGTCTTCAAGCTATTACTTACATAGGCGCATGACAAAATGGACGAAAAAACTTTTTTTCCACATTTTTGACATGCTCTTTTTCCACATTTTTGATATGCTTCTTGTCAATGCTTATACGGCTTACAATAAATAATAAATAATACGGCAATAAGATGGAGAAGAACCAATCCTTCTGATGGTTTCGAAATGAGGTTTTGAAAGGGCTTGTTTCATCATCTCCTACGAGATTTTCTGCACGAGGATCTTATGTAAGAAATCGTGAATTTTTACGTCTTGAAAGTTGTGAAGCAAGACATTTTCCTAAACGTGAGGGAACAAACAGTTTTAGACAATGCGTTGTGTGCTCGGCAAACGGCATTCGCGTAAGATCAGTCTGGAGGTGTATGGCTTGTGAGGTACCACTCTGTATAGATGGATGCTTTCTCGTGTATCACACACGCCAAAATATCACCAACTAGGGGTAAGAGCTTTTTATTTATAAATTTATTACTTCATTTTATTTGTTTAGGTTATTTATTATTTTTCATCTATTTCATTCTTTTGTTTTTTTGGGGAATCTCCCATATTGCGATTTATATGTTGGTGTAAAAACTAGTGCGCGCTCGTAATTTCTTATTTTATATATTATATATATATAATATATATTACGATTTTATATACATAGTAACATAAAAAATAACTGTTGTTTGTACCGAATAGCTTGTAATTACTGGGGTAATTATTATGCGTTTCATGAACTCTATTGCCCCCCCCCCCCCCGTGGCGTGTAACAGCAATACTCTGTTGTAAAAAAAGTTTTTTTACGTAATAAATGCTCTAAGGAAGTCTTATAATTTTTAAAATAAATTTTACATTATATGTAACGCTAAGAAAAAATAAATAACTATAAAAATTTCTCGAAACTGATATGCTAATTAATCTGTAATTTATGACACGGGTTTTTCATCATATTTTGCCCAACTTTCAACCGATTTGCTTGAAAGTATTTTTTTTTTAATCTGCAAACTATGTTTCATAAACACAAATCAAAAAAAAAAAATTTCGCTAATAAAAAACGCGGTAGAAATGCGCAAAAAAAATTCTGCAATTAAATTATCGTAATTTTTGTACGGTTTCAATTTTTTTTGTTGTTACAGGCATAAAAAATATCCAATCGTAAGGTTTTTTTTTTTGTCAGAATCTGTTAAATCTCGTTAATATACTGTAATTTTTTGAAAATTTTTTCACAAGAGGGTAGCATAAGACTATGAAGAGAGGAAATCAGATACCAACTATTTTTGCGGAGCGCTAAGAAGCGCGGAGCATTGTGATGGGAAAAGGTTAAATTTTTTTTAAATATGAGACCAAAAAAATAATTATAGGGCTTGATTAATTTTCAAATCCAGGCCGAAGAAAAAGAAAACACCATCACATCATTTGTTGGTCTTGAAAAGTCATTTAATGCTGGAAATCTGACAAAAAATAAGTTTTTCTTAAGATGGATGTTATTGAATTATGAAGAAAGAAGTATAATAAAATCAGAAGGTAAGAAAAATTAAGTTGAATAACAGAAAGAAATGAGATAAGGATACATCCTGATCTTAATCGTGTACACATACAGGAAAACTAAGTTTTTCTATTAAAAAAAATTTTTTTTTTTACATATCTATATATAAGAAGCAGTAAGAAACTAAAAGCAAAATGTTACATGTAAGTTAGACAAAATTATAAGGTTCACTATGCTATATTTTCTGAAAATGTTCATACAAAAGGTGTATGATCCACACCACAAGAATGATATATGAATACACCTTATGTTACAAGAAAAAAAATCAACTTCATGTATGTACTGGGTTTATATCTGTATAATTTGTATTAAGTGCATCAATTCTGTTATCCTATTTTTTTTTTTAACCTCCGGAACCACCGTTAGGTATTGCTTCAGAGGATAAAGTGAATGATATGTAGCAAGTGAAAATGCCATGCCTGACCGGGATTCAAACCCAGGACCTTCTGATGAAAGACCGAGACACTACCACTACTGGTTATTTGTTCTGTTACAAATGGAGGTATTGTATATGATGTGCATTTCCATAACAAATTAACAATTTTTTTTACAATTTCTGTTCCATTTTTTTTCTATGGCTGTGACCCATTAGATGTACAATGATAGTTTACATAAACCACAAGAACAAGAGGCACCAACCAGAGTTGGTTTCTTCTCTGAGATGTTCACTACACACCAACTCTTCATGATGGTCAGAGAGAAGATGTTAAGCTGAAATATACTTTCACTCATAGAGGATTCCTGATCTTGGCGTGCTAACACGCAACAATAAATTTGCCTCATTGAAGAAAGCAGCAGGAAACCATTTATTTCATTTCTTACTTCAATAAGCATAGCATAGTAGAAACGCTTTTTCTTTCTTAACAATGGTTGTGCTATTGCAAGTGACTAGCAACTTATCTCAGGTAACCATTATACATGTTTGGTTACAGTGATAACCAAACAAGAATAAGAACAGCCAGATGCCTTCTCTGTAGGTTGTAGAAGGTATACAATACAATAATTATGCAAAGCTACAAAATTAAATTTTGCATGGAAATAAAATTAGTTGTAATTTTCAAATATAGCTTCTCCCTAAAAAGAGTTTTAATATCAAGATTTTATTGCATAAATGTAATTAAACTGGTAATAAATATTCAAAGAAAGAAAAAAAAAAAAGAAAAATCGAAACATTCTTTGACATGAAAGTACAAAACAAGATACAATTTAAGCATAAATTGCATTCTGATACATAAAATATAATGATATTTTTTATTAATTTAGGAAGTTTTAGAACAAAGAGTTATTCTCTTTGGAAGTAAAGATATTTACAATTATAGTTCACATACAATGTAGTCATTTACAGGTAACTCTCAATAGATAATTTTCAGTTACCAAGTGTTCAGTTAGTAGTGTCCACCTCACTTTTAATATATCATTTAACACATTTCTGCCAGAAATGTGTTATTTTTACTTAAACCAATGTTGTAATTAAGCACATATAATTCATACTGTAGTCCATAGGCGGCATTAATAATCAGTTGTAGCTGCATTCAAAATATATGTTAAGAAATCTGTTTGCAGCTGACATAATGCACATTACAATAATTATCACTAACATAAATATCAGGAAGGGTCAGCCTGTGCTGCACAAGGCTATATCTCATTTACATGTCATACATATCATCCTCATCTCATTGAACCTTGGATAGTTGCTTATTGTTCACTAGTTGAACAGATTGCAACATACACATTAGGGAAGAAAAAATAACATAAGTGATGGCAGTAGACAAGACACAAATATTAGTCTACTGATTTTGAAAAAATAGTCATTACCTATGACAACATACTCTGACAATATTAGTCACAATCACATAAACAATTTGATCGAATAAACTGCTTTTGCATTGAATTACAAATTAGTTATTAGTCGAAATCATTAACTGCTATACAAAGAAGAAACATTTCTCTCAGTTTCTTTCCATACGAAACATATCTAGCATTAGCCCACCATGCTGTCTCCGTCTCCCCACCACCACACGTTTAATTTAAATACACCAGCTACGAACAATACTGCATAAGCAAGTACATTTATTAAAAACAGTTCCTTTTCAACATGCTCATATATCTAATTTCACAGTATTAATTAGGTGGATTTCCCCCAATCAGCAAATTACACAGTTTTTTCTGGACATGGAGATTTTTGAGATAGGTTGGAGAGATTTGGCTTGATTAATTCAGAGTGCGGGGCCAATGATATGCGTCTTGTCATATGTCTGCCCCAGGTATGAAGCTGAACACACTGAAGTAGCTATATTGCTTGCGAGGATCAATTCTGGTTTTGATTTACAAGTCAATTGGAAAACCAAAAGGGAATGGAATATGGTTGTTGGCTCATAGTAAATTTTCTAACTTAAAGCTCATCTTTTACATTTAACTGAAAAAGTATGACGCCATACTTAAACCAAATAAATAGTAATATGAAAGAATAGTATGCATACTACTAATAAAAAAATATGAGAAATTACATTAAAAATATAAGAAGTAACATAAAAGATTTAACTATTAGATAACCATGAAAACAGGTGTTTATGCAGTTGTCTATTTCATTACATTTTTATTCAAAAAAATTAGCTTGTCAACATTATTTGGTTTCAGCCTACTTCTCTCAAAAAGAATTTGGGCTGCTTTGGAGAAAACTCTTTAGGATGGTACAGAGGTCCCATGGAATAAAACTGAAACAGTAAAAGAAACGCAACAGTTAAGATAAAAATGTAACACGAATAACAAAATAATCAAAATTAATAACGGGTTAAATCCTATTAAATATATTAATTATTCTTAAAAGCAACAACACTGGTCTAATACAGTCTTGGCATTTCCTAGGATGTGTTGTATCTTCCTTAGCAATTTAAATTTGCGAGAAAGGCCACACAATATATGCAATCCACAAGGATGTAGTGCATAGTCAAGCAGCAGTCATATCGGACACTTAGTGGTGCACTCTCTGCTGACATCAGGTATTTGTGAATAGCTCTGGTAGGTCCTAATCACAATAGGCACAGGACCACTTCCTCTCATTTAGTATCCACTGTAGAGGTCCAGAGTCTGGACTGTAGAGAGGTGGCAAGGTCCACAGGACCTTGCCACCTTCTTCAAAGTGCATGTTTAATGGAATTGATAAAATCTGAAGTTGTAACTTGATTGGTGAAAGACAGTTGGCTACATCCATCTTTAGTAGCAGAACCCACATGTTCATTACCCAGGATTCACATATAACTAAGGATCCAGCAGAAATTCACAAAAAATGAAAATGAATTAAATCATCTCAATACCTGTGTATTGTGACGATTTAATTCAGCGATTGCATTATATATTTTGGTGACAATAGGATGTCTGGAATACAAATCCTCTGAAGCTTGGAGAGCACTATACAAATCACTACAGATAAGGATGTGAAGACATTTTGATTTAATGATATTCAAGACCATTTTAATGGCATACAGTGAGTGAACTGTATGCCATTATAATACTTGTAATACCAGGTACACCAAACACAAAAGTTCTGTCACTTACAACAAAATTTCATGGGCAACAGTATCACTCTACCTCAACCCATCTGTGTATACTACCGCATCTGGGTTTATCTTGATAGAAAATGATAAAATATTTGTTGAAAGACGAGAGGAGTTGTTAATTTGTTATTATATACACCGAGGTAGTGATTAAAATTAATGAGGTCAAGTCTCCACAGAGGATATGTGTAGGGATAGGTTGGGAAAATAGAAGGCGGGTTAAAATGTAAAGGTATATTAAACGTCGGGTATAAACACCCATTGGGGCTGTATGACGTGGATGGTTTTCATCCACTGGAAATGAGGGTTTGCAAGAATTGCTTTAAGAACTGAGTGATTTGGTTGTCCTTTAAGATGGGCAGAGTAAGATGCTAGCAGCAGGTCCTGCTGCTAGCTAAAATGATGGCTCACTGTAGTCAACAAGTATGCTTGACAGGGCTTGATCTAAATGCACCAATGGCAAGACAAAGAAAAGATTGGTGTACAGCATCTAGGAACATTACTTTTTTTTAGAGGTAAACGAACCCCATTTATGGGTGTCTAAGAAGTGCCAGGCTTAGTAGAGCATTACTTCAGGGGTGTTAACACCCCCACACACACAATTGGTCACCACAAGGAAACATCAAAGCCATATCATCATGCGCATCACAAAACACAGCACATCACAAAAGGATATCAAACACAGTTCCAACCAAGCACAAACCCTCCCACAGGCACATGAGACCTCCTCAAACACACACACCATACTCCTACACACAGGTATAGACCCTGCCAACACACACACAGACATCGCAAGAAATCAAGTGGAGAGAAACATTAAACACAAAAGGCGCCCATCAACCACATATGCATTCACCGTACACACACGCCTAGCAAAACAAGCACCCAACTCACATACCCACAACAGTCATTGCTGTCAGTGATGAAGGCAACACGCTCAGGCACCGGGAACGGAGTGTCCACGGCCTCAACGTGCCAAGGCGACCTCTGGACGCTCGCAGGAGCTTCCCAGGCACTCAGCCGCAGATCTGTCCAGCCCGGCATCCCCGACGTCTTCTTCTCTGCCGGAACTCCTCCCAGACGGAGCTTGTCTGTCACCTTCCTAGCATATCGATCCACCGCAATCCACTCTTCCTCTCCGCTCATTAATATTCGCTGAGTGTCTTCCAGCTGGAACATATTTTCATAGCTCAGGGTATCTAATGAACTCTCCTTTCGCTCTTCCCTGAAACGTGGACATCAAAGTAGACGTGCAAAGGGCTTCCCTCCTCTCCACACTCCGGACAGAGGTCGGTGTGGTCTAGACCGGATCGGAACAGGTGTGCCCTAAATCCGCCATGGCCCGCCAGAAACTGAGTGAGTCTGTAACCCAGCTAATAATGCGATCTCCTATACCAACCCTTGACGTTCCCGATGAGCCGGTGAGTCCACCGTCTTTTCGTGGACCGGTCTTACCGCTCCTGCCAATCGTCCATTAGCTCTTCTATATCATTGGCTAGCCGTTTTCTATCTATAGGTGGCAATGTTCCCTCAATTTCCTCCGCAACAATATCGACCTTACCTGGGAGGTGACCCGCTGAAACCTCTGCAGCCTCTTTAGAGACTGATCGGTATGTCGATATTATCCTGAGGCAGCACCTCCTGTGCAACGCCTCCATTCTGCCACGGTATCTGGAATACTTAACTGCACTTACCCACAGCTCCACACCATACAGCATTGTGGAGTACGCCACCCCGGCCAGTAGTTTCCTCCGCTGCTGCGTCGGTCCGCCAGTGTTTGGAAGTAGGCCGGCGATCAATCTCATTATCTTCTCAGCCCTGCTGCAAGCTTCTGTAGCGTGTACATCGAATCTGAGCCTGGAGCCTATCCAGATTCTAAGATATTTGATTGCCGACCTGGAGGCAATCCTTCTACCTTCTATCACAAGCATGATCGTCTGCCTCCGTTTGGCAGAGGAGATCACCACCGCCTGTGTCTTTTCTGGGGCCAGCGTCAACCAGCCATCCATTCCCTTATTGCTGTATAGGAGTTGGTAATCTTTTCCGTGGCTTCACGGAGTGTTCCCGCTTCGACGACCAGGGCCATGTCGTCAGAATAGCCCATTATTTTAACTTCTCGCGGTAGAGCCATCCGAAGTATGCCGTCATAGGCAGGGTTCCAGATTTGTATTACTTTTACTAACATTCAAATTTTATTACTAACATTCCATTCGTAGAAACCTCTTTTAATTTTTCGGCCAAATACTGCTTTGTATGATTTTCTTGCAATTGTTTTGTAGATAAAACGAAGAAAATTAACTCACCCCGTCCTAGTTAAAAAAAAAAATGATTAGTTACGGTCAGAAAAGAAATCGTATTTCTCGATGTCCAAACGTTCGTTGTTATAAAGAAATACAAAATTTTGTCTAATATGTTTTTAACCACTGACTTTGCTTTTTATATATGTTTGGCATAATATAAGCACTTATAATCATAGTTTTTGTTTCCTAACATGCAATACATGATTTTAATCTGCTTTTTGATGCTTAAAACGAATATGAACTCAGAATCTTTCTATCACCCACCATTTTTGAAAAAATTTTAAATTTTAATTAAAGGATTTTTTTCATTTTTCAACGTATAGTTAGCATTTTAAGCTCCTATATTGTCATTTTGTTAGCTCATTTTTTATTGTTTTACTTTGTTAACATAATTTGTAAGCTATAAATAAACAATAATAGACACATATAAATGAAAAAATAATAAACAATACCGAAGAGTGAGCTTTCATGGACAAGATTAATCATGTCTGTGCAGGTCAGAACGTGTAGCAGAAAATACAGCTGTGTTCTTTGTATTAAGCAGTGGATTTAGGAATGAATTAATTTTGTTCAGTCTTATTGCTGTCCTAAGTTTGTTAACAGTGCAGTGTCATAATGTCTCGAAATTGTGTAAATGATGTGGATGCCATTTGTTATGTACGTGGTGAGTTTACCGTGAAATCAAATAGAAAAAACATTACACCTTTAATTAAAAAAGCATATTATTTGTATTCTCAGTGTAAAATTGGTCATCAAGATAAGACGTGGGATCCTCATATAGTATGCACTAATTGTTCTGTATATTTAATAGTATGGCTGAAAGGTACGCGGAAGGCTTTGCCATTTGGTGTACCTATGGTTTGGCGCGAACCAAAGGATCATGTAACCGATAACAATCGGTTACATGATCCTTTGCATCAGCTTGGGTAGGTGATGATACAATCCTAGTTTCGTAAACTCCCATGTGTTTCTTTTTTAGGTGTTTTCATACATTTGAAGAGTTATTGAATCTTTTAAATTCTTTTTTACATACTTTACATACTGCAGTTGTTGGAGAATTGTTCTCAAAAAATTCCAAATACTGGATCGTTTATTCATCTTAAAAAAAAACTGTAACGGGACGGATAGCAATTCGTAAACAACAATAACAGTCAACTTGTAATTACGAAAAAAAATTATTTTACTTATACCTAAGAAACTACACCGAAAGATAATTATAAAATAAGAATTCGTTTTTTTAAAAATAATTACAGAAGATTATTGCCGTCCAACAAATATAAAGAGCATAAATCATAATTAAACTCACCGTACAAAATAAGAAACGTTGCATTAAATAAGAAGACGTAACTTTTTAATTACGCGGATAAAACGAAACTGTGATGTAATATTAATAGTGAGAGCGAATATCTATTTGTAATTAATTGCACAATGATGAACAAAGCTGGCGTCATCTCAGTTGCGTATGGGAGCGCCTTATTTATTACTATATCCTGTGCCCAACTAACAGTCGTTACATTGGTTGTATGTCCCACTCGACTTTAACTAGCGGTCCGACTTATTTAAGTCGATTTTAGAAATTAGTCGCCGACTAATAGTCGATTAAAGAAATCAGTCGATTAAAGACACCAGTCGATGACCCCCTATGACTAGTTGGAAGTAAGCCAACAACTAATGAAATAAAGAAATTCCAAAAAGTTTATATCTGCTACCAACTTCTAAAATTAAATTTATTTTTATTCGCCTTTACACCAAAAACTGAAATCTATTTGATGTAGTTCATCAAACCTAGAATTAAAAATAAAGAATAATAATTTTAAAAAAATTATTGGAGAAAAATGTTCACTACTGTTTTTATAATTTAATTAGTAAAAAATATGTCACAGTCCTGATATTCATCAATCATACTTACTCTGCAATCATCTCAAATAAATAATCTTAGCAAAATAAATTCGGAGGTTAGTCGAAGCGGAAAAATTATAATGGCTAAACGAAAATGCTGTAAATTCAAGCTGTTCTATGCCGATTACGTAATGCGCGGGCGTGGCGAGTTGAGTTGTAAGTTCGTAGTAGTTTGAATTTGGGTTATTTTCTTAAGGTATTTATTATTGTAACATATTTTTGGTAAATTATTTAGATATTATTTTAGGAGAATCGTAAGATTTCTCGAAGTCTCTTTAACCCTTGTAAGCTCGTCTGAAGAAAAGTGTTTGTTTATAAATGCACAACGTAAACTTGTTTTAAGGTTAAATAAGTAGGAAAGTAACGCGTAGCAAGACCTAGCGCAGACCGTTAAAAAAATCAACGTTCGTTTATTCCTAAGTTCCAATAATGTTCATTTAGATGACATTACAAAATTAGACCAAGTATATACAACACAAGGAGAAGAGTTTTAGATAATCTAATCGAATATATTTAATCTCTTTGTATCTGACTTTTTATCGTTCTTAAGTACGATATAATGAGTCGAATGTATAACGCACGCACTCGTTATTAAAAGAATAAAATAACAAGTCTACCGATCTTGAGACGAGCTTACATACCTTCGTTATTTACACGGTATTAAATAACATTACTGTTTGCATATTTAAAGAATATCAACTATTAGAGGATTTATTTTATTTGAATAATTATGCTTTAAATTTTGTTTGATCACAGGACAGTTGTAATAACAATTTGTGTATCACAATCTATCAACACGTGAAAATCTACTTCTCTTATCAATAATCGTAAGTACTTTGCTATAAAGTTTCTTACAGTATATAATAATTGTTATCGCACAATTTTTCATGACGTAATTTCGTTTTTAATCACAAATGATTTCTAGCCGAAATGTTTATTCTTTACTTTAATAATGTTAACTTTTAGTTTAGTTTTCTGTTAAGACCATTAACTGTATGTAAAGCTTCATGAATTTTAAGTTGTTTTAATTTATTTAAACTTAGATTAAATTGTTGTTTCGAGGTTACATAAATATCTTTCTCTAAATATTGTTTGAGAAAAGTATTTTTATTCTTACTCATTTATCTTTATCATTTACTTTATACATGCAGTAAAATGTTATGGAATAACACAATTTTCTGTAATGGAAATGTAATGGAAATGTTGCGAGTTACGTTTAGAGAAAAATTTCTCTCGGATTTCAGCTGCCCCGGCGAAATGAGATCGTACTGAAATATTTAGGACGTTAAAACAGAATTAATGATTTCTTATGGTTTTTTTAAACTGGAAAATCGAATAAAATAGGACCCAGAATCATATCTGGAGTAGTTTTTGAGAAATCTGTGATGAATACTAATAAATTGGAGTAAAAACCCAGTTTTTTTAATATTTAATGTACAATAACTTTGTTAAATGGGTAATAAGGACATTTTTAATAAAAATTCTGAACAAAATGGTGTAAGATAAACTGAATAAAACAAAAGAAAGTTTGAAAAATTCGAATTCTATTTAGAAACTAGACCAAAGTGCATTATAAGTACCAGTAATAATAAATGTTTAGGACAGTTTTAGGACATATGTTACATGAATTTTTTGTATTATTTTCATGAATAGAATAGGTTATCAAAGTCCCATAAGAACTTTGTGATACCAAGTATATATGATACCATATATATATATATATATATAATATTAAATAGTTTTATGCAGCTATTATAGTAATATAATGAATTTATTTAAAATGAGAAAGGGGTTATTAAAAAAAGTGTCACTAAATTTCACTTAAGAATGAACTGTATAATTAACTCAAAAAAAAAATCTTGTCAGAACACTTTAATTTGAAAGTGAGTTATTAGTAATGACAGATAGTGTATGTTTTCATTAGAGAATTTGATTTTTGAGTAAATCAAAAACTTTGAATTGTAGGATAAAATTATTGTTGTTGTAATCAATTCTTGTTTTGTTGATATGGAAGTAGTATTTTTGGTGTTTAAAAGACTAATTGAAGTTAGATATGGGAAGAGTTTTTGTGTAAAACCTTCAGGGTTATGAGGAAGATGTGGGGATAGCGCATCCATGAATTGGTTAATTTGATAGTTGATTTTTTATTTGAATTTGGTTTAAGTTATGTTAGGTGGTCGTGCTTGGAAGAAGCCATATGAAGGCTGAGGCTAAGGTGATAGTAAACACACTGATGGAAATGTTTGCCAAGGCATTTGCATCAGTGGCATCCTGACAGGGGTCAAATTGGTGGTTGTGATGTGTTATAAGGTTTAGAAGATATAAAAGACGAGCTCCGGTAAATCTCATCAGGGCTAGGAACAGAGGGGCTGGTTTGACAACTGGGATTATCATAAAGCAGGTGTCTTCCCCTACAGGGTTGAGGAGTTATTAATATTTTTTATTTACACTTGTTACAATCTTATTGCATATGTGGAGTAAAACAGTGCATATGAATTCTGTAGGCTAAAAGGTATGAACAAAATATTGTGATACCTTTTGCTATGATGTCCATCATTCCTTAAACCTTGTTTCTGATACCTTGCGTGATCACACAATATTACCACCTGCAATATTACTGACATAGTACCACTTAAAAGAGGATTTTTAGACACAGAACATCACCTCTACCACAACTGCACTTTTTTCATATATCTCTCATATGTAAAAAGCATCTCTTTACATTGTTTGACGCATTAAATTTTTTGACATAAATTTATTGCGAGACTAGAAATATCAAGAAATAAAAACAGTATACTACTTATAAAGTAGCTGTGCAGATCAAAGTAACATTTTCTTTATTTATTTGCTTTTGATAGCTATTATCTCAAATACTCAACAGTCTATGATGTATGTAATAGTAACATAATAAATTTGCAGACCATTAATAAATAAAGATTAAACTGTTTAACATTATTAACAATAAAGCACACAAATGAATGGAAAAATTTTGTTTAAATATTAATTTACAGTTCATTAATAAAATATGAGACATCATTACAAAAGACACACAGAATTTTCAATACACAGTCATTTATTTAAATATTCATTTCACCATGTTTTTTTTTATTTTATAAACATTTCTTTATATAAACAAAATCCTAAACTAAAATATTTTCATACGTTTAGTAGACCATTATATTTATGTAAAATTTATATTTCAGTGTTTGCTTTATTTACTTTATTTATTTAATCGTTAATTTAATGAAAATTCATATTAATACACCCATAATACCCACTTAATACAATTCAATCGTTCATAATCAAATTATTTGACTATTAAGGGAGGACTGCATTTTGACTAGTAAAACTATATTTTACATTGTGATGTTAAAGTTTTGTTTATGATTTCTTAATTTAACTTTATATCCTTTAACCATTTGTTTATTTATAAGACAATAAATAAGAATAAAATATATTTCCTTTATATTAGTGGCTAATATTTTAGCCTTCATAGCTAAAATTAGTGGGAATGCTGCTCCAGAAAATTTTTTTCCGGACCTTTCCAAGGCCTGAAAAACTTTTTACAAAGTTTTCTGTAAAATTAACAAAAAAAAATTAAACAGAATAGCAGGAAGAAGGATAAACTTCTTTTTTTTAACCTCGAGGACACCGTTACTTATAACTTGAGAGGATGAAATGAATAACAATTTTTGTGGCGTGTGAAAATGCTGTGCTGACCGGGATTAACTGTCAGAATGATTGCAGAACAATTGAATTTGAACCGTACCACAATCCATCAAATTTTGACAAATGAATTAGACATGAATTGTTTGTGCAAAATTAGCCCCAAAAAACCTCACTGTTAAACAGAAAAACAACAGAGTGGAGGTATGCTATGATCTCCTAGAACAAATTGAAACTGATTCTCATTTACTAAAAAATGTTATTACTGGTGATGAATCTTGGATATTTGAGTACAATCCAGAAACAAAATGCCAGAGAAAGGAGTGGCACACTTCAAACTCACCACGTCCCAAAAACCAAAAATGAGCAAATCAAAACCATGCTAATTTGTTTCATCAATAATAATGGCATTGTCCATAATTTTTTCCTACAGGACAGGCTGTAAATCAATATCTTTCCCAAGAAATTCTTGAAAGACTACGGAAAAGAGTTTCCCACGTGAGACCAGCCATCAAAGACAACTGGATGCTGCATCATGATAATGCACCTTGTCACACTGCACTCTCAATTAATGAGTTTTTGACAAAGAAAAACATTCCTGTAGTTCTTCATCCACCTTATTCACTTGAGTTGAGCACCTGCAACCTTTTTCTGTTCCCAACTTTAAAAACACGTCAAAGAACACCATTTTGGAACAGTAGAAAACAAAAATATGTAGTTTGATAAGTGTACAAGCAAGTCAGGTAGTGTTCATATCAGATTATTTTTTTTTTTAAAAGATTTCCTGGAATTTACTTCTCAAAAAGTAAATATCAGTTGATAATGAATTTTTATGCCTAAAAGATTTCTCCATTCACCTACTATAAAGTTTCTCAAAGAGTTCGGAGTATATACAAACAGCTTCTCCAACATGCGCTCTTTAAATTTTTTTTTCTATAGTGGAGTTACAATGCTTGATAGTCATACGCTTGTTGTAGGAAGATGTGTTAACAATTACTTTCCTGCAAACTAAAGGAAAACAAGCTATTGATTTGTATGATGAGTGAACGTTTTAGCACACATAAAGCTACTTTTGTTCATACATGTTATAGAATAAGAAAATCACGATAGTATTTTGAAGAGTTTTAGTTGGTATCACAAGTAATGTGGTAACTTTTAAAATGATAGCTGCTTATGGTTAGCTTTGCCATCATTTTAAAACCATTATAGTTGCCAACCATTAAAGAAGTTGCTTATGTATGTCCTATATCCATTTGTAAACTGGATCTTTTTTATTATGTATTAATTTATAAGTTACAATTAATGAGTGGTAAGATGTTGATTCAGCATCAGAACAGAATACAAGGATATCGGTGGATGTTTTATCCCCCTATAAATTGCAGATCCTAGACATCTGTCCCTTACTGCTAGGTCTCTCAATTTATCTGGCAGGTATTTTTTTTTATGGTTGTTTTTTATGGTAGTTTATATATCTATATTTAGTTAGATTTTTAGATGGACAGAGTTTGGATTGTGCTCTGATTTTTCGTACATTATGTTTACGAAAAGTATTTATACTCTGGCTATTGCTTGTGGATTAACAAGATATTTGCATCTTTCTACCAACACAATTCCCCTTCAGACCATCCACTGAAAACCTTTCGCTCTAGCAGGAGTCCATCTGGTGAATTCATCTACCTTTTTCTTTTTTTCAATTACCTATCTGTGATGGGTCCGCAGTGAAGCAAAATAGGGTTGCATCAGGAGAGGCGTCCTTCTGACTAACGGGCCTCCCCACCTGCCGGTTGTATGTCCGGCATGGCAGATGAGCCCGTATCATCTGGGGGTTTTTTTTGGGTTCATTCTTCTCTGATATTTAGAAAAAAACGGGGCCCAGCCTTCCAATGTTGTTTGCGGAGCCTTATTTGTATGCTGGGGTGTTCGCTGCTCTGTGTTATCCGACTTCTCAGCGGTTGTTCGTGCGTGTTAATATTTGTTTTTGCTGCCCCCTATCTGTGTCCATCAGCCGAACCAAACTCGGCTTTCTTCTTTTTGTTTGAGAACCTGTGTAATGAAACGCTGTATTTTCAGCCAGTTTTCCTCGTTCCTTACTAGGTGAGTTATTATGTTTTGAGGCATTAAATGTCGTACGTTCAAAGCGGTTCAAGGTTGTGTCCACTTTGCGCAATCGAAGAATGTGTGCTCAGGGCTATCTAGCTCTCCACAGTGCAGACAATTTGGGAATGGGCGTTGTGCCATCCGGTGGAGTTAGGTGCCGAACTCTCCGTGTCCTGTCAGGAATTGTGTCACATAATATGACACTTCGCCATGTCGTCTGACATGACAGCCACGTGTCTAGCAGTGATAACGGGGTATGTGTCCATGGTACCTTCATTGATGTCAACCACTCCTCCGGCCATTCCTGCCTGAGTAATCTCTTGCCTGCGGCCCTGTCTATACCCTAGTATACGCGTTTGCGGTATCTCACCTGTAGGTGTACGGGTGGGGTGTTTGCCGCTTCTTTCAAGAGTCCTATATCTCGATATTATATGCAGTGCCGTTCTCCTCTGTAGTGTTGATAATTTGGGGACGTTCCTCTTGTACGTTCAGCGCCGAGAACCAGTCAGGCACGGCGTACAATATTATGGCCAAGGATCGCTTCTCGGCCTCTGGCCCCGTGCTGTAAAACTTGTATTTACTGATACCGGTAGCTATATATTGCTTCAACATGTACAGCGTGCCTACATTTACGTCGTCGTGGCTGACAACGATCAGTGGGTGTCAGCCAGTCTGCGTTGCTGTGGTGTTTAGGCAACACAGCTGCGTAGTGTGTTGCAGAAGTACCACTGTCGGCTAAATAAGGACGTTTCCCTTGTTTGAATCGTGTCCCCAGTTTCATAGGCTCGTGAGGCCAGTAAATTTTTCTGATCCCCTGGCAGGTTCAGGAAACGATTTCGCTCTACCTCGCCGGTGGTCTATATTAGGAGCTTTTAAGCTTTGACTTTTTCGAGCGAGGTTGCATGAGAACAGGCGGCCTTGCTCGGAATAACTAAGCTGAACGCTCACCTGCCTTATGTAGGTGGTAGGTTCGTTCAAACTGCAGCTGTAGTGCCTGGCAGTGTAGTTGTATTGTTTTAATAAGCTGCGATGGAGCAATCCGGGGGAGATTGCCTCGAGGACTTAGTTGGTTTAGCCAAGCACTTGGTTACCGGTGGCCGCTTCCTGCCAAATTTGGTGGTCGTGACCACACTTTAACATCTGTGGCGACTTACCAGGAGTTCCTGGATTCTCTGTTTACAGATGCTCTGGAGGGTGAAACAGAAGTCGGCATTAGGGCGGGTGAGACACCATTCCCTGGCGTACGGGCTGTGGAACCCGTAGATATAGCCCGAGTGGTTTCTCGAATGACACTGAGAAAGGCACCGGGGATTGACCAACTTGATCCGGATATTTTCTATCATCTGCTGCCTGTCACAAGAGAGCAGCTTGGCAGACTGTTCTCAGGATGCCTAAACTGGGGTTGCTTTCCGACTTGTTGGAAGGTGGCTTTAGTGAGGGTGCTCTTAAAATCAAGAAAGGATACCAGTTAGGTCAGCAGTTATCGAACCATCAGCCTCTTGCCGGTAATCGGCAAGTTGCTTGAAAGGCTGGTTGTGGAACGGCTCTGGGAAAGCATCGATATGAAATTTCTAATTCGAGGCCAGTATGGCTTCATGAAAATAGATTAGCACCGAGGATTGCATCTTAAATACTCTTGCCGAGGTGGAAAGCGCCGACTGTAAATATGTTTTGGCAATTTTTATTGATATAGAGGCAGCATTTCCTTCCTTGTGTTGGAATTCTGTCCTCTATGAGTTGAACGCGGCAATGTTCCCGTAGCCCTGCAGGTCGTAGTGTGTGACTACTTGTCGGATCGTACGGCTCTTTTTAAGGATGCGCACCTAGTTGTGGACAAATCCGCCAACAGGGTAAGCCCGGATGGCTCCGTTCTCGGTCCCTTGCTGTGGAACCTGGTATTCGAAGGATTTTTGGGAGTGACATTTCCGGAAGGGGTCACGACCCAGGCTTTCGCCGATGACTGTCTCCTGTTAGTTCGTGGTAATTCATGACCGCAACTAGAAGACCGAGAGCAGGCGGCTTTGTCTACCGCAGAGGGCTGGAGGGACATTCAAAATTTAAGGTTCTCTGTGCCCAAGACGAAGTTTATGCTTCTCAAGAGTGCAGACAAGTTAACCATTTGTAAACCCCCTATTAAGTGTAAAGGCTGTGTAATCAGTCGAGTTCGAGTTCATAAGTACCTAGGTGTTTTGTTTGATGAGAAGTTGCTGTATAGCAACCACATTAGGCAAGTAGCGGCGGACGCCGTCTCAGTGATGCACATGCTTAGTAGAATTGCTCGAAAGGATTACGTACTGTCGAGCCGTCATTTGTACATGGTGTACTGAGGTGTCTTCGAAAGTATGAAGGTCTTAATGAGACTATACGGATCGGGATGCTGTCATCCAGGGCCAGTCACACCGCATCCTCAACCTCTGTTGTCGTCGCGTCGACGTTTATGTCTTTGATTGCACAAGCCTGTAGCCGTCCATCGTATGCACGTTCGCTCACTTTCACGTCTCCGAGGCCCGATCCGAGACGTCTCACGACATCGTCCGTCTGTTGCCTTTATCACGGATCCTGATCTCCAGGCTGTCCACGCGTCCTTTTCTGACGAAGAGGATGTCTTCTGCGAGGTCCGTCCCCAGACTGGTTTTCATCTCTTTAAATCTGCATATGTGGCGCCTTCTTTTTTCACTTCAACTACTGATTAGGGAGGGCCTTGTGGGATTTCTGTCTTTCGTCGTTTACTCGCGATGTACAGATTGTGAATTTTTTCTGGTAGTCCGCTACGACGGGTCCAATATTCTATCGCTTTACTGACCATTTCACCAAACCCTCCGTCGGGAGCACAGAACTGCAGGGTTTCCCTTTCTGTTAAACACAGTCTGTGAAGGACCTGTTTGTTCACCTGCTCCACTAACTCTTCAGAGTGCACTCAATACCGCAAGTAAACCTCATTGCGGGTCACTTTTTCTTCTTCGTGGAACAATATTTCCACCTGCTGTGAGTCTTTGAATACTGTGCCATCTGGGGCTTCCTGACCTCCAGCCAGCTGTGCTGCTATCTCCGGTGACGTTGCTGTGATAAGATCTGTGAACGTCAATCTTTCCCAGTGTCTTCTTGCTTGAGGAATATCAGTGTCCCCGATTGTGTCTAGGAGGTCCGTTTTGGAAGTTAACATATCTGTATACATCCCTTCTCTATGGTTTGTGGATTATCTGGTGAAGATCCTCGATGTTACGGAGCTCTTGTTGGAGTGTTCCTGAACTTCCATGTTTGCTTTTTCTTCTGACCGGCCTTCGGTCGTCGCACTGACTTTATCTGTTTGTCTCTCCTGTGCTGTTTTCTGTTCATGTTGGGTAGCTGTTTGTTTCCCTCTGTGATCTTCCTCCCTATCTCTTCTAACTGCTGGTTTCAAAGGGGTTCGTGCTCTTGCTGGCCTTCTGAGCGGGTGGTGGTTTTTTTAAGTGGACCGTCAACTACTGTGGTTTGTATGTTGTTTTTATCGGGTTCCATCTGTCGTCCCACGAGTCCCAGTGAATAAAAATGACCACCCTGGCAGTGTACCGCTTACTGGGGCTAGAGTTTCATACCACCAGGTGCGCCCTTGTTCCCAGAGGCCACTGTTCTCGATTCACCCATCGGCACGGTCGATACACCTTAAGTTTCGGCCAGGAATCAAAATCAATCACGGTGTCTAGGCGTCACCGTGTGAAGTGTGGGTGTGTAGGAAGAAGTGTTGAAATTCATAATGTTCTTGTTGGGAGTAGTGTGGTGGTGTGTTGCTGGTGAGACATGTAAGGTATGTACAGTGCATAACCAGATGTGTGTTGCGACATGTAGTTGTGTGGTGAGTGTGGTGACCTGCAGCTGTGTATAAAGTGAAGAGGCTGCAGGGGCTCAGGGCCGTAGGGACGCCACTCCCCAAGGCCTCGAAAGTTGAGGTCCTCCTGTGGGGTAATTTATCTACCTGCTATGAATTTACACTCATATCTTCGCGTCAGTGAAGTTTTCCACTCATTCAATGTGATAGTGGTTCATGGAACTTGATTGAATTACAGATAATTATAGAAGTACATACATTTTTTTTTTTTGAATTGGCAGGTATTGACCTCCATTTACAACTGAAAAAAAAATCATTGAAGCTTGGGATATGTTACTACTAATTATTGCTTTAAGTGGTTTTTATTATTACTGTTTTATTTTTTTTTAGATGGTTCTAAAATGGGGGATTGTTAGTGCTGGTAAAATTAGTAATGACTTTACTTGTGCAATGAAAAATTTACCAAAAGATGAACATGAGGTGATCGCAGTTGCTGCAAGAGATAAAGCACGAGCTGATAACTTTGCTAAAATTCATAATATTCCTACTGCTTATGGTTCTTATGAAGAAATTGCTGCTAACCCAAACATTGGTAAATTCTTAACTGTAATTATTTACAAAGTTATCTTTTTTTTTATTATTTTTTTACTGCCAGTTTTGGTTGTATTTCTGTTTAAGAACCAAAAAAAGTAGATTGAAATGAATATGCTACTTGAAATCCAAAACATTACTGATATATTGAAAGTAACCTATTTTCATTATATTAATGTATCTTTTAACACTTTTTAGTATAATTATAACCAGTAAGAAATGAGTATCTAATATTAGTTTAGAGCAAAGTTGTAGACTACAAATGGTAAATGGGTGGGTTGCTATATTTATAATTTTTTTTTATTATTAAAAACTCAATCATGCATTCGTTCATATTTTAATGAGGAAAATAAGATTAAAATAAGATTACTCTTGCCAGGAATCAAATCCAAAACTAGCTAATTTACGCTTACCAATAATTTTACAAGTTTATATCTTTTTTTTTTTTTTGACTTGAAGGTATCTTTCACTAACAGTGTAACTTAATTGAGATGAAGGGGATTTATTGTTTTATTATAAAATAATGATATGAGGATGGTCTACCTTCTAGATCAGATCTTTTGTTATAAATGAGGTCAAGAGCTGTAAAATTGTTTGAAAGACTATTGACGACTAGAATACTGGAATATTATTTTAAGAATTGTAAAAACCTTGCATGATAATAAATTAATTAAATATTATGTAGTTGGTAGATCAAACAAACACATAAATGACTAACAAAAATGTAAAAAGCTAATAAAAAATATTCAGTTCACTTTTTTTTTTATTAGGGAAATCACTGAATTGGTTAGTATCTCGTATCGTTTATATGAAACAATTTTCATCAATGTTTAGGGCTTGACACAAGTGGCAGCAACATTTAATTAAAAATTGTTAAATTCTGATAAAATATTACATCATCAAGAAATTTTAGAGGAAATAATAAATGGTCTCTAATGACACTACATTTTCCTTAATGCATCATAAACGATTGATAAATTGTGGTTATATAATTATGTCATCAAAACAAAGACCAACAACAACAAAAAAACACATTAAATGTTTTTTTCATTTTTCTTTTTTTATCACAGTTCCGTGAATTTTTACAGTGCCTTCAGGTGTTAAAATTCTTCAAATCATTTATAGTAGAATCCTCCAAATTTATGGTAGAATATATGAAAATTAAATTTTTAATGTTCCACCCACTTCACATGTCATTGCTTGTTTGAGAAGTTTTGATAAAAAATAACATTGTAATGTTCTACAACTTCATACTTACCATCTTATCACCATTTGATTTTTTTACTCTTCTGGAAAATTAAAAAAAAAAATTATTTTTAAATCAGAAACATCTGTATATAAAAGCTGACTTCAATTATTATATATTTCCCTATGAAACATTTTTTTTACCAATCAGAAAAATTGTAATAATATTTTATTTTATGAAGTCATAACAATTATTGATAAAGATTATATTATTGTTTTTTTCAGTTTACTTAGTTATGGGTATAAAATAATATAAATGATACTTGAAAAGTTACTAGATGCAAAAGATTCTCGAATACCAAACATTTATAATAACTTAATAAAATATCCACTTAAAACACTAATGGTGCTTAATTTAAATTTCTATGTACACAGAAATAAATACATAATTAGTTTTTACTAATTACCTTCTCTTTCACCGTTCCAGCGTGTTTTTGGAGAGATTTGGCAGTTTTGCTTTCCTCCATCTTCTGATCACTACTGAAAAAACAACTAAATGTTATGTACCTTTTTCATAAACTGGGGGATGGCTACTAACATTAAGTTTAAGGATTATATATTGTACAAGTATAAAGAAGGAATTAAAGAAATTAAGACTCATTATATTAAATATTATCGATAATATCAAATGGAAATAGGGGATGCTGCAGTTCCACAATGTCTACACACAAGCCGCCACTGAGGATAAACATAAATGAGTATAAAACAAAGAATAGTATGTACAGTATGATCTAGTATATTTTCCAGTTTCTAGAAAGATAATGTGAGTCTATGGACACACACTGTATGCTGCTGCATGGATATGTTTAATTCTGTATTGTTATTTTATTTACATATATTGTGATATTTTTTTCCTCACAGATGTTGTATATGTTGGAGTAATAAATACACAACATTTGTCTGTATGTAAAACTATGCTTGAATCAGGAAAACATATTTTGTGTGAAAAGCCATTGTGCATGAATTATAAAGAAGCTGAAAAACTTATAAAGGTAAATACAGCATTAAATTTCTTAGATTGAAGAGAAATAGTTTTTCTGTATGTTTTCTTTATGAAATGTGTATATATATATATATATATATATATATATATATATACATATATATATATATATTTTTTTTCTCACACTCAAATTATTTCCTTTTATATGATATCTGGTGGCAAATGAGATTAACTGTGTAGTTCTGTTTTATAATTATAATTTTTATTATAAATAGTTTTCTTTATGCACAGACCTACTTTACGGGGCATCTAATAATATTATTGCACTGTCTCATGACAAAAGAACATTCTCAAGGTAGCTGATGGCTGTCCTAGTAGAATACTCTCAGTTGTTGCCTGACATTACATATTGATATTAAAAGGTTATTGATCAGATATAAAAATATCTGCTCTGGTAGTATTCTAGAAAACAGGATGTGTGTAGAACATTCAACATGTATTCTCTGACTTGGAACCTGATATTTACTATCTTTAATCATATCATTTGATTATGAAAGCATATTTCATGCTGAAGCTATATTTACACTCCATAAAATTTCAGAGATTGGGATATCCCAAGGTCATATTCAAAATTTTTATATATCAAACCAAATTCAAGTGATTTAGCGTGGATTTTTTAAAATATGCAATGATTTTTCAGAATAAAGTCCTGAAAACATCCTTATCAGATATTTAAGTCTTTATAAATGGTACAATTGCAAAGCGCTTAACAGAAAACTACTTTGAAAGATAGCTTATAATCTGCAGATATAGTCTTCTGAGGTAAAAGCTATAATCCTCTACCGTAATGCATGTTTTGTATGCAGGGACTGTAGTTTGTAGAAATTTCTTTAGAGGTTAAAACGATATGTATGATTTAATCATGCAAAATGTCTTAATGTTTATCAAAGACAAAGTCTTGATGATCCTCATTGAACTACAATTAATATATTCTAAAGTTATTCTACTGAATTAAAACACTGTTATATGGTTATTTGTATGAAATATACCTTCCTACAGCTAATATTTAGATAAAAGCTCTCCTTGCTTATTTTGATATATTGATAGCTTAAAAAGATCATAATAACTTTTCAACTAAAATATTTTTTTGCCTAATTAAAATTCTTTTGAATATGTTATGTGTTTTCCATAATATTTTATTAAATAAACACTACCCTTTCTGTTACATTTTTTAAATTTTTTTCAAACTTATTTTGAAATCATTTATCTCTTCTAGCAATGGTTCTTTCAATTCAGTACTTTTTCAAATCTTTAGTATTTACAAATAAGACAATATTTTATGATTTTATTGAATGTCAATGCTGGATTTCTGACAATTTTCATCATTGCAATTTTTTCATCTTATACCTAATCATAAGCAGAAGTTTATTTATGACAGCCTTACTGAAAAAATAGCTATTCTGTACCTAAGCTATTAAACTGAATGAAAAAGGTTTATTTCTATCATATATAAACATTCTGTTCTGAAGATGTTGGATTGAATTATTCTTTTAAAAGTTAAAATTTACAAATTTTTTTAATTAATGACTGCAATTGCATTATTTTATTATTTGATGGCAGATTGCAAAATCAAAGAGTTTATTCTTGATGGAAGCTGTTTGGAGCAGATTTTTCCCAGTATATGATAAACTCAGGTTATCACTTGAAAAAGAAGAAATAGGAGATGTTGTTCAGCTGACTGCAAATTTTGGCTTGGAAATTTATTCTGAGCGAGTTAAGTATGTATTAATTATAAGGATTATGTATTATTATAAGGATATAAATTCAGTGATGGCTTTTGTCTTGAGTTTGGCAAATAGTGTTTTTAAACAGTGTTATATCATTTTGTTTTACTAATGTGATAAAAGTAGAAATCTACTGAATCAGTTTTTTCTCAAAACATTTCTGAAATATATTACTTAAATTTCTTAAAATATTATATTAATAGTATTTTACCTATTAAAGAATAATTTTTCAGTCATGTGTGGTTGAAATTAGACTTTCTTTTAGAGAAATCTGACTTTCATAAGCATCTATCAGGCATTTATATTACTCTTCAGTTTTTGCTCCTATAAAATTTAATGATTATTTTTCTAAATAATTGAGTTGAGTCTCTGATATACATTAGTAAGTAACATGGTTTAAACGAACGGGTTGGAAAAAACACAGATTCTACCTTTATTTAAGTTTTAGAATCAAAATTAAATCAACAGTTCTCAAGATAATGGTTTTATCCATTGTCATCTTAGAAATATAACCCATTTCTATTATTATTATTATGCCATCCTCTGTGGTGAAGTTCTGGGATTCTGCTTTTCATTCAGTAGGTCCTGGGTTAAAATCTCAATAACGGTAGGCATTTTTCTCATGCTACAAAATCCATCTGATATCACCAGGTGTAATTGGGGGGGGGGGGAGGGGTTAAGCATGTAATTGCTTGAAAAAAGGAACTAAGTAAATTATTATAATTTCAAAATACTTCAGTGACTACCAGTTGATCGTCAGCAGTAAAGGAAAAAAGTAAAAAAAAAGATTAACAGAGTAGTTTAATGAACTTCTTAAAACAAATAATAATAAAGAAAATAAACTTAACAAAGTTAATAGATTTAAAGTTGCATTTAGGAAAATCATCCCATAAATTGTCAAAAGGAATATGAAAAATTTATTTTTTTCATGTTTTGGGCCAGAAGTGGATAGTTCAGTGGTTTAACAATTATCAAAGACCTGAAATTAATTTATCTCAAATGTTCAAATCTGAAGATGAAGTGTAATACTTATTCTTAATTTCATATTGAGATTTACAACTGATTTTAATCTATTAGGTAATCTGGAGGTTTCTTCCTTTCTTTTTCCTGTTTAGCCTCCGGTAACTATTGTTTAGATAATTATTTAGGATGAATGAGGATGATATGTATGAGTTGTAAATGAAGTGTAGGTCTTGTACATTCTCAGTTCGACCATTTCTGAGATGTGTGGTTAATTGAAACCCAACCACCAAAGAACACCAGTATCCACAATCTAGTATTCAAATCCATGTAAAAAAAATAACTGGCTTTACTAGGACTTGAACGCTGTAACTCTCGACTTCCAAATCAGCTGATTTGGGAAGACGCATTAACCACTAGACCAACCCAGTGGGTAATCTGGAAGTTTGGCTATCTGAAAGTCAACTGACAGCAAATTAAAGGAAGAAAATATTTTTTATAACTGCAGAGGACAGTCAAAGATTCTAATAAGTAATGGTAAACCTGCATATATATTATCAGAACACCAGAGGACATACAATTAAATACAAAAGGATTTTTTAATCCAATATCTGATTGTTATTATGAGGTCATGTCTATCTCTGAAACCTGGTTTAGTAACATGCAAAATATTGTTATTTTCCATCTGGTTATCGCTGCTCCTTAAGGCTGATAGAAACTATGAAAAAATTGTATTTGCTGTAGAGAAGGTAGCTTGTTGAGGATAGAACGAGATTTCTTTGTTGATATTTCTAGACAATGTAATTTTTAGTGATGAGTCAATGTTTCACATCAGTGGCAAAGTGAACACCATAACTGCCAAATATGGGGTAGCGAAATCCTTTGTGAAACTTTACAACAGATTTGTGATAACCTTAAGGTTAATGTTTTTTGTGCCCTAAGCAAATCAAGATTTTTAAGGCCTGTACTATCATGGTTTCATGATTTGCAGTCAACAACTGCAGTTCAATATAGTTTTCATGTCTATCTCTGAAACCTGGTTTAGTAACATGCAAAATACTGTTATTTTCCATCTGGTTATCGCTGCTCCTTAAGGCTGATAGAAACTATGAAAAAATCGTATTTGCTGTAGAGAAGGTAGCTTGTTGAGGATAGAATGATACAGTTCAATATAGTTTTCATGGAGAGTACAGCAGGGAGTCTCCTAGTAGGCATTGATTTACTCGACACCAAACCTTTGTTGAGATAGGTTGTTCTGTTAAATGTACAACAGGAAGCCCACACATCCCTGAAGCTGCTGTGGAACAATTCACAGAAAGCTTTCACGTAGTTAGAAGAAATCAACTTGACGTACGTCACATGAGACTGGCATTCCACAAACTACTGTTTGGCACGTATTGTGTAAACAATTGCACTTGAAGCGGTACAAACTAACCATGGTTCAACACATTACTGACAATGAATTGTTCGGCTGCAGTTTTGTGTGGAAATGATTGATGGAATAGCAGACAACATACATTTTTAAACAATGTAATTTTTAGTGATGAGTCAATTTTTCACATCAGTGGCAAGGTGAACATCCATAACTGCCGAATATGAGATAGTGAACACTCATGTAACTTTGCAGCACATTTGTGATAACCCTAAGGTCAATGTTTTTTGTGGCCTAAGCAAATAAAGATTGTACGGCCTGTTCTTCTTCCAGGAGGCAACCTTTATCTGGACAAGTTTCAAAATTTTCTAATTCCTCAGTTTGATGATGACAACCAAGATGGATGCCATTACTACCAGCAAGTCAGGGCACCAGCTCACTACCATCTAGAAGTCCAAGATTTTCTTGATACTCGATTTTCAGGTCGGTGGACTGGTCATGAAGTTCTATGGCCACCTTGCTCCTGAGATTTGACTTTGCTAGATTTTTTCGTGTGGGGTTTCATTAAAAATCGGTTTATGTACCTACCGCCTTTGCCTGATGATCTTATTGAGCTAAGACTACAAATTAATGCCACAACTGAAGAGGTAACACCCAACATTTTGGCTACAGTCTTACAGTCTAGAATGAAATTGAATTCAGATGGGATGCATATTGCATTACAATGGAAGCCATATTGAACCAAAGTTAATGTTGGGTGACTAACTTGATGTGTTTTTCTATGAAATGAGATCTCAACCAAATCTGTAAATTACCTCAATAAATTTTTATAGCATTAAAGTTGTGAAGTTCTTTTTGAATCACCCAGGTATTCATTTTTCATCAACTAAGTTGATGAAAATTCGAATACACATACATTCTTTTTATGGTGTATGTATGCTCACTAAGAAATGATTTTTTTTAAATTCTGAATTTAAAGGGTTAAATGAATTTCTCTGTAACAAATAAAGATATCAACTTGATTTTTCATTGATGTAATCTTCATGCAAATATCCAAAAACCAATTCTAGATTTTTTTAAATTTGACCTGAAAGGGGTGAAGGAAGGTAAAAAAAAATTTTAACAATTAATGCAAATTTTCCTCATTTCCAACTATACTAAACAAGATATTCACTCAATTTGAGTTTGCAAATACTCTTCAGATATATATATTTAAAACCCATTTTCAGGTTTTTTGAATTTTAATATTTTAAGGGATAAAAAAACATAAATTGTTTCTTAAATTTTTACAGTTCTGTGCTACCGTTATTCAATCAATCTTTATGAGATTTGGTAACATTTTGATGGTAATTTATGTTTGTAATTCTAATTATGTATTTCATGAGCGAAGCCGCAACAGGAAATCTAAACACTAAATACTGGATCCTGTATTGACCAAACTTCTGCTTTGGAGAAATTACAATACACTGATAGTTTTTATAAATTGAACAGAGTTTAATTTTTATTATCATTATTATTCTTATAAGCGTGAGTTTAATGAACCATAGAGTAGAGCACCTTAGCTCGGGAAACAGGCATGGGAAAAGCAAGTAACCATATAGCGCAGGTGAACCATATAGTGCGACGGGAATGCTAGTATATGTGTATATATATATATTTAAACCATTCTCAGTTCAGTGGATAGATTAAACAAAGGTCTTTCTTAAGATTGTTGTATTGTACCTTTGCTCTGTTCTTAGTTAGTTGTTTTTTCCATTCCTAGGTATAGGAAATTTTGTAACAAGAGGAAATGAAAGGACATAAAAAACAACTGTAATATTTACTATTAATGAATGATAAAAAATTCATGTGTGTACTAGATAACACAGTGCAAAAGTAATTCTGGGACAATCTGGTTGTCAATCAAAGTAGGTAGTATGAATTTATAAGATTTTCTTATATTTCTTTTTTACAATATAAACAAATTAAACGAGTAAAATTAGTAGTTTGTATACTGATAAATTCAGTAAATAGTATGAAAGAAAAAATAATTCCTATAATGAAAGTTGTACTGATAAGTTAAGAACAGAAATTTATTTGTTGGAAATAATTTTTCATTCTACATTTTACAAAATTATATTGCACCATAGAGAAAAGCATTTTAAATTATCTTGGAATTCTAGTCCCTTAATAATCAGTCGCTACCATCTTATTAACTTAGTTATCTTTAAGAGAAAAGTGTGAACAATCACAGAACCAATTCAAATTCCCTCCCAATTAAATGGTACGCTTATATTCACAATGATCACATTTTTAACAGGTATGGAATTGTAATCCATCTCTACTCTATTGGAGTCTGATTTACTATATTGTTAGACTAGGCCCTGTATAAGGTAGTAAACTATGACAGTCTATCCATCAAGATAATATCCTTTTTTACCAGCCACCCTTTCTCACTATCCTTGATAAGATAATAAAAAGGGTAATGAATGGTACTTTTTCAATAGCCGTAAAATATGCCTAATGACTGAAGTGCTTGTTTGGGTAAAGCTGGGTCTCCTAATAACACTTACATTGCTAGATATTGCAAGCTGATTTAGAAGTATCAGTTTTATGTTTACAACAACTAAAATTCATTCTCTGCACTTGGCTGATCTGCCCAAACCAAATCTACATATACAAAAATTTTTGTAAATCAAGTGGTTATTGAATTACATCCTACAAGAACAGATCAGTAGCTATTCAGTAAAATCATTGCCTTAGAAGGGAATAAAGAATTAATTCGGGAAAATATATACAAAAGAGACAGAACTTTAAATTTATTTTCATTTATAAGAATCTTACATTTTAATTTTTCTTATAACATGTGGAATAATTGGTTATTGATTCCTTAGAAATTAAAAGATCTGCTCTTCTTAATAGCTTAAAGCAATTTATTATGAAGTAACTTGTTTAACAGAATAATTGTTCATGTTATTTTTTTATAGACAGAAACAATTTGGAGGTGGTGTAGTTCTTGATTTAGGTGTCTATACTATACAGTTAGCAATGTTAGTATTTGGACAAAATACTCCGTTTGAGATAACTTCTGTTGGTCATCTTAATCAGGATAAAGTAGATGAAAGTTGTACTTGTATTATTAAATATCCTAAAGGTAAAACAGCAACAACCATATTGCACAGTATTGTTAGATTGGAGAATGATGCATACATTTATGGTACCAAAGGTTTTATTAAGGTAATTACTGTATTATGTCATCAGTACTGTATTATTACCATAAGTTAATTCCTATCCTAACACCTTTCAGTTACTTGAGCTTTTTCAAGTAATTGTGTTTGAAGTGTAGGAATAGAGAGAGAAAGAGAGAAATTCAGTGTCTGACTACTGTAGAACAAAAAGCAGAATCTAGTAAATAATTGTAACATTAAATACTAAAATTATTTTGTATAATGCAAATCTATTTTAAGAGTATTTATCTTTGAAACATGAAATTACAGTTTTTGTGATTTCATGTGATTAATTACTAGCCTTCAAATACTATCAGCAAGCAATGAGTCCACCTCCAACACACATCATTTTTTTTTTAAATTAAAACTGCAGTTTTAATTGCAGATGAAAGAATTTTGTTTACTAATGATATACAAATTAAGTTCTGGTTAGAATACATAAACTTTCACAGTTCTTCAATGAACAGTTTTTTTGATATTATATAAAAAATGTAATTATATTTTATGTTAGGAACATAAAAAATTTTCTATATCTTGTTCACATTTTACTTTCGCTAATTGACCACCGACACAGAAAGTTGTCCTTGTTATTAGATGGGAAAACTTATTTGCATTTCATCAAAATGTTTTCTTTTATAAAACCACTTTCAAAGGTTTAAAGGTTTTAGATCAAAAGGTGGTGAGAAATACAAATACTCATTATATATTATTTCACACAGTGAAATAATATACAATGAGAAATTATTATTTTACTTTTATCAGTGTAATGTTTTAAGATGTTCACTGAATAGTAATGTAAAAAATTATTAATAAAAATTTAACTAGATTTTGATAAAGAGAATAAATATTTTTAATTCTTATGCACTTTGATCTAGTATACTTCTGATACTGCACACAGGTATGAAAATTTCTGAATCAGAAGTATTTTCTATCACATTATTTTTATAAAACCTGTAATGTAAAATGAGTTTACATGAGAAATATAATTTTCTCTTTTTTTTAAAAATATAACTCAATGTTATTGTTCACATTTCTGCATTAAATTATTCATTGATTGGTATTCTGACCCTTATTCCTTATTGGGAGTTGGCTTTTTATAAAAATAATCTGTTGTATTAAATCATAATAATATCTAAAAAAAATTTGATGTGGACAACACATGACTTCCTTGACTATTAAATTTTACATTTACACATTTTTAAAAAAAATGAAAGTTATATAAAATTTTATTTCATTAAAAATTTCTGATATTTAATTATTAATAATTCGATATAAAAATTAAAAAAAAGAAGAAGTCTGATTCGAACCGATGTGCCCCTTCCCCTTGTAAGATCAAAATATTCATTAATTAAAGTTTTATTTGGCTATAACTCTGGAACCGATGAAAATAAGTACCACTTATATATATATATCATTGAAAAGCTCTCAATGAGGGCTTATTACTGCAATTAAGAAAAAGTCCAAAATCCATTTTTTTGTATTTTGAGCTTTTATGGACACTTTTGGTTCAGTCGATTGCAATCAAAAGGGGAGGTGCACAACTAGATGTTACAACACTCCTAAATCCAAAATTTCAACATCCTATGGCTAATCGTTTTTGAGTTATGCAAGATACACACATACATACATACATACAGACGTCACGCCAAAACTAGTCAAAATGGATTCAGGGATGGTCAGAACAGATATTTCCATTGAAATCTAGAAACCAACATTTTTTGTGATCACAATACTTCTTCTTTACTTCACACAAGGAAGTAAAAAAAAGGTTACAATGTACGTATGACTGTTGCTGAATTATAATATTACTCAAATTAATTGGATGTTGCTGTAGTGTAATTTAATTAGAGAAATGAGAAAAAATTGTATTTATATAGATTTGAATTCCTTTAAACAAATGAAAGTTGATAGTTTGGGAAGTTGGTCGGAGAACACAATGACCAATGAAAAAGTAAGAGCTTACTGTAATAATGCCCAAAAAATGTCTACAATGGGGTAAAACCTATAAAGAGTATATAGTTGAACAATGGAAAAGAGTTCTCTTTACTGATTAATCATATTTTGAAGACGAAAGACAAAGTTGTAGCAAAAGTCCAAATTAAGTAACATTATCTTCTAAAGTGGTGTAGTCTTGTACAGTCTCAGATCAACCATTCCTGATTCAAATCTCTTCATATCCTGCAAACACTAAAACATATTCCAAAGAAAAGGTTTTGGGCTGTATGATCTTTTATGGACCAGGACAATTGGTTTGAGTGGAAGGAATGATGAATTCTGATAAATACGTAACTACTTTAGGAAAGAATGGTTACAGTCTTACAAAGGTTGTTGTCTTAAATGCAAAAACTTCTTCACTGAAAATGTTATAAATGCTTTTCATTGGTCTAACAATTCACTAAATTTAAACCAAATTGAGAATCTGTGGTCAATTTGTAAGCAAAAACTTGCCAACCATAACTGTAAAACAAAGATTTCTCTGATTCCTTCAACAATCAAGATATGGTTTTATGACAGAATTAAAAAAAAAAACAACATGAAAACCTTAATTGAATCACAATGTCTTAATGTTGTCAGGAGGTAATAAAGAACAAGGAGGGGCATATCAACTATTAAAGTATAAATTTATACTCTTTATTGTTAATAAATTGTGTAATAAGAGGTTGTTGTTTTTCATTCAGTGTTCAGTTAATTTGAGTAGTACTGTATTTTTATACTCTTGCAATGTGAATGACTAGTTGACCATCTCTTCATCTTACTAAACTGCTTTCTAATAATAAATTTATCAATATTCTAGTTTTTCCTAGAAGGTATGCTCTTAGCAGTTTTAAACTTTACTATGATAAAAAACAATGATTTTAAATTTTCTTATCGCAAAACTGCAAGTCGAGTGCATTGTTTATTTTTTTTTACGACTATCAAATCTGTGAGTAGGATTAATCTTTCTTCTTTTCTTTAAACATTTAAATTTATTTATACTACATTATTAAAATGCAAAACTGTTCTTGTTTATTAAAATATATTTTGTAATGTGATTATTATTTTTGTCAGGTAACAATAAGATATTTTCAAATATAATATTTGAAAATATATATTTTACGTTTATTTTCAGATACATCAGCCATTTTGGTGTCCCACAAAAATAACAGTTAATGGTGAAAAATTTGAATACCCTTTGCCTGACAGTGATAAAGGACGTTATAATTATACTAACAGTGCTGGACTTAATTTTCAAGCTAAAGAAGTTTACAGATGTATAAAACAAGGTATAACACATATTTTTGCAGACTTACTATTTTTTTATTATAATTTATTGATCATAACTCTTGATGTTCTGTTAATAAGACATTAATGAGTAAACCTTGTTTAATTATAATGTAAAATTATATACTTTATGCAATCATTCCTTTATTTAGTACAGTCAAAAATTAGTTTCCTCAGTGATCTTGTATAACCTTATGTGAGAAATATTTCTTGATCTCTATTGGTTTATGAATTCAACTGTAATAAGTAAATTCCATTAGTCATAAATCTTTTATCAGCTGTTTGTGGCATGTCTTCTGATTTTCAGTTGCTATTCTGATTTTAATTGGTGTCCATTCAAAAAAAAATAAATACTTTAGTTCAGCAGTTTTAGTTAACCATTCATTCAGTTCTGGTGATCATTTTTTAATATGAATATATATATATATATATATATATATAATTACTTTTGATCTGATGTTAACATTTTCCTTGTACCTCAGATTTTACTAAAAGGTACAAAAATCCAAATTTTTCAAAAGTATCTCTGAAGAAAATGAGCTTTAATAGAATAAAAGTCACATTCAGCTTATTCACTTAGAATTTCTTACAGATAAAAAATGATTGGATATTCAAACTATACATATCTTATTCTGCACAAGGTTTATCTAAAAGTTTTACAATTTGTGTAAAAGTAATTGTAAGTCATAAAAACTTAGTATATATTTTAGAAAAATTTGATTGTGTGCAGTATTAAAAAGAAGGCCAAGGTTTTTATTTTCTAAAAATCAGAAGTCAGGTCTTTGTTTTGTTAACCAAGAAAAGCAGGTTTATAGGTGTGATAGAGGATTCTACCGTTGAAATTGGCTACATCAAGAATCAGGCCTTAGCTCATATTTATTCACTCTGGTAATGAATGGGTTAGTGTGCTGTAAGAAGAGTTTCATCATGGAGTATGCTATTTATAGATAACATCATCTTATATAAAATGTCAGCTAACAAAATTCAGAAGAAACTGGAGGAATGAAGGAACATTCTGTAAGAGAAAGAAATAAAAATTATCAACAGCAAAAACAGGATATGTAATAATCAAAGGGTATTAAGAACTACTTAGAAAACTTCAGGGTGAAAAGTTTCTACCAGTAACCTAAATTCAAGCATCTGGGAACAAATTACATATAGAGAATGGAATACCAAAGGTTGAATTAAACATAGTTTATAATATGATGGTTGGGTTAACTGGATAAGGGTTAGCAACATGTTGTGTAACAAGATAAAAAAATAATAGTGTAAAATCATGCTGAGCTCAGTAATGATGAACAGATCAAAAATGCAGACAGAAATGTACAATCAAGCTATGAGTAGTCTTTAAAACAAAATCCTTAGACAGAGTTCTCTGTCTAAGCAAGCAGTAATTTTGGAAAAGCCATCTGAAAGAATTAAACCAATAAAATTTTAAAAAGGATATCATCAGTATTTAATAGCTTTAAATATAAATTATGAATTAGAACAAATTTAATGTAGTCAGTTATCATTTTACTTGTTCAGTGGAAATTATTTCCTGGCTTTATAGTCTGTAAGTTATTCTATACTAATTACTATACATAATAGTCTACAAAAAATTAAAATAATTATTTTTATAAGTACTATACCACTACAATTGTTGCTCTTTAAGAAAAGAAAGAACATATTTTAGTATTATATTAATAAATTGTTTATTTTTAAAATTTGTATTTTAAACAAAATTCTGTTTTTATATACGTGGCTTGTATGATCTAAGTTTTATATAATTCTAATCTAGAAAACTGAAATAAATTACCTAATTGGTTCTTTCTCTTGCCGTATACCAAAAACTTTGTTTCCTTTTTGTAATTATTTAGTTTACATAAAAATTTTAACATTTTTAAAAGGAAGATAATTTAAATTCACTTTTTTTTCATGTTTTAAACATGTATAAAAAATGTTGGTTTATAAAACTGATAAAAAGAAACCACAATATAATGAAAAATATTTTATGCTCATCAGTTAGAACTGGTTAATTTTTCTTGTCTGTATAAAGAAACAGAGATTACATGGAATGGAATAAAATAACAATAAAGGAGAATGTGAAATGAATAGACAACTATAAATAAACTGTATTTCATAATTTATATGCAGTTACGTGAAATTTACTTATTTATCCTTCTAAATAATTTTTTGGTGTTATGGATAACCTTTCTTTAAAAAGTCTGTTATTTACTTTCCCACCTGATCAAGCACTCTTAAATTTTCAGTAAATTATTCTAATTTATTGAAGTTATCCACATTTACTCTAATTAGCACAGCTTATTAAAGTACAAACAGCATCAGTAGGAACCAGTAATTTCCCACAACTACTATTCTCAGTATTTAGTTCATCAGTCCCATTAGACTTATTAACTATTGTTTCTTAACGTTGTTTTCACTGATAGACAGGTACTCATTTTGAAAGCCTAAATATTTAACATATATATAAAACTTGCAATTTTTCACTTAACATACTTGTGGATTAGTAAACCAGCATCTTTCTGTACATTAACTTACACAATGTATAAACAAGTGTTTACAATTATGCATCTAACCTGACACCACTCATTAAAACAGATTCATACAGGTTAATAAAAGGAATCAAAGTAAAAAAAAAAACAACAAAAAAACAGAACTACAGATTCACAGAATCAAAAATACCACACACATGCTTTGTATGCATCATAATCAAAACATTTCTTGTACTGTTATAAGAATTTCACTATTGCAAGAAATATTAAAGAAAACACCATTCAATGAATTTATAAAGACATTGTTTTTTTTTTTAAACAAATCCTTGGCACTTCATTATAAATATTTTAAATACGAACACCTGGGCTATGTTAATCAGTTATTTCTGTCCATTCAAACAAAACACAGCCATGGGACTGTAATTTTTCATGTGTGTTAATATACAATAAAAATTTACCTTGGGTTCTTTTTTCAATTTAATGAATATTAATAAAAACAATTTTTAATTTTAAATATTTTGTGGTTCCATTCTATTTACGAGTATAACAATCTGTATAAGACTTAAATCATATATTTTTCTTCTAAATGTCTATAAGTGAATGTTTGTTTATATTTGATACTGTGTTTGGAGCTTAATAAATCTCATAGTAATGAGAGAAAGATAATTGTAGAAAAGGTATATAGATGCAATAGCAGGTTTTGTGTAGATAATAAACCATATACCACTTTCTCCCTTAAATCTAGAATAGTTTCCTCTCATGCTTTTGAGATGAGGCATGGATTTATTTACTCCATATTGGTTAGACAAAAGCCCCAGCAACAAACACATGTTTAGTTAAAATCTTTTTTTATCTATTAAACTGCAATGAAGAATATTAGCAATATCATCAGATCTGAATAATGCAAGACATTTTAAATATATTGTTTTATGTTAGTTAAATGGTTTCCAAGTTATATCACCATGTGCCAAAGAAACATTTTTTGCTTACTGGTTTATAATTTTTTCCTTTTCCTCCATGTTTTAACATTTAACATCTTATATAGATATTTCTGGCTTATTAGAACAAAATAAGAAATCTAGTTTAAAAACATAGTTAAAAAAAATAATAAATAGATCGCCAAAGTAGTAGTATACTTAATTATTCAAATTTAAGATTTTACAAAAATACATTAAAATTATGATACCAAAAATTCTAGTTCCACATTATCTGTCGCAGATTGTAACAGCAACAGAACGATTCATTTTATATCATTGACTATGCTGATACTTTTAATTCTATGATCTATTAATTCTAATAATCTATGATTAGTTTTAATTTTTTAACCATTTTTTAATCTAATTTCCACAAACACATATTGACGAAGTAGAGTTCTCTGTGAAAGCACTAAACATAGAGGAAAAGCAATCGGTGAAAGTGAAAAAATTAATTTTTACAAATAAAATATTTTTTTTTTACTTGATAGGCATTTTTAAGGTAAATCACATGGTGTGATCAGCACATACAGTAACTTCTACCATATAGGATATGTATATAGTTAATTCTAGTCATCCTACATCTTTGATAATGAATTCATTGTTACTCAGCGCTTTGCCTGGTAGCATACAATGACTTCTTTCATGGTAGCATACACAATGACTTTTTTCATCTAACATTTAGGGAAACACCAAATTAGACTGAATAAATAATAATTCAATTGAGAAATTAGCCCTAATGTGGCTATTTTTAATGTTTTTTTTATTTTAATTTTGTAAATATTAGGTTTGTGTAATGACATTTACAAATGGCAGTCTACCATTTACACTGTAAATGGGTTTGATAATTAAAATACATCTTATTTGTTAGTCTTTTTCAAGGCTGTGTGATGACATATCATCAGCAAGTAATATTCTTAATTCTCCATCACTGCACTGTCTTCAGTTAACAATATATTCTTTAGTAATCATGAATATTGAGATTAAAGAAGGTGAATTGAAGAGTTTGTTTCTTAATTTTTCCATTTATTAGATGTGTAATTTTTAGTAAGATGAGGTATAGCTATTGATATGAAATGTCAACTTTTTCTAGGTTTACTGGAAAGCCCATTGATGAGTCATGAAGACAGTCTAATTTTTGCACGTATTGAAGATACAATTAGAAGTCAACTGGGTGTTAAATTTGAAGTCGATGAATAATGTTAATCACCAAAGCTGTTTAACATTATTGTCTTCCCAATTATGAGAATCTTGGCTCAAAAATTAACAACTACTATCTGGAATTGGAGATTCTGAGGAAAAGAAATGCGACTAGTTCCTGTTACATTACAATAATTAGCCCCTGCTTCTGCACAATATACTAATCTTCAAGTTCTACATTGTAATTATTTGTAATATACTTAAGGAATTCAACTCAAAATAATTTATATTTTTACATGAAGTATTAGTTTGTATAATTTTTTAAAATTATTATTTCAGTCCTAAATAAACGAGTTATTTGGCAGATTTTTTTTGAAAGTATACCTGATCAAATTTTTAATTTCTCTTATTATTTTCCAGTTATGTCTACAAACCACAGTTGGCTAATTAGTATTATTTATGTTATATTTACTTAAAATTGTATCTTAGATCCATTAAAAGTGGTTTTTTATTACTAACCCTTCAAATACTAACAGGATACCTTCTGACGTAGAGGTGCACACGTATTTGCTAGTTCTCTATATTAACATTATCCATTTAAAATTTTTTTTTAAAAGCTCGTATATTTTATATAAGTTGTATAAGTTATATTACTCGAATAAGCCCTACAGAAGGGTGTTTAAAACCAACCTATATGTTCGTTTTTGTGGCTCCTTCATTTTACTGCAGAATTCAAAGATATCATTCTTGGCAGTCATTTAAAATTGTAACATTAGTTAAATATACAATATACAGATAGATAGCTGACACTACCAAAAATTACACCACTTAGCTTAAAAAAAAGAAGCCAATCTGTAAAGTGATTATTTTCAATAGATCAAAAGTAACAATATATTTCTATAATTTCAGATAAAAATATAACACATGTATAAAGTTACGTTACAATCGGTATAGTAGTTTAAGTTGCTTTTTTTAAAATCCTTTTGAGGTTTTTTAGCAATTAATAATTGCAGTTTTTTTAAAAATAAGTATTCAAATAAGTATTTAAATCAGTAATCTCTTGATTTATACTATTGTTGCACCTTGAGACATATTCGATAACTTGTATATAGAAGAAGAAAAATACTTCCATTTTAAAAACTAAATACAACAAAACTTGTAGTAATAATTTATTTGGCATTTCGATTGATTAACATAACATCCCTTAGATTATGTTGAATATCAAAACTTTTTCTTAAAAAATATCATGAATTGGTGAAAGATTCAGAACAATCATCATGGCAGCAGTACATAAATTTAAGCATGAGTCATTGAAATGATGATGGTTGTATAACTGTCTGTTTGTATTTCGCAGAGTCTGATGTATAATACAACAGGAATTATAATTTATTAATATTTTTGATATTTAATATATTTAAATTAAAACTGTATAAGCCTAAGTTGATAAATCTTATTTTCTAACATTATTGTGTTATTACTAAATATGTTAATGAAATTTTATCTATTGAAGTAAAACAAAGTAGAAACTCAGGTCATCTATTGTAATGACCTGATGTAATATTGTACCATTACATTAAATAGTGTATTGATCAAAAAGATTTTCTGTTGGTATTTCATCAGAATCACTGGTAATTTTATTGAGAAGTAGATTTCAGTCCATATTTACCTGTAATTAAGTATTTGACAGTTAATATTTTTTAAAAACAGAGTGGTCTATTACTTATAGCTGCTTAGATTTATTTTGAATCGTTTGAAGTCAACAGAAATGATTCAAAACTTTTTTTTGTTCAATAAGCAGTAAATTGACAAAATTAGAAAATTAACATTTTTAACTAAATGTGTTTAAAAAAAAATCCATTGCCAAAATTTAGACATAATGATGTAGTAATTAAACTTGTCATTCTTTATGGTATGAAAACAGTTTAACGGTTTAGAGAAAAAAATATTAAAAATAGAAAGGAGTGTCCTCAGAAAAATATACAAACCTAAAAAGGACCAAAATTATTAAATTAAGTTCAAATAAAGAAATTTATTTGATAAAAAAAATTAATACAATAGAAACAGGTTGTAGAAAAAGAAGATTACCATTTGTTAGATATATGAAGATGAATGAATTTGTACTGAACAAATAGATCTTTGATAAGTTTTGAAAATTCACAAACCATCAAGGTTTCTACATCAAAAAATTTAAAACAAATACAAAAATTCAATCTAACTCAGGAAAATTTTTTAAACAGATATAAGTTTGGTAAGTTCTTGTATAATTTGAACATTCCTGTGGAATAGAAAAAACCTAATGGTGGAAATCTATTGAAAAAGATCAAATCAGAACAGATGAAGAAATTCTGGGAAAAAAAGAATACTAAAAAATGATATTTACATGATCCTTTGATGGTTTATTCACAAAAAAAAACTAATTGCTTAAATTAAATAGAACAAAGAAATAACCTAAGTTTAAACTTAAGACTGATAAAATTTCATCCACAAGTATAAAATAGTTCATTATAATGTTAAAGATGAAGTTGTCGAATTAGATAGTTCTGATATAAACATAGTAATCAAATACATAACATAATTATCAAATATAAGTAATCATAACCTCCAATTTACATTCTGTTAGTTTTAAACAGAATGTAGTATATAAATAGAAAATTATACACCACAGTTCAGAGACATGTGCTTATTTGCTGCATATGATTGTGTTTTGAAAACAGTGTTTTAGAATCAGTCCAATAACCTAGCAGATGAAAATCAACTTTTTAAAAATGCATGATGAGGTTTAAGTTTGAATGCATTTGTCCCATTTATCATCAGAATGTAAACAATAATATTTTTTACTTACATCCAGCAAGAAATCAGTAGATCAGGTAGCCACTGAATCACATAAAACATTAAAATTTTGATCAGTTATTCTTATTAATTGGGCAACTATTTTACTCAAGTTGATCATCTGATCTTAGTTAAAAAATGAAAACAAAATTTGCATTTTCATTTCATTAAACAAGATAAAATGTTTCAAGTAAAAATTGTAAAGTATGCTGTTCTAAAATATGCTAACACTTATTTAGTTCTAAATTACTAGTAAACTATAAAGTGATCTGTTTTTGTTCAGTGTTTTTAATATACAGTAGCTGCCATGCAACAGCAAGCTCGGATGATCAGCCCACACGTCACTGCTAACTATTGTTCCCTGAAATATTGGCACACTATGACTTAGTAATCTCTTAGTAGCACAAACAAAATATAACTTATGTTGGGTAGTAATCGTAGCTTCTCCACTTTACTTGGCAGCGACTTTAAGTAGTGATATTTTATAGAAAATGTTTGTTATTGTTTGGTTATTATTTTCCTGTGGTGGCTGAAGCTACAACAATTTGTTTCTAAGTGAAGTAAAAGATCAGTGCAGATATATTTCTAATATTTTTAAATAAGAATTTTTAATTTAACATTGTTATAATCTATAAGAGCAAGTTTATAGATTTTTTAAAAATGATTATTAACAGAATGAAAAGAATAGATGGCTACTCCTAAGTAAATCGATCAGCTATTACACTATAATCACCTCATACCCCTTGTATTACTGGAAAGTAATTTATTATAATGGCTAGGCAAATAACAGTCATTTTTTTTTTGTTTGGGGCGAAAAATGCCTGAGCATTATCATCACCCGGAATTTTTATTAATAAAAGGGTAAAAAACTCCAAAATAATAAAACTTATAAGGTGTAAAATTAATATTAATCAGATAATAAAAATCTATTAAAACAAAAGTAAAAAATGTGAAATTAATAGAATAATAAAAATAATAAGTTAAAAATAATAGAATCCAATAGGTTGTGCAAAAGGCTCCCTCTCGGATAATAAAATTAAAGAACCAAAAAAATCAAAATTGAAAGTAAAAAGGTTAAAAATTATCAAAAACTCTTCTAGCATAAAAATATATATGATAATATTAAATTCTTTACAGTAACCTGGTACTATGCAAAAACAGAAACATCTGATCTAAAATTTCGCTATTATTGTACAAGATCACGGATGTTTCTAGGTAGATAACATACGTCGCATAACATCCGCAGTCCACGAGAATGTGGTGCACAGTCATGCGGCAGTTGCATCGATAGGGGTGCAATTCCTCCGACATTAGGTACTCGTGTGTGATCCTCGTATGTCCTATCCGAAACCGGCAGAGGACCACTTCCTCACAACGAGTTTTTCTGCAAGAGGAGCCCCATGGCAACACTGATTCTTTAATCCGTCTGAGTTTATTATCGACGGTAGTCGCCCAGTCACTTTGCCACTTTGCTCTCAGTGATTGTTTTACACGATTAATAAAATCAAAGTTAGTAACTCGGGTAGTGAAAGAAGGTTGAATACACGCTTCTTTGGCAGCATAATCTGCTTGTTCATTAGGGACCCAGCAAAAATTTACTTCTGTGTTGTGATTACCTAACTCAGCGATTGTAAATTTCAATGATGACAGGATGTTTGGAATAAAAGTTTTCTAACGCCTGGAGAGTACTACTCGAGTCACAGCAAATAAGAATGTTTCTATATTTAGGGTTGAACGATATTTTGAGGTACTCCATTTTCCGAGACGACACTGTCTGAAAGTAAATCGTCTACACGAACACGAAACGTTCGATGATTTAAGAATCCCTGGATATAAGCAAGCATATTGCCCTAGATTCCGCATCTTTTGAGGGTGTTAAGAATACCGCGTCACCAGCCTGTGTTGTACGCCTTTTTTATATTGAAGAAGATAGCAATGAGGTGTTGGCGGTACAGGATGGCGTTTTGTATGGCTGTTTCCAATGACACTAAATGGTCAATGGAAGATCATCCTTGTCGGAAACCACACTGTTCCGAAGAAAGAAAGCCATGTTCCTCCAAGTACCACGTAAGCCTGCGGTTTACTATTCTCTCCATTATTTTACACAACACGCTTGTTAAAGAAATAGGACGGTAACTTGAGGGATCGGTTTTGTCTTTACCAGGCTTTAGTACTGGTATAATAAATGCTTCTGACCAGCCGGGCGGAAAGACTTGTTAAGAGAATAAACCATTGTAAATATTCAAAAGATGTTGTAGTGCTGAGTTAGGAAGGTGTGAAAGCATACAAAGGCGAACATTGTCTGGTCCAGGGGAATTGTCACGTGAGTTCTTAAGTGTGTGCAACAATTCTTTAAATACGAATGGAGGTTCAATTCACCAACCGAATCACCAATGTTTAACGCCAATATTTTTATCTGTACTTTGTACCTCTGAAAGTAGTTATTATATGATGAAGTGAGAGGAAAGATTTTGCTAAAGTATTTGCTACAGCCGAAGATGATGAAAGGAGTTCTCCTTCATCAATGAGACCGAGAATAAATTGCCTTGGTGATCTGAAAATTGGATGGATTTTTTTTCCACACAGTAGACGGAGTAGTACATGAGATGGTGTTCACATATTTCATCCATGAATTCCTCTTAGCGTTAGAGAAGACCCGACGGCATACCGCTCTAGCCCTGCGGTACAAATTTAGATGTTCAGTTGTAGGTCTATTTTTAAATTTGCGTAGTGCTCGTCGTTGATTCTTAATAGCACATTTGCAATCATCATTCCACCATGGAACGGAAGGACGTTTAGGATTACCCGATGTTTGTGGGATATATCTGCTGGCAGTTTCAAGTATCATGGACGTAAAAGAGGAACATTGCTAAAGGATGTTCGCACCATCGTCATACTGTGATTGGAAGACTTTATGATATCCATCCCTATCTGCCCTTTCAACAATCTACCTCCGTGGCCTTCTCTTAATCTCGTGGTCCACACCGAAACCAATAATAATTGTTTTGTGGTCACTGCCGTGAAAGTCATCACAAACAGACCAATCAAGATGAGGGAGTAAATTCGGTGAGCATATGGAGAGATCGATGTTAGACATAGTACCAGATGCTAAAGACATGAATGTGTGAGATCCATTATTCAGCAAACAAAGGTCTATGTCTTGTCTCACACTGTGTACTATATTTCCTCGAGTGGAGCAGAAGGTCGAGCCCCAAGAAACATGGTGGGTAAGTCTCCTACTATTAACGATGGAGATAGTATTTGTGTGAGGAGATTTGAGATATCTAGAGCACTGAACTCAGTGTTTGGTGAGAGATACAGATTGCAGATATGTAACCTGAAGGGGATAGAGATCTTTACTGCAACAGGAGTGGTCAGTTGAATCCTTGTAGCCGATACCTCATCTTTCATGAAAATAGCCACTCCACCACTCTCTCTACAGTCTATTATACAGTCATATCTCTCACAGAAGTATCCTGAGTGCTATTGGGTCACGTTGTAGAAGATGAGTTTCCTGGAAACACATGATTATCGGATCATGTACGTGTGCCAGTACTCCAATACCTTCAATGCGGGACTGAAGACCTCTAACATTCCACTGAATAATGTTAATAAGAAAAAAATAAATATAAAAAAAATAAATATACTTAGGAAACCATATACAATTTAGTTGTATGTGATTAGGTTTTTCTTTTTCGTGTTCTTTAATTTAGATAACTCCAACGCCTTTGGGTCGGGAGGTTCTTCAACCATATCCTCCAGTATATGGGGTGATGGTGGAGGAGACTTATTAGAATGGGATGTCGCTATTAACATCCCAGAGGGGGTGGTTATGTGGGTTCCCTTTGTGGGGAGCTTGTTAGTTGGCTTACTGCTAGCTGTGGTAGTCTGCCCATACCAGTAATACTTTGGGAGCAGGAACTTTCATATGGACCACACTGTTGGATTCACTTACTACGACATAGGACTTTTTATTCATCTTTGTCAGCTCTGAAATAGTGGCTGTAAGCGAAGTAACTTGATCAGAAAGCATCTGAACGAGTTTCTTAAGTTCATTGCAGGATCCGCACTGCGGATTATGAACATTTGAAGGAGTTTGCTTTGACGTAGCGGTGGCGAAAGACGCATCTGGTTTTTATGAGGTTCCATGAGTTAACTATCTTTCTATATTCCCTGCGTGCAGCCGGGAAAGATAGTTTCTGCTCAGTACAGATCTTGAGAATTGCCTTTTCTTCCTTAAAGATTGGGCATTCTCGAGAGCTGGCTGTATGTGAGCCACTGCAGTTAGCACACTTTTCACTTTCCTCGCAGTTAGTGTCATTGTGACCTTCATTAGCACATCGAGCACAGATCTCCGTTCTCGAGCATGATGCTGCAGTGTGACCGTACCTTTGACATCTGAAACATCGCCGTGGGTTGGGTATGAATGGGCGTACCTGATCGGAGAGGTAACCCACTTTAATCTTCTCTTGTGGAACAGGAAGACCGAACATCAGTATAAGAGACGGTGTCTGTTCTGTTCCGTTCTGCCGTTTCATTATACGTTTCACTTCTACAACACCTTGAGTACGAAGTTCATCAGCAATTTCATTTAAATTCATTTCCATAAGGTCACAACAAAAAATTACTCCTCGGCTGGTATTTAGGGTCTTGTAGCACGTCGTACTTATGTTTTGTGCCGCCCATATTGGTCAGACATAATAGGGAACGACTCTGCTCATCGTTAAATGTTTCCACCAGAATTTTTCCATCACATAATTTCTTAATGATCCTCAGAGAACCAATACATCCTGTAACGCATTTGTTAATCAGGAAAGGTGAGACCTTTTGAAGGGAGCCACCTTCCTGATTATTTCGAATAACAACAAAGCGAACATTTTTGCACCTGACACCATCCGTCTAAGAGCTAAATACAACTGGGTTTGCTCTGGTGCCCAGAGGACATCGTTCGAGACTCACTACGTAGAGCCATTCACCCATCGTCACCGTAGTTCCCACCTTAGGTTACGGTTGCGTTTCGTAAGACCACCGAGTGCAAATGAAAGAGAAAATTGTGTTGGATGTTGTTGTGTAGTTGAGTAAATGTATATGTTGTAATTCGTGTAGTGTTCTTGATGCATTATATGTGTATAGTGTAAAGTATTCTGCAGCTAAGTGTGTAGTGGGAAGAAAAGCCGCAGAGGCTAGACCCGTGGGGACGCCAGCCCCCAAAGTCTTAAGGAATAAGACTCCCCGTAGGGGAGTCAATGTTTAAGTCATGTTAGATACATGGGGAATGTATAGTGTGCACAAAAAAGTAATAATAATATTTTTGGCTAGATAAATTAATCCAATCCTATTGGCAAACACTTGCAACAAAACATTCTAGTGAGGGAAGAAATCTGTATTATTCTCTTACTCACCCCAAATCCAAAAGAATATTTTGCGGAACGTTTCTGGCCATAATAAAAAAATATTGAATTATCAAACAGGACAGTAGTAGTATTTGATATAATTATCTCACTCATGACTTGGATCAAATTTTTTTATTTATTTATTAATGAGTCAAATTCTAAATTATTCAAATGTATTTCTTTTATTTCATTAGTCTTATAATAAAATAAAAGATTTTACAATCTTTTGTTTAATTTATAGTGTTTTCTATCTGATAGCCATTAAATACATATTTTTTAAATAGAAAAACACTATATGAGGAGAAGTAGGTGAAATACAAGGTCTGTAAATCAAGTAATGAGATTAGTTTTTTTTTGGCAGCCAAAGTGGCAACAATGTAAATTTACTAGTAAACATATGGTTATATGAACAACTGATTTATATTAGGTATTAATATTTTTAATCTATTGTTGCCACATGAAATGTAAACAAACTTTTTGTAAAACACGTTTTTGTGGTTGCATTACAAAAATAACTGATACAAATTATGAGCAACTTTGTGCAATCAAGTTTAGTGTTAAACTGTGAGAATCTACTGCAACTTTTTCAAAATTGAAAAGGAGGTATGGAGATGATGCTCTGTCATGAGCCCAAGTTTTTATGTGGTTTAAAGCATTTTCAGAATGCCAGGAATCAGTTGCGGATGATCTGCGCTCTGGAAGACCATCAACGTCAAAAAGTGACAACAATTTGTGCGAATCAGAGATTCGATACGGTACAACTGGCAATTAACTGTCACAATGATTGCAGATCAGTTGAATTTGAATTATACCACAGCACATCAAATTTTGACAAACGAATGGGACATGAAAAAAGTTTGTGCAAAATTAATCCCAAAAAACCTCACTTCTAAGGTGAATTGAAACTGATACTGATTTTCTAAAAAACTGTTAATGAATATTGAATATTTTAGTACAACCGAGAAACAAAACGCCGAGCAAGGAGTGGCACACTTCAAACTCACCTTGTCCCGAAATAACAAAAATGAGAAATCAAAAATCCAATCATGCTAATTTGTAATTTGTTAATGTCAATGACAATAAGTAATGACATTATCCATAAGGAGTTTTTGCCTACAGGATAAAGCGTAAATCAATATGTTTACAAAGAAATTTTTGAAAGACTGCAGAAAAGTTTTTTTTTTTTTTTTTTTTAGGGCGAAAAACGAATGGTCGTTATCATTGCCCGGAAAATCGATAAATAAATAAAAGTAATTAAAACTTAAAACTACTATCACAGGAAATCAAATCCGGAATGGGTGTAAAAGGCCCATTCTCGGATAACAAAAATACTAACATGTAACTTAAAACTATGTTAAAAACTATCATATTAAAACTAAATAAAACTTAAAACTAAAAAAGGAGATAAAACTTACAACTAATATCACAAAAATCTTACAACTAATATCACAGTCAGTCTTTAAAATATAAAAAAAAATAACTTATAAAATTTAACAAATTCCGATAAGGAGTGTAAAAGGCTCCTAATCGGATAAAAAAAATTAAACATTCAGAGAAAAAAATAAAAATAAAAAATTAACTTATTTAAAAACTAAAAGTATTAAAAAATATAAGCAACAATATTAAATTTTTTGTATTAACCCTATACTACGCAAAAACAGAAACATCCGTTTTAAAACCTCTTTATCATTACCCAAGATACCACGGATGTTTCTGGGTAGTTTAAATTTACGACGCAATGGCAATGCCGCATAACATATGCAGTCCACGAGTATGTGGCGCACAGTCACGCGGCAGTTGCATCGTGCGCATAGAGGTGGTTGTCCTCTTGTAAACAGGTACTCGTGTGTCCAATCCGCAGTCGACAGAGAACTACTTCCTCACGCCGGGGTTTTCTGTATGAGGAGTCCCATGGTAACAGAATCTTTAATCTGACGGAGTTTATTATCAATGGTAGCCGTCTAATCACCTTGCCACCTTGCTCTTAATAATTGTTTTACATAATTAATGAAATCAGAAGTAGCAACTCGGGTGGTGAAAGGAGGCTGGTTACATGCTTCTTTGGCAGCGGAATCTGCATGTACATTACCTGGAATCCCTACGTGGCTAAGAACCCAGCAAAAACTTAATTCTGTGTTGCGATTATTCAACTCAGCGATTGCGTTGTAAATTTCAATGACGATAGGATGTTTAGAATAAACGTTTTTTAAGGCTTGGAGAGCACTACACGAGTCACTGCAAATAAGAATTTTTCTATATTTAGGGTTAATGATGTTTAGAGCCTTATTTATAGCGTATAGTTCAGCGGTAAACACACTCGTAATACCGGGTAGACCAAACATATAAGTTCTCTCATTGACAACAAATGCACACCCAACTGTATCGTTTTGTTTCGATCCATCAGTGTATACAACCGCGTCTGGTTTCATCTTGGAGAGAACACACTGAAACATTTGCTGAAAGACAGTAGATGGTGTTGATTGTTTATTGTATGTAGTCAGGTCAAAATTAAAATTTATGAGGTTATTCTCCATGGAGGATATGAGCAAGGATACATAGGAAAGAATGACGGTGTGTCAACATTTATATGCTGCAGCAGACGCCAGGTACGGACACCTACAGGTGCAGTACGACGTGGATGGTCCTCATACTTTCCTAGATTAGGATTTCTAAAGACAGAGTCAAGAACCGGGTGATTTGGCTGTCCTCTGAGACGAGCAAAATAAGATAATAAGAGCTGGTCTCGTCTATCCCAAAGTGATGGTTCACCACAGTCTACAAGTAAGCTTGCGACAGGACTTGATCTAAACGCGCCTGTGGCAAGCCGAAGGAAAGCATGATGTACACTATCCAGCATTTTAAGCTCGGTTTGACGAGCTGAAGAGTAGGCGACACAACCATAATCTAAACGGGAGCGAACTAAGGAATAGTAAAAACGTATCATACATGATCTATCGGCTCCCCAGTTGGTGTTAGTAAGGACTCGCATCATATCTAGAAGTTTGGAACATTTTGTTTTCAATTCTTTTAAATGTTTGACCCAAACCTAAAAACTTGACGTAAGTAGAGATAGTAAGTCTCTCCGTTCAGAAATATTTGCGGAATAGAAGGGTTTCGTAGCCGAGAAAAAACTACACATTTTGTTTTTTCAGATGAAAATGTGAAACCAGTAATCCTGGACCAAGCTTCAAGGTGAAATATAGTGTTCTGCAGTAGTCTCTCTGCTGTAGGTGCTGAACGGCTTGCAATGTAGATAGCAAAGTCGTCAGCAAATAGAGAGCATGAGACAGGAGCCTGCACACATTTGGTAATATCGTTTATGGCTACAGAAAATAAGGTGGCACTTAATACACTACCTTGGGGCACTCCATTCTCCAAGATGACACTATCTGAGAGCGAATCATCCACACGAACACGAGCCGTTCGGTGATTTAAGAATCCCCGGATAAAAGCAAGCATATTGCCCTTGATTCCCCATTCTTTGAGAGTGTTAAGAATACCACGTCGCCAGGCTGTGTCATACGCCTTTTTTATATCGAAGAAGATAGCGACGAGGTGCTGCCGATTTATGAAAGCGTTTTGTATGGTTGTTTCTAGTGACACTAAATGGTCAATGGAAGATCGTCCTTGTCGAAAACCACACTGTTCTGGAGATAGAAAGCCATGTTTCTCCAAGTACCATGTAAGTCTGCGGTTTACCATTCTCTCCATTATTTTACACAAAACGCTTGTTAATGAAATAGGGCGGTAGCTTGAGGGGTTCGTTTGGTCTTTACCAGGTTTTAGTACTGTTATAATAAATGCTTCTGACCAGCCGGGTGGGAAGACATGTTCGGAGAATAAACCGTTGAAAATATTCAAAAGTTGTCGTAGTGCCGAATTAGGAAGATGTGAAAGCATGGAAAGGCGAATGTTGTCCGGTCCAGGGGAAGTGTCCCGTGAATTTTTAAGTGCATGTAACAATTCTTTAAATACGAATGGAGTGTTTAATTCACCAACCGAATCACCAATGTTTAACGATAATACTTCTATTTGTATCTTGTACAGTTAAAAATCGTTATTATATGATGAGGTGAGAGACACCGAGCGGAAAGATTTTGCTAGACTATTTGCCACTCGCGATGACGATGAAAGGAGTTCTCCTTCATCAATAAGACCGAGAATAGATTGTTTCGGTGATCCGAAAATTGCACGAATTTTCTTCCATACAGTAGACGTGGGAGTAGTGCCTGAGATAGTGCTCACGTATTTCGTCCATGAATTCCTCTTAGCGTCCAAGAATACTCGACGGCACACCGCTCTAGCCCTGCGGTATAAATTTAGATGTTCTGTTGTAGGCCTACGATTAAATTTACGTAGTGCTTGTCGTAGATTCCTAATAGCATTTTTGCAATCATCGTTCCACCATGGAACGAAAGGACGTCTTGGATTACCCGATGTTTGTGGGATATATCTGTTGGCATTCTCAAGTATCATGGACGTAAAAGAAGAATATTGGTAGAGGATGTTCGCTCCATCGTCATACTGAGATTGGAATGCTTTATGGTATCCGTTCCAATCTGCCTTTTCAACAATCCATCTCCGTGGCCTTCTTTTAATCTCGCAGTCTACACCGAAACCAATAATAATTGGTCTATGATCACTGCCGTGAAAGTCATCACAAACAGACCAATTAAAATGAGGGAGCACATTCGGTGAGCATATGGAAAGATCAAGGTTAGATACAGTACCAGTTGATAAGGACATGAATGTGTGTGATCCATTATTCAGTAGGCAAAGGTCAGAATCTTGTCTCAATCTGTTTATCATATTTCCTCGAGTGGAGCAGAAGCTTGAGCCCCAGGAAATATGATGGGCATTGAAGTCTCCTACTATTAACGATGGAGATGTTATTTGCGTGAGGAGACATCTAAAGCACTGAACTCAGTGTTCGGTGAGAGATACAGATTGCAGATATGCAATTTGAAGGGAATAGAGACCTTTACTGCAATAGCAGGAATGACAGTGGTTAGTTGAATTCTTGTAGCTGGCACCCCATTCTTCATGAAAATCGCTACTCCGCCACTCTCCCTACTGTCTACTAGGCAGTCGTATCTCTCACAGAAGTATCCTCTGAGTGTAATTCGATCATGTTGTAGAAGGTGAGTTTCTTGGAAACACATGATTAGTGGATCATGTGTGCGCGCTAGTACTCTAATATCTTCAATGCGGGACCGAATACCTCTAACATTCCACTGAATAATGTTCATAAGTGTAAAAAATAAATAAATTTCGGAAATTATATAAAAATTAGTTGTACGTGATTCGGTTTTTCTTTTTTGTATTTTTTATTTTAAAGAACTCCGATGCCCTAGGGTCTGGTGGTTCTTCAACCATATCCTCCAGTATATGAGGTGATGGTGGAGGAGATTTATTTGAATGGGATGCTGTAGTTGACATCCCAGAGGAGATAGTTATGTGGGTTCCCTTTATGGGGAGCTTATTAGGTGGCTTACTGCCAGCTGTGATAGTCGCTATTCGTGCCGGTACGACTTTGGGAATAGGAACTTTCGTATGTATCATACTGTTTGATTCACTAACTGCGACGGAGGACTTTTTATTCATTTTTGTCAGCTCTGAGATAGTGGCTGTAAGTGAAGCTACTTGATCAGATAGCATCTGAACAAGTTTTTTAAGCTCATTGCAGGATCCGCACTGCTGATTATTAACATTTGTAGGAATTTGTTTAGATGTAGCGGTGGCAAAAGATACGTCTGGTTTAACCAGGTTCCGTGAATTGTTTATCTTTTTATATTCTCTAGGTACAGCCGGAAAAGATAGTTTTTGCTCCGTACAGATTTTGAGAATTGCCTTTTCTTCTTTAAAAGTTGGGCAATCTCGGGAGCGGGCTGTATGTGGACCACTGCAGTTTGCACATTTTTCACTTTCTTCGCAGTTAGTGTCGTTGTGACCTTCTTTACCACATCGAGCACAGATCTCAGTTTTCGTGCAAGATGTTGTAGTGTGACCAAAACCTTGGCATCTGAAACATCACCGTGGGTTGGGTATGAATGATCGTACCCGAACCGAGAGGTAACCCACTTTAATCTTTTCTGGTGGCACAGGGAGATTGAATGTTAATATAAGAGACGGTGTCGGTTCTTCTGTTCCGTTCTGCCGTTTCATTATACGTTTCACTTCAACAACGTCTTGGTGGCAAAGCTCATCAACTATTTCCGAGATATCTATATCTAGAAGGTCTCTACAAAAAATTACACCTCGGCTCGTATTTAACGTTTTGTGGCATTCTGCACTTATATTTATACCACCCATATTACGGAGACGTAAGATAGATCGACTCTGTTCATCGTAGAATGTTTCAACCAGAATCGATCCGTCGCGTAATTTCCTGATATTCTTCGGGGAGCCACTTGCACCTGTTATCGTTTTGTTAATTAAGAAAGGTGAAACCTTTTGAAGGGAGCCACCTTCCTGACCATTTCTGAGAACAACGAATCTAATATTTTTATATTTCGATTCTAACAAGTTGTGGTTCTCTTCAGTAGGACTTTTATCCTCGTCAGACAAAGCTGACCAAGGTCTCTTCACAAGACTGTATTTAGTGGTTTTTTCAGATGGACCACCAACCATCATTGTGTTTATTGTTGGAACTGAAATTTTGGTCCCACGAGTACCGGCGAAAAATGGACCACTCCAGCAGAGCGCACGCGTACTGGAGCTAGAGCTAAATACAACTGGGTTCGCCCTGGTGCCCAGAGGACATCGTTGGAGACTCACTACGTAGAGCCATTCACCCATCGGCACGATTTGTTCCCACCTTGGGTTACGGTTGCGTTTCGTAAGATGTCGCAACACCACCGAGTGTAAATGTAAGAAATATCAGTGTAGGTTGTTGTTGTGTAATTGTGTATGTTGTAATTTATGTAGTGTTCTTGGTGTAGTATATGTGTATAATGTAAAGTGTTCCGCAGCTCATTGTATAGTGGGAAGGAAAGCTGCGGAGGCTAGGCCTGTGGGGACGCCAACCCCCTAAGTCTTAAAGAATAAGACTCCCCGTCGGGGAGCAGAAAAGAGTTGCTCGCATGAGACCAGTCATCAAAGACAACTGGATACTGCATCATGACAATGCACCTTGTCACATTCCACTCTGAGTTAATGAGATTTTGGTAAACAAAAACATTCCTGTAGTTCCTCAACCACCTTATTCACCTGACCTGAGTGACTTTTTCCTGTTCCCAACTTTAAAAAACACCTCAAAGGACACCATGTTGGAACACTAGAAAACATTAAAAAAATGTAACCAGCCATCTGAAGGATATTCCGACACTGCTATGAAGAGTGGGAAAACCGTTTGAAGCATTGCATGGCTTCCCAAAAAAAGCTATTTTGAAGTCCATGAATAATTGGATTGTAAATAAAAAGTCTTTCTAAACCAGTCTCATTACTTTATTTACAGACCTTGTGTATATAAGTTCTTTAAAGATAGGGAGAAAAAAAAAAAAAAAAAAAAAAGGATTGAATAGAATAAGAAATGGCAAGGATGATTTGTATTCATACTGTGGCGTCTTGATAATGTCGAGCATGTGATTTTGTGTATGTGATAGATGGACAGATTTAAGGATGCAGTGTGTGGCGGTGATGGGACCTCTAGACACGAATAACACTATTAGTGTCATATATGACTGTTGAAAAGTGAAACGCTGTTTCTGTTTCTTTCAGGGGCATTATCATGGGTAGGTGGCTGAAGGGTAGAATAGGAGGTGATCCTACAGGAGTATGGGATGCCCATCTGCATATCAACATGGATGTGCATTTGCTGTTGATACCTGTAGGATCCACGAGTTCCTGCCATCCCTTTCTGACGGATGATCATGCTACTCACATCAACTTCTGGCAGTCAATCCTGCAAATTCCACCAGAGACTGTTATGCTTCTGAGCGGGTCTGGTACTTGTGTGTTGCCAAGGGGGAGGGGTTTTCATCAGGGAGAACCCAATACTATAAACTGTACAGGCGAATGGTGACTGAAAAAAAAAAAAAAAAAAAAGAAATGACCTGAAATAAAGAAATCTAATTTCATCCACAATATTAATTTTTTTGGTGGACAATGTATTAATGAACACAATATGGTTTTTACTAGAGAGAAAACAACAATGGCAATGGTGTTTGCCGTTGCCATTTAAATAGTAGTGGGAAGCATCAAATAAGTTCAGAAGTTGTTATAGCTGAATGTACCGCTGAACATTTAACAACAAAATACACCTGAACTTCTTTCTTGCAGCGTCCTCTCTAGAATGCAGCTCAATGAATGCAAGTCATTCTGTACTAACTTTTAGCAAGTGCAATGGTGTTTAAAAGTGTAACTTTTAGTAATAAATGAATAAATGACCAGAAAGAAAAATATCTGAAGTAAAGGTTAACTAAGGGAGTGGACATTTCTACATATCTTCTTTTTTTTTTTTTTGTCTTCAGTCATTTGAGTGGTTTGATGCAGCTCTCCAAGATTCCCTATCTAATAATGCCAGTCGTTCCATTTCAGTATATTCCCTTATCACTTACAGGGTTTAATTATTGTTAATTGTTGTAATTAAAATCTTTTACATGTGGACTTTTTATAAAAATCATTTTAAACAATTTAATTTAATTAATTATGTATGAGTAGTATTAATTGTAAACGTATTTTCACAAATTTTTCCCATCTACCTGACCCTCCAATATCAATGTCCTCTAAATATCATGTCATACAATATAGAAGATGACGTAGGAAAATGAAATGGGAAGGTCACCCACCCTTGAGCAATCATAACTTGAAAAGTGTGGCAAATTTGATCTTCAGCAGTGACAGACTGCAGACAGGTTAAAGAGTGATATGTCAGATATGCAATTAAGTACTTACATTTGTTACTTAAAAAAGACTACTAAAAAGAAGAGTACAGGGTGAACTAACTAAATAAACCTAACCACCAGCAACCTTTTCTCTGGATATGATTGAGATGGGCTTGTCAGGAGTAATTTCCAACAAAAATTAAAATATTTTACAAGTGGACTTTTTATAAAAATCATTTTAAACAATTAAAATGTATTTCTCTTGGTATCGTAAAATTTAATGTATTTAAATTTTTTTTGTGTTTTCTTTAATGTATTAACAATTTTATTATAAATAATCATGTGTGTGAAGTATTTTATAAATAATTAAAAACAATAAACCAATCATTGTATTAATATCACTAATTTTAACATGCATGTCATGCTGCATTTACACTAAATTTAAAAAGCAGACCTTAGTTTTTAGATGCTTTGTATATTTATTTGTTTATTGACTCATTTATTTATTTGTAAATATAAATAGAACATTATTTACAACATCCACACTAATACATCACGTTTACTGGTAGCGAAAACAATGTTAGAATTAGTGGAGTTTCTCATTGCTCATAGTTGATTATTTTCATTAGTATAGATACTTAGCAAACTCAATAAATTTTCAATTAATTATAATTAGAAAATAATTTTTTAAGGTACATTAACGCATTCTTCAATACATGGGTCATTAGGTGTAATAACTACAATGAGCTAGGGATCATTAATCCTGATTATATATTTATACACATGGTCATAATGACTTCCGGTCCTATTATCTCGGTAATTGTTATCTCAGTATTAAAAAAAATAATATGACATTAGTAAAAAATTAAGGTGCCAGTATTATCAGGGTTAATGATCTCAAGCTTATTGTAGTTATTATGCCTAATTTATTACATATTAAAAAAGATTATGTTCCAAACACAACTAATGGAAAATTTGAGTTCACTAAGTATCTACACTTACGGAAATAATCGACCATGAGCAACAAGAAACTACTATTACTAACATTGCTTTTTCCACCGATAAAACATGATGTACTAGTGTGCATGTTGTAAATGTTTTATTTATATTTACAAATAAATAAATGAGTCAATAAACAAATAAATATACAAAGCCCATAAAACCTAAAGTCTGCTATTTTTTAAGCTTAGTATGAATACAACATATCTTTGAATGTAACAATTAGTGTGATATTAATAAATTAATTAGTTTACTGATTTTATTTATTTATAAAATAATTCACACACATCATTACTTATAATAAAATTGTTTATACATTAAACAAAAACCAAACACAATATTGAGAGAGTACATTAAATTTTATAACGCCAAGAGAAATAAAAAAAAAATTAATTGTTTAATACAATTTTTATAAAAAGTCACATATAAAAGAATTTAATTTTTGTTGGAAATTCCTTCTGACAAGCCCCTAATCATATCCAGAAAAACAAATAGGTGGTGGTTGTTAAGATTTATTTTTATTTATTTAATAACTGGTGGTGGTTATGTAATGAAAGGAAATATTTTATTTCAGGCCACTCACAGAGCAGTGAAATGAAATTTCTGGAGTAGAATGGATAGAACAAAAAATAAAAAGGACAGGGAAAAGGAGAAGGAATCCTTAAAGGATAAAATAAGAATGGGATGGGAAATGAGGAAATAAATTTGAAATAAAATCAAAAATCAGATGAATGATAGGTGATGATGGGAGGATGTTTTGGGAGATTTAAATTTCAGACTTAGCCAGAAGATGAAAATTATGCTCACAGTACTATTTATTATTACATAGTTTGTCTTAACAAAAGGACAGAATCCTAAATCAAATTTTCACAAAATATTTTAAATATTAATGTCACAGATTCTGTTAATTTTAATTTCTGCTGTCATAAGACATAGATGTTGTAAAAAGTGATCCAGCAATTAGAGCAGAACAATTATATTGTGCTAATGGAAAATGGTTCACCTGAGTTTGAGTTGTTACAATAGAAACAATATCTTTAAAATTAATAGTTAGAAAAAACATAATAAAGATCAAATTAAAACCTGTTTTGTTATACACAGAAAAATATAGCTTTTTCAACCCTTTTTGTATACTTAATTTCTAATATCTATAACAGAATAAAACAATTCTATAAAATATTAGTTAACATATATAATATAGATATATACTTTATGTTTTTTTTTTCTGTTAGTTGAAAGTTGCAACAATTTTAATTCAGGTACCTTTTATCATTAACCAAACTCTCAATCTACAAAGAAATAAATACTTATGTAAAATAATAGTAATTTAAAAATTTATTTTAAAAAAACTGTAATTTTTAAAAAATATAAATATATTACCTCAAATTTCATATTAAATAATATTTTTAAAATTCAAATAAACTCAGCCAGAGGCTGGAAATTAGACTTATGTTATGTTTACTGTTACATAATTTTTCTTAACAAAAGGCAGTCTTAAATCAAATATTATTTCCAGCAATAATGCAATGGGATATGAAAATGGAAATGGTAGTGAGAGGCTAAAAGATAAATTGTATAAATAAAAACACAATTTTATGTTATTTACAATGTCACTGTTTACAAATAAAAATAATTACATTTACATTTTACATTTAACAATATTTAGACGTAGTTTCGATTCTTTTCTACAAAAGGCTGTAATTTATCTAGTATGTAAAGTTTCCAAAAACAAAATAATGAATAAAATACGCATTAATAAAACAGCACAATAATGGACATTAAACAACAAACCTAAAAAAGAAAATAATAAAATAAATTAATAATGAGAGCTTTAGTCCTTAAATTATCATTAATAATTATGTATTTAGTTTACATAAATTAATTTCTTAAATAAAAAATGATATACACATTATTATTCAATTAGTTTTTTGAGATAAGTCATGAATCAAAAGCTCACACAAGGTACCACCTGTGTGGTTGGTCATCTTCCTTTAACTTTCCTAAGCACTCTCATTTTTATCATATGTTTAACTGTATTTACATACAAACAGCGATGTTACTGGACGAAAAATTCTGGGGACGGTGCGTAGTCAAAGCGAGTGTGCGATACAGTCTAATTCACTTTCAACTAATTATTATTATTAATATTTTTAATTATTATACTACACATTGACAAAATTATTAAATGACTTATTGTTTATAAATTAATTTCTGATAATGTTTTCACTAGGTAATTTTAGTAGATTGTCATGTTAAGAAAAAAGAGCAAGTAATTTATAAGTTAATGACAATTAACTTATCACAATTCACACAGCAGACAAGTGTATTTATGATTAAAAAAAACTTCTGTGTAATAAATACATTATTTAAATTTAATTTTTATTTATTTAAATATGTCAGTCTAAGACATAACAGGAAGTACAAGATTAGTCTTTACTTAAATAAAAATGTCATCCTTATTATTATATAAATAGTTTAAAAGAGAAAAAATGTAATAATAAATAAGTTCCATTAGCTGTACAGCTAAAAGTAAGACAGATTTTATAACTAATTTCTACTTTCTTAGAGAAAGATATTAGTTCGTTTTTAATATAACTATACTTCTTAACTGTAGTAAGTGACAATATTATAACGTGGCAGCTACAGAAGCTAAAGAAAGCTTACTGCTGTATATTTCTGCCAAAACATTCATTGGTTTTGTTTATTCAGCAACTTTCAGTAATTTATTCATTACCTCTAATACTGTAGGTAATTGGGCAATCAAATAATGAAATTCACTCGTGAATTATTGCATATAAAGATATCTCTGATATCTATCAATCAATTACTGATTGAAGTGAAAGACTAGGTAATACCACTTTACCAGTGAGAGGCACAGACCATATGAGAAAGTAGATGTTTACAAAGAGGTAGACAGAATTTACACATATGGTACAGTTGGGTTTCATTTGTTCAACGTACTAATAGACGATTCAAGATTTTATTATTATTACTGATCTGTTGCTTGTCATAGATGAAAAAAAAAAAAATCAATAGATTTTTTTAGTTTAAGTTTTAATAAATATTTTAAATAGGTTTTATACAAGTGAACTAAATTATTTTCATTTCTGTATCAAAACAAACAAAACGCTTTTATAAAAATTGAAGATATCATGACCGTTCTTAAGTTTACCAAATAAAAACTATGAGTTAATCAGCAAAACCTACTTCTTTTTTTCAATAAATGTACAATAGCCATCAGCAAAGTGACATAACCTGGCCTACACTAAGGTTTGATCCCAGCAGCATATTATTAGCAATATTTCCACTTACAACATATACAGACAACTTCACACAACTTGAATCAATGCTCGCATTAAAAATAACATCAGAACACTTTATTTACAATAATGTTTTAGTAATTATCGCCAGAACTACAGATCTTTTGTTAGTTATTGTATATATATATAATAATATTACACTAAAAATATTTTTAAATTGCTAAATTATACATTATAATATATGTACTTTATTATTTTTATATGAATAATTGAAATAACCCTTAAATAATTATTTTTACAGAAAAGATTAATTATTTTCAGGGAAATAATTTTATTGGTACCAAACTCAAACAGTACAAATTAAACAATACAAATAATATCTAGCCAAATCCTAAAATAAGCATATAAAACAAGAAAAATATCCAAAAGAAACACATCCAATATCATCCACTACAATCACTGTTGTCGGTTATAACTATTAGACCTGTGTTCTATTTAATATTCAATACCCTTGGCTTAATAATGATAGTTAATAACAGTAAAGGTTTATCTATTTTGTTCCATATATTATTGTGTGAATAATGCATCAATTGTGTATTCATCTGGAGGAAGGAAAGTGTCATCAGTCACTTACCAGTGTATATATCATACAGGTTATTTTTAGGCAAACACATTATAGTTTTCATCTAATAGATATTAACAGCACAAGAGTAATTTTATGAATTCCAAGAAAACAGATTAACAGTATTTGTATATGTTCACATTTAATTAGATATATTACTCACAATGTTGTTAACAAGATGTGTACTGAATAAAAATTAAAAAAAACACTTTGCATAAATGTAACTTTGCAGTAATCCTATTTCATCATAAAAATATATGATATTTACATGATAGATGTTTTCTCTTCATGCAAAACCAATTTGGATTACTGTATATTTTGAATTAATAGAATTCAGATTGCAAGGATTATATATATGCACCCATATATATATATATATATATATATATATATATATATATATATATTTTTTTTTATATATATTTTTATATATATATATATATATATATATGGGTGTGTACAAATATATGTTTTTTGTTGTTTTTATAATCAAAAACCAACTTGAACAACCCAAATTCATAATTACAAAGTAAATCAAATGACACTTACCTTATTCTTTTTTATTTCTTCTTTATTCCAATATCACTTTCGGAGGATCCCGTATCATCAGTTGTATATAAATTATATAAAATTACATATCAAACAACAGCCTTTTTTAAAAATTAAAATTAAATTTGTATATTTTATATACAAAATATGAAGTCAATTAAATAAAATAAGCAAATATGTATAAATATGACTTCAATTAAGAATTAAAAATTGAATTTAAAAATAAAATAATTAGAAAATGTATAACATGTAACCTCAAAATTATATAAATAATTTCAAATCCACTCAGTAATGTAACATTGGCTGGCCAGGTTACATGGTATAAATTTTCTTATTATTTTATTTTTAATTCTTAACTGACGTATTATTTATACATATGTACTTATTTTATTTAATTAACTTTCTCATATTTTGTATGTATGATAGTAATTTTAATCTTTTAATTTTTAGTCTAAAAAAATTTGTTATGTTAGATGTGTATTTTTATATAATTTATATACAACTGATGATGCGGGATCCTGCGAAAATGCTATTGGAATAAAGAAAAGAAAAAAAAAGGTAAGTGTCTGTCATTTCATTTACTTTGTAATTCTGTACTTTGGTTGTTCAGTTGGCTTTTGATTATAAAAATATATATATATATATATATATATATATATATACGCATAAAATGTTCAATGGAATGCAAAAAATACAGCAGGATGATGACAAATGCACATTTATATAGAAAATAAATAAGATTAAGTCATAGTAACAAAAAACTATGTTTTTAATTAAAAATTAAAATAGGATAAAAAATGTTATTTTGAATGATTAAATATGAATCACATTATTATAATAACTATTATTTACAAAACTAAAAACATGCAAAATAAAAGTTACATAACTGTAGTTTATAAAATTGTTTATCGACATATATTTTCCTGATTAGTTTTTACTTCATATTGATATCCTCTGGCAAATCCATTGTATCTAATGCAAATGCATCTTGGCCCTTTATCCGGAGGTCCCAAGTTTGAATCCTGGTCAGCAATGCATTTTTCATACCCTACAAAATTCCATCTCCATATCCTACATGCAAGCTTAAAAAAGCTAATGCCATCCAAAAATCTGATCTTCACAACTAAATTTCCTTGAATGAATGTGAATTTTCTTAGTGTAAGATCATTAACATCATAGCCACAGATTTACTAAAACCATAATCTCTAGGTACATTAATTTCTATTTGTCATCAATAAATTATAAACACAATGCTGAAATAGATTTTTTTTTATTTTTGGATAAAAATGTCTTGCCACAATTCTAAATTTATTTTAGTCTAAATTAATTCTGCATCACAATCATTAGATATTTCTAAGACAGCCATATTAACTCCAAAAACAACATAAACCAGTTCAATAACAATCAGACACAGTTAAAAGTAACTATACCTTTAGTTAGATCCAATAGCAAGGTAGAACAGTTATTACAATTGTTAGACTGCTAATTTTTTACTAATGATCATTTCTTAGTGACAGTTTCACATTTCACAAGGGATAAAATGTTAAATAACTTCAGATGACAAAAATTGATAATTCTCAAAAAGATAATTCTTTTTTATTCTGCACATATTTTCATTTAGTATTAAGGATAAATAGTGCTGGTAGAAAGGCCCAATTTAGTGTCCAATCCATGGATACTACCAACAGTCAACAGTCAAAAACTTTGATGTTACTGGTCATCACAGGTATAAAAGGTTCTTATAATTAAACTTCATTTTAAAAGCTCACTTTCAAATGTAACATATAAGGGATAATGTTATTCTATTTTTACAAGTGAAAATTGCTTCACATTTACATAGATTTTGATTCAAAATTCACAAAGTAGTTTAAATGTTACATTTGACAAAAATAACGTGCAATACATATTTTTAATTACATACTTCAAACACTATTTTCAAAACTGTACTAAACAAAAGTTTGTTTAATTTTCATTTTTAAACTTGTTTAATTCTTACACAAACTATAAAAAAAATTATCAGTTCAAGTATAATGACAGTTCTTGTAGTAGATATATTACCAAAATAAACACTGCACAGTAATACAAATAAATTTCTTCTGAGGATTAAAAATCACACTCATAATTTAAATAGGCAAGTAGCTAGCCAAGGGTTATTATAAAAAACTAAAAAAAAGTTTTAACAAGCTCTATTCACCAGCTAAGTTTCCCTCCAACTCAAAATTGTACCAAATATTCTCTCACATTTAAAATGAACTACAGAAACCTCTTTTGTGTCTCCTGCTGTTTTATTTTTTTGCAAGATTTTGTCATCAATTGTTTCAAATCATTGTTCATTCAAATTCAATTTTTTCTTCAAAAATAGAAAAATGTAATTGGAATCAAAACCAGCAACATCATGTTTGTGCCCAAAAAAAATTCTTCATTAGAATATAATTGATATAAAATGTAATGACATATAAATTCAAATTCTGTCATTTCTTCTTACAACCTTGACATTGTTTGTATTTAATATCTAGGATCCTGTGGTTCTAAAAAATTACACCGTTCTACAGAGTAACAATTTTTTAAAAACTTTTCAAGCATTCATTAGGTTGAAGGATGATTCATATTTTCATACTTTCAATTAATGTACTAACATTGCTTTTTTCTCAATTAAATTCATGTTTCCTGTTCTTTCACATTTACAATTTTCTATGACAAATTTTCAATTTTCAAAAATAGTGAAAAGGTATGAACATGACATAATAACCACATGCATATCACAAACCCACTCATTTGAGTATTATTAATTAGAACAATGACTTATGCAAGCTGCTAACAGAGTACCAATGATTTTAGTGCTGCAATTCAATGGAAACTTTCAGGAACATCTCATACATGTAAATTACCAAACAATATACTTTTAGTAATTAAATTTACAACATAATTTCTGGAACAGATGTGTAGGTAAGAAGTGTTCAAATTATAAAACACATTTATACAATATACATCAGATATATCACACACATTATTTTTAGACATTCACTTCATTATAGTAACTATAAAAAAGAAAAAACTGCTACAACTGAAATGTTGTGGTTTTTGTTTTAAATACTTTACCCCAGCAACTCCTATAATAATCTTGTAGTATTCTATATAATAAAAAAATGTTATGAGTGAACAACTGTATTAGCTTAATGAATTAAAAAATTTATTTGCTGAAACATAAGCAAACAAGCACTACCCCAAATATAAGTTTACAGAGCATATATTTTATTCTCTACTGGAACTAGATTGTTCTTGTGTATTGTAAAATAAATTATTAGTAGTCAGTAAAATTTACCTTAATAGAATTTAGTAGTGTGCCAATTTAACATTAAGCAAGTTATTAATTAAGTGGATTATATTAATGTGAAATAATAGCCAAATTAATTTGTTATTTATTACTTTTTGGAATGTTAAGCTTGTTCAATAGCCAAGACAATGGTTATTAAGATTTTAAGTACACTGAATTGTATCTAAATTACAGATAATAATTTGTATCTCTTTTTTCAGCATTAGAAATATAAATATATATATATATATATATATATATTTATAATTTAAACTAAATTTATAATGGTCAAATATATATATGTGTATGCATGTGTTATAAATTTATTTTAATAATTTCCTATGCAGAAGAAAAAATGAACAGTTACTATATATGAGTAAAAAACTTAATGTTTTAACCAAATAATCATTTTAAATTAATTTAATTTTGTTTAGAAATCAGTAAGGAAATAAGTTACAATTTAGGTATCACACTAACAGGTAACAAGACTGTAAACAACCTTGTACATTATGAAAAGCTTGCTTCGATTACTATTTTCAAGTGAGTTATACAAATGTCATAATTTATAAAAATATGTGAATCATTTTATCAATTATAAGTTACTTATCATTGGACACATAAGCACACAATCATTAGCACACACTCAAAGAGCTATTCACTGAACGTTTTTTTTTTGCTGCCTCAACCTGTAAGTTTTTTGAATCAGAAAATTTCTTATTAATGATTTTACATTGTCTGATGTCATTATTTTTTACTTTAATCTCTTTGAAATTATGAGCATAGTATGTCATGTGCGGCATTCTCCTTGGATTGTATCAAGAGGCTGTTTGTTGAAATTTAGTCTCATTGGATTTAAGAGACCTATTTTGAATATCTTCCTACTTAATTAGTATTAATTTGAAAATTGTAAGTTACAACAATCAATTGATGTTTCTTAGCCTTTAATTTTTATTAAAGTTGAAAATGATTATCTTAATTTGAAACTGCATTAAGTTTAATGCAATTAAAAATCAAGCTCTAGTTAACCAACAGAAGATTTTCTCATCAGTATATATCTCATTCTGTTGGTTAAATGGTGTAAATTTAATTACATAATTATATCAGTTAAGATTTTTTTATTTATTAAATAATCAAAGTCGAAGGATATCTTTATCAAAAACCATAAACCAAGAGATGAAAATAAACATTACACTTAATTATTTTAAATTTTTATTTAAAAAAAGTTAAATTGTAATAATATTGTGGCATATAAAAGCCATTCATATTTAAAAGTTATTTTATCAGAATGGTACTTAACACTCCATTCCAATACTATCAGCAAACTTGAGTTTATTTTTTTCATCAATGTGTGTTTGAATTCATTCATTAGTTTCATGCATCTAAGGTAAAGTACTGTGTAATATATTTTGCATAGGTATTATATTACCAATAAAACTATGAAGATTATTATCATGTAGAAAATTGTAACTAAGCATATACTGAACACCCATAGCCTATGGTCTTTATTTTAAGTTGACTGAAAAGACAAAAATCTTTGTACACAAGCTTCCTGTGATCAAACAAATATCTCAGACTGAGATACTTAATTAATGGAATGTTTACAAAGCTACCAATGATATTTTTGAAATCAATTACATTATTCCATTAAAAGGATTTTTCAATGTGGCTTCATTATATAAAAATCATTTTGATAACTAGCCAACTTTAATGGTAGAAAAGACTGAGGAAATCCAGATCACAACAATGATGCATCACTCTTAAAATAGTATAAGAAATTTCTACTGTAGTAGTATTTTTATTACAGCTACATAAACATATATCAATAATTGTTTAATAAATGGAAAAGCAGTTTAAATTATTTAAATAATTTAACAGTTAAATATATTAAAAATATTATAAATGGTGAGGAAATGCACAAACAGAATTTTAAATTAATTGTAATGCCATTGTTTCTCCTCCCTTTGTGAAGAAGGTAAAGAAATCTTTTTTTAATAATAAGTTCGGTCTGTCTATATTTAAAAAAAGAAAATTCTGGTTCCTTCATAATTTACTTATTAAAAATAAGCATAATAGCTATATACCAAAAAGTAAATTTTATGATTTTTTTTTTTGACAAATTCCTTGCACAGATCTGCTATTAATCAAGAAAAAGATTAAAAGTTAAAAAATTTGCTATAACAGAATATTTAACACTATTATTTATTTTTTTAATTATTTTACAAAATTACAAAAATCACAGAGCTAATTTTTTCTATACTCTCAAATCCATAAAATAATTAATCAGATATATCTATTATATTAATAAATAAATTAAATAGGAATAAATAGCATATAAACAGTAATTAAAAAAAGATTAAATAAATATTTGGCACATGAAGAATGGAAAGACAAAAGCTTATACACAAAGATCAATCTGCAATCAGTACATAAATTGATCAATCAGTTTTTTACTTATTATCAAAAGAAGAAAATGTATTAAACAAACAACAAGCTAATAAAAAACTTACAAAATTTATAAATAACCAAATAATTACAAAACTAAAATAATTCATTTTTCTAAAAAAAAAAGAAATGTACAGTATGCAATAATACAACCAAAATGATAAGAAAAAAATAACAGTATAGTTTAACTCTAGTATTCAAATAAATGTATAAGATATTTATTAGTGTATAGAAAAATTCCACAGTTAATTTGAAAAATAATTTACAGTCTTCCACAACAATATTATAATAAGCCCTCTTAAAGATACCTACCATTTCTACAAAAAAAAAAAAAAAAAAAAAAAAATTTAGTAAAATGAATTTTACTTGATTACAATAACACCAAACATTAACTTTTTTATACAATTATTGAGCACCATGGAAGGAATGATACTGTTTAAATGTGGTAAGATAAAAACCATTCATAATCAGTGTTTTTTTCTGATATATAAAATTATAAATAATGTTTACTCCTGGAATATAACATTCACAGAAAAACTATCTAGCTATTTTTTCCATGTTTATAAAAGTAGAAACATTGATATATATTAAATGTTAAAGATTATAATGCATTCTAACTTAAAAACATCAATAAACATTCTAGCTTAATGCATTTCATCATTAAAAATAAATAACATATACCAACTCACCACAAGCTTATCCAAACTGAATTTAGAACAATCTCATATGAAACCAAAGTAATGATCCCTAACCTTTTACTGAGTAAACTTATTCTTGTTCTACATACTCTTAAATATTTATATTTTGTTGCTACGTATAAGTACTAATAATATTACTTAACCAATAGTCTATATGACAGCTGTTAGTTAATAATTCTTAAACACAATGAATTTTTCTAATAATGGACACAGAGATGGTGATTAATTAAATTTGTCTGCTGAAAGATATTTCTGAATTTGATATAATAGCTTGGTATATATTTTAATCAACCAAACATATTGTTCAAATGACCGTAATTGAAAAATATGTATTTTCATAGTATATTACCTGCAGATGAACCATTTCTTTTCATAAAAATTGAACACGAAGCATTGAAATTTCTTTCTACTAAAAAGTAGTAATTCACCACAGAAAAGTTTAATAACAATATGAAACCGTTATATTACAAACAAAAAACTTACAAAAATATATCTGTAGATCAGAAACTCATAAAATCAAAAATTGAGTGTGCACAAAAAAAATTCCAATCTTCCACAAATATAGACGTTCAGAAAACATTCCAGTTTCAAGAGCCAGAGCTAGAACTTCAAATAAGTAGATGGTTCTTGGACATTTTAATTAATGAGCAAGTATTACAAGATTACGTGATACAACTAACAAATTATTAGAAGCAACTAGCCCTGTGTCTAAAATAAAAAAAAAATTACACATACATACATGTAAAAAGGAGCTCTTTTTTGCTCTTTTATAAATTAAAAACTTCTACGATCAATCCCATAGCCATTAACAAGTGACATGACAAGCTCTCTGAACCATAAAAAAAAATGTTAGGTACACAAAGTAATATCCCCTCTCCCATTCCAGTCACAAATAGTGGAAACATTAGGCTTCTTTTAGAAAACTTAGCCAAACTCAGGAAACCAGGAATAATTGCCTGCTAGTGGCATAATCATTAGTTTCATAGCTTTACTGCAAATGAAGTGGAAATTTAACGAAATATTAACATGTTCCGTGGAAACGGAATGTTTAAACCACAAATTATAGTTTTATAGATTATACTGCAACATAATATACAATTTTATCTCATAATGGAATAAACCTTTTTATAACTTAAAGCTATTTTGTTAAACATATATAACATTTATTGCAATCAATCAGATTTATCTTTATATTCTGCAGTCAAAACTTGTACTGACAGAAAACATCATAATAAATATTCAAAATTTTTAATTGATTTTATGTTACAAATAACACAATTCTTAAATTTTTTTCCGAATAACTTTTAATAATGATTTTTAAATTGGAAAATTGAAAAATAATGGCAAGGATATGAAAGCAAAAACAATCATTCTTCTTAAAATAACAATAACAAAATGTAGACCTGTCAATACATATATATATAAAGGAGAAATTAGTGAAGTTCCATTAGTTCATCCAGAGGATTTCAACTACAGATAGAAGGTTGGAAGTGACAGTTGTCATATACTTAATGTAGCTGCTCACTAAATTGTAAACAATTAAATAGTTAAAACATCTGTTTTAACAATTTTTGTTTTACCTCTTTTATTCTAATCTAAATGTTTTTTATATCAATTTTTATTCTAAATAAAAATAAAATAAGTTTGATTAATATTTTTTTATAGATGAAGCCACTTAAAATTACACTAAATCTGTGATATGCATGCTTTTTTCCTAATATAATTAAGTTACATTAATACCAGTTACTTCTATAACACTATAATGTAAGGTCAAAGACATAGCAAAAAAAAACGTAATTGTGGTGAGTTAGAAAGAATTCTCAGATTATACAAAATCACCTTTTCAAAAAAATTATATATGATAAAATTATTTTATTTTAAACTTTGTTTAATATCAATGGAAAACACTTTTAGTTTAACTGTGAACTCTCTTACAACTGGAAGTTAATAATGAAATATAAATACAATGGAAATTGACCAACTGATACTTCAGGAGCCCATTATCGGAAATATGAAGATAGTTCCGATTCATATGATGATTAGCTTCATATAATATGTGGAATTAAAACCACTGATCATGTATACATTTTTGTATTAGAATGAAGGCCAGTGTAATATTAAACAAGTTTACTTATTTTTAATACCATAAATAAATGGAATTTTATTTTATAATTCCACGTAAAAACAATATTTTAGACACTATTTAAACAACATCTTTAAATTATATTATGACTATATTCAAAATTTGAGCATTTTACAAAAAACTTTCCATAAATAAAAGATAAATTTTCCAAATTACATAGGGCAGATTAAAATAATTTGTCTGCTGTAAATAAAACATTCACGCCTAACATCGATCTAATTAATTTATACACATTATTATTTTTTTGTACTTAGATGATAACAAAATGTCATGCTTTGCCATACCAATATCATCATTACAATTATCATTAATAATAACTGATCCTTCTTAAGCTATAATGAACTAGTTAAATCAATAGTAATAATAGTAACAAAAAATAATAAACAAGAAGAACTCAACAATATAATTATATAATTGTGGTCCGAGCCGTTTGAGCCATTTGCCATTTGATTAGCAATCAAAGAACCTTTGGTAATGACAGCATTTGCTGACGTTCATCTGATCTCAGGTTTTCAGACCTGGAGCTCGACCTTCTGGTAACAAGTATACACCTTCTACACTGAAGATAGACATTTCTGCACAAAGAAACATAAATATAATATCAACATTTTTACTAAAAAGAATCTTTAAAGTTATCATTCATGATATAAAATTTGTTAGGCAAAACTACAGCAACAAAATAACCCAAATTTTAACCCAAAACACCTCTGATGTTCTACAGGTCATGTTGAGTAAGAACCTGCTTCCAGTTTCCATAGACCATTCATTACTATAGACGAAAATAATGAACAAAAACAAAAAAAAAACCAAATAATGAACAAAAGTCATTCTAATAAACAGGTTTGTGTCTGCCATTGTTCTATTAAAATATAGAATTTATTTTTTATAAATTGATAGAAATACCAAATCATATAATGACCATATCATATTACATAAATAATACTGTCATTCTGAATAAATTCTGTGTATATAATTAAACTTTGTCTGTAATTGCTAAGGAATGTTTGATGTTATTTTTGTGTTTCATAAAAAATGAAGCAAAAGGACATTTGCTTTAATGATTTTATTTTAATTTGTGTCCATTACCTCCATTTGTGTCTGTTTTTTTTTTTTTTAACATACAGGAATGTGCATCAATAGCACCTACTTTAATGAAACATGCATAATGAATTATTTTGAGGTAATAACAAATATTTTATTTAAAAAAAGTAAAGAGCATGAGTAATATATAGAAATAATTTTTCTTAATATCAATATTAGTAATACCATTTAAAACTAATAAATGATCTGCCAGTGGTTCTCTAATTCTAGCCATCATAGTTTAACAGAATGTACAGCTTATTTTGAATATCATTTTTCTGTCAATACAAATTAAATTTTTCACCTGCACTATTCTTAAATATTTATTACAGAATTGTTTTGTTTGTTTGCTGCTAACTAAGTAAAGAATTAATTATAGGTATTGAACTATAGTGATTAATTTTGCAAAACTTGATAAAACGAACAGACACAAAACAACAAAAGCAAAATATGTTATCAAACAAATAATTACAATTAAATAAATGAACAAACATGAACAAGAAAGCAATCTTGTAAAAATCCTTATTTGGAACATCTACCAATATGAATACCTGGTTTATTTAAACTCATTAATACTTGTTCATTTAATGCTGACAATCCTTAACAATTATATTCACAGGTACTTTTATAATGTGTTAGTAGTAGTGATCAAGTTCACTGCTTCTTTTATAGTCCTGAAGTTAAGAAAATATTTTATAAATAAAACTAATCACTGAGTAAAAATTTTAATTCAGCTGAATGGTAGCGCTTCAATCCATTAAAACATCTTTTAAAATTAGTTATAAAAATAAAAATCAACCTTCCCAACTTATATTATACCCCTAGTGTTGTTTTCAAACATTCTACCATCCTCAGGAAAAAAACTTTTTTCGGAATTTAAAACATAAATTAAAGATATTATAAAATATTAAAAGCATAACAACTGGTGGTCATTGTACAAAAATAATTACGTCGGTTCAGTAAGAGTGTCTCAGTTGTTATGAAAAATAATAGTGGAAGAGAGATAAACAAGTTAGGCAACTTGTTAAATATTAATTATTTGTTTAAATAGAATATCATCTTCAAATTTCATTTGTTTGTTGATTAATTTATTATTATTATAAATATATTATATATATAAAATTTTCTGAGAATGCTGGTTTTATAGAAATCATTGGAGAAATTTAATATTTTAACAAAGTTATCAGGGTTGTAACTATGTTTATTTTGTAAAATGTGTTAGCATAATTGTATTTACCTAAATTGCCTTTCATTATGCTATTGATATATTCTTTAGTTCTAATAGAAAAAGAGCAGTTGGTTATACCTGTATATTTTAGATGGCAGTCTTTACATTTTACACTACATACTCTTTGTCTATCTATAGTTAGACAAGTTAGGCAATATAAGATATATATTTACAGTTTTATTTTAGTAGGATCGTTATTCTTTATAAAGATTATTTTATTGTTAGTAGAGTATGTCTTTAGGTTATAAAATTTATATATTTTATCAAAGTACTTATAAAATGAATTGAATTCTGTATATTTTATTTTTGATTTTAAAGTATAGTTTATTAATCAGTTTTTCATTATAACCATTTAATATTGCTATGTTCTTTATAATATTTAATTCAAAGTTTAGTTTTCAATTGTTGTTTAAGATATTTAATAGCTGTATAAGTTAAAGAATTAAAAGCTGCAAATTTTTTTATTCCAAGGATGAGGCCGATTAGCATGTATTTAGTGGTATGCTAAGTTGATTTTCTATATATGTTGATTTTTATAGTATTATCATTAAAATTTGTTTTAATGAATTTTTTTAAACGTGATTTTGATTAAAAAAATGATAAACTGCACAGACTGAGTCAAGCGGAATTGAGTGATCTCATTCAAGAGCTTGTCGAAGGAGAAGGCAGAACTTCTAGGGGGTCAAGACTACAGCAATGGAATCTTCTCCATGTCATATCAGGGTCTTACAATACAATTCTCTCAGGAATCTGCTTTTTTTTAGAAGAAAAGCAATCTTGTTGTTTGTTGCGACGTTAATGGCTTTATGAAATGTTTGAATTTGAATCATGATTCAACTGAATGGAGGCTATTCATAGACTCCTCCAAGTTTAGTTTGAAACCTCTATTACTTAAAAACAGCAACAGTCTGTCTTCCTTCTATTCCCGTTGGTCATACACTTCACATGAAGGAGACTTATGCAAACATAGCAACCCTCCTAGACTGACATCAAATATTCTGAACACAAGTGGAAAATCTGTGGCGATCTAAGTCATTGCTGTACTCTTAGGAATGCAACTGGGGTACACTAAAAATACTGCTGCTTTTTATGTATGTGGGACAGTAGGGATAGGAAACCACATTATATTCAAGCAGACTGGCCTGCAGACATCTTAACTGTAGCGAGAAAACTGTTGTTACCAACCCTCTTGTGTACCCAAAAGATGTTCTTCCACCTCTTCATATAGAGCTGGGTTTGATGAAAAATTTTGTCAAAAAGTATTAACTGAAGACAGGCACTGACTTTAAGCACTTAAGGGACAAATTTCCCACATTAAGTGATGCAAAAATTAAGGAAGATATTTTTGTTGGCCACAAATTCAATCACTTGTAAAGGATCCTGCATTTGACTGAATTCTGGACAACAGAGATGAAAACTACAGTCAGTTGGTGACAGAACTTCTGCAAAAATACCATCAATTCAGATGCAGCATGTCCCTTAAAATCCATTTTCTCCACTCACACCTGGACTTTTTCCCTCTTAGTTGTGGAGTTGTTAGTGATGAATACGGAGAAACATTCAGGATATTTCTGTAATGTAATAAAAATATCAGGGCCATTGCAATAAAGCAATGCTTGCGTAGTACTGATGGTCTGTGTGTAAGGCTGCTCCGAAACTCACTTACAAGAGGAAAGCCAAAAGACCACGATCTCAAGAAGCCACCACATGATTCTCTTCAGACCCAACCAACTGCTAGGTATTCTTCCATCAATTAAGAACTCTTAGAATGTAACTGACATTAAAAAAATGTCAAATAGACTTTCTATGTAGTTGGTATATGTAATTCTCTTAATCATTCATATGCATTCTTTTAATCCATTAAAATAAAATACTTCCATCTATTGTATATCACAGAAACTAGAGCTAATAAAAATTTTTCTTTGTCATATTTGTTTTTCTCAACCCAAAATTAATAAGATTTGACTCATGAAGTAAAGGAAACATTAAAAAAAAATTCTTTGTGGGGCAGTGTTATTTTTGACAATCATGAGTTTGACAGAAAGAATGATAAATGGATGACTGATAGTATTTCACATTTGGATATGTAGATTTGTGGTAAAGAAATTAAAACTTACCGTCAGGAAGTTCATAAAGTTTTTTTGGTAAAGAAGCAAAATATGAATGCCTCAGTGCTTCTTCTGCTCCAATCCTCTTACATGGATCCAGCTGAACAAGTAAAAAATTACAATTACAATCATTCACATGGTTCTTAATCATATCACAATATTTATTTGTTTATCTAATACTGATAAGCACAACTGATTTAAAACCATCACAATCATTGGCACAATTAGGCAAAAGATTCTTTTTTTACCTAGGTGCAAAACAAACTGTCGTTATTAGCGCCCGAACTTGATATAAAAAATTAAATGTAAAATTATTAACCTAAAAATTATAAAAAACAGAAACGCAGAATAGATGGAAAATTCCAATGTCATATGCTAAAAGCAAATTAAAATCACAGTGAATAAAACATTAATAAAGTAACTTAAAGGAACTAAATTAACATCTGGCATACACCAAATGGTATAGACTGTCTGAATAATCAAATTTTTGAATCAAGTAAACGGACTTTACAAATCACAAGATCTTCAATAACATCACTGCATTGTTCCTCAACATACTTCACATGTCACTAGTTTAAACTTTAGGCACAAACTTGTGACACAATGCTGCATAACAGATGTAATCCACAAGGATGTGGTGCACAGTTAGTTAGCAGTTGCAGTGAGCACAAATGAGTGCATTTTTGTGTCATCAGACATCTATGAGTGAGTCTAGTGTACCCTATTCACAAACGGCAAATAATAACTTCCTCTCAATGGTTATTCCTGCATGAGGAGCTCCATGGTGACACAGTGTTCTTAATTGGATGAAGTTTATTGTTGATGGCAGCATTCCACTCACTTTGCCACTCATCATGAACCAACCTCTTCAGAAAACAGACAAAATTGTTTGAAACAATGCAATTTGTGAAAGAAGGCTGGAGACTAACCTCTTTTGCTGCATTATCAGCACATTCATTGCCTTAAATTCCAATATGGCTGGGATTCAGCAGAAGTTCACACTTTTATTATGTTAAGCCATTTGAGAAATATCACACTGAATCTCACAGACAATAGGGTGTCTGGAGAACATATCACCACTCGCCTGTAAGGCACTCATGGAATCTGAGCAGAATCATAGGAAAAGTATGTGTCAGAATGCTGGGCTAAGTATATTCAAGGCTTGTTAATTGCATACAGCTCCACAATGAAAACACTGGGAATGTTGGGAAGGCCAAACATGTATGTTCTATTGGCAACCACAAAAGCACAACCATCAGAATTATTGTGTCTACAGCTGTCATATAAACTATAGCATCTGGATTCACATTACTTACAATATTAAAAAACTTTTTTCATAAGGTAACTGGATTTGTGTCCTTTTTTGATATTGACCAAGAATAAGACAATAATTCACATGGGAAGGCCGCCAAGGGGGTAATAACGTTGAGTAACAGAAATTAACTGTATATTTGGAGATAAGAAAAGCTGACGAGCACCAATGGCTAGAGGAGCAGTAGATCTTGGCTGTTCCTAAAATCAATTACATGCTGGTTAGAGAATACCACATCAAAGGGAGGATGATTATGTTGCACTTTAATGTGATTAAAATTGGACCATATCATTTGGTTTCATCTACTCCAAAGAGATGGCTCAACACTGTCTAGTAATAGACTTACCACAGGGCTTGAGTAAAACACACCTATAGCAAAACAGATAGTGAATGATAGACTGCATAGAGCATTTTTAGAGTGATAGCTGATGGGATGAATAAGTCACGCATCCATAGTCTAAGCAGAAACAGATCAGAGCGCGACAGAAGTGCAACATGCATACTCGATCAGCAGCCCAACTAGTATTGGACAGAACTCTCAGCATGTCTAGCATTTAAACATTTTACATTCAGCTCCTTTAAATGTGTTGTTATCCATGTTAGTCATTGGTCAAACCATATTCCTTAAACTAACCCGCATACAAGCTTTAACTGGTTCACCATGAAGAAATAGTTCAGGGTCAACATGTTCCCTAAAACTTGAAAAGCAAATGCATTTTGTTTTCTCTGGAAAAAACTTGAATCTAGTCATTTTACGCCAGGATTCTAAATGTGTTATTGCATTTTGGAGCAATCTTTCACCAGTAGCTAAATTTCTACATGCTATGTAGATTGATAAATCATCAACAAATAAAAAACAAATAATGGGTTTTCGCAAGTAGTTTGTTACTGTATTTAGGTATTTAGTGCTATGGCAAACAAGGTAATGCTCAGGACACTTCCCTGTGGTATGCAGTTTTCTAGTGTAAAATTTTCAGATAACATAGTTCCAACTCGAAAGGACCAACTACTGAGGAAACCTCTGATAAATGCAAAGAGATTTCCTTGTTTATCACCATTCATGCAGTTTATTTAGGATTCCTCTTCTCCAAGTTGTATCATATCCCTTTTGCAGATCAAAAAATACTGCAATGAGGCGTTGTGTGAACTAGGAAGGTGTTTTGGATGACAGACTTCAAAGCAATTACATTATCGATAGATGATCTACTTGACAAAAACCACATTGTTCAGGGGCAATTTGGGAATTTTTCTCAATGAACCACACTAGACAATGGTTTACTATTCGTTCCAACAATTTATACAAAGTACTGGTCAAAGAGATAGGACATAACTTAAGAGGCATGACTTATCTTTATCTGGTTTCAGCACTGGAATTACCAATGCTTCTGACGAAGAATTAGAAAAAACCTGGTCAGAGAATATTCTAATATACATACACAAAAGAAGTCATAATGCAATATCCAGGAGGTGTAATAAAATACTGAACCTGATATCATTTCTGAGGGTAGTGTTATAGGAAATTATTCAAGGCATACCATAGATCAGGGCTTCTTAAACTTTTTTATATAGCGACCCCCTTCAAGCTTACGAAATTTTAAACGACCCCCTCCTCCATATAATGAAATATATATTAACCGTAGATGTAGATGTAATATCGCACTATTTTACAATGTAAATAAAATAAGGATTAAAGAATACGTACCCATTCATTTCACATATATATAATTGGAAACGTTGACGGGATATCGGTCGTAATAAAACACAATAAATAGAATGACATAAAACTATATATATATTTATTCAATAGAAAAAATAAACTTTTGTAACAATTTTTTTATAAGAAAACATAAAACTATATCTATATATTCAATAGAAAAAATAAACTTTTGTAACAATTTTTTTAATAAAAACATATTATTAACATCAAACAATATTAATGTGACGGATGTGATTGTTTATTTTTACACAAATAATTAAATCTAGGCTCAATTTGAGTTAGTGCAGATCGTAATAAATTTTCAACGTTTATTAAAGTTGAACGGTATTTTGATTTTATGTAAGTTAATGTGGAAAAGGCTGATTCACATAAATATGTTGTACAAAATGGCAGTAATTTGTTCATTGCCATTTCCGATAGTAGGGGATATTCTGATTTGATTTCTATCCAAAATTCATGCACAGGCACTTGAGAAAATCTAAGTCGCAAGGTAGTATCACTTGTTAATTCGGCAAATTCTTCTTGTGCTTTTAAGTTTAAAAAATTAATTTCTTCCATTTCAATTGAAAATGGATTGCAAATCCATTGTTGTGTATCGATATCATTGGGAAAATACCTATGCATGTAAACTTCCATATCCTTCAAATGATTAACTATAATTTTTGTTATAGGAGTATCTTTTTTTGAAATATTGTTACTAATTATATACTCGTCAGTAAATGGAAACATTTCGAGCGATCCACTTTCCACTCTGTTCTTCCATATAAGAATTTTTTTAACAAAGGCCTCAAGTTTATTTTTTAACATAAACATATTAACGCAGACTCCCTGCATTGATAAATTCATATCATTGATTTTATCAAAAATATCTGCCAAATAGCATAGCTTGAGAAGCCATAAATTATCTTGAAAATAATCGGCCAAATTCGAATTTTGCTCTGTTAGAAATATAAGAACTTCATCTTTTAAAGTTAATAATCGTTTCAAACTTCGACCTTTTGATAGCCACCTAACTTCAGCATGTAACAATAAACTTGTATAATCCGAATCCATATCAATGCACAAATTTTTAAACAATCGACTATTAAGTGCTCGACTTTTAATAAAGTTAATGATTTTGACTGCATCAAAAAACACAGTGTTTAATTCTGGTGCAATTTTTTTAACAACAAGTGCCTCTCGGTGAATCATACAATGTGTAAATGTAATATGATCATTTCCAGCTTTAACAAATGCTGTAAAACCAAGATCTTGTCCGGTCATTGCTGCAGCACCGTCCGTGCACACACCAACACAATTTTTCCAATTTAATCCTTCTTTTTCAAAAAACTCATTTACTTTTTTATATATATCTTTTCCACGAGTATGACCTTCCAGAGGACGACAAAACAGTATATCTTCATGAATGCTTCCCTCATAAATATATCTTACAAAAAGTAACAACTGTGCCATTTTTGAAATGTCTGTCGACTCGTCCAGTTGTATTGCAAACTTTGAGCTGTCTTTAAGCCTCATAAGAAGCTGTTGAAATTGATCATTGCTAATGTCTGAAATTCTTTTGGACACAGTGTCATTTGATAATGGAATTTTACTAATTTCAGCAGCATACTGTTTTCCATGAACAATTTCAGACATTCTTATAGCTGCAGGTAGTAAAAGTTGCTCTCCAATAGTAAAAGGCTTTTTCGTTTTTGCTATCAAATACGAAACTTCATACGATGCCAATAGATATTTATCATTCAAAGTAACATACTTCTCCAAAGTGTTCTTTTCTTTATTTGATGTTTGCAAAAGACGCTCAAAATATTCTACTGGCTTTTTTGATAACGTTGCATGTTTAGTATTCAAATGTCGTTGCAGTTTTGACGGTTTCATGCTTTCTGCAGCCAAAACTTCTTTGCAAATTAAGCACACTGGTTGTTCTTCATTGTTGTGAGAAGAGCATGTGAAGCCATACTGCAAATATGATTCGTCATATTTTCTTTTTTTTGTTTTGCTAGAAGTCGGATTTGAAGCACTGCAACTTGGTTGTGACGGCGTGGCAGACTTATTAGTTGGAATTTTAATTAGCCATTTATCCATGATGGTTAAATAATAATAAATAATTAAACAAAATGTAGTTGAACTTTAACTAAATAATTAAAAACACCAACTGAAAATTACACAGTAAATACACACATGTCACTACGAAGACAAAGCTGAGTCCAAACTGAAGTACAAACAGAAAAATAACTACACTCGAATCTTTACCAGTGCAATGACAACAAATTACGATCAGATCAACCCCGACGCATGGCGTGTTCAAAGTGTGCAGCGCACAAAGGCACCGTATCACAAAGACGCCGAAAAAGAAGCTTTCATTTAATTTTTTTTATTATTCTTTTATAAAAATAATATGCCGATTCGCCTAGCCTAGCTTGATTATGCTTCCGTATTGTATGTGTAAGCTGTAAGGCGACACGGCGTCTGGGTACTTATAATCACCAAGTTATCTTGCAAACACTGACGCCGGCGGCCAGACATCAATGTCGAACGTTCAGTTGAAAATCGAGGAGCGCGTTGTATTTATTATTTTAAATGCTACTTCCATATTTTCATTTATAGGCCCTACATAACAGTTTTGCATTGCCACTTTTTTCAAAAAATAGTTATAATAAAACTACAATAGTATTTTGTATGATTTTTATTTGTATTTATATTTGTACGTAGTGTGTATACTAATTTTAAAATTTTATTTATAATGATTGAAAAGTATCAGATCTTTGCGACCCCCCTTTCAGTAGTCTCGCGACCCCCCTGGGGGTCGCGACCCACAGTTTAAGAAGCCCTGCCATAGATCATCAAATGTAAATGGAATGTTTAATCCATTTCACAAGCCTCCAATAAGAAATGAGACACTTTCTACCTCAACTACAACCAACTTATACCTCATAAACTCAGGACAGTAGGATAATGTAAGGGAGACTGACCTAAAAGACTTTCCATCACATCAATTGGCACAGTGACAAGGATGCAGTTGCTTTCAAGTCCAATCGACAGTGGTGATTGCCCTTATCTACACAAGGCCCGTACTTTTCTCCAAACAACTAATGATGGAGTTATACGAGAAATGGTATCGACATAATTCAGCAATGATTTCCGCTTAGTACACTGAAACACTCGATGGCATACAGCCCTCACATCGCTGAAGAGTTGAGCATTTCTGTCACAGGCCTATGATTGAAATTACGGTAAGCCCTGCCTGCAACAATCCTGTAATGCACTACTGCATTCTTCGTTCCACCAAGCAACAGCAGGCCACCTTGGTTTTCCAGATGTTAGAGGGATGTATTTACTTGCGCTATCGAGTATCAGGTGTGTAAAGTTGGAAAGTTAGTGGATCTTCCTACCACTCTCATCATATTGGCTAAATGAATCTTTGTACCCAATCCAGTCTGCTTCCCCAATCGCCCATCTGTGTAGCTGACTCTGAGGCAGATCACTATTACTGACCAAGATAACCAGTCTGTAATCGCTTCCAAAAAAGGTTTTGGAAACATGCTAGGGAAGACATGGAATTTAGGGATGGTGAACAAAACAAGAGATTGATGCAGAAAAATGTACTTGAAGAAAATTACATAAAAAAAAAAAATATGAACCATCTCAATAAGCAAGATCTAAGGTCTACCTCAGTCGATCCACTACAGTTCCTCAAAAAGAACATGATGATGAGCACCATGAATAGTGATAGGTGTTGAAATCACTGACTTTTAAGCAGAGCAAAGGAATCTGTGAAAACAGATTTGTCAGATCATCTTCACTGGCATCGGAATTTGAGGACCACTGAAAAATTATTTGGAACTGCCATATGGTTCCTACGAGTACCAGCAATTTAACAAACCACTCAGCAGAGTGTGTACATAATGGAACTAGGGTTGTGTGCAACTGGATTCACCCTGGTGCTCAGAGGACATTGTTTAAGATTCACTAAATAGTGCCATCCATCCACTTGCACAATAGTATCTACCTTGGGTTATGATTGCATTTCATAAGGTGTCACAACACCAATGAATATAAATGTAAGAAGAAATAGTTTTCTTCTTTTGTGAAAGTTTATTTCATTATTGTAGAATCATATTTTCATACCTTCTGTTCTGTCTTGAATATATAAAAATGGACATAACTCCAAGAAAGGGTTAGAAAATTTTTTTTTTCTTTCTGTACATAACAGTTTGACACAATGATTAATAGCTTCTGAGTGCTGTATTTTGGACTAGTTACAGAAAATGCTATTTTAAAATAATTTAAAAAACTGGTTCTTTTTCACCTCAAACAAAAGGCAAATTTGGTCGTAAAAGAAACACTACTCCAACACAGGATCAGATATTAGTGAGAAAAGGAAACTTGAACCTAAATTATCTGCTGTGGACTTAAATTGAGAATTAGAAACCAGTGGAACAGATTTACAAGTGACAACTGTTAGACATCAACTTCTCGCAGCTGTATGGAAGCTTATTAGCCAACTAAAAGGCAGCTTTTAACACAGCAAATGCAAAAAAGGGCTTTTTGGGCCAAAGCTAACTGGGCCATAGAAGACTGGAAAAATGTTATATTTTGGACAAGTCACATTTTCAAATTCAGGTGCAAAGGGTTCTATAAGTTAGAAAGCATCAAGTGAAAATACATTACCGGCTCATGTCCAAGAATCAGTTAAATTCTCCAGTAAAAATGTTTTGGGGTTGTTTCACATTTGAAGGCCTTTATTCATTACTTTCAGTAGACGGTGGGTTGAAAAGTGATGGATATATCAAGATTCTGAAGGAAAGGGTTGTGACAACTTCAAAACAAATTTCTACAAGGCAACAGCTTTCCAACAAGATTTTGATATCATGCCATACTGCCAAAAAAGTATTTGGAAAATATTTCAAAGAACAAAACATTAAGTGCTCCCATGTCCAGAAAATCCCCAGACTTAGCCCAATTGAAAACCTTTGGGTAATAGTTAAAAAACAACTTAAGAATGAAATGTACCACAAAAATTTACCTCATTAAAGCAATTATATAAATATAATAAGCAGTAATATAATTATAATGATAAAAGTATTATCGGTGTGGTTTTATGATAAGAAATTTAAAAAAAATGTATAGTACACTTGTTGAATCTATGCCAAAATATGAACGCAAAGTGAATAAGATTAAAAGACATATTAATTACTAGACATTCATAAATTACACACGTATGTTTTCCCTATATAAAGCTACTTTTTATTAAATAAAATCTATGCTCAGATTAATTTGTATGTTACTCTAAGTACCACCTATTTTTTGAAACAGACCAAGAGTGTTAATTGATAAATTTATATATAACTGATAGAAATGTACAGTTCAAACTGTTGCACTTTATGTCTCTACTGATATAATGCATTAACCTTGTTCTTTGTTTCTAACTTTTAAATTTTAGTATTCTGTACTTAACATCTGAAAAAAGATCTGTTTGATGTGCATTGAACAGTTGTCATATTTAAATAAAACTTGTGAAAATAAAAAACATATATTTATAATTTCCAATTTTTTTTTAAATTTCTTTTTCTTTAAAATTCAATAAGGCTTATCTTGAACTCTATTTATATCAACAAATATTGACCAGACATAAGAAATACTAGCTTACCTGTAACAATGCAGTAGCCATGCTCTCGCCCTCTGCAATGTCATAAAGACGAGGAAATGAAAGACCCAATTTCTGTCCTCGATAGAAACCTAACTTATGAGGTTTATAACCAGGTAAATGTGTTACACCTTCCCAGTCTTCTTCTAATGGTGTTCCCAGAATCTGGTGATAAAAATTAATTAATAACAACTGAAAAAGACAGTTTTAAAAAGTTTTTAAAATAGATTTTACAGTTTACAATTGTTTATTACTTTACATCAAATTTTATGTACAACTTATTATTGAAGTTATGCAGTTAAATAAAGGTAGTAATAAATATAGTAGAAATAAATATATTTTATAGTAATAAATCTATCAGTAGTTTTATGTAAATATTAATGAAAAAATAATTTTTAACTGATTAAAAGCATTTCTCTACTCATTGTAATCACACAATGTCATGTCAGTAGAGTATAAAGTTTTCAGTTTACAATTTCAAACAAAATAAGGTATGGTACTTTTTTTTTACTTGATAATTTAATTTACCACAGAAGCTTTGAAGCTTGTAAGTGGGAATATGGAAATGGAATATTTTTGCATATGAAAATGATGCCAATCACGATTTGAACCTAGGATTCCCGGATGAAAGTCTGAGATGCTACCATTCCATCACTGAGATCACCGAATTAATTGGAAAAATGGAAATACACATGTGAAAGTAACTTAACTGTTACACCTATTACATTCTTTCACATTTAAGTATATAGGTGCTACATTTTGTACATAGCATTTATTACACTTACTAGCTTCAAATTTACTTTAATTAATTAAAATGTTCATCATTAATAGTTATATACTTCTTTTTTGTTTGTTTTTGGCTTGCTTAACACACTATACCATAAAATCCTCTACTTTATTCATTCAATACTATAATAATTCTTATCTGATGCAAGTCAAATTTTTATCAGTTATTTTAAATGTCTAAATGTATGGTTGAATTAATCTGGGAACACCTACATAAAATTTAGAAATCAAGAAAAAATGGGAAATTTTTTATTAAAAGTAATTATATGAAATTTACAACATATGTATGCTGTCATACTAGACAACAGGGAGACCTGGACTACTTTTTAGATCTCTTTTAATACATCTGTTACTCTATGACTATGGTTATAAGTTTAAACAATTTTCAATTTTTGTACTTTGAAAATTCACATAGATAGGCAAGAGATGATTCATCTAATCCCCTCAATTTCTCAATCAATCACCAAAAGGGATAAATTCACAGTCATACTTGACATATTTTAGTCTGGCTTGGAAATAATTTTAGATAAATAATCATTTTAATAAATGCAATTATCTTTCATTTCAACAGATATTCTCGTTTAGGAATGAGTGAAAGATGTCTGTATACATAATAATACTGGTTAACCATAAACAGAAACAAATATTTATTGTCAACTGATTTAATCTGGCAACATCTGATTTTCTAACAGTGAAAAATTTTCAGATGGAATATAGGTAATGTAATAGAAAATCTGTAGATAAAAGATCCTCTCTGCTTTTATTTTCTACTGTTTTTTAACAGATATTTGGTTTTGTAAATGCCACATTTAATAGTTTTCATATGCACTAGTCCCAACTTCGCCAACAGAACTCCAATACACCAAATGTTCATCAATCTCATTTTCAAATTTATATATAGCTGGATTGTGAAATTTGGTGCAAAAGAAAACAATTCTCACTATGCCCTGGCACTCATATTATCCACAGTGGCACTGAAATTTAAGAAAAGGCAATAGTGAAAGGCCTTAACTACAATGTGCCCAATGGAACTCAGAGACTGTTAAATTTCATCAAAAAGAAAATTGATAGTGAACAAAACATTTGAAAAATACATATTATTCAATACTGTTCATAATTGAAGTTTTCCAAAATATGAAAGTAAAATTCATTTTGCTACTCCTCTGAAAATTCAAAAACCCAGAAAACAAACAATAAAAAACAAAACCATAAAAAATATAAAATTTAAAAAACCTAAGATTACGAACAGTTTAGGTACACCAAAGCCTTCAATGAGGTCAGAATTGTTTTATTTTAAATGAACATTTTTCCAAACCTTTTCTTCATAAAAAAAATTACCAACTTTCCTTTTGTTTATACAACATAGGTGTGGTATCTGGTAACTACTTTAAACATAATGTTATAGAAATATATAACTCATAAATTCTAATACTTTTGAAGTACTTTAATTTCATGAGTGGTCTTTGATGAGTTTTAAAATAAATAATAGAAATAACTTCATTTAGTCTCAGTTACTGAAAAGAATCATTTTACAAGTATTCCATTAAAATCAAACCAGTCATTTTGGAATTATGTACCATCCACACCTATTAGCTTCTGCACAGTCAGATAAAAAATACATTAACAATTACTTAATTAAATAGCAATCACTTAATCTGTGTAAAGTAAAAAAGCTACACATAATATTATATTGCTGTAAATTACATTATAAGAGGATTTATAGTTTCAATCTGATAAATTATAAGCTAATGGCCAACATTAGTCATTGCTCAACTATTTGAGGGGACTTTTAAAAAATAACTTCTTTTAAAAGTAAATTTCCCCTACTAAATGATTAATCCTGATTCAATTAGCAGCCAGTTCCCTTATTTTAATGGCTATCTTTCACATGCGTAGTAATTTAAAAGTATTAGAATCAGCATTTAAAAGTTTCTATTTATTCTTCTTCTTTATTCTCAATTTAATTTTCAGTTCATGAAAATTAAATTTAACATTACACCATACTACTAGATAAGTTTATTAATTTCTACTAACTTTTCTGTAGTTTTCAAGAAATGACTCAAGAGATGATCACTCAGTTCAAAATAAATGATTTGGTCATTGCAAGTTTCAAAACCATCAGTAATTGAAAGTTAAAAATAAAAAGAATGATGATTAAAAAATACCACCAGCACCAAATAAAAAATTACTGAAAAATTGCTTCTGAACAATAATATTACAATAATGGTATTGTAATATTATTGTTCAGAAGCAATTAAGAAGATTTAAAACTGCAGTATATGAATTTAATATTATGATAAATATACTGTAAATTTTTCTTTTAACTCATTTGATCAACTTTTAATTATTGCAAAACTGCAGAATTATAATCTTCTGTAGACCATAAAGAATTATTTTTTAAAAGAAACTATTACAATTTATTCAAAGAATATGATAAAATAAGAACTTTTTTCATTTAAAGATTGTCCCATTGTAACTTGCCATGTGGCAAATGTAAACATATACATAAAAACAAAAGTCATTTACTACTTTAAAATGAAGTAAATATTTTTATTTTCTGAAATTAATAACACTCTTACTTATCTTTACAAAATTATTAAAATATTATATACATTATTCAAAGAGAAAGAAAGAGTGAGAGTACCTACCTTAAATATCTTATCCAATTGATCGTATGTTTCTCGAACACCGGGAAAGGTGGGTACACCAGTAATCATTTCAACAAATATACATCCAACACCCCACATGTCGAGTGAGGTTGAATAATCAGTTGAACCTAAAAGGACATCAGGTGGCCGATACCATAGTGTGACCACCTCATGACTATATGTATGGGAAGGAACTGATTTTGCACGTGCTAATCCTAAAAGGGCAAAAGAAAATAAAATAATACATAACTGAAGTTTTTAAAGTTCTAAATATTCAGTTTTCTGAACATATACATCCAAAACTGAAAATTAACTTTTATTAAATAATCTATATATATAAAATACAATTTTCGTTTTGTATGTGCCCTAATAACTCAAAAACTACTGAATTGTTTTCACTGAAAATTTCACAATTCATTATTATTTGTCCTGGGAATGTTTACATGTAATAGTTTCATAATATTTAATAATATAATAATTTAATATTTAAATTAACCCTTTTAGTGCCAACCTTTTTTGTGATTACCTTGTGAAAATTGTCAGGGGTGTTTTTATATGAAATACATGTTTACACAAAAACAATCATATCTTGAGTTAATTTTAAGATATAGCTTTAACTTTATAATAATTTATTCAGAACAGACCAAACAATGTACATATTTTGTTGGACATGCAACTATTTTCAAATAAAAAATAAAAAATGAAAAATATACTTATGGAAAAATTTGTTTTTTTTTATAATTTTCAACCATTTCAGAGTGGTAGAAAAAATATTTACATATTATCAACTAGTCCACCAGATAGAAAAACATGTTTTTACTTATACTACTTCAGTTTTATATGTATTATAAGAAATTTTTTTTTGAAATCCTAAATGAAACACTCAAATAAACAGTCTGAAGTGTAGAGATTTCAGAAACGTTCTAAAATTCATATGAATCTAATTGAATTCTAAAATATTAAAATTAAAAGCACTAATAGTTGTTTATGGTAATAAAAAAAAACAAATAAACTGCACAATTAAAATAAACAGAACATAAATGACAGCGTGACTGTAAACAAACAAGCAAGGCCAAGACAACTTACAGTGCTGCCAATACAACACGACTTTTTTTTTTTTAACCTCTGGGACCGTTAAATATTACTTAAGAGGATGAGATGAATGACAATTTTTGTAGTTTGTGAAAATGCCATGCCTGACCGGGATTCGAACCCGGGACCTCCGGATGAAAGGCCGAGATGCTACCATTCGCGCCACAGAGGCCGGCAATACAACAGGACTATCTATGAGAATATTCACTTACACTAACCCTATTTCTACACTGCAATTTTTTTTTTTTACAATATGTTCTAACTTAAACTAGTAGATATTTGATACTTGATACTACTTGTACATATAAGGTCTATCCAAAAAGTGTCTAACCACAGGCTGAGCAGGAAAAATTGCTTACCTGTTAACATTCCAATTCTGTTCTCCTTCAAAGTACTTCCTATGTCACTCCACATCAAATCCAGGAATTCTTCCATCTTTGAAAATATTTCTGGAAGTCCCTCTTTCATCTCTTCTGTTACATTCTTATTGGCTCTTGCATCGAGATCCTTTCATCTTCAGCTTGGAGAAAAACCAGAAATTATAGAAGCCATATCTGGACTATAAATAGTTTGTAATCCTGGAGAATACTATGAGTAACAGAGATATCCTGGATCAGATACGAAGAAAGGGTAAGAATACTTTTATGATGTTCCTATTATATTAGTTGTGTTATTTCCATTTGTCTGGTTTCTCACTCTGAACTACTTAATGAAGAAAATACAGAAACTCTTGATAATACTTTCTGATAAAAGTATAAGTGGTCTTCCATGATTCCATACTTTGTTAATACCTAGAAGTTCAGCATGTTGAAAACCCACCAGTGAGTGGGCTGCTCACTATCTACTGAAGTTTAACCAATTTTAAACAATTATACCATTTATGTATACTCCATAACAACATTAATAAAATTCTGTTGAATTTCATACCGTGTTTAGCCACTTTAATCCAGACACTTAACCAGAATCCGGAATTTTTACCAGAATCCAAATACTTTACCACATAAAAAATAAGGTTAAACCAGATCTCTAATGCTGTTCCTTATTTCAGTCACATATTTTTTAGATATCATTTTGCTATCCTTTAAATTAACAAATTCATATGCATTTTACATATGTTAGCAACATTCTTTATTTTTTATTACAGTTTAAAATCATGATTTGCATGTTTTTGTGTTGTACCACTTTATAATCATATTAAACTATTTTATATTTCCTCCAAGATGCCTGACTGCCCAATCAGGTGTAATCCATTATAAATGACCATTCAATACTATAAATATTACAAGATGATAATTATAGCTATTGATAACATAAACAATAAAATAAAGAATTCGTTTTCATGAAAAAATTTTACTTGGAAAATAGGTAATCAATACAAAAAAATAGTATCCAGCAAAGAGGGGATTACAGATCATATAAATATAGCAGTTAAAAAATTTAGAAGAATGCAGGTGAAATCCTACAAAGTATCCTTGAATTATTAATGTTACCTAATTTTGAAATAACTTGCAGTTATCATATTCATTAGGCTCTTGATTATTAATTTAAAAATTTTCAAATACATTGAAAATTGAATGATAAATATTTTTAAAAATCAATATATCTTTGTCAGAAATGTTGTAGCATCAATGTTACGCGACATGAGATATCTTCCTTATAAATGTCCAGAATTTATTTATGAAACTATCTACTACAGTCAACTGAAATTAACTGTGTGAAGGAACAAAAAACCCAATGTAGAGAATATGTAACATCAGATGTTACACAGCAATTAGAAAAAAAAGCAACTAAGCACAGTACTAAATGAGTTTGATTAAAACAAGCATGCAGGTATAGTAAAAATATAATGATAAGTAGTTCTAAGTTGTTAAAACAATCCACAAAAAAAAAAAAAAAAATAACAAATTCAAACTAACTAAAACCTTAATACATGATATTGTTTCATAAAGTAACTCCTAGCTCAGGAAGATATCTAGCAAGTTCAATTATACGATAACTTATACACTCTTACAAAATTTTTGTTAATAATTGAATAAAATGATGAAAAATTAGAACACTAAAAGTAAAATCAAATGAAAAAAAAAAACAACAAAAAATCTTTAACCCTAGCTTATATGTTGCAACAGTTATTTCATTAATCACTATATACTCAAACTTGCACAGATATGCATAAAATTAATAATTATATGAATACATTAATTAAAAATTAAAAAGTAATGCAAGTACTATAAACAAGAATCATACCAAAATCGGCAAGTTTGAGCTCTCCAATCTCACTAATCAAAAGATTCTGTGGTTTGACATCACGATGCAGAACTCTGCGTTTATGGCAGTAAGCTAGACCACGAAGTAACTGGAAGAGGAATAACCGAACATTTGCGTAATTTAATCCCCCACCATGCCTTTCCATATACTGTGATAGATCTGTGTGCTGTAAAAAAAAATTAGATACAAAATCAAAGCACTGGTGCTTTATGCTTGTATTTTAGATATTAAATACAAAATGCAATTTCTTATTATATATAATTTTGCTCATCTAAAGAGTAACACCAATTAGGTTTTATGAAATAGCCACTTTATGAAGTCATTGTCGAGATCTCTTAAACAACCTCCTGCTTAATACTTTACAACACTAATACTTAATTATATTTTACATTGTTCTGTAAGACTACATAAATTATCGAACAAGTTCATCAAAAGTAAGCATGTGCTCACATAATGCATGCATATGTGATCTAACCCAACCATCTTCTGAATAGCATTGTTCCAGACAGAAGAACCTTATTGTAAAATTTTATAAAAATCAGAAAACACTTAGCTAAAACTGCATAATAAACACATGGTTATAATGAAAAAATGTGGCTTATAACAGGATCTCACTTGGCTTTGATAGTGTAAAAGCATTTTTAGAATAAAATAGTTTTAAACTTATTGTAAATTAAATCATCACAGTTACCAATAGGTACTTGAAGCCCTACCAAAGGCAGCGGATTCAAATAATGTTGTTTTACAGACCTTCAAAAATTTAATTGTTCCATTTCTTATTTTAAATTGTGAGTAAATAATTCTGTTCAAACTACAAGCAAATATTGTTTCACGTAAAGGAATTGAAATAATTTTACATTTAAAAGGTTCCCAAAAGTCTCGTATTTCCTTCTTCTTACAATAAATCTAGATATAGATTTATTTAAATAAATAAAAAAAAATAATATTCAATACATAACTCAGAATAATCTTATTATTATAATAAGAAAACTGGAGAACTCTTGGATGTATCCTAAAATTTAAAAATAGAAACCAGAAATTCAAAAAGTAAAACAAATTAAAAAAGAATTAAAAAGCACTTTTATTTAAATGATATAAAAAATAAAATTTGTTCATCTCTTCAAAGAATATTGATTTCATGTGATTAAAATAAAAGCAATGAGTACTCATCATTACAAATAGTAAAGTATTTTTTTGTAATGTTAAAATCTCATTGAAACATTAAATACTTTTGACTTTTAAATTATACAACTTGTAAAAATCTAACTAATATGGCATGTATAATCAAGCAAAGTTTCTTAGTAATTATGTGACTTCTATATGCTTGAAAAGTGACTAAAAAATACAACCAAACTCATCTCATCACACAGTATTACTAAACAAGTTATAATTTTATTATATCTTATTACAGATTGTCTTCAGTAATCAATGTTGTACATTTTGTGTTATTATGTAAGGAGCTAATACTCCTTTAACACGTTCGCTGCTGTTCCGGTCCCTGATGCTAGGAAAGGTTATTCAATCAAGTGCAATGTTAAAATTGCTTGCCTTGATGGTAACGTGTTTCCCATCTCCAGGGTGCAGAACATATCTTAGTAATAGTGGGGCTCTGTCGTAGGGTACAGGAACACAGCTGATACTTATAACACTATCTAGTGAATCAAGTTATACTTTTCTGCTATGTTTAGTTTACAAATTTGTTTTTTAGGTTATTTTTGGCTTATTTTAATATAGTTTGTGTCACCAGCGTCTGGAGTAGCAATGGCAATGAATTTAGTTTTCCTAACACTAGAGTCCAGAACCACACTAATAATTATGGGAATAACCAGAATCAATTTGTAAATAAATTCACTTTTTACCTTTTAAGAAATAAAATTAAAATAGTTTAAATGCAAAATAATACACAACAGTACAAAATAAGTAAATAAGATAAAAGTAGAAATATTTCTAGTATATTTAGTTTATAATACTTAATTCTATCGTTTGTTGTTAATTTTTTTTTTCTTTTCGAATAGCCGATTTAGAGGGCACACTTAATCAACTTTTTAGCCCATGCTTCTTTCATTTTTCTAGAGTGGTGTTCTTTGCCTTCTTGAGTCCATTTTCTCCCTCTTCTACAAGTGAGTTTTTTCCTCTCCTGAAACTCTAATTCCTGTATTGTTTTTCTGAATGTTGCTCTGTCCTTTAAAATGTCTGAGTCTATTGAATTGTTTACTAGGTCATTGTCTATTTCATTAAGCCAGGTTATCTTGTTCTTGTGAGTGTTTAGTAGGGTGAAGATCTGTTTTGTTAGTCTGGTGTTCTCCATTCTGTATATGTGTCCATAGATTTGCAGTCTAAATTGTTGTTAATTTAATTTTATTCTATTATTCTTACAATAATTTATTAATTACATTCTAAAAAATACTGTATAAATAATTCAAGAAGGGTGAAGATCTGTTTTGTTAGTCTGGTGTTCTCCATTCTGTACATGTGTCCATAGAATTGCAGTCTAAAGTGTTGTTAATTTAATTTGATTCTATTATTCTTTCAATAATTTATTAATTACATTCTAAAAAATACTGTATAAATAATTCAAGAAGGGTGAAGATCTGTTTTGTTAGTCTGGTGTTCTCCATTCTGTACATGTGTCCATAGAATTGCAGTCTAAAGTGTTGTTAATTTAATTTGATTCTATTATTCTTTCAATAATTTATTAATTACATTCTAAAAAATACTGAATAAATAATTCAAGAATTAAAAAACAAAAAATCAAGTAATATAAAAATTAATGCTAGACTGTAAAATTCATTCAACAGGAAGATAAATATTCACAAAAAAACCCTTAAAATCGCTTATCTGTTGCTATAAAATTTTATAGAATGATTGAAAGAATTACGTTAAAGAAAAAAACAGCTGCACTAAAGTGAATTTTCAGTTAACACTAAATGCAAGGTACGTTCCAGTCTTCCAGAGACCAGGACAGCACTCTGTAAAATGTGATTAAATAATTCCGCAGCAAACATGTTAATAGAAAGTGTCTAGTCATTATTTTTTTTATTTTTATTATTCAACTTGTTCATCTAACATTTGCTGAACTGTTAAAACCATTTGTAATAATGAGCACATCATACCTTTATTTTCAGTCATAAAGAATGAACAATATGTTGACAGCTAAAAAAAAAATTAATTTTTGTACATTAAATAAATGTTCTTAAAGACATTTTTAATGTATACATTTATTTTCTACGAGCAGATACAAATGCTGAATAAAATCTTTCGTATTCTAATCATAAAAGCCATAATGAATTTAAATTCAAAAATTTAAGTCAAACATTTAATGTAAGGGGATAAAAAATCGTCTAGAGAATTTAATTTAAGACAATGAGCTGGAGTTGTAACTATTCTCTACGCAGATTAAGGCCAATCTTTTTTTTATGTACAAGAAATTATCATGTGAAAAATGGATCTGGTTGGGATTTGAACCCAGAATCCACTAGATGATAAGTATAAATTTTAACACTCCACCAAGGTAGCAGCAGGGTTAAATAAAAGCATTTTAACAATAACAATGAATCTAGCGCTTGATTACTGTTACAGCATGCTATTTTCTTGGTCCCCATGTATTACACTTTGAAACTAGGAGAAAATATTTCTGAAATGACTGATCACTATAATTATTTCTTAGCTAATAAGACTGAGATTTCAATTCCAGTTATATTTTTATCGATGATTACAAAAACAATAATATATATATATATCTAACTACCTAAAAAGCAGTGGAATATTTGATTACATTAATAAAAGTAAACAAATCATCATTACTTACAACATATTCAAACACAAATGTAAGTGTCTCTCTAGTATGAACAATATCATGTAGAGTGACTATGTTGCAATGCTTCAATTCTTTTAACAATGATGCTTCTCTAATTGCAGTAAACGGCGCACCCTCTTCTTCTTGCAGTCTGATCTCCTTTAAGGCCACCACTTGGTTTGTCAAGCTACATAAAAAAAAAAGTCTTAATAAAACCAAACTTAGTTGTTTAATAAAATCCACATGTACTATTAGAAATAACAGCAAGCCTATACTGAATGCAAAGTCGTTCAAAGATGATAAACTTGACAAATAATCTATAACTACTAATACTTGTTACTACTAATTTATCAAAAACAGCCTTACAATTCTGATAAAAATCGTTTTGCTATTCTGTATGAAATATAAGAAAATATTTTTGCAACTTGCATTTAGAAGCCGAAACCAATTTTCCATTAAATTTTCCTAATTTTGAAAACCCATGATTTTCAAGAAAATTCTATGATCCTAAGATTACAGTATAGTTCTTGAACTTATACCTAAAAATTAAGCAGTCTTGAGTTTATTTATTTGAATATTCTGAGCTCATAAATATAAAGAAAATTACTTCATAAAAAAATAATTTTTTACCAAAAAATAAATTAACTCACTTGCTATAGCCCTTGAAGACGGTTGCATAAGACCCTTCTCCAAGCTGCTCCAGTTTTATGTAGGCTTCCGATTTCCCAAACGGAGAATCCCCCTAAAAAAAAAAGAATGTTAACAGTGTTCAAAAGAATATGAAATTTATCATTTGAAATAAAAAATTAACAGTATCTACAGAAGTTGGTACAAACCATTATAAGCTTTCAACTTTTGGACTTCCTACACTACCTTTGGCTATTAATTCTTTCTAATTATTTGTTGTTAGATGGAATACATGTAATAGTTGTAGGTGATCTAAGTTGAGTTAACAATTACTTATAAAAAAATAGCATAGTCATTCTTAACAATAATAAGCATTCCATGACAAGATTACTCGAAAAGTGAGAAGGGAAGTATTTCTTTTTTGTTTTCTTCAGCTAGTTGAATATTATATTACTACACAACACTCTACTCTGGTAGGCATTTTGTGAATTTTAGGTGATAATCATCCTCATTTTGTTCACCGCAGAACCAGTGGACATCATTACTATAACAGAAAGCAACTCAAACTGATGCTTCCTATATCTGTAGCTCTTGGAAAGAGTGGGACAGTAAAAATAAAATAAAAATATTAATACATTTCTTTCCATTGTGAAACAGTACTTTATGTGATTGCTTAAACATGTTAAGAGATTTGAAAGCCAGCACATTTTAAAAATCTTGCAGAAGTGAAAAATATAAGGTCTGAACAGGATTTAAATCTGGAACCTTCCTAGTGAAGGAGGATAGGCTACCATTCATATCAGAAGTCATGAAATGTGTAATTTTAGTCATAAAACTAATTTCAATTGTAGTAAAATTGTTTAAAAAATGTATGAAGAGCAATTAAAAAAAATTCCTGAATGGAAATGGTTTAAAATACCAGAAAGTTTTTTTTTAAATATTAAGAAACTAACCAGTTACCCCAAAATATTAGTTTTATAAGAAAAGATCTAAATTTTTCAACTGGTTCAGTCACTTCTCTAATAAATTATACAATAAAATCCTTCTCAAACAACACTTTTGATCTGATGTATGGAGAAAACTGTAATTAATACAATATTGATTTGACTAATCAATTTCAGTTTGTTTTTAAATCCTATGTAAGATTGTAAAACATATTACTTTGATAATCTGATGATTCTGCACTTCAGAAATGTCTGACGGTGATATAGCATTCTTGGAAATTAAAAGACAAGAAGTAAAAATAAAATACCAACTGAAGCTACATTTAATAACTTATTTCTAAAACCTTCAAGTTAAATAAAGCTGAGAACGGTTTCCCTGCAAACTGTTCATATTTTTAGTGGCTAATGATTATACCACACAATGGTAATTAAATAAATAAATATAACCTTAACAGGTGTACTAACCTTTAATAAGCAAAAGATGATATCTTACGATAAATTTAAGAAAAGTAAATACTGAAATTTGAACATAAGAAGAACACTATGTTAACAGATTACATATATTTATTTTATTTCATCACATAAATAAAAATATAAGTTTAAAAAATTAATAATAACCTAACACACCAAGAAGAAAAATAAAGTTTAATATGCACCATTAATATATTATATTTTCCTTACATGTAATTAATTACTTCTGAAAACCTAGTGATACTGGACAGCATGATCTACAATAATTGTGCTGGTCTATATGCAGTTATTGTCCCAGGTTTTAAATATAGCTGAATAAATTGAGATTAAATTATTATAAAAAAAATACATATATACCTTTCCTGCAGTTCATCAAACAAATTTAAAGGCCATTTATAAAGGTTGGATAATAATTTGTAAAAAAAATATCACAGTGAATGGTTGATTTTTTGCACCTGACACATTTTAAAATAAATATTTTATTAAACGTCACATTCTTCCTACACATCTTATAATTTTACCTTGCATTATTTAAATTCATCTACAAAGGAAACATTTCAGTGAATATTTCAATACTGATCAAAATAACAGCAGATTGTAAATTTTTACAGATTTTTAAAAACTGTTAATTTGGATTTAAATTCCCATATAGCCGTTTTGCAAGTTTTTATAACCACACCCTTAATTTTCACCCTTGATTTACTCCGCATATGGAAAGGATGTTTGCAAAAGTAATGGTTGAATATTGTATTGTCACCCGACCTTAGTAACTGTGCAAAATTTCATCAATAGGCAATGTCAGGAAGTTTGTTAAATTAAGATGCAATATTTGAGGACAAACATGAAAAAAATTGAAAAAACACTGTGAGTTAAAATAAAGCAAGTAATAACATCACAATGGATATTAGCTAAGTTAACAGAATCTGAAATTATATCAAATTTCTGCTTAGATAGCATTATAGCAAATGAAATATTTGGCCCGAAGTGGACTCTCAGGGCTCAGGTCAGCCCAGCCAAATCCCGGAGCCAGCTCAGGAGCTCCTCAGGGCTTTCCAGGGCCAAATACATCAAAATATTGTCACATAGTGAAAAATTAAAATGGAGAAATCTGTTGATTACAAAAGTTAATTTTTGAAAATATATATTTTATAATTTCATTTATTTATCAATTTCATTAATTAATGGTTAAAAAGCAGGAGATAAATTTAAAGTACCGATTTAAGTTATTGTTCTTTAAAAATGGAGAAAAATAGAATTTTTGTTATTTTTCGCTTAGAAAGTTCACTAAGAATTTTTAGCGATTCTAAGAATTCTTCAAGCTCTTTCTAACCTCTTTTTGGTTCTAATATAGTAAATGTGTTTTGATAAAATTATTTTGATGAAAATTAAAGTTTTGGTTGTTGTTTCTGAAAGCTATTTTATAACGGTTTTTTATTTTGCAATGGTAGCAGCTCAGATGTCAACAGGAGTACAGTTCATGTACGCACTTGCACAACAGTCACCCCCCCTGCCACACAGTTTTCCCACCATAGCAACACTGTGGCTCCAATAAAACAGCGTGCACAAGAATGAAATTTTAATTCATTGTCGACCACCTCCTGGAGAAGACCAACAAGAAGAAGAAGTAGAAGTAGAAGATGATAATGGAAGAAGTTCCCTGGCTGCCTCAACACACAGGACCTCCCAGCAGATGCCAACATCCCCGCCGGAGCAGCAAGCCTGGCCGGCCTGTCGAGGGAGCCACTGGAGCGGGTGCTACCTTCCCACTCCAGCTCCCTGAGCTTCAATCGCCCTGGCCGGCAAACTCAGCAGCAGGAGTGAGGGATCACTTGGGGAGAACTGCCTTGGCTGCACCGGCAAAAGATAACCGACACTGACCCAACACTGCAGGGCTCTGGGGGCCACCACTGCCACGCTGTAGTAGGAACCCAACTGTCGCTGAGAGGAAGCCCGGTCTGATTTCAATGGTCAAGCCGCAACTCCCCGACTACAGCCGAGTTGACTTCACTGGAGACCAGCTTCCAAACCCAACAACTTTCTAGGAACTAATGACAAAAACAGCCCTTTTCAAGGCTACCACAAGGTTATAAATTACAAGCTGTTGAAGCCAATCGACGACAACAACAGCTCTTTTCAGGGCTACTACAAGGTTGTAAAGTGCCACTTGCTGTTGAAGCCATTTGGCTACAATACATAATACTTCATCTTATGACGAACCAAAGACCTGATAGGCACACAAAGTGGCTGTAGAACTGACCCATAATAAAGAAGCAGCTACCCAATCAGCAATTATAATGTGCTGCAAGATATGTATAATTGTAATTAAGATGTCACAGATGAAACTAGGACTTATTACAGTTACTAGGACTAGTACTTATTACTAGGACTAGTAATGTTGTTACAGCCACTTACAGGGCAGTATTTTTTTATATTTATATAAAATTTGTAATTTAAGTGTGAGTTGTTTTTTAAAAATTCAAATCATGAAATAAAAAGTTTATTTACATGTACAGAGCTATAATGATAATAGTTATTTATTTATAATTTAACAGTAATCAATAAGTATTAGTTATCAGTATTTATTAGTTATCAGTATTTATTAGTTACCAATAATTTAATAAATAATCAACACATAGACATAGTAACTCAAAATAAATATATTTTAAAAGAGCATTCTATTGCTTATAAGTAAAACATACATTTAATAATGCAAACCTTAACTGTCAAATTAGACAATACATTTCAAACAATGATAACAATGCAACATATGAACAGAACAGCTTATAATAGTGTAAGCAAATTACTGACCAGTATGTCAGTCTTTTGTAAAGGGTTAATAAAGAAAGAAACCATACAAAAATTGTTTGTGTATTAATTTATGAAGTAAGGAATACTTCATATGCATGCAGTAGTAACAAGTTTTTCTTTCTTTTTTTTTTAGCAACTCTTGTATACATCAATCATTAATGTTAGCAATAAAAATAATGTTAATAACTAGTAAAAAAGTAATAATAATTAGTAATAAAGCAAAATGACAAATTTAACAACAGATTTTACTCCAAAATTAATCTTGGACCACTCTTCAATTAAGATGATGAATGAGAAAATAAAAACAAGAACATCCCATATGCTGCTTTATAATTAAATGTTGATGTATGACTTGTTAGTATTAAATGAATTAAAATTAAGTTCTTAAAAAACTTAGAGCCAAAGTTCCATTTACTTCAAGACCAGTAATTAAATTATTTGAACAGAAATAAAACCTTTCAAAATGTGTGCTTATTTATTAAAAATATCTTTAAAAAATGATAAGATAAAAACTTGATATATTACCTTAAGCAACCACACTGCTTCAATCTTAATAGACAGATCCTGTATCACATCCCTACTGCAAAGGATTAAGAAACATACTGACTCATGTTGAGTTTTTCAGACCAAAATTATAATTTAATGAGTAAAACGAATCAATCTTTAGGATTTATACTGAGAATGTGCTAATAGGTACTTGATCATAGTCTATTGAAAAATTCAGCTCCAAGTTGGAACCCACACTTTAAAAATTACATTAAGTTGGAGCAAATGCAGAATATATTTTTTCATTATGTATACTATAAAGGATTGTTCTGTTTTGTTCCGAGGACTTTTATTCTAAAGAATTGATAACCTTATCTGACATTTCAACCTTAAAAGCTAAAAATGAATTGACACCTCAACATACACATTATTTAATAATAAAACTGATTTCTCATGTCTCTCAAGTATATTTAACATCACAATTCTGATACTAACTAGAAGGAAGACTTATTTTTTTACTTCTAGATAAGTTACTCTCAATCAGTACTATACTTTATTCAGTTGGATACCACAAATTTATATTACTGTATTTATTGAAATTAGCTGGATCTATTTAATGATAATTGTTCTTATTTTAAATAAAATTGTTATCTTTAAATTAAACTCATTTCAGTGAATAAACCCAAAAGAACATTATTCATTAAAGTTATCCAATAGTTTGATTATCTTTTGAAGAGATTTTAAATACATTTTACTCTTTTTTCTCTATAATTTCTATTGTAAATTTATTTTTTTCTTTAAATTTGTGGTTTTAACTTCCATTTTTAATTTCAAGCTATTATCTTGTATAGTATTTAAATATTAGAATTACATTTGAATGATATTCTTGTATTAATGTTAACAAAAAAGAAAAATTACAGTTACTAATGAAATTAAGCATTCAGGACTATCTGTAGCTTTGCTTTCTAAGTTAGCTATGAAAAGTTCTTTATGCTTTCAAACTAATGTATAACAAATAACCTGATTAGTAAACTACAGAAAATAATTCACACTGTTATATAACGTAATGACTGGTAAACTGCCAATGATAAATCTCCATAATAATGTGATATTAATTTATGATTATTATGATTCTGGAAAGTAGAAAAATACATATATTACAGTAATTATTATTTAACACAAACATTAAAAATGCCTATAAACAATTCATCACAAAATGATAAAAACCTTACAAGCAGAAAAATTTAATTTGTCAATTTGGAAAGGTTTTACAATCATTAGGAGCATGTTGAATGCATGACAAGGAAACCATAATTTAATAAAAATTTTATTTACAAAGAAACTTATTGGTTACAAAACCTATTGCTGCTGAGAAATATTGTGACTGAAGGGTGATTCAATAAAATTATTTTTTTAAAGTTAATCATAAATATTAGTAAAAGGTTAGGTTACACTGTCAGTCAAGAAGTCAGTAAGAAGTAAGCAGGATGTTGACATACACACTTTTTTAAACACAATCATTAAATCTCACAAACACTTTTCATAGTTTTATTGTAGTAATGCACTGATAACCAATTACCAACAATTACTTTCTATAAATGTTAGTTATTAGACAAAAATGAACTAAGATCATTTCTCTTAAATGACGGAAAAGATAGATGACTTAAATATCTTCTTAAACACAATTGTCTCCCTCCTACTAATTTTCATTTTCATAATTAATTACAAGTTCATTATACACAATGTTAAAAACTATGTTTGTGTTTATACATATTTTCTACATATAACTTACTCATGAAATCAATATAATAAAATGCAATCACAAAGAAAGGATGAAAGTTTTGCATGTAAAACTTGCACCATGTACTAATACTATTATTACAACACAAAATGAAAACAACACATAAATAATTAATAACTAAGATCAGAAGTGGAATACTGCTTTGTACAACAAAATACAGTCAAAGAATTTTTAAAGTTATTTATTATGAAGACGTCATTTTACAAAATAAATTACTATTATAACAATCTAATAAGAAAGTGGGAGAGGATTTATTATGGTAAAACTTAAAAGGTTTAATTTTCCTTTAACATTAAAGCAATTTACTTAGAACAAAATCTTGGTTTCTGATTAAGAAAATAAATAAATTACAACTTATCATTTTTATAACAGATGGAACACCAAATTAGGACTCTCAAAAGAAGAATGCAAAATAAGGATGCAAATGGCTAAAACCTTGTTTGATTGTTCGTTCCCTAAATTACCATCATTTAACAGTTTGCTCCAGCTTCCCTTGAAAACGCAACTGCAAGTACTGAAATTAATTTACTGAGTAGTATATCAGGAATGAATAAAAGATATTACAATTACAATGTCTTATTATGCCAATCCAATCCCCATGACACAGTGACAGCGAATCAGCCTTTCATCCAGAAAGTTCAGGTTCGAATCCTGGTCAGGCATGACATCTTTTGGATGTTACAAACTTTCCACTCTATATTCTCACACAAAAGCTTCAAACTTATACAGTAAATTAATCATGAACTGGGAAAAAAAAAAAAATAAGAGGGAGAGGTGATTATTTTTAAGTATATAAAAACAAAAGTAACAAATAACACAATACAGATGATAAAAATAAAATAAATTGAATAATTTTTATTAGAAAATATGAAAACAATATAGCTATAAAAGTTCACAAAGTTTTGCAGAGGGCAACAAGAAGACAAATTACAAGAGGTCATATACAGGAACCCCACAAAGGAAGAAATTATAAATTTCACATGCAGTTCAAAAAATGAAATTTTATACAAGGCTTAATTTCTTGGATACTTGGCAATTTTATTTAATGAATAATAAATAAAGTAATGCTGCTGAAGATGAAATGATATTATAAAAGTGGTTCAATAATTAAATGTTACGTCTTGTTTATCTGTATCTGGTGGAAAATAATTAAAATTGATAATACAACTCTGATATAGTGGTTTAAAAATATAATTAAGGAAGAAGTCCAAATGTCTAAATAAATTAAATCAAATATAAATAAATTAAAAAAATTAAATTAATATAAATAAATTAAATCAAATATTATTAAATGAAATAATAAATCATACTCATACACTCTCGTCTAAGGAGATTAAAACTTGGGTTATTTAACTTAGTTGTTGCATATGTACATTTATTAAACTCAGTAAAATGAAGTAAAAACAGATATTATTCCTCAGAAAGAAAAAAAAAAGTGTGTGTGTATATATGTATGTATGTATGTATGTATGTATGTATGTATATGTGTGTGTGTGTGTGTGTGTGTGTGTGTGCGTGCGCTCGTGAATGCATACATTTAATTATTTTTAATGCATCGTCTAGTTTTATTTTATTACATAAATAATCTCTCTTTTTCTGTTCAGCCTCTGGAACCACTGTAAGGTATTACTTCAGAGGATGAATGAGGATAATATGTATAAATGTAAATCAAGCGTAGTCTTGTTCAGTCTCAGGTCGACCATTCCTGAGATATGTGGTTAATTGAAACCAAACCACCAAAGAACAACGGTATCCATCATCTACATCTAGTATTCAAATCCGTAAAAATGTAACTGCCTTTACTAGGATTAGGAAACCTTAACTCTCAACTTTGAAATCAGATGATTTGCGATGTCGAGTTCACCACTAGACCAACCCGGTGAGTCATTACATAAATAATAATTACAGCAAAAGTAATAATTCATTTATATCTATGTGAAATGGTTAATTAGAAGATGTTACTTTTTTAATTCTTTCTATCATTTTAATTATTTACATTTTAGCTCCCCCTCTATGAATCAAGAGACCTTGATGAAGGTACGATGGTGAGGAAGCTTGAGTGCTCAGTGATACAGAGTAGCTGGATCAAAGGCGCAACCATATCAAAGAGGTATATGTTGAGAGCCAGACTAAGAATGATTCTTGAAAGACCAGCGGCTCTTTCAGTAGTTAAGGACATAAGTCAGGAGGACGACTTAAATGGTCATATCAACATCACTCAATCTTCTGAGTAATACGCAGCTGAAAGCAATGGAAAACTACAGCTGTTTTTTTTCCAAGAAAATGTATACTCTTAAAAGAGTCAAGTATAAGGTTAAGTATAGAGATAGAAGAACAACTGCTAACATTCATAGAAACCAAACTGCAACAGTAATAATCGAAGAACATAAGAACATAAGAAAGAAGCTGTAATAAAAAAGGGAGTCTGACAAAAGGTTGTTTCCTATCCCCATTGCTTTTTAATCTTTACATAGAATTAGTAGTTAATAATGTTAAAGGATAGCTTAGATCTGGAGTAACAGTACAAGATGAAAAGATAAAGATGCTATGATTTGCTGATATAGTAATACTTGCTGAGAGTAAAAAGAGATTTAGAAGAAACAATAAATGGCATGGATGAAGTCCTACGCAAAAACTACTGCATGAAAATAACAAAGAACAAAACGAAAGTAATGAATGCAGTAGTAATAATGTAGATGGACCACTGAATATAAAAATAGAAAGAGAAAAGATTACGAAGGTAGAAGAATTTTGTTATTTGAGAAGTAGAATTACTAAAGTTGGATGAAGCTTCTGAAATGTAATGATATAGAAGAATGTTAAAAATCAGATGGGTGGATAGTGACAAATAAAGAGAAAAATTGTCAAAAATGTTATGTCTTGTTTAACTGTATATGGTGGAAAATAATGAAGAAAGAAAGTGGCAAACTGATGAAGAAAGAAGCATTTGGAAAAATGTAGTTAAAAGGAGAGACAGACTTATTTATAGGCCACATATTAAGGCATCCTGAAATAGTCGCTTTAATACTGGAGGGATATGTAGATGGAAAAAATTGTGCAGGCAGGTAACGTTTGGAATAGTAAAACAAATTTTTAGGGATGTAGATGTAGGGGGGGATCATTTTTTATGAATACTTCTTTTTACCAGATAATTTTTCTGTCTTAATTTTCTTAAATTTTTTTTTTAATCCAATTATTAAAAAGAATTACCATTATATCTAAATAAATATTATCATTATATATATTTCACCATTTAAAGTTAACCTATATTTTTGGTAACAGTGTAATGATAAATCTAGAACAGTTATGATCTACTACATAATTAAAAAAAAATGAATATTATTTTATGGGAAAAAAATTGAAAGGCATTCTATCAATTAAACATACCAAAATTATATAAAGACGAGATCAAATACCCATCTCCCTGGAGTCATTATCAATCAATCAGTCTGTACATCAAACATGTTTTTTTGAGTATGTGTATATATTCAGAGACAAACAGACAGAGACAGAGGAGAGAACATGTGAGACTCCTGCCTCCCTCTGCAGTTTGCTAATGGAATACGGATCTCTTGGGAAGAGAGGAGGATAACAGAGAGGAGCGGGAGGATTAAAGGCTGAAGTGTAAGTGATGGGAGAGAGAAAGAGAGAAGACAGAAAGAGAAGTAGGAACTGAGGCACAGCTCGGTAATTACACTGTCCCACAGGGTATTGGTGAGTTCTGACCTGCGAGCCTCTGGGATACATTCAATTGCCTATTCAAATTCACAACCAAAAGCCTAACTTATAACTATGTCTATTACAGTCTAGCAATAATTCCATTCATAAATGTTAAAAATACAGTACCAAATTAATTTTTTTTTTTAAACTATAAATATAGTTTAACCAAATTTACATTATTACAATTTGTACTCTATGTTACACTATAAAATTAATTCAGATAAAAGAAAATTGCTAAAGAAAATATATATAATTTTTCCAAGACATCTTAAGTACTATTTGAATTATTTTTTTAACTATTTGCATTTACGACCTTCAAATATTACAAAAACAGGACTAAAAATAAAGTCACTGGAAATGTAAAAAAGATAAAAACAAAAATTAAAGTAATTATACAAATAATAAGTTAGAAATTTAATAAAATTATTTTTTCATTCAAACAGCAACAGTCATAATTAATTAATTACTTCTGTTAATTAATAAACTTAGATTTTTTACTGCTGCCAAATGATGAAAATAAATGATAATCAGAAAAAAATATATATCCATATAATTTACCCCAAATGCTGAAAACCTTTTGGTCCGTCTCCGATGCTGTTGTTGATCTTTATTAAGAAAAACTTCAGATTTTGGTCTAGGTGGTTTCTTCGGTCTCAAAATAACTCTTGTCTCTTCACAGATATCCTCATCTAGTAATTTTGAATCGCTGGAGACAGATAACTGACGTTTAACACGATCATGACCATCCCATTCTGTAATCAAAAGTTATAAATAATATAATAACAGACGGTATCATAAATTATCACATATATTTAGTTATAAGTTTAAAATCCTTCACATTGTACTGTTCACTGCTAATCAAAATATTAATTTTGTTGCTTATATTTTTGTCCAGTAATGCTATAAACTGTTTAAATCTGGCTAGATATAATTCTGAAGAAGTAAAGAGCTAGCACCACTACTCTATCACTATTATCTTAGTATGATGCCATCATCAATGCTCCTAAAGCTTTAAACATTGATATCACTAACAATACTGAGGATGAAAGCAACCTATATATATAAATAAAAGTCAAAGTAATTTTCATTTAAATTTATATCAATAAATAATGGATTTATTTTATTATAATTATTCAACAACAGATTACCTTAAATGCAACAATAAATTTATATAAACACAGCAAAATTGTTTAACTGATCAATATTTCAATCTAATTCCAGCATATAAAGTTGTAATGAATGGTTTTAACTGAAAAAACCAATCATTCATTAAAACTATTTAGGGGTTGCCTTAAATCATATTACACATCTAGGTTCTAAACTTTATGACAATTGAGAAGTTTGGAGAATGCACTATGATGAATGAATAGTATTAATAAAGATAAATAAGTAGCTTTCAATGGCCAGGCTTTTGTATACTTAATATAACTAACTTGTACAACAGTAGCATATTCTATATATTTTTGTACAGCTTCATTAGTTCATAATAAATTTAAATTACAAACAGAAAACAAAAATAATAGCAGAAGAGATGGTATGGTTTCTTTCCTTCTTGTTTGCTCTTTTCCTAGCTACAAAATGATCAAACTCTCAGAAATATTCAACTATTGAGTGTAATTAAAAAAAATTAAACCTAATAATTGTAGGCTCTTGCTTCCTTACTGTAAGGAACTCTGATGTGTTATGGATTCTGTTGTTTCCAATGTGGGGTTTGCAAATAATAGCAAACAAGTGGCTAACATATCAATTAAATAAAGAAGGCCTAACGGCCTCACTTAAAAATTTAGAAGAATGCATGAGCATGTGTAAAATAAAATCTTTAAATCAATCATATACTAAATAGCAAAGCAGTAAGAGAATACCTACATTAAAAAATAAGGAGGTAGAAAGAATACGATGTAAAGAAAATTATCTGGAATACCTACATTAAAAAATAAGGAGGTAGAAAGAATAAGATGTAAGGAAAATTATCTGAAATTTAAATTCAATTATAAGAAAAAACTATAAGTAAATAATGTTTTTAAGATATAAGAACTTTCATTAACATAAAAATTATTTTAAAAACAAAAATTTTCGTAATGTATCAACACCTTTTTTATTGGTTGTTTCATTGTTTTCTAAATAATGTACAGCAGATCTAAACACACTCAGGGATCTGTTGTACTTTTAAATTGTTAACTTGATAAAGTAAATTATTATATTAAGAAAAAAATTAATAGCAAAGAATTTATTTTTAAACAAAAATAAAACTACCCATTATTACAAAATAAGTATTATATATTTATAAATTAAACAATCAAAGTTGAATACACGAAAGAACATCATAACATAATATTTGAATTTCAAATAGCACTATCTAAACACAACCAGCAATGTTACTGCTCTACTACCATGTAGTGCCTACTAAATCTTTCAGCTCTTCCAAGGAGGCTATAACACCTCTTTTGGTAATCACTGGTATAAATTAAAATTAAAAAGTAATAACAAATAACATAGAAATTTCTTAATAACCATATCTACCTCAAGCCCTACTGTAAACTTTAAAAACTTGCATATTACAAAGACATGTAGCAAACATAAACCTCAAAAAGGACATTAACTTCTAAATGGGTAATAATCTCTAAATTTTGGAGGCATATATCTCTAAAAAGGAAATATTACCTTTTGGAGATAAATAAATAATATTTATTAATAAATAATTCATTTTTAACGAAACATTAGATAACTTTTCACCTTTTATTTTTCACAGTTCAGACAAGCCAATTTACACATTAACTTAGACTCTATTTTTTTTTTTTGTTTTTTTCACAACATATGGAAACTTCTGAGTAGTAATATATTAGAGAATAATACAATGTAAAGTAAGATAATTATGAATCATAGAACCTGTATACTATAAGATCCTGAACAAGAAAATAAAATACTAAAATCTACCTGTATGGGAAGACCATCCTTTTATACAATTATTGTTTCTGTGGGTGTAGTACATTTGTCTCTATTAGGTTCACCAAGCTGAGGATGCTAGCACCTGAAGAGGTGTGCATCCTTGGTATCTAGAGGGGTGCTACCTCTGGATTGTTTCTTATTCAGTGGCTGCACAACAAGCCTAATGGTTCAAGTGTCTAACAGATAAAGCTTGTCTTCATAATCTTCCTTCCCAATGAACAATAATAAAATGATTTCCATAGCTCAGTGAAATTGATAATGAAGGTATTCAATATCATGAATATAAAAGTAATTTTTTTTTTTTTAAATTTATAATAATAAAACATTAACAGATGATAAAGTTTAATTAAAATAAATATTTTATAATTTAGTTTTAACATAGAAGTGTCATTAGAGGTTGATAGGAAGTTAAGGTAAACTAAATTGATTCATTTATAAATGAATGTAATGAACAGAATTCTACATCTTAGTAAAACAGATTTAATGTTAATGTGTGTTAACAGAAGGCAAGGTTGGTTAACAAATAAAGGTTCCGTAGTAGTAAACATAATATGCTGGAAAGAGGTTAAAGCATGCTTATAGTGAATGAACTCTGTGAGTGAAACAAGTGTGATGGCTTTATTTTCTACACCAGTAGTCTTTTCATGTAACCTATAATACACGTAGATAGAAAGACACGCTATTGAAACTTATACTTCATTCACTGCACTTCAATCCAGTAAATTAATATAAGATGAAAGTCTTTTTTTACAAACATTCAATATTTTTAATTTGTATACATTATTTTAAATATTAATTAAATATACTAACATTTAATGAAAAAGAAATAAGTAACTATTCTTCAATCTACATTTTTAGCACAATTAATATAATGTTGTAAAATTGTTTATAATAAAAATAAAATTGTTACTTTAACTGATTCTAATTAATTTAGCAATAATTAGATTCAGTACAACTGGTAAATAATAATTATTAAAATACTTGAAGTATTACATGGTGTAACAGATATTTTAAGTTACTAATAACAAAAAAACTATTTTCCTATTAAAGAATAAATATATTATAAGAATCAAACTAATCGTACATAGTTTCTAAAAAATATATTTTATATATAATCACACATTTAATATTAAAAAAGCACAGTATGCAAATAATTACTCGCTGTGGGAGAGGCAGAAGATCCAAATTATTTTAATAAATATGCTTTAAACAAACACCATTGCAAATTTCATGAGCTTTAATTTCTTTAAGTACTGGCAGATCCAGCAATGCTTCACTATTGCTAGATTTGAGCAATATATTATTTATATATATATATATATATATAGATTAAATGAACACAATTGAAAGTTTGATAAAACGTTAAGAAAATGAACATTAATGGAACTTCACAAAATTTAACCTTTTTTTTTCCCTTCCCCCCTTTCCTTTGGTTTTTACCATTTTCATTTTACCATATTCTCTTTCCCTGTTCCCACTTTCTCTTTTCCCCATTTCCTCTTCCTCTCCCTTTCTTTCCTGTATTTCTCACATTTCCTCCCCATCCTCTACCCCTTTCCCTTTCCTTTTCCCCTTTTCCATTTTTCCATTCGCCCCTTCTACCTTTTTCGATTTTTCCCTTTCTCCCTTTTCCCCATGTGTAAATCGTCCAGTAGTTTTTTAGTCTACAGCGAACAACAAACATATTGGAAACACTGAAATAGAATTGTAAAATATTTAGTATAGCATGTGTTGCTTTTACATCCAACAGATAGTGCTGTTTAAAAAAAACATGTTTTTACCTGTCACAGGTGTGACATCTTAGGTATATAAAAACATACGCATATTCGAATGCAACGTTATGTCAAAATTTCAAAGCAATTGGTGAAGTACTTTCAGAGATTTAAGATTTTGAACAAATGAACATTTACATTTTTATTTATATAGATTATTATATTATGAATACAAAAAAAAAATATATATATATATATATATATATATATATATGTGTAAAACATAACCCAAGAAGAAGGTGGGAGAAGTTCTACTCAAAATTTCACAAAAGATTTTTGAGAAGAATGACAAATAATCTTATTTGTAAATAAGAAATACAAATAAAATATGAAATACAAATTTCCTTATTCTGGGTGAACAACATTAACCTTGAGAGAGAAAGAGAGAACTGAAGAGAAAATATTAATAAAGGGTTATAATTTCCAATCATATAATGGTTGAGACATATGTGGTAAATTATACAAGTTAATTAGAACGGTTGAGCACACAATAAGGCATTGTTTCAAAAACTAATTCTTAAAATTATTTCCATTATTATAACCTTGGATATGTTTCTGTGTATGTAATCATAGTAAAATTACATGGATGAAATGGTAGGGAAATGAACCTAAAACCAGCCGATCCAAAAGCTAGCATTCTAATCATCAATATTAACTTGTAACAGTAAGCTAGTTATTTATTTATTAAGGCTTTCAAGAGCACAAATCATTTTTTATCAGAATTTATTTTGTCTTTTATTTCTTTTTTTATCATTTATTACAAGCTACTATTTATACAGTCAAGAAAAAATAACGATCTGGGATTTAATGGTGTTCATTTTAGGCATTTAATGATTTTTACTTTGTAACTTTTTAAATGCTTTACATTGCATAATTCGATGCTGGTTATAAATAAAGATGTGTAGGCACAATTACATTAATATACTTTCAAACTGGATGCCACATGAGATTTGTTACCTTTAATTGCTAGCGCAAGCAAGGCAATTTGAATAATTTTCTTAAAATTAAACAAAACAGCTTACCCAAAATTCTGTGTATAACAAAATCACGCGCGCGCACACACTTTTATAGTTATTTCACTAAATGATATATAAAATTCTGTATTATATTATTATAAGCAAAAGAGAGGTTTTTTTTTAATCACCAAATGAAACAAAGTGCAGCCACAATGGATGCAACTAGCTTTGCAAATTACAACTACTGTGTACTTGTGTATGCAATTTGATCAGGTAATATCTCTAATACCCAATTTCAATTTAAAGTTCTATATCAAAATTAAATAAATATACATACAGTAAATTTATCCATAAAAAAACAATAAAAGTTAATCAAATTATTTCCAAAAAGGGAAATAAACATAATTTCAACTGAATTAACAAAAAAATAATTGAAACATCTTATACTGCTTCCTATACAATTTATGACACTTTAACACTTGTTTATCAAATTTTTGTATCAGTTATGAGTTAAATATGTAAAACAGCAATTAGCTTAATGTTTGTGCATGGGAATCTGGAATGGAAGTTTTGTAGTAAATTAAAGATGTCATCCCTGATCAGGATACAAACCTGGGACCTTCCAGATGAAAGGCTGAGACACACTACCATTCGTCATGGAAGTTACTGGAGTTAAAGTAACAGTAACATAACAAATAAAATATTAACAAATAAAGTAACATAATAAATAATAAATAAAGTAACATATAACATATAAAGTAACATATAAGTAACATAATATATAATAAATAAAGTAACATAACAAATAAATATTATGTTTATAATTAATATTATAAACATATGCTAAAGCCTTTTTGGAAATGAATTTATGATCAAATTCACCTTGAAAATTTCAGCATTTATAAATCATTTCTGCAAGATTTTAATAAATATAATTACTTAATAAAATTCAGCAGTAGTAATATATCAAGTTAATTAATATAAAACTACTAACCTCCGTGAAAGAGTGACCTTTCCTTGGAAGGCTTTGTGTCCAAATCCCAATCGGGTTTGGTATTTTTACAAAAATTCTATTTTACATTCCACACACAAGTTGTAAGCTTAAAAAGTGAACCAATCAGCTCAAAGAAAAAAAATGTTATCACTCTTAATTATACATTAATCACAAACATACATAAAGGGGTAAAAGAAAACCAATTTGATAGATGTAACCTGAGTAAAACAGGCTGCGCCTTTGATTAATACAATTTTAATTACTTCATTATATTTAATGAAGTAAATAGGCAAAAAAGAATATATTCAATGATTTTTTTTCTTATTTTTTGCTTTATTTTGCAATTTGTTTATTGCAATAAATGCAACAGATTTTTTTTTAATGTATAAATTACTATGGTAAATAATAATGGAGGAAATCAAAATGTATTACATGTGTTTAGTAGATATAGTTAACTGAAAGATAGCAAAACCATTATTTTACCAGACACTGAACAAATTTGGAGTATAATAATAAATAATTTAACAATATCAGCACTCTGGTTCAGCGATTGAGATGTACAGTAAATACAGATATAACTAATTTAATTTAAAATGTTATAAATTGATTTAACTAATTTATTAATTAAATAAAAGCAAGATAGAGTACACTGTTTTAAATAAATAAAATGAGGCGTACCTTTTTTTTAATCTCATCAGAATTCTGTACGCAAACAAGGGACACTCAAAAAACATTACTAAATCGTCTTTAGTAGGAGGTAGTACAGCAATTTAAAAAGTGCATTACTGTACATGTACTGTAGCATCAATACATTCCCTTTTTTCTAGAAACTGATTGCAGAGTACCTTAATTGCAATCTATGATAAGAATTACAATCATTGTAATGTTCCTGTCTTCTTTACTCCATTTTACTTTTCCTTTAACTTTCCTTTATGTTTTACCCTTCTCTTTTTATTTTTGTTGAAACAGTTTTTTTTCTTCTTTAGAATGATTTACTGACTTTTTAAATGGATAATGCAGACTTTAAAAATACTACGTTGTATGTTAAAAAGAACAGCATTGTAAAAAGAAGGGTGTATAATAAATTATTTTTCTTAAAAATGAATTAAAAAATTACAATAAGGCAACATTGCTTACTTCACTACCATTCTTTTCTTTATCATTTTCATATTTTATTCTCTCCGAGTTGGAGACTCATAAACTGTCACAGCAATCTACATAAAAATATCTTTCAATGTTTTTTTACACATTATTTCACTTAAAACAATTGTTTTTAAAGATCAAAACATAGGAAAAAATAAAATATATTTTGTAAAAAAAAAAAACATACTTTACATGCTATTATAATATTTTATTTACACAATACATAAAAATTCTTAAGTAAAATACAAAACAGTCATCATATCTTTACCAATAAGACTGAAGTTTTTACCATTGTGCTCATTCAATTTGGCATTTTTTATGTCCAGTACTATTTCAGTTATTGACCAATTTTCAAGCAACATCTATTTCAGTCAGGAATGATTATTTTTAATAATTTAAAAAACTTCTATAATTTTACTTATATGTTGAATAAAAAAATAAGTACAACAGTGAAAAATTACCATTATTTTACTGATGAATTGATGTTTTGCATTCAATAACAATTATCTCTCATAAAAAAATAATTACCTCACCCTATTACCCCAAGAGCAATAGTCCAAAACACAAGCACTGGCTCTTATGATTGTTACAGAATTTTTTCCTGTCCACAAAACTAATATAGTAGCTACTTTAAAAAAAAAAAATTATTTAAATACCATGCCACTGATATCAAAATAAAGGTTACTAATCTTAAACATTACTAGTTAAAATTAAGGTTACTAAAAGGTTTAATCGCATTACATATTTTTCAGATTTTAAAATGAAAATAACTACTTTTTTTATTTATAAAAATACTCATTTTAACTAAAAGAGCTAATTTTAACTAAAAGAAAATTTTTAGATAAAAGAGCTATTGGTAATCCTATTTATTTTTTACTTGATCTACAACTGTAATATTATTAATCAAAAAATTCTGAAATTTGGGATTAAACAAATTCTATAAGGCATGATATAAAATAAATTTGAGATATTTGAGGGTTTTATACATGCACATCGACTTATAAGTTAAAACTTATAATTAAATTATAAAATGGTGAAACGAAGCGAGTAATTATGCTTCACATAAACCAATAAAAACATAATAACATGTTTACAGTTATTATACTTAAGCACAATAAAATAATAGATAAATGGGTTTCATATGAATGTTTAAATTTCATATGTTTGTAAAATTTATTTCAAATTTTTCTAACAAAAGTTACTAAAAAAAATTATTATTTTTTCAATTAATATAAATCACTAAATGCTAAGAATTACTTATTTTTATAAAAATAAGTTCTTATAGGAATTTTAATAAAATTATTTCAGTCATTCTTGCATGACGTATGAAACTGAAACCAACTGAGAAAATTGACTGTAGAGAGAATAGTGGAAAACAAAAACAAGCATAGGTAGATTAATCATTGTACAAAGCTATGGAAGCAGACTATGCTTTAATAACACAACTGATTATTCAATGGGTTGCGCAATTTTTCACCCACAAGTACTGTTCATTTATCCCCTAATGACTCTAATTTTATCAAATCCATATAAATTCCCAAATGATACGATTCTACTCTAATTACGTTACATGTTATTTCCATAAAACTACACTGCACACCACACTATGAAGATTGCGCATCACTTAATTGTGGTTAGGGGGTATATTGATGCAAATTATCAACCCTTTTAAACAAAATATTCCAAAACTTCATGAATTATACATTGATAAATGTCTGAATTTAATTTTTATTTTGTTGTACTTACTATTGTGAAACCACTCTGTGGACCTCCATAGCAGAGTGGGTAGTACGCACATTTCTGCTTTTCATCCAGAAGGATCTACATTTAAATCTCAATCAGGCCTGCCATTTTTCACATGTAATAAAATTCATTTCATTTATCATAATAAAAGCCAGTGTATATGACTGCCATTGGGTGTAATCTTGCTTTCTATCTGAAGAAGAGTAGACAGAATTTTCCTCTAACATTTTTCATATAAGCAATAAGTTAAAGAAAAGAAAACAAATAAAAGATTCTATATAATTTTAAGAAAAGATAAACTGCTGTACAAAAATGCAACAGTACATACAACTTCATACTTTTTTCTTTTTTAAAAGAAAAGAAAAATTTTTTACTTTTAAATTATTCTAGGAAAATGAGGAAATTATTCTAATTAAAATGAGTAATTAGCATTAGATAAACTGAAACAAAAAAATTGTGCAATATAAACCATTAGAATGAGATTAGAGGAGGACCAGTACACTCTGAATTAATTGAGACACCAAACATGTTTCTACCGCACTATAATTATTTCTATGCAGAACTTGTAATCTCACACATTAAATCTCTTAAACACAAGAATCATAAAATAAAATAACAACATGAATAAGGTATAAATTTTCAAAAATTAAAGAAAAATATACATCAACATGAATTAATAATATACCAAATAATGATAATGATATTGCAATGGCTATTTATAACAAAGTAATATATCAGAGAGATGTTAAGAAATGTACAATGCCTTTAGACAACAAAACTATGAGTTTCAAGCTATCATGCAAAGAGATGTTGGTCCTCGCCACTAAAATCTTTCATATTTTTCATGGAAAAAAGCTCCAAAACTGGCTGCTCAAGACAGGTATGCAATCATAATATAGTTACTAGTTGATTTTCTTTCAATTCATAACACAGAAACAAATTCAACTCTTAATATCAGCTAGTCAAGAAACTATAAAAAAATTAACAGGATTTTTTTTTGTTATGGACCAAATTTGTTAGTGTTACAGCGTTAAAATCACAGATGAGAGACTACACGCATTTGCTCTCTTATAATTTAAACATTTAAATTAACTTGAAAATGGAGGAAGAATATGGTACATTCAAAAAATGCGGTATCAGTTTGACTGAAATGTAAAGCAATTTTCAAATTACATCAACTTGGCTGGTAACATTTCACACGATACAACATCTAATGCAGCATATAGGTAAAAAAATTAATAGCAACCTGAGTATTAGAACAGAAAGTAAACAATATTAAAATTAACATTTTAAATTGAGAAGAAAATATTAGAAAGTATAAATTACAATACTATGTTTGAAACAATGTCATGAATATGAAACACCTCTAACAGATAAAAGATTATTTAAAATTTGAAGGGTTTAGACATAATAACAACAGGATTGAAGAAGAAGAAGTAAATATTAATTTTATAAAGATAAACAAAAAGAAGGCCTAGATTGAAGCAAAGGGAACATTTACTGAAAGTAGTACAATGAAAAAAGTGATCCTGGCGCAAACAAAAAACAATGATGACCGTTAAAAAAACTGTTTTCTCGCGGTCGCGGGTATGTGACTGATGCGAAAAATAGATAAAAACAATCTTTGATGTGGGTTATATATCGTGCTAAAATTTGAGCTCAATCAGTGCAGAATATTTTGAAATTTTGAAGCGTACACAAACGAACTTAACATTTTTATATATAAAGAAGTTTTGCAAATTTGCATAGGATATCAAAAACAGTTATCAGGTAATAAAATAAGATCACTAAATTTTTAAGTCTATTATGAAGCTAATTAGTATGCTTCAAATACACCAGAGGATATAACACAACTAATTGTTAATAATAAAACATAAGATACAATTTGTAAAATATGAATAAACATGTGTAATAATTAAGTGTAATAATACTCAAGTAACGAAATACAATACATCGGAACACAATCAAGAGATAATGTAAAACAAAGCACTACCACTAAAGGGAGAGAAAGAGAGAGAGAGAGAAAGAGAGAGAGAGAGAAGGAAGATAAAGACTTACTTGCCAATACGTAGTAAGTTACAATAGTAAAGGTATTGTTAAACTACAAACAATGGCAACGCAACTTAGTACGTATATAGACAAGACATGAGACAGTAACAGAATACTGGGGAACAATTACCTAACTTGTCACAAGAGGAGTGCAGTGCTTTGCACTGTGGATAGAATGGATAAATTTACACGTTAATTATTAAAGTTTCATGATGACGATAAAGTTACCACGATAACTTTTTAAACTTTTTTTTTTAATCAGAATTATACAACTTCTATCGTTTACATCAGTAAAGAATTACTCGATTAGATTAAAAATCTCAATTAAATGGTTTAATAATAAATTATACTCTTAAAAAAGTTTTAAGAGTTCAATTAAAAAAAAAACCTTTATATATTTAAATTGGTAAACGTGAAACAAAAAAAAAAAAATAATTTAATGAGTGGAAATCATTAATTTTACTTTCAATAAATAAAACAACTGGATAGTAAAAAAAGGGAATTTTACCTAAACTCTTGTCTGCTTAATGAATGAATGGGTGGAAAGAATCAGATACAAGTCTACTAATTAGAAGAAAAACTCATTAAGATTACGTTCAGGTTTGATTTCTTTTTTAATTGGAAGGCTTGCAGCAAGATAAACGCGCATGCACACATAACCCCACATACTTTCAATTACAACATCGTAATGCAATCAGGTATTAATTCCACTAATACTCCACTATAAATCGATCGATGGACCACCTTACTATTTTTTACAATATCAATGAGATTAATCTATAAGAAAAAAAACAGTAATCCTTGAAACACCAATTTATAGACTAATGATAAAAATACTGATTAAGGTTGAAACTCGCATGTTTTAAATTTACAATATTAATGAATTTGTCAAATTGAGCTGATAGTAACATTTTCTTAAATATGTAAACATTTTTGATATATAGTTTTAACATTTTTATCAAAAATAGTCAACTGAAGTGCTACATTCTTCTGGTTTACAGTTAATAATAATAGCTTGCATGGAAGATTGTTAACACATCTGTTTAATTTACTTTTTATTGAAGACTTCTTATTTTCACAAAAATCTATAAACATTGCAGAAATTCAACAAACAATTTCTCTTTAACAGTCTATAAACAGAAAATTATTTCTATCAACTTCTATAAATTACAGTTTTATAATTCCCTCATTTTAAATAAATTTTAAATACATCAAGTTTTATAACACAGATAATAAAATTTAACCTACAACTAAATTCTTCCGTAAACTTAGCAAATTACAGAGATTTGTGAACTTTTTCAAAATTCAAAATTATTTAACAAAAAGTTTTTCTGGCCAATAAAATATATTTCTTTACTAAATGAAATTAATTACACGAGTATAAACAATTATTTTTTTGTAAGGAACGTTAAAACTGTTATTTAAAAAAATGTTTATGTAAATATATATCTTGCATGTAAATAAAATAATATGATTTTACATAAATTTCAATTAGGCCTTCCAAAAATGTCATTCATTATATTTTTTAATATTGTAAATTTAATTTCTAGAAAAATTTGCAAAAAACTAAAGCTAAATCATGTACTATTTGTGCATCAACAAACTCATTTTTAAGGCATTCTTGAACATATATAAAATTAGTTTGTAACATCATCCTCATGTCATTCATATTGGCTATGTCAGTAGCAACAATTAATTGTAACTTCCTACAAATCGATATTGCTCTCTTTTCACATCCTGCCTGTAAATTAGCACTTTTTAAAATTCCTCCCCCTAAGTTTAAATACTCCTCTTAAACAATTATACGAATATTTAATTACATTGCAAGTAGCAAGCACTGTATTTTTTCTTAATGGTACAAAAAATAAAAAAAGCAAAAAATATTTGTTCACAGGTAACAAACACGAACAGGTCAAAATAGAAGTTCTGGACGACAGCAGACACCCATTATGAACTGACTTAATAAAACAATGACAATGACCATAAAAAGTAGTTTCTATGATCTGTAAAATAAGATGAAGCACAAAACTGTAGTATACATGTTGATGGCTGAACTAATAGCTATGTATGTATCTGAACATTGACAGTTATGTAATCGAAGAACATGCTAGAAGCCCAAAAAATACACTATTTGTGAAATTTAGCTGGTATATGAAAGCTACAAATTGTTAACAATGAGATGGTCCAGGACTTTATTACCAATGAATTAAGAGACATCAGCTGATACGTTGGTCAAGTGTTGAAATACTTTTCTGGAAGGAACCCAAAAAAAAAAAAAGATTGTTCAAGGAAAACATGGGGTGAAGGATGTTTTAGAGGCTGTGAGAAAGAAACAAATTTAGAATGATGACTTGATGAGGTAGACAACTTTGATGATGGAGTTGTAAGATGCAGAGAAAAAATTCAAAAGTAAAATAAGTAGTAATGCTACCACTAAATTGGCATAATAAAAATTAAAAAGCACAACTTCCATACTAACTGAATATGGAAAACAATAAAAAAACAATGGCTGTTGGTTTAACCAATATCAAATCAATGTTTCTGTATTAGTGACGTTCTAAGCACTGTTTACAGGGACAACAGACATCAATGATTGACAATTATTAAGATGGAAGTCTCCACTCTTCTTTATATTTAAAAAAAATTTCTTATAAGTTACCAAAGGGAGAGCCAAAAGGTTTTTCAAAAATCAACAAAAGATTAGCCTAAGTATAAACTATTAAATAATAGTGTACTGAAAAAAAAGTGTGCTGTACAGTAGTACATGAACATTATCAGACCATTTTAGATGAACTAAAACATCAGGAATGAACTACATAATGCACAGCTGACATTATGTATTACCCTACCTAGCACTCTCATTGAGTGTTTACGTAAGTTTTTTTCCAATAACAGGATTTTTTCTTTGTTATTTTCATTAAATTTATCTGCTTCATATTTAAAAATAATATTCAACTTGTAATTAAACTTATAAGGTATTTTAATGAAACAGCAAAGTTAAAACTTACTATTATTATTCATGTCCAAACCAGATATTGACAGGCAGAAAAGTCAGTGAATGCAAACGTCACGTAACTGGCTTAACAATGGAAACTTCCCCTACATCATCATATTTATTACACCATATTTAAGAAAAATAACAGTCACCATCTTAAAATGCAAAATTGTTACATTTATATCATTCCACCTAATACCAAAAAACCCAAATTAAAATGTTCATAAAAATCGAAAAACATATTAGACTAAATGAAAACGAGCACAAAAATAAAATGATGGTATGGCAAAATATCGAATTTGACCTCTCTTTGTTTGGTCAGTCAATAATTTATTTATTCAATTTTTCGGGTAGCAATAAACTGCAGATTGTGTTATACCTAGATTATATATATTATGTAATACTAAGTTTAGCACTCACAGCCTCACAAATTTACACTAAGATTTCTCAAAATGAAAATTCATTTTGACTACTGTAGACTTTTTTGTCATAATTAAAAACATTAAGGAAATAAAAGTCAAGCGTTTCTGTAATATCGGATAAAACTATTAATCTAACAGATATCTGCTTCCATTCATGTTTACTGAAAGGGAAAGTTTAGGCTCTCAGGCGAGCCGAGACCTACACTACCACCCTTTTGTACAGTTCATGAAACTATCTTACCGCGTTTAATTGGTAAAATTATCTCATTCATGTTTAACAAACCTCATTTCTGTAAACCGAATGAAACAAACAATTAGTAGAATATAAACCTAGAAAACTTTTATCAATTATTACCAAACAAAAACAATTATTTCCTCTCGGTATCATTAAGTGTAAAATAAAAATCTTATATGGACAGCACATGATTTTCTCGTACACCTATTAATTAACAATACACTTTTTTTTTTTAAATGAAAAGAACAAAATTTTATTTCATTAATAAATTCTGATATTTTTTTTATTGTTATTGTAGAATTATTTATTGTAATTATTTTTTACAATCAGAGGTTAATAATTATTAATAAATCAACAATTTTTAAATTAAAAAAAGGACCGATGATTCGAACTGATGTGGCTTCCCCTTTTAACATCAAAATATTTCATTAATTAAAATTTCATTTGGCTATAACTCTGGAACCAATGAAAATAAGTACCGCTTATCATATACCGTTGAAAATCTCTCAACGAGGACTTATTACTGCACTTAAGAAAAAGTCCAAAATCCAATTTTTTTTTTTGATTTTGGGCTGTTTTAGACACTTTTGGTTCGTCCAGTCGATAACAATCAAAAAGGACGGTGCACAACTAGATGTTACAACAGTCCTTGATGCAAAATCTCAACATCCTACGGCTAATCGTTTGTGAGTTATGCGAGATTCATACGTACGTAACAGACGTAACACCGAAACTAGTCAGAATGAAATCTGAAAACCGAAATTTTTCGCGATTACAATACTTCCTTGTACGACAAGGAAGTAAAAATGAAGGTAAATAGTTTACAATACAAAAAAATTCCATAAAAGGCTACTAATTTTAAATAAAAGCACAACCTACTTAAAAAGGGGTTAAAAAATTAATATACAGGAAAAACACCATGCTAATTTTAAAGGTTAACTGTAATACTCTTTCCCTAATTCCTAAATTCTATACGATTAAATAGTCGGATACTCTTCGAATACAAACAGCAATGCATGCGCGTATTGAGCGTATACGCCAGTAATTTACATTAATTACGTTTCCACTAACGCAACTGCAAGTGAATTAATTGACTAAATTAACAGAGGTGTTAAAACAAAGTTGTACCACTTTCACCGTAGGTAATGTAATTTAGAATAATTCAGAAGGCACAGCTGAAAACAGATAAACGTAAGCTCGCTGTTATCAAGAATGTCTAGAATAAGAACGATGACGCCATTCAACGAACCATTATACAAAATACAATGCAACACATAGGCCTAAAATAATAACGGTAGTGATGCAGAAGAAAGACTGCTGAGTGGGGATAATTATTAATAATCCCTCCTCATTGATATTAATAACAAAGGCATAATAGGTAGAGCGAAATCGTATCTATTAATCCAGTACATAATAAAGGTAGATGAAATTATAATAAATTTATACTGCCTAGAATAAAATTACCAAACAGTTTATTATAATATTAGGAAGATACTATCAATTAATAGCTTCCCGTAATGTAACTAGTAAATTTGTAATACCGAAACATTCATACGTTATGCAGCTTTATAACACACCTCGCGAATTAAGGACTAATAACAGTCAGCAAACTAAAATATTAGAAATTATGTTAATTATATTGACTGCATTATATTGTTGAATAACTGAAAAATAAACCAATCACTTTGTCTTAAAAAAAAAAATCTGCCAACAAAGTTATTATACTTTCCTGACTGGTAATTTTATGCAAAAAAAAAATAATGATAAATGAAAAAAGTTTTAAAAAATCCCCAAAAATCGAAATTTGTCTGCTCCCCACCCCCTAAATTACCCCAAATAAAAAAAAAGATTTTTTTTTGTTTGTGATGTATACTGTGTTAAATGAAGTAAACAAAAAAAATAAAAAAAAGTACAACCAATAAAAATTTTCTAAGATTTCTTTTTCGGGAAGGGGATGACTTATGATGAAATTTTAATTCAAACAATAAAAAAACTAAAAAAAGTTTTAAAAAATTCCAAAAATCGACATTTTTAAACTTTTATCGGTTCCCTTACGCCCCAATAATGCCTCGAAAAGTATTTTTTTGGAGACGCACTATTGCAATGCCTAGGAAGATATAACAAAAATTCGGTTAAAAAGGTAATAATAAAAAGATAGTTTTTTGATTTTTGGAAAGGAGAGAAGTTGGGGACAAAAGTTTTTTTTTAAATGGTAAGATAAGCGTGTAGAAATGGGGTTATGTTTGCAAGATTTTGAGAAAATTGCTCCAAAGAAACACTTTGCCCCACCCCCTGGAAACATTGTCCTCAAATTTTTACTAAGAGATTATCCTACATACGTGAATCTGTGCCAAATTTCATCAAAATCGGTTCATACAATCAAAAGTTATTGAGCTTCAAACAACCCAACTGACGAACATAAGTACGTGTGTTGTAGAACATTACTCCCCACTTTTTTTGCGTTTAAGGATCCCTTAAGTCATAAAATGTAGAAAAATGTAAAAAAAAAAATGCAATATTTTATTGAATTAATGATATAAATTTAAAAAAAAACTGGCTTAAAAAAATCTAAATAATAATTACTATAAAATACTATAAAAAATAATTATTATAAAATAACTAAATAATAATTTTTCTTTAAATTTTGACTTGCAAAGTCCGGGTCAAATTAAAAACAAATATCAATATCTTATTAAACTTTACTTTGGTGTAGTCTTTAAAAAATTAAATTATTTTTTTTTATTCCACATTTTTTTTTGGTTGTATTCTTATACGAAACAAAAAGTCTGCATATTGATAACAAACGGAGTAAAAAATAAAAAATTGCAGAAAAATGACACAGAGATTACTACAAAGCATGAGAAATTCTTTGAAATGAGGAAATACATAAAAGTTATTGAATTTTATAAATACGCTCTACAAACCTAAGATAAAAGAATGAAAAATATCTTCAATTATTTCTGCAGGCAATGTATCTTTTAATTTACAAAATCGTTCACTTGTATGAAACCTGAAACGGGACCAGCATTACCTCTACAAGATGAAAAAGAATCATAGAAATCGGGCCGGCAATAAAATAACACTTTTTTTTAAATGTATAAATCGAATTGATAATCTGTTTTTGAAATTAAAAAAAAAAAGTAAAAGTATAACGGTCAGGTTTATTTGCCTGTTCATTATTAAATCACTCCATTAACAGCAGAAAATAAGATAGAAGCAAAAGCTAAGCAATCAATATCATGTTCCCTATGAGCTAACTGCTCATTTGAGTATGAAAAGCTATGTAATATACAAAACTCGGTGAATGACCCGAGTATGATAGAATGTTTCTTATTAGGTAAGGTTACTTTTTTTTTGGGGTAGATGAACACAGCAATGTTATTTAGATAAATCAGAAAATATATCTTTGTGTAACTTATACATAATTGACTCAGGTTAGGAGGTTACAATGAGTTCTTAAAAAAAACAAACACATATTTCAACTTTATTTGAAGTGTTGGATTTGAGATAAAATAAAAAAGAAATCAATATTAATCAATTAAAAATTTGTATATAAAATACTATTTTTATTTTATTACGTCTTCTTGAGAGTGAACTTCTAACGAAAATGAATTAATAAATCGAATCGAATGCCACTGTTAATGCTTACGACATTCACAAAAACTGATCAATATCTTTTTTGAAGTATATTTTTTACGATATAAGAAAAAAATTCTCTACCTAATTATAACATATATAAAATAAAAATAAAATAGATAACGCCTGGTGATATTTTTAACTTTTATAATCTATTATTTTACTTCTTTTTTTTTTTTTTTAGTTAATCTTTGGCATTCTACTTCATTACCTTTATTTTGTAAAATGCGATGTACTTTTTAAATTAAAGTAGCATTGTAAAAAAAAAAAAACGTAAAAAAACGTTTTATGTTTGTTTCTAGACAATTATTTTCTTTTCATTTCGTTTTAAATGGGGAAAAAAATCATTCTGTCCCAGATTTAACTATGATTAAACATATTCTATGACTACAGAAATAACGTACGTACAATCAGGTAAATCACTAATATAGAGTTAATCTGACATTTTCCCTCTACATAACATTAGTGCAAAGGGTTACGTCAGTTCGAATAAATTTTTTCACATCAATTTGAAACTATAAAAAAATTATACATGTAATTGTGTGTGTTATAAATTATACATATAAAAATGTGTGTGTGTATGTGATGACGTTGATTGATTACAAAATAATTTTATACAAAATTAACTTGTAAACTTTCCTGGCTTTAAATAATTTTACAACAATAAATTTATCATACAGAATGTATCTACCTAGTTTTGATGAATGCTTAAAAGTTTTGAAAGCCTGAACTGATGGACACAATACATCATAAATGTACATTTAAAAAATTATGAATAAAATAAAATACATATTCAGGAATTTCATTTACGAAACAAATCACTTAAAAAAAAAGTATGCAGGTTTGAGGTACGGTCAACAGTACACTATTTCAAACAAATAGCTGAAAAATATAACCACTATTTTTCTTTTTTAAAAATCCGTAAAAAAAGCTTAAGAGGTTAAGCTTAAGAGCTTAAGAGAGAGATTCTCATTTCGTTTGCACTACATGCAAACGAAATGAGAATCTGAATGGGTAAAAAGACACAAAAAGCTCGGTAAAAGTAAGAATAACTCACAAATTTTACTTTCTTAGTATTATTTTCAAACTAATACACTAAATGAAAAAAATTCTTTAGTATAGCCAAATTCACGCGAAATTATCCACAGAAATTCTCGAAATAAATACCGATGAATTAACCAGAAGCCATCTCGAAAGAAAAAACCGGTGAGGCTCAATCGAAAAACTACAATCAGATTGCAGTTAACGGCTGATGATAGAACTACATGTGTCATACGATAAAACGAGGAGCAGACAAATGAAATGAGCACTGACGAAGAATAAAGAACCAGAGAAAGGCGATAAGGCCGTTTAAAATAAATTTAAAACATATCTACGACCTTCCATCGATGTAAAATTAATTACGTTTTTAACGTAAATATTTACAGAGAAACGTTTATAAAATGACAATAAAAAAATAGTTCACAATTTTTTAAAAATATTTTACCTTCAGAATAACTGAAACAAGTCGATCAATTAAATCTTTATGTTCAAAGATAAACTATGAATACATTTAAGGGAAATAAATATTTTTTTTTATTTTAAGGACTTAATCAAACTCTATTACATATTTTTCAAACGTAAATGACAGAAAACATTTTTGGCAAATGATTAGAAAGAAATTTTTTGAAATATTCTAATCAAATGCTAAAAATATATATGTAAAAATAATAAAATAAAATAAAAAATACACAAAACAGTTTAAAAAATGTATTATTTTATTTTTTAATTAAAAGTAATAATGTAACTGAAAAACATGCAGCTCATGTGATGAATCCATTCAAAAATTTCAACATGACTCAAAAGATATATAACATTTTTGATCCTTTGATATAAATGAGATGCGGGTTGAATTGTAAGCGGGTGATCTTGTTTGTATTTTGTTGTTGTAGTATGGGTACGTTGTTCGTTTGAAGGCATTAACCAAGGCTTTTAGGTATACGAAGGCTAATTACTGTATGTAACTTAACAACATGTAGATAGATATACACGTTAATTGATAGGAATATGTATTGAATGCACGGTCGCGCGCGCGCACACACATAATACACTTAAAATTACTTTACCTATTTCTATATACGCATAAGTAATTTTTTATATAAACTCTGCTTGACGTACCGATTATTTTCCTACGTGTAACAATACAACTAACAAAAGAAAGTTTGTAACTTACTAACGTAAGTTACAAGATTGATTATCCATTCTAGATCTTTGAATTATTGACGATTTGTAGTCCACAGAACAAAAATACAAAAACTACGATAAAAAAGTTCTGAAAGCGGAAAATAAGTTTATGTACTCATATTTTTGTGTGCGTATGTTGGTATGAATGCATTATATTATACGTATTAGTTTTATTACTTCACGATTTTTTATGCGCGAGAAATGAAAATACAGTACATAATCGATCTTAAAATATTAATATGTGAATACATTTACAAAGGAAAACAATGTATCATTTAAAACCACATTTTTATAGCATGTTCAGGTATATGGAAATAAAAATCAGAGATCATCTACAGCAGTAGCTAACCAACTTACAGAAACATCATAAATAATGTAAAGAACCTTTTTAAAATTAAATAATAATTAGTGAAAAATACAGATTAGAAAGATATTAAAATAAAAATTTAATAAGCACAAGAGAGAATTTACAGGTAGACTATGAAACGGATACTTATATAAATCAACAGAGAAGGTTTATCAGGCTGTCTATATTTATAACGAATATTGATAAATAATTCAGTTATATGGAATAATTATAAATTATGCCTTTTTTTTACTGATGAAGTAGTTCACCACAGAAGCTTATTAAAAAGGTTACACGTGGGAATATGGAAAAACAAATTTGTAGAATACGAAAAATGTCATGACTTACCGGGATTTGAATCCAGGATCTCTGAATTTTCATGAGATCATATAACTTTAAAAAAAATAATTTTGTTAATATCATGGAGGTGCCTTGCCTTTCTTTTTCTGTTTAAGACTCCGGAACCACCGTAAGGTATTACTTCAGAGGATGAAGTGTCTTGTACAACATCAGATATTAATATCACTCTAGTTATTTGTGGTTAATAGAAACCGAACCACCAAAGAACACGGATATCCACGATCTAGTATCATGGAGGTACCTCCGAAAACCAGTTCCTTTCTTCACAAGCCGAAGAACCCGAAGAGAGGTAATTACTACCAGAAACACGAGTAATGTAATAGCAAACAATACAGGCAACGAAAAACTTGAAAAATGTAGTACAAACAGAGTATTTTAAATTTAAAATAAAAAAAAGCAAACTCAATAGGGTTTTTTAGTGTAATGAACGAAATGGGCTCCAGATTAATAACGTAGGAGTTGTAAACGGACTCCCCCATTAACAAAAAAACTTTTGAAAGCAAAAGTAAGAAAATGCATCTCATAAAATCGCTCAGTTCATAATTTAAAAAATAAATGATTTATCACTATTGTATAAATCGCGAATATAATAACGATAGAATGTGTAGGGCACTTCGCAAAAATAAAAACGAATAAGAGAAGTTTTTAATTTCGTGTACATCGTTACACAAATCTAAATTAATTCATCTGAAAATACAGAAGTCAGTAAGTCGAGCATTCCTTGTGTTTAACTAATTACATAAATTTGAATAATTCTATTTATTATTTATGTATAATGAATATTTGCGTATTTTTTTAAGATATGACAAACCAATCTGATCGAAATTACAACGTTTAAAAATTTTAACGGCCTTCATGATCAATAAAAATGCAATAACCTGGAATTAAATTAAAATGTATGTACACAAAAATATATAAACAAAATTCTGGTTGGTACAACCAATAAGGATAAGAATTTTTTTTGTAGTAAACCACGAACGCAGTAATACAATCATTTTTCGATAAATTTAAGAACAATATTTTATAAGAATTACTTGAAATTTCCTCATAAGAATTAGAGGGTTAACAAAATCAATGAGGAGTTTTAATTAAGTATCGATCCCTAAGACAAAAATTACCGCATTCATAAAACGTTATTTTATTGCCTCCAAAATAAGAGTAAAGCGTCACGCCATTGAAATTTATGAATTTAATTTTATCAATTTAATATTAAAAAGGATAAAATAATGATAACATTTTAATTCTACTTGAGTAAACAGTAATAACTTTGAGTCATAACGAATATATGATATCAATAAATTGTTACCAGCAGGCTGGCTACATGGATATTTAATGGAAACCCGTTACCAAAACGTTCACAGCCACCTAGAGTCTTGTTTGTCTATTACTAAGTTTGCTTAGAATAACGATAATGGACAAACAATGTGGCAGTGGCTTTCCTTGCGTTATATTTATTGCAAACATATTCTTCCTACAAGTCTTCTATGGCCCAATATTTCAGAAACTGAAATAGAAATAAACTGCTTATAAATTTTACGTACTAGAGATGCGGATGAAGATCTCTTTATTTGTGTGTGCGTGTATTTTTATATTATATATATATATGTGTGTGTGTGTGTGTACACGCGCGCGTACATACACATCCACTTAATTCTCCTTACACACACAAACACATACACACGTGAACACACATGCGCGTGCGCCAAAATGTAACTGTAAACGAAAAAGAAAGATAATGAGACAGAGATACGAGTACCAGTCGTAAATCCTGTGCAAAAGAGGATTTTGTACCTTTAGTAGTAGAAGGAGATGGTCGTAAACTTCTATTTTAGAGTGGAATAATTTTTTCCTTTTCTTGATAATTTCCCAAGGCGCGGACCCGCAAAACTGTGCGTGATCCCGTCCCTAAACATTATATATAACCTTTTTCTGTTATGGTGTAACTAAAAACGAATCCTGAAAGGACTTAACGCATACTATGCAACAACAGTTCAAAATTTAATTATAATATACTGTAACTTTCACAAAGTCAGATTTTATTAGTCCACTCACTACAATGTACAATTCGAGTTGAAGATCTATAATCAATATAAAGTATATTAAGATAAAATAAAAAAAATAGCATGACACCTATACCTTTAGAATGAACTAAGTGACAATTCTGATTCAGGGTTTTTAGATTAAAATGAAAATTAATCGGTTTTCTTATGGTATCAGATCTTATATCTATTGCCCACATGGGAGCCCTAATTCTAAAAATGAAAAAAAATAATTTCATATTAAGATCGTTTAAATTTTATTTTAATTCCTGCCCACTCGGAAATCTTTCATCAAAATACGTAAATTGCAAGTAAATCACAAAAATTAAAGTTTCTACGGTTAAAATTCTATTTATTTTAATTTTAGATTTTGCGAAAATTTGTGAAAATTTAAAAATTTTAATTTAAGTTTTCAGTAAAATTGAATCTAATTTTGGTCCAATAACTTTTGTATAGAGCATCTGAGTAAATAAATAGCAAAAATGTATTTTCCTTCAACAGGAAATGCTCCACTGATAAATATTTCAAGTTGAGATGTCAAATACGTAAGTTTTGGTAGATTCATTCTGCAAGATTTGCTGAGCTAGATTTTGCAGTTCACGCACAACTCCGTAAAAACAGATATTAAACAAATCGAGAAAATGGAAAAATATTGATAAAACTGGCTTTTAGTTACAATTTTTGAACGAAACGGAATGATAAGCATGAAAATAAAACACATATAAAAAACAATTTGAAAACAGAACTTATAATTATGTATACAGTCGCTGTCAGGGATCGCTATAAAAATTACGTGACCCATCAACTAGAAAATCGTGATACATTTTCTATTAAATCAATGGTTAGTGGAGATATCAGTTCACCAAATTTTTTATTATTTTATTAAGTAAATACTAGAAATTAAATTTATTTCTTACATTTTATTATATTTTATATACAAATGCGAAAGTTTGTTTACATCACGCGAGAACCAACCGGCCGATTGTTTTCAAATTTTTAGGATACATTCGTGTTATCTAAGGAAAGGTTTCAAGCCAAGATCGAGGCCCTAAAAAGTTGTGAATTAAAGATATTCATTAAAGAAACAAAATTAATAGTTTTATTCCATTATATTTCGTCACATTGACACCAGAAATATGAGGTAAAATGACTTATTCATTTTTCTTTAATAAACATCTGTAAAATATTTAATATTTATGTCTTAGGTAATTTTTTCCAAGTATTTATGAAGTCTGTATACTTCCTTGTTCGTAGATTCCTTACCTCTTCTCTTTTTTTGGATATGATGTCCCCTTTCATTATTCATTTTTCTCCTTCTTCCTTTCTAGTAATTTTTTCAATCTCTTTCATTATGTCCTCTAAGAAGAGATCGAATTCAGGACGATCATCAAGTGCTACAAAGCTAGCCGGGTTTCACAAAACAAGAAGCCAAAGAGATCAGCGGCTGGAGACTGAACGAGCATAAAAATGCGAAAGTTTCTCACAAAAATAACGACCGCATCGCGGTTCCAGACGGTCGGACGAGCGAAGCAAGCCCTGACCGGCTAGTAAACCATAAATATTTTTTTACGCGAGTGATTTCGACAGCAATTAAAGGTATTACTACACGAAGAATAACTCTAAAATACAACACGCTCTCTGTTTAAGCCTAACTACTCATTCAATAAAAGAGTTATCTGTATAAAATTACCGATTAACTCCCATTCAAAAATTATTAAATACAATGGTAAACTTTAATTTAAATTTTCGGTCCAGGAATTTTTGAGTTTCAAGCAAATATCTATACAAACACACACACACACACACACACACACACACACACACACGGAATTCTAATTTTATATATATATATATATATATATATATATATATATATTATTAGAAACGAAGACCTTTGGTTATGTACTGAAAAATCCATATAATTCATTAAAATGATATTAAAATATTCAAACATCTAATCTACATACGTACATTTTTTTTTTTAATTTATGCTTTTTGATCTTTTTTTTTATAATTCATATTTCTTATAAAATTGATATATATATATTTTTTCATTTAAAACTTATTAAATTTTTATGTAATAAAGACTGTAAATATTTAAAGTTTGTTTCACAAGGGGAAAAACATTTTCCAATCTTAAGTGTAATAAACGCACATGTTAGATAACAAGGACCACCGCAGATCCGTGGCATGATGTGGGTTTCTCAGCCGATTAAACCCCGTTTTTCCCTCCCTGTCAAGTCCTTCTACTACCTCGCTCTCTATTCCTCCCTCGCTCACTCACTCTCATCTTTTAACACACACACAAATACGTGACTTTGTTACGCTATTCTGTACAATTTGCCCCTGGAGGTATGGAATAAGGGAACTTGCCCTTCTTCAACCTTGTATAAACGCTAAATAGGTCTACTTTCAATTTCAATCTCCGGCGTGTTCCGACCTCCTACCGTTTCGTTGCTTTATTTCTTGCCTATACGATTTCACCTTCCAGCAGATCGAACAGTAGGTATCTGAAAAGGTAGGAAGGTGGAATATTATTGCTTCGCCACATGTGAAGCATTCGGCGAATAAATATAAAATTCTACGAGTTTGCTCCTTTCGTGAGGTCAATTTAAGGCTTATATTATCTGATATTGAAAATAAAAGATATCTATCTATTAATTATGTAGAAGAACATATTTTTCAAACTTGAAAAACTATAGCCATCTGAAATCAGTTTTATTAAAAACTATCTACCCCCTAAATATCTCCTAAATAGGGTTTGTTTAAAACAAACCCTATTAACCTTGTGTGTCAAAATAGCTTAGAGGTTAAACGCTTCAGTTTCCATGTGGTGGATTAACAGATCGAATTCTAGCTGTAATAGTTAAATTTTAACATAACTGATTGGTTCCACGGTTCTATGAACCTAACACAATTTTGGTTGGTTATCATATTTCTCGGTGAACCGATATGTCACCAAATAATTTTTCTTTATGAGAAACGCACTAACCTATCGATCTCAATCAACTAAAGCTGCATCCCGCTGTATCTTAGATATCTCCGGATTACATAGACTCCCTGACTACTCTGATATATTATACAGCTAATTCGTCACACGTAATTTTTTTTTAAATCGTTAACAAAATATGAAATAATTATTTGGCTAGCACATAAAATTTTCCGCTTATATTTAAAGTGAAACATGAATTACAAAACATAAAATTTACTATAGCCTTCAAATAAAACTTTTTCAAATTTTGAAAAGAAGCTCTCCGTTCCCCTATCCATTCCTGGCAGGAGTGGACATTTTTTTATGATTTACTTTTAGAAAAAAACTGGAAAACATTTTAAAAGGGAAAAAAGTGAAAAAATTTGTAAAAAGAATGGTGAAATATATATATATATATATATATAGACCGGGTGAACATTTGAAAAGTTTCCACATTTATTATTCAACAACTATTAGTACCATTGTGTTTTTGTTTGCAGGCATGCATACCATTCTTGGGGGGAAAATTTTTTTAATTATTTTCAAAAGAGCGGAACCCACGCTCTCCGCTACACCTACCCCAACTCAAAAATCTTAAATGGCAACGGTAATTTACACGTCCGTGATGAATTTGAAAAAATTTCCTTTCGGTGGAAAACTTTTCAAAATCTTTAACCACCTATGGAATGTTTTAAAAATTTATTCGTTGAGGATACACTTTAATAAAACATATCAAGCCATGATAAATATGAGACAATTTTCATGGCCAATGTTTTTTTTTTAAATTTCTAAGTGGACTATACTCCTCCCTCTTGTAGAACGTATGAAAAATTTTAATTAAAAAAAAAATGTGTTTCATTTCATCGAAATTTTATCTTGTTTCAACCGACTGACCCAACATTTTGATTTTTTTTTAATAGGTAAAAAAAGGAAGTTCATTATCAAATATATTTAACAGAATCTTTACGGTTCCGTTTTAAGAATAATTTTTAATCATATCAGTGACTATTAAATTTTTAATCATAAAAATCATCTTAAAAATGAATAATAACTACAAGAATAACAATAATTCATAAAATATATAAAGTTAAATTATAAAAATAGAATTACGTTAATAATTAAAAAAAAGACTAATATCCCGGCCACCCAACTACAATCGTTCAGAATTGTTTTTATTAAAAACATCTTTCGGTCAATGTGTTTTTCCTCGAAAATCAATAATCTCTCTGACCGTTTGGTAGACACGTTCTCACGAACAGTTTAAGTATTTGAATCATTAAAAGTAAAAATACTGATACGATAACCCTCTTCGATAAACAATGTTTTCTGAAAAATATATTTTCTAGTAAATAAACAGCAATATCTAAAAGCAATAGCCAAACAAATCAAATAAACACATAAAACAAAACGCGTTTTCGTTTGTATAACATACCGTGAAAAAATAAATAACACAAAACAATAACTTCGATACAGAAAGCAAACAAACAAGCAGACTTGATTGAGCGTGATTCATCGGAATTCCAGGTTGATTCCATCTCGTATAACAGTTAGAAGTAAAATCGTATTAGAAGTTACAGGTTTTATTTTTTACTCACAACTACGGTAGATTTATTTCAAAATAATAATAACAATAACGGATTTGAATTAACTAACGTACATAATTAAAAATGGTACATTTTTCAATTTAAGTCTGCTTATCATTCACATAATTTTTGAAATATTACAAACTGAAACGTTTTCGAATAATATTTAAAAGATTCCTTATTGACAAGAATTTTCAATTGTCTGCGACGGTTTCAAAGATCACAATATTAGTCAGTTACAGGACATATAAAAAAATGGAACAGCAAAATTAGCAAAATTTTACAGTAATAAATGAATGTAAATATGCATTAACCCTCATAAAATTTCAGATAAAATCATTTTATTGTTCTATTTAGAATTCTGATCATTTAGCAACAGGGATTCAACCCCCGAAAAAAATAACAAGATGTCTTTTAAAATTTCTTCATTTAAAGTATTAATGTTATGCAAAAAGGAGTTAACAAATTATAAACCATCGTGTTTTTAAAAACCTTTTTCTTAGATCTTGTTTTGCAAAATGATTCATATGTTTAATGCATTCAACAGCAGAATATCAGCGTAGTTAGAAATTCATAAAGAAGTCACGCAACAAATCTGGTGAAAATATATTCACATTAATAAAATTCTAAAAAAAATAAAAATAAAAACTATTTCACCGTCAACTATTAGCAAAATCGATGTGATTCAGCGGTTTCAGGGTAAGGTACTACGGACAGCAGAGCAGTCGCCTTGGTTTGTAAAGAATAGTGAAATTTCCGTCTGTCCATCAGAAGATTGGGCGTCTGGGTTTTAAATCCATATACCGACTGAATTCGAATACTAATTACCTTGCATGTAATTTACTGGACGATGGAGGGGAATATCAGACGGCTGAAATTAAGTTCCACGTACTGGACCTAGGCGACAGTTATCGATGACTATAATGATTTTTGGGTAATTTTGACTTTTGTTGATAGTGCTGATTTTCTTCGACAGTTTTGGGTAACTGGCGAGTTTGGTTTGAGTACTGGCTTATTTTATCCCATCCTACTTATATTATTTTTTTTTTTTTTATCTGGAATTTTACGGGCATCGACTGCTAAGGTCATTAGCCCTCGTCACAATCTTTAAAAGAAATTACTATCACCATCTGGATCGTCATATGTAAGGGTGTAAAGGGCCCTTACATTTTATTTAAAAGCACAAACTACACAAAACATTTAAGACATAAAAGACAAGGAACATCACAAACACTTACGGGGTGTAAAGGGCCCCGATATTAAAATTTGAGATAAGGTTCTCAAAAGACCATGAAATTAAAATTAAACTTATCAATACCATTTCTTTCTTTCTTTATATATATATTTCTTTCTTTATATTTCTTTCTTTATATTTTATATATATATATATATATATATATATATATATATATATATCTATATATATATATATATATATAAACTACCGCTTAGAGTATCTTTTCCCACAGCTTTAAACTTTCATTTTATAGACTTTTAAAAAGTCCACTGGCGTGTAGAAATGCAACTATATTTTCTTCATTTCCATTATCCAGATCAGCACTAATATTATTTGTAAGACGGAACCGCTTTCTGAGGTCCTCATATATAGTACACTCTTCTATTAGATGCTTGATTACAAACACCGCACATTGGTCTCACTTCGCCGGTTAACAAATATAAATTTGTTAATCGCGTGTGACCGATTCTAAGTCTGGTCACCGCTACTTGTTCACGGCGAGTCAACTTAAAGTCGCTTTTCCATTTATAAGGAAAAGTTTTTACTGAGTTCAATTTTGTATTTAAACTCCTCCATTCAGCGTTCCACTTGTTTCTTACTATGTTTGCTAGACGGTTTTTAACATCTGCCACTCTTACAGGAAATGCATCCAAATCATCGCAGACTGTTGCCTTTCTGGCAGCTTCGTCTGCGATTTCATTACCTGTAATACCAGCATGCCCCGGAGTCCATACAAATACGCATCGCTGTCCTCGTTGTTTTAGAACGTATAAAATGGACAGGATGTTTGCAATTAGGACATCCTTAATGTTTTTGTTCCGAATTGCGACAAGTGCACTTAATGAATCGGAACATATTAGCACTCCCTCTTCGCAATAGTGTTCAGTGTAGCGGAGAGGTTGCTGAATTGCAGTGAGTTCTGCCGTGTAGACACTGGCCACATCTGGCAGTTTCCAAAAGTGGGCTTCTTCATTTACATATATTGAGCATCCAACACCATGTTCGGTTTTAGAACCGTCAGTATAAATTCTAATATGTTTTTCGTAGCTACTGACGGTTGCCAAAAATTCCTGCTGGATGATCACTGCTGTTTTCTTTTTTATTTCTCCTTGAAAGAGATCCAAACTTGTATTTACCGCTGGCAAGAGCCATGGCGGTATTTCTCTAGTAGAAATTGCCAATGTATCTGGAATGGCAATTTCATATTTATTTCTTAATTCGTGGTACCTAATTCCGGCTGGTCTGGAATAGGTAGCACGACGTTCGTATAATGCAGTCATGGGATGATTCGTAAACAATTTATTATTTATATGAGCAGGATATATTTGCTGCGCATTTGTCCCATATATTTGCTGCGTATCTTAACAAGAGGATCTCCCTTCTATAATGTAGTGGCATTATTCCGGCTTCAGACATCAGACTAGCCCCCGGACTTGTGCGGAAAGCGCCTGTTGCATATCTTATTCCGCTATTATGAACTACGTCTAACTTTTTTAAATGCGACTTTCTAGCGGATGAATATACGATACATCCGTAGTCTAGTTTAGATTGAACCAATGCTTTATACAATCTCATTAATGTCTCTTTGTCTGAGCCCCAATTTAAGTTCGATAAACATTTTATAATGTTTAGGGCTCTTTTGCATCTATCACTCAAGTCCTGTATATGTAATCCCCATGTAAGGGATTTATCCAATACTAGTCCTAAATATCTTACGCTGTCTTTATATTGTATTGGATTATCGTCAATTGTCAACGCAGGACTTTGATGAGGAATTCTCTTCCTACAAAAGTGTACACAGCACGTTTTTTCTGGTAAGAACTGGAATCCGTTACTCTTTGCAACTTCATTTAGAGCATTGATCGCTCGTTGCAATTTGTACCTCACCATAGCAGTCTTGTTGCTGGCATACACAATTGCCAGATCATCAACATAGACGCTTTTGCTGATTTCTGTTGGAATGGCTAATATCAATTTATTGATGGCAATGGTAAACAAGGTACCGCTCAACGGCGAACCTTGTGGTATGCCATTTTCCAAATTTCTTACAGATGAATATTCGCTACTGACTCGTACTTGGAAAGTACGGTCATTCATATAGTTGCTGAACAGTATAGGCAGATTGCCATGAATGCCCCATTCATGTATCTGGAGCATTATACCATGACGCCAGGTCATATCGAAAGCCTTCTGAAGATCAAAGAAGACTCCGACACAATGTTTCCTTTTAATGAAGCTGTTATATATAACGTCCTCTAAGCTGATCATTTGATCAATGGTAGAATGGTATTGCCGAAAACCTGCTTGATACGGTGATATCAGGTTTTCTTTTTCCAAAACCCAGACGAGTCGATTATTAATAATTTTTTCCAGTATTTTTCCCATATCACACGTCAAAGAAATAGGACGATAGCTATTGGGGTCTGTTAAATTTTTATTTTTCTTAGGTACTGGAACAACATGAGCTTTTTTCCACTGCTGCGGGTACGTTCCATCCCGCCATATTCTATTATAAAGTTCTAATAATCTACGCTTTGCAGTGGTATTCAGCTGCCTGATCATATTATAGTGGATTTCATCCGGACCAGCAGCTGTGTTACCTGATTTTTCTAACGCTTTCGCGAATTCTTCCATTTTAAAAGGTACATTATATGAGTAATTATACTCAGTTCTGAAGTTTAGTAGACCTTCAAGTTGTTCTTTTTTAGTACGAAAATCTTCTTCGTAGTTGACCGTTCTGCTGGCCTTTTCGAAGTGATTGGATAACAGCTCTGCAATTTCATATGGAGTGTCTTTTATTTCATCTTCATCTTGAAGGCTAGCTATGGGAGCAAAATCATTACGCCCACAAATCGCCTTCACTTTCCTCCAAACATCTGATGCAGTAGTAGTTTTGTCAATGGATGACACGTATTGCTGCCAGGATCGTTTTTTCGAGTCTATCATAAGACGTTTTGCATACGCCCTGTATTTCTTAAAGGCAACAAGATTTTCTATACTAGGACGCTTCTTAAAGGCGTTATACGCCCTTTTCTTTCTTTTTATAGGTTCACTTATTTCATCGTTCCACCATGGAACGGGTTTCTTCGTAAGTTTCCCAGATGTTTTGGGAATATATCTCGATGCAGACTCAATTATTGCATTTGTTATGGCGTCGACATCGTCTCCGATAACTCCAGTTGTTTCTGGAAGTATCGTTCTAGCTGTGAAGCTCGTCCAGTCTGCCTTTTCAAATAACCATCTTTTAGGGATGGGATATATTGTTCTTGTAACATCAGTTACAATTTGCACCGGAAAATGATCACTTCCATGCAGATCGTCTATGACATGGAAGCTGTACCTCGGTGCTATCGATCCGCTTATAAGTGCAAGATCTATACAGGACGTCGATCCATCTCTGGCATTGAAAAAGGTTCCTGATCCGTCGTTTAAAATAATAAGTTCTGAATTCATCAGGAACCCTTTCAGTTCTCTTCCACGGGGATCTACTCGATCCGATCCCCAAAGAGAATTATGAGCGTTAAAGTCACCCACCAGTAAAACAGGTGGGGGAAGCTCGGAAACTAGTCTTGCTATGTCATCCTTATTCCAATCAAAATACGGCAAGTATATGCTGCAGACAGTGACCTGGAGCGGACGCTTCATTCTAACGGCGACCGCTTGTAGGTTTGTGTTTAGAACAGCCGCTTCGGTGGTAGCTCTAGTCGATGTTAATATAGCCACTCCACCTCTAACTCTTACATTTGGCGGTTGATCTCGCCGAAATATATCGAATCCTTTTAATTAAAAATTTTCATTTCGGCGGAAATGCGTTTCTTGCAGACATATACAAATCGGGTCTACATCATGTACCAAGCGTTGGAGCTCATGGATGTTTGAAAAACATCCATTGATGTTCCATTGTACAATCGACTCGCTAATTTTTAATTAAATTATTGTCTGGGTTTGCCTTTCGGCCATCCTTTTTTTCTCTTCTTCTCCATTATGCGAACGGCATCAAGTTCGCGGAGAACGTCGTCGCCGGCGTAGCTTCCGGCCTCCGAATCGGAGACCACCGAAGCCGCTGACGACGACGGGCATTATTATTATTATTATTATTGTTATTTTTCTAACTTATGGTCTTCTGTTTATCAATGGTTCGTTTAATTTTATTTGACTGTTGTTTATTATTGGTCCTCACCGAATATGACCGATCGGCCATATCAATGTTTAAATTCTTTGATGAATGAGCAAAAGATGTTGCCTATAAGGCAACTGATTGTGGTGAGTTGTGGATGAGTTATGGGTGATTGTGGATGGATTGTGGTGAGTTGTGAGAAGTGAGAAACACTCCTAAGGTCCACGTTTATCTCGGATTGAGTTATCTAAATGTGTTTTGCAGTTTATCATTCTTCAGTATTTGTTACTTACTTCTTGTACTAATTGTGTTATTCACTGATTGGAATCTTAACAAAAGTATTTCAAACTTAATTTGTTATCAGTTAATTATGCATTATATATTTTCAATTTTACTTATTTAATCTTGAAGAATTATTTGGACGATCTTTCTTACCGTAGTACAGACATACTACTTTACTTAACGTTCCAATTGGAGAAACCGATTGTAAAAAAAAAAAAAAATATTAGCAAAATAATATTATAAATTAAAAGATCTTTTATAAAATAATTTGAATTTTTATAAGTATTGTGTTTTTCTATTTCATCATTTTAGAATAAAAATATGCCATTTTTTAATATCATTTTATTCAAACTAAAATAATTATTTTGCTAACTATTTATAATTACTTTAATTTTAATACTGTTTAATTTCAATTTCATTGGTTTAGCTACAAACATTTTATTTTTCTGCAAATTATCTGTACGTCTGAATTTTTAAACAATTATATCTTTACGTTTTTTAACATATTAAATTTTTAAGATTATTATTTCTCAAACGTAATAAAAAAAAATGAGGGTGTTTAGTTTGAAAATTTTATCTAGGCATTTAATATTAGCAAACAATAAACTATTTTAATAAAATTTCTTTATAAATAATTTTATTATTAGCTTTTTTTTTACTTATTTGTTTTAACAGATATTTGTATTAATTTTTATGAAAGAAATTTTGTAGAAATAAAATGTCATATAATAATTTGTTTTCACGAGGGTCATTTAATATGAACCGGAATTTTGCAGCGGGTACTGAGGAAGAATGGTCAGGGCTGCAAGTAGTTACTCGGATGTGTGTGGATGGGAGCAACCAGCCAGCCGTTCCCGTAAGTCACGTTCCTACGTTAATAGCAGAACGTCTGAACAGGAGGTGCCAACGTCCGTTGAGCAACGAATTATAGTCCGATTTCTCACCAACAAAGGTGTCAAATTCTCCGAATTTTGACTCGACTCCCGGCACAGTTCGGAGTTGCTGTCTGTTAAAAACTCGTGTTTGATCGGGCCAAAAACTTTTTTTGTGGCCGTGATGCAGTGCAGAATGAAAAGTCACGAACGTCGCCCGCGACCGCGTCACTGATAAAAACATTCAGGCGTTCATGACCTTGTGCAAAGTGACCGCCGCATAACCATCACCGAAACCGCATCAGAGTCCGGCATAAGCGATGCGAGTGCAGAAAGACATCTGTCAGCAACTTCTGAATCGCTCTGAGGTAGAAAGAGAGGAATTTTTGGACCGTATTGTGACCTGCGATGAAACGTGGGTGCACCACTAAACATCGGAAAGCAAGAGAACAAGTACGGTATGGAGAAAAAGTAAGGACGGGGTACCGATCAAGGCTAAGAAACACTTGTCAGCTGGAAAAGGTCTGACAACTGTGTTTTGGGACTCAAAAGGCATGCTGCTGATCGATTTCCTACACGAACGAAGTGCGGTAAATGCAGTATACTACTGCCAGATGTTGGATGACGTTAGGGCTGCTTATCGCAACAATCGACGCCGGCAACCGATTCGCAAGTCCTCCACGACAGTCTCTATGATAACGCACGGCCGCATACTCGCTAAAATTCATCAGACACCTCCTGAAGACCCACCGTACAGTTCAGACTTGTCATCCTGTGATTTCCATACGTGTGGTTTGCGCTGAAAGAAGGTTTAGGAGGGGAAAGATTCGAAGACGATACCCCAGTCGAGTACTATGTGCGCAATTGGTTGTTGGGGCAACCATCTTGTATTTTTGATGAAGGGGAACAAGAAGCTACCTATCCGATGGATAAAACTTATTTCTGTTGAAGGGAACTATGTAGAAAAATAAGGTAATTTATTTGTGATTCTATCTAATATCAATAAATATTATGTAAACAAATCCCGATTTATATTGGAACGATTCTCGTATCAAGTAAATTGTGGTTTGACTCATTTTACGCATATTAAACTGTACCTCCGTATCACGTTTCTACTCTTGTAGTGTGTTTTTAAAAACAGTTAAACAATATTTTTTTTTAAATAAATTTCAATGTTTTAAATTTTTTATGATAATACTGATACAAAACAAACTATTAAAATTTTTAATTTTTGAATTATTGTATATTTCCACTAATATAAGAGTACGAAAAGTACTCACCATTAAAGGCTACTTTCTCGAAAATTATAAAATGATGGCGACCTTACTCCATATCTAGGTTCAAATAAGAAATGAGTAAACAAAAAATTTTTAATCTTAAGTAACGGAAGAGAAACACATGACTCCGCCTTTTAACAAAATGTAAGAAAAATAAATAACAAAAACGGAACGAAATATCGTTAAATAAATGTATTGATTATTATATATATATATATACACACACACACACACACACACACACAAACAAACATGACGTAATTTCGTCGCCCACTCAACTTTTTTGTAACACCATTCCTTTGTAACTAACAACTCAGAAAGCGCAGAGGCAATTGAAATAATTAAAATGTGCCGACTATTATTAACAATCACCGACCAACACACCTACCCAAAATTAATTGATAAGTCCTTCCACCCAGTAAAAAGGTTTTCACTTCCACTCGCAAGCCCATACACAGTTCCTCCAATTCAGTTGAACTCTTTTTCTCTCCCCCAATTCATCTACTGTAATAATTATTCAAAACGACATAAGAGGAAAAGGGAACTAACGAATAAAAGAGAAAACTGAATTTGCTACATTATTTATTGTACAATGCGTTCGCTATATATCTGTTTGTATTCTATCCTCTTTGAACAATAACTCTGCCGGCACCGGAGACAATACAATACGTACGATTTTAACACCGTTTTCATCACCTCAATGTTTCGTACCTTTTGTATACAGGATTCAAATATTAAGTGTCAAAATTCTCGTTTCGTTTATAATTACATTCAACAAAATTAAACACCTCTTCCCTTCATTCAATATATATAGATTCAACAATAATAACAAGGTTTAATTATTTCACACAAATTGTAACAATCAATTTTCCAGAATAGGATAAAGCCTAGCGGGATACATTCTAAATTTTAGATTAGCATTTCAGGATATGAGTACTGTCAACAACAAAACTGAATATATTTGTCAATATACATACTAGTACTTTTGGGCTTGTTTTCATACACATAACATAAATTGCATAATAAATATCTCACAGAAAAAATTTCTTTATTAATCAATTCCAAGCTCATCAAAGAAATAAATTCGCTTTTATCGTCTTCTATCAAAGGATTAATTTGATAGAAAGTCCCCCCCCCCCCACTCTTAAAGTCCAGTATTTATTTAAAAAATAAATTGAACTATTTACAGATAAATAAAAAAAATCAAGCCTATAAAAAAAACCATGAAAACGAAATTCAAGCCAAATGAAAATTTGTGCTCGTTTTACATAATTCTTAGATCTCCAACTTTTTTGATCTTGAATCAAAAAAATATATATATAAAAAGAAAAAAAATCCTTTCGGCAGGTCGAAAGGCGAAAGTAGATTTCACCGGTGCTAAGGAGGGAATAAAAAAGATTTTCACAAGAAGCCCACATCTTCTTACAATTCCAGCAACATTTTGGTCATCCCTTGCTGTAAGGATTGGCCATATCAAAAATTATTTCACAATAAAGTTTTAGGTAATATTTAGAGGACTAACGACCACTTTAAACCGATTAGATACTGTGCCTATTAAGGGAGGTATGATTTTTTTTTTGTCTTCAAAACTCCATTTTTACCACCCCCTGGGGCAATGGTTGGTGATATAAAAAAAATTTATAGTGTCTACAAAAACGTGAAATTATATATATATAATTATATAAATATATATAATTATATATAATTATATATATTATATATAATTATATAATAATATAATTATCATTATATTATATTAACATTATTAGTTAATATAATTATTAACATTATAATATATAATTATATATAATTATAGTTTTATATAAGTTTATATAGTTTTATATAGTTTTATAGTTTTATATAAGTTTTTATATATATATATATAAATGTATATATAAAAACTTTTGAACTGACGATGGTTTTGGTTTCTGAGGAATGTGAAACGCGAAGATATGTCGAAATTTTCCGGAAGTCGAATCATGGTACCCATTACAATAGGTAACTTTTTTATGAAATCTACCTAAAAAAACTGATTACTGATTAAAAGGATGATTTGAAATTTTCGAAACTGTCAACTTAATAAATAGTGTGCCGTAAATGCCGAAATTAAAGATTAAAATAATCATACACTAATCAAGTTTTTGCCGATAATTTTAAAGCTTTAATAATTCGTTTCTTATCAATGACAGACACTAAGAGTAATCATAATTTAGAACCAATCACTTGTTTGTTACCTCACTACTGGACTTTTCACCAAAAAACAACTTGAAGAAAAATTAAAGGAAGCATCATTTTTTGAAGAATTTTTACTTACTCAAATTTTTATCTATGTGAGGAATCATCAAAAAAATTAAAACCCTTATAAGTAATCTTATTCATTGGTCCTCGCCCCTCCAAAACAACGACTTGGGTAATTTCTGGCCAATCTTTTCTAATTATTGGGCATTTTTTCAAACACCTATTACAGGAAAGAATGGCAATTTTTACAAAATTAATAGAGCCCGTATATTAATTCTGATAAGCCGAGGAAGAAAATTTATGAAGTAACAAACATAAAAGAATCTTTTCTCCAATAAACCTTCTTAACCAGTGTAACGCTGGAGAACTTATTTTTTCAAAAACCAACCGTTACTTTTGTTTAAGCTTTTTGCGGACAAATTTAAGTAAAGAAATTAAAATTGCACAGTTTAAGAGCAGAATATATGTGGAATCATGTAGACGAGCTCACAATTTTCCGTTAGTATAACGTAGCAAATTACTAAACTTAAAATTCATCAGAAAAGATATAGTACAAATAATACTTTAGTATAATATTAATTCATAATTAGTTCAGATATTTTAATGAAAAATCGTTAATACATAGAATTTAAAATCGTAAAATATTAATAAAAAAATATTTTTTTTAATGACGAGTTATGTAAAACACATTTATTTCTATTATTTTTAGGAAAATATTAAAAAAAAATAATAATAGAAAACCTATTTTCATATTTTTACTCATAATCTAAACAATTTTTCACCAAAGTAGGTTTTAAAATACTAAACGTTCAATTTAAAAAATCTCAGAAACCGATTCTAGCATACAGTCACAAAAGTATTAAGCAAAAGCCAAATAATTACATTAAAATTTTAAGGAATATTAATTATAAATATGACTTAAAGTAGTGTCTTTTTAATTTAATTTTTTTTAAAGAAAACAATTTTATTTCCTTTAGAAAATCGAATAAAGGGAGATTAGGACCAAAATTACAAAGATCTTACATCATTATAAAGACAGATCTTTAATAATAATTATTTTATGTCTAGCAGTTTAATTACTTTAAAACTGACTAAAAAAAAAATCCAATTAAAACGAAAAAGTAGCAGACAACGTATTTTCTAAGTGAAGCAAAGTAAAGAAAGTACAAAGCGGTAACATGAATTTTCCCCCAGTTATAACAATGTTAATGTTATGTTATTATGTCAGCAGTAGGTATACCAAATCTAAGCTTTTTGTAAAATCCACCACAATTCTCTCTAAACTACTCTATTTCTCTTTAACATTACATCAAAGTTCACCTTTGTTAAGGCTAAAGTACATCTTTGTTAAGGATTAACGTAAAGAAACACAGTGACCGCTGATCTGACCGAAGTAAGATCATTAAATATACAGTTAAAAAGTGAAATACTTAGAAGTTGAATATTCGTATACGAGTTCATATAATAAGCTGAAGTACGTAATCTCTTTGAAATAAATATGTTTTTACTTTTACAAAAAACAAAATGTACCTTGGTAGCGTAATTCTCTAGAAACATTTCTCAAATACTCGTAATCTTTAGAAATAAAATAACTTTAAGAAAGATTTACCTCAAAAAAGGGCAGATTTTAACTTTAAAAAAAATTCTTTGAAACTTTTTTTATAATCTAATATTACAACAAAAGAAGGAAAAAAGAATTACCATTAAAACTTCTGAAAATTTCGGCTTTCTATTAAACAAATCTTCATAGAGTTCCGAAGTGGTCTGTAGACTTTTTTTAATACCGGCGAAAGATTTCGTCCTGATTTTTATGCCTTTCATATAACAACTGCTGACCTAACAATACCTCTTAATTTGGATCCAAAGAATTACATTTCGCTTTTACAGCACAGAGAAAAGAGGGCGAAAGTTTTCGCCAGTCGACTCTCGCTAAAGAAACGTTTTCGAATCTATGTTTATATGAACTTTCTTATTTATTTTCACCAGTAGAAGAACATGTCCTGAATTTTGTAACATTTTTCTTGAATCAGCTTGTATAAGCAATATCTGCACTACATTTCATGTTTAAGTGACGCGTCTGTACTCTTTCCTAACTGCGGAAGTTTTTACATATAATACAAAATATTCTTCCTACATACAATGAGTCAAAATAACAATTTTTTTAAAATGGCCACTATTTTAAAACAGACTTTTGGAAAAAAATGAAACTCCATTTATTATTTAATAAAAAATGCGTGACTATCATAAACAGCAGTCAAAAATCTGTATTTAAATATACTTAAATACTAATTTTTGTATAATTTATCAGCAAAATTAAGGAACAATGAAATCACACAAAAGCAGACGAAAAAGGAATAGTTTAGAATGCAATTTGCCCTAATTATGACATATACATATTTTACTTTAATAAACTAATTAATTCTCTCCAGAATAACGCAGAAAATCACAAGTTTTAATATGACAAAAAACTTAATAATCTTACATAAAGTGATTCGTTAGATATAATTCTTCAAGCTAGCCTATGTTTTTCTTCCGTGAAGAAAAAAAAATATATATATGTTTTATTTAATAATTGTAATATTTAAAATTTTAATAATGGTTGGTTTACCTGAAAATTTATGAAAATACGTAGAATATTTTTGATCTAAGTATTTGTATTTATTTTTACCATGTACGTAGTGATTTGAGTATTTTGTGCTTCTGTTTTTATTACAATATCCAACCGAGAAATATTTATTCATGATTATATATATATATATAAACATTCATACACACACGCAAAAATCGTAACTGTAATAATTTCAAATATAAGATAAATGACAGGTTTAAATTTTCAAATCCAACAGAGAATGTATAATTTATCAATCAAATAAATGTTTTATTTTAAATATGGTTAAAAACTGAATAAAAAATGCTACTTATTAAATATAAACTGATAAATTTCCCGTAATTGTATAATTCAAAAACAAGATTAAATATAAAGAAATTCAGCATAAGAAAACTCTTAAAACTATGGATTGTAAAGGAAAATAGGGAATAATAATCAGAAAAAAAAGGTAGGATTATACGAAATGAAACAACGAGCTTAATGAGAGCTACAACAGAGGGACTGAAAGACGCGCAGAAAATGCTAAGATAAAATGAAAAATGATCATATTATATTCTAACAAGAAAGAAAACAGCGGCTGTTATTATTCATATCAAAAATATTCGTACGTACATAAGATAAATCTAATCGGCATAATTCCACGTACGGAATAATACAATTCAGTGTTTCCATTTATTAAAAGATTACGAATAGCATAATCAATGTATTACACTATTTTAAAATGCACTTCCATCAAAAAAATTGTTTTATTCATAATAACTAATTATTTGTTATTTTTAATTTATTATAGCTTTAAAAAAATATTTATCAGAAAGCAGAAACAAATCGTGTTCACTGTTTCGGGTTACGAAATAAACTCTTCCGAAATTCCTGTAACAAAACAGTGAGAAAATTTGGTTGAAGTAATTCCGTATCAATTAATAAAATAAGGGGGTTTTTTATTTCTTTCCTTTCATAGAACGGAGGGAAATATTGTAATAATGAAACACTACATTAAAATACGTGTAAAATTTGTCTCAAACATATCCGAAAAGCAAAAGCGTACAACAATAACAATTAACAAATTCAAAACGGGAAGAATCGTTAAGGTAAACAAATAAAAGAGCTGATAACATCACTGCTATTTAAGGGTCGAATGCGGCCAAGAAATTAAAGGAAGATGGAGTACGAATCCAGAAGCGGCACTAGTAAGGCAAGGGACAGTTCCCTAAAAACAGTAAAGGGGAAGGAGAAAAGAACGACATTCATTTTCACTCCAAGACCCAATCGAGAAAGAAGGACCCACTGAGTCCAACGCAATTTTCAATATTGAACGGAACGAAGAGATCCTTCCCAAGTAAAAGAAAGAGAATAAAAAAAAAGTTGGCTCCACAACTTCTTTTCCGTTTTCTTCTTTCCAATCTTACCCCTGCGTCACCCGACCGTTCTTACCAACAGACTTGACGGCTTCTACATTCGTTACAACTGACATGTCTTTCCTAGCACAGCTAAACCCTAATGTGATTGTCTAACCCCACTGTATATTTCCTATTTCTACCGACTTTATCCGCTCAACCTCCGTTAATGATAGCGAACTTCTTCCTATTTTCAAAACGCACGTAACATCACGTGCATAAACTGCACGTATATAACAACATCTAACATATAACTTAATTTTTTTCCAGAAGGAATTAGTTCGATCATTCACTTCACTAAACTACTACAAACTGTACGCTAAACCAAAAAAAAAGCAATGAATTTACTTTTTATCCAAAATTTCTGTTCTACAAACGGTAATAAAAATTACCGCTAGAACCATCTCGTTCAAAAATTATTGGAAAATTTTATAAAGAGGTAATAAAACACAGCGTAATAGGTTACTTTTCTAGCACTGGAGAAATTAAAGATATAAAAAAGGAATAACAAAAAAAGATATAAGTATATGGTATGAATGGCAATAAACGGGAAAATTAAACTCTACAAAATATTTTAATTTTACACAACCGTGAAAATTTACACTTAACGAATAATACAAAAATATTATTGACTAAAGGAATAAGTGAGGAATTACATTATATCATTTCACTCTATTTGATGTTTTACTGTTTGATAATTTTGCTTTACGTTTTATGAGTTATGGCCGTAGTTTTTTGAAAAAAATGAGAAAGGATTGTAGTTTGTCCCCAGTTTCATTTCAACTTGAACACAGGAGAGTCAATAAGTAAATTAAAATCAAACATTTTACAAAAAGGAGTAACTATTCAAGAAAAAAAAATTATTCGGTATTGACAGTTTTTGTTTAACAGAAACCAAATATGAGATAGAAGAAACGCTTGATAAAAATTATGAATTAATGTGCTAGCAGTGAAATTACTTTAAAAATAAGGTTAAAACAACAGATAATGAAACCTAGCAGAAAGGAGAATAATGAAAAATTAAATATAGGTAAGAGAACATAATTAAAAAAAATCTGATGTGAACACCACATTACTTCCTTGTACGCCAATTAAATTGCATAAACACACTTTTCCTGCACTTCATTTAAATTTATTTCATTTGAAAGTGAGATACGATCCTCCAATTCTTTAATAAAGTGGACACAATTGCTGAAATATTAGTTTTTATTAACATCAAATATTTATACAATTTATTAAATAAATATTTATACCAATCTTACATGAAGTATTAGTATGCACTAAAAGTCCCTTTATTTCTCGTATTATTAGATCAGAATTATTAATAACTTCGTGAGTTGCTGATTAACAAAAGTTTGAGATTTCTGATGTGTCGTATAAATAAAAGTTAATAATAATTAAACTATTCCGTTTAGTGAACTCCTGTATGCTAGTTACAAATGTTAATTTCTACCTCCGATGTAAAATATTCACTTTTTATTATTGGATGATTTGGTGAATAATCAAAAATGAAACAGAAAGAATAACACAGGAAAAAGAAAGATACATGAAGAAATATATTTAAAAAAAAGAAGATGAATATGAAGAGGAAGAAAATATTAAAAACCAGGGAAGAATAACAAAAAATAAGATAAATATAAAGCGGAAAAAATGCTAAAACCAAAGAAAGAATAAAAAAAATTAAGAGAAGATAAATATAAAGAGGAAGAAGAAGACGTTAAGACCAGGGAAAGAATAAAAAGATTAAGACGGGATGATAAATATAACGAGAGAAAATTTGAAAACTAGAGAACATGTATACAAATTAAGATCAGATGAATTGTATCAAATCAAAGAGCGATTAAATGATTGGCAACAAAAAACAAATGAACGAAACGGTGATCAACTCCGACTTAGGGAGAATATTGTCCGACAATATTAGAGGAGTAATGAACTAAAAGATAATGTTTTTCGCAATTTATTAAAAAAGATCGGGCATGTATGCCTCAGTGTATTTTTTTTTTCTTGTGAGGGTCGATTTTTCATTCACTCTGTAGTTAACTTTAATGTAGACAAAATTAAACAGAAATTCCAGAATAATTAAATAAAATTGAACAGAAATTAAACTAGAAAATCCAAAAATAATACGATTCTAAATTATAATTTTCAATTAACATTAAGTAATCAGATGTTTCAGCAAATCTATTACATATACATACATGTAATAATAATACTTATTAAATTATATATAAACATTTTTAAAAGTACATACAATTTTATTTCACTAACTTTTGGTTTTTTCAAATATTTTTTTTAATTGATACTATTGAATAATTACTTATTGTAAAACTTAAATTTAGATTACTTATTGTAATCTAAATTTAAAAAAAATTAAAAAAATAAATTTAAAAAAAGTTAAGAAAAAAGAGATGTCTGATTTGTACAGATGTGCCTTGTAAGAAACAAATATTTCATTAATTAAAATTTTATATGGTTATAAGTCTGGAACCAATGAAAATAAGCACCACTTATGATACATCGTTAAAAAACTCACAATGAGAGCTTATTACTACAGTTAAGAAAAAGTAAAAAATCCATTTTTTTTGGATTTTAGGCTTTTGTGGACACTTTTGGTTTATTCGATTGCAATCAATCAACTTTTTGATCAAAATCAAAAAGTTGTGCAATCAAAATTGCACAACTTTTGGATTTAGGACTGTTATAACAGTTCTAAATCCAAAATTTCAACATCCTACGGCTAATCGTTTTTGAGTTATGCGAGATACGTACAATACGTACGTAGAGACGTCACGGCGAAACTAGTCAAAATGGATTCAGGGATGGTAAAAATGGATATTTCCGTCGAAATCTGTTACCGAAATTTTTTACGATCACAATCAATTCTTCCTTTACTTCGTACAAGGAAGTAAAAATAGAAAGTGGGAATATATTGTTGTAAGGATAAATGCTGTAATGCAGACATAAAAAATATATTAGCACAAAGAAGAGCTTCGTTGCAAGAAAAAAGAAGTCGGTTTGCATCGAATATAATTCTAAGAATTCTTTAAAATATTAGTGTTAAGTATCAGACCTTCTGGTAGTGAAACATGGACAGTAGAAAAAAATCGGGTGGGGCTGTGTCAGGGCGCACGGCCGTTGGTTAACGTGAAACATTACAGATCTTGGATGAAATTCCTTCGAGCTACAGACCGGCAACTTATCTGCAAAGTTAAATGGGAGAGCCACCATCGTATTTGTTTTGAACAAAACTGAAAATTTCCGATGGAAAATTTTAATTCCTTCATTTGGCCAACTACAAATAAATTGGTCGGTCTGTATGTCAGCGAGTCACTTTTAGTGTATTGGATCGAAATAAAAACGAGACATTGATTGCGTACTAAATTTAATTTTAACATAACAGACACTAAATGGTACATGATATTTATTTCGACTAACATTCGACGACAATTTTGTTCAACATTGGTATGAGAGTAAGCGACATAAAGCGTCGTTCACTGAACGTGCCTTGCAAGCTTTGCGAGGCTCCCGAAACAGTCTCGCTCGCTCAGCACCGTACATTCGGATACCTGTGCGTGACCCACAACCTCCCCTTTCCAACGATATGCGTAATTTATATTTCCGGCTGGCTTTTGCGCGGGCTGAGGCTGCCATATTGAATTTTTATACTTTTTTTACACGTTTACTTCAATTTTTTACACACAAATATTGTCCAAAATACACTTACTATTATTTAAATCGATCTATCTCGACAAACTCTAAACAGAAACACACGAAGCCCCGCGCTATCTCGTATAAATCGTGAGCTACACTGAATGGAAATGAGCGAGAGCACCAGTTTTGTCCGATCTGCGCTGTGCCTGCTCCCCGCCAATCCGCTCGCCAGTGATGCAAACTAAAAGTCGTATCGGCGAGCTGACCATGTAAGTTATAAAACTGCCTCCGCATTTACGTATCTGAGACTAATAATTACGGAGTTATTAAGGTAAAACGATATAGATCTTTTCGTTACGCTACAAATTTCTGTTCTGGTACCCGTATGTTTTGGTGTGATTTTAAAGAAATTTCACGACAAAAAAAAAAATAATTGTGGCCTTTGAAATCTGGTGTTAAAAGAAGATGCTGAAAATTAGATGGACCGTTAAAATTCGAAATTATGTTTAGTGTATAATACGAGAGAGGAAGAAATTTATGGGAGAATCTAAATAATCTCTTCTAGAATTACGAATTAAAAAAACAATCTTTTTTTCTTGTATATCGCTATAACAGACGCTTGTATTGTATAAGAGACGAACAAGCCTAATGGAGTATATATTAAGACAAACAGGTTTAAATGATTTGTTAATAGGGGGACATACATAAAGTAAAACTACAAAGAAAGATTAGAAACGAATAGAGAACAGATTTAAAACAAAAACCGAGTAATAAGTCCAAAAAAGTAAATAGTTGTTATACTTGTATATTTAAACGAAAAAATGAAAAGCAAGACTGAATAACAGAAATTAATCTTTTTCGTTAAGGTTCAAATAAAATCTTAATAACATAATATTCAAGTTAACGTTACAACTAGCCAGTAAAACATAAATATAAAATAAAAACTAAGAGATATATTTAAAGTCTTCTTCTAAAGTAAAAAGTATTTCGTTCGACAAACAGTAAAGTATTATTAGATTAAAACTAAAAACATAATTTATTTTTGTACACAATGATTAATGATTATGGGCTACGATATTCCACAGGATGTCTGTCCTGTTCCTAAAACAGAATGCAACGATATTATTGAGAACCAGCAAAGCATAACCAGACGATAGGTAGTGATGTTAACGTCGGTGACACTGGCGATACATTTCAAAACATTCTACTTCCGTACGTACAATAATTTGACAAGTCTAAAGTGTAAGGGATTGAATGAAAACCGATAAAGCTCATTGTAATAGTACGTTTATTATCTACCAAATTAATTGTCGTCGACTAAATCTGATGAAAGCCGAAACTGATTAAAATTACTTCACGTTAAACTCGCGCTTGCGCAGAATTTAATTAACCGGTGTAAATCAACACTATTTCATATCTACAAATCGTACCATGTGTCATTAGTACCACAGTCAACTAATGAATTAGTTACTATGACTGGAATTAATGAATTGGTAATCTGGAAAGAAGCGCAGGAATGCTTAATAACAATAACCCGTACAATTAAGGTTCAAATAAAACGTTAATGATAACATAATATTCAAGTTAACGTTATAACTAGTAAAACATAAATGTAAAATAAAAACTAAGAGATATTATATTGTTCGTACAATTAAAAACATAAAAAATGGATAAAAATCAAATTTATAGCAAAAATGTCACCCGATTATTAATTAATATTTAAGTTAAATCTTAAACAATAAACTTAATTAAGTACCTCATAAACGTATAAATAAATATAATCAACAGAATAACAAACGAATTTTTTGGCAACCTGAAAAGAAAAAAAACAATAAAAATAGGGAATGGTTTTTGTAAATTGAAATGCTATAGAAGGACAGTCGATCCTCAAACTACATTCTACAACAAATTCAAATGAAAATAAACCCGTCGGCAGGCACTGGTATGTATTGTGTACGACCGGACGAACCAAAAACCTTAAGAAGTTTAACGGGCCATTCTTGAAAATGAGAACGCGTACAATCTGTAATTGAAAGATTAATCCGATCTTCTTTCTATTCAACGGCTTTTGAATTTCTATAAAAAATATATATCTCTGATGTTTGTATAATCCTATTAGACTAGAATCAAATTAATAAAACCCAAATATATTAAAAAGAAAGCGACCATTAAAATAAATTTTATATTAAATAAAATTTTACTGATATCTCCTCCTAAACTACAAAATTATTTAACAACTGAATTATTAAACAACCGAATAAGTGGGATTTTTTAATTTTACCAGTTTACAATTTAATGAAGTTATAAGCTCAAAAAAACGACTATTATAAAAGTTTTTAAAGAGTTCATGTAAAATATAACAAAAAACAAGCAATTTTATCTCATAAAAACCTAATCAAAATAAATTTTCCAGATAGTAAAATAAAATTAAACAACTTAAACAAACTAACCATTCTTTAAAAAAAAAAAAGTTGACAACAAACTTGTAACACTTTCCTGGCACTGGTTTTTCTGAAATAGCGAAAAAATAATGACACAAGAAAAAAGTTACCTAAGATTGTTTTTTGGGGGTGGAGAAAGTTATGACGAAATTTTATTCTGATATTATTATTATTAAAAGTTTAAATAAACCAAAGTTATAAAAATTTAAAAGATGAAATTTTAATTTTTAAACTTGATCGGCTTTCCCACCCCCATTATTGTCCCGAAAGTATTTTTTTTTTTTGGGTCACCTGCATTATTACTATGCCTAGGAAGACGTAAAAAAAAAATGATTAAAAAATATGCAATAAAAAGATAGCTTTTTTCGATTTTTGGGAAAGGGGCAATTTTTTTTACATGGTAAGATACGCATGCACGCATGTACTGGTACTGAGCTTAATATAAAATGGAATTTTGTTGGTAAAATTTTGAGAAAATTGACCCAAAAATTTTACCAATAAATTTCCCTATATATACGTGACTAAAAATTTCATCAAAATCGGTTCATCCAGTCAAAGGTTATTAAGCTTCAAACACACCAAAATATGTGCATACGTATGTACGAACGTAACCCCTACCACTATTATTTGTTTTTTAGAATGTCTAGGTCACGAAAAATAAACATTGTAAATGTAGAAAAATGCAACAAAAAAAATCATACTCCATTATTTGACTGACTGAATATCATTTTTTCCATCTTACAGCATAGTTCTAGAGCTATGATACCGGAAAAGTAAAATACAGTGTAAACATCTAGGAGACCTAAATGCTGGGGGGTTCCTCCTGACCCCCACCTAAAAGTGGGGGTCAGGAGGAAAGTTGAGTCAAGTTTTGGTCTTGGAGAGAGGAATGAATGATAAGATTTTACGTTTGATTTGCAAAAAAAAGAAATCTGTTATTATCAATGCAGTTTTTCATGTTGCCAAAGAAAAAGCAATATACTAAATCATCTCGAAAAATATGATTTCGGCTACTGAGCATTTATTAAAATAACAGAAACGCATTGTGCATGTTTTTCATTGTCACATGCTGATAAAAATACTCAAATCTGGTTTACGATATATATATATAAATCATACTCACAAGATACTATTATTAAAAAAGATTCGGGAAAAAAACAAAGTTCCTTTGTGAACTGCACATCTGTATGCGCGCTCTCTCTCTCTCTCTCTCTCTGTGTCTATGTATCTCTGTACACACACAAATACATACATACATATATACACACACACACACACACACACACACACACACACACACAGAGAGAGAGAGAGAGAGAGAGAGAAAAAACTTCGAGACGAGCAACGAGATAAGGATATTTTTTATTAGAATATTGAAACAAACCTAACTTCTACGAAATTGGAAAGGTTATTATTAAAAACAGACTAAAGTACCCTTCTTTTTTTGACAAATAGATTACCTCTCTGTTAAAGCACGAGATTACGACATATGTATAAGTAGCAAAGGGAAAAGGAACATCAAGGGTATGTATTCACTCTCTCCTCTCAAGAGAGCACATTCAATCCAGATGTGGGGGAAAATAGCGGGAAGGATATAATACGAAATGATAAAAGAAGATTGGAGGGGTTAGGACTGAAGAATCTTCGTCATTACTGACCATTATGCGGAAAACAGCTATAACAGAATATATAGAGAGGGAGTAGAAAGCCATTTCCATCCTTTGATTGCCTAAAGGCAACACTTTTCTCCACGGAACTTCTCGAGTTATCATTTAAAACAGCTTGGTCGCATTCACAGAAGGAAGAAGGCAAAGCGTGCATCCCTTACTCACGCACTACTTTTTACATCCCTAGGCGTACTCTACACACACCCTTTGAAATCTCCACACCCGTACCCGACATGAGTTATAGCAACTGACCCCCGCGACATTTGTTATTCTGAGTACTCCATCTTAACGCTTCAAGGAACCCTGCAACCGCCTGCCACAACACGACTCCCCCCTAGTCTCGACAACAATACCGTTCTACTTGTTTTACAACAAAAATAAACTAATACAACACAAAAAGAACAAGTACTGCTAACACTACATCACAACTGTTTTAAAAAAAGCTGTTCTAACCGTACTAATGGGAAAAAATGAAATATTACAAAAAACGAATAAAACAATAAAATAGAATTTAAGTCAGAAAAAGATATATACTTAGAAACTTCAATATGCAAATGCAAAAATAGTCTGTTAGTTTGTAACATATCACGCAAGAACCAACTGGCCGATCGTTTTCAAATTTTCAGGATGTATTCGTCTTATCCCAGGGAAGATTTTAAGCCATAGATCGAGGCCCTAGCCCAGTTGGGATGAAAATTTTTGAATTAAAGAAACAAAAATTAATCCTTTTGCTTAATTATATTTCTGACACCATGGCAACAGAAATATAATGAAGTAAGATGACTAACTCATTTTTCTTTAACGAATATTTGTAGAATATTCAATATTCAATCAACCATTAGTAAAACGAACGCGTCGGAGATCAAAAGGGCGGAACCCCCTGGCTAGACGGTCGAGAGAGCGAAATCAGTCTTGACCGGCTGGCTAGAATAAAATAGAATAAAATTTTTATTTCACTATAAAAAGAAAAAACATATTATTCATACGTGTATGTATTTGTATAAAATGGCAAAAGTACCAAATTACAAAATTTTCAAATTCATGCATATCTAATTGAAAATAAGTTAAGTTGTTCGTTCATAACAGTGAATAACTGTGTATAAACAGAATGAAATGAAATATGGCCCAATCAAGACAAATGATCTTAATTCTCACAAAACGACCCGATAAACATTAGCCAATGACAACAAAAATTCATCCCAGAGCATTATAGATCCCACTTAAGTTTCACAGCCTCCAGTATGAAACAAATCCGAATAATCCAGTACCGATTCATTCAGGAAAATCAGATTATACTTATTTCCAACAGACCTGGACACTGTTAACACCAAATACCAACCGGTTGCTAACCTTTTTATGATATTAGTCATACGGACTTATACGCGAAACACTCTCGGAAATGAAAGTTTTGACCAATCACAAGACCGAATTTTTCTGACTGTTACCGCATTAAAGTTTCCGATAAGTAAATAAAACTTTTGTATGCACTTAATTCACCAATTCAAAAGTCATTGTAACATTTTTATTTACTATGGCTTCAATTGAATACATGAAAGTACATAACTCTATCAATTTAGTATTTTTTAAAAGGTACAAGCAAGAAGTTAGTTCAATCAATGAAGTAACTTGGTGATAAGTTAACGTATTAGCAGTTTGATATTATATATATAGTTTTTTAGCTGTAAAAGTAAAAGCAATTTAGTTAACCTAAGTCGACGTGTTGTTTGGCATTTCTACTTTTTCTATTTAGACTCGAGAGTATCTGTAAATCAGTTTTTAGAAAATGCGGATTACATTGTACAAGTTTATCGCTTAGGAAATGAAATTTTGCAGTTTATTCGTTTCATGAATCTTAAAAATCTATCGGCATTTAGACTTAGGTGAAACTCTGTAGTTTACCCGTGTCGGGATGTTAAGGCATCAAAATTTCAAGGTTATAGAAAAATTTGAAATTTACAGATTTTACTCTCTTAATATCTGCGGATTTATGACAACTGGAGCCCATAAATTGACAGAAATCTGCGTGAAAGTTGCTGAACCATGAAATTTATATTAAATTTTGTAGAAAAAAAAAATCGTACTGTAATTTTCTTTTTCTGCTATAATTGAAAAACTACGAGTTTATTTTAACGTTAATGGTTGAACATGTGAAAAGTATCTAGTCACCAAAAATTAGACAATAAAAAAATTATCTTCTTCGCCAACGCGTTCCTGCATGCACACACATAAATGTTTACTAAGACTTTATCGCTGTCACTTAAAACTTCCATTAACTGTAATTTTTAACTCGTCTCTTTCAACAGTTTCCGTAAAATTTTCCATACGTTATTGCGGAATTTGTAATTATAAATTTGTTTGCCTAGTTTGATTTACCAGGACTACGTTGGTACATTGGGACTTCTTCTGATACGGGAGGTCTTCCAGAACTTTTCTTTTTACACAGACACCCTATTTTTTCTAATCGCTTTAAAAAAAAACGATTTGTTGTGACAGTTTATTGTACTTTTTTATGAATCGTTGCTGCACTATAGTAACGTAGTTTAGTTTGCTGATTCGAACACAAAAGAGTTTTCTCCACAGGAATAGCAGCCATCTTACTAAATTGGTTATACGAAACAATAATCAAATATTGATGTGAACAACAACGGCAAGTTTTCACATTTTCAGCAGCAAGGTTTCAAATTTCCTGACAAACGATATTTATTTGCTGTATTTACGTAAGAAATGTTAAATTTTTCATAAACCATAATCGTTTCTATTTCATTTATAATCAATAAACTGCAACTGCAATTTTATTGTAACTGAATTTCAGCAAGAAACGTATACATTAATAATATATGATAATAACATATGCACACACACACACACACACACACACACCTTATCAAAGAAATACACATACAGAATTATTAAGAATACGCAAAAAAAGCATTCCAATCGTCAATTCAGATGTGATAATTTTTTTATTTGTAAAAAAATGACAAGTTTAAAAATGTATGGAAGTTTCATTTAGAATATATATTTGGAGCTATTATTGACAGCTCTTTTGTGTACAAAATGATGATGTATTAATGACACAAGATTTATAGTAAGGCGTTATCATTTTATACATTTTTTGAATCATGTTTTGCATTTCTGATCTGTTTGTTTAAATTTTAACGTATTTATAAATGTAATGCTATTCATGCGTGCAGTTCGTGTCGTGTGCATGTTAATCGTAAAAAATAAAAATCGCCATGTAACATGTAAATATATGTTTTTATTCTGTTAGTATGAGGTAATTTACAATGGAGGAATTCTGTCGTATAGTGCTTGAATACTGTTTACATTCTGCACCTGTGGCTGAATATACATCCGAGTTTACAAATGGTAATACTCACTGCAGCGAGTGCAGTTTAATATTTGTCTACCGTAGGGTTTCAGCGAGAGAGTTTTGTTTTAACAAAACCAAAGTTTCATACGAACCTTTACATCTTGTTTGCAGTCTTAAAAAACAAAATTATACCTTCTTTCCTGGAAATGCTTGTTATAATTTCGACGAATTAGTTATAAATTACCTTGTAAGAAGTATTCTTGATCAACAATTTCACGTTTAAAATTTTTTTTTTTTTTTATTACTTAGTATATTTCGATTGCATGATAACTGTTATTCTCTATTAGAATCGAATGAAATTCTTTTCTAATAATGACATTATATGTATTTTAAAATAAAACATTCTTAGAAACTTCAAAATACTACCCAATAGGAATACATAGCACACATTACAGACTGGTAAATTAGGAAAAAGAGAACTCTGTTAGAACAATTATTATATTGGGCGTTAATGTAAGGATGCAAATTTGTTTGGGATGTGCTTATGAGTCCAACGTATTCCACCTAACTTAGCAGTTAATTCTATAATTTTTAAATGAAAAAGTAGTCTCCTAAAGGATAAAACTGGCTATGGTATTGGACTACTATAAAGGAAAATGACTCATGGAACACCTTTTAATTTTTTTCAATGTCTTCTTTCTAGTTTATAAAATTGGATAATACAATTGAACATCATTATGTTTAATATAATTAAAGCTTATATTAAATCAACTTCTTTAAAATAAAATAATTAAAAAAAAAAGATGAAATTTATTACGAAATACATATGATTAAGTCTACGGAACAATAAAAAGCAATAACTCCAATTTCAATAAATATTTATACCGTGAGTCAAATGTTAAATTTACTGTTTTACACACACACACACACACACACACACACACACAACGAATGCAAAAAATAATTTTAGAAAATTTATTTGACTAAGGGATCTTCATTATACATATATATCACCAAGTTTAAAGTATACATCTCTTAGAACGGTTTTTCAGAACTATAATAGAATTACATACATTATTAAAAAAAAATGTTAAAATGAAACAATTATAATACTAATTTATTTAACTTTAATTACAGGTAAATCCTGTCCTACATCCAGCAAAACTCAAGAGATATTCAGTTTACAATGGTTTTCGTATTTGTTTTTTATTGAGTTATTTTTAGATCAATTTTTTCAGAATTAAATTCTCTACAAGTTTTGATAATAAATTTTCCGCATTTATTGGTCATTTAAACAAAAATTGTATACAAACGTGAAAAAAAGTGTTTTTAGAGAATAAATCTTTCTGTTTTACTTCGATTATTACGAGACTATGAGTTATTGTTCTGGAATCTTGTTTTATTTAAATCGTCAGGTCAAAAACCATAAGAAACCATTAAGTTTACTTCTAAATTTGGGTATCTAGAATTTCAGTATAGTTTCATTTCAATCTTTGCCCAGGAAACAGGTCGAAATATTTTGCTAGCCGTAACTCGACAACGGGACGATTCCAGACTCATGTTTATACTAACTACGTTTTTCATTATTTTCGCTAGTAGAATGAGCTCAGAAAACCCGGTAACACTACGTGAATCATCCTGTATATTAAATCTTAACAGAGAATCTAAACACATTTTTATAATAAGAATCTTAACACAAAACACATTTTTATAATAATAAAAAAAAAAAAGATAAAACTGTACTAAAAAATAAAACAAAAAACATACCATATCTTAGATCCTTGTCAGGCGGTATATTTCCGTTAGGCTCTAGACGGTCCAAAAATTCATCGGAATAACCGTTAAAGGGAAGTTTCGTTGTAACTCTAGATCTATCTTCTCCTTCATCTTTCGAGATCGCTGTAATTAAGAAAAAATATTTATTATAATAATTTTAATTATTGAAAGAAAAGAGAAACAAGTAATAAATATAAAATTTACAAACATCAATTTGGTTAAAAGTAAAACATCCTAAATAAACAAAAGAATGCCGAAAATACAAGGAGTAAATATATCTAGCAGAATTTTTATACGATATATTTTGTAAATAAAAATATCACAATTAAAATTTTAAATTAAATAAATATTTTATTAACATAACATCTTTATAAATCAAAACTGTGCGACGTAAAATAAACCAAACATTCTGATATATATATTTATGCAAACAATACGACCAGTACACAAATTATTGGGAAAACACTTACATAGGAACAAATATAGGTCAGAAATAAATGCAGCTATAAAATTAAAAACCTATAATAAAAAAAAAACCAGCAGTATTAATATTCCTCTTTAAATATTTTCCCAATCAATATATTACAAAAATTATTCCACATGATATTATTTAAGAGAAAACAATCGACTCTCCTGTTCAATAATTCTAAGCCTAGTACATAATTCCTAACGAGTTTCTAGGCAGAGAGTAACAGCAACAATATTATTCATAAGGGTAAAATCAATTTTCAGGTAGTACGAGTATCAACAAAACATCACTGTATAAAGAATTTCATCACTATCGTTAAAAAAAAAAATATATATATATATGTAAAATATATACATATATACATAAAAGGAGGTAAATCCCTACAAGACGGTGGGCGATATTAACGGATTAGGGTTATTAAATGAAAAAACCACCGAATGAATTGATTAATAGTTTGAAAACACCATAAAAATTGATTTACTCGTAAAAATATTAAAAAAGAACCCCTTACGTAAAATTCCTCTTCCTGTTTTTAAAATAAATACTAATATATCAAAAATACATAATTCATTTTAGCTTACTCTGAAAATACTTTGTTCCATAATATAAACACATTAAAAAGGATCTTCCCTTATTAATTAACACTACTGCTAGTATTATATCTTTGCCGATAAGTTGGAACTTTAATATTTCTCATCATAGAAACAGTAAAACATAAAGGTCGATATTATTTTATTTTCCATTTACTTTTCCGTTTATTTCTTTCATGAATGGAATTTATCATCAAACACTGAATATTACCAAGAGTTTACGTCCGTATGAAACACGTAAAAAATCCTAAAAATATTTCCTATTAACTAAATTTTTATTAATTAAATTGTACGTACGTATCTCGCATAACTCAAAGAGATTAGCCGTAGGATGTTGACATTTTGGATTTAGGTCTGTTGTAACATCTAGTTGTGCATTTTCCCTAAAAATGTGTATATATAATTTAATAGGCATTATTATATGTGTGGATATGTAATACATTTGTTGAAACATCTGATTATTTAATATTAATTGAAAATTATAATTTAAAATCGTATTATTTTTGGATTTTCTAGTTTAATTTTATTTAATTATTCTGGAATTTCTGTTTAATTTTATCTACATAAAAATTAATTACAGAGTGACTGAAAAATAGATCCTCACAAGAACAACATATACATGTCCGATCTTTAATAAATTGCAAAAAAAATTCTTATTTTTTAGTCATTATTCCTCTGATATTGTCGGATAAGATTCTCCCTAAGTCGGAGTTGATCAACATTTTATTTGTTTTTGTTGCCAACCATTTAATTTCTCTTTAGTTTGATATAATTCTTCTTATATTAATTTGTGTACACGATCTCTAGTTTTCAAATTTTCTCTCTTTATATTCACCATGATCTCTTAATCGTTTTATTTTTCCTTGGTTTTAACGTTTTCTTCGTCTTTATATTTATTACCTTCTCTTATTTTTTTTATTCTTCCCTTGTTCTTAACATTCATCTTCTTGTCGTTTTTTTGATATATATTTCTTCATGTTATCTTTCTTTTTTCTTGTATGAATGTTTCCTTTTCATTTTTGATTATTCGCCAAATAATCCAATAATAAAAACTAAACACTTTACACCGTCGAAATTGACATTTATTTATACGACGCACGAGAAATCTCAAACTTTTGTTAATCAGCAACTCACGAAGAAACGAATAATACTGATCTACTAATACGAGTAATAAAGGGACTTTATGTTAATATTACACGTAATTGGTGGATTAATAATTGTATAAATATTTGATGTTAATAAAAACTAATATTTCAGCAATTTTGAAACCGTCTCACTTTCAAATGAAATAATTTTAAATGAAGTGTAGGAAAAACGTGTATATGGTAATAGGTGTACAAGAAAGTCATGTGGTGTCCAGATCAGATTTTTTCCATTTTAATGAAATTGAATCGCGTAGGTTAATTAGAGAAAAAAGCATTTGAACTTCTTAAAAACAAGCTTTTCTTAAAAAAAAAAACATGTTTAAAAAGAAAAGCGTAGGGCATGCTCTATTTACTAAATGAATGTATATGAGTTTTTTTTTAATCACGCATCAACATTTTTTTAAAGTAACTTTCTTGAAAATAAAATTATTTTTTACTTTTTACTATGAGTATTTTTTAAAATTAATTAATGTTTTTTTTTTTTTTTTGTAAGAAACGCATGTTTTTAATATTTTTTTTAATTTTATACTTTTTTAAATTAATTAAATTGTTTAGAATTTTGCGGTTTTCTTTGCTACATGTTTGCCGTGATTCGGTGTCTTACGAAATTTCATTTAAAGTGATTTTGAGAAATTATATTATTCCATATTTTATTTCCTCCATAAAACTAAGTTGTTTGAATTCATATTTGAACAAATTAAATTCTTTTTAGTTATAAAATTTCTTTGTAAAGTGTTAATTTTACCATTTTTTTTTTTTTTTGAAGCATTTAAACCGACAAGTAAGTTTTTTTTACTTTTACTTGTTTAAATTCTTCAGCAAATAAAATATATTTATATGCAATTTTATTCTATATTATAACCTGGAGAATTAGTTTCCATTATAATAAATTACAACAGTTATTTATAACTAAATCAGATCTTAGCGTACATAAAAATTTAGAATGTAAATTTACAATAATTAGAATGAAATCCGCTTCAACAGCCACCTAATCTATTCATTGAATAGATTCTTGATTCATATTGAATCAAGAGTAAAAATCAACAGGATCGATAGTTACATCTTATAGATTCAGCTCCTTTCCTCAAGATATTCCCCTTTATCTCCGACTATATGAATATATGAATTTAATAACTACTGTATTGTCACCCAACACGTCGTTGTGTAAAAGTTTACTATTATATGACGTCAGGAAATGAGTTAAGTTAAGGTTGCAAGATTTGGGGACAAGGTTGAACCATTGATAAGTAAAGAAAACCATGTAAAAAATACAATATTTTTAGTCACTTTTTTAAAATAGGTCGTTTTTGAAAAATAATACGAATAATTTCCAACTCAAAAAAAAATTGTTTTGAGATGAAATATTCTCGCAAATGTTCTGACCCACAGCACAATTTCATCCTTTTACAGAAAGCTTCAGGAAAGGCAGTTTAAAAAAAAAAAAAATTATTTTTGTTCACAATAATTTATCTCTAACGGCGACTATATTATTTTAAATGGCGGTTAAATATTTTCGAAGTCTAAATAGCGAAAAAGATATTAGATTATACAAAAATAAAGTTGCGCAGTAAAAAATAGATTTTTTTTCAACAAAATATTTCTCAATGGTTCTGGTTTATAACCAACGACAGACATATATTTACGATACCCCAAAAATAGAACGAGCAAGATCCTTTGTCATCTTATATTAATATCCTATATAAGAAAAACGAATATCGCCCACCTCTAAGCCATCTCCTCCAAAACTCCATCGCAGAGCACAAAAGTTCCCTACATTTATCACGCTGTTCTGCTAGTGGCTTTCTTTTCTACCCACACTCTCGCACACTTCTTCCACTACTTTTCTCATCTACCTATCATTTTTATTATCTTCCATTTGTTTTACTTCCACCTATTCTTTTTAACTTTTCGGTAACCCGACCACCACTATTATTCTTCTGTTCTATTTAGGTACCCGACCAAAATTATTATTATCATATACTGTATAATTTAGGCTATAACTCACGACTATTTATTTTATAATAAATTAAACCGATATATCATAACGGCACCTTATCTGACAACAGTAAACGTTTATCCTAGATATTTATATTGCTTTTAAATACTTATATACGTAACGAAATAATAAATTCAAAATAACAGAAGTTTATTTCAAATACAATTAATTCTACACCTGCATTAAAATTTCATTCGTTGAATAAATAATAACATTTTCATAGTTAGAACAGAAACGTAACAAAAGGTATACGTAACAAAAATAAATTAAACATTTAACAAAGAGCTTAATAAATCGATCCGTTCATGTAATGGAAATATATACAGACAAAAGAAATGGCTTTATCAGGACTAGTTTAAAAGAATTAACTACCATCACCAAAAGATTCATATATAAAATATTTCACTAAAAAAAATACATCTTTCTATTAAAAACGATCAATTATTATATTTCATTTCAATAATATTTACGTCATTATATCTTTACGTATAAATGTGCAACTTAATAAATCGCTTTATAAGAACGATAAAAATATTCGAGAGCAGCAATCATTTTTTTCCCTGTTAACCAGAGTAATTTCATTTCATTATCAAATTTACATTCAAAAATCTGAAGAAAGGTTTAGAAAAATAATCTTTAATGATTAGTTTTAGATGGATTATTAATTTGGATGGATGCCCGTAAAATACCCTCAAAAAATTCTAAAATTACATTGTATTAAACGTTTAATATCTATTCTTATTTTCCTTCATATTATTATTTTTATTCATCCAATTTGAGCAAATTTAAACTAATGATTGTTTCCAGAATCGGCTATTTTCCAAGAAACGACTTCACTAAGGAATGAAAAAAAAATTATAACTTAGCCTTTTTAACTGCTGCTCATAAGAAATGGCGCCGATTAATAAATTTTCTTACCGAGGTATTGTACATCCCAGTTGAAAACTGATTAACCGATTATAAACGAATTTTCTCAGCGAATAATTTGTTTTTTATTTTTTCGCCCGATCATGTTTATATATACATATGTATGTAAGCATGAGATTTTTTTGTCCGCTTTACCATACGAAAATCTTTACCGATTTTGACGAAACTTGGTGAAGTGAGTAACCTATCAGGTATAAAGCCCTTTTGATTTTCAAGCGAATAGGTTCATAGGAGCCGGAGTTAGAAGCAAAAAGCGGGAATTTTGAATACATTTTCAGCTTTTTTCGTTCTACTATTACGCACTATTAAATCTTGTTGTTAAAATAATGTCTTCATGAAAAATACAGTTCCATTTAAGTACAAATCAAACATTAAGCTAATTATTTTAAAATAATTTACAACAAACATTATTTTTAAAATTATAACAATAATTCACACAAAAAACAAAGTAATCAGCTTAAAATTTAAAATAAAAAAATCTGATGTGGACATCACATGAATTCCTTGTACGCCTATTAAATTTATATACACATTTTTAAAAGTAAACAAAATGTTGTTTCACTAATAACTTCCGATGTTTTTACATATATATTTTTTTATTGTTATTATTGAATTACTAGAGAACCTGTACATAAATTAAGATCAGAAGAATTACATCAAACCAATGAGTGATTAAATGATTGGCAACAAATAAACGAAATGATGATCAACTCAGATTTGGGGAGAATATTGACCGACAATATCAGAGAGGTAATGAACTAAAAGATAAGAATTTTTTGAAATTTATTAAACATAGGGCATGTATGTCTCAGTATATATGTTGTTCTTGTGAGGGGCTACTTTTCAGTCACGCTGTACTTTTTAATGTAGATAAACAGAAATCCCAGAGTAATTAAATAAAATTAAACAGAAATTAAACTAGAAAATCCAAAAATAATTCGATTCTAAATTATAATTTTCAATTAATATTAAATAATCTGATGTTTCACAAAATCTACGTAATACATATACAAATAGGTAATAATGCCTATTAAATTACATGCACACATTTTTAAAATTACATAAAATTTTATTTCACTAATAACGTATGAATTTTTTGCATATTTTTTTTTACTGTTATTATTGAATAATTATTTATTGGATAATTTATTGTTACAATTACCGGTTAATCATTATTAATAAATCAATATATTTAAAATTAACAAAAAAATTTAATTAAAAAATTATAAAACAAAAAGGAGATGACGTATGATTCGAACCGATGTGTCTTCCCTTGTAAGATCCAAATATTTCATTAATTAAAATTTTATTTGGTTATAACTCTGGAAACAATGAAAATAAGCACCACTTATATCGTTGAATAGCTCACAATGAGAGCTTATTGCTACAGTTAAGAAAAAGTCCAAAATCCAAATATTTTGGATTTTGGACTTTTTTGGACACTTTTAGTTCAGTCGATTGCAATCAAAAAGTGATGTTCAAAACTACATGTTACAACAGTCCTAAATGCAAAATTTCAACATCCTACGGATAACCGATTTTGAGTTACGCGAGATATGTACGTACATACGTATGTATAGACGTCATACTGAAATTAGTCAAAATGAATTCAGTGTTGGTCAAAATTGATATTTCCGTTGAAATCTGAAAGCCGAAATTTTCCGCGATCACAATACTTCCTTTACACCAAACAAGGAAGTAAAAAGGTAGTAAAAAATATTTTAGAAAAAGCTTTGATACTTTAATAAAACTGTATTTTCTGCAACCTACCGTATTTGATTTATACGTTTTATAATTCGATTCGTAAATTTAAGTGGATGATTTAATACAGTGGTGACAGTTAACGAAGAAGATTCGACGTTAAATTGAGCGTAACTGAAGAACGACTCTATCTTCATCAAATTGTCACATTCACAACTTCAGATGTGTATCTGAAGTTATACTACATATACTACAGTATATCTAAATTTCAGCGAAATTGATTAAGTAGTTTTGGAGATTTTCCAGCCAGAAAATGCTGTACGAAAGCCCCCCCCCTCACTCTCATTTTAATATATATATATATATATATATATATATATATATATATAAAAGGAAACCCCAGTCTGAGTGTATTTTTAGGTACGTCATATTTCAAAAGGTAAAGAAAATTAATTTTCACCTCCACTTTCACCAAGCAACCAAAGTAATTCCGTATTTTCTTCGAAGTCGGTAAAAAAAATGCATTTCATCGAAAAAAAAATTAAAATTTGGCTAGTTTCGCTGTAGTATTTTAGTTTCGCAATAATCTAAAATGTGATCTAGTGAAGGATTGGTGTCCAGTAAATCAATTTTCAAATTTTAATCGTTTTAAATGAATAATACTAACATAACATGAAATACAAAAAAAAATCGAAAACAACATTATTTTCAAAAATCATTAAAGCAGTGCAACATTCTTTCTTTTCAACCCTAATAGCTCTTCTTTTCCGTGACCTCGCCGACTTATACGTTATGAAAATATTATTACCAAATTGAAACTCGAATCTATACCAGTTATGTGTATGGCTTATTCTGACGGAACTTAGTTCAGGATATCAAAAATTCTTTGTTCACGTGAGGATGAGTTCTCTCGGGTCGCCGCCAAATTAGACAATTTTTCCTCCTTTCAAATTTTTGTTTACAATCGGTAACAATTTTGTAGAAACCTTAAGTAAACTATTTCATACATATTCATATTAAAAAAGAATCGCCATTGAAAGTCCTCAAAAATTACGTACTAGCAATATATAGAACTTCTGAGGGTAGAAAGTACACAAGGTAGTAGTGAAAAAGTAGTACAGTAGAAAACAACAAGAATCATAAAAATTGATTATGAAACGTCAACAGTTGGACGCCACATGTCATGGACGCCACCTGTGGGTAGGTTGTCATGAACAGCCAGAATAGTCGTGTCATCGACAAAAGAAGCGACAGTGACTCCATTCTCAACCGGAAGATCGGCAGTGAAAAGGCACAGTACAAGATAGGACCCAAAATTCTGCGGAACCCCCTACTTAAGTTTCGAAAAACGCAGATAATTCTTGATCACATTTTACCCGGGAGACACGCCCATCCGTGTAGCTACGAAGAACAAGGTAATAAAGTTCGAGGAAGGTTCATTTTCAACTTGTATACAAGAGCAGGCAGCTAGACCTTGTCAAATCCTTGCTGGAGAACAGTACCTCTTCTTCTCTAAGCTCCTGCTGATGACGTTAACAAGTCTGTGCGTTTGCTCAATCAAGTGTCCACTACGGAAACCGAACTGGTGATCTGAAATAACGTGACACTGCTCCAGAATAAGCCACATCCTCCGGAGAAATAACCTCTCAAATACCTTCGATAAAATAGGCGACAGGCTTACTGGCCTGTACGAGGATACATTATGAATAGGTTTACCCGGTTTCGAGACCATAACCATTTGCGAAACTTTCCTCTCGATAGGAAAGTAAAGAGGTGTGTCATATATTGGATGGCTTTGGTAGGAAGCATAAATAGCATCTTATTAGTGATAAAGTCGAAGCCCAACTGTGAAATGAATCCCAGTCAATTTTACTGTTATGGAGAACAGCCGATGTCTTTCTTCTTACCACCATCGTGCTGACTGTCAGCAGAAAATCTGATTGATCAGACATCGAGTCGTAGCTATTTTCAACCCTGGTATACAACGACGAAACACCAAAAGTGATGTTAAAATCCAATAAATCAGGCATCATAGTTGGATCCGACGGCCAGTAGGTCGGTTGCAGTCCAGAGATTACTTCAGATGCACGTTAACAATACATACCTTTAAAGCTCTAGTTGTTACAATGCTTAGCGTTCCAGTCGCCGCCTACCACAAATCGTGAACCTAGTGTAGCGAAAACTCAAGAGAAAGAATCAATCGAAATCGGTTGACGAAGAGGACAGCAGTAGACTGACTGCAGATGGCCTAAACGATCCAAGCCAATTTTGAATTTCAATCATTGTGGTTTGAATGTGATCTGTTTTGTACTCCAGTGGTTCATGATGCTTACCTCTCTGATGAGCACTGCAGTACTTCCACGCGTTCTGCCATCAGATGACTGGTACTGCAGACTGAATACTCTCGAAAATTAGATTAGAATGTCATTAAATTTAGAAAAAACACAATGGCTTTCTGTAGAAATCGATATCAAAATTAAATATTTCTCAAATCAATAAAACTTTGTTAAATATGTAAATAATTGTCAATCCCTTTAGTTCTATTATCAAACTAATTTATTTTAGTGTATTAGATTAATAATACAAATCGATCTTTATAGACAATGACATTAAATTTAGTGAATCCTATCTGAAGAAATCGATTTTGATATAAACAACGATCGATATACACAATGACAATCAATATAGACAACTACAATAAATTTAGTAAAGTTTAGCGCCAGGTTATTTATTATACTTTTTTTAATTATGATTTATACAATAGTGAGATTGGTGAAGATTGAATTGTGGTAAACAATCTGGAGGTCAAAGGAAGCTACAGTTAAAATTTTGTAGTTGTTAATGTAATAAACAGTTCAGTAGTTTTTGCGGTTATAGGGAACAAACGTAAAAGATATTCTCTCTTGATATATTAGTGAGATTAAACAGTTAATAAACATATAGTACTGTCTTATCTAAATTACTTATTTCTCAGATTTAGCCAAAAATATTAATATTTTAATTACACTATAATATTTAGATGATAAAGATAAAGATTGTTCTGTTAATCCGTAAAACAATCCTTGAATTTTACATCCCAACTAAAATACTCTTTTACCCAAGTACTAAATGGTTTTCGAACGAAATAAATACGAAACGAAAAAAGCTTTGTCAAACTATGTAACGGAAACTTTCGTTTGTTCCTGAAATAAAAACGTTTTGACGGATAGTTTTAACACAAAAACAATAATTTCTTTCTGATCGTTGTTTACAAACATACGAGTATACAACTCCTGTCTCAAGGGGATAAAAGTGGAACGTATTCGAGTGTTTATAAATAGTATTCATAAATGGAGATTCCATAACAATTCCAATCTTTTAGCGGGTTTTTTTAAACATAGTATTGTGCTACCCTAATATTTTTAGCAATAAATGATTTATCGTACGTTTAATACAAAAATAAGCATATAAACTTATTAAATTTAACAATGCAGTGTTTAACGAATTTTCCTCATCTTTTAGATATGTTTTAAAACATCTAAATATTTTTGAAATATTCTTTTTAAAATAATATTAAAATAAATACATCTATCTTTTTTTCAATAATACTATAAGGATTCCTCTACTCATGTTTAACAAACAATAAGAAAACAGCAGCAGGCAGTAATTTAGAAACGTTACAATCACGATGATTTAATATTAAGATAAAAAGTAGATTTAACAAAAGCCCGTATTATGAAAGACATTTAAAAAAATACATTTTCGTTAAATTGGGGTAAAAAGGTTTCCATTTTATTCATAAAATTGGTTGTTATTTTAGTCGTTTTTTTTATTTTTACAAAACAGCCTGAAACAGGTTTAATGTGATTATATTATGCAACTCGCTCTTCATCGAGTTCAGATTGATTGTTAGAAAAACATGGATTTACCACTAAACGGATTTACTTTGTTAGAAAAACGTGGTAAATGTTCACTAATTTGTATCTCAAAAACTGTTATTTATATAATGTTGAGTAATAATAAAACAAAGGTAGCAGATTTTGGTTTTAATTACTCTGGCGCCAATTGCAGGTTAAAAACACTGTTGATCACGTAGACCTTTAATTCAATATTGCTTACTTTTAATATAGATTTAACTGAATATGAAAGTTTCTTCTCGCATTTTATTTTAATAAATAAACTAAGATCAGGAAAATTTCATATCGAGACTGAAAACTTTCAAAAATTGGGAAATTTTTAAAGAGGAAATATATATATTTCCCTGGTGAGTGAGTGATGAGTGTGTGTAGTGAAGAATATTTCACTAAAGCAGGCTACTAATGTTGCTATACACTAATTATCCAATTTCCATTCTTTATTATAACTGTGATGCATACCTGAGGTACATACAAGAGGTATCAATGAGAAAACCCTACTTTGAATAAAATGATCCTATAATATTGATGTAATAATATTCTGTATTTTTGTATCTTGAAGAAAGAAATGAGAACCACTTTTCTTCTCATTTTTCCTAGTAAATCTGGTATGGGAACTTGTCATTCTTATAAAAGCTGTTATTTTTGAGCATGACTAATATAATTCGTATGAGGCACAACCGTTACGGTCATGGCAATTAATGTACATTAACAATACATTTATATAATGTTCCAAATGTGTGTTGGTTAAATTAATAATATCTGTGGCTGAAATTTTACCAGGAATATTATTACTTTTACATATGAATTTAGAATGACGCATGATTTATAGAAACAATAATGAAATATACCTAAAGAAAACGATGAAGACAAACATTAAATTTTCACTTTAAGATCGATGTTAAGCAAAGATATGTGTGATAATATTTAACAAGATTTCTTTTAGTATGAAAAAAAGTAGACCTAACTTGTTATGAAACAAAGAATATAGGCTAATCGAAATTATTAGCATAATATTAGAACAAAAAATCTAGTAATTAAAAAAAAAAAATATGCGAAATGTAAATTTTAATAAATAAAATTCAATAAAAGATTTCATGAATCGATTAAGAAAAACGGATTTTATTTTGTTTATAATTATAATATTCTCAGTCATAAAAAAATCTAATTAACGTAACAGGACAACAGACTTAAGTAATCATATTATCTACTTTTTTCATTATTCGTCACCATATTGGTTTAACAAATGGTAAACAAATAAGCGAGTTCTGAAGCTTTCTTTAAAAAACTCAACACAATCGACTTACCGGTCAAAAATAATAAATAACTACCAGGATGTAAAATACATTTATTAGCCGACTGAAATATTGGTCAAGTTGGTGAAACTAACAATAAAATGCAACAAAATATTTTATATCTCCAAATTAAAAATCCTTTTCGTTTGAATATAATATAACCGGTCTTCTAATGTACTGAAAATTCTACACTTGTAATTAATATAACAGTAAATTAAATAAAGACAGGTGGTATGTGGACCCTTGCTACGACGTTACAACAGAAGAGCTCTAGAGAAAACAGAATTTAGAAAGAGCCATCATTTAAAATAAGTATTAAAGGTAAAAAAAAGAAAAGTGCCACCATCAGTGTTTGAAGGGTTGTCGGTTGATGGAAAGAGAGAGAGGGAAAAACCGATAAGATAGCTGTCGATTAAAACCGCACATAATGTTGGCTCGGCTCCAAATCTCCCCTATTTTTGCCGAAACTTCATCTATCCTTTCCACTCCTACCCTCTAGAGAATATATAAAATATATACATTCTACAACTAAAATAAACCGGAACATTTTGTCGGATGTCATAAACATCAGTAAAGTTTTTTCAGAGTGCAAAAAAAAATATACGACACAGTTTTTCTTTGAAAATTATTTTCAAATATATTTTTAAACGCATATTTAAGCAACAATATTATACATAAGTATCTTTGTATGGATGCATGTAATAAAAGATACTACATCTCCCCCTTCAAAAGAAAAAAAAGTTTCCGCACGACTGATCGCGCCAGCTTCCCTTCAAGTTTAACATACTTCACTAAGTATAGTGCCACCAGCAGCACTTCTTTCGCATTAATCTTGCAACGTCAACCTTTAAACAACGCCGTTATTCCTTTAAAAATACTAAACTCTGCTTGACGTATTCAACAGTAATAAATAATATTAAAGAACCGTATTACTCCAGTAATCAAATTATTTATACCTAAACGTCAAACATACAGTACACAAGTTACAGAGAAAACTAAAGGGGGCTTTCAAAACTAGAGGGTACATCAAACTATATATATATATATATATATATATATTATTAAAGAAAAAAATTCCTTTGTTTTTAATATACAAACCAATAATATATTGTTGATACATTATTTGTATTTTAAACATTTCAGACGCAAAATAAATAATTTATTTTGAAAATAAATTAAAATCATTAAGAAATTTAATAAGCAATACCCAATAAGCAGAAACAAAAAACAATGAGATGAACGAATCAGTTTAGCCATTAATGAGATTATAAATATAGATATGTATTAAATTAATTAAATAGTAACAGTAATTGATTTTACCCGCAATGTTGTCATACGTCACCGAATGCCTTCAGGATATAAAATAATGGATTTACATGTCAATGTAGTTTTCAAAGCTCTTTCTACGTTAGCATTAAATGTACGTTATTCATGCGTAAAAAATAAATAACAGTTTCTCTTAATTAAATTTTACTAAAATTTTATTTTAGTAATTTGTATGTTTCAGCTCTCTTTGACAATATAATTACCGAAAAATTGTTACAAAGATTATTAAAATTGCCCACAATCGAAAATGAAAGATTTTCTATATTGTAGATTAAACATAAAATGTTTCCTATTTAAAAAAATAAATAAATAAATAAAAAATGGTTATTTCAACTATGCTGCTCAGCTATCTGATCAACGCGTAATGATTTCAGAGATAACAAATCGGACTAGTCACCTGATGGTTTACTTTTCTTGCATTATACACATTGTTTCCACTCAATAGAAGAAAATCGGAGTCAATCTCTGAAAAATTGAATACTTATCTAATTTCTAAAAAAAAAACTTTTTTCACAAATTCAGATGAAATTTTTAATTAATATAAAGTTAAATACAACAGTTTTTCCGTCTACTTAACTTAACTAACTTAACTTTACTTTTCTAAAGAAATTACTGGATGATAATATATTTTCTTCTTCGGAGTTAAAGCGAAGCAAACTATTGGTTATTATTTTTAAACATACTATAGTAGAGACTGCGTAAAATTTCATACAATTAATTACAACAAACAATTTTATAAAAGTTCAAAAACCTGGTGGAGAGTACTGTATTAAACCTAAATATTCACCAATTCTTAAAAAAATTATCATTCTTGAAGTAAATTTACCTTTTCTTTTATATTTGTATAAATGTATATAAACTTACAAAATTAAAAGGAAATATGTATATTTCAAATCATTTTTTATCCCGCATCCGTTGAAGTACCGATCGCCAGGTAGCTAAACATCTGTAAAGAAATTATTTTATCTAAAAAAATCCAAAAGATAACGTGAACAAAAAATTAATGATAATACGAAAAAAATCAAATCTAGAAAAAAAAACACATTGGAAATCGATAATCCTAACTTTTTTTTTGTAGGCCAACAAAAAAACACAATACTAAAAGTGGATTAATAGCATTGATATGCACACTTGGACAACTAACCGATTTCATAAAACATTTTATCGGATCACAAATAACACGTTTTAATATGATAGAATCGTTCAAAAATGGGAAACTACGTAACCACACAAAGCTTTGTAATTATGCATTCCTCATTTTTATTATTACTACTACCACTACCACTATTATTGGCTATATGAACAAACGAATGAAAAATCAATGGAAAAAATAAGTTGTATAAAATAGCGGTTATTACTTTTTTTAATAATATTTAAAAAAACACGCTATGGAATAGTCGCTTTGATATTGGAGGGGCAGGTAGATAGGAAAAATTGTAGGCAGGCAACGTTTGGAATATATAAAACAAATTTTTCGGGATGTAGGATGTAGGGGGTATTCCGAAATGAAACGACTGGCACTAGATAGGAGTCTTGGAGAGCTACATTAAACCAGTCAAATGACTGAAGACAAAATAAAACTCGAACCCATTAATACAGAAAATAAAGACGTAAAACTGTTTGCTTTACTCTAAAAAAAAAAGAAAAAAAAACTTAAAATATTAATTACTTATAAAATTTAAGTACCAATTTAGAAAATGTGTTTTGGTGAATTTTTTATATTCCATTTTCATAAAAAAATATCATAAAAAATAAAATTAACTATATTCAATAGGTCTTAGGTTTTTACAACCTGGAATTGTATTATCTACCAAATCTAATTTAAACATCATTAGGTTTAAGTTACATCAAAAGTTTTTCAGAACTCTGAATGTTTCCTTCTCCTAAAACAGCATGATAAATTAGTGAATAGAACAGATATTAATTAAACACCACCACAGCCGATCCCAAAATTCAAATTGAATAAGGAGAGTATAATTAACCTACTAAGTCCTGACGGGGAAGTACTGACCACAAATATCATACAATACGCCGAATGACAAATCACCTGTCACTACCATCAGCAACCTCTATCAAATATACAGTCTATGACTTACCAGCTTAAAACCACAATCTCTCAGATGTTACTGTACGCAACTCTACAATAGCAGCCAGATATTTCACGAATAATAGAGTATTCCTCAGAACAACCAGAATATTGCATCTCTGAATATCCAAAGACTTAGTTGGAAAAAGATCCTTTTTTACACACCTAAGAATCGGAGTTGATTAACGGACTTCGGTATCGTAGTAAAGAAAAAAGCAATTCTTAAATAAGGCTTCTAAGAAGGTATATTAGATATATTAATAAAGAATTGTTCGCAAAATAAAAAACAGAGTATGAAAAACGAAATACATAAATCAATTACTCTTATATTATGAATAGTAAACAAAAATCTTTTTCACGAAAGAATGAAAAATTGAAGTTTAATAGGTAAAAGAAACTCTTTTATTACTTACAAAATAGATTGGAGATATATTTTGAAAACAGAGTTCAATTAGAAACAACATATTGAAACCATCCTTAAAAGAAAGATACAAAAAATTATTGATATGCAATCCCCTAAAATAAGTTAAACAGAATTGCAACTCAATAAAAAAAGTTACTATCTAAAAAAAGTAGTTTAAAGGGCGGCAACGGACAAGATCACAGATTTCAACAATTTGAACGTTAAAAAAAAAATATGTCGCTAGAAAAAATTAAAGATGAGCAAAACATCCAAAAAAATATTATTACAGTTTGTTTTCTCAGAAGAAATAATTTTCACAAAATAAAAATCCGTAGAAAATAGGGCAAAAAGTGTTCTGTAGAAACTAATAGAGACTGTCAATACTGTATCGTGATATAAAAATGTATGTTATATAAAAATATAAAGAAATAACAATTTTGATAATTAAAATATTTTTTTTTTACGCAGATAATTTTACCAAATATTCGCAGTCCATACTTCTATCAAATGATACTTTTACCCGTCGAATCGCTGATTAGCTGAAGATGTACAGCATCAGCTTTACGGAAGTTGCATGACAAATTATTTTCAATTCAAATTCAAATGATTTTATAAACGATACAAAGAGGAACAAAATTTCGTAGGAATATGCACCGATGGTGATTGTTCAATATCTGAAAGATTCCCAATTATATAAGCAATTGTAAAACAAAAATCTCCACAATGTGTCTGGACACATTGTATGATCCACAGAGAAGATCTGGATTCCAAAGAAATGAGTCCTAGTCTGAATATTGCCCTAACGACGGTTGTAACCGTAGTAAATTATTTAAAAATGAAACCCCCTAAACTCAAGAATCTTTTCTGCACTTTGTAAAGACATGAGTACAGTATATTCAGCGTTACTATTTTACTGCGAGGCAAGATGGCCTCACGTGGGAAATTTTTGTAACGTGTTTATGAATTGAGATGAAATGGCCATTTTTCTGTAAGAGGAAATCCGATCGGAAGACGAGAAGTTTCGAGATGGTTTATTTGTGATGGAATTGAGCTACTTGGTCGACATATTCGAGAAATTAAATATCTTGAATCTTCAACTCCGAGGAGGAAATGCACGTATGTTGGATACGAGTGATAAAGTTAATGCTTTTTATAGAAAACTATAATAATTTATGGTTGTTTTAGGATTGTGGAGCAGAAATTTAAAGCAAAATAACCTGAAAATGTTTACAGATGTAGATGAATATATTAAAACTTACAAGACTGAAGAACATGTGAAAGTAGTTTTTGCAACCGTTGAAAATCATTCAGTCATGCTGGCAAAGAATTTTAAAAAGTATTTTCTTGTTGAGAACTTGATAGCAAGTTACGAGTGGATTAATGTCCATTTCAAAATATTCCCAAAGGGCACTCAACTACCGAGAGAAGAAATCTTCATAGACTTCACGGCAAGTGGCGAAATCAAAAGACAATTTAGTAATAAATCACTCTTTGAATTTTGGGCATGGAAGGATGATGAGTTTTCTGCACTGAAAATAAGAGAATTTTGTATGCTATAACAATTTTCAACATCCTACCTTTTGCGAAACCGGAATTTATGCGGTGCTTGCTTTGAAGATAAAATATATCTCTCAGATAAATATAGGAAAAGAACTCAAGTTTCTATTTCTATTATTAAGCCTTCTTTCGAAAACCTCAGCTCTGCAAGACAGACCCAAGGGAGTCACTAATAATTACTAAACTTGTTTATAATTTAGTACTGATAAATTAATTATTACTAAATATATTGTGATACAATCCTATTTATAAGTGTATTATAACAGTGTAAATATTTTATTATTTATTATGTCAGAATGTATGTTGTCTCGCAATCCTTTCAGTAAATTAATAAATTTTTTAAATAAAATTTTCTTTTCGATATGCTCGCGCCCCCTATTTAGTGTTATCACGCCCTCCTAAGGAGACACGCCCCACAAGTTGAGAAACAGTTAACTAGCGAATAAACCACTGATCCAGTGATGTAAACAACCCCCAGAAGGTTTTTTTTTTAATAAATCTAGAAAGAAATAATAAGTGGAAATGATTAATATACTGAAAATGGAAAGTTTCACTGACTGAATTGAGAAGATGTTAACGTCATGGCTGATGGAATATCCATTAGTCGAAAGACCTAATTTCTTTTCTTTTAATACCAAATGTAACTTAATACAGATTAAGTTACAATTACGGAAATAAATATTCAATTAACGAAAATTTATCACAAATTGATCCGCGTGAGATTCATAAGACAACTGTCGAACTGTAATGATTGGGATAAAATTAAATCGAGTATTTTCGCTAACGCAACGTTGAAATTCCTACGAGTAAAAATATGGAAGGCAGAAATGTTCACCAACAAAAAACTGGGAGCTATTAATAAAAAAGGTAAACATTCAATTATTATTGTTATTATTATTATTAATTGTAACAGTTTACAAGAAAATTTAAAACAACTGATATCATTTATTGAGGATTTAAATAAAGGAATTATGTTATTAGGAAGAGAAGCTGGACCGTTGAATGTGTGTAACAAATAATAAGAGTTTTCTCCTCGACGAGTGACAATATTAATATCGTCATTTCCGGTTGCTGTCTACTATTTCAAGGGAAAAGAGGGGATAAATGAACAGTGAAGGAACAGTGCGGAAGGGAAAGAATGTAATGGTCAACTTATTTTATAGCTGTTTACCACGCCAGGGTGTCTCCACACCAAACAATAAGCGTAATATGCCCGTAATATAAAACAATATCAAATAATCCTGGAGCACTTCCTGTAAGTATGTTTCACGTACGACGAAAGTAATATAAAATGAACAACTTGCTTTACAATAATTATTTTAATAGATTGCTTTTACTACTTGTTCCACATTTTTTAGAAAAAAAAAATTATTTACTTCGTTACTATACCAAATTAAAACAGAAAAAAATGGAACAAATAAATATCAAGTCATGAAATATGTACAGTATGTCTTAACATAATAAAGGAAACATGGATATACACGTAAAGTAATTTGTTTTCATGTTAACTTCAATTTACTATGGTAATTTCATATAATGTATTAAAACGCTATCGTATCACTTTAATTCATTCAACAATTCCAAAATCGAAAAAGTAGGTATTAATTCGACGACTAATACTCACAATCCATCTAAACGAATATTTTCAATGTGAAAAAATTCAAATATTTCTCATAGTTAAGATGATTCAAAAATTAAAAAAAATCATAAGCAATACAAGTACTCCGAAACTTTTTCGTTAAAAAAACTCCCCAACGTTAATAAAACAGAAATTATCCATTGTACAACGGCAATGATATCACTTCCAAAATTTGTGTATCACTTAAAATTTAGTCGATTATTTCACCACTATATCAAACACTATTAAAGATATTCCTTTTTTCTTGTTTAAAGAATTTTTTTTTTAAATTGTTAACATTAATATTTGTTAAGATAGTAAGCATTTGCCTAAATTCAATCCAGAATGAAGGGAATCAAATCTCTTAATATACTCTCCAAAGGTAAATGTTGCGTAACATGTTTTTAAAATATCTGTTTTAGAAATTCAAAAAATAGATATTTAACCATTTTCCCTGTAATTTTTCCCACCTACTGTACGTAAAGACCAAAGGAATAAATGATTTTAAAACACATTTAATCTTACAGAACAGTTCATGGTATATAACATGATTAATTGGAGATGTGTATAGATAATTTTTTGACTTGGAATGTTGTTCTTCCTGTTCCTTAACTTGAATCTATCAAGTGAAATATACCTATATTAGTATTATAAAAATAACAGCACTATACGTTTGTCTCGCGTTCAGAGACGATCAAACCAAATAAACACTTCCTTATTTTAACTGCAAGACCCCTTCAATAACCATAATACTGACTGAAAAGGAGCTACGGAAATGGAATTTTTTAAAACTTAACACTAATTTTTCGAGTTTTTAAAAATATTTTTGTTTAATCAAACAGATCTTTTTTGTTTTAATATAAATGTCCCTTTACTCTTGCATAAATGTTACTATTTCCACTCTTAAAAAAATTTAAATAATCACAATATATCCATTTTTTTAAAAATAAAAACATTTTTAACTCAATAGGCTTATATAAATTACCCCTTAGGATTCAAAACTGTTAACATCCTGATAACTCTTTATTTAAGAAAAAATTATTAATACAAATGGAAAACTTCTCTTTATGGACTTTTTCCATATACATACAACTTCTTTATTCGGACAGTTTTTTTATAAAAACTAAACAGTTTTATTTATTTACGATTTATGTTGACCTCCTATACAATTTTATTTCTTTTCATCAAAAGAGAATACTAAAATTCGAGCAATTTTATAAAAACAATCTCCCCTGGTTCCACTTCTGGACGGGGGAAATTATATCACATCGAAAAATGCTATCACAATAACCTTTTTTCTAGTAAATTATTTAAAATATAATCAAAAGCAAATAAAGATAGGTTTATTTCACTTTTAATAATTCGAGAGAAGTAATCGTATATTTTTTTACTACCTAAAGAAAAATATTAAATTTAAAAAAAAAAATAATAAAATTTAGGTAATATCGAAATGCATCGACAATAACAGAAAGTGTGTTATGATAGGGAGGTGATTTTGTAGAATTGTTCTTTCTAGAAGCAGTGTCTATCATCAGAGTTTTCTGTAATCGAAGCCTTAACACTCTCACTCTCTCACTCTCTCTCTCTCTCTCTCTCTCTCTCTCTCTCTCTCTGTGTGTGTGTGTGTTTGAGGCACACACACACACACACACACACACACACACCTAGAGAACATATACCACAAAATGGTATTTTAATAATATATATCCCCATTAACCGTATATAATAATAATACTCGTAATAAGATTAACCCGATCACAGCATTACTGCACTTATAGTGGACATTCAATATGAGATGCATATGGGAATTCCACGAAAGTTATTTCTGTAACGAAATAATATACTTTTAATCCTTTTTTCATTTTTTCCTTGAAATAAATTACTGTACAATTTAATTCTATTTGAACTGTTTTTTATATAAAATATAAGTTGATTTTCAACAATAATCACCTACAGAGTAATTCCAACTGAAATACTAAATAAATATCAACATCCAGCCGAGCGCTCCTCTATTATAGTACATACTCCTTGTATAACATTTTTCTCAGCAAGCTAAGAGAGGTTTCATAATACTCCAATTTCAATGTAATATTTTATTAAAACGTTTTCATGAAATTATTTTTTTTATAAACTAAAAAATATTTCCACAAAATAATCTATCCTCTCATCTATTAAAAAAATCGAATCTAATCAATCCCGTTAATAAACAAATTATAACAATCAAATTTATGGTTTTAGATTAATTATTCCTAAACATCCGAAATTAAAGAATTTTGTAATTTAATATTTTTCTAGTTAAAATGTCTCAATTCGTCGAGAAATGTAAAACGTTCGGTGGAGCACTTTATTTTCTGCCGATGTCAATTTATATACGACCATAAGAGACGGAGAAGAAACAATATTAAGTGTAAATTATTTTTCAATAATCGTAAAATAAAATATTACTTCTATTATTTGAAGGATTTCATTAAGTTTTCTATCTTTTTTTGTTCGTTTTACAGATATAATTAATTTAAACGTGCTTTTAAAACAATAAAAATAAACATTATAGTAGTAAAATACGAAATGAATCACGTAAACCTACGTAAATGCATAAATAAGCCTTTACACAATAGGTAACCACGGATTCGGAAGCAGCTACACGTGTAAGTTGGCCAATTGCTAAACACGTGCAGATTGTAGCAATTTGTATCTGCCTGCGTTCAGAGTGGTTGCAATTTTCATGCGTTGGCAACCACCACCATGCCTCCGCTACTAGACAGGTAAGCCGAGGAAATTGCCTCCACTTTTCACCAGGCTTCAACCTAACCCTTTCTACAGCGAACTCCAATCACAATCTTTTCACGCTATCTTACTACTGCCAAAGAAAATATATAACAACGCAATAAGAACTGTTTTCATATAGCTGGTATACAAAAGCAATGATTCTAATATCTTGAAATGTATAATGAATTCCATATACGCGTAATACCTGCACAAATTCAAATATCTATTGCAAAAATACAAAATAAATTTCAGAAGAAATAACGGCTATCGGAAATATAAATTAAATTTTATAATAATACTATAGAGTATTATATATAACAACAACAACCTATACCATGAAATACCGATCTCTGAGACGGAATGGTAGGATCTCAGCCTTTCATTTGGAGGTCCCGGGTTCGAAACCCGGTCAGGCATGGCATTTTTCATACGCTACAAAACTCCATCTCCATATCCCACGCAAGAGCTTTAAGCTTATGTGGCGGTATCATCAAGAAAAAAAATCAATTCAAATATTTATAAAACAAAAAATGTATGTTGAATTTTATTAAAATAAAATAATAAGTAGGAAAACTTTTTACATAAATTTCCCGTTAATCCACAGAGTTAAATGTACTGGATAAAATTTAAAATTTACTGTAATGCAAAATTTTAACGTGAAATAGACTGATTAATCGTTTGAAGTAATTTTAACGACTTCTATTTTTGAATAGTACTATTTTTGAATAGTAGTATTAAGCTCGTGTTAATAATTTGACTAATTTACGTTCACAAATTATCAAAAATAATTATATCTAAATAAAACTAAAATAAGCAAAAATTGTGAAATTTACAATTAAAAAAAAATTATAAAATAATTTATTTTATATTAAAATAGAACTCATTCTTGATCACAAATTTAAACAAAAGTAATTTTAATTAAGATTAAAGCTGGATTCTCAAGAAAATTCTCAAGAATTCTCAAGAAGATTTAAGATTAAAGCTGGATTCACATTTCTTGAGAATCAGTAAATATTACAAATAAATTGCACGTAGTACTTATATGACATTTCTATACATCTCATCTAAATTGAGTCGGTATATCCAATGTTCCGCAATAGAAAGGATACATTGATTCGCTGTTTTCAATTTTTTTTTTTTTAATAATTGTGTTATAAATCTGATGTATAAATCTTTTTCTAAGAGTAATGATGTCTGCTATATAATCAATTCTTAAAATGAAATAAGGGCAGAAGTGTCATTTGTAGAAATGAATAAATAATACTACTTGCATTTTTGTCGGTCTGACATATGAATTGTAACAGTATACTCAGCTCGGTGAAGAGGCAAAAGAAAACAGCTCCACTTCTCACTTTCCCTACAAATCCTTGCATAGGATACTTGTTATTCTTGAGTACGATTAAATCGTTAACGAGTGTGATTTGTGGTCATATTACGCTACCTACAAATATTTTGTTTGACATTTAAACAAACAAAAACATATAATTAAATCAAAATTTTATAACGGTCATAATAAAGAAAGACAACACAGGAATGTTCTCTCAGATCATGCGTATAAATTCAATTACTTCATGCGGATGTGGCTCATATCCATCCGACAAATATGTACTTATAATTTCTAAAAACAACTTTTTCGGGATATCCAGGTAATCGAACGTGTACTGAAATGTAAAAATTAAATTGTTTCTCGATCGCGTGACTTTCTGAACAATAAATAGGCTATTAGTTTGAATATGAACAGTAAAAAATAAAGCATCGAATATAAATTATATATTGTTTTGGATTCACGACTAAAGTAAACATGCATATAAATTATACTATTAACTTGATACAATGTGAGGAAGAATAACTTCAGAACATTTCCGTTTCCTTCACACGTGTGTTTTGGACATAGAAAAGGAAATGAACTACAATAAAAGGTGACTGACGTGTTCTTTAAATAAGAAATAGAAATCTGGGGGTAATTTTAAAATAATTTTTATTAACGAAATCTTAATAAATCAAAAGGAATATTAAACATTTCTTTTTTTTATGTTAAATTAAAAAGTTATTATACCAATGAATTTCCTATCAAGCATTAAATTAACGGAAAATTACCAAAGAATAATATATAATGAACTTTTACCCGCTGAAAAATGACAACACTTGAACCCCTTTTAAATGATCATAAATCATTTAAAAGAATCCAAATGCCTAATAAAAATTATATTTTAATCTATTCCTTTGAAACAATAACATGAAATTATAATCATTTATATACCAGAAGTAAGGGGTTTTTAAATAGTATCGGATGTTTAAGTAGAATCAAATAAAACTAACTTTCTTAGATATGAATTTTTTATAGTGACTGTAGACCTTAGAAAAAACCAAAGATGTTTCCAGATGTTTTTTATCTTGATCTACCAATGCGTGATGATAGCGGTGAAGAGGGGGATTATTTTTGTGTGTTTTATGCTGATCGTTCTTCCCACAAGTACACATCCTGACCCTAGGAGAAAAGATACCCGCTTTATGATGATCCCGGTCGCCACACCACTTCCTCCGTTCCTAGTCATCTGATTGACTTTGGCTTTGCGCATTGGCTTTTCCGGCGATTGTCTTTTAGACCCATTAAACTTGACAACACAAAAATCATCGGTTTGGCCTCTATCAGGATGCTAATTCCTCGGCAGACAGTTCCATCAGTGTATTTACACAACCTACTATCGCATTCGTATGGCCTCTTCGAACCACGAACATCTATCATAACTTATAACCCTTAATTATCAAATTAACAGATTCACACAAGTACACAAGCACGCACACATTATTAGACCGTATATTTCGTAAATACACCAGAGCCAACAAGGTAATTGGAAGTAAAATGGATATTGTGATAGTGTAAGAGAGTAACTTAATTTCGGTAACAGCGCCTACAATATAGTATTAGCGTGTAACGTAATGCTTTTTATTTACTTTTGCATATACTATAGAACCTGAAATTTCAGATTAATTTTAAAATCGATTTAAACTAATTTTTGAAAAAGTTGATACGAAAACGAATCTGTGAGTAAGACAATCAGACCATTAGTTGTAAATCACTTATCGACAAACTTTATTCAACAGGCATCTGATGATCGTGATGCAATATGTTTTAAGGGAAATAGTAAAACGCATGATATTGTTATAATCGAAAAACATTTTCTTAAAAAAAAAAATAAATAGATAAATAAAGTGAAGTTATTTCATATAGATATTCGTTGTATCATTAGTTACCAAAGAAAAAAAATAATACTTGAAGAGTAATATCACTGGAACCATTTGAGTGAAAAGTTTTACATCCTATTAAACCCTGTTCGTTTTTTTTTTGCGTTACACTTTTAAGATTTAATTTAGATAAAATATGAAAGAATTAAAGTAAATTATGAGTATCTCCGCACCTGCTAGAAAATACAGTCGTTTTACAATGCAACACAAGCAAACAGCTGTATAAAGAAATAATGCAATGACTACATTGTATTGAACGCTTACGTGAACGGAAACTTACTTTTTCCAAATAAGTAGTCGAGATTCCTTCCCGCTTCAATTCGTCTATCCTTCGTAACTATATTTTCCATAAATCCAGTTATTCATCGAAATTGTGAACAATATATATATATATATATATATATATATATATATATCCCATTACTCTCTATAAATCTTAAGAGAGAGATAGAGATAGAGATAGAGAGAGAGAGAGAGAGAGAGAGATAGAGAGAGAGAGAGAGAGATAGAGTTAGAGAGATAGAGTTAGAGATAGAGTTAGAGAGATAGAGTTAGAGATAGAGATAGAGATAGAGATAGAGATAGAGAGAGAGAGAGAGAGGGAGAGAGAGAGAGAGAGAGAGAGAGAGAGAGAGAGAGAGAGAGAGAGAGAGAGAGAGAGAGAGAGAGAGAGAGGGGTAGCATTGTTCATAGAAAATATAAAAAAAATATAAAGAAATGTAAAAAAAAATTCACTATCTTGACAGGACATCGGATCATTTAAAAAAAATACTAGACCGATCATCGGAAAAATGAAAATCATAATTTTAAACAAAAATAAAATTGTTCATAAATGAAAGTAATTTTTTAATCTTTTTATATAGTTAAGTAATAAACATATTAAACTTTATACACAATTTATGTATAATTATGTAGGGCTTGTCCCGGATGATTTTAAAATGTCACCACTATTCAGCTTTAAATCCGTTTGTTAGAAGGAGGGAACTCTCGAGTTTCACCGCGATTGCCGCTACGTAGCACCAAGCCTTCGTTCACTTCAGTTAGATAAAATGGCAAGTCCACAACAGAAATCATTCTGTATTCTACGCTTCGCGCAGTGCGAGTCCGTAATTACTGTTCACGTGATTCCCGTAGTGAATACGGTGCTGAAACTCCTACAGCTCAGAGCATTGGGCGAAGGTATATACAATTTAAAGACACGAGTTGTCTCTGTAAGGGGAAATCAAGTGGTCGAACCCACGTGTCAGATGGAGATGTAGAGCGCAATCGTGAGTTTCTCACGTGGCCCCCGCAAATCAACTCGCCGTGCCGGTAGAGAACTAAACATCCCCAGAATGTGTATCTGGCGTGTTTTGCATCGACGTTTGCTTATGAAACAGTACAGGATTCAGTTACTGAAACTCTTTTATGAAGTTCATAAACAACGACCTGTAGAGTTTTGTGAATTCGTCCTTAACAAGGTGGCAGAAAATGACAATTTTGTAACAAGCTTAGTGTTTAGTGAGGAGGCTACTTTTCATTTAAGTGAGAAGGTAAACCGCCACAATGTTAAAATATGGGGTTCAGAGAAGCCACATTAATATGTACAGGATGAAAGAGACTCTCCAAAAATTAATGGTTTTTGTGCAATTTCTAGGGAAAAGGTTACGGTCCCTTTTTTTCTTTAGAGAACACTATTACGGAAATAAATTATTTCGATACGATTGAAAACTGGCTTTTCCCTCAGTTAGAGGCCGATTCGGATAATTTCATTCTCCAGCAGAACGGAGAACCACCTCACTGGTACGTTCGAGAATTTTTAAACGACAGCATTCCTCAACTATGAATCGGCCGTATGGGATCTAACCATTCAGCTTTACATCACTGACCTCTCTGTGTACGATTTTTACTTGTGGGAGTTTGTATTCCGTCTATGCACCTACCTTTCCAGTTAGTGGTCGAACTGCGGAAACGCGTAACAGCAGCAATGAATTAAGGAACGCTTGCTAAGGTGTGGGACGAATTCGACTACCATATATGGACGTATGCCGTGCATCCCAAGGGGGCATGACATATTGAGCACCTATGACTTGATATATATAAAAAAACTTCACGAATAAACCTTTAATACAAAATTAATCTTAAGTTTTTATAATCAATATTTAAAAGAAATATAAACAATTCAAATCCGATGATTCTTTTTGGGACAAGCTTTTAAGTTTTGAGAACTAAAAATTGCACTACTGGGAATACAAGGCACGTTTTATCGTGATTTGCCGTAACTTCTACAGGTTTTCTTGAAATAAACTGTAACTCAACAATAACGTATAAAAAGACTGTGTTACTTAATATGATATAAAACCGGACAAAGGTCCGGTTTTCTTGAAAGGTGTTCATTTTTACCAATAATTCCTTTGATGCCATATACATCAAAATACGTTTTGGTTTGGTGAATTATCGGACGTTCTTCCTAACACCGGCAAGGGTATTTTCTAATTTTAGAATAATAAAAATTTCTTTCGATAGTCGCTTCAATTTCTATTTGTTTCATTTAGTCATCTAAAATATTAATTTCATCTGAAGCAAATAAATTTCACTTTTACTATTACAACGGGCGTTGGTTTTACTATTATTTAATAAAATCTTTTCGTAGTGGTTATTTAATTTTTGTTAATTCTTACCTTTTTGGTTAACATGCAACCTCAATAAGAAGATAACAACAATAATATTTTTCGTTAATTTTTTACTTTACTGTTCTCAAAAAGTAAAGAAAAAGTCCCATAGATGGTGGGCTTTAAAAAAGAATTCAACGACTTAATTTTCATTATAACGATTTTTTTTAAATGCAACGACTATGAATGACAAAAAATAATTTTTTTCTCAAGAGGTAGGAAGACTCCTCACTTAGAATACTTTAATTTTTAAGATAACGCTATAATTTTAAGGTTATGATTATGATAAGTTCCTCTTACAAGTTTCTGTAAAAACGATTTATCCGTTCTTAGGCGTGACACCCGTAAAACAGACAGAAAATCGAGACAAAGAATAACCTTACACGTACTTTCTTTAATTTTTATGTCAAGTAAAATATGAAAAATGGTTATTTTAGGTTGTTTTCAATTTACAAAATTTCAGTTTTAAACAAATATATTACCGTTTAATTTCCCCGACTTCTATGTAACTTTATTATATAGTAATTTACAATTACCTATCTGTCATTCAACAATTCGTGAGATATAACGGCAACTTACATTCATTTATAACAATTGAATGTAATTGTGAAATATAATACTTTTATAAAATTTAACGGTAAAATTATCGTGAGAAATTATCGTATAGTAATTTATGACAAATCGTGCAAAAAGAGTTACAAAATACATTAATACAAATTATTTTATCACAGTCATATTTATAATCATAGCAACGGATCACGACAACTATTATTTACAGCACCAAATAATACATTTTAAATTATTTAAATTTCCATATTTAATGTACAGTCTTTCTTCTTCTTTTTTTTAATACCTCTAAGTAAAATGATCTGAAATAAAAAATATTTGAATTGTAAAATACGTAGCCTATAAGAATACTCACGAAAAAAATAAACATATATAATAAAACCAATTTCAAAGTATATTAAAAAAAGTAATATTTCCAATAATTTTAAAATGTTTCCTTAAATCTTATTGAAAATAAAACACAATAGGTTTCAAACATTAATTCTTAATTTGATGCAGAGTACAAAAAATTGAAATGTAAAGAACTGAAGATAAATTGGTTATTTCTTTTGAGTGTGTTTATTGAAATCGAATCTATTTATATTTTAAGATTTCATTTTTATTCAAAATAGAGGCAAGGGTTCACAAAACGGCAGTGTAGAAATATCTTGATTAAAGTTCAAAAAAGATGCAGAGAATCGACGTTGAGACTATTACCGAATAACTCGCGTCCTGTACGGCACACAGAACTACGGTACAGTATAATAATAATTTGTTATCTTTATTTCTCTCTTTTTTTTTTAATTCGGGTTATTTATTTTAGTTTTGTTTAAAATTTGGATGCGTCTATAAAAGACATGCTGCTCAAGTAAAAGACGCTGCTGTCACAAGAGACCCAAAGGTAAGTACTCAGAGTCATAATTAAGATAAAAAAGAAATGTGGAAAAAACACATTCCACAAACGAGCGTGAGTTAATGATTTCCAGAATAAGGGAATATACAAACATATTACTTCCAAGTTTATAAACCAATTTTGGTAAACTTTCGCCATAAATTACTTAAGATTTAGCAGTAAAACATCAGATTATTACAAAATCTTTACAACAATCCAATCTTATGTAGTGCTAACGGAAACAAAACTAAAAATATACGTTTAAATCTTTTATAATGTTAAATTTAAAATTTAAGTAAATTTTATATAGGAAAAACTTAAAAAGAGGAAATTTCCCATTAAAAATAAAAATGGAGTCATCAAAATCGGTTTATATTTAATAAAAAGGAAGACTTAAACAAACAGATAGAAAGACAAACGTGCCGAATTGAGAATTATCAAATTGTTTTTTGTCTATTTTTTTCTTAAACCACAATGAAATTTAAAATAAAAGTCCATTTCATATACAAAAAATTTGCAATTGTCCAAAAAAGTCAGATCCTTACCAGGAATCAAATCTGAGAACAGCTGTTATCAAAATCAATATGCAATATGATCTTGAATATTATATTTTATTTCCAATTCTTGTTTAATTTAAATATCTGATTTGGACACCACATAACCTCCTTGTACGCCTATTAAATTACACATGTTGTATTGTATTCTTTTGCTGCACTTCATTTAAACTTATTTCATCTGAAGGGTGATACGATCGGTATCTTCTTCTTCTTAATTTCTTCTACTTCTTTAATAAAGAACTTTTATTTTTTTTTGTTAATTGTATTTTTTTTTTTTTTTTTACAATCTCAAGTTAATAATTATTAATAGATCAATACATTAAAGTTAAAGAAAAAAAGGAAATGAAGTCGGATTTGAACCTACGAGCCCTTTCCCTTGCAAGATCCAAATATTTCATTAATTAAACATTTATTCGGCTACAACTCTGGAACCAATGTGAACAAGTACCACTTAAGATATATCGTTGAAAAGCTCTCAATGAGGGCTTATTAAAACAGTTAAGAAAAAGTCCAAAATCCATTTTTTTTTTGATTTTGGGTTTTTTGGACGCTTTTGGTCCAGTCGATTGCAATAAAAAGGGAAGGTGCACAACTAGATGTTACAACAGTCTTAAATCAAAAATTTCAACATTCTACGAGCTAATCGTTTTTGAGTTTTGCAAGATACATAAGTACGTACGCACAGACCGTCATGCCGAAAGTAGTAAAAAAATGGATTCCGGTATGATTAATATGGATATTTCCGTTGAAATCTGAAAACCTAAATTTTTCGCGATCACAATACTTTCTTTACTTCGTACAAGGAAGCAAAAAAAGGCTTAACAAATTAAATAAAAACTTATATGTGTAAAGCAAGAATACTTAATTTTCAATTTTTGAAGTTTAAGCAGGTGCAGAATATCTTTTATATAATTTAATATTTTCAGCCAACTTCAAAAGTACAAACCCCATACGAATTACTGCTTAGATTTATATTTATTTTCAAAGCGGATTGCTAATGGTTATTAAATCTGATCCTATTTTGTAGAACAAGTAATATTTTCAGCTTTATATAAAAAAAATATTGAATGCGAGTGAAAAAATAGTTTTTACATTATTATTAATTTGCTACAGCAATTTTTACATGTAAAATTTCTTTATATTTCTATATTTTTAAATATAGAAATGCATAAAAGCTTTTTTTTTTATTCTTTTTATACTGTAGGTACAAATAAAACCTTTTTTTTATATTTATAGACTTTACATTTGATAGAGATCTATGTAATAAAATTACTAAAAATCGCGGAAATGTTAGTGTGTACGATTGCATATTACTTATATATGTGAAAATATGTAAGGAGACCGAGATGAACAATCTCGTTTCTCAGATGTCATTCAAAAAAGTTCGTACATATAAATAAATAAGCATGAAAAATACATCTGATCATTATCAACAGTGTGACAAATCTTACAGGAAGAACAAATAGACGTCAAAAATATTATTATTTGAAACAACATTTAGTTGACAAGGAAGTGACTATGGTATGTCAATTTATTTATAGATCACTAATCACGTAACATCTATTAAAATTAACTGTTAACAAACTGGTTTTTATACATTTAAATGATGATTATATAACTTTTTAAGAGTATAAATATTTTTTTACATCAAATTTGTAAGAAACGAAATAAAAATTATTTTAAACAATTGAGCTTTTATAAAAAAATGGAACCAGCAAAAATTCTAAACTTCATTGAAAAAATAATTTCCGCTTGTATACACCGTGATAAACGTACGCAATAAGCGATTTTTTTTATATTCATTTTGAAAACATTATAATTAAAAAATAATTTATAAAAATTTATAATTTATACAGGTGAAAGATTGACATCAAAGTAAATCTTAAAATAAATACTTCTTTCATTATGTTACTTCACAAAAGATGATTAAAACCAAAGAGAAAAATGAAAAGAATAAATTATTTATTATAGACAAATGAAGAAGCAAACTGTTTAATCATTTTTAATAATAAATCAGAACAGTAATTTTTAAGATTGTACCTATAATGAAAAAAAAAAAAATTTCTTTTTTTTTAATGAATTAATTAAAATGTAATTAGACATCGTCATCGCTTTATATAAAATTTAGTAAGAAACTGAGATAATTAGAGCGTAAAATTTAACTATCGATTATAGAATAATTATTATTAACGTTTTTACTACGTTATCAAACGTCGAGTAATAATAAAAACCTATATACCGTGTAAATTCATTCGCTTAAACACAGAATCGGTTCAAAATTAATGTCTATAATTGCAGAGTGGTTTCACGCTTGAAAAGCGGTTGAAACTTTTCACAGGTGATAGCACACGGGTGATTCCTCGACTCGAATCTAGAGTAAAAAAACTCTTTTACAGGAGCAATTCAACTTCCTGAAGTGTGCGTGTGTATACAGTATCGTTCTGTAAACACCAACACACAAACGATGGAATAATTGCCTTTTATATCAGATAGTGGGCGATTTTGTCTCCCAGTTAATACAATAGCCCAATTAACGCTAATGGAATTTAAAGAAAGTTTTTTCTTTAACTAAATAAAACATTTGAACTTTTCAAAGACAAAGAAACACAAATAAAAACCAACGAACATACAAAGAAAAAACTTAAATAACAATCAATTTATATATATATATATATATATATAATATATATATTTTTTTTTACAAAATAAAGAGTACAATAACCACACTCGATCACGTTCTGTTAAGCTGCGTTAGGGATATAACGATGCTTACCGAATAGTTAGAAATAACGCAAAAAATAATTTCAGTACAATACATTGTTATAATGAATGTTTTATAATGAATTATGTTCGTATTTAATCACAATCAACAGAGCTAAGAGAAACATTAAAAATGTAAAAAGTGCATTTTAAAAATAATTAAACACCGCTTAATACATCGATTAGTTTAAGAGTTATGTAACTCCTGATGTTACCAATAATTTTATGGGTTGATTGAAATCAAAGTACTTATAAGTTTCGTTAAAAATAATGAATCTACTTATCAAAAAATAGAAAATACGCTTTGTTGTGCGATAGATGGAAGCAGATAATCGTATATAAAGTAGCGTAATACTGTCAGTTTGTTACCGAATAAAATAAAAAAACAAATCATTCCATATTGTGTTAGCTTGAGCTTTTGCAGGTTACCTAAATAACTACAGTCGCGTTGCGGTAAATATTCCTCAGCTGGTTACATTACTCTAGTACTGCTTTAAAAAAAAAAAAATATATATATATATTTACAAAAAAAGCCAAAGCACAAATGGTGGAACAATAAGTGCGACGAAGAGCTAAATAAAAGGACGGAAGCGTGGGAAAGATGGAACTTCCATAAAACGGAAGAAAATTGGAAGTATTTTAAGACACTAAGAACGGAGACGGCGAGAACCATCGAATTACGAGGCAGCATGACATCGCTAAATTGGAAAATATGGAAAAATACTTCATCCGGTACAACACTAGAGACTTTTAGAAGACCTTCAAAGAAGAACTCCAAGGATACCAACCAGCGGGACTATGTATTAAAAAGGATAACGGTGTGATACTTTCAAAATCTATTTCAGTGCGAAACCCCTAAAGAATTATTTCGGAACTAATAATAACCCGAACCCAGAACAGGATAGAACAGATACTGAAAAATAATAAAGCACCCGGAGAAGATGGAATAATGGCGGAAATGTTAAAATGGAGAGAAAGGAAAATAGTAACGGCGATGCAAAAATCTGTGAAGAAATTTCGAAAACTGAAAAGATCCCGGAAGAATGGAAAAGCGCCCTCATACACCATTTGAGACAAAAGAAACAGCAATAATTATTGGCGAAACTCCCTCCGACTGGTAAGCATAAAAAATTTTATCTAAGGCTCTCCAATATAGAATCAACGAACAAACGGATCAACTAATCGATGAATATCAGGGAGGATTTAGGAAGGGCAAATCGTGGGCTGAACAAATGTTTAACCTTGACAGCATTATAAGGCTTAAAGTGACAATCGGTAAAAATACAGCAGTAACATTCGTAGACTTTAAAAAAGGGTATGACTGCATACACAGACCAACATTATTTAAAATTTTAGAAGAACTTGGCATACACAGAAAGACTTGTAAAATTACGAAACAAACTTTAACGTGTACAACCTCCAAAGTTAAATTATTGTGCGAAATTTTGGAAGCCTTCAACAACAAGACAGGAGTTAGGCAAGTGGATAGACTATCACCAACGCTTTTTAACACTGGAAAAAAATCATCAGGGAATGGTGGAAACAACTAGGAAAAGAGAATATCGAAGAAATACGACTGGTACCGAAAGTAAACAACCTAGCAGTAGACTGCCTGACATTTGCGGATAACATAGCACTTCTAACATCATACATAGAAGAGGCACGGATAATGATTGAAAAACTAAAGAAAACACGAAAACTGGATTACAAATCTCATTAGAAAAAACGGAATAAATGAAATGGAAACACAAGAATGAATGATATTTAGAAATAAGATACGGCAAGATCAATAGGGTCAACAGCTTCACATACCTTGAAGAATGGTTTCAACCGAACGGACTGGATAAAACGGCAACACAAACACAGATTAAAAAAATGGAAAACTCCAACGGAACAACGAAGAACCGGTACAACAAAAAAAGTACATCCATACAAGGGAAGTTAAGACACTGTCATAAAGTCAGAAGGATAATACGCCGTAGAATGTTTATCGATTAACAGAAAAGGGGATATCAAGGAGCTCGAAAAGCGGGAACGAAGAATACTACGGAAAATCTTAGGACCACGGAAAAACAAAGGAGAGTGGCACTATGGAGCATTGAGGAACTTTACAAGAAAACGGAAACTTTCACAACGACGGCAAGAAAACGAAGAGCTAAATTTTATGGATACCTAAAGAGGATGGACAAAAACAGGCTAACGACATTGATTTTTGATCTAGCGATACTCGGAAACACAACAAATTGGGTTAAGGAAATCAGAAGTGATCTGGTGGACATGAGCATCCTGGAAGAAGAGATAGCTGACAGGGATGATTTCAGGAAAAAGACAATTAAAAGTAATTTAAAGAACAAAAACAGGAAGTACGCGGGGCGGGTTTAAAGTGGACTGACGAACAGAAGGCTAGTAGTGAGAGAATGAATAAAATCTTGGAAGCAAGAATTAAAATCATCAAGTCAATGTTTATCGCTCTCCAAAAAAGACCTTAACGCTTCAAAAAAAAAAGAAAAGAAAAATATATATACACCTAACAACAACACAACCCCTCATGTAGTTGGATAAAATTATCGTAAGCCTTCCTTCCTTTCTTGAATTCGGAAGTAATGAAGAGTTAGCAGTCAATCACCGGCAAGAAAAAAAACAAAGAAACCTCTCCACTGTGACGCTATTTTCGGATGTTAAGGAACTTAAAAAGTCAATGCGCAAAAAAGAGTCATGTTTTAAAAAAAAAAGTCAACTTGTACTTAAGAATAAAAGAAAACACGAAAGAAAGCACTAAAAAGACAAAGAAACTTCATCCATGGTTCTCCTCTTCTTTGTTAATACAACCAATTAATTCCAACAGATATCACCTGTGAACCTATCGGCAATCGCTTCCTAAGCAGATTAGATGCGCTCCTTGAATGCACTGGTTATTTCACCAACAGAGCCTAGAAGCCCATACTCGACGCAGAAGTTAAGTCAAGGCACAAAAATGGCTATTAAGAGAAAGTAATCTAATCACGAGCAGCTACGAATGCGATTTAAAAAACACACTAACGCAATAAAAAATAAAATAAATCTATAATGTTCTAGGATCAGAACACGCTTTCTTTTTTCCATTTATTAAATCGGTATTTGATTATCTGTGATTTAAATATATTAACTATTCATTAGAATAATCTAGAAACGAAACACAAACTTCTAACATCTGCGAAAAATCAAGAGAGTGTGTAAGTAATGTAACGCCATAAAAAAAACCCTCGAGTCCTTACTGAAAATGAAAAGAAATTATAAATAAATACAGGACAAAAATTAACTACATAATGACCTAACATTCACTATTAGGAGCTTATTTGTGAATAACAACTTCCTTACACACAGAAATAAATTAAGATTAAAAACACGTTTTAAACATACAGCTTAGACCAGTGATTCCCAAACTGTGCGCCGCGGCCTCTTCACAGGGGCGCCGCGAAATATTGTAAAAGCTTCATAATTAATTGGACCAAGACATTTATAATTATTAGATTAATGTTAATAAAGTAAAACGTAATGAAGATACACGAGTTTTATTTGTTTTTATATCTTACTTACGAGCAGCCATACTTAGGGTAGGGTTAGGGCTCCATGAAAAAATGTTAATTGAAAAAGGGCGCCGCGACTTGGAATATAATTTATGGAATATAATCACGACCGATAAATATAATTTAATCGGCGATTAGATACACTTCTTACCCTCTCCTATTTATCTATCACGAATGAGATGGCACCTTTCTGTCAAGCAGTCAATAATTGGTACATAACTGATAAAATAGAAAATCGATTTCCATCAATCATAAAGTAGCATCTGATTTGTATAATCGTGCAGAATATATGAAGTTATCCCAATTGATTTAAATAAGTCAATCACAGTTTTTAATTTTGGAATAATTAAAGACCTTTTACTAAATTAAACTTAAAAAATAAAATGACATTCAGCAGAAAAAAGAAAATAAATTTTAGTAAAAAAAATACATTACAGTAAAATTTCAGTATAAAAAATGTAAATAAATTTTAAAAACTAATTCTATGGAACAATAATTCACCTAATTTTAAAAATTTGTAATTGTATTATATTCATCCGTATATTCACGTCAACCAGTTTTTTAGTTACGCTTAATCTCGTTAAAAAAAAGAAGTGAATAAGTCAAGATTCCTTTCGATAAACATTGGTAAACTAGCAAAAATGAAATTTATTTGGCAACATCCTTCTGATTTTCAATGCTTTGAAACTCCCAGATATCCGTAAAAATAACCATTAAGTTTAGAAATATTCAAATCTTCACTAAATTTAATTTAATAAAAAATATTTTCACAAAATTTAAAAAAAATTAATTTACATTATTTTCTGGTAGACTAAATTGATCTCCAGATTCAAATTTATCTTAAAAACCTTGCGAAAAATTAATTTTAACAATAATCAATGAAATCTCATTCAATATAAAAATAATAATAATAATAAAAGACGATATGAAATATAATTTGGATATAGATTAAAGAAAAACGAAAATATTGTAATGTTTGCGTTTGAGGTAATTGGGTGAACTACCCAATTATAATTACTGTTATAATTTTTACAAATAATGTTTTATGTTCACTGATTTAGATAATCCGTTTAAAAAAAAAATGTTACGGAGGGGGTATCGTTTTGGCGATTACTGAGTTTTATTTTGAGAAAACAAATTTCAGTTTTATCTTCGTTTATAATGAAGATACAGTCTAACCTTTATCTTCAATATAGAAAAAAAACCACGAGTATAAATATTATATATATTACAAATTAAATGAAAAAGAAACTTTTTCCCAAACCGTAACGAGAATGGATAAACAGAACTTCTCTGAACCATTAATATATTTCCTCAAACGGTAGATCGACGAGTTAACAAATTATAGCCCAGACTAGTGCATGAAGTAATACTTTATTCTTATATTAAAAAAAAACTAATTTTAACAGTATTATTTCCATTCGATTCAAACAAGTATAAAAGAAATGAAATTGCTTAAATCTATTTTCTGATATGAAACACGGATCGCGAAAGCCTGACTTTTAAAGTAACTTTATACATGCAGTACTACACTTAGGTCTACTTTTATTAAGTGTTTATAGGATTTAACATATAAATCATTAACTTTAATGGTAGTAAATATGCTGTTTTATTTGTTCTGCAATCCATAAGATGGTAAATGAATTCAAAATTATAAACGTTAAAATTTTATTAACTCTAATTGCATTTCAACTAACTGATAATATATTTTGAAAATACTTTCATATTTTTATCAGTTTTCGCTTGATTATTTTTTTGTACTTTAACTTACCCTCTTCGATTCACTACCAGATCATGAAAGATGTTAGTCGAGTTTATTTTTTTAATTTTGTTTCTTTATGGTGAGCCCACTCAGCGGGTATAATCCGTATACTAAAACTTCTTTAAGTAGATAAGAAATATTTTTGAAAATTTTATAATTTACATATTAGTCCGTAACTAAATATAAAAATATTTATTTAATAAAACTGTATGCAGACGATTATTTTTCTTTTATAATATCAGACAATAGAACAAAAACGATACGTTTATGTCAGCATAAAAAACTAAGTGAAATGAAATAAAGAAATAGTCCAAATAATGTAAATTTTGTTTAAATGAATAATTTTACGATACTTTCATTTAACAGAAACCGCAATGGAACAAATATAAATAAGACAAATATTTAAAAACAATATGAGCAAAAGGTTTTATTAATTAGCAGACCCCGAAGGAACAGAATGAAAACACTAACACTCTCTCACATGGTAAAAACTCATTAGCAAGTACGTAACTCCAAAATAACAAAAGCTAAATTTAAAAATTATGAAAAATATTAAATGAAAAGTGCGCCGGTCAAATATTTTTATCAGAATATTATTTCGTAAAAATACATACTGAAAATATAGGAAAGCAACGGAAAAAAGATGTAAAAAACTGTTAAAAGTTATTTATTCTGAAAAACGAAATGCAAAAGTTTTGGTGCAGTACTACTTAGAATTATTAGTTCTCATAAATTTATATACAAGTTATATCGGGCTTAAAGTTACTGCTTAAAGAAGTAAAACTATTACTAAATAAAGTACAATACCAATTTAGTTAATGCAGTCTTCGTTTACGTATTAATATTTATACGAGATAAATATTTATGCATTAAATAAACTAAAATTAAGCAAAAATTCAAAAGAATACCACTATAAATTCTAATGAAGAATACACAAAGAAAATTTATAATACAAGCAACAGAAATTCGTTGATCCATAGGGGAAACTGACAAGAGTAATGAGAAATGAACCCCCACCCTATTTTTATGTCATTTTACGTTGTCTTTGTCTACCTACCGTAATCGGTTGCATAATCATCTAAATGTGTGTTATTTTAAAGTAAGGAAATGTGAAAGATATGCATTTAAATCTATGCGGGCTAAGAAAAGAAAAAAAAAGAAGTCTGAAAAGGCTGATCACGAAAAATACAGGAGAAACCCCTGTGCACTTTTATTATATCTCTGGATTAGTCCTATCGAACCACTACCATAAGTACTCTCTCTTTGCTCTCCACCTCCGTGTGAGCTAAGCTTCTACCATACTTTAGAGCCAAATTTATCATTACGTGAAGTTTTAAGATGAGCTCATCAAGAATTTATAAAATAGCAAATTCCTTCTTTAAATCGAAAATACTCCGTCCCATACTACACTCCTTTATCAATATGATCGTTCCACGTAAAGATAGTGAATTCAATAAACCATACAACCCAGGAAAATATAACAGGACGTAATTTTTTTTAAATACAACTTTAAAATAATATTTAATAAAAGATCTTAGCAGTTATACAGACATATTTCAAAAAATTCCCGAAGACAACAGCCAAACAAAAAAAACTTAGTATTATTGCAGGGGTTTACAAAAAATAAGTCCCCGAAAGATGTAACATTTTTTTCTAAAAAAAATAATCTACCAATAACAACATCGACAAAGAAGACAGTAACAATGTTTCGGCTGCAATTACTGTCAGTCCTAAGCAAATCTTTCGAGTGTTGCCACGTCTCTCCCAAAAATATAATACATCTTTGGGTTCTGCTAACATATCAGTCAGCAAAGAATTGCTTTTATAATCCTAACGGTATCATATTATACAACCGTTGTAGCTAAATGACAAGTCGCGTTATATACAGAATTTTTAACGGTTTACGAAGGACGTGACTCAACTGGAAAAAGTTTGACGATTTGTAATTAGCGTACGAAGTGGATTTTCATTTAAATGATTATATCAGTACTAAAAGTACGCGCATATAGTCAGCCGAAAACTTTTAATATTAAAACTTTTAATATGTGGATTACATCCCTAAAGAACGTTACACAAAAACCAGTTGATGTTAAAGGCAAAGAAAAAAAGGTTGACGAGAAGTTACTTTCATTTAAATGAAAAATGAAAACATCGAAGACATTAAAAATCTTAATAAATATTTTATTGAATCCATTCAATGTTTATAAAAATGTTGATGCTTTACTAATGAAAATAAAGCAAAAAAAAAAAAAAAAAATCCCTTTCGGCGCGCCGGAGGCGGAGGTAGATTTCACCGGTGCTAAGTAGAGTAGAAAATAAAAAAGATTTCCACCTTAAAGTTAAGAAAAACTTCAACTTTACTCAATACGACAAGGGTTACAGGTGAAAATTTTCCTATGTTTAGCATACAAGCCCCATCTTCTTACAATTCCAGCAACATTTTGGTCATCCCTTGTCGGAAGAGTTGGTCACATCAAAAATTGTTTCAAACAAAAGTTTTAGGTACTGTTTAGAGGACTAACGACCTCTTTAAACCGATTCGATTCTGTGCCTATTAAGTGACGTATGATTCTTTTTTGTCTTCCAACCCCCATTTTTTCAACCCCCTGGACCAATGGTTGGTGATATAAAAAAAATTTACTTAAATAAGTTTTAGGCCCTTATCCAAAGAATAGTAGGGACTTTAAACGAATTCAATATTTTATTTAATAAGAAAATTATAGCGATAATTTTTTTTTGTTTTAGTCATCCGTTGCCGGAAAGGTTGATCATATCAAAAATTGTTTCAGACAAAAGTTTTAGGTTATGTTTAGAGAACTAACGAACACTTTAAACAGATTCGATACTGAGCTTATTAAGGGAGATATGACTATTTTTGTCTACTAAATCCATTTTTTCTACCCCCTGGGCCAATGGTTGGCGATATCAAAAACCTTTACTTAGATTTTTAGGCCGTTATGCAAAGAATAGTAGAACGAATTCAATGTTTTACTTAATAAGAAAGCTTGTTTTGTTTCGAAAAAGCCCCCCATTTCCACCCCCATGTCCGATTTTGGTTGTTAACAAACTGCACCGAGATTTTGGTACGAGTTATTTTTAAGGAACAATTTGAAAGTGATTGGCGCAAAATTACGGCAGTTATCGTGTCCACAAGAAAGTGGAAAAAAAATATGTATACATAAACTTTTGAGATGACTGTGGTTTTGGGGTCTGGGGGATGTGAAACTCGAAGATATGTCGAAATTTTCCGGAAGTCGAATCATGGCACTCAGTACAATCGGAAGCTTTCTTATTAAATCTGCCAAAAACACTGCTTTTTATTTCTTTTTCCTGTTTAGCCTCCGGTTATTACCTTTCAGATAGTACTTTAGAGGGTGAATGAAGATGATATGTATGAGTGTAAATGTAGTGTAGTTTTGTACAGTCTCAGTTCGACCATTCCTGAGATGTGTGGTTAATTGAAATCCAACCACCAAACACAGGTATCTACGATCTAGTATTCAAATCCGTGGAAAAATAACCGACTTTACTTGAACGCTGGAACTGTCGACGTCCAAATCAGCTGAATTGGGAAGACGTGTTCACCACTAGACCAAGCCGGTGGGTTACCTAAAAGACTGCTAGTTTTTTCCAACATTACTTAATTATGATGATTAAAAAAAAATAAATTACATTTTTTCTTTACTTATTTTAATGGAACTTACAGCAATCGTAGGTAAATAATTCTTAATAAAAACGAAACAAAATCAAATCTACTTTTAATTGTTCTTATTAATTCTTTTTTTAATTTGTCTTATTACTAAGTACAAGTATTACTATTATTAAATTAATTACTTGAATTACGTCTTTATTTATTTTAATGTGTAGAATAGGCTATTCAAATACAGTATTATATATTTTAATCTGATATAAGCGTTGGGTACAGAGAAAAAGTGGTAAAAAGATAAGATAAAATACGTATAAACAACCACCAGCTACCTAGGGATTAAGATAAAGGTATATCTACGAGTACATTCATATTAAATGAAAATGTCTTCTCTCTTTAATCCGCCGACAAAGTAATGAGATAACATTATCCTGGTAATTAACTTGAAAGAAAAACCTGGAATGAAAAAATCTCTCTAGTGAATATTATATTTAACTACTACTAATAAATTATTATTTGCTACTCTATTGAGGTTCACTAATTACGAAGAGTGGATGGTTTTAACTATCTTACGAAAGAACATTGGTACATACTTGTAAATTGAAAAAAAAAGGTTAAAAATCCTATTTACATAAAAGTAACGGCTTTTAAACAATTTCACAGCACATTTCTTATTTTAAAATAAAAAAAAAAATTTGGTATATACAGCTAAAACGTAAAATTAGCCACGTCTGAACGTCACAGCAGAGTGGTAGCTTGCCATGAAATAGAATCAAGTTTTGGGATAAGTTTATCATAAAAAAGCAACATATTCCTTTAAAAATACTGTTTTGATTCGATATGTATGTGCAAAAAAAATCTAACAACCAAGTTGTTATACTTTCTTGAGGGCATAGGTAAGAAATGTTTTTTCAGCGTTAACGCAAAGCAAGACCAAAAAAGTTTTAAAAAATTCAAAAACTCGATATTTTTAAACTATGATCGACTCCCGTACCCCCAATATTAAAGTATTATTTTGGGGCCACTTGCACTACTATTATGTTTAGGAAGATTAAAAAAAATCTTTCTACAAAATATGCAATAAATTTAAAAAAATTATTTTCCGATTTTGCCAAGTTGGGGAAGATTTGGGGGCAATTTTTTTTTAAATTGAAAGATAAGGATGTACGCATATAAACTTAATATAAAGTGGGGTTATGTTTAGAAAACGTTGAGAAAATTGACGACAAACTTTTACGAAAAAATTTCCCCATACACACGAGTCTATATGCCAAATTTAATCAAAATCAGTTAATCCAGTCAATGGAGCGTGTTTGTTGGCGTGTTTGAAGTTGTTAAACTTCAAACACGCCAACACACGTACATATGTACGTACGTACGGACATTAAACCCCAGTTTTTTTTTGTTTTTTGCGATCCCTAGGTCATGAAACCTCGAGAAATGAAGAAAAAAATGGCTAACGTGTTACAGATATATTTATACCTTGTGTGTAAAGCAAAGAACACAAACAAATTATTTATATTTAAATTTGTATATTAATAGAAATGAATATAAGCGAGATTAAAGAACACGGTTAACGAGTGTGAAGGAGCACATTTATTAAACCTACCTTTGATATTTAATGATTCTTCATTATCGTAGTTTGAAAATAAGCAATAGACTTGCAGTTCAAAGGTAATTACTTGTTTAAAAAAAAAAAACTATTTTTATATTGAAAAAACCGCAACTAATTATATTATAGAGGAATAACATTCATTCTTTACTACTCGAATTTTATTAAACAGGAAAAATATAAAAAGAAAACAAATTTTTTATTGTAATATTTATTTCCACAAATTGAAAAAGAAATTAATTGAAAAAAAATTCTTGAAGATGTACCTAATTAAAAATGAATATATCTAGGAATAGTTACGATAACCAATAATAAATCTTAATACAACAATAAAAATTGTTATTGGTATAAGAAAGAAATCTTTTTTCTTACTTGCATCTTAATTTTATTCTTCTAATTAAAAATCTGGCAAAGATGTTTAATCTATTCCCCAGAAAATCTTTCTGAGTTCGTGCTAAAAGATTTTAAATACGACGGTGAGGACATAGGGAAAGATGAACTGAGAATATAGGAAAGGCGAAAAATCTGATCCAATTTAACAAAGAAAAATAATTCTCCTCTTTGAATTGTCTTCAACAGAAATTTATAACTACTGTTTGTGTAATATTTGTAAAACATTTTAAACACGTTTGTGTGATCACAAACGTAACTTGTTAAGTTTGTGATCATACAATAGATAGTAAGAAAGTTGATTCGTGTTATTTAACTCGAAATCAGGGCCGTCGTCAGTAATGGATAGACTTCTTCAATTGTTTTAATTATGAATTTAAATACCATACGAGAAGTTTTTAAAATTCCATTTGCCAAAGCGATGATCTTTTCCAAAATAACAGTACAATGTAATTTGTATAATCGCTAGATACATATCGGATGAAACTTTAATAATTTATTAAAAATGATTTAGACGTCCATGACAATTCTAAATTAATCTGTATAAATATTTCAACAGATAACAAACAAGGTAGTTGTTTACCTTGCCAATACATACACTTTGGCAGCAAAAATAATTAAGTAAATTTAATCGAAGATGAATTTATTTATTCTTTTTCTTCAGATAAAATTCGTTATTAAAAGAACGACTGAATCTAAATAAGACAGCATTTAGCTGAATGACGCCATTATTAACGAAAGGAAAATCAAACCATTTTGAGAAGAGACAACAAGAATGAATACTACATCAGTCGAGAACTTTCCGATCAGGCTGTCCGATCATTTACCAGAGAAGACCTAATGAGATCAATTTACCACTGTTTTTTTAATGGAAATTCCAAGGAACTACCTAACGAGGAAACACTGATATAAATATTTTGTTTAAACATACCTATACACAAAACTAACGATAATACATTTCTAAATCTTTCGGTTCGGAAGTTAACAAAAAAATAAGAAATTAAAATAAATCATTTTTTTTTAAATAAAAATTTAGGAACAGTAAAAAGTTGTTGAATCCTCACAGCTGAACAAAATCTATGATTGTCAATTCGTAAACTAACCAGTTATTCATAACTCTGTTATCCATACAATGAGAAACTTTTCATTACACAATGTATTTTAATGATGAAGGGGGGGGGGGGGTGATACTGCATAAAACGTTATATAAATCTATTATACATTCACTTCCTAATGAGTTTAAGGACCCAGTTTAATTAACACACAGGTTGGTTCATCAGAAATTACAGTTAATAAAAAATTTAAAAAAACACGCTATACTCCACTCAGGGAACTCTAAGCTGCCTATTCGAATGAGGCAGTAATAGAGCAGTGAAATGATCTGTAAACAGTACAAAGATAAGAAAGGGAAAAAATAATAGGCGCTTTCAATCCTTTAAATTTCTAATTCTAATTTAAATTCCGATGCTTAAAACAAGCCGGTAACACGAAGTTTGTTCTCGGAGGCGAACTAACAAGGAGAAAAATGATTAATAAGCCTTATTTTTAATAGCTTCGCGGATTTGCTACGGCATACTTTCGATTAATTTTACTACCTTTTTCTTGCAATTTTGATTGCAATCTGATTTTCTCACAAAGAACATTAACTGATGTTGATGGCTCCACTTAAGCGATAGATTTTTTTTAATGGGACATTTTTCATTGTGATTTAGATTTCTGGTTTTCAATCTAAAATAATACATTTCTGATCAGACTCACAGCTATTTCACCGTTATGCTTTGGGTTTCGGCCAAGTTATAAAATGATATCAGTTTCCTTTAACGGCATATTATTAACCGTGTATAATAATTATGATTTTAAAACATGTAAATACAGATCTTGATGCGCAATCCCATCGATGAAGTGTTTTGGTTTATTCTTACAGTACAATTCTAATTCATGCCGTACTGCATAATAATTGACTGACTGACTGCTCCTTTTTTCCAACAAAAATTCTACCCTTTTCCATAGCTGATGACGCTTCATATGTTGAAATTAGGCGAGAAAGTGCATATTTAGCTTAAGTTTGTAATTAATTCTTTCGTATAGATCAATTTGAATGTTTTTATAATTTTTTTTCGGTTGCTTAAGATACATTATTATTCTTTTGACTAACGTCTTAATCGACATATCATTTTCTTATTAAATGGATTTTTGCCTTTCTTTTTTCCACTTCAAATGTAAATTTAAGACTAATAACTTTCAGTTGATACGCGAGGTTCTGTACATAGAATATTTATTCTATTGAAATTTCATGCTTTTATGAAAAAGGGTGAGTAAGAGTTTATTTATTGATGATATTGATTTTTAAAAATACCAAGCAAGTTAACAAAAATTAGACCTTTTATTTTAATGACTAACTTTCAACAATTTGAAATGAAAAACCACACACAACAAATGATAGATAAAAAGGCGAACGAAAAAGGTAGAAAAAATTAATTTCAAATAAAAATATAAGTTTTTCTTTAATAATACAAAATTCTTTAATAATTAACAAAATAATACATAGCAACGGTCATAGTATTTTAAAATTACTTCTATTACAATTTTCGGTAGAAGTTCATCTAAAAAAGCAAACTTACAGACTTTTCATCTAAACAATAAGCATTTTTACGAGATAAAGTAAAAAAAAAAGACTTTCAAGACATCGAAGAAGAAACAATAAAAGGATTTAGGTGAAAAAAAAGAAAAACCCTAAAATATCAGGTAATTGGTTTTTGAATAAAATCAAAAAAAAACTAAAAGAAAGTGAAGAACTAAAAATTGCAGAACACAGAAAACAGCTGGCAGAAATATAACAAAAAGAGGTAACTGTAATTAAACAGTTTAGCTCAAGTAAAACAATATAAAAACAGAAATGGTAGAACCATAACATGATGGCGGGGTGGGATTAAGCGAGGTGGGGTGGAGGGCCCCCATCTCAAAAATCATGTTTTCACTTTTGAATACTCATTATTTAAAAATGTGAAAATTGATATTAAAATATAACGAGATTAAGTATTATTTTTAATTGTTATGAAAATCTCCTAAATGATAGAATTGTTAGGCAAAACGAATTGTACAAAAATTTTCAATTTTTTAATAAAATTATCAGTTAAAAAAATTGTCTTTTTTAATTATTTATAAATAATAAAACTGTTTACATCATAATAATTTATACCATAATTCACTGAACAAACAAAATTATAAATACGTAAGTGAAAAGCGCCAATTTAAGTACATAAATTTATTGCTTACGTTATGTAATATTATTCTCTATGAATATGACAAATGTAAAGCAAATAAGGTAGAAGCAGAACTAGTCAGGAGTTGTTTTCTCTTGAGAAAACAATGGTGTTTCTTATATTGCCACTGTGGTGAATAGAGTGTATGGCGTCAGTTAGCAGGACTGAGCATCATCTGTGTTTCAGTGAGTTTGAGGTGGCAACCCGTTTTGCTGAAACCATAAGTTTAACAATTGTTCAGTAGTGTTGCAAATTATTAGTTACTGTGTATTATGATGATGTGTTAATTTATTATTGTAAAGGCTGTTATTATTAGTGAATGGGCCATTAATTCCAACATCAACTGGTTAAAGTTTGTAATTACATGTACTTCTAAAGGTAATACGAAATAAAAAAGTTAGTTCGGGACGTTTTATCTCGGTTTTATCACTACCGTGATTTTTCCGTTTTAGTAAATTTGATTGCTTATAACTCGAAAACAAAGTTATTTGCCGAGAAACGGTTTATGTCGTAGTTTTTCTAAACGTTTATACATGTTTAATTTTATTTAATATGGCTGACAAAAGTTTGTAACCTACCATAGAATAGTAATTAGTATACTAATTGATAAATTAAGCTCATAAACAGGAGTTTAATTGAACGATAACAATTTTAATTTTGAATGGGAAATATTTATTGAAACATTTTATAAAAAATAGAGTAAGTCTTACGAGAATAAAGTAAAAATAACTAACTGAAAACTTACGATACAACAGTACTAGGACGTAAGAGTCTCATCCAAAACTTACCTGTAAAAAAAAAGAAATTAAATTTAAAAAAAAATAATATAAATGTAACAAAAATATATCAAAACAAAATAAAATTCTGGTTAGAAAAATGTAAAAAATACTTTAAAAAAAAATCGAAACTAAAATATTAATTGAATCCTTTGTAGTTTCGTCAAAACCTTTCTAATGACAAATACATACATCGTCTTTCATCAGTAATTAGCGAGCGCTATTTTTATATACTTCATTCCACTTATGTTTGGAACTGGCGTAAAGAAATGCTTCTCTAGTTACTGGAGGACGACCCACCAGGTTGATCTAGTGGTGAAGGCGTCTTTGCAAATCAGCTGATTTTCAAGTCGAGAGTTCCAACGTTCAAATCCTTGTAAACGCAGTTACTTTTATACGAATTTGAATAGTAGATCGTGGATACCGGTGTTCATTTAGTGGTTGGATTTCAATAATTCACACATCTCACGAATGGTCGACCTGAGACTGTACAAGACTACACTTCACTCACACTGATACATATCATCCTCATTCATCCTCTGAAGTAATACCTGACAGTGATTACCGGAGGCTAACAGGAAAAAAGTTATTGGAGGACATCCTTAAGTTATGCCAATATTGTGTAATAAAATAAACAATGTGAACCTTTTTGTATAATAAATTTCAAAAGTATTACACTGATAGGTGTCATTGCTGAGGTACTGAAGATGACCTCCGGTAAAGCCCATAAGGGCTAGGTACGGAGGGGGTGGCGAACCGACCGCAACCGTCATATGGAGGGTGTCTTCCCCTATGGGGTCAGGATGTGCTCCAATTCATGAAAAATTCTAATGCAGTTCGTCAGGCTCAGGCCAAACAATGGATTTTTTTTAAGTTGAGATAAAGATTAAAAATGTCCACAACTGAACGAATATAGAAATATTTTCTTAAATTGAATTATTTTACAAAACGAATATAATGAACCGTCTTTTCTTCCTCCTTCCTTAAAACATGTTTTTATAAAAATTATTATATTTAAAATGCGTTAATATAATTAGTTAAACATTGTCGACGTTTACATGACGTCACTTTCCTTCCTTAACAACAAAGAAAGATTACAACATTAAAATAATGAAATAATAAAACAGAATGAGGAAAATTATAAAAATAATGGAAAAAATATTTTAGAATTATAACAATAAGTTTTCAGACGAGAAATTTCAAAATTATCCAGATATATGAACAGTTAAGTAACGCTGGGCGAATAATAGAGAACAGAGAAAAGCAATTCTGCGTTTCCCGCAAAACGATTAAATGAAACAAATCCCAATTGTAAGTACTTTTATTTTAAACTCAGACAACTGTAGTACAACGTGAATACATTACTGAAAAAGGCATGAATACCCGCTCTCAAACTCCCAACCCGTTCCGTTTCGGCCTATATTACAAATCCTATACAGTATTCTATTGCTGTACGGTCTATTACAAAAGTTACTAGCAGTAGGATACAACGACCAACTTCAGCAGTTTTAAGTCTAATTCACGCTCTCTGCACACTATATAATATATCATCCTATCACTAATACAAATAGTCTTAAAAGGAATAAATAAATTACATTTGATAAAAAAAGAGAACAAAACTAAATACTGTCAAAAATGTTCAAAACGGGAAGAATTTGTTATAAATAAAAAGTAACATTTCAAATTCCCTTAACGATTTAATGAAATGAACAGCAAACTACTAAGCGGAGGAATGTCACGTAACTACGATTGTAAGGAACTCAAATAACTAATAAAAAAATGAATATCATTACCAGTTATATAAAATAAAATGCATTGAATCAAATACTATGCATGTTTACAACAGAAAGAATGTAGAAATTTTTTTTTTTTAAATTGAATTATTTTACAAACCAATTGTAAAGAACCGTGTTGTTTTCTCCCCATAAAACATGCTTTTATACTGCTTATTAAATTATTCCATTTAGAATACATTCTTATTGATTTTAGTTTTTGTTTTTACAAATTCAGTTAAGAAATAAACAGGAATATGTAACCTTGAGAATTCTCCAAACAATGACAATACAGCAAACAAAAGACTAATAGTCCGCGTGCTCTGATACGTGGCGTCAGATTCCTCGACTGAAATATAACAATTAAAAACCAACCTTCAAGTGTTACCACTAGCGCTCTCCGGCAATACAAAATCTGCTTATTAAGCCAGTTGCCACCTTCGTAGGACAAGAAGAAGAATACTACCCAAATGAGCCAACGGGTAATGGAATAAGATTTAATCATGTGCTGACCCAGCAACATTTCTATTAATTCATCAAAATCCAGCATGGCCGTCCAAGGGAAGCGTGAAAGAAAGAGTCCGCCATAAGTATCTCTTCGCTCGAGTATAAGACGAGCTCGACGCAGAAGCGAACTTCGGGGCTCACCAAATGACTAGACATAGCCAAACCCTACCCAGATGCGATCACCCGAGACCGGTATATTCACTACACAGCGGTTCCGCTCTGTCGAAGAAACGGCCACAGGGCCAGACCCGTCCCTGACATAGCGTGACTAATTCAGCAGTGTGATCGATAAGTAATCTGGATGTAACTTTAAGAATACTATTAGTTTCATTTTTTATTTTAAATACTGTTCCTTACTCATTATAGATAACTTAACTTTTCCTTACTTTGCACTCGCTTAGTTATACAATTCAGTCAACTCCCGATTATCAGCGATAATAACTGGAAGAGGACCGCGAATATCGCATAATCATAGCATAATCGCCGTCGATCCAAAAATAATTGAATAATATGTATTAAAATGACCAATACTGAACTTCAGTACAGTATTTACATGCATTATTATATTAAGATACAACGGTAAATAACAAAATAAGATACAGTACGTTACACTACACTATTATGTACATGGTAAAAGTAATATCCAGAAGTTTATTACGTATTAATACATTTACTGTACGTAAATAAATTGTACATGCAGTAATGTATGTACCTCGTAAAACATTAACACTTATTGAAACTGCATTAGTTATATAGACATTAAAAAAATAAACAAATTGCGCACTTTACTTTTTCACATTTTTTTTTTTAAATAAGACGACTGATTGTTGTTTTAGTATCTGAAAATACAATCTTTTAATTGAACTTAGTCGCGTAGCGTAATATCGTACAATGAATTATCGTCCTATCATATCCACAATGAACTGTAAAACAATATCATAATCAAAACAAATATACATTCAAGTATCAAATGAATGAAGAAGGAAAACGTATCACAGAACGGGAAAAAACTTTAAATTTTTAACTTTTGTTTAAATTTATTTTTTCCGAGAGATATCGCGGTTAAACCGCTCGCAGATAATCGGGAGCTGAATATAATAAAAAAGACGTAAACAAGCATACAAAAATTCTTTAAAAAAAAATAATTGTGTAATTTTATTTTCTTTATGCCTAACCTCCTTTTAAAATAAATATTTCATTAACAGCTCCTTCCTTCCATAAATAGGTTGATAGAGAAACAATCTTTAATCAGGCATTTCCTTTAAACAAAGATTTAATCGTTCTGATACATCAACATGAACGAAATCATTAATTATGGAGTGGAGAAATTCTCTAAACACGAAAGTAAACTTTAATATTTTTTTTATATTCATTTTTTTTTTTTAAACAAACGTTGAATTGATTTAAAAATACTAAGTTTAGTTTTTACTAAAATTACGGCTATAAACTCTCAGTCACCAAGTATTTTTTTTTATCTTCAAGAGCGACAGCATTTATTTATCAATAAGCGACAGCACTCAGTAAAACCTAAGTACAATTAGACAAAAATTCAGCAACAGATACATTTTAGGAGGGAAAAGTAGACAAACTCTCAATAAACCCAAAACTTTGATCAGCGTAGCCCACCTTATCTGAGTGCTGCCTTCTCTGAACGTATGTGAAGTAATTCCTTAAAAGATCTTTCATGGATGACTTGTCAGGGGGTGGGAATAGGCCCCGTATTATGATTACAACTCTACATGTGATTTGGTGATGTGTGATTCGATGATAAATGAAGCTGAGAAGTTTGATTAGATACAGTTCTTCGGACAAATTTGTCTTATTTGTTCGCATATTTCCAGGTGCCTCGAAATATCGAGGCACGTGGAACGAGCCTCGTGGAGGCTCGATCTAACTTTATTAAAGTTATTATTTTAGAGAACAGTTAAAAAAACAGATCCTAAACATTTCGTCCATTGATTTATTTTATTAAATACTGTTATATTTCTGCTAATTTTAAGATTTTTATACGTAGTAATACTATTCAAGTGGAAAATATTGCCTCATATTTTAGGTCTAGTCAATTCAATAAATATGATTAGTGTCGTGTCTTTTCTGTATATACAAAATCAAATTAATTAATTCTGTAGAAGAAAAGTTGATAGTAACGTTGTGTGTGCCGAGTGAATGGGTGTTGGCTGTATGTTAGATTGGCTTTATTGGGCGGAGTGTTGCGGCTAGTGTATGTGCTAATCGTGTAATGGGCTCACCTGGATGGACGTTTCTATTACATTGTTGCGAGAAGTTTTATGTACAATTCGTGTTCTAAAAGAGGAAATATTCCGTAGCTATGTGGAAAATAAACCGACTCTTTGTTCATTTAACCTTACAAAAGTAAACATAATGTATATAAATTCCTTGACAGTAAATAACTTTCTCCATTTTTCAAATTAATTGACGTTATTATTTTGCCGTATTTTGTATTTAATAATTTTTTTTTGTATTTATTAGTAAGTGTCTGCTATTCCCGGTCTGATGATTAAATTGTAGAGTACATGTGTATGCATTATAAATGATTAGAAGGAAAGTCTTACATGACAAGTACATCAGTCTTTGGTTGGGCGTTTTATTCCACAACTTTATGAAAAAAGAGTGTCCCTGAATAAGTGCACAGGCGGAACCGCTCCCATCAAAATTAACAAACAACAAGGAAGTAATACTCCTGAAGGTCCCAGCAGTTTATTCGGAACCGTAACCAACAGAATACAATTGGTGAAGAAGGGACCAAAGGTATAGAAAAGGGTGATAATTAAGAAGAAACTGTGTATATAGAAGTGGCTACGAAACGTGATCCAGGCGATATTATGTTACTTGTACAGGATCAAAGTTTTGGGTTTAGTGAGAGTTTGTTTACTTTTCCCTCCTAAAATGTATCTGTTGCTGAATTTTTTTCTAATTGTACTTAGGTTTTGAGTGCTGTCGCTTGTGGAAGCTCTTGAAGATAAAAAAAAATACTTTGTGACTGAGAGTTTATAGCCGTAATTTTAGTAAAACCTAAACTTAATATTTTTAAATCAATTCAACGTTTGTTAAAAAAAAAAAAAAAATATTTTGAATATAAAAAAAAATTATTAAAGTTTACTTTGGTGTTTAGAGAGTTTCTCCACTACATAATTAATGATTTCGTTCATGTTGATATATCAGAACGATTAAATCTTTGTTTAAAGGAAATGCCTGATTAAAAATTGTTTCTCTGTCAGCCTATTTATAGAAGGAAGGAGCTGTTTATGAAATATTTATTTTAAAAGGGGGTTAGGAATAAAGAAAATAAAATTACACAATTATTTTTTTTAAAGAATATTTGTATGCTTTTTTTATTATATTCAGCTCCCGATTATCCGTGAACAGTTTAATCGCGATACCTCTCGGAAAAAATAAATAGAAATATATAAATAATAGAAATTGAACAATAGTTTGTTGAAAGACGATCTTATAATTCTGATCCATTACTTTTTTAGGAAAGTCTCTACCACAATTTAATTATGATGATGCAGGCTGCTATCTCAAAACTGGAAAGGTAATAAGATATGAAGATATTCTTATGTTATGAATGGCGTCGGCATTCCAAATTTCGTCGTTTGACGGCCCTAACATTAGAACCGAATTTTACGATTAAATTGACGTGAGGGTGAAAGACGCAGATTTGTATACGGCCTGGCAGACCGTATCGACTTTCTAATCTAAACTTAAAGATACTACACGTTTTAAACGTAGTTTTCATAATAAAAAATTGGTAACTAATAATAGATTAGTTTCCCGCGAACTGACTTCGGATTGATGCCATTTTGTGAATCAAAAGGGGAAGTGGCAAAATAAATTTTCAGAAAACCAATAACCAATGGCTTGGATGCATAAAGAGTATTTGAGGTATAGAAGACATTAGTGACAGTTGTCTTCATAGATAGTAATGATGTTTGATTTACTATACAGTCAGACCCTGTGATAAACTGAATCCGCAACCGCATATTCAGCGTAATTGGAAGACCGATACCAATTTCACTACTTTTTCCTTAGTAAGCATGGCAATGGATGCTTATTATTAACTTCAGAATAATAGTATTAAGTGTCTTGTTTTCGAGAGTAACTTGAAATCATAACAAATATGCTACAACCGTAACGGTTACGTCAGTTAACATACATTCATATATTGTCGCCGAATGGCTTCGACAGCTCGTTGTAATTGCTAACCTTATGGTAGCCCTGAGAAAGGCTGTTGTCGTAGAATGGCTTCGACGGTTTGTATTTCACAACCTTGTGGTGGCTCTGCAAAGGGCCGTTTTTTGCTTTAGATCTGAGAAGAGCTGTTGCGTTCGGTAGTGGTCTCCGGCGAAGTCGGGGAGTTGCGGCTCGTCCATTGAAGTCTGAGCGGGCTTTCCCTCCGTGGCAGTTGGGTCCCCACTACAGCATGGCAGCAGTGGTGGTCCCCAGAGCCCCGCAGTGTCGGGTCGGCGTCGGTCATTCTCCCCGAGCGAGATCCCACGCAGGGCCGGCTCCTGCTGCTGAGTCCGCCGGCCAGGGCGATTGAAGCTGGAGCGGGACAGTAGCGTCCGCGTCTAGCGACTCCCTCGGCGGGGTGGCCAGGTCTGCTGCTCCGGCGGGGATGTTGGTATCCGCCGGTAGGTCCCACGTTGAACCGGCCAGGGAAATTCTGTCTTCTTCCATCTTCTTCTTCTTGGTCTTTTCCAGGTGGTGGTTGACGATGAATTGCCAATTCACTCTCGTGCACGCTCTTTTATTGGATCCTGAGAGTGGTGGGGCCGCGGGGCCCTATGGTGGGAGAACTGCGCGGTGGGAATGATGCAGTATCTGCGCTTCAGTATATTGTGCGCCAGCTCACATCATTGCTACAGTGTTCGCCCGCCGATATTAAATTAGGAATATATGTGGTAACTATATATATATATATATATATATATATATATATATATATATATATATATATATATATATATATATATATGCAAGTTAAATAAATGATGTTTTCATTTGGCGTCGGCTAAATCGAGTTATTTACGAATTAATTACATGGCAACTAACATCAAGTGTAGTATATACAATACTATATATAGTATTGACAAAAACACGGTAGATAATAAAATATAATATAAATACTTATACATACATATATAAAAAAATGACAGGTTTAATTATATTCTGACTTACATCAGAGATATCACTGTAGATATCAATTTTACGGCTGTTGTTCGCTAGCTGTTAATGAATTTTTATTTGCAAGTACTATTAAATTACAATTCAAATGATTCAGAGTTAACAGGCTGTGTGATAAGCAATATAAAACGTAATATTGAATTGAACACCAGATGAATAAATAATTAACTTTATTTGCCAAAACGAGCAGAACTGTGATCAAAGGAAAATATTATAAAGACCTATTTTTTCAAATTTCAGGAAACTTACTTAAAAATACTTAAGTAAACAGAACACCAAAAATAATTACACGTGCATAACAATTATAACATTATAAATTCTATAAAAAATGTTTTGATTTACTGGTGAACACTAAGAAGGGATAATGCTTATTAAACTGAGATGTTTTTAATCTTGTAATTCCAGAACAGCTTCATCAATTTTCATTAAAATTAAACAAATTACAATCACACGAACGTCATCGGGTATATAATGATAACAAGAGATAAAATGTTGAGCTGTATATATAATTTTCTCCAGACTTTAACAACACAATTGTAATAATAATAGTAATAGTTTTATTCTCATTTTTCACAAGTATATATTTCTTACAAAATTACGTTGGTAAAACATAAAACGTTGGCAAAATTAAGTTATTAACGATGTTTGTAATTTTTAATAAAAAGTGATATCAAATAAAACTTTAACACGGTTTCCAGCTATATAGAGTGTCTCGGAAAATGTTGACCAAATCTAGGGGACTGATACAGAATAATAAAATAAACAAAATTAAAAGATTTATGTGAATAAGTTCCCTATACTGTGTTTGAAGTAGAGCTATCCCAGCTGTTGTTTGTAGTAGTAAGATTTTTCAGCAGCGTATGCGATTGTTAGTGCAGTAATGTACCGGGTATCCACCGGGTTGGTCTAGTGGTGAACGCATCTTCGCAAATCAGCTGATATCGAAGTCGAAAGTTCCAACGTTCAAATCCTAGTAAAGGCATTAATTTGTATACGGATGTGAATACTACATCGTGGATATCGGTGTTCTTTGGTAGTTGGGTTTCAATTAACCCCACATTTCAGGAACGGTCGACCTCAGACTGTACAAGACTACATTGTGTTACATTCATACATATCATCCTCATTCATCCTCTGAGATATACCAGACGGGGATTACCGGAGTCTAAACAGGAAAAAAGTAATATTTATATAATACTTTATCATCTATCTTTTTTTGTGTTATGTATAACTGTCCTTTAATTAATTCCGTAAATAACGCTTTCAGTTGACACCAAATGAAAACACCAAGCATAAATCAGATCATAAATCAAACATAAAACACATAAAATTTGTACGTGTAACGTTCGAGACGGTCGATTATAATGTTATCCGGTTTGTTTTCATACGGATAGCTCTAAAAATGAATCAGCATACCTCGGATCGTTTTCCCTCTCTTCGCCATACTGTGCTGTTTTTTTTTTTCAATATAAAATTATATCTTATGTACGGATATTTTATTTAAATTTCGTGAACTCGTGAAATCAACAATGTTCCACAAAATAAAAATAAATTTGAAAACTTTACGTTTGAAAATTCCAAAGTGGAAAATTCCGTTTCATTTTTTCAAATGAAGTTTTTCATAAAGTTCCGTAAATATAAAAATTTAATAGAGTTTTATTAGGGAAAACGATAATCTTTTTATTATGAACAAAATGACACGTCATAAGTTTAAGGTGATGGATAGACAACTGAGATATAGCTGAAATTGTTAGTGGATCACAAAAGTTATACAGTCTGACAATTTCGTATCTGTTTTCACTTCCCAATATTTGTATTACTAATAATTTATAAATTATTATGAGTTATTAATAACTCATCGGGTTGGGCTACTGGTAAACTCGTCGTCGCAAAATCACTTGCGTTTAACAGCTGATTTTCGAAATCGAAGATTCTGAAATTCAAATCCTAGTAAAAGTTAGCAGGTTTTATACAGAATTGAATATTAGACAGTGGATACTGATGTACGTTGGTGGTTGAGTTTAATTAACCACACATCTCAGGAATACTGGACCCGAGTCTATATAAGACTATAGCTCAATAAAAGTCATAAATATCATCCCCATCTCATCGAGCCACGGGGTTGCTTATTATTCACAAGTTGAACTGACTGCAACATACGCATTAGGAATCGAAAGTAAAAAATTAGTAATACTAAACAGCACTCTTTATATAGGTATGGAAAAAATATATGCAAATTATTGGATAAAAATCACGAAAGTAATTAAATATAAATACAAACTAATAAATGAATAGTTATAAATTCTTTAAAAAAGTAAATTAGTAATAAGAAAAAAGGAAAAGAAAAACCTAACGTTAAATTCAGCATTAAACAATTTTGTATTTATTATAAATAAATTATCATTCTGTTTGTTTATTTCTTACTCTAGATAAATATTAAAAAAATTCTACAAAAAAAATTTAGAAATTTTGAAGCTCCTAAGATGTGATTCACCCAGGAAATCCCGTATCAGAACCGGGAGATTTTCTTTTTTCATTCTTTTTATAATGAAAATTATTTACTAACTTTTAATGGAAATTTTATATAATAAATGATAAAAAAAGAATAAAATGTACGGTTTCAGCATTTTTTAAAAAAAAAAGATGGTACAAATTAATCAGATAACGCAGAAGTACCTAAGAAGTTTTAAGACGAAAACTAAACTACAGTCAAGTATGCGTTGAGTAGTGTAAAAAAAAAAAACATCCTATTTAACATTAGAAACTTCGAACCGTTCGCGCTTAATTGGTCCAAATCTGATTACAAACTTTTCTATTTTTATATAATATATATTATTTTATCATCATAATTGTTATCCACTACTGTATTCCATTTTTTAAACCTTTTTCTTATTTTCAACGTATTGGTTTCATTTAACATCTTGAATTGTTTGCTTTGTTTCCATTTCCAAATTTTTTCCTCCTATACATTTTACCAGGTATTCTTCCTTCTACTGCTTTTCTTTATTAGACTTCACTAAGGTTTCCTGCTTTATCAATATTCCACTCTATATCATCGATTAATTATAATTATTACTAAATTTCAACACTTTCTTATAATAAATAGCTAAATGCGTAATGTGAAAAAAGCCAACTTTGACTGGTATTCAAACCCAGAACCTACCGCATAAGAGACCGAAGGAACCGCTTGGATAATTTTATAAAGACTTTCACAAATAGAACAACTGAGGAAAAGTTTATGAGATTTTCCTTCAACCGGATTAAGTTTTGAGATACAGAAGAGAACGTATAATATATAGGAAGAAAAGGCGCCTATTGCTCTCAGTCAACTTTGATATTTCACATTATTATTTTATGAAGACACACAAATTAGAATTACATTATTAAGATCTAAAAAAAAAAGGAGAAACAGTTTTCCCGTGAGAAATGTACCATTAATATATACATATATATATATATATATATATATATATATATATATATATTCATTATAATTAATATAAAATTATAGCTAAGAATGAATAAAAAAAAAAAAAGAAATAATGGAGAAAACATTAATCACTATATTAAAGATGGGTTCAAAGACGTAACCCAAAATTGAATCTCATGCAGTTCGTACGTTAAGAATTCCATCCACTCAAGCTAAGTTAAAATCAATAAAGAAAGATTTTGTTTTTGTATACACTATTAAAGGTTTAAATATATCAGTTTTATTTTTGATAAACCGACAAAGAAAATTAAAAAGTTTTTTTAAATCAATGAAACCAGTTGTGATATACCGTTGAAAAGCTCTCAATTAGGGCTTATTACTGCAGTTAAGAAAAAGTCCATAATCCATTTTTTTGGATTTTGGACTCTTCTAGTTCAATCGGCTGCAATCAAAAGGGAAGGTGTACAACTACATATTACAACAGTCCTAAATCGAAATTTCAACATCTTACAACTAATCGTTTTTGGGTTATGCGAGATACATCCATACGTACAGATGTTATGCCGAAACTAGTCAAAATGGATTCAGGGATAGTCAAAATGGATATTTCCGTTAAAATCTGAAAACCGAAATATTTCGCTATCACATTACTTCCTTTACTTCAAACAAGTAAGTTAAATGAAAGACTGACAGTTAAAAAGACTGACTGAATAATACAAATAAGACTTATATAAAATTATAAAAACTCTTTTATAAAAAAGTGATATAAAAATTCTCTTTGGTTGTCTGAAGGTACAAGAATTAGATCACTTACTGTCAATATAGAAAAGAAAGAGCATCAGTATGATAATACCATCAAATACATCTTATCTTTGATAATCAAATAGTACAAATGTTTTTCCATTTTTCTGCGGAACTTTGAGTATTTATTTAGAGTTCCCCTTAATTTTTGTAGATTTGACAGTCGACTGAAAATCTTTAAGAATCAAGGCTGAGAACTGTAACTACAATAAAGCGATAGGTGCTCCCTATGTAAGGAATGTTTTTAACAACGTCTTTAGAAAGTATGGGTGCTTAGTTTTAACTCTTAAGATGTAATACTGTAAATTTATCTTGCAATTTATTTATTGATCTATCTTTTTTGCAAAGATGTTATTGTAAAAGTAACCGATAGATCAACAAAAATAAAAAATTCTCTTATTCTTGCACGTTTTACTTTTTTTAAAGTTTTTGATGTTAGCTATCGGTTGATTTCGGTTATGAGAGTGAGTTTTCATATTGCTTGTATCGGCTGATTGCCTGAACATCCTTAATAACGCCTGTAACCTCAGGTAGTTTGCCAATGACTTAGTATAGTTTTCTTTTTTACTTAAAAAAAAAACTACAGTAAACATTTAAATCTGCTCAGCCCCCTTTGCCTGCAGCCACCTAAGAACCAGGAAAATTGAATATTGGGTAAAATGAATCTCCGGAACCACTGTTGGGTATTGCTTCAGAGGATGAGATGAATGACAATATTTTGAAAATGCCATGCCTGATCGGGATTCGAACCCGGGACCTCCGGATGAAAGGCTGAGACGGTACCACTTGCGCCACGGAGGCCGGAAAAATGATTATTATGGCTATTATGGCTTAGCAAGTACTACAAAAATTTTCTTAATTCAATCATTGAAACCTTAAGGAACGATGATAAAAGAACTTTTTTGATAAAAAAGAATTTACATATACTATACATGAAGAAAAATAATTTTTTACATTAATTTTCGCAATATAAAAACAGTTATATACAAATTAAATACAAATTATATACATATTAACATAACATAAAAGATGAATGAAAAATCAACGTATAAAAAGATAATTTTATCGAGTAAAAATATAAAATACAAAAGGCAGATATACGCGTATATATACACTTAAAATATAGTGAAACTTTTTATTGTTAGTACTTTTTTCATCCAAAATGATGAAAATAAAAATCTACAGTAATCGGGTCCGCTTTGAATTTCTACAATGAAGTTTACAACCAAAAAGTAACAGTGCAACATATGGTTCAGAAGCGAGGGTAATATAAAAGAGAAAAGCAACATAATAACATACAGTAAAGGTCATCATGTAACGTATCATGTCACGAACAAGTTTTAATAACAACGATAATAAAAAGAAATTATACTTTCATTATACTAGCTTTAATACAGTTATAATGCAATGATATACGAATACCATAAAATGAATTGAAAAGACCGTTGCAACGTTAATTGCATTATTTCAATTATTATTTGTTACACTTTGAATGATATGACTGTAAGAATACAAGAGTGAGCCAGTCACAACAAAAAAAAATTCATACAGTTTATTAAATTAGAGCTTTAAAAATTCTACAGAAAGCTATTTTAATTACTAATGATTCACGAGATATAGAAAGTATACTTACTTCCTACACCACAGCGTTTTTTAAGTATCAAAATATGCAACTAATCTGACCATACTTAACAGATAATCAAAACTTTAAGAACTAATAAATTACTAGTAGTTATGATAACAGTATTAATTTTGTACTGAAATTAAGAAATTGAGCTCAACTACTATTTGAGTAAATTAATAAGGTGAGATTTAAATAAGGTATAACACGCAATTATCGAAAAAAGTAATTTTACTTTATCGGCAATATCCTAAACACTAGTATCCAATGAACCGACGACTATATGCTTGTGTTACCAAGAAATAACGCTATCTAAAAAAACGCTGTGCGAGCAATATGCAGTGTCCAGACTGCCCAAGCACGGTAAGGCTGGTCTATCAAAAACGTAATATTTCTGAGTAAAAATTCTCCATCATTAGAGATGTTAGAGGATAGATGGGCGATCATTGCGTAAATGGGCTTAGAAATTAAATTCTGATTGGGAGATTACAGTCTCGTGTAGTGATCAGATCTTTATTTTGATCCCCTTTTTCTAAACTGTAAGTAGTGTGGTTGTAGTAAGCTTCGCTACGTCTACGATCGGTAGCACTGGTATAAACAGTTGGGGTAGGCTGTGGACTTATCCCGAGATTCCGTTTCCAGAACAATTGAAATATATATATTTCAAACATTACATTAACCACTGTATCAAATAAAATAAGATTCATTATCTTACCGTGGAATATATAAGAGTTTTTAAACAGGCAGATGTTTTAAAGAGGTTTATTGATACAAATATACACATTCCGATGAAATTATTTAAAATTTTTAGTTATTGTTCCGTTCCCCGTCGAGCCGTCCGGTGCTGCGATCTAGTGGGTGCTAGCGTTCACCGGAGAGTTCCGCTCGTACTAGCATTCGGCGCTCGAATCTGATCCAAGACGGTCACGTCATACTCTTAGTCCGGATGGACTCCATTTTTTGTTCGGATGAAAGTTAGCTTTAATGTCGTATTTAATTTTATATTTTTTATTTGTCAAGTTATACGTTATGTTACAATTCACTTCATTAACTGTCAAAATGACAATTCATTAAATCATTATTCAACAACCAAAAAGGTGTTGTCTTCATTCATCACCTATGAACATACAGTCCATACTCGCTCTAAAATCTACCAGTTATATTTTTATTCTAATTAATGTTTAATTTATGTATTTGACTGCTGAAGATGGAGTGATACTTCGAAAGCGCTTTTTATTCTTTTTATTCTGACTATACCTGGTAGTTATAATAACTGTGTAAATATATATATATAAAACAGAAGTTTGTCAGCCACATAGTTTTTACTAATCTAACTAATGCAGAAACGGTTTGTTTACAATGGTTCCAACATGGAACGAATTACATAAATTACCATAGCCATCATTTGGAAACTGAAAACATAAAATCATTATCTTTATTAATTTACTAGCTGTGTACTCGGCTTCCTTCATCTCTCTCTAACATTGCAATAAATACGTAAACGTTCTCTCATGAGATTGGATTAAAGTCGATGCGTATCATAATAATCTAACATAGGACTATACATTTAATAAGATTTTATTTGAATATGCGCGTGATGCTGAAACAACTGGTTCAATAGTTTTTGGTATTGAATTTTGAAACAAACGTTTCTAATTTTGTGGCTAACAATGTTTGACAAGTTTGAAATATAGAATCAACAATTTAGATCGTACCTTTACTTATATAAAAAATAAAATCAATCTGTCCAGTAGTTTTTACATTTTGAATTTCCCTGGAATCGCTGGACACATTTTTCAAATTTTGAATAACATAAAACTCAACTTGAGTGAGGGTATAATATTATGAGTTTCATCAAATTCGACTGAGCTGAGTATGATTCTCTAAGAGACAGACAGGTAGGCAAAGTTGTATCTCTCTACTTCCATTCTCATTAATATAGATTTGATAATGGTGGGGTAAAAGTATACATCAAATATTATCAAAATATCTCAAATTTTTTTCCACGTATAAATTTCTATTTAAAAAAACCACAATAAAATGAAAAGGGTAAATGAAACTAATTCGCAGTGTTTTTTCATACGATCTTTTTCAATTTGTCGCTAATGAGTAAAATCAGATTGTGTACAAACAAGGGTTTAACTTTCAATATATTCAAATTTATTTTCAATAATGTAAAAGTTTACTTTTATTAAAATAGTTAGGGGATAATTAGATAAATGCATTTTATTCGTATACTTCATTATTTATAAAATTACTGAACTATTTACATTATTTCATACAAACCAATTATTTGGATTGCAGACTACGAGAACTAATTCTATTTAATCCGAATAATTGGTGTCCTAGTTTCCATTAACTAGGAACAATACATTACAACATTTTTAACCTTTGCGAACAGAAATGATTTATGATGATTTTCAATTAGAAGTATAAAAATAAAAGGGTGTATAACGAGAAGATAATTTAAAACACTCTTGATAAATCAACAATTTTTTCCCCATTTAAATTAATCATCAATAAACGTTAAAAGAGAAAATTTATCAAAGTTTATTTTGTAAGACAAATAAATGCGGTAAAGTAAATGCATTACAAGTAGAAGGCAGTAGCTTAAAAGATTTAAAAATTCATAAATGTTTAGGTCTACAAGCAGCACTTCAATAGCGGTAACGAAGGGCGCTGGAAGTTCGCCAAAAGGGTTACATTTTACTGCTACTTTACAGAGCCTTTAGAGGGCTGTAACCTCGTCTCCCCGAGCCCTACTGCCCTACGAGCCCGGTTCTTGCCCTGCGAATAATACATGGCCACAAAGTTGTCAATGTAAACAAGCTTACCGTCATTCGTTCGTTCCCCACCTATTTCTATTTCGTATTCCGTAACTCCTCTATCTATATACTTCCATCTAAATGCTCACTGCGTACCTGCTCATGAAGGATCTGCAGTAAAACCGTAATATACCTACTGAAACAAATGTCTTCGTCTGTAATCGTATAAAGAATTATTAATAATAAAACGGGGAGTTAACGCATAAAAAAACTCATTTTAAATTTAAAAAAAAAGTAATAATAAATAAATTATATAAAAAAAACGTCGTACGGTGACGAACAAAATAAAAGTATTATCTTTAGATCAAACTATTAACTTCTAGGATAATTTTGGTAAAAACAATTTTTTTCAACATATATATTCAGAAATCACTAAGGTGTCATGTTACTAAGAAATCACAGCTTAAATTTGTTTACAGTATTATTACAATGCTAGTCTACAATAGCTGTATAACATGATGAATTGTTGTGGAAAATATTTTATTCACGTATGATTTCATGGAGTTTTACAGGATATACACTTAATATTAAATAAAGAAAATATTCGTGTAGAAACAATTAAATATTTGCTTATTACATGCTTTAGTTAAAAATTCATTAAAACTATGTAACTTATCAATTTTAATTTAGTTCGCAGTTTTATATAACTTACTTCAGGTAGCTTGAATAATTAAAGAAATATGTTTGCAAAAATTCTTCGAATATTTCTTCTTTTAGTTTCTAGAGAATTCACCAGGAAAAATTAATATTGGCCGTTAACAAAAGAGATTATCGCTGGGCTTTATTTTGGTTCTCTCACGAGATAAAAATCTCATAAAAAAGATAAAAGCTGACAAATAAACATGAATTACGTGTTAGGTTAAAGGTTAGAACCGGCCCGAGAGAGAAGAAATAAACAAGGGCTTGTCATTTGCAGTACCAATGATTTATAAAATGAGAGCTAATAAACCAAAATAATGACTGCGACTAAATTGAGGGTTGAGAGTTATTTAAGAGTTCTAAGTAATGGCAGGTGGTCGTGGTTGGAAGAAGCCGTACGAAGGCGATAGTAGGTTGCGTAAAAACACCGATGGAAATGTCTTCCGAGTTATTGGCATGGGTGGCATCCTGACAGAGGCCTATCCGATGACTATTATTTTTTGTATAATTCATATTAAAAATTTTTAAATCTACCAATTCAATCATTATTAAAAATAAAATAATCAAAATAAAATCCAATAAAAAAATAAATAAATAAAAAAATCTTTAACCTGTTCTATTATCAAAATTAGAGGATCTAAAAATTGGCCCTCCGATAAAGTACATTAGGGCTAGGAACGGAAGAGGGGATGTGGAGACTGTATCGTCACAAGGCGGGTGGTCTTCCCCTATGGTGGTCAGGGTGCCAATAACTTTTAACAAAAGTATCTGATTTTTTTTTATATCCAAAAAGTAAAAGTGACAATGTTCATACAAAAAATCCCATAAGCTACCAAACTGAAGAAGACTTCGCCGCGAGGTAACTTGTCTATTTTTCTAATTTCTTGATAAGAAATTTGTCACTGATAAAGAATCTTCTGAGAATATGGCAGAGAAAAAGATGTATACCAAACCACTCAAATAGTTAACAGTATCCTATAATACAAATATAAATAAAACTGCCTATTTAGTTTGTGAATTGTCTATTTATAGAAACAGTTTAAAGAATATTAGATTCAAGTATGAAATTTATACACTGAAATTTGAAAGTACTTTTCAAAACATGATAGCTTTTAAAAAAATACCAAATACCATAAAAATGTATGGTACACCTGTAGTGATAAAAAGTTATGGCTAGGAATACATACACAAACTGATCGTATAGATATTGATAGTGAAACAACACACTAGAATATTAACTCTTGGTAGACGAGTACGACGCAGGGCAAATATAATATTTAATTCTATTTACTAAAAATATTTTAAATTTCCCGCAGTAACTTAAGTAAAGAGTAAATCTTTTTTACTGAAACAAAATATATGTGTTGTTTTTCATCTTTTATGCTGTAATTTTACAACAATTTAATGACTATAAACTATTTAACTAATGTTTTGTTGTATTAATCGTTTTTCTTTCTTTTTAATATCAACAGAGGCAAACATAGCTAAATTTTTTTTCGGAAAACCACAAGTGACGTAAATGTTTGCATAAATCTGTGAAATATTCCGATAAATATAACAATTTAATCGTGTCAGAAAATGTCAGAAATGTCCGTGTACTTACTGTTAAAGGTTATGGATGCGGACAAATGAAAACTCGCCATAAAAATATCCGCGGGAAAAGTATAACGATATTTGACGGGAAAATCTTTGTGTACGTAATTTATGGTCTATTTCTTCAAAATGACTAAAAAAAAAATCATTAAATCTTGTATCAATCGAATCACATAAGCGAAAAAACAATATTACCGAGTATAAGATGTGAAAAAAAGATAATTTCATTGCACAATAGCGTAATTATAAGAACACTCATCTAGATCCAACGAGGAGAGTATTCCATCTATCATAAATATGTTTTTTTTGAGAACCATCTCAACATAATTTATCATCATTAAATATAAAATTGGAACTAGTTGATAAAGTTTTATATCTTCTTCTTAGTTAAATATCCTAAATATATTTTTTTTTTTATTATATAAAAAATCAATTTATTATAATTTTTTTTTTACCATATAAGTTCACGGAATTAAAGTAGACGTTAAAAAACGTCAAGTAAAATATAACATCATTAAATGATCATAAAATAACACGCTAACTAATTTAGGTATTAATAATATTCATGTTCAACACAGTACTGATGACCTGAAAATTACTCGATGCAGTTAGATAATAGAGCAACCACAACCGCAAAACTATTAAATGAAAATTATTGTAATAAATTTTCCAAGAATCTAATCACACATCGATTAGTAAAGGTTAAAGTACACTTAACCGACTCATCTCGGTTTACGAGAAACATTTCATTACCATAATGTTCAATACTGATAAAAAACACCGCGATCATAAAACATCAATAAATATATGTTCTACCAAATCGTTTCTTGGAAATAAATTTGCTACAGTAGCTCTTCACCGTGTTGAGTGTTATTTGAATGGGCTTATGTTATTTGAATGGGCTGTTATGTAATCTGACAACTTTGGTCAAAATCGGTCCAGCAGTTCTGGATATATAAGGTATGAGACACCGAATCCGGTTTTTTGGGCTCTTTAGATGTCAAAATCCGGTGAAAACCCCATATACCCAAATTGGACCGCTAGACGGGAAAGTAAAATAATTTGTAGTTAAAAACTTTGGTTAGTAAAAATGTTAAACCACGCGCGATATTAGTTAGGTGTTTGGAGGATTAGAGTCAAGTGGGATTATTTATAATATGAATAGTAGAAGATTACCAATAATGAGACTGAAGTACACGAAAAGGGTGGGAGGAACCAATAGTATTTATTTAAAATGAGTTTGTTTTAGTGGTAGGTGGTAATTATCTATTACATTTTCCCAAGTACTGGTTGTGAGTAAACCAATCATCAACTTTAGGTGCCAATATATTTACAGATGAACAAAACGTTTTAGCATTCATGAACATGTACAAAAATAACTGAAAAATAGCAAGATAAATCTTAATGTTTGATATATTTTTTCTATGAACTCGTTTTTATTATGCAAAGCGCATTTCTCCCATCAACAAAACTACAGACGTCATCGATCGTGCTGCGGACTCGGTGATTCCAGAAAGAGTAATAATGAACATCTGTGTTCATGCTCTGTCCCTACATTTTTTCCTATTGTTTCTGGGCTGTGTTATTTTCAGGACAAAACTTTGCTAAGCAGTTTAAACTAAACATTAAGATCAACTTAATAAAAGCGAATTACACTACCGGATAATTACTTCGTTTTACTTAGATCTATGATGGTTTTATTTTGATAAATTAAACGTACTTTGAATTATTGTTTTGATTTCTAGCAATTTAATGGTAATTATGATGACTTTTTTGGATTTTAAATAAATCTAATTCCATTTAAGAGTATAGCTTTTTACTCAATAGTAACATAATACATGCACAAAAACTAAACATTCACAAAGACAGCAAATCGAACGATTGAATCAATCACCTATAAGAAAGCGGGCTTTCGCAACAGAAACGCCAGCCTAAAAACATTATATTACTGTCCACATAAAAGTTAACATATTTGTTTATTGTCATATTCTAATATAATTACGTTTAAATAATTGTATAATTAAAGTTCATCACATAAATAAACGATGCGTGAACGGATATTTAATTTTTGGGTGCTTTTGAGAATGCAGTTAAATGCAGCCTCGCAAACCACAATTCAATTCGGAAGGTCAGTGGATAAAATTGATTAATATTAAAATTATAAAAGATAACGCAATGGATCGAATAAAGTTAATAAATTAAAACAAAAGAAATTATATAGGCTACATGAAAAATTGGTCCACTTTGCCTTCGGTATTAAGAATAAATTTTGCATAATTAAAACGAAAACATACCAAATGTAGGAATGCTTTATATATATCGACAGTGAAGATCACCCTTATATATTTCTACAAGCTACCGCACAACAAAATCAATAATTTATTACTTTTTTTAAAATGTTAAACAATAAAAAAAATTAACAATTAACTTTCTTAATACAAAAAAATGACATTGTATATTTTCAAATTAAAACATAAATAAATCTACTAAACGTGAGTATCAGTAATAAATAATAATTTGTTTTATATTTTAACACAACAAAGAAATGTTAAATATAATAAACTTGATTACAATTTCAAAATTAAATTTTATTTGAAAGGCATCGGAATAGCAACGTTCATTAAAACTGAATAACAAAATAATTAAAATAAAAAGAACGTTGAAAAATTACAATAGCGCGCGATAAACATAATAAAATAAATTATTAAAACGGACAAATACAATAAGAAAGACTGAATTCCCGTCTATGAAAAAAAAAACAAAAAACAAGAAATACGAGTAAAGAAAACCTTCAGGAGAGAATAATTAATGAAAGGAATAGAAGGTAATTAAAAAAAATAAAACAAACGGAATAAACAAATAAATGAGGACATCTCATTCTCACTAACCTCCCTGTCACCAACGCGACCGAGAACAAACGAACTCGCGTAAAAAGTTTTAAGACCGAAAGAGGGTGGGATTGTAGAGACGGAAAAAAAAGAATACCAGAGGAAACAAACAGCCTTTAATAATTTCAAACTTTACCTCATGCGTTTTTTTCGACTTCACTTAACGTAATGAAATAATTCAACTATAATAAATAATAATCAGAAAATAATTCAAACGTGTAATAATTTAGAAGTTGATGAAATGTTTCGAAACAAAAAAGTATTAATTAAATTTTACGATAAAATTTGTTTACTTTCAGGAAATATTGAGTATTAATATAGTAAACGTCTTTCTTATATGACAGATAACTAAGTATAAATAAATAGACAGCCTACAAAAAGGTTGGTATGAAAAAAGAATGTGATTTATAAAACTTTGTAATAAATTAACACCTGAACCTAAATACAAAGACGACCTGTAAGCAATGGATGGGTGGTGATGTGGCAACGACAAGGAAAAAAGGTTTAGACGAAAATGTTCGGGAAGAGAGAGAAAAATACCATAGATATGAGAAATACCATGACTAAGCTACAAACAACTAAAAACAAAAAAAAAATATATTTTGCAATGGTAGCGGACAAGTACAAACACGTAGAAATGCAGAATCTTTAATTTACCCGAAGTTTTTCTACATTAATCATGTTCATCACCATCAATCAAAATTCGAATAACCCATATTTTATGTAAAAGCTAATTCTTACTTTGTAAAATAACCCCAAAATATAATATTATATCTTAGATGGAAGTACATATACGCATAATGATAATGACAAGCTTAGCGACTGATTAACACGCTTTGGTCTTGTTACAGACGAAATCAATTCGATCATTCCACGAAAATTTATTACCAAAGAACGTAAAATTTTATATTACGGGTAAATATATAAAAAGACTTTCTACGGATAAACAACAGAAATATATTCGCCAATAATGCTTCCATAAGCGCAATAACTGTTTCTAATGACTTTCTATGGTCAAAATACTATCTAAATTAAATCTGTTAAAAAACTTTATGGTGATAAACTAAGTAAGTATTTTTAGGTTTCAAGAAAACTTGTTAGAAAATCAGGTCTATTACGAGCATTTCTCTATTTAAGAGTTTTCTCGTGAACGAAAAAACTTAGAATATTTTCCAAAAATCTGGGTCTTAACAGTATATAGATAACTGATTTCAAAAAAAAAAAAAAACAAAATAAGTTCAATACTGCCGAACTTCAAAATTTATCATTTAATTGAATAAAAAAGAAGAAAAATATATATAATAAAATTTTGGCTAATCAGAGTAGTGGTCAGCATGAAAGATTGTAAAATAATAGAATATTGTGATTAGCTGACTCCTGTGTATTTCTCCAAACAATATTTCATCTAATAGTGCAAATATACCAATAAGCAGTTTTTTTTTATTCGTATTATATTCTGAAAGGCATCAGGTAATGTACTTTTCTTGAACCCTTAGGCAGCTCCGTCCTTAGGTTGTGTAGAGAGTATACCTACAGTCTGATACATCCTGAAATGCTAAGCCAGAGTAGTATTTTGTTAATCAAAAACCTAAAAACAAAACTTTTTGCCAGAAAAACACCGAAAAAACCGTTGAAATATATTGATTCGGCCAAACCTCGAACTGTGTACTTTCCAACCGGAAAGGACGCTAAACCCTCTGCACCACTAAGATATGTCATCAACATTATGGTCGTATGTACTAAAGTAGATATCAAATAAAAAGCGAAATAAAGTACAAATTAACCAATAAAAAAAGATTAATTAATTTTTTTTAACTATCTTAGATGAATATTTTATTTATTTTGGAGTGATTCCCTGTACGGTAATAACACACAATCCCCCATCATTCATAAAATACTTCTGATTCTATTAATCCAATATTAGGATATTCCCAAGAATGAAAGCTATCCTGATGAAAAATGACTACAGATAATCGTTACTAATTAAGTTCATTTTGGTTAACTACTTTACGAGTAGTTAGAAGTTTCAAATTATTCACATTTGTAATATCAAAAAAAGTCATAAACTATCTCACGAATGCGCGCCAGTGTTTTCATTCGAATTATGTAAGAAATATTGATTTTCTTTTTTTTAGGGTCAAATATGATATAAAGCATATTCCCTTGAGGTGAGAAAAAAGGAAATCCTCAACCGTTATATATGTAAACGAAGAAGCAGATGGATTTCATCTGTGGCGGTGGGATTTTCTGCTTCCTTTCTTGATTTATAATTGAAAAAAAAGTACAGCCGGCGTCTTTTGAGTCTGGATATTAAAACACAACATATTCTTTTATGCATGGATTTGAGGTGTAATCTTAATATTTCATTTGTTTAAAATATTTATATTCTTAACACGAATTTTAAAGACTGTTTATTTATCAATCATTTTTTTCAAATAAAAATTCTAATTGAAAAATTATAACCAATGTTCATAGCTGTATTACTCGTGTGTGTGTGTGTGTGTGTGTGTGTGTGTGTGTGTGTGTGTGTGTGTGTGTGTGTGTATATATATATTTCTTTTTATTGACAAAAAAAACATAAAACCTTTGTAGTATTACGAACAAGTAGCCGCTTGAATTCAATGATTATTTCTACCAATTAACTAATTTAAATAAGGAGAACCTTATTAAATTAGTTTATATACTTCAAAGGTAAAGTATAAAGACGTATTCAATGTAATTAAGCATAAATAGGTAAGCTTCTACCAGCCTTCTAGGATAATAAAGGTTATTTAAGGATAGATCTAAATAAGTTTTACAATATTATTTAATCTGAGAAAAAAAGAAAACCTTCAGCATATAATAACACACATTTCTCAATTATATTCAATAAATTACTTTCAAAAATAATTGTAGAACTAAACAAAAAATATATATATATAATTTAGAAAAATAACTTCTAGAAAAGGTAATGCAATTAATTAAATAAATAAGCAAAGCTTTCGTTAAATCATGTACCTTCGAAACAAACATTGTCAAATCTGCTGTGTTCACAAATGTAGATCTCACTGAAATTCACTAATTAATGGGAAAATATGTTTTACACTACTGTTTCTACGCATTTTCAAAAAGAAAGTATCAAGAAAGTAACGAGTATTCATAAAAATAGTAACAGAAAATAAAAATTACTAAGATCCAGCAAATATTTTTAAATACTATGATGAAAATGCTTCAAAATTTTTAAAGTGCTCTACGGTTATGAATTACAAAAGTTATAATTAGTTAAAGTAAGATCTTCATAATCAGGCTCGTTTTTGGGACTTTTACCTCCTAAAGTTTAAGTATCTCTTAAAAAAAGTTTCTGAGAAAATTTTTTAAGCGAAATAAAAACAAATTAACTTAAATTGACTTTTTTTATACATATTTTTTATTGAAAATATGACCGTAGCAGAGACATATTATACCTTCCTTTTGATTTCCGGATCCGAGAAGAACGATTCTGGGTTCGAATCTCTAACAGGGTTATTTCTGTCATAAATAATGTATTATATATCTCATTCATTATCATAAGAAATAAGTTATGGACGTTAACTTTTTTATCACAAAAAGGACTAATAAATAGATAAAACACCAACTGTATCTTTATGGTTAATTATAAAATAGTATTTAAAATACGTTCCGAGAAAAAACAAAATACGTAATTCACTGTTTCCAAAAATAAAAGTGGATCTCCTCCAAAAAAAGCCTCTATAATGCACACTTTTTAATAGAAGAAGCCCGCTCGCTGCATTTAAAGAACATAGACAAATGACAAACATTAAAAGAAAGGATAAATCTAATAAAAAAATATATTTGTGTACAGGCAAGTTATTTTATTACATTTACTTTCTACTTAGAGATTATTTAACGAATGTTCGTATTATAAACAATGACTATAGAAGTACAAGAGTGAATGTTGAGCGACTGTTGAAATTATCAATCTACACTGAAAAATTACATAACAGTTTACAGCAGTGATTCCCAAACTGTGCGTCGAGGCCTCTTCACAGCGGCGCCGCGAAATATTGTAAAAGCTTCATAATTAATTGAACCAAGACATTTCTAATTATTAATTTAATGCTAACAAAGTACAAAAAAATAATGAAAATATACGAGTTTTATTTACTTTTATCTCTTACTTACGAGTAGTCATACTTTTATCTAGGGTAGGGCGCCATGGAAAAATTTTAATTCAAACCCGGCGCCGGACTCGGAAAAGTTTGGAAACCAATGGCCTACAGTATAGCATTACTATAAATTTAAACATTAAATTATTCATAATAATTTAAATAAATTCTCGTAAAAGTACTGGTCTTGCTACCATTAACTTTGTAAAAAAAAAAAATCAGAATACGAACAATCGCTTGGACGAGAGGTTAGTATAACCAGCTTTTCTGCGATTCTACAAGTTCCTGCTTTAAATCCAATTAAAAAAGTAGTTGCTTTTAACCGGTTCCTAATTTCCATGTTACATCGTTAAGAACTCAATTAAAGACCTTAACAGTCAACCTGAGATTAGACAAGGTTGGTTTCTGAACTGTGATGGCATTTAGTGTAAAACAGTTTTAACTGCGTAACTGTCCCATACATGAAGTTATTAACGTCATCTTTACACTCCACCAGAAAATAAAATAAATAACCTCCGATTTCCTCGGCGTGATAACTTCTCTGTATTTCATGGAAAGTTTCTGGAGTTTGAATCCAGAGGGGATGCCATTTTTCGTTCGCTTCATTATTTATCAAGCTTTAAGGAACTGTATAAGGTATCAGCCAATTGTTTTTTTTTAAATTAACGCGCGCGCGCGCACACACAGAGATTTCTATTGAATGTTTGATGTAAACGAATGTCAAATAAGCAAGTCGCATATGTTTTATATACAAATATTAATAAAGTTTCTTCCCAAGTAAAATTTTTAACTACTGTAATTTAAAATATACTGTAAAAAAATTGATAAAAACCTTTTATCAATTACTTCAAACTAAATAACATTTAGATCTATACTTAACTTTTTACGTGTATGAGTTGACTGTTATGCACTCTACCAGTGAAAAAAATAAGTTTTTCGTTAATAAGTATCCTTTTTCTTAAAGCTGTCTCAAAAGCAGATTATAACAATAAAATAATAATCATTAATGTAGATTAAAAAATATTGAGAAACCCGGTTTAAATTGAAATTGTTTCTTTTCAGTAACATTAACATGAAACTTAACATAACTAAGAACCTGCTTTATATCATATTTAACCGTTTAAAGAAAAATTTGTTTTCCAATTATAGAGTTACAGATATTCAAAAAAAGAACCGGCTAAACCTAAAAACACGATTTTAACAGAGTTCAAAAACGAGGGGAGAAGTAGATATTTTCTAAAACATGCAAGATCAAAATTTAATTAATTTTAGAACTATCGTTTAATAAATTATTTTACTATATAGCAATTCATATCGCATTTGTTCTAATCGATTTCACACAATAACTTTAGATTTAATTGTACTTTAATACCAAGTTAACATTAAAGCGTTATACGGTAGACGAGAATTTCACCGAATAGAATAATCAACTGATACCAACATTTCTACCATTAACAAAAGAAGAGAGATAGAGATAATATTTCGTGCACGAGAGGAGAAAGCATAATAGAGGAGAAACAGAATCGATCGAAGAATGGAACAACACACAGACTGAAACTTTGGTACTTATGGAATGCCATTACTTATGACGGTGACGAAACATTAGACGATAGAATGTCGAGTGAAAGTGGAATTCAATAGAATAGAGGCATTCATTCAAATACTGCTTAAAGCAAGTATTACGATCGAATCTATTCTACAAGCACATAACGGAGTGACTAAAACATGAATTATATACGGAGCTCTTAAGTAGACAGGCGCACAAAAAAAACGCGAGAATGAATTGAAAACAGGTCTCACAATTATTTTTAAAACCATTAATCAAGTAAAACTTCCATAACAAATCTCACTAAAAAAAAAAAAAAAATCTTAAACTTCTCTAATTTAAAAGTATTCAAACGGAAAATGATGAGCAAAGAATCGACAGATTAAAGATAAAAACGATGTGGTAACGATGAAATAATCAAAGGTCTCATTAGTGTCTCCTGTCAAAACCCCTTCAATCGATACCAGTTTCGAATACATATAATAATAATAACACCATAACTGAAGTACAAAGTTAATGGCAAAAGGGATTCAAACTCAACAACTGTAGGATGTACAGTATTAGTTCAATGGAATCAACATCTCATCTCGTCATGAACTTTCCCCCAATCCTTCCAGTCCTGTCACTCCCTTTAACAAAATAATCCAATTAACACATTCCTGTTATTCCACTAATGGAAATATAATTACACTACCAACATAGTCCCTCTCCTTCACTACCCGTCCGTAACACCATAACTCGAGCGTCTCCTGCGTAGAATTTTTTTTATAGTAATCTATAACTCAACTACCCCCGTTTAAAATCACTCAAAAAATCTTAAAATTTATAACCGGGTTAATTATAAATAAATAAAATTAACAACCCGACTCCTCTACTTCAAACAAGTCGTACGTTTATTTTATATATATCTGGTAAACTGAAGGTCAGTTTCCCAATTTACAAATAGCAAAATGGATATTAAAAAATCCGATGTGGACACGACATGACTTCCTTGTACGCCTATTAAATTACATGTGATTATTATAACATTTTTTATTATTGAATTATTATTTATTGTATTTTTTTTTACAATCACAAGTTAATAAATAAACAATATATTAATATATTCTTAATTATATATATTTTTAATATATTGTTATTATATATCACAGGTTAATTAATAAATCAATATATTTCAATTAAAAAGACGTTGAAAAGAAAAAGAAAATTAAATCGGATTCGAATCGATGTGCCTTCCCCTTGTATGATCCAAATATTTCATTAATTAAAATTTTATTGGGCTATAACTCTGAAACTAATGAAAATAAATACCACTTATGATATATCGTTGAAAAGCTTTTGATGAGGGCTTATTACTGCAGTTAAGAAAACGTAAAAAATCCAACTTGTTTGGATTTTGGACTTTCAGTCCAGTTGATTACAATCAAAAGGGGAGGTTCACAACATGTTGCAACAATCCTAAATCAAAAATTTCAACATCCTACGGCTAATCGTTTTTTAGCTATGCGAGATACAGGCGTCACGCCGAAACTAATCAAAATGGAATTTCCGTTGGAATCTGAAAAGCGAAATTTTTCGCTATCACAACACTTCCCTTACTTCGTACAAGGAAGAAAAATGATTAAAATAGTAGACAACTAACTATATTCCGGGATACAAATAGAGATAACGTAAACAGAGATAAATACCATCCATAAATATAAATGTATACCGCTATGAGCGCACACAAACGGCAGATATAAATAAATATGAAAATGCTCTAGTAAAACACATATGTCGTCGCCACAAGTCAAAAATAAAATAAAAAGTAAGTTATCGTTAGAATCCAGTTACTTTTATTTGTTATAAACTTTATAACCGTCACTAGTAACTTCTAAAGTATACTGCTAAAGTATAAATTAACAAACCGTCTATCATAAAACGATTAATTTTCAAATCTACATTTTCAGCTTTGTCTTTCAAAAATTTAAATTTCGAAGTTGTAAAAACGCTTAGATTTTGAAAGCTAATTTTCTTAGTACTTTATGTAGCTTATGGAGGTAAAAATCACCGTTTTTGTGTAACCTTATCGCTCCTAACGTAATAAAGAAAACGTTCTCTCAAGCAGAAAATGGGAATGTGTAGTTAAAACATATACTAAATAGCTGAAAAGGATAGTTTTGAATTTCAAAATAAAAGGTCATAGAGTTTGAATCCCGGTTGTACAACTTAATCTGCAAACAGAAGAGTAAATTCCAGACCCAACCGGCTGTAATGAATTACGACAATGATTAAATTGTTAACTTAATCGCTTCTTTGTGTTATCATTGTACTTTAATATGAAGTAGGTTTAATTACGTCACGACATGTTCACTGCATTACAGATATTGTTTCAAGCGGTAAATTTGCTTTCAAAAAACTACAATTGTTAATTATAAAGTGAGCTTTAAAATACTCTGTTCCAATTAATTTCTATCCACGCGTTTGACACAAACGGATAATAAGGCTACGCAAGATTAAATTAAACACACACTCTTACTGTTACAATGTATAATAATTACTAATTCTGTTAAACGTTAATATAACAACGACGGTTAAGCGACTGGAATGTAAACGATCAGATAAGAAATTACCGAGTGTACTAAAGAGGGTAGTAATATAAGAGAAAAGAGAAAGAGAGGGATGAGAAAGACGGAGGTGATTCTCCTACCCAGGGGACAGGTTGTACCGGTCATTACAGCCTCCCCTTTAATTAGCAGTTCTGGATCGATATCTCCCATATATTGTTTCCAAGAGGAAACAGCAAGGCTAGCCGCAGCTATTAGGACACTAAGCTTGACCGCATACTGTTTCGGTCACCGTTCTCTCTGATCAAATCTCTCTCACTCTTTCTCACTCCGTTCTCCGACTACATCTCTCAGAACGCGTAACAGGAAAAAATAAATATTTCATAAACCTCATACATCGTAGTAGTTGAATTTTTCTTTGTTGTATTATTTTTTAAGGAGAATTAGATAATAGGGTAAACAAAAATAAAATTAGATATTAACCAATAAATAAAATTATTTAACATTGTGAACTAAAATTAAGTTTTAAAAATTATCATACCAACCAAAAGATGCACATTATTAATCATACTGGTTCAAATTTCATAATCATCCGCTTGAAAATACGATTTAAAAAAAATAATAATCCGTTTCATAATATTTTGAATATAAATAACAAATGCTGACGAAAAACCGCTATTATAACGTTTTTATTTAAGCCAACAATTAGTCAACCTCAGGGGAAATGAAATAGAGTATCATATTGATTAAATGAGATTAATTACGTTTAATCTTAATGATTATGAAGTTAATGGGATTAAATGATCATACTGATGATATTAATGGATCATTATGAGACGGTAGGATTAAATGGGAATTCATAACTCTCCTTAGAGTAAATTAAAAATAATATTTTTATTTCTAAGATCTAAAGAGGCGAAAAAATAAATTTTCGTACAACGACTAACGTAATTGTATAAATAAACTACTGTCAATTGAAAAGAAATTACCACGCAGCCTAACTGATTGAATATATATATTTATTTGAAATTTCCATAATCCGTAATGCAGAACAAAAGTTCGAGTGAAACCAGTTCTCTGAAAAGTATTGCACTATTGTTCTTTGTAAATTTTACAGCATTATAATTAATTGTCTTTATCTTTTTCTGTGTATTACTTACTAAAACAGCATATTACTTCATTCTCTGTAAGTTCAAATTAATAAACGCTGTAGAATAAAAGTAGAGAGTATAATTTAAGGTTCTATTAATTCAGGATGTACGATTGAATAAGTATGCGAAAATAGAAAGATTAACAAACTTAGAGAATTGTAATTAAAACAGAGCTAGAAGGAACAAAAAATATAAACGATCTAAACAGAAGTTGGAGCTATCAAGATACTAAAAGTTCAGCTGGGAATTAAGGAGAACGAAAACAAACACTGCACAAAGGACTTTTCTTTCTTTTACAATTTAGCCTTCAGAACCACCGTTAAGGTATTACTTCAAAGGATGAGTGAGGATGATATGTGTGAATGTAATAGAAGTGTAGTCTTGTACAGTCTCAGGACGACCATTCCTGAGATGTGTGGTTAACTGAATTGAAACTCAACTATAAAATAACACCGGTATCCACGATTTCAAATCCGTATAAAAATAACTGCCTTTACTAGGATTTGAACCTTAGAACTCTGGACTTCGACGAAATCAGCTGATTTTCGATGACGAGTTAATAACTAGACCAGCCCGGTAGGCTGTGTCAAGGGACCTTGACACAGCCTATTATCTTAACTACCGTTCAGATAATACTTCAGAGAATGAATGAGGATGATATGTATGAGTGTAAATGAAGTGTAGTCTTGTACATTCTCAGTTCGACCATTTCTGAGATGTGTGGTTAATTGAAACCCAACCACCAAAGAACACCGGCATCCACGATCTAGTATTCAAATCCGTGTAAAAATAGCTGGCTTTACTAGGACTTGAACGCTGGAACTCTCGACTTCCAAATCAGCTGATTTGGGAAGACGCGTTCACCACTAGACCAACCCGGTGGGTTAATGTGTCAAGGGACCTGCCTACGGGTTGGTAAACGTAAGATTATATGACTAATGGAAGGAAAATAGATCAAAACCTGGCAAAATAATTTATGAAAAAGAAATAAATTTTTATGTGTTATACACCGGTACAGGTTTATTCCCTTTTTAATTTTAAAATAACTCATCGTTAGTTCATCGTCAATCAACTCCCAAAAATTTAAACTATTCTTTGTTACTTTGTAGGAACCAAGATCGAATCCAGTTTACAGATATCTTAAATGAGATTTAATTCTAATTATTACGGGTGTACCTAAGTCTGCCACTAATTTAAGGACACAATTTTAGAAGTAGTTTGCCTTAAAGATCAGATAAGATAATTGTTGAATATATACGTTTTAATATTTATGGGTAAACAATAAGAATCAATATTATTGCACGAAAAACATGAACAGAAATTCAAATCGACATATTATCAAATGAAATATTCCAAGTAGGGTAAAAGAAAAAAAAATAATATGGGGATTGTACACGGAGCCCCTTACAAGTATGATACCACTATACTGAAAAGGACATAAGAATCCGTCACTCAAGAAAATAACACATGTATTTAAAAGTAAAGTAAAATATGTATCCAAAAAGAGTACCAAAAACAGACGGAAAACAGGTTAATTAAACCAGTCTATAAAACGTAATCTATAACACCATCTGTGATGAAGATATGTTTAAACGATCGTCATAATATGTCATCAAAAATAAAAAATGCCATGAAATATTAAGCACTATTTATATTTTCATTAAACTAAAGTGGCACCATTTACACATAAATATAATGCTACACGTATCACACAAATGTTACCTTAAAATACGCTTATGTATAAAGCAGGTCAATAATTAACGTACATAGTACAAAGCTGAAAACTGTTGAATATTCAGCAAGGCCGGTTAAGGCAGTTGAGCCTTTCGCAAAGTAAAGTACAAGCTTTCAGCAGTAAGAGTAAAGCAGTCGAATCAGGGAAATACTAACTCGTACAGCTGAACTACTAATACTACGGAACAAACACTCGACTTCGCGTACTATAACTGTAGTTGTCGCAACTTAAGAAAGAACGATTTATAACTTGTTCGTGCAACGCATTAGCCTTTAAACAGCTATTAAATTAGATTAAAATAACCGTGAGCAACATTTTATAACCGACAATAACTTCTAGCTAGGATTTCTTTAACATAAAAAAACACAAAATAAAATAAACAGCCAACTACATGTTTTAAATGTCGTGCAAGGAGCACGAGGAATCTGCGTATTAAGGTAATGAAATTCTTAAACCTTCTTCGTAATAAAATTAAATGTAATTCCATTATTCAGTAGCCTTTATAATAAAATTGTTTAACTTTCAGTACTCGAATATTTAAAACAAGGATTAAATTTTTTAATCAATTATTTTAGAAAAAATAATAATTTACGGTTTAATGATACTAACAATATTTAAGAATTGTAAATTAAGTTTTAGTTTTAAGGAAGTAAAAATTCAAAAGACGAAAGCGTGTACAAAAAAAAACTCGTTTTCTTATTAGAAATATTTGTACAACAGAGCCAAAACATCAAGTTAGTAGAACAGAAAAAAGTACATGCTTATTTATTTTTCTTACATCCCCCCAATACTTCACCCCAATGGTTCATCAGTAAGAGAATAAGACCATATGTCTGATAATTTATTGCAGATATCCTCGAGCGGGACATGCATAAACAAGGAGCCAAGAAAATCTGGCTTAATTACTATAATTTGAGGAAAGAGCTAAAATAAATAAATATATTATTTAATTTCGGTGGATAAATAATGATAACACACGATTATATGATGGTATATTAATTTTTGAAAAATTCGATTATATTAATATAAATTAAGTTTGTTTATTTCAATAACCGTTAAACTTTAAGAGCATTTTCACGTACACTTTTAAATAATATGGTCAATAATTTTAAGATTATTTACAGAAAAGAAAAGACATATTAAACGGGTATAAAATTACGTTAACAAAATTAATAAATTTAATTCAATCTTACTTCTTCACAAAGCAATTAATAAAAATCTTAGAATAACAAAGTTGATAAATGTTTTTAAAAAGTGAAATTTATTTTGAATTAAATCTCCTACTATAAAATTATTTTCCTAAAATAAATCGCTTTTAATAATAAATAATTTACAATTCACTAAATTATCTCACTGAATTCTAGTACATTTCTAATGTTTGATTAGTATAATCCATTAAATGATATACTATTTCTATAATTGAATCAATGAAAATGATTGATTCATTAATAACCGCTCAAAATACGATAGGCTAATACGAACAAGTTATGAGCTGATTCTGCTAATACTGCTACGTTATGAAGGAAAAAAACATTGTATAGTAATATTTAACAAGAATTTTGTTAAATCTTATATACAATATAAATTTCTTATCTTTTCTTTATATTTCATTTTATGCAGATCTAACATTTTTTGATTGTGATTAAATTTCTATATTAAATCCCTTCCAAAAAAAAATGATTTTGTACCATAATCTAAAAATAGTAAGACGTTATTCTTTATTTATAGTTTTTTTTGGGTAAATATGAAAAATATTTTCTTTTTTAAATATTCAATTTTAAAAATGACGACTTTGCTTCGCTTCAGGATAATTTTTTTTTGAAAAGGTGTAATTAATCCCAACAACAGTGATAACATAAGGAAAAATCCGGAAAAACAAAAACCACATATAATCAATAAATTGTTTAAATAAAAAAAATGTCATACGTAAATAAAGATAATAAACGGTAATAAAAGACCACTATAAACAAGCCCAAAACCAACTAAATTAAATTTAATGAAAAGCTTTATTAAATTCAGTAATACCGACCCACAGAATATCATACAAACTTATAATAATAAATAAGACGTGGATCTTTTATATCATCCGTACGGCCGTTTCAACAAACAACGTGAGCTCAAGACCCTATTTAGGAAGATCACTAGCCTACGCTTTTCGCGCTGAACCCAGTTAATCCGGGCCGAAATTCACCCTCGTAAAATAACAACACCCCCCCCCCCCCTCTTTCCTTAAAATACGACTACCCGACCGTCCTCTTAACTTCAGGCAATCTTCACTGAAGAAGCATAAATAATATTTTCACTTAAGGACTAACTCCAGCCTTCCGCTAAAACCACGCTAATAAATTTAGCGTCCATAAACATACTTTATTTTATTGACCAACTTTATATACATAATAAAAAAATAAATAGTAATCGGTTGGTTGTGCTTGTGTGGCATAAACAATTTATAAAAAAAGAAATCCCTACTATTAAAAATACACTACACCCTATCTATTTTTGGATAAATAAAAAGTATATTAACTTTAGAAAGGTAGTCGCTAAACAGATAATATAGAACGAAATTAGATGCAGATTACTTCATTTTATCTTCAACTATTAATTTATTGTTATAGTTCATACTTCAAATTGCGCTTAATAAATATAATCGATATTAAAAATATTACGCAAACGAAACGTTTAATCGGCTAATAAAAATTAGAATTTACTTCTTTTTTTTGGCTACGAAAAAAACGTTTAAGCAAATGGTTGTCATGTTATATTACACTGATGATCACATTAAAAAGTTCTATAATAATATTAACTATAGCCAATCTTATATAATTATAAATTTATCCTGCATTAATATTTCAAAAGAACATTTATATCAACAGAAAACCAGTTATCAACAAAACGTTTAGTTAAACTTTACCGAACGAACATTCTTATCATTATTATTATTATTATTATTATAATTACTGTTCTCTCAATTATTATTATTTATTATATTGGAGTATTATTGTATGATTTCAAATATTTTAATCATAATTTAGAGTCTTATATGATGCTGATTTCTTTTCAATATCTGTTGCAATAAAATAGTTACACATATACCGGCGAAGGTCCGAGTAAGTAAATATTTTGGTTTTTCACCGACGACATTCAGTGTCGACATTCACTTGAGAATATCAACATTTGCCAGATATCGGTCTTTCACGGTAACAAATATATTGATATATTGTATTTTAATAAATTATAAATGGCAAATTGATAATATCAAGATTTATGTTTGTTTACTAAAATGGATTATTTATTTTAAAAAAAGAAGAAAAAAATATATATATACATTTTAGCCAGTTTTCGAAGAAAAGTATTAAATTGGATTTATTTATGGTTTATTTTATTTGTTCTGGATTTGGAGTTTATCGGTATTAATTTCGGTCGCATGGTGGAATTGAAGATGAAAATAATTTTTTATACACGTTTTGAGGTGTGATGAGTACAAGAATGCTATTGACTTATAATGTAGTTTTCGTATGTATATATATATATATATATATATACACACACTACGTAATAAAATTATGTGGCTCGAAAATCTCCAAATCAATTACATTGAAATTTAGATATGCTGTAGTAGTGTATATGAAGTTATGCATGTGAAGATTTTATGAAGATTGGTTGAGTCGTTCCTGAGTTACGATCAATTTAAGGTCAACCACAGAAAACATAACCTTAATTTATGGTAACCTTTATTTTCGATCGCATAGTAGGATTGGGAGTGAAAATGAATTTTCTATACATCTTGAGATATTACGAGTACGAATATACCATTGATTAATAAAATTTTGTGGCTCTAAATCTCCAAAACATCATTCAAATATAAAATTTTGTGGTCCGAAAATGTCCAAAACTATTACATCAATTTCACTGAAATTTATATATATAACAGTGTATCTCTGTAGTTGTGCACTTGAAAATTTGATGAAGATTGGTTGAGTTGTTCTTGAGTTACGCTCAAATTAAGGTAAACAACAAACAACACCTTAATTTAAAATTAAGTTGACTGTGGATTGGTTTTTTTTTTATATGCACTTATGCAGTAAGTCACAGTAGTGCGATGAAACTTGAACGATATAAGAGTATGTAAGGTCTACTTGTTAATCGAACGTATGTTGTGCGTTTTACTCTAAAAATCAATGCGTTTATGATTACGAAATAGTGAGGGCGTCGGAAACGAAAGGTCGGTCTTCTTGTGTAGAACTGCGCAAGTTTTTTAATTTTTTTTAAGAGTAAGATATTGCGTTTATTAAAAATAAACAAAATAGATTAATCTCACACATTATGAACAAATATTAATTGAACATCTTCATTGTTACCGAGAAGAAAATATTAATGAAGATACGCAAAAAATTAAAAGAAAACAAATTACTTTGTTTAACTAAGTAAATATTTTTGCTTACTTACATATGAAAGAATCCAATAGAGTTCTGAATTTTACTTACCTAAATCAAAAGAAAAATAAAACCTAAAATATAAATTGACGAACGAGGAGAATAATATATTTAGAAAAATATGTAATTATAATACCACAAATTGAGGAAAAAAATTATTAAACAATAAAATTAGCTTAACCGTTGTTATTTTTAATTATTAAGTAGATGTAACAGTATGAAATAAAGTATAAATCCGTCGTAGTAAAATAAATTAACAGGAAGCCGGAAAAGGTTTTATAACCTGCTTGCAGTAAAGGGCTCACGCTTGTTATCTAGAATGAAAGAACAGCATTCGTGGTTTGTCCGCAAAAGGAAGAAACAACCAACCTAAACCTTGTTAAACATCGTAAAACCGAATTTACCACCGACTAACGTACAAACATGTGAACAAAGAGGATGAATTTATTATAATAATAAACGGGACACTGGTTCTCTGTTTTGAAGGAGTGATATATCGCTACCACATTAAAGGAGCCGGTACCGATTCCTATTGTTTTAAATTACGCTAAAAACGACAACAAGCATTAAATTTTATTTATAATTAAAACAAACGTACGACTCAATAAATCAGAATTATAATTCAAAAGAATGAATGCGTCCTTAACAAAATCTTCAAATAAAACGACGCTCAACTAATTCCCCTAACGGAAATTCGTAAATTTATTACATAGAAAAAGATGATATTTCAAAATAACAATATCGTAAAAAAATTATGAATGTAACAACAGTAACTAGACACCCGAAAACATAATTAAAAAAAAGTCTTCACAATTGCTCGACATCACATCATTAAAAAAAAAAACAGACAACTTTTAAACGCGAATAGTGTTTATAAAAATACTTCAGAGTTTATTTAGGAGAGTAAATTTTTTTAACAGGAAAAAGTAATTTGGATGAAAATTGTACTGCTAAAAGATTTTTCTCGATTCTAATAACAAAAACTCATTTTTCTCTTCTATACGGTATAAATTGCTTGTTAGAACTATGAAAATTGGAAATTTAACAAGGAAATACAACGTAAAAGAGAAATATTAAAAAATAATAAATGAAATAACTTTAAGTAAATGAGAAATATGAGAGCTTAAAGAAATTTTGATAGTAACTAAATTGTTATAAACATTATTAAAAGGTAATTAGTGAGTAATTAAGAAGTCTCACCCTCTTTTGTGGTATTCTGTGAGGTAGTTTTAAGGGAGAAACTTGCCTCTCTCTACATCAGCAACCGTAAGACTATAATGCGCAGAGCATTCAACAACATCCCCACCAGCAAAAGCAGTAAACATGCTTCATAAGACGGAACAAATTAACACAATTACAATATGAGATGAACGTTTTAGCTATGTTAATCATACACTGTATATTTTTTTACGTAATGGCTAGTAGCTTATAACGTTTTTCATGCATTATATATTTAACAATCTAAACGCTAAAATCATTCCGTGAACAACGAATTACATCAGCAAAATAATTTAATTCTTTCATTACTTTAGAATACACATACTAACTGGATGGTTTTTTTTTCTTTTTTATAGTATATACAAGGGGAAATATATGGAAATCGAGCCTAAAATCACCCTTTTGAAATCAGGAAACGTCGAGAAATGAAAAATGGAGAAACTCTGTTCGTTTGTATGTGTTAGCATCTGTTTGAGTTAATAACTCGGGTTTACTAGGATCAAAAATTTTCAGATTTGACACGAGAATTCTATCCTTTTTATAAATTTTTAGTCTGGGATCTTGAAGGGATGGAAAACTAGGAGTTCTGAAATCATATCTTGGCTCATTTTCCGGGAAAGTTTAGCGATGCAGATTTACTTTGTTTATTTTTTCCTTTGATTAATGTATATATTTATTTAAAATAAATTTAAAACACAATATACCCACGAAATAAACCTGTATCCTGAATTACAAAGAACAATTAACATTACAACTAAGTGTTAAGTTTAATATTACAAAATGTTTTTATAAACTCAAGTTTTACTCTTATTGTTTACATAAGAGTGGACCAATGGAAACACAAAAATATAAACGTGTAAAAGGAAATACGATTTACTTTTACCTATTGGCAACGTAATTTTCCTGACGTATTTCCTGGAAATCGTATTTCTATCCCAACCAATTAGAATTCCTCTCATCACTATTGATATCCTTTGAAAAAAATTAATAAAACTGAATTTTACTAGAAAAGGTAAACAGATTTAGCCAATCCAAGTTTAAAATTTGGCTAATTCACCTTCTGGTAATTAAATTATTATAAATTCATCGATAAACAACAATGAAAATAATTTCCGGAAAAAGGAAGGCTTACTTCATGTTCAAAAAGTGGTATCGCCACACACACACACACACACACACACACACACACACACACACACCCTTGAATAAATGTGTATGATTTTGCTTCAGAACAGAAAAGGATACATAATTTTTTTGCTTTTTACTACTTGTTCCGATCTTTATTTTGCTATAACGCAAGTATAGTACCCGAGAATCAAGTGGAAACAGCCAAATGTTTCTTTTACTAAAAGTATAATGAAATGACACCTTATGCAGATAATTTTAGTATGAATTAAATATAAATAACACAGAATTAACCGAAAAAAAGATAGAATAAAATAAAATAATATAAACATCCTGATTAGTTAAAAGTTAGAAAAAGAAAGGTTTATCCACTAAAAGAGGAAAATTAATCTTTAACGTTAAATTTAATAATTAAGTATCAATGAAAAGTCAATAAATAAAACTTCGGAGTGTTAGAACCCGCAAATAAACAAGTCGATACAAACTAGACGTACAAAGTTACACAAACAACTCTTAATTAGAATCCTTTTAAAGCCTAATATTGCTAATCAAAAGCTAAATGAACACGTTGAATATAAACTTAATGCTTATCAAAGAGCAACCGTCTTATAAAACGTTATTCAATCTGCAGCGTTCATCAATTCACCCAACGCACCATAAGGTACAAAATACGACGACCAGGTTTACTTTAGAAAGAGTAATAGAACAATAGTTTGAAACGGACAGTAAAGCGAAAGGCTGTCCAGTACCGTGCAGTTAAGGTGAATTACCATCTCATTTGTGACGCTACGAGATGAAATTATGACGGAGTTAGAAAGTCGCTTCGGATCTGGGACGCTGAGGGTGTGTGTATGTGTACGACTGCGAGAGGGACAGAGATGAGATATCAGGACAAAGGTAAGTGCACCCTTTGTTCGCCTTTACTATACAATTCAGTATCGATTGAGAGATGAAGGGGTGGTAAACCTTAGGAACTAGGTAATACAAGGAGCAGGCGGTGGCGGGGATGGAAAAGAGAAATACGAAGTTAGACCTAACTCTCTCAGAACGAACGAAACCTCAATCGAGGGGTTAAACTTAAAGGGTAGTGGCCCCTGGGCTAAAAGCATTAAACATTAACTGCCTTTTACACGACGAAAATTCATTCGCATATATTTCTATCAGAAATAAATCTAAAAAAGAGGTTATATACACAAAATATTTATACTTTCAGTGAATTTTCTGTGCTTATTAAATCAGCAAATGGAAACGCTAACTCGAAAAAATTTATTTTATTGTAATAATGACTTCTTTCTATCCGGTTAAATAATCACGACACAAAAAATACATATTTAGTTACTGTTGAAATTCACAGTTTTCAACTGTTCAGACGGTTAAACCTAGTTTATCATTGAAGATTAATCAAGTATAATCCGTATATAAGGAAATTTTATAATTCTAATTGATCTATCAGAACACTAATCGAAAACTATATATATTATATCTACCCTATTTCCGTTTTCAACCGCCGATACCGTGTTAAATCAAAAACTTTTTCATTATTCCGAAATCAAAAGCTGTAGAAATATCTAAAGTATTAAATATATATTCACTTATATGCGTCACTTTAAAAACAAAAGAATATTGATGAATATCGTAAAATAGTTTTTACGGTGTAACATACAGTTAGTTAAAAATTCACTTCAAGATAAACAAGCTAATTGAAAATAAAAATATTTATTATGAATTAGATTTTAATCCGAGTAAAATATTACCTCAGTCTTACTTAAATAGAAAATTAAACCCCGGAATAAAGAATGAACAAATAATAAACATCACCAATTCTATAAGCAAAGATACTAATCGGGGATGCGAATTCTTCGCTGAACAAGTCGTGAAAATAAATAGGAGTCCGTATTTCACCCTTATTTCGGACTGCGCAGTGAATAATAGTGCACGTAATAAAATCTTCGTTTGTCCATCCCCTACTTCTACACCCTTTCTATCTTAAACGAAAGCTTTCTCGTTCTTTGAGGCTATCGAGTACCGGATATTTCAGTAATATTGATCCTCACTGAAATATCCGGAACTCGTAACCAAGAGACATTTACCTTGTCTATTTTAATCAACTTAAAAAATATAATATATAATAATAAAAATATATAATCAAAATGCAGCTGTATAATGAATATAATCGAAACCTATTAGAAAAAAAACTACCCGATCTTTGCCAGAAATGTAATCGATAAAACAATAAAAACGTTCATGAAATATATAAGTACGATAAAAAATTATAAATCAGTTATAAAATTTATAATTAACAAAGAAAAATAAACCCGTAAATACAATAATAATAATAAATTATAATTATGCGGAGTCTATTCATTCAGTAAACGCAAGCTAGTGCTACTTAAACAAAACCAATGCGGGCTTTTTTTTCAGGTTTTAAATGCAAAGGAACAGAATGGCAAAATGCAGATTGAGGATACAAAGGGAAAATAAAAGTGAATAAAGTGGAGACGCAACTCGGGTGATTTAACTTTTTAATCGGATTACTCATCTTTCTTCCTTCTCTACGCTATTATTGTTATAACTTTTAACTAAGTTCTTTATTCTCTTTAAAATTCCTTCCAAAAAAAAAAACAAAAAAAAAGATTGCAGATTTATTTAATTCTTCCATTAATAATTTTATACTAAGGTTGTTTACGTAAATATATTGTTAATAGTATATAATGTTTTGTTAACATTTGTAGTTGTGCCAAATATGATATCGAAAAGTAGGGGTATAACACGTAAATATATACAAAATTCTAAAAAAAAATTATATTTCCAAATAAAATTTTATTTTAAAGGTAAATATCGTTTAATAAAGTACAGGAATTACTACACATTTAATTCAAAGAAGTAAACCACAATATATAAAATACTAATAAAAATAAACATTCTTATTTATATTAAATCTATAATAATTACCTGTAAACATAAAATCATTTTTTTTTCCTGTTTTGCAGTTTCTACCTTCCTCTTTTATTTGTCTTAGACTTTTTTGAAGGAAAGAAAGTAGAATTTTACTCTCTATTAAAGTAAAAAAAAAAAGAAGCTATATAGAATTGCAATAATTCGTGTGTTATTATGTTATATTCAATAAATATTTTATATAGGGATCCGTTTATCCCTTGTATGTGCAGCACAAAATTCTACAATTAACAAAAAACATACAACAGGAAAATTTTGATAAAACTGAATTCAATCAAATAAAAACCATTTCAAAATAAACGACAAATTTTTGAAACATAAATCGGTTTTAGATGAATAAAATAATAGAAAAGAAAGAAAGCACTATTTCGTGAAAAAAACCTAAACTATTTCGTGAAAAGTACAAATGAAAACTTAAGTACATTAGCATTATCATTACTGGCACAATTTTGATGATTTAATTTTAAAAAAATTATTTTGATTTTATTGATTAAAACTAATTATTGTGAACTAAAATTTGAACTAAAACACAATATATTAACATATTTTTAGCAATTCACAAAATTATTACAAAAAGAAATATTATTAATTAGAAGTAAACAATACATTAATTTATTTCACAAATTGATTCTCAAACAAAAAAAAAAATGGTTATACTATTTTGAGTAAAATTTTATGTTTATTATGTAATATTAAAATTCCGTATAAATTTTTATTATGGGATGAAAATAATTATAGTAAAATGTTTCTACGTTTTTGAGTTTAAACCGTTTGACATGATCGATCAAATTTTTGAAAAATCGGTTGAGAGAAAATTCATACTGAACCAACATTGTCACAACAAAAATAATTTAAAGTTGAATACAATGAATCAATCTAAAGTATTCCAATAATATGAGATAATACACTTGTTCATTCATATATACGCGCACGCGCGTGCAATAAAGAACGAGAAAATATGAAGCGCCCACCAAAAATTGTACTGAATCACCAGAAACTACTTTTCCATTTTTTTAACGGATCATTTTTAAAAAATTCTATTTTATTGATCCTAAGGTACTCTAAAATAAATGCATTAATACGAATAACTACAATTAACGAATGATATCAGCACTTTTAAAAGTTCCCATTTCCAATCTGTTCGCATGATTGGAAAACTAATCTAATAAATACCAAATTTTGTAATAAGTATTTAGAAGTATGTTTCTTCTTCAAATTTTGTGACAGAAAGGAAACCTAAGAAAACATTTTATGAAATAAAATTAAAATAACTGTTTACAGCAACATGCATACTAAATATATATATATATATATATAGTTCGTTGATTAATTTACTATATAAGAATGAAGGTGGTGCGAGAAAATATGTTAAGAGAAACTTTTTTACCAAATGAAAAATGTATCAATGCTACCAGGATTCGAATCTGGATTTTTACGAATAAAAGGTGGTAATAATCGCCAATTAGGTGGGCAAGAAAATGCTTGGAAATGACCAGATGGAAAAATCATACATAGTACAGTAGTTATCTCTTAAAACATTCAGTTTAAAAAGGTAATCAGGAAAAGAAAAAATTTAGTATAAGACTCAAAAACCTCGGAAAGGGTTCGATAGATCCAACAAGCCTTAACTAGCAAAAAATGTAATAAATGAGAAAAAATTAAACCATTTTATCTACAATTAGACTACTTCGTCAGATTCTACGATACACTATCAACTAGATTACCTAGTCTCATCTAATGAATTCAATTTAACACACACACACACACACACACACACACACACACACACACACACACACACACACAGAGAGAGAGAGAGAGAGAGAGAGAGAGAGAGAGAGAGAGAGAGAGAGAGAGAGAGAGAGAGAGAGAGAGAGAGAGAGAGAGAGAGAGAGAGAGAGAGAGAGAGAGAGAGAGAGAGAGAGAGAGAGAGAGAGAGTGAGGATGACAGGGGGAAGTTTTCGGACTAAAAAAGTTTTAAAATCTTCCACGCAATTCCAGAAATTATTAGTATAACAGGTCGCAATTACAGTAGCTTAATTCATTAGTCATATAATTTCAAAAATAATTACAATAAAACGCAAAATTAAATAAAGAAAGGGTAGAAAATACGAGTGTAATAACTACTATAATTACTGAGAATGTTAAGCTATTGATATGGTAAGTTTAGTATATGATATATATCTAGTAAGCTATAAATATTTATTCAGCTTTAATATGATTTAATTAGTTTTTAAATAAAACAACACATCTAAAAAAAAAATGTAATCCTAAACTATGTTAACCAGTAAATTAGAAAAGCAAATTCAACGGATGTTGGTTTTGCAACGAAGCAGCCCATCTTTATTAAGACAACAATTTATAATAAGAACGAATACTTATAGTTTTACGACGAGGATTGACTCTTTTCTTATAATACCAAACAAAATTCTAATATAAAATGTGTTTATTATTACCAAAAAAGAAGGCTCCACATTATAAACCCATAATTCTATTGGACGTAGCGTATTCACATTTTACCTAATTCTAATACATTCAATCGACATTAAAAAACGCATTTTCTAATTAAAACGCTATATCTTAAAATCGAAAAGACAATATTTATTTATATAATCTGCACACACATAGCACTAAACCTTTAAAATAAATAGGAAGTAATAAAAACGATAATGACAAAGTAAATGAGGGGAAATCATCATCTAAATAGAAGAAATAGGGTGTTTTCAAATGAACAGTTGAAAACTGATAAACTATGGGGGGTGAGAGTTAACTCGACCCATAATCCTACTATGTTCAATTCCCAACTTCTAACTCGCCAAATTCTGAGGGGAAGAGCGCAGTGGATCCGATGCAGAAGCGGCAATACTACTCGAAATCCTACACTGACATGTACAGCGAAAGGGATATAAACGAGAGAGAGAGAAACTTACAGAAAAGATGGAAGAGGCATGTCTTAGATAAGTCAGTAATAAATCAATCGCTCCCCTTTCAAAAGTGGGAGACAACGTTTCAAAGAACCTCAAGGCATCCAATATTATAGCCTACAGTGAGCTCCCATAAAATGTTATGAGGGCCCAACAAATAGAGCTTAAGTCGACAACTTAACTTCTTATATAAGAAGGACCCAACACTCTTCACTCAGTTATATATCATTTTAGATAAGAATTCTATATTACGTACCCGCTTATGTTCAACTATTTTTGTAGCTTTGCTGTAACGATAATATAATATAGCAAAAAACTACAAGACAATGATGTTGAATAAAAGATATTGTTTAATTATAAAAAAACCACCCCATTAATGTGGTACAGGAAAAACAAAATCAACAGATGAAAAAACATATCATTAAATATTTATGAATTGTCCCTTCAAAAAAAGTAACAATAAGGGATTACATACTTAAGTGTATTACACAAACTATATTTAAATATGAATTAATGTGCGAAGAGAAATACGCGACAAAGCAAACGAAGGGTACTTTGAACAATACACAAAACAGATGTAGCATTGTTAATGATCCATATAGTAATTGATGTCATTCTGAATTATAATAAGAACAGTGTTAATAATTGTTTTAGAATACCATGAGAAACGTTTTGTAAATTATTAAAAAAAGTTATTATATTAATAGTAATAATTATAATAACGAAAAACGTTTTAACTCATCCTCTCCAGAAGACAAACAACAATTTCGCTGTTGTCAGTCCCATACAAAATTTGTATGGGACATATATAAATAAATATATCATCTAATATATTTAATAATTGTTAAACAAAATACAGCCAACAGCAATTAAGTGTAACCATTAACAACAAATAAACAAAAAGGCCAGATAAGGCATGACGTCAAGTCAAATATACGGACGGGCGTTGACTAAACACTATATAAAGATTAACAGAAATATAAAGTATCAGCACGATAAGTCTTGACAAGGGAGTGGTTCTAGAACGCGTCAACATGAGATAAAAGAATGAACCTGAGAAAGGTAAGCAGTACTAAACGTAGAAAATAATATTATTTTAGGGGGAAAAAGGCTGTCAAATGCTAGTCTACATCTCATTTACATGTCATTCTTATCTCATTGGGCCTGGGTGGATTGCTTATTGTTTACTACTTGGAGATTGCAACGTACACATTAGGGAAAAAAAGGCCGGCTTACAAACGTGATCTGCAGATTCTATTCAAGCACAATTTTCAGTTCTGATCGGCTACCGAAGTAAAAAGTAGAAAACCGATGAAAAAGAGAATAAAATTCATATCATTAAAATTACCGAAAACAAAGAAATAAATAAGAGTCAAAAAAATGTTAATATCTGGAAAAAATCATTCCATCGAATGTAAATGAAAAAGTTGGAAACTAGAACACAAAAAATGGAAATCACCTATCATCTCACAAAGAACAAAAAAAAAATCGTAATTAAGTCAAAATTAAGACATTATGAAACTGTGGTTTAACCAGATATATATGGTGCAGAATTTTTGCAATGCATTTCAGAACAAGAAATAACATAAGTAGAAAAAAATTGCGGACAAAAATACTAAGATGAAATTTACAAGTTAAAAAGAAATTTAGAAAATACAGAAAAAATTGGGGATTCAATCCAAAAAAGAAGATTAAAATCTTATGGATTTACATACGAGTAGAATGAATAACAGACTGCTAAAACAAATATTTGATTTTTACGAAAACAGAACTACAAAGAGCATGTGGTTTAAAGAAAGAGAAAAATTTTTTAAATCCTAGAATAACTCTAAAGACTTGACCGAAGACAAAGATGAATTTAAAAAATACAAAAGTAGACAAAATGAAGACGTTTTGGAGGGTGAGAGGGAGGGGAAACTGGTAAAAAAAAGAGTCTAATAAGAGATTAAATAATTATTATTAATCAAAATTGATTACCTTGTAAGAAAAAAATTAAATAATTACTATTTTAGCAAGAAAAAAATTATCATATGCTGCCCTTCAACCGTGATCGTTTTATTACAACATGCATATTACTGATGCTAAAATAGAAAATAAAAATGTTCTACATTAACAGAAAAAAACAAATATTTTATACTTAGTTTAAGTTAAAGCGGTAAATTTTGACGTTTTCAGCTCATATGACGTTGAAAAAAAAACTAAGAAATTGCCACGAAAAAATTTTCATGTCCAACGAATAAACCATTCATGAATTGCCCTTACTCTATATGCTATTTTTATGTTTGTTTTTAATCTTCCCGAACTATTGATATACATACCTTATACATTTGTTACTGAAAGCCGATAGTAAATGTAAAGTACACCTTTGATTGTTCAGCCAAGCGTCGCAAACGCATATCAATCACTCGCTCATCTCTTGCCCCCTTCTGCATCTCGTTTTTACCAGTAATAATTTTGTTATAAGTGAATCGCTATTAAGCATTTTCTCAAGAGATTTTTTTTTCTCAATGAGCATAACAGAGGATCTTTTGTTTTAAGGAGAGATTTGGATAGGGGAGTGTGTTTAATCTGTCGAGTGAATGTGTGATGCACAGAAATAGAAAAGTAATTAACTACTAATGCATGTATAAAAGCTTAATATGAAAACTTAGGAAGATTGCATCACGATAAAGGAATTGACAATGCATGCTTCAATAATCCTAATACTGTTAACAACAGACTAACTACAACTATTAACCATCAAGAAAATGCATTATCGTACATTAATATGCTACAGAAAGGATTTTTTTTTTGTGGGAGGGAATTGGTTTTACTTCAACATTTTTCATGGTTCTTTACCGTGTTGTTATGTTTTTACAAAAAAACTAATATTACAAAGAGAATAAAGTGTAGAGGTCGTTGAAATGTTTTTTTTTTTTTTAAATACAATATATTAAAATGAATTATATAAAATACGTTATAAATATTGTGGCCAGAATAACTGAAACTGTTGAGCTAAGAAAAAAAAACATTTACCGATGAAAATAATTTCATAAATTCTAACTAAATTATTGAAAGATAAGCGCTATCAAGTGAAGTTATTAAAACTTAATAACAATTGAGCGAAGAAATAGTATTATAATCTCATTCCATAATTGTTCAAACACAGTAGTAAGTCGGACTAACTTTCATAACATTATTTTACAAACGGGTGAGTTTGTATATATATTTATCATTTATGATGATATACACCCATTCAATTTAATAAGATTATTTAAATAATATATTTTATTTCATATTGTTTGCAAAAATTCTTGATTTAAATGCAATTTAAGTGGATTAATTTAACAAAACTAAGATTTTTTCTTCCTTGAAAAAAAAATGTATTGATAGATTCACTAGAGTTTACTTTAGCTTAAATATTTAGCTCATTTAAATATATATATATATATGTTTACAAATATATAAAATAATTTTCATTCAGGTAATACCTTCAAAATATATTTATAGCTAAAATCATGGTAATTTACTAACACTTTCTATTTAACCATTTTTACTTCCTTGTACGAAGTAAAGGAAGTATTGTAATCGCGAAAAATATCGGTTTTCAAATTTCAACGGAAATATCCATTTTGACCATCCCTGAATCCATTGCGACTAGTTTCGGCGTGACGTCTGTACGCACGTACGTGTATCTCGCGTAACTCAAAAACGATTAGCCGTAGGATGTTAAAATTTTGGATTTAGGACTGTCGTAACATCTAGCTGCACACCTCTGCTTTTGTTTGCAATCGACTGGACCAAAAGTGTCCAAAAAAGCCCAAAATCCAACAAATTTGGATTTTGGACTTTTTCTTAACTGCATTAATAAGCCCTCATCGAGAGCTTTTCAACGATATATAAGTGGTACTTATTTTCATTGGTCCCAGAATTATAGCCAAGTAAAATTTTAATTAATGAAATATTTTAATGTTACAAGGGGAAGGCACATCGGTTCGAATTAGACTTTATTTCCTTTTTTTATAATTTAAATATATTGATTTATCAATAATTATTAACCTGATTGTAAAAAAAAATTACAATAAATAATAGTTCAATAATAACAGAAAAAATATATGAAAAAAAATACGATGTTATTAGTGAAATAAAATTGTATGTACTTTTAAAAATGTAATTTAATAGGCGAACAAGGAAGTCATGTGGTGTCAACATCACATTTTTTACTTTTGAGTTTGTCAGTAAATAAATAATCCGGGAAAGAACAAACATTAAATGTAAGAAACTTCTTTGCCCAATTCACGTTCTGTTTCTTTATGAGATAATTCCTAAAGGAAACGCGGAAAATCACTCAAGTTTAAATTGTTGTTTTTCCTTCCTGCATCATTGAATTATGATTTATAGCAATTTTATAGTTATTCAAAAAATAAAAAATAAAACCATATGGAAAAAAACAATTTATTATATGCAAATATAAAACTGTAACACTTTAAAACATAAAATGTTAAAATTAATTTAACGGAAACATGATTTAACAGAACAGACGCGCAACTTCACAATTTCTTTGTGGATATCTTGAATAAAGCAAAACATTAATTAAGAAAATGCTTTATTTAAATTCAGAGTTAAAATTGAGTAACAATGAAATTTACAATTTTTCTAAATTTCTCGACAACAAATGTAGGTATCAGCTTTATTTTTGGTGTATGCAATCTTCATGTGAGTAACTAAAAACTAATCTTTAGATTTTTTTAAATTCAAGTTTAAACGGTTGAAATGTATTTTTGATTTTTTTTGAAACCCGGCTATTTTTTTAATCTCTCAATAATAAATGAAGGTATCAAATTGATTTTTTATGTGTGTAATACTCACGTGAATATTAATTTTGTTTTTTTAATTTTCTGAAACTCGACCTTGAAAGGTAATAAAGAAAGTTAAAAAAAATAAAACAATGATTGCAAATTTTCCCCATTTCCGACTACACCAAACGATAATCAGTAGAATTGGCCGAGATAATCAGTAGCGGTGCGATGGGTGTAAAGCGCGGCGGCTCAACCAACAGAGCTAATGCCACTGTTGGTGCACGTGCTTCGCTACTGGCTCACCTGCCTCAGGTTACTAGAGTAAAAAAAATAGACCGCGACGGGAAACGCAAGTATATACCGCATATATAGCGGACGAAGCCGCTACGGGGATGCTAGTATAATTATAAATTCGGATTAAGAGAGGACATTGAAGTTAATAACATTAATATAGTAGGGTTATACTCAGTAGTCTGTAATTACCAGTGAAATGCCCTTTTAAAAAAGGGGAAAAGTGTTTTGAACAATTAAATACGATTTCTTTAAAGGATACTTCCACATTACCGAAAAAAGAAGATTTGAAAGAACTATAATATAATTTGTAAGACTAAACGATAAATGAATTAATTTAATATTTGCATCACTATATAAATGAAATCTTTCTTTATAATCATATTAACATTTTTAAGATTTGAAATAAATTATAAATGATTTCTCTGCAAATCATGAAAGTAGACGTAAAAAATTTATCAAAAGTCAACGATTGATTTAATAAAATAAATTAAATTATACAGAAATACGATTCAACAAAAAAAGAAGTAACGTTTCGAAGATTAACGCAATCTGATGCAGACGTCAAACTAGACATTTCATTACATTTCAAGTTGTTCTGATATAAACTACGTTTCAGCCATTTGACACAAATATAATACCTCAATTTTATTTTAAAAAAATCCTAATAACAAATTAACACCTTATAAAGATTTAATCAATTTTTCCAGTAGAAATTAGTTCGAGATAAGTAAAAATAATTAAATAAATCATTTAAATCCCTACCAGTGTAGATATAAACAAAAGAAATTAATTAAATGCAATCTAAAGAGTAATTATTCATACAGATGAAAAAATAATCAATTAATATATTTAGGTAAATTCATAAAAAAAAAATACTATACATAATAACTGAAAATGTTAAGGGGGTAGAAAAGGAAAGCGGTAACGGGATGACGTCATTCCAACGAGATCGATACAAGGTAATATAAGAGAGACTAACAGTTATATGCATTGCAACATACGGACGTAATTATACGTACATTTCATTAACAATGAGTAATTAGTGAAAACATAATTAATCACAACTGTCAACTTAATTATATTAATTTAATAGATATAATTCATTTTTTTTTTTAACGATAAACAACTCAATCGCAGAAGTAAAACCTTTAAATCGGATTTTTACATTGTTTTGCACATATTAAAAAAAAAAGGTTTAATTTTGTTCTTACCTCTCTTGAAATTCATAAGATGAAAATATTTATAGGGTCTTTTTATATTTTGACTTTATAAAAATAAAATGGTCTTGTACACTTGAAAAAAAAAACTATTCATAAAAAAAAAATAAACAACAAATAATCAAAATTAAATATCTAAGTTACTAATTAATCCTTATTAACGTTTTGCTACCGAATTTGCAGTTTGGTAAATAAATTGAAATGTTGAAAATCAGGAGTGAATTAAGCAAATTATTATGATGTAACATTATAGAACAACTGAAGTTAGCGAAGCGCAAGTATTATTAGATCACTACATCGTTTTTATATATAAATAATTACGTTGAAATTGCCAATTTCCGTAGTGAAGCGGTAACGTTTCCACATTAATCCGGAAGATCCCGGGTTCGTAATCCGATCGGCTTGACGTTTTTCACAAACTATAAAATTTCCAAATTATATTTTCACGCACGAGGGTCAACCTTAAGCGGTAATAATATTTATTATAATAAAAAAATTGTATTGCAATAATAATGCGCTTAGCAAACTTAAGTAATCAAGCTGTGAAAACAAAAGATCAGGAAAATCAAAGAAACGCCTCAGGTAATACAAAGTATATCTAGGTTACCGAACAGAATCGTTGTTCTCTTATCTAGACTGTATCTCTTTAGTCTTGCAGCGACGGGATTGGAGCATCACTTTTAAATAGAAACTACATGGTTTTTCCTATTTCATCAAAGGTTTTGTACCGATAAGGTTTTTGTAATGACAACCGAATTTAATCAAGGATCTAATGAATAAAAACAGAGATTAAATTACCTTAGATTTACTACGTTCATTTAAAAAATCTCTTGTTAATAAATTTTAGAGTTACGTTATTTCAAATACATGAATTAAACATATGACTCGTGTAATTTTAAAAGTTAAATTATTTAAAACATATACGAATATTATAATTAATTAATAATTTTCACTGCTTTATCATTAAAATGTAAATGAACCACGTATAATAATAAAACCCGCTGTTACAAGTATTAAATAAACTAGATTAACAAATAAAGAAGTAATTACAAATAAAAAAGCCGATTATTAAAGCTGTTTATTATTAAACAGCTGTATTATTATTAAAAAAGCTGTTATTTAAAGCCGAATCATTGAATTGAATGCTATTTGGCAATAGTGAATACATAACATGTAATACACAATAAATTTTTTAAAATATATTTTTTATTATAAAGGTCATTAAAAAAAATTATTGTTATCATAAGGGATAGAAACGTGTGATGCATAAATGCAGTGGTGACCTTTTGCGTTTACAGACTATTTTTTCATTTTTAATTGTGCACGGATTTTACAGAAATTTATGGGTAGAGAAGGATATGCGGGCGTCTATTAATAAGGATCCTTGCTCACGCCAGTGCTCTTAGCAATTCAACCGTTAAAATTATATTTAGGAATGGGTTAACACTAATTTGAACGCTAGACACACGTGATTATACAAGTGCTCCCTATTTTAAAAAATAAAGATATGTTTAATACAATTAAAAACATAGCTTACGGCTGAGCTGAAGTTCGGTAACCATATAATAGCAGCATATACAGCAGCTATAATGAATCACAGTATTTAGAAATAAAATACGTGCATTTTAAATATTTTAATCTTTACTCCGTAATCAAAACAAGTTTATCGTTTTATATTATATCGTAAACACTTCTGTGCAAGCCTGAGTCTGTTTATTAGGATACAAACCTTAGCTTCTGTACGATGTACGAATTTGAAATCAGATTCAGAGTTTTAACAAAATTGTTTCGTTTAATTTCACACAACTGTCAAAACCGTTATAAAATAATAATAATTATTGCAGTAACCTATGATAATAAACCGTAATAAAACAACAAAAATCCCACGAGGAAATGATTTATATAAAAAAATCGGGTGGGGACGCACTGCCGATGGTTTAACGTGAAACGTTACAGACCTTGGATGAAGTACCAACGAGCTACAGAATTAAATGGGAGGCCACCATTGTATTTTTTTTAACAAAACTGAAATGGAAAATTTTAGTTCCTTCATTTAAACAAATCTACAAATAAATTGGTCGGTCTGTATGTCAGCGAGTCTCTTTTAGCGTACTGGATTGAAATAAAAACGAGATATTGACTACGTACTAAATTTAATTTTAACATGAAACAGACATTAAATGGTACATGGTAAAGTCTTCAACTAATATTCGATAATTTTGTTCAACATTGGTCTGTGATATGAGGAGACACAATAAGCAGCGGTAGAGGTGCTCGCGCCGCCGGCTTCGTTCACTGAACGCGCCGTGCCAGCTTTGCGACGTTCCCTGAACAGTCTCGCTCGGTCGTTACCGAACATCGGGGTACGTGTGCGTGGCCCATAACCTCCCCTTTTCAACCATATGTGTAGTTTATATTTCCGGCTGGCTTCTGGCGGGGTGAGGATGACATATTGAATTTTTATATTTTTTTACACGGTTACTTTAATTTTTTATACGTAAATATTGTCTAAAATACACTTATTATTACTTAAATCGATCTATCTCGACAAACTCTAAACACAAAGACACGAATCACCATCCTATCACGTCTACATTGTGAGCTACACTGAATGAAAATGAGCGAGAGCGCCAACTTTGGCCGATATGCGCTGTGCGTCCTCCCTGACAACCCGTTCGCCAGTGACGCAAGCTTGAAGTCGTATCAGCAAACTGACCGTAAGTTATAAAATGACACCGCATTTTCGTCTCTGAGATAGTTAGGGGAGTTATTAAGGCAGGACGATATAGACAATTTTGTTCCGTTACAAATTTCTGTTCTGGTACCCGTATGTTTCGGTGTGATTTTAAAGGCGTTTCACGTCAAGAGTGTTTTATTGCGCTCGCATCGTCACCTTAGAAATAAATGCAAAATTAACAATGGAAACGATTAGAATTACAAAATCAAATCTGGTCAATTAATTTTAAAAATTGTCAAATTAATAATAGATCAGTTTAGCTAAAAATAAGTCAATATTGATCCTAATAAACTACCTTTTTTTAAGAAAATGTTGAATTCTCTAGTTTAATATATTTTACCCGTAAAAAAATTAAAATTTCACTAGAATTTTACTGCAAACTACTGGATTAATAATAATGCAAGAAATAAATAGATAAAAACGGCGCCATATAAGCGAATAAAAAACAATCCAACGTAGGTGCGTATAAAGTTAAGATACACACAAATAGTTCAGTAACGTTTGTAACGAAGTAACACTTCTCTTTGCCTTTTCTCTGATGTACTATACATTAGATTTTTCAGTATTTATTCAATAAATGCTACGTTTCAGTTAGTGAAAAAAAAACGAATCTACGGAAAATTTATTTGCAAAGGGTAATCTATCTATCACTACTGTAAAGGAAATAGAACAAGATAAATTACACTTTTTCATGGAAAATTTAATTTAGTTTTTCTAGAAATCAGTATTTGATTGACTAAAATAAAAATCTGACTGTTATTTTTATCTTGGTTATAAATTATTAAATCCAAATTTAATCGTTATTAATTACGAGTATATTTAATAAATTAATTTTTAAGAACACAAACACACATTTTTAACATAATTTGTTAAATAAGAGATTAAATAATAAAAACTCGCATAAACAACTAAACAAGAATATAAAAATAAACATTATAGTTATATTTAAAATTTTTACAATATGATAATTTAGTCATTAACCGAAGGAAAAAGGATAATGCAGTACGATCTCGCAAGATTAACAGCAAAGAAAATATGTAATTAATTTTCTTTTACTAATGCCTTACTTTCGATTTTCTACAGGCTCATTATAATAACCACAATTAACAATTGTAGATCCATTAACTCATTCCAGTAATTATCTTTATCAAAAAAGAAAATTTAATGAAAATCGGTTAAAGAACAGCGAAATAAATAAGAGAGGGTATAATAAAAAAAGGCGATTAAAGACACAATAGAGTAAATAAAAGAAATGAAGTAACAATAAATCAACGATAAAAAAGTCATTTATCCTTTAAAGTCATTTAAAGTTAAACATCAAAACAAATAGAAATTAAGAAATAAATATCAAGTTCCAGCTAATTCATACAAAACAAAATGAGGATCGATACTTGTTAAATGTACTATTGTAGCCAATCGACAAACTATGAAATTGTAAAAGGTAAAACGTATTAATTAACAAATACGGCGATTATTGTATTATAGTATGGTCTGCACCTTAGTTACACAAAGTACTGTTGATTTTTGTGTAAATGTGATGGATCGGAAAAACCATTTCATAAGAAAAGAATGGCCTAAACGCGAATCACTTCTGTTTTACAGAAAAAATGTGAAACAGAAGGATCACCCACTGTGTAATCCTAAAAATGTGTATCTACCTCCGTTACATATCAAACTAGGATTAATGAAGAATTTCGTCAAGGCGGTGGATAATACTTCTGGTTTCATGTATTTAAAAAAGAAGATTCCTAAAATTCACGATGCAAAAATTAAGAAAGGAATATTTGTGGGTCCACAAATACGATCACTAAAGCACGATGAAAAGTTTGAGGAAATATTGAATTCACTGGAGAAAGTAACTTAGCAAGCATTCAAAAATGTTACTCTTTGAGTTCTTTGGGAAATCGAAAGGCGGAAAATTAAAGTGATATTGTCAACGATCTTATAACATCTCATAAAAATTTAGGTTGTAATATGTCCTTAAAAGTACAGTTCCTGCAATCGCACCTAGATTTCTTCCCGGAAAATCTTGGCGCAGTGGGCGATAAGCACGAGGGACACTTTCATCAGGAGATTTCAGCTGTGGGAAAGAGGTATCAAGGCAAATGGAATATTAAAATGCTTAACGATTATTGTCGAACCATAAAAAGGAATGCTCCAGAGCTGAAATATAGCAAAAAATCGCCATTTCTTCCTTTCTAGGACAGTCAAATGTTTGGAATTATAAATGCTTGTCTCTCGTAAACCTTGCGAAATAGGGAAAAAGCGATATCATATTTGAATTCAGGAGAAAAAATTCTATTAAAATCACATATATTTCTTCCCGGAACAAAAACAAAATTCTTTTTTGTTCCCCCGTGTTATCAGCCGTAATATGGATTATTAATATTAAACAAAATACGAACTACGGAAGTAAGCTGGAAAATTCTTAATTATCGTTATCACTAAAGCGTATTCATCTTGCAAAGTGATCAATACAAGAAACAAACACTGGGAAAACATTAATAATAACGATGATAATAATTTATGACACCAAATTAGCAAAAGAGAAAACATAACACGGAATTTTTTTCCCAAAATAAAATTATAGCCAATCTGGGCTTGTTAATATGAAATGAGTTTAACAAAAAACTTCAAACTTATCAGTAAAGATACAAAGCGATTATACTTGGTACACAGTTTCATAAATAAACAATAATTTAAAATCTTAATAACAATTGCAATAAATTCAAGTATGGCCCATTTGACATCTCATTCGGTTATCTGTTAACCTGAGAAACATTATTTTACTACTGAAATTTATAATCTAGAAGAAATGTAGAAGAGTAGAAAACTTTTATACTTATTTTTTTAACCTAACACGATTATACCGCCCCGTCAATTAACCCCCCCTCAATTTAAACATAAAAAAATTAGAATAATATGTACTATTACCTGCGTAATTACTAATCTTCTCTCACTGTCCTAGCCTAATTCATTTTTGTCTTTTTATATAATTTTTAATCTTTAAATTTTTTTATTAAAAGCAATTTCAGATGGAAATTATTTTTGATTTGACTGGATTTATAAAAAAAATGTATAGAGAAATTAAAGGTATTTATTTCATTTAATTTTTCCAAATGAAAACATACCTTTAAAAATTTAATTTAAAATTTTTGCACTACTGTTAAAAAACAAAAAGGCACCGGAGGCGGCTAATAATTTTTTGCAAGAATATTTTCATCGACCACCATTGAAGCAAATAATTAATTATTTAAATTTGTATTTACTAATACTATTTCACGCAAAACAAAATTTTTTAAATATGAAATCATAAAACTAAAAATTTAATTTACAATTACTACTGTTAAAAAACAAAAAGGCACCGGAGGCGGCTAATAATATTTTGCAAGAATATTTTCATCGACCACCATTGAAGCAAATAATTATTTAAATCTGCATTTACTAATATTATTTCACGCAAAACAAAATTTTTTAAATATGAAATCATAAAACTAAAAATTTAATTTACAATTACTACTGTTAAAAAACAAAAAGGCACCGGAGGCGGCTAATCATTTTTTGCAAGAATATTTTCATCGACCACCATTGAAGCAAATAATTATTTAAATCTGCATTTACTAATATTATTTCACGCAAAACAAAATTGTTTAAATTTGAAATCACAAAACGCCTTCGAAAACAGTTCATAAAAAATTACTTGAAATGTATAACTACGTGGCCTTCTTACTAACCAATCAAAATGAGAGAAAATTGTATTAAAAAAAAAAAAAGATTTCGAAAAAGTTTTTCACTTACGTAAAAACAATTAAAATAATCATTTACCAAAAACACGTATAATTTTAAACAATCCAGTCAAGAGCTGAAAGATAGTTTAAAAATAGTACAACCCAAGAAAACGTCCTACTATTTATTATTTATTTTTATTTAATAAACACAACCACCAGAAATACTTTGTAGTTTTTTCACAAGTATTACTTAATAATTATTGCTATTCTTTTAATCATAATTTTAACAAAATGTTTAACAACTTTTGAGTGTAATTTTCTCAGACTGTACTGATGTTAATTAATAATTAAATGTGCACCTAATTTTAGATTTCAATTTTTAAAAATAGTTTTTGAGTGTTTTCTAATTTCTCATTTATTTCAATAAGCTTCAGTTTAGCTTTCTTTGTATTTAACAATAGTTGTTTTATCTTATCATATATTTTTTTTTTTTTGCTACGATCGAGACAGGTATTACTTTAAAAAATGTAAAATAACTGAAAAACTGTCGATTTAAAATCGCTTTAACTCCGCAAGAATAATGAGAGAGATTAGTTATACATACAGTTAAATACGACCGTGAAACAAGACCGGTATAACGGACCTGAGTAACGGATTCCTACCAATGACTAAAAGGAACCCTTTTAGAAAATTAACAAGTCCGTCTAACAATTGTCTTTTGTAATGCTGCCCACTGACACACCTAAACACACGTTTGTTCCGTGAGAAGACTTACCGGATCAAGGTTTTGAATCTCATGGGAAAATGTGAGGGCGGACTATCATTCTCACGTTTCGAGTCGGGTGCGGTCCGGCACATTAAGAGGGTAGGAGTATAAATACTCCCGGGAAGACCAGTTAAAAATCAGTTGAACGAATCAGTCTAAGCGAGACGTTACGTCATTCTGCGAGGAGGTCAGTGAACGAATTTCTAGTGAATTAAATTCGACGCAATTAAGGTGACTTCACAAGTAATTCCAGTACACGAAAACAAGGAATGATTCGGTGAGTTACTGTAAAACTGTGAGTAAAAGGGTAGTTTTATTTGTGAACAGCAAAGGTATTTTCAATGAAAGAACTTTATACTTGTCTATCTATTTTACTATTGCTAATACAAGACTAGTGGTTAATAGTGTTAAGACTAGCGGTCATGCTAACGCCTTTTGGCAATGGGACGGAATTCTGGTTTTCATTCCTGAGAATAAATCCTGACGATTACTTTAAATTCTGTTTTGAATGTAATCTCCGTTTATTATTATTATATTACTACTATTGTTATTGTGATTACTACGATTATTATTTATTTATTTATTATTGTTATTATTCTAATTATTATTAATATGAGTCGTTTATTATTGTCGCTTATTACTATTTTAGTATTATTACTATTGTCATTGTTATTGATTTGTCTTGTTTTACTTTCGTTCTTTAACTAATAAATTGTAATAAGATAAACATTTTCAACTGACAATCTCTCAATATCCTGATCGAGCCGGGAACACGCGACAGTATATTTTAAGAATTTTTATGTGCGTTTTACTTGTCCGTAAAATCGAATTAAGTTAAAACGCAATTTAAAAACGGTATACCTAAAAAGCAAGGTAGTCTTTATAAGAACACAATAATTTATCCTAATATCCCTAGACAATTTTAAGAGAAATAAATATATACATATTAAGAAGAAAAAAGTAATAACGTTCTACTAGGAACTAGGAGACCGTGAAATTCAGACAGATGTACAAGTAGTGTGCCATCAGATGGCCAGCTCTCACGCAACCCCCTTTTTCTTATCTTAATCACTGTTCCATCCAACTACACATTAGAGAATCCATTACATAACGTTTACGAAAAGCATTTCATACATCTACGGTTTTTTATAAAATAAAATCAATTTCAAAAAAAATTGTATCCTTTTAAATACATTATTCAATTCGAATAAATATTTGTACTCGATATAAAAGTACTTGATTGTAATCGTATATAAAATAAATTTATCCGCATTACATCGATTTACAATAAAAAAACTCCGTTTACAATAAAAAAAACCTCTACCGATTTTAATTTTATAGCTTTAAAAATTCAAATATAAATTGCCTACAATAAAATGTCGCAACTTCTGAATATAGAAATAAATTATAAGTTTTATAAAACTTTTTAACTCGATGAAAGTTTTACACAAAACGTTTAAATTCAAACAGAAAATTAGGTTTAAGGGTAAATAACTTGTAATAGTTATAAATTTAACATAAATCAGATTTTATCAAGATCTAGTATGCCACAAAAAAAGTTTAATTTATATAAATTTTAAGATTAATGTAAATTTTAATGAAAAGCAGTAAAAAGTTTGTTCCGCATCAATTCACACAGCACTTTTTTTCCTTCATCAATCATTACTTTCAACAAATTTTTATTGAACACAATATTACAGGAATTTAAACGTACATTTTCAAATTGTAAAGAATCAAAAAAAAAAGTTTAAATAAATAATAAATGCATACTTCACTGTATAAAAAAAAATAATCATATAAAATATATTTAGGAAATATAATTGTATATCTTTTTATTTTAATTAAATTAAATGTATATTTTAAGAAATTGCATTTAATAAATATCTTAATTAAAAGTAGTACTTAATTAAATACTAAAGAAACTTGAAATTTTATTAAATTCGTCTAATAATATAAAGAAATATTATTGCACAAAAAAACGATTTTCCAACTGTCAGTATGAACAAAATAACTTCAAAATAATGGAAACTCATTAAAAATCTGTAAAAATTACTCGTTTCCAAAAAAAAAATTAAGCAAAATCATAAAATTGTAATTGAAAAAAAAATATATTTGTACAATATATATTAAAAAATAATTTGTACAATTATAAAATACATCAATTTTGGAATTTGTTTTCATTCATTAACTAGTTTGATGCACTTCTCCATATATAGTACGCAATATACTGGTCGAAACGGACAAGTAAAATGATCACTTCGATCTTCCAATCTCACGCCAGTGGACGTTTTTCTTTGGGCTTGGATAAATTGGTTAGTCTACTCCGCTTGCGTTAGCACACAAGAAGAAGAAGTGAGTCATCGTATAATAGAAGATGGAGCTACTATTAAGAATAAAAATGATGCTGTTCCGGTGATGGATTCGCCGAGATTAACTATGCGTTCAACAAAAAGGCGAAAAATTGAGCAAATGCTTTGAAGATATACTTGCAGCTTCATCAAGTAACCATTTTGATATTTAATAACTTTTAGAAAAACACAAAAAGAAAAGTGATTTCTATTCTTTTAAATCTAACGTTTATTCATTTTTTCTGTTATTGATAAGTATTTTATTAGCTTTCATTTACATTATGTTGTTTAAACATTGTTGAAAATTGTTCTGTTTAAAATCGTATCACTTTTCGAATCTAGTTTGCGTTTCTAATGGAAAGTTGAACTTTTCAAATTTGTGTTTAATTTTAATAGACGTTATTTACTACATCAACTTTCTCAGAATTTAGTTCTCAACAAAGTTAATTAGACATTTTTATTTATTCATTGGTAAATTAACAAAGTTTATTTTATTCCAAAACTAAAAAAAGGGTATTTTTACGACAAAACCTTTTCTTGTTTTTATCCCGTTTTTCTTAAAACCTAAGTGAGATACAGGCCTAGGACTTTTTTATTCAATTTCTTAGATCAAAAAACAGACGGAAACAACAAATTTATTTACCCCTCGATCTGAAACCCACGAATTTTAGAACGATTTAATTTCACACATGGAGAAGAATGCAAGGCTGCTAATTTGTTAACGATCGGTTTTCTGACCTATGTTTATATGAACTTTTTTCTTATTTTTTGTTACACAATCATCTCCCGAGAGATTTCCGTGCAATTTGGAATCATTCTGCACATATGATCCACTAGCCTTCTTATTCCCTTAATATAAAATTCTCTCTTCGCAAATTTATCTCAAAATAACTTAGTTACTAACTTTTATTAATTCACTTAATTTTCAACCAACTCATAGTAAATGTATTCTCTGCTTTACTAGCTTCCGATTTGTCCACCTTCCTGCCATAAAGCGTAACTATCTAATCCAAATATTTTTTTAATAATTTCTAAATTTATTTTTTCATACCACCGAATTTCTAAACCATATAAAAGCTGGCTTTCTCATGTCAATTTCTACTTCGACCATCCGTAATTTTAATACCGATAAATTTCACTTCTTCTGATATTAATTTTCATCCAATTTTCTATAAGTTGACAAAATCACTTTGTTTTAGTTTCAAATTGAAAATTTCCTCATCAATGAATACGTAAATAACTGATGAACTTATTTGGATATTATTATTATTTTCATGCAATAATACACTAGCGAAAAAAATACACTAACACTTTTACAATTAAATTTAAATGAATGGTAATATGAGGCACATGCCTCATATTACCATTACATTATTAGTATTACAAAAATACTAATTAACATTAATTAGTATTTTTTTACCTAAAAAACATAAAAATTAATTTTAGAGCGACTTAGTAAAGATAATTTTTGATGTTTGATTGTAAAGATCACAAAAAAATTCTAAAGTATATGAAACAATCAATAAAAAATAATTAGTCTATTAAAGGTCCTCAGATTAAGTGGGAAAAGACAAAAAGGGAAGTAAGAAGACACACAGATCGAATGATCTAACGTTAAAGATTCCTCACCCAAGTTACTGCATTTGATACACACAACTATAAGCTACATTCATGGACGTGCTACACTCGAATATAAAAAAATACTCAATTTTTATTACTTTTTATCTTAAAACGAAAATCACCCAAAATTATGATAATCAAACACGAAAATGATTACATTTTTAGTTTTTTCTTATATTTATATTTACATATAAATTTCATAGTAAAAGTTATAAAATATGTCTTGTTTACTTTTAGAAAGTGTAAAATAAATATGAAAAAGACGATTCGTAAATGAAAACAGGAAGTCAATAGCGAGTCTCTAATAAAGCGTCTACTCTTGGTCCCTTTGTTTGATTTTACAAACCCTCTACTTGCTTGTATTGAACCTTCAAAGTCTACAACCAAGCGTGTATATATATATATATATATATATATATATATATATATATATACACACACACACACACACACACACGCACGCGCGCAAAGAAAGAGAGAGTACTGGCTTATCATTAGCGGGCTTGGCTGCTTCTCAAATTTGATCTAAAGAGCAGTATAGGCGATGAAGGTCCTTTTTTAAGTAATTGAAGGAACTGGCATACCTCCTTCCTTTTTTCTTGATTCTTTAGAGGGTTTTTTCTATTGATTGGGGGAACGGTGGTAACTGAAATCACCCTATACACTCTCTCTCTATATATATACTAACACAACGGCGTAGGGGTGGAAATGACAAGGGTGCATAAAAATCCTTTTTTCCTCGTTTTCTTACGAAAGCAAAATTGTTATTATGAAAAGTTGATTAAAGGAAATGGTCTGGAAAAGACATACGGCGTTATCCCCTTTCACCTACAAAATTCTCCCCGATATAATTAATAAACGTTTTCGATTACCGTAGATATAATTTAGAAATTACCTCGTATAAAATATAAATTTCCACTACCGAATAAACGAGAATTCCTTTGAAGCAGGATATTATTAAAATGTAAACAATTATTTTTAGTAATTTTTTAACAAATTTCATTACATCAAATATACTTAAAAACAGAAGAAAAAGTATTTAAATAACGTTCTTTTCTATTGTAAAGGAATGCTTATCATTCAATTTTACAAATTAATATAACAATTTAACTCTTCTGTAAAAATGGCATTACAGGCCCTTCTATAAGTGTTATCTAAAATATAAAAAAGACAACCCCCGTTTAATTACTTAATAACACTAATTTTAAAAACTGCTGAAAAAACCTAGCAATACGACCGAGCATAGGAAACGAATGACCAAAAATAAAGTCTAAATGTGCATTTAAAAAAAACATGTACGTTATGTTAATATTTGTACCACTCTACAAAATCAAAGGAAATTACATAATATGTTCAACTCTTTCTCTATGTTAGAAATTAAACATTTTAATAATTCATAAAGAAAAACATTTAAAAATTAAAACAAACAAAACTGTAAAAAGCGAATATAACTGCATTATATCGTAGCTTGGAATAAAATTATAATGCGTGATATTTAATAACACAGCATTATGAGATTGACTTAACAGAAAATAATAAACTAATAGGCAACTACATGAGGAAATTTTCAACAGATACAATGAACTAAGCAAAAATTGAGCTATTCTACGAAATAACATTATTAGTACATCGCTGAACCCTTTTTAATTCAATCAGTAAAACTTAATATTTACCAGAAACGGAGAAAGTAGGTTCGTTGTTATATAACAACAAATAACTTTACGTTTTTCACGATAAAATAATTCAGTTTTTATTTATTTCAATAGTCATAAATTTTACGTACTTCAATACTTAAGTTTTTATCGGGAGAAATATACCTTGTTTATTTTCTTGTACATTTATCTTGTCTGCTTATCTAGTTACTCGTACGAATGCCAAATGCCAAGACCTTAATAATTATAGACGATCTGACACATACGTTAAAAACAATTATTTAATATAATCATCACATGTTATTCTCAAGAATAATAAAAATTTCATATCAAGACTACTAAGGCGAGTGAGGAGTAAAGTAGTTTCCCTTCTTCATTGAACTGAACACACTATTGCATATTAGTATGATAATCTCAACGAAGTTCAAGTAATATTCGGCAGTATAAGTGACAACTTTACGCTTGTTCACCACAGTGATAGCTGTATAAACACAGTCTCCGAGAAAGTAACGTAGATTAGTGCCTCTTGGACCTAAGGTACATTAAATGTTACCAACCACAAGGAAAACTAGGACAAGTTGTGTGAAACAACAAAGTAAATCTTCATTATTTCTGTCATAAAACAATGCCTAATGTAAAATACTTCATAATTAAGATTATTAATGTATTAGATACAAATTATATATAACTCTCTAATATCATTTTACTTTCTGATTATTAAACAAGATAATATTTAAAAGCATTTTCTAGTAGAGAAACGTTTTTTTTTTAATTTTTTCGCCAGTAAGAATAACACCGTAATTTCCGTAAAAAAAGTATTCTTAACCTACAAAAAAAATATGCTATTAACTTCATATTAAAATAAAAATAAAGATTTATTTTCAAGCTTCACCAAATAAAAAATGATACAAAAAATAACAACCAAAAATACACAAACAGAAATGTAACATACCACAATCCAATATAATCTGTGAGAAGAAAAGCTAAGGAAAGGAGAACGTATAAATACTTTCTTCTGGGTGAAAGTGAAAATGAACTTAAGAAAATAATTAATATATGAGATTAAAGGACTGTCACGTTAGGTATGAAAGTAATTTAAGCAAGAAAAAGAAACTGATAATAATTAAAAAAAGATAACAAATATGAAAGCTAAAACTGTAAGTTTAAGTTGTTAAAACTATTAATATTTGATGAAAATAATTGGGTAGAAAGCTGGCAGAAATCATGAAGAACAGTGAAAAGTAAAGAGTATACGGAACAAGAAGTTTTCTCTTAGTATAATAAGGACATATGAAAAAAGAAGTGACAAATAAATGTAAGAAATCATACTAAACACAACAGAAATGTGATTTCTTAAAAACAAGATAGAGAAGACGAGGACGAGCATGTGAGGACTGTTTTAAAAGAGAAGAAGAAATGAATAGAAGAAAGAAATACATTAAAAGTATTACGTCGGGTGGTTAAGTGGAAAGCAACAAATCGATAAACCAAGGAAAATATGGTTGAGTAAATTTAAGGATAAAGTAAGGGTGTAGAAGTAGAAAAGGTAACAGAGGAGCGACGATTCGTTTCCACGCGAAGCACTCCCCCACCTGATTTCCTTAACTTTAAAAACCATGAAATAAAAAAATATAATAATTTAGGAACTAGAGTTAAAATTATTCCACTTTTAGTAAATTAATATATTTCAGGTAATAGGAAAAATTTGTTGTAGCTAATAATATTACAACGGCAGCTAAATCTAACAGAAATTAATAATAATAAAATTTTGTGAAACCTTTTTATATATTACAAAATCTTAATTGCCCTGTACCAATACTGTAACATAGGTTTAAAATATACATATACTAATTACTTAAACTAAACCTGCTGTACCTTGTCAAAAACAGAAGTGAAACAACGGATAGATATTGTACTCGTACAACAAAGGTTCAAATCAGTTTTAGCTCAATTATCATAATAAAATCGACGTATTTTTATAAGCTTTCATTTAACTTGCTTTAGTTATATTCAAATCATGCAACTGCTATATCTTTTGATCTATCGTCTGAAAATCAATGAAATTTGGTACACGTATGTAACTTTGATGACAATACAATACTACGGTGTTAGAATCTGGATATGACCTCCCGACCTAAATACCCCTACGCTAAATTCATGCATTTAGTTGAAAATTTTCATTTCTCATGAACTATCGTATGAAAATGATTGAAATTTGGTACATGTATGTAGTAACTTCGAAAACTCCGCCACGCTTTTATTTAACTAAATATTTTCATTACTTTTAATTTTAAAATTTAATAATTATTACATTTATTAGATAGATATTATTGGTTATTTATTAGATATTTATATAATTTATTTTTTACTTTTCAGTGCAGTTTTATATTTGTTAATATATTATATTTTTTTGTTTAAAATTCTCAATTTGATTTAATTCTTCCTTTTTACTTTTTAGAGGGGTTTTCTAATTTGTTTCCTTTTTTGTATTAATGTTAATATTGATATTAATTAAATAAAAGCTTTTTTTAAACAATATTTTTTATATGTAATCAGATATATTTTTGTAATGTTTTTTTTGTTTTTGTATTTTTTTTTTTAATAGATTTTCCTAACTATCTACAACAACTGAAATGAAACGACTAGCACTAGATAGGGAATCTTAGAGAGCTGCATCAAACCAGTCAAATGACTGAAGACAAAAAAAAATCTACAACAAAATTAAATAATATGTTAAAAATACAAATTAAATTTTGAAGATAGTTTCATAAGAACTTAATAAATAAATATTCCATTAAAAAATAAATAAATGGGCGTTCATGACTAATAAAAGGATTTAGAATTGGTAATGAGAAATAGATTTTTAGAGTAATAACCATTCTTTACGAATGTGTGCTGTTGGCATCGCCTTTGAAAAGATCTTTTATATACTATACAACTTACAAACGCGCAAGAACATGAACGAACATTCATCGAGATGTATTCATGTACAAGACTCCTAAAGCTTATACTGTGATTTGCACAGAACTTTTGTTGAAAATAAAAAATTTCTACTTTTTTCTTTCTTTTTTTGTAGCACCCACATGCTATACTTATAAGTATAAACCCAAACCTCTCCAATAAAAAATCGATATACTTTAAGAGCACTAAATTATGAAACTTAGTGAAAAAATATAAAATAGCCATTTTCTTTTATTATTATTAAACGAATCTCCTTACTAAGCTTATTAAAACGAAAATAAATAAGCTCATTAACCTTTAAAAATACTCACTTCTGATGAAATAGCAATTATTTGCAAAATAGTTGACTGAAAAAATCATTTGTCCTAAGACATCCAAAATGAGGATGACAAACCTCAATTTGAGGTTAGTTGTCGACCTTAAATAGAGCGTAACTCAAGAAAGACTCGATCAATCTTCATCAAATTTTCACATGCACAAGAACAGATAGTCTACTGCAGCATATTAACATTTTCAGTGAAATTGATATAATTTTTTAGATTTTCGGGCTAAAAAATTTCATAAGTGAATGGTATTTTCGTACTTCTCATACCTCAAAACGAATAAAAAATTTATTTTCAGTCCCAAACCTATATGCAATCGAAAGTAATACCTTAAATTAAGTTTATGTTGTCTATTGTCGCTAACTCATATCGTGCATAACTCAGGAACGACTCAACCAATCTTCATCAAATTTTCACATAGACAACTTCAGATACACAGTATAATATACCCAAATTTCAATGAAATTGATCGATTTGTTCTGGAGATTTTCTAGCCACAAATTTTATAAACATACCGGAAATAATCAAATAATCAAAAAAAAACCGGGAACTGTTAAATAAAACGCACATTTTTTATTTATTCATCAATATTTATTTTGTCGCCTTCAAAGTAGGCCCCACCCACTTATCCCACAAACATATGCCAGCGTTATTTCTAGTCTTCGAAACACTTTCTATAGGTGCTTACCGATGTGGCCTTCAGATTCTTCCACAAATGTTGCTTTATGGCTTTAATCGAGCGGCAATTTTAGCTTCGGCAACAAACAGAAGTCACACGGGGAAAAATCTGGTGAATACGGTAATCGATCGATGGTATTTATTGCGTTTTGGCCTTAAATTCGGTCACAAATGTCGATCTATGCGATGGCGCATAAATGTCGTGTAAAAGTCACGAATTTTTCTTCCACAAATCTGGCCGATTCTGACGGATTTTCTCACGCAAACGCTTCAATACTGTCAATTAGTATTCTTTATTGACCGTCTGTTCCTCTGGAATGAATTCGTGATGTACCAAATCACGAATATCGAAGAAAACAATGAGCATCACATTGACTTTTAAGCGACTTTGACCTGGTTTTTTCGGTTCGGCTAACTTTGTCCTCCGTTCTGATGACTGCTGACTTGCTCGCACGTCAAACTCGTAGCCCCATGTCTCGTCACCAGTTATGATGAGTTTCATGAATGTGGGATCAGAGTTGGCGCGATCTAGCATGCCTAGAAGCCTGCTCACGTACTGTTTTTGAAAAAAATGAGCTCTTTTCAAACAAGCCGTGCGGCGATGCGTCTCATGCCCAAAACAGCCACCAAAATCGAACAAACAGACTCGTGAGAGATGTTAAAGTCACGAGCTATCTCTCTTAAGCTGGAATGGCAATTATCGAGCACAATTTCCTTCACTTTTATGATGTTTTCATCGGTTGAGAAGTCTAGAAAGAGGCATGTCTTCGACGATCTCTCGGCCCTTCTTGAACGCTTTGTAACACTCATAAGCACGTGTTTTTGATATAACTAATTCACCATAAGCCTTTTCTAACACTTTTAGCAAGTCGGCACACGCAATTCGGTTCACAACACAGAATTTAAGGCAAACTCTTTGTTCAATAATTTTGTTCACTGTAAAAATCGTGATTCACTACTGAAGTCGACTGACTAAACCAACTGCTGTAAACAAAATGGTAGACAGATAGTTATTTTGTTTTGGGCATAGTTATTAAGTACAGCGCTACATCTTACAGACAAAATGAATTTTAAATAATCATTAGCACGAGTCTTTTTTAAAATACAGATTCCCGGTACTTTTTTGACAGAATGTCAAAAAAGTCAAATGTCAAATATATTAATAGGGAAATTACATTTTAAATGAATGGTATTTTCGTAATACTCATCTCAAAACGTAAAGAAAATTCACTTCAATCCCTAATCCCACCGTGCGACCAAACGTAATACCGTACTTTTCTTGGTAAAGTCTATAAGTAAAAAGTCAACTGGCAGTTAATAAAACTTTTAGAGGGTTTTCGTTCATTTGAAACAGTTGTTAATTTAATACGTAGTTAAAAGAATATTCTTTTTTAGTTTTCCTTCAATCTATTAAAATAAATTTCTAGAATGAAATCGTAAAAACTAATTTAGTTACAAAATAAAACCGTCCTTGACTTGTGCTAATATTATGGAAAAAACTTCAAACTTATTATCAAAGATTTATTACGACAACGATAATATTACAAGCACAATTAACAAGAATTAAATATATGACATAATTTCAACAGGTTTACGTTACATTACTGAAGTGTTATAACAATTTATAATAAGATATTGCACAATTTAAAACCCAATAAATCTTGCTTGTTCCCCATCATCTTGATAGATGTAACGATTGTATACAAGAGGGTGTGGTGTGTATATATATATATGGTGCGAATGTGGAGAACTGCAGACAGTTACAATTGATTTCAACCACTGTGAAAATCCATGTAACATCTTGCAACTTGGGGAGGATAAGAAAGAGGAAAGGGGATGGATAACAAGGGGAAACATTAGATTTATATATCCAACGGTAACACCGATGAAATATATTCTATGACAAAGTTAAAGTAAAAGCATTAACACCTTTTCTTAAATCAATTTAATTTTAGTACAATCGGTCTAAAGCTTTAGGTACTTGTGCTTCTGTAACTTTAACAATATTTCATTGTAAATGCAAATTAAACTGCATATATAAATGTGTGTATACATATATATATAAAACAACCGTTCGTTAAGAAACACAGCTTTCGTTTTGTATAATACGCTATCTATGTAATTTTTAGTCTGCGGTAATACCGGAACTAAAACTACTTTGAAAAATGAATAAAAACATTTTGTCCTTTTAAAACATTATAGTTAAAACGTAAGACATCTTGCATACATAAAGAAATAGTTTAATGTGAATTTGCCAAAAACCTATAAATTATTTTTAAAGGATACACTTTTAGCAAGCAATAATTTCTATCATCATTTTTCCGACTTCTTAGGTGTGGAACATAGAAACGACATCGGTAAAAATATCACATACCTCCCTCGGTGCAATTCCGAATTTCTGTACCAAAGACGTATGTGTGTGTTAGACACACGTACGTATAGTTTTTATAATTATAATTTTAGAAACAGCGATCTTGTTAAAAAAAAGCAGCCCTCCTACAAATTTGAATTTAACAAATATCTTTAAAGTTTTACTGCATCAATCTACGGAGTAGAACCTTGTTAAGGGGATCTGACTGAATCATTTATACAATTTCATTGGATATTTCCACAAGCCACATAATTCTGAGATGGACAAGGGTTTCTATAGGAAAGCCTGTAACAAGTTTTTAATAAATAAAGACTAAGTAATTAGTTGCATCACATAATTATGCAGGTATTTCCGATGTCATTGATCAATATGCGTTGCTCAGGTTCTGGATTTCCCGAAGATTGCGACTATGATGGCCTCCATATAGAGGTGGTACAGATATTTCTTTAACTGAAATTTTTATCTAGTTCATGAATAGTTATCTCTTACACTCTGAAGACTGTGCTACCATATTCCTTTATCCTAGAGCCGCAACTCTCCGCTATTTTTCTGTCATTTTTTCACTAGAAATCCAGTGGATCTTGTTAAGGACTTAAATACCTCTTTCGGTTGCATAAACTTAAAATCTGTGTGGTCTAATGAATATGACTTCGCTTATAAACCTATCTAGGAACTCTCATTCCCTACCCGGTAACAATACAAAAAAAGCCCAACCTCTGAAATGTTTAAAACTGGACCTCTTTAATACAACACAACGTAACGCAAAGTCGACTTATTTTTTTAATATCGTTCTCTTTGAGGCTTCAAGGTAGTAACAATTTTCAAACCTTTTCACGGAGATAATCAACAGTATCTAATACGTAAGAAATGTAAATTTAAAACACTTTATCGTTTTTAATTATCATCTGGTACTTTATTGTTTGTTCTATTTTAAAACGAAATATCAACTGTTAAAATAAAGCTTTAGGTTTCGAAGTAGGATTAAAAGGTTAAAAATAAATTCTCAGTTTAAAGTTTTCGCGATTAAGGAAGAGATTAAATTTTAATCTCTATGCAAATACCAGTTCAGTAATACCGTTGACAGAATTTTCAATGATACTAGAAAATAAACGAACTGTATTTATTATCTATATAAATGAATACAAATGAATGTTATTAAAAACATATCTTTAAATTAAAAGGAAAAGTACAATTAGATGTCCCAATGCTACCATTAAATTACTAATAACTTATTTAATAAGTTAATTAAGTTGTTCAATAGTTTAATTATGTAAAGGGTCTTTCATTTTCAGAGCAATAAGAAAACTGCAATAAAACAAAAAGCATATGTAAAAATCAACCAATTTATTTATTTTTATTATTTTGAAGCTTACGGGCATTACACGTTATGTTTCAGAATATCATTCATTTGGACTCCACGGCTTTGCTTGACACAGCCAAATCTATCAACAAAATTTTGCGTGACTTTCATACAAATTAGCTTGGATTCCAACCCACCGGGTTGGTCTAGTGGTGAACACGTCTTAGCAAATCAGCTGATTTCGAAATCGAGAATTCTAAGATTCAAATCCTAGTAAAAGCAGTTACTTTTATATGGATTTGAATACTAGATCGTGGATACGGGTATTCTTTGGTGGTTGGGTTTCAATTAATCACACATTTTGAAAGGGTTAATCCTGAAGTTGGTTCCGGAGGCTAAACAGAAAAAAAAATGCTTAGATTCCACTAATAATGCAACGAATATTTGCTTTCAAGTCATCATCAATCGTTAGTTGTTTATTGCTATAGACTTGTGACTTAACATAAACCCGAAAGAAAAAAATCACATCACACGATCTTGGTGGTGAAGTGAAATTATCGAATCGCCAACCTTTTAACGCAATAGCTGAATTGTTTCAGCAACTGTGACAACTGGCACCATCCTGTTGAAACCACATCTCATTTACATCAAAAGTTTAAAAAAAAAACACGAATAGTGATTTTAGGTCTGTTCAGCTCTGTAACATTTACTGTAACAGCAGCATCTTCTTGCTAATTTTCGAAAAAAATGAGCCTAATAATGCCACCAGCCCAGAACCCAAACCAAACACCCCAACCCCATAGGGGAAGACACCCACCTTGTGACGCTTCCGATCGCCATACCCCCCCACCCCCATTCATAGCCTTAACGGGCTTTAACGGGAGTCGTCTTTAGCCCTCTAACTTTTTACATCTCATAGTAATAAGCCACGTTGGGATGCCACCGATGTAAATGCCTCGGTAAACATTTATATCGGTGATTTTTAAACTCAGCTTTTGCTTCACTGTACTGTCTCGTCCGGACATTCTGAATGTCCTACATCGTTGCTCTCTGAACTAGCTAACCAAGTTCGCGGAAGCACGAACCCCGCGCCTAGTTCTACTTTTAGTGATCCAATTCTATTAAATGTCTTGTAAAGACGAGGCAAATTATTTTCGATTTTTTTAAACAAACGATAGATTGTGGTTTTTTGGCCGATTATGCACACCATAAATATCGCAGGTGCACGATACTCCTACCTAGATGTAACAGATTTTATATTTCAATAGTAAACTTTTATATTTTGTAAACCTTGTTGACGCGTGCACCGTTCAATGATGATGACATATAAACTACTGAAAACAAATGATGCTTGAAAAATTTAAAAACAAATCAATGTCGCTTCCACAATATGTCAATTTTTTGCGCTCAATTTAAAAGACTTCCTTATAATTACCATGATTTTTTAAATTATATTTATTTATGTTATTTTGATCCTTTTTCTGATTATACAATTAAGATACCTTAGGGATAACAGCGTTATAAATCTGTAGAGTTCTTATTATGTAATTCTCAATTTAACGACCTCCGCGGCGCCAGTGGTAGCGTCTCGGCCTTTCACCTGGAGGTCCCGGATTTGAATCCCGGTCAGGCATGGCATTTTTCAACCACGCTACAAATCATTCATCTCATCCTCTACAGTAATACTGTGGACCCGGAGGTTAAAAAAAATTTTTTTTCAGAAAGGGTAAACATTATAAATTTGAATAAGTGTTAAGTATCTTTCTATCAACATAAATAAATCTATGTCCCATAAATAATACAATGGCACGTTTAAAAACAACAACATTAAATAAAAACCTATCTAACATTTTTAGTAAGAAAATTAATCGGAACTGAATTAGACGTGTAACACTACTTTTTTAGATAATGCAATGAAAATCGCTAAATTTATACGATGGAAGATTGAAAACATATCTTTTAATTTATTTTGACAAATTAATAATTCTACTCATAATTCTTATCATTATCAGGCACAAAATTTCATCCAATCGTATTCTTTGTTTTTTAACCAATCATAAGGTGAGCGTAATTCTTATCATTATCAGGCCCGAAATTCTGACCAATAGTATTCTTTGTTTTTTAACCAATCATAAGGGTGAGAGTACGAGGGCTATTTTTTTCAAGTTCCGATCGGTCACGAAATTACAACTACAGTGAAAATAAAAAAAAAATTATTTTTAACAAGTACTTACATAGTTACGCTTGTTCTCTACATAGTCGCCACTCCAATGTAATATTTGTCGTAGCGTGGTACCAACTTTCCAATACCCTCGTCATAGAACGGAGCCGCCTGTGTTTTCAGCAATGTTTCTACGCTGGTCTGCAACTCGAAGTCTGTGCAAAAATGTTGTCCTCCTAGCGTTTCATGTGATCAAAGAGGTGAAAATCGGATGGAGCCAAGTCCGGGCTGTATAATGGGTGAATAAGAATAAGCGTAGATGAATGTTGCCATCAGGCATCGTCTTTCTCCATGACAATCGCCGGCCGCATACTGCAGCTGTAACAAAGAAGCTCCTGCACAGCCTTTTCGTTGGGAAGTATTCAACACGCTTTGGTTTATCACCTCCGCGAAGAGCCTATAAAAGTTGTAGGCGGTATGGCTTGAAAAGTAAACGACACCTCAAAACACGCCAGACAGTTGGTTGAGGTATTCAAGATCTCGGCTCGCTCTACGAGTTGACTTTCTTGAGCTTTGTACATAACTTTCATTCAATTCGTCTCACGCTCTTATCTCACACACGCGGTCGGCCCGTGGTATTGTCTTTACAGAGACACCCTGTTGGTTCAAACTGGTGAAAACAACGACGTATGCTATTTCTCGTTGGAGGGTCAATGTTAAATCGGAGAGGCTTCACTTCAGTTGTCGACTGAGATTCGCGGTATTCAAGAACACAGAAAACCTTGTGATGCACGTAGCCATCTTCGTCACAATTGACAAGTAATGGCGGTGCAAGTACTCTAGCGGTCGTTAACGCAACTACATGCGCTCTAGCAATGTTATCCGAATCTTTAGGACCTACTCTCTCAACTAATACGTAGATCATTCAGACACAACGTGTAGTTCAAGAAATACAGAGTTACTAAGTTGAGAGTCCATCATTTAGAATTTCTCTTAATTTCAGCTGCACGTTACAAGTACTGGAAAAAATTCAAGAAAATTCTGGAATGGAATATTTCTTCTAACTTCTCAACGTATAAATAATAAACTAATAAAATTACCAAAATCTTGAGACTGGCATGTCGACAATATTATTAAAAATTATAATATTATGAAATGAAAAAAATAACTTAGATTACTTCATTGATGTAAGTGATATTTTCAGGTTAGTAATATAACTCAATAATAAGCTTTCATATTCATAATCTTGTTGTGTGTGTGTATTCGCGCGCGCGCGGCATATATGCAAAATTATTATTTTGTTTAATTACAAACGAGAAATAGAAGGGTGTTATTACAAACAAAAAAAAAAATTAAAAACTTTTTAAAAAATGACATATTGTAGTACATCTTAATGTAAAAAAAAATGGGAGAAATTCAACCGAGTTATAATTTTAAAAGACTTTTTATTAAATTTCTTTAAATTCACAGCGATAAAAAACCACATTAAAACACTACAACGTAAAAAGCCAAGTAAATGACAACCGCGCGCACACAAACATACAAAAGAGGGGAATGAGTACAACGAGCACAATTTTAGTTATTTTTTCTAATCAACGAGAACAACGTAACGTAAAATTGCATTTAATAACTTTCACAAAATATAATCTTCACAATAATTTTCGTCGCAGTGGTATTTTTTATTTTATATATTTATATATACATTTTAGAATAATTCACACGACTTACAAAGGGAATTTTTTACGTATACTAAAAGTAACAACAAAAACGGTTAACCTCATTTTTAATTTTACTGCACCCGTAAAAAAATTCAGAGTTATTCATTTGTTACAGGAGAGAAAAGGATATAAAAACAGAAGGTAAAACAGCAACAAAAATTAAGTCAACATGGTCGAATGTATGAAAGTTTAACTGAACGCCACCAAATACATGTACATAAAGTCTGAGCGCATCACACACACAAACTGAAATCAGCCTAATTCACACACACACACACACACACACACACACACACACACACACACACACACACACACACACACACACACACACACACACACACACACACACACACACACACACACACACACACACACACACAAGATTAAAAAGAATACAGAAAAACTGATTAAATAACAACTAACTGCAAGAAGCATTCCGTCAGATGTACGAAGCGTATGCTTTTATTTTTTAACGAGTCTTTGTTATTCACTTTTTATATTAGTTATTTTCTCTTATTCATCTTCCTTACATTACTAATATACTTACACAAGTAGGCCAACACGCAGGAATACGTGAGAACGAACAGAATTTGACGAGCAAAAAATTGCGTTCATTTCAGCCTGTAGGTGGGCGGGAGGCTGGCCTATGAGATCCTTCACAAACATTCCTTCCCCATATATCCTCTTTGCGGACCAGATGAGATCTCACAAAGACCGGAAGTGCAAACATTCTCTTCGTCCCATGAGAACTAATCTTAATTCCTACCCCGACTATGTTTACACAAAAGCTATCCTCTATTCGGAGTCGCACAGATAACAGCGTGCATCTAACTACTACAAATACACAACCGATACTACGAGGCTGTAAGCCTGAACAAATTTACTTTAAAGATAAAATACCTAAATAGAGTGAAAAATATAAATTCTGATAAATATAAAAATTTATCGATAAGAATAGCATTACTATAATTATTATTACTACTGATTTTGGGTATTGCTGAATAACAATGATACTTGTGTTGGAAGTAGCACAGTGAAGGTTTGATAAAGACAGAAGTAGTATTCAATCTTATTTCCTTTACTGAAGAGATAGTGTTTTCCGTTGGACAGAGATAGTGGATACGTTGATTTCTTAAATTATACTGACTACCCCGATTGTTCGGATATAAATTATTCAAGATGTAAACCATATTAATCAGAGCTGATTTCTATGAGATTAAGGATGTTCCATACAAAGAGACAATTTGGTGAACAGAATTAAAGTGTAATTTTTAGAGCTTAACACATATTATACACGTTTCAGTTAGTTTGGGATGCTATTACAGTATATCGGCTCAGGGTAAAAAATAAACGGAAAACCAGTCGAATCTGAAATTGATATCTTATGCACGACTATCCACTTCTTTGGGACGATTTATCTCGTATACGGGTGTAACCTTTAGGTTTTAACTACAATAGCACATACAATATTTTTATCAAAAATTTGATATTTTATTTACATAATTTGATTATTAAAAGTAAGGCAATCTCGACAACCATTCTTACTATTTATTAGAGAACAATACTTAAGTAAATTCATATTTTGTGGCGCGAGTGGTGGGTATCAGCCATTTTTCTTACCCTCTCCCTCTTTTCCTGTTTAGCCTCCGGTAACTACCGTTTAGATAATTCTTCAGAGGATGAATGAGGATGATATGTATGAGTGTAAATGAAGTGTAGTCTTGTACATTCTCAGTTCGACCATTCCTGAGATGTGTGGTTAATTGAAACCCAACCACCAAAGAACACGCTTATGTGGCGATATCATCAAGGGGAAAAACAAAAAACCCTGATTTGAATTACGGTACTAGAATTTGGAAAAATTTTCTGTGTACCGAAAAAGATCTGTAAAATGGAGAACAAAATCATCAAAGGATCATTGGGAAAGTAAAATATTGAAAAAAAGCAAATGTCTAAGTTTTGATTTTTCTTCCCTCTTTAAACAGAAAAATGTTACTGAAGTAGGTCTCAATAAAGCGAGAAACTATGGAAATGCTATAAATTACAACATATACTTTAACTTCTCTTTAATAAAGCGGAGACCATTAAAATGTGAAAACTGAAGTGGATTTTTTATCTTTTCTAAGAGAAAACGAAAGAAAATAACAATAGAAGTTTATTTATTTGAATGAACAAATTCTATGTTACGTCGAAAGTAGATATTTTTTCCAGTCTTGCTGAATAAAATTTTATAAAAATGCGTAAAGTTTTCTTGTAAAAAAGTGAGTTCTACGTATTTCAATACAAAATTCCTTTAATCCTATCTTGAAAGAAAATATTGTGGTGGAATTCCTTCATTGTCGTCTAATGTTTTGTTGCTAGTGAACTTCGTAGCTGTTCTAAGTTATTTTGATGTAATTATAATGATTAATGTAACAGTATCATAATGTACTTTACCTGCACTATTTATTTATATACTTTATTTCACGCGATTTGTGTGAGAAAACTTTAGCGATTCATCAAACGCAAAGTTAAAAGTACTATTTAATTTTTTTTTTTAAGTCCTTTTGTTTGAATATTGTTAAATTTTGTTAGTAACACGTTTTCACTTATTTCCATAAGTTCCAGAAAAAAATATTAAACTTTATAAGTAAACACATAGCACTAGATTACAGTAAATACAATTTCCTAAACAGTACATTTTAAGATATAACTACAATTAAACGCAAACAAACGACGTAATTGAAAAGACAGATGCAATCGTGCAAATGTTCGAGTACATAATGGAAGACTAAATAAACAAACAACTACCGTTATGTTCCTGAATATGTTAACCATTTCGTTTGGAAGTCTTTTGTACGTCCACAAGCGAAAAAGATGCCTACTTCAGAACCACACTCAAGCTTAAAGCGTTTCCAGTGATGTGATTGTTGAGAAAAAATTAATTCAATAGAATCAAATGATCGGGTTAATATTTTGGAAACAAATTTGCGATCGGTCCTCTCTTTTTCCATTTAAAAAATAATAAGCATCGCAAGCATCAAAACCTATTTAGTAATAACTTCATCGCTAGTTTTAATATTCCTAACTTTACTCTTTTCATACCCATTTTTTATAGTAATATACACAGCAAATAATGAAAAAACTCTTTATGACACAAGTATCAAACTTTGTAGTCTGATTTATCGGATAAAGAATATTCTTTTCCCAGAGAATAGCCACGTTTAACAAGATAATTTTCAAATATTTGAATCGTTCTTTCTCAAAATGCATTCTACATTCAAAAAAATAAATAAATAAACTTAATGATCTCCAAAAGGCTGCACCAAAGCCTTCCAAGCCGATTTATCTCCCACAATTTATAAAAAAAATTTTAATATAGTTCTGCTCGTCTGGAAAAACTGTACCATGTCATACAGATCGATCGGTACTTCTCCTGTTACTTTAATACATTAGATCACCGATCCTTTAAATCAATAAAAAATATTTATGTTCGAACCATTCACTTTCAAAACGGATCTAGTTTTAGGGACAAACAAGAAGAACTTAATGGTATTCTTCATGTTGAATATTCATTTAGTGCCAGCTTCTCTAGTTATTTTCTTATCAAAACGTGAGAAAAAATGTAAAAATAAAAAAATTTGGAAAAATAATATAAAAAGGAATAATAGAACCAAAATTAATGGAAAAAATGAGCATACTCTATTAATTTAACCAATTATAAAAACATATTACAATATCTACTACGATAGACTGTGTATTTTTAACGGGAAAAAATCAAAAGTAAAAAACATAAAACAAATTGAAATAAATTACTTTACCGAGAGGGAAAAATACAATCAAGCTGAAAAAAATGTAAGACATGAAATACTGTAATAGCCGTATAAAGTTATTTACGTCTGGAAAAAACACAATTCTTTCATACGCAGTACTTTATACACAAAAAGATATGTTCAACCCATGAAGGATTAAATTTTAAACGCTTCATCTTACTATTTTATTTGAAATCCTGGTAGAAGAAAAAAATTGTTTTTTTAAAAACTATATCGCGAGTACTTAAAAGAAAAAATATACATTGTACTATAAAAAATTATCCCCATTATACGTTACAAGATTATTTATTCACGATAAAGCTATGTAACGCTGTAATAAAACCCATTAAATTTTATTTTAAAAGAGCAGAATAATATGATGTGCGAAAATGAAACACTGATAATCAGTAAAAAATAGAGATTTAAAAAAAAACGACGCCTTTAAGAACAGAACGATTATGAATTTACCTAAATGGATCAGTGAGATGAGATTTAATTTATAAGAAAAAAAGACGTAATGTAATATCTACTCCGCTAGAAACATTAATATTTTATCAATTATTACCGTATGAATTACTTTTTCTACAACTTGTTACACTCGTAACTCTGTACTCTCATACATATTTCGGCTTTGGAGCTTAATTTAGATAATATTTTACCTTGAAAATAATTAATTTGATTTTGATAAATCATTAATTAGTTCAGATGTTCTCTTATCTGCTAAGAGAAAAAAAATCATTTTAAAGTAAATAATACTAAATTTAAATGTAAATTCAGTCTTGCACATCTAAATGTACAAGACTGAAGGCACACACGTACATACGAACATTGGGAAAATTTCCATCCCGTTTTTTGGGTTTCTTAAGTGTCAAAACATCAAGATCCAGTGAAAACCGCATATGCCCAAATTGTACCGATTACAATACTTTCCCTTCTAAATCTATAGCTCTGCTGTAGCGCTAGACGGGAAAGTAAAATACAAAAGAAACGTATTGTCGATTATAAATTTTGAAATACATTCTTTACATATATTTGCATACACGGTATGGTTTTATGGCAGTAAAATGAGAAAATTTATTCAACTGATAACATTTAAATAAAAAGCTTAAAGGCAAAATTAAGATGAGAGACTTTGATTGCAGAATGTTACAAAAAGAAAATTTACTTACAGTAGTATTCAAGTTACAGTAATCTGTTCAATGATAAGTAGTTAAATTATAATGGTAAATTTTGTACGTTACCAAATTTAACTTGCATTTGTAATCTTATACAAAGTGATCGTAAAGTCACATAACCCAAATTTTTCTGCTTTGTAGGAATGACAGTTAAATGTGTAAAAGATATTTTAATTACGGTAATTTTTTGCGTGACAGAATAGTGTACGGTATCACTGCTAGATCACACCTTCGGGCAACAGTGGACTTGACACCAACCGGTTTGTTTAATCCGAACGGCAATGTCTTTTACGCAAGAACAATGCGTCTTTATTGTTGTGAGTTACTGCGAATCGAAATCGTACGCCAAGTGTCAAGAAGTTTTTTAAATGCTTTTCCAGATGCTAATGTGCCAAACAAATCCACTATATGTCGTTAATTTAATCGTTTTCGGGATACAGAAAGTTCGTAAGCGTATCGGCCGTCAAAGTAGTTTAACTAACGACAATCTGCAGACAATAAATGAAACAATTCTTCGTTCTCCAAAAATGTCCCTTAGAAAACTTTTTAACCAGATTGGGCTATGTTACATAAGTGTTCAAAAGGCTATTAAACTTCTAAAATTACATCCGTACCGGATTAACGGAAGTCATCAGCTCCAAGAACCAGACAAGGAGAAACGAATGCAGTATTGTCGGTGTTTTAGAAGTTTCATTCGAAATGACAAATATGTTCTAGACAAGGTTTTTTCAGCGATGAAGCTTTTCATCTTAGCGGATATACTAACGGACAAAATTAAAGAATATGGTCTTTAGGGAACCCACATGTGTTCCATGAACAGCCATTACATTCGCAAAAAATTGGGGTGTGGTGTGGCGTATATCGTGGGAGAATTGTCAAGCCTATTTTTTTCGGAGACCATCACAGCTGAACGGTATCACAAAATAATAATGCAGTTTATAGCTTTGCTACATGCTGATGAACGTGATTGCTGGTTACAATTAAGACGGAGCAACTGCAAACACGGCGAACAGTAGTATGCAATATCTTCGATGACCGGATAATTTCTCGCGGGCTATGATCTCCTCGTTCATCGGACCTGAGTCCTCCCGATTTTTATTTGTGGAGCTTTTTGAAAAATAACGTGTACTCAAACAATCGCATATATTTGATGAACTTAAAACAAAATATTGAGGACTGTACATCAAATATCACTACTGCTACACTGCAAAAAGTCGCAAACAATGTAAGAAAACGCGGTGATGCATGCATTGAAAATCACGGTGGACATTTCCAGTACTTATTATAAACTTGTAATACTTTGTAAATGCTAATATTATTTTGTGAATTAATAAAGGCTTTGTAAAAAAAATTTGTTGTCATTTGGGTTGCGCGACTTTACGGTCACCAGTTAGAACTGTTATTGTTAAATTTTATAAAACATTTTCATACATCTAGTCAAAAAAATATATTTATTTAAAATATACAATAATTATTACCATTATCTGTTAAATTTGAATTTGTAATCATAATGGTAGGAAATGAAATATCAATATTTGTATTGGATTTAATGATTTTTTTTTTAAATAGCAAAGTTCATTAATGTAACTGGATTTAAAACCATGATTGCTTAATATAATTTTTTTTTACTCATTTTCTCTTGGTTTATGCTTAAACTATACACAAAAAGGCTGTATTAATTTGATAATTTTGTTTAAATTTGATAATTTTTTTAAATTTGATAATTAAAAATAAATTATCAAATTTTACAGTAAATTTTAAATTAAACATTACTTGTAAAGAAACCTTATCAAAATATTTATCCATGGTACTTAACTCTACGATGCTAGGTAACATCGATCTTTTTTTTTTTTTGTTTAGACTAAGAACTGATCTTAATATGTGCATATTTTGTTATTTTTATAAAACCGTTCACAAAAGAATTTACGAAGATTTTTGGCGGAATATCGGATCGGTATAAGTGTAGTAACAATACCAGTGCGGATAGCATCCACCGTATCAAAATAAATACATTTTTATTCTGATTGGCTTTTGATATATTACTTACATCACAATTTTATAAGGCGAAATATGAATATAAAAACAGTAATATTCAATTTTCATTGCAATAATTCGTTGAATAATCATTCGCTAAAAATCTGAAAATTCTCATTGAACTTGGAATTTGTAATCTTATATATTTAAATGTTTCTTATATCTTAATATAATCTTATATTAATTATTATATTTTTCACATATTTTTCAATTTTTATACGTAATTAAAACAAAATTCAATAGAAAATATTTATAGTTTTAATATTAAGAGTTTATATTAGTTTTAGAGTTATATATTAGTTTTATATATTAATTATTATATAATATTTAATTTTTAAGTACTGTACATAATAATTTTACATCGTTTCTGTAAAATAAAATCAAATAAAATGGTGGGAAAAGTTTTCAAATAATACAGTAATTTATTTTTTAAAAAAAGAAGAAAAAACGGCAACAGAAGTATAAAAAGGCCTTTTGTCGTAAGTTGAAATATTGCTTTGATTTATGCTAAAGTAGCTCCGTTGAGCGATTGGTAGTGATGTAGTTATTTTTTAAGAATAATGTTTTTTTTAGAAAAGATTCTACATTTATTAATATAAACACAAGGATTAGTAAGACATACTTAATTTTCTACTAAATAAGGGATCTACACGATTCATACTTATGGGGGGGCCAGAAATGATAGGACACCCCATTTTTGTATTCGTCCTAACGTTTTGAAGTAGCCCGTAAAAGAAGACATTATATTTCAGATGGAAATATACTTAGGCAAAATAATATTTAAAAAATAATAATGATGTTAAGAACGGCATTAAATTTATGAGATTTGCCAAGTATGGTAACTATTTCCCGTTGAAGTTTGGTAAACAGTTGAAATTTTTTCCCGACATTATTGTAAATGTTATTATGATTTTGTATAAATTACTGGTATATTAAATCGAATAATTTTACGTTAATTTCTACTTTATTATTATTGTAATTAACATATACTGTGTTATTTATAATCAATGAAAAAATAATTATTTAATAAACGTTCTAAAATCACATGTATATTAATAGATAACATAATTAAATTTAGCTCCTTTTAATTTGATATTTACAGCATTATGTTTTTTATTTATACAATGAACAAAAAATATTCCCGGAATTCTTGTAATAACAGAAATATAGACAATAGATGGACTCTTGTAAGTTACTCAAATGAAGTGTTATTTGGAAAAGTAAATAATCTTAGTTGCAGTAGTTATTTACTGGTATTATAACTGTTTATATTGTTTTATTTATATTATGTATATATCCATTTCTTCAAAATAAAAATAAAAATTTATTTTTATTCCATAATTATTAATTACCGTACAGGATCGCCTAATTCTTAACACTCGAATTCAACAACACTCTTTATCATTATTCGATTCATAACCCGGCTTCAAATCACGATTCAACGAAAGCGGAATTACTTTCGTTGAAAAAAAAAACAATTATAATTTACTACATCCGCGCTGATAACGGAAGAAGTATACAATTTTAAAAATCAAACAATTGCATATCATAAAATATTTTAGCTTAAATATTCACGAAATTTTAAGATTTTAAGAGACCTACCGTTTTAAATTAAATTCACCTGAAGATATCTGGCCACTAGTGAAACGTAATATTGTTAAGCAGATTATAGAAAATACCTTAAAATATCGTAGAAAGAATCCTAGACGCCATCATTTTTTTCTAAACTGGAAATAATACCTGAATACGTAGACATTTTTGTAACAAGAATATGTAGTGGATAATATTTTTATAATGTTGATGACAATGAATCAAATTCCACGGATGATGTACCAATTGATGATAAATATGCAAATTATTCTTTTTTTTTATGTCTAGAATGGCTAACAATTAAACCAATAAGTAGAATAAGGTACTAACAACTGTGACGGCATCGAATCTATTCCCCGCACTGACACAGTCAATCATTTCTCTCAGCTGTTAATGAACAACACGATAAGTTAATACACAGTGTCACACAAAGATAAGTAATCCAAGCACATAAATTCAACCCTGTTTCAACCTGCAACTAGAAATTCGCTAAATCTTTAACAGAATTGGAATATAGTCCTATCCCATTCATACCCGATGAATATCCCCGTCATTCCTTATGCAAAACCAATCAGATCACTAGAATCACTCAGCATAAAGTGGATTGCAGATCATAGAGATGCATTTCATCCTCCGCTCCGCCCCGTGCCATATTGTATACAAGCAGGTGATTAGGTATGTTAAGAAACCGAGACATATCAATTCTGAAATGAAAGAAGGCACACAAGAAGATAGAGAAAGGAAAACTAAGGATTGGAATTATAAAGCAAAAAATTTAAGAGGTACAGGTTAGTTTTAAATATTCTGAAATTAAAACATTAGCGTAGAGTAGAAAATAATTAAAAAATCTAATTATAACATACTACTTCAAACAACACAAAGACTATTTATATAAAAATATTATCAACGGAGTGAGTTTAAAAAAACAAATGATGTTGGAAACGATTATATAAGTATAGCATAATAAAACAGTAATTAATCCGGTGATTACGCATAATTACCGATGAATTTGACTAATCGCCTCTAACGTTGGAGAATTTAATAAATATATAGCAATTTATTAAATATACCGATCATTTTACATATTCTCCGTATTAACTTATTTTACATATTGAAATAACAACACGCCTATACGCAGTAATTACTGAATTTATTATTTAACTTAAATAATTAAAACATTATTATAAATTAAGTCGACCGAAGCGGTTAGCGAGCGTAGGTTATGTCTGGTTAGATTATAAGTCCGTATACTGACGAATCTTACGTATATCAACATAACCACCTTCTTTCTTTCTTTTTCCTGTTTAGCCTCCGGTAATTACCTTTCAGATAATACTTCAGAGGATGATATGTATGAGTGTAAATGAAGTGTACAGACTCAGTTCGACCATTCCTGAGATGTGTGGTTAATTGAAACCCAACCACCAAAGAACACCAGTATCCACGATCTAGTATCAATTCCGTGTAAAAATAACCGACTTTACTAGGACTTGAGAGCTGGAACTTTAGACTTACAAATCAGCTGATTTAGGAAGACGCATTCAATACTAGACCAACCCAGTGGGTTATATTATTTTATTTTTTGCCCTACACCCCCGAGCCGGACATCCAATTAAGTATACTCGACTCGGGGACGTGTCCTTTCCGGATATTTTAATTGCCTGCCTCTAATCTCCAACGTAACAACCAGGCCCGGCTATGCCGATCCCAGCTCCCCCGCCGGAGACCGGGTCTCGGTCTTTCCTTTTGCCAGCCTCAAACCGACGGCGCAGGAGCCGAAGCCGCCAAAGCGTTCCGGAAACCCACATCGCCGGCCGGGTATCGGTCTTTTCATTCATTCACACCTAACGGACCCCAGGACTCCCAGCTCCATCACGGGAACCCACACACCAGGGCATGTGAGCCCTCAGGAACGGGGCTGTCCGCCCAGCCCTACTATAAACTACACCCCTCAGTATCCCACTCGTCTTGCCTCATCTTCTTTTATTCTGATAACTGTTCTTGCAAATATTGCAAAATTATTCCAGTTTCCGGACATAGCCAACAGCCACTCCGAGAGCTGCTCCGGTCGGGTATGCATCTGTCCTGCATTTGTACGTTGTTCCTCCCATCGTCTGCACTCAAAAATAGTGTGTTCGGCATCGTCAACCGCATCGCAGTAACAACAGATTGGTGACTCTCTCCTGCCAAACCTATGCAGGTATTGTTCAAACGCACCATGTCCCGACATGAGTTGCGTTGTGTGGTAATCTAATTCATCGTGAGAGGGATCTAGCCAAGCACCCAGGTCCGGGATAATTCTTCTTGTCCATGCGGCCACTGCTGAACGTGCCCATGCCACCTTCCATTGTTCTCGTATAATAGAACTGGCCTCATCTTTGGCTACACCGGACGCCCTTAGTTTTCGTCCTTTAATCTGCAATTCTATCAGGGGCACCGAAGAAAGCACGCACAGTGCATCATACGATAACGTTCGGTACCCCAAAACTACCCCCATAAGCGACTTACCATGACTGCTAGTTAGTTTTCTTCTGTCGCGCTGGACATTAACCGCATCGGCCCATACCGGGGCGGCGTACAACAGAAACGACGTTATCACCGAGGTGATAAGTCGCCTCTTCGACGCACGTGGAATTCCTAATCGCGCAAAGAAACCTCGCATGACACGGATTGTTCTTTCCACTCTGTCGCAGATCATGGCCACATGACTGAAGTATTTGAGGTGTTTATCCAGTAACACCCCTAGATATTTAGCCCTTTCCACCTCGACAACTGCCTCTCCTCTCAGGCGCAGATTTAATTTTCTGAGTATCCTCCTACCATTTATATTATCTTATAATGTTAATTAACATAAACTTTTTATAAACCCAAGATGTTATGTTTGGTCATAAACTAACCAAACATAACCTACGCTCGTTAACTCATCTAATTAACGTTAAATATACAAATTACATAATTATTCTCCAAAATTGGAAGCGATTAATTAAATTCGCCGGTTATTATGCATAATCACCGGATTAATAAAATTTACCGTAACATACAGATGAAAACAAAAATTAGACAACTGAACTAGAAATTACAAAACGTAGGCGGACAAATGCCGGTTCGATGTAGGATTATACTTGTACAATTCTTTATGTCAATATCATAATTATACGACAATATCAAATCATACATCAATTTATTTTAATATTCATTAAAAAAAGGAATAAACCTAACTGATTCGAGTCAGTCTCTTAATTTTTATTTTTAATCTTCCCTAACAAGCAAATGCTCTTAATCCAGGGAAAATCACTACACAGTACGTTAACTTTATAGCCCTTTAAAAAAAAAAGAGAAGAGAAATAGCCAAAAAGATTTCATTTTATTTCCAATATAACAATATAAAACTTATTTTTTGAATATTAAATCTAACCGTAATTAAAACATGAACCCAAGCAAAATTGAGAGGCCGATTATTTTTTTCGTTTATCTTTCTTTATAATAATTATAATTTTTTTCATTATAAAGAATCTATTTAAAATAAGCTATTTGCTATATAAATTAATTCAAGCAGTTTACGAATAGGAAGGTAATAAAGACATCATTATACAAATAAAACAATAATTATCAAAACCGTAATACAGAATTTACGTAAGATAACGAATGTTTAACAGAATAACAACCCGACAGTTTTAATTAGCAACTAAAATAACATTTTGAAATTAATTTTCAGCTCGCTTACACAAAATTCAACGATCAACCCCCTTTACGAATACTCCTTAATATTAGCTTTCTTTTAAATAACATTTCCTGAGAAAGTAAACGACTAACTTGATCACAGCGTGTAGAAAATTTTACATTTTAATAACCATCAACGCCCACTTCTCTCTTTATTTATCACCCTCATCTGTTACTCTCAACATTTTTCTACAAAATAAACATTCCTTTTCACTGAATTATTAACTCGCTCAATATTGGATAATTCCAACAAAAAAAAAAACGAGAAAAACTTTGTACAAAGAGAATATTTTAAAGCTTAATTTTTATTCCGAACAAAATAAAACCTTATGAAAAAGTTTTTCCGTGAAATTAAATATCTTTATAACAGATACATGGAAAAATAACAAAATACTATTCATAATATTTATGTCATGCGTGTGTAGGATGTTTTAAAACTTCATAAAATGATAAATGATGAAAGTATTTTTAACTGTTCACAGATGATTCTTTAAAAACTTTTTTTATGCTACCATCAAACCCCCACGTAACTTCATTTGATAATCTTTTGACATTTCTGTTAGCAAAATATTACGAGTAAAATTCCTCATTTCAGAAAAATAACATTTTACAAACAAAAATAACGAATTTACAAACAGTTGTTTCAGTATTACAACGAACGGTGTAATTTTTTTTAAATATCTCATAAGCAAAAGCATTTTTTTACGTTACATCGATGATCAGGAATTGATCCTATTTTTTAAGTTCAATGTATTAAAAGTATGGCGGAGTAACACCGATAGTTAGTGCTAGTTTTCTCGAGCGAAAGACTATAATTCTGTAGTTCGAAGCTCAGCTGAATTGATAATATCGGATTTAAAGCTGATGCGGCTCCTTGAAATTTTCACCGGCCATCATCTTGCAGATGTTAATAACACATCTTGATCTTGTGACCGTTGATGTAACAAACTACAGGTACGCCCACTATATAAAAAAAGAACGCTATTACCTATGGCCCCACCGAATCAAGAAAGCGCCCTAGACATCCAGAATATTAAACCAATCAAATCAATCCGAATTGGTTCAAGTTCTTTTTGGGTTTCAGTACCTACCAGATAATATAGAAAATAACAAAAAATGAAAATTTATTCCAGACTGAAGAACAACTTCCATCCATCCGATATCAAGAGATACAACTATTTTCTTTCATTCTTAGGATCTAATATGGATGGTATGAATTGGTTTTACTTGAGATATATATTTATTTAAATATGAATGAGATATTTTTACAAATGGCCTACTCAACATTCTTTTATATATTAAAAAATATAAATATATATTATCTATATATATATATATTATCGGATCATATATATCTCCTCAAAAAAGCACATCTTACTCGAGAGAACACATTCTAACTTCAGTTGCTTGTACCATCAGAAAGTTTTTTTTTTTTTTTTGTTGTTTGTGGGCGAAAAACGCTTGGGCGTTATCATCGCCCGGTAGTTATTATTAAAAGGGTAATATAACTCCAAAATAATAAGCTATACAAGTTGTAAACGTAATATTAATCATATAATAAAAATTTACTAAAACAAGCGAAGAAGACAAAATAAAACCTAAAACTAATATCACAGACTAAGTTGATAAAGTATTAAAGATAAAATAATAGAATAAAGAAAGTATAAAACTTACCTAACTCTGGTGGGTTGTGCAAAAATCCCTACCCCGGATAGTAAAATTAAACACATAGAACTAAAAAATCAAATCGAAAATAAAGGTTAAAATTATTAAAAAACTCTCCTTACAGAAAAACATATATAAGTATATTAAATCCTTTGCAGTAACCCAGTACTATGCAAAAAGAGAAACATTCGCTCCAAAACCCTGCCATCATTGCCCAAGACATCACGAATGCTGCTGAGTATATTTAACTGACGACGCAACGCCGCATAACATACGCAGTCCACGAGAATATGGTGCACAGTCATGCGGCAGTTGCATCAGAAAGTTTTGCCTATTACCTACCACAATAATAAAAAAAATAACTTTTTGGAATTCAATTTAGATTTATGACCTAGACGTAACAAATTAAAATTAACATGAAATTAGATATTTAATATTACAATCACAAACCGATTAACAAAGATAAGAATTGAGATTTATACTGAAGAAAGATAAAAGCTGTGATCTTAGTCTATCAAAATACAACCTTACTTCCCCATTATTACTGGATATAGAATATTTCGGAAACATCGTTAATATGTGGGTTAACACAGCGGTGACGTATTCTTTCCTGTAGAATTTATTACCCGCCTTCAAATACTGCAAAACAGATTTTCCATTCGTGCAAGAAATGTTCAAATACAAAGTTCTTTAAGGAGATATGAGTGTTTCCGACTAGTTCCGAAACGTTCTGGTTTTAATTTATATATAAATTAAAACCAGATTTTATATATAGATTTAAATTAAAATTTTATACATAGATTTCAATTTTATATATATACAGAGCTCGATAGGCTATGTTAGTTTTCTACTAGTGCATACCAAGCTTTCTGAAGTGCTTTGGAAGAACTCCCCCAAAAAAAATTTCCTTAAAATAAATAATACCGTAATGTAGATTAACGAATTTAAATAATTAATTTCAATACAATTTATTACGAATAGTTATACGAGTTGATTAAAATGGACAGGAAACAATAAAAGAAGACAAGAAAGAAAGGACAAATGCATGACGGGTGTAATTAATAATAATAAAAAAAGAATAACACAGAAGATTTTTTTTATATTAAACTACTGAAGAGGATAAAAAAATTTGTAGTTCGTACGGGAATAACGGAGAAAGCGGAAGAAGTAAAAGTTTTACATTTTTATAAATATATACATAAAATAACAGAGGAAAGAAAGCAAATTACAAAATGTTAATAAAACGAAGAACCGAAAAGAGAAAGGGGTACGAAAATAAAGAAATAATAAACGAGGAATAATTGCCGGTAGGACCGAAAGGGAAAATCGTTTAGCGAATCATACAAAACTGAGGGAAAAATAGGAAGGGAAGTTAAAAACGTGGAACGAGAATAAATAATTTTGAAAAAAAAACCGCTGAAGCGACCACAGTTGTAATCGGATCTGGAGGCAATTAACAAGTTTTTTTTTTTTTTGCTTTAGTGAACGAATAGGTTTTTAAAGTGCACGAACGAACACATATTTACATGTGAAATCCAGAGATTCGCCACCAAAAGGTAGTTCAAATAATCAAAACCGATTTAACTTGTTTATAGAAAATAAATCTCCCAACACATAAATAAGTGATACGACGATGAGAATAATGTCAACAGCCTGTCTGAACTGTCGCAAAATCAAACCGTTACGTTATATAAATAAAAACTCTTCAGTGCAATAAATTTTTTTTTTTTAATTTCTTAAACAAAATAATCATAAATAGTTTGTTTGATAAACACAGTTTAAATCGAACAATATACGTAATTTTTTTTTTTAAATGTTCAAATCTTTTTTTTCATTAAGTTGTCAGTAAACAAATCGCATAGAAAGAAGCAACTTTTTTTTAAAATTAAATTGAAATTTGTAATTTAAAATTTAAACAAGTTGTAAACAAATTAGATTGACAAAAAAAAGGAAATAAAATAATAAAAATTAAGTATTACAAAAAAAAATCATGATAAAAAATAATGTGTTACAATTTTACAAAAAAAAAAAGAATTATGGAATATTATTAGTCGATTTAATAATTCAGTAAGTACGGTAGAACAACCAATATATTTGCTGAAGGTACCAGAGATTTGATTCCTAGCTTGGAATCAATAAAAACCACAATATCCATCCAGTATACACGCTAATTATAAACCGCAAGGAACGAATTGAAATTTTAAAACTTTTCACCAACTGATACAAACTTAGAAAATATACAATAATACAATTCTGATACCAACGGCAGGACTAAACAATTAGACAATATTAAATGAACTGAAAATAACAATCGAAAAACCCAAAATCGAATTACATATTAAAAAAAAAGGTTACATGACGAAACAGCAATACCTTCTATGAGTTACAGGTACCATACTATTTGCCGGCCTCCGTGGCGCAAGGCCGTCTCGGCCTTTCACTCGGAAGTCCCGGGTTTCAATCCCGGTCAGGCATGGCATTTTCACACACGCTACAAATCATTCATATCGTCCTGTAAAGCAATATTTAACTGTAGACCCAGAGGTTTAAAAAAAAAGGTACCTTAGTATTTATAGTCTGACGAGGAGCTGTTTTGCCTATGAACCTGTCCGGGATCTTTCGTTTTTTATCTGATGACTGTATAAAACGTTCAACTTGGAGCTGAGATGGTTATCAGATAAAGCCAGCTCTTCTAATTGTATGTAAAAATACAAAATAGCCATAACCCATATGTCAGGAAAAAACAGCGATGAAAAATCAATCAAAAAACGAACTTACATACATCGATAGTATACATTCTTAATGCATCAAAATGAGAAATAGCCTAAAAAAATATTAACAAAGTAATGAAACTTAACGAAATTAACTTACAACAATAACAATTTTGACATACGTGCTGGAAAAAAACAACAGCCACAAGCCACAGCATACTTACCTATAAAAAAATAAAAAATAAATTAGCGATTATGAAATATTTATTAAAAAAAAAAAGGTTTAAAGAGAAAATTAAAAAATTCACTAATTACAAAAAATAGTTTTAGGCTCCATAAATGTAAAAGCAAGTAATAATAAGAAAAAAGGATTACAAAACTACCTGTTATATTCACAAACATGCCCGATTGCTTTTTAGTTTTCAACGAAAATAAGGTAACCATTACAAGCTTCAATAAACACCCTAACGGCACCGGACGATTACTCTCTTATAATATAAAATACAAAAGATATTAAGCTATGAAAATTTTCATTCAATACAGTAGATTTTCCGCAGTTTAACTTAATAATTCTTGCGGAAAAAAGACAAAAAAAAATTATCCACTAAACATTCTCTATTTAGCAGTTATAAATATTTATAACTGTTAAGCAAATTGCACAGGAAATCTGAAGGAAGACTAACACTAATGAACTGAATATATGTTTATTAATTTAAGCAAATTAATGCAGAACATATTTGAAACGATGCTGTCCGAATTGTAGTAACAGGAAGAATTCTGAAATAAAAAATTTTATTCATCAAAACAGACTTGTAAAATATTATCTATATACTAATCATTAGAGTAACTCAAATTAAATAAAAAGGGAATTAATATAATAAGATTATAATTGCCGGCTGTAAATCACATTAATAATAAACTTAAGTGATTTGGAAAAAAACTTTTTCAAGTAATTTTCATACTTGAAAATTACGGTGGAAAATTAAGTGGAAAAATTAAATTAAATTAAATTACGGTGGAAAATTACTTGAAAATTAAGTGGAAAATACGGTGATTATGTCAAAAATCGGAATTTTTTCAAAGTTTTACCTTTTAGGGTCCAATTAGTTTATTTAAACCAATAAAACATGCCGGCCTCCGTGTGGTAGTATCTCGGCCTTTCACCCGGAGGTCTGGGGTTCAAATCCCTGTCAGGCATGGCATTTTTCATACACGCTACAAAACATTCATCTCATCCGCTGCGGAATGAATTGTTTGACTGCGGACCCGGAGGTAAAACAAAAAAAGTACACGTACGAATGTGTCGCACTACTGTTAGCCTTTTATCTCAAATTTGACAAAACTGATTTTCTTCAAATTTGGCTTAAATATTTCTATATATGGGGGCACTGATCTTATTAAATGTTAAAAATCGTTACGGAAGTGAGCGGGATATCGCGAAAAAGTCAACTTCGACTTTCTTCACCGGCACTTTAGAGAAAACTTTATTAAAGCAAATTTATTATAAAAACAGCAGCAATGCATATATAAAAAAATCCAAACAAAAGATTTTAAAAAATCAACCCCCATCTGATAAAAATGAAATTTTTTTTCGTTCTTTTGCTCTATCTTCCTTTGGTTTAAATATTTTATATTTTTTTTTAACATTTAACATTGTCTTAAGAAAAAAAAAAATTGGTTATCAAGAAAGTTTTTTAATCGTGTTACTACATTTTTGTTATTGTTTTATAAAAAACTGAATTTTTTTAATATAATAATAAAAATCAGAAATTTAATGTTTGAATTGCAAATTTGAATTTTCGGCTTCGCCGGAAAGATTTTGCGATGAAAAAGTTGTGTAAGGTATTGTATGTTGTGACCGGTGTATCCCCAAGTTTTTTTTTTAAACTACATAATTCGGAAGGATTTTAAATACCTAGAGCCTAAAATGTTTTCCTACAATGACAATAACTTTGGATAAAATGTGAAAAACTAATCGCATTAAAGATAAATATTTTTAAAAAATGAACATATTTTTTTATCAGAGTAGCATTAAAACTAGATCCATATTGACTAGTCCTACAACATAAATATCTAGAAATATCAAAACATAGTATTAATTTAAAAAGAAAGAAAAAAGAGCAGAAAATTAAAAAGATATTTGATGATATTTTTTAAATCTAGATGAGAAACCAAAGACATTTTTTCAAAAAAGAAACCCACATGCTTGACGTTCCAAATGCATTAATTATTATACTGTAGTTTTATTTATGCTGTAAAGACTTCCGCGTTATGGAATACATTATTGATGTACAAAGAATCTGTATAAATATCTGAATTTATATATTTAAAAATGAAATACAATATTTATCAAATTTAAACACAATTTATTTTTTATAATTATGCAAAATAAGTGTATTAATTCAAATATCAAGTCGTAAAATTTTAAAATGACCTTTCTAAAAATTACAAATTAAAAAAATACAGGAAAGTATTGCGGTTATGCCGATCAAGTCATACAAAATATATGCATAGCTTTTTCATTTTCAATTCAAACATTTAGTGTTTGATTTTTATCTTTATAAGAAAATAATTTCATCTTTTTTGTAAAACAATAACGAAAAAAACACTGAAAGGAATTTTATTATTATTTATTTTTCTTAAATTTCGGAGCCCAAGTATAACGGTCTTTTTTGATTGATTTTGATGATAAACAAATAAGATTTAAACATTAAAATTCCAAAATCTTAAATAAATCTTTTTTTTTTATTTTTGGAAGCTTCTTTATTATATAGAGAAAATTTAGTAAAAATCTGTTTATAAAGAAGTGATCTTTACAAAAAAAATTAAAGATAAATTTAAAAAAAAAATAGAAAAAATAAGATACAACTTTTATGAAAGTAATAAAAAAACTGCTTCTCATTTTGAGTCTACAATATAATATAGGTAGCAAAGCTACTTTGATTTTAATAGGCTCTTAAAGTCATGAAAAAAAATACAAAAAAAATTGATGTGGGCGCACATGACTTCCTTGTACGCCTATTAAATTACATATACACATTTTTAAAAAAAATGAAATGTACGTAAAATTATCTTTCATTAATAACTTATGATATTTTTTTATTTGATTTTATTCATTTATTATTATTATTATTATTATTATTATTATTATTGGATTATAATTTAACGTAAAACTGTTACAATTAGAGAAGTTAATAATTATTAATATATTTAAATTAAAAAAAGGGGCATGAAGTCTGATTCGAACCGATGTGCCTTCCACTTCTAAGATCCAAATATTTCATTAATAAAAATTTTATTTGGCTTAACTCGGAACCAATGAAAATAAGAACCACTTACGATATATCGTTGAAAAGCTCTCAATGAGGACTTATTACTGCACTTAAGAAAAAATCCAAAATAAATTTTTTTTTAATTTTTGTGTTTTGCGAGACGTTTTTGAGTTATGCGAGGTACGTCACGCCGAAACTTGTGAAAATGGATATTTCCATTGAAATCTGAAAACCGAAATTTTTGGCGATCACAATACTTCCTTTACTTCGTACCAGGAAGTAAAAATATTTATAAAAACCAAAATCAAAATATACATTTTTTTTAGAGAAGAATAAATTTAAAAAAAGTTTGTCTAAAAATATTAATTTATAAATTAAGTTGAACAAATTTGCTTCAGTAAAGTTTTCTCTAAATCGAATAACCCCTTCAATGAAGAAAAATAAGAAAATTTTCATACATAGACTAAAAGGTCTATATAGACATTTCTTGATATCTCTATATATAAAGTATAAATTTTCAACAAATTTTTGAAAAAATCTTTAAACCGAAGAGAAATAGATCAAAAAACATATTTCAAATTTAACAGATGCGGGTTGATATTAATTTTTTATTTGGATTACTTATAATGCATTGATTATTTATATTACTTGAAATTTTCTCTAAAATGCCACTGAAGAAAATCGAAATTGACTTTTTCGCGATATCCCTCCACTCTGTAAACGAATTTTTAAAAAAATAAATAAATATAATCAGTGACCTACATATAGAAATTTGAGCCAAATTTGAAGAAAATCGGTTAAATCAATCCTGAGTTATAATATGTCCTGTATACCTTGAGATATAGTGTCGCACTCCAAAAACAGTACAATACACATACGTACACACATCCATACACCACAAACATATTTTTGGTTAGATGAACTAGTGCATAAAACGTGAAAATTAGCAAAAAACAAAACGGGAAAGAAAAAAATTACGGCTGGAAAGCGAAAAAAAATTAAAACTATCTACGAACATGATTCACACGTCATAAATAATCATTTTTATACAATCAAAACATTTTTAGTTTCGTGCTATGAGACAGTTTTGAAAATCAGTTAGGATCATAAGAATAGAAATAAAGAGATATTAAGGTGAAATGAGATGAGTATCGTAAAACAAGCTTGTTATAAAATTTAGTTAGGGCAGAGTTTACAGCATTTAAAAGTAGTTAATTTCGAAAACAAGAAGGAGGTAAAAACTGTCAATTTTTAAAATGAAAGGAAAAAATAGAATATTTAAAAATGTTAACAGAAGGAAAAAATGTTTTAAATAAAAAATAAAAATACAGAATGTAAAAGAAAATAGAATAGAAGTAATTTTTTATTTTTTATTTTTAAAACGATAAAATGTTTTAACTTTTCAATGAAATTAATAATACGTTAAAATGTTTTTTTCCAAGTAATCCAATTATAAAGACGAATTGCACTTTCATTATCAATGGAAAAGTAAATATCATTAAAAAAAACCAACTGTACATTTTTTGATTTTTAAAGGTGACAGATTTCAATTTATTTTTAGTAATGCATAAAAAATATATGGTTTACACTCAATCAAAAACTTCTCTTTGATAATATAATTATGCTAGAGGATAATAATCACGACAAAAAAAGACGCAGGGTTTACAGTGATTTATTAACACCACCAAAAAGCCTATAATAAGGTTTTACATCATGCAAAAATAAATGTTTTTTGTGCTGTGATATGTTTCAGAAAATAATTAATTATGATATTTACAATTAATATAGAAAAATAATGAAAGTTATATAATTTTTTCGAATACTCTAAAAAAAATCTGATGTGGACACCACATGAATACCTTTTCGTCTATTAAATTGCATATACACATTTTTTTTTAAATGAACAGTACATAAAATTTTATTTCATTAATAACTTCTGATATTTTTTCATATTTATTGTTATTATTGAATCATTATTTATCGTAAAAATTTCTTTACAATCAGAGGTTAATAATTATTAATAAATCAATATATTTAAATTAAAAGAAAAATTAAAAAAAAAGGAAATGAGGTCTGATTCGAACCGATGGGCTTTCCCTTTAACATCCAAATATTTCAATAATTAAACTTTCATTTGGCTATAACTCTGGAAGTAATAAAAATAAGTACCACTTATATCGTTGAAAAGCTCTCAATGAGGGCTGATTACTGCAGTTAAGAAAAAGTACAAAGCCCAAATTTTTGGGAATTTTTGGCTTTTTTGACACTTTTGGTTATTTGATTGCAATCAAAAGGGGAGGTGTACAACTAGATGTTACAACAGTCCTAAATCCAAAATTTCAACATCCTACGGCTAATCGTTTTAAGTTATGCGAGATACATACGTATGTACAGACACGCCGACACTAGTCAAAATGGATTCAGGGATGGTCAAAACAGATATTTCTGTTGAAATTTGATAACTGAAATTCTTCGCGATCACAATACTTCCTTTACCTCGTACAAGGAAGTAAAAAAAGAACTGTAATTCATAACTCAGAAAAAGAACCACTAATCTATTCGGTAAAACTGATATAAAAATGATAATTCATTAAATTGTTGGAGGAAAAAAAGTACCTTATTGGATTTATATTTTAAACTGAAATATATCAGATCTAAATAATTAAAAAAAAAACTAAAGACAAAAATAGATCTACTTCAAAATGTAATCAAAAAATAAATAAAGGAATATATACAAAAGAAAAAGATGAAGAAAACGATATGAATTAAATTAACTGTATAAAAGAAATAAAGACTGCAAAATGGATGAATAAGAACGAAAAAATTAAACGCAGAAAGAAAATTCAAGAAGATAAAAAGGTGACAAAGAAGGAAGAGGGTCGGGACCGGCTGTTATGATACCATCTTAATAGTATACAATTCTCAAAGCAACTGCAGGTATTAATATTCCAAAGCAATGCATTCAACACAGCGTTTATAATTACGAGTATATTAAATCTCTGTAATTACTAGTACCTAAAATATACATACATATAAAAATAAATAAAAATTCTATTAATTTAGAATTAGAACTTAGTTTTTCATATAAAAATTGTTTTATAATATTCTTATAAAAACTTAAGTATTTCTTGCAGTATCAGTGAATCATATTAAAACTAATAAATCAAGTACATAGATAACTAATAAAGGAGTTAAACGCACGAATGTTACAGAAGTTATAATAACATTATTTTTATTTTTATTAAGATTCATTAATGTAAAGTTAAAAAAAAAATACTTTCCTGACATTAGACTGGTTTCATACATTTCAGAAGCATTTAATATGTCAATGTACTCGTTACATCCTACATCACTAATTTTTTTTATGAATTTTGTTTTTTCTTCCTTACTGGGAGATGGGAATAGTTATGGACCTTCTACTCTATCATTCTATAAAAAAAAATTCAACGTTATCTACGAAAACAACATCTTTACTATTTATACACTATTTATACTATTTGTACAAAAAAAATATCTTTATTTATAAATCTTATTTTATAGTGATAACAAAAAAAACTTAATTTTCCTCATTGCTATATGTATCATAAGAAAGAAATGATTTCTTAAGAAATGTTGAAATTAAAATTTCGATTACGGTTCTATTTACTCAAAATATTGGCCCATTAATGTTTTTAAAGAGAATAATTTCCACAAATAAACTTCCGAAGATGTTTAGAAGAAAAGTAGAGTAGAAGACTTTCAGTAGAGGTATTGACATTACCAGGTGTCAAAAAAATTACTTTGTTAAAATAAATAAAAGCTCATATTTAATAGTGAAATTATTTAATACTAAACAAACATTTCCAAATCAATATTTTTTAAACTAAATATGAGTTTTTATTACTGTTAGATAAATAATAAAATCAAAACTAATTTATCTAAATGAGTAAAGCAGTTTACATTGATATGTCGTACGTAAATAATTTTTTTATACATATTTTAATAAAATGAATGTTCATACCATAAGTAACAAGTTTAATTTAAATATAAGTTTTAATATAAAATGGCTAAGTTTTAAATTCAGAAATAAGAAACTGAAAAACTATATTAAAATATACACCTAACTGACTGCTGGCGAGAGGAGAATACTGCAACGATTACCTGATTTAAATAGATGAAAAAACTGGTATAGTGCATTGCTTCTCCAGAGGTTCCCCCAATGTGTGGTCAGCGGAGCCTACAAGGCCCCGTGTACAACACCAAAGAACTCCCCCAGTCGCTCCATGGAAATAAGGTAAATAAAAATTGAATGAAATTCAAGAATTACAAACAAAAAGTAGAATCGAAATGCGGAAACTAAAAATTAAATTCTTAACCTACTGTCAAAAACTTTGTCAATATCATGTAGATTGGAAAATAAATTGAGGTAGGTAAATTTCAAAGTTTTTAAATTGACAATGCACAGTTGTTTAGATATCTCTATACATTCCTTTACTATCTTTATTTTTCTGTTTTAGCCTCCGAAACCACCACAAGGTGGTTTCGGAGGCTAAAAGGAGGTTAAAAGGAGGTTTCGTTCGGAGGCTCTTCAGAGGATGATATGGATGAATGTAAATGAAGTGTATTCTTGTACAATCTCAGGTCGACCGTTCCTGAGATGTGTGGTTTATTGAAATCCAACCACCAAAGAACACCGGTATCCACGATATAATATTCAAATCGGTATAAAATTAACTGTTTTTACTAGGATTTGAACCTTAGAACTCTCGTTTTCAAAATCAGCTCATTTGCGATAACGAGTTCACTAGACCAACTGGTGGATTGGTCCTTTACTTTATACCCCCCTCTTCTTCTTCCCGAACGAACTACTATTTCTAAACATGTTTATAATAATTTTTTTATGAAAATTATAATCTCTTTACGACTACGATTTTTTTTTTTTTTTTTTACATTATCAACTATTCCGTTCCGTAATAATATACTATTTTCACTTATATACATTTTCTTACTCAATGAATCAACCATTTCTTTAAAAATGATTTTTCCCTGACTGAAATAACAACTATTTGAATAAATTATCTATAAACTGAAAAACAGCCTAAAAATAAATCTATAACCTGAATGAATGTTGTCAAAACTGGTCACATACGGTATGTAAAAGATTGGTTCTTCATTGATGCTTACTCTGTAGATTAGTTTGATAGATGTCTAAAGGATCGCTTTTTAAACCTTCAGTTTTCACTTCTTAAGAAGGATTAAAATTTACAGTCTCCATTAAGGTGAAAGAAATCCTGGTATTAGTTTCTATTTTTGCTTCTACCCAAATGTAATCTTAAATTAAATTATTGTTTTAACAATTCCCATATGCTTTTCGTAATTAATACGTTCACCTCCAAGGTTTACAGTATTCGTTAACATTCTTCCTTCTTCTTCTACTCCATCAAAAATCAGTAAATAAGAAATATTTTATAAGATTTTTTGTTTCACACACAAAAAAAAGACGTACAGTCGCATTTTAATAAAAAAAAAAGTTTAGTTTTGTTTAATTTTTAGGTTTTTACCGTAATTATAAAGCAAGTTATTCAGCTTCAAACTCGTCGGTAAAGATATAAAGCAGCAGCAAAGCCTTTAAAATTGTTTTACTACACATATTTACAATTTTCATCCTTTCCGTTGAATGTATTGTTGTAATGCTCAATGAAACAAGCGTGCTTGAATAGACTTAAGACAAAAACAAGAAAATATATTTCGTGGTAGGATTCATATATTCCTAGTTCTTCTGACTTCCTTATTTGTACAATTTCATTGCCATAAAACACTACAAGGCAGTGTGTGGGTGTGTGTTTTTTTCTATTCCTAAATCTATGTTTAATACTGTCAGATTTCTTTTCTGCAAACACAATGTTTACGCTTTTTTCATGTTTTTCTCTCATTTAAACAGAATTTACGCATAAATGAATTTTCAATTAAATAAATCTTAGTTTGTATCAATAATATTTGTTAACACCTATTCAAGATCCGAAGTTAAAATATTCAAACGTAAACGTAAAAAATAATAATGAAAACGGGTACGACAAGTAAAGACAGTTTGTGTAATAAGTGTACACTACGGAAGAGGTTAAAATGAAAGATGTGAATAAGGTGCTGGAAGAGAAAAATAAAGAAAGAAAAGTACTGTTAGGAAGGATATAATAAAAAGCAAAAAAATAAGACAGGAGAAAGAGCGAGAAAAGAAGACAAGAAGGTGTAGAGGATGCCACCATACATATCGAGCATCGATCACTGTCGGCTACGGATTACAACACTGATTGATAAGCCGCATCTCTCATTGCTCCAAAACCTTCCTTCTCCACCAAACACAACACCGTACCATTCTCCTTCCACTTCTAACAAGAGACCCAATCATTCACCCTTTCAGTCCTACCGCACCATCTTTCATCTGTTAGTCCACACAATACTCGTTCTGAATTTAATCATTATACAGATTTTATATATTTTCCCGTTTTAGCTATCGCTCATTTATCATAAACCCACACAAAAAAACCTACAATAAATTGTAGATTAAAGAAGAAAATATAATAAAATACAAAATTAATGAATACGTTAGGAAAATACAACAGGGAGATGAACTAATTAATTTCAATATCTTTCAATATTTTGTAATGAACAAAATTACACCCGAAGAGTTTTAAAGAAAAAATAAATAAGTAAATAAATACACGGAATTTATACTTTCATTTTCTTTACTTAAAACTAAAGTAAAATGTTAAAAATTCGCTTTACATATTGCTGACGTTCCTTTCAACCATGTCGTACAAATTAATGTGATCTTTTATGTGTATGGTTTTACCACCTAACAGTAATCTATTAATTTGATTACACTTAAAATAACTACCGAAATGTACAATTCAAAAAATAGTTAGTGGTGAAACAAAACAATATAAGAAAAACTGTGTAGACGTTTCAACACGTCCATAGTTCAATGAGTTAAACATCATTTTAATTTATCGCCTTTAAAATCTTTAGATAAAAAAAAAAGAGAAGAAAAGGACTTCCTCTTAGTTTCAAATTTACTTCATGCTACTCTTTATATATATATATATTTATACATTTTTAATTTGAAAGCTGAGATGTTCTGAACAAAGAAAACTACGCTGGAAGAGCGAAATTCTGATAATCCATCTTGCTTCGATTATTAATATTCATTGCGTCCTTTCACTTAACAACAGAACCATAATGTTATTTATAACGGTTTTAAAGTAAAACAGGTAAATCCTATCGCTTAAAAAACAATTTGACCTAAGCACTTCATTCATTCAAATCTCCTCCACAAAAAAACCGCAACATTAAAAGATCTAATTATATTTTTAATCGGGAAAAAGAAAGTAATAAAGAAAATATTTTAGACGAGAAGATAAAATACTCAAGTTTAATATAGTAATTAAAGGGGAAGAAAGTAACAGAGATAAAGTGATGTAAAGTTTTTTTTTAGTAACAAATGGGATGTACGACTATCCCCTTTCGCCTTACGGGCCCTTCCGCTAGCATCTACAAGTGTATATTAATTAATAATGCTGCAGTGCGTAAAACTTGTTATGTTCGGCATTGTAAAACAAAATTACAAAGCTGTGTTATAGAATAAAATATTTTTTCATTTGAAAATAAAATAGAATAAATAATATACATTATTATACAATTAATTTTAAACGAAAATTATTGAATTTAATGAAGTTGCCGTTTCTATCGTTAAAGGTGGTTTTATAGGGTTTTTTGAAAAATAAAAGCATTTAATTGTCGTTGAAAGAAGACACTTCAAAACAGAATAATTAAAATAGAATGAAACAGCACGAAACCGATTTAACTACCAAACAAATAAAGACACACCCATCAACAAAAAATAATATATATATATACACACACACACACATATCCTTTTTTATACGGATCCATCCAAATTGGGAGATATACTATAATGTGATGACTAAACTGACAAGTTTAGAACCCCAAAATGAAGGACGTTAGAAACCCAGTATTATATATATATATCATTTATTCAAAATATGTGAAAGTAAATTCTGTGTATATAATTAAAAATTAATTTTTTTAAAATAATTCAATAAGTAAATAAATTCAGACATGTTATTAATTAACATTTTATATTAATTGAATCAATCAATTCTTTAAAAATAAAAATTTGAAATGCTGCTGCTGAGAAAACAGTAAAAAAAAATCGACACCTAACAAAATAATAAATAAAATCAATATATATAATTTTACTGAATTTAAAAATACATGTCGAATTTTAATTAATAACGAAGATCTTTATTCAATTCTTTAGTGTTAATCAGGATAAGAATCCTTGAAAAATTTTCTAAATAATATTAACAATTTGTAAATCCTTAACGAGTTAGTTCAGCATTTACTGAACTACACGATCCTTATCACAAATGTTTTCCCTAAAATCTATTATTATTATTATTTAAATAAATACTTTATTCTCCCTTTCGATAATTTTTTTTTTATATAATTATTTTATCTTGGGAATGCCAAACAGCAAACGGCTGTTTGGTAGACTTTACCTGAGAAAATTGCAATAGCTTCTCATGATAAATATACCTAGAAATATTTTATAAGTCTTCTCTCTCAATACCATTCCCGTCATTTGTAATCTAAAAAAGTATCGTAATTTTCATCAGATATAACTTGTTCATTGCTTTAATTATTTAAAATCATTCGAATATACAAAATGTGTTGTGTAATTATTATTACTATTATTATGAAAAAACAAGGAATTCGTTTTATTAATGGTAAAAAGAATTGTCAGTATAGCAAATAAATCAGACAAATTAAGATTTTTGTAACCTGCAATAACGGTATTCTTGATGAATGCATCATGTAATCGGATAAATGCAGTGAATAAAACCAAAAAAATAGAAAAACCGACTATAGCCCTTGTATCACCTTCTTTTATCATGCAGTATACAGATCGACAGCATTACCCTCTAAGATAAACAATACGGTTTACAACTTATGCGATGACAGTCAGTGGGTATATGCAACATCCTCTCCACAAAAATAATACTTATCACCGTAAAATGTCAAATATATCAAGAATTTTTAGATATATTAAATTTTTAATAAAAACGTTACAATTGTTTACTGAAATTACATCCAAGGAGAAAATGAAAAAAAAACTCCATTACAGACAAGAATGTCGTTTCCCGGCATAATTTTGAAAAATATAAAGCCTATCAATCTGAATTACGGCCATAAACAAATCAACTAACGAGTTTTAATGGATTTTATGAGTGGTGCCCAACTTCCTGAAGACATAGATTAAGTTTACTTACCATACTTGAAGGAATATCACTGCAAAGGAGGATAAATGGTAAAATTATATCAGTTAATATTACATTAACTGACCAGTAAGTATTTTTAACAAAATCAGACTAACAATAAAGTGTAATCGAGACATCTCTATCCATAAAATTCCAAATCTAAGATCAGCAATATCTAGGTTCTTTAGATCGGATACAGCTTTGTACACTGTGATTCACAAAGAATGTAACAAACTTTTACGACTTATTCTACCAGTGAAAACAAAAAGAAAATTTATATAAACGTAGGTTCAGAAAACCTCGCTAGCTAGTGTTGGCTAGCTTAAGACTTCGCCATGATTTTGATTTCTGCGCCTTCCGGAAAATAAGCGGTACATTTTGATTAATTTTTAAAAATATTTAATTCTTTTGTTTTTTATATTGTAAATTTTGTATCGTTTAATACCTAGTTATACGTTTTGTTTTTAATTAAATTCGAAATTCTTACGTTTGTATTTAGTTTCTGTGGACCATATTCATACCCAATTCACACAGCATTAAATTATTTACGAGGTTTTTGAAACTTTTATTTCTTTATTACCCATTTAACAAAATTATTTTACGTCATACATAAAATAATATTTTTCGACCTAATCTTTTGTCTTTTACTCCAGATATCTAAAAAACTATATAAAAAAATACAGTTCTGGGATCTATTTATTTTTTTTCAATTTTTCAGGAGAGATTTCATATAAAATAGCTTAATTTACCCCTAAATTTGAGTTTCAAGAATTACAAACTGACTTAATTTTACTAAAGACGCAGAAATCAGCGCAAAATCTTTCCCCAGCCGAAATTCTTAACGAAGCATTTCGGAACCTATGTTTACACGAAATTTCTTAGTTATTTTCACCAGTAGAACATATCCTAAAAGTTTCTTACACTGGAGCACAAAAAAAATGTCATTAATAAAATGAATATATGCTAAAACTAACCATAATTACAGAAAATATTTACACATTTGATACGTTACTTAATAAACAATATGCAATTTAATAATAAGCATTATATACAGAATAAAAATTAGCGTACTTCACTTCTGTCAGATTATTTTAATTTATAACAACAATGAATCTATTTTAATTTTTAAAAAAAATTCATTTATTATTTTACAAAAAAGTGAATAATTAATACAACATTCTCAGAGTTTTTTTTTAAAGGGATGTAATATTATACTTTCATATATATTACAATTGCATATAATTAATTACATAAGTATAATTACAACTACGTTATAATTAAATTTATGAAATTATTTATTAATTAGTAATAAATCTATTATATTAAGACACAATAGGACAAAAAAAAAAATCACGTTACTGATTTTAAAAAAGAGCCAATAATTTATAAAATATTACAATTTAAAAAAATTAAAAATACAGTGCGTATTTAGTATCGGATTCGACCCACAACATTCGTTCCAATTTTTATTGATTTGAAAGAAATTGAGTGAAAGGTCTTCGACTTTACCACTTACCTCTCTCACTCTCTCTGTGTTTTAGCTAACCTTCTTCAAAATAATGCTGATCTCGGGAATCAGAAAGAGACAGAAGCTGAAAAAACCACTGACGCAGGCGGTAAGCATTTAACGACGTAGAATGAAGTTATTTCATTTTACAAAAATAAAAGTTAAATAAAACTTTAGTCATTAAAACTACATCTTAGAAAAGGAAACTGATAAATTCCACCGATCTATTCGTACTAGTATTCAACACAAAAATGAACAGAGTAATGCAGTTTTTATTTTTTTACATAAAATCGTCTATCATGTGAGTTTAAGCGTGAAAAATGGATAGATTATATAATGAATTCATTCATTGTATAACGGATGAATTATTTATTTCCAATTTAACACAAATATTACACATAGACCTATATGAAACATAATAACTGCAAAGAAGTATTCTGTGCGTAAGTATGAGTTACAGTACATTTAATTAAATTAACGTCAAGAATATAATATATATATATATATATATATATATATATATATATATATATATATATATATAAGAATAAATCTATTGCAGTGTATGCAACGAAATAAAAATTAATCACAACGAAATTCTAATGACTAATTGACCTTGTCCTAAAGATCATAAACGCAATGCGCACTCTCACTGGCTGGAAATTACTTATCTTAATGTTTTTAATACCATCCAACCAACCAGAATAAACAATATTAAGGTTTCTTTAAAAGGCGGCTACCCGCATATTGTAAGCCACTATTGGACATTATTTAACACAGATTCTAAATTATTCTTTACGATGAGGAGTAGCGCTTAAAACCAACACGTTTCAGAGAGGAATGGGCCAAAATCTCTGCACAACAGAATTGAATAAGGGGATAAACAAAAAAACCGAATTGAATGGCGTTCAATTTCAAAATATCAGTAAACAGTCTATATACACACACAAACACACATTACATACTTTCTCGCTTTAAATAGAGACCTTTTCAAATAAAATTTGTTTAAAATATGACAAAATAAATGGAATTATTTTTTTAAAATTGTTAATTTTTAGAACACCAGCAGAAGATATTGAGGGAAATTTCATAGCACTTACACGAATAATTATACAAAACATAATACCTATTCGTGCTCAAATTGTTTCAAAATAAGTCATTAGAGTACTGAACGTTAACTAAATATCAGGTGTATCAGGGAAAATAAAATGTAGTTTATTTTATTAATATTTTACAGTATATTTAAAAGTTAGCGCAACGGAATTTTATTTTAAACTAGCATCTCCTTCCCGACTTCGACCGCGCTATATGGATGCTTGCGTTTCCCGTCGCAGTCAATTTTTTATTTTTTTATTTTATTTTTTAGTCAAAAAACGGAAGCAGAAGGGGCCAGTCACTTCACACATACAGTAACAGTGGCAGTGGTTGTACCGGTTGAGCCACCCCACCGAACACCGCCGTCGCATCCCTTAAAAAAATTCGAAATTCAAAAAACCCGAGAAGGAATTTTAAAGAGTCTCTGAAGAGTACTTGCAAGTTCAAATTTAGTGAATATCTCTGTTTAGTAAATTTAGTATAGTCGGAAATGTGGAAAATTTGCAATACATTTTTTTTTTACCTTTCTTCACCTCTTTCACGGTCGAATTTCGAAAAATTTGGAAATTAGTTTTTTAGATATTCACATGAAAATTACACACACCAAAAATCAAGTTGATATTTTAATCAGTTCAAAGAAATTAAAAAAAAAATTTGTCAGTTTATTGATATTCCATTTTGATCATTTAAACTCTGGATTACAAAAACTCCTTTTTAATGTGCCGTTACACCATTAGAAAAACGAGTATATATGTTCATTAATTTATCTTTAATTGTTTTCACTGGGTATCGATTGTGAATCAGTCACATGTTATTTTAGTATAAACAATTTAAATTATTATACGATTTACTTTTCCCTTTACTGAATCAATCGGCATGTGTTATTAGAGTTTACAATATTTAAATAAACTAACTAGGTATCAATACAATAATGGAAAAAGTTAATAACTAAAACAAAAAATTTAGTATTGTTTCTTGTTTTTTTCTAAATAAAAAAATGCAATGCCAATTTTACAGTACAAGAGTTATTATGCATATTAGAATACCTTTCGAATGTATTTTTTAATAAAAACTAGGTACATAGGCCTACGCATATATAATACAACTTCGATTTTTACATTCATTCTTTTTTTTCTTCATATGTATAACGTGAATTTATGTCAATATGGTGTTACAATTCAGTAGTACTATTATTACGAGTTATTTTACATATTTATAGAAGTTTCTTCTAATACATTACAATGCGTTTTAATGTTTTCTGAATAATTCAACGTTATGAAGTCACATATTTATGCCTGTTTTGCATATTTCGCTAGTAAAACACAACACAAAAAAAAATATATGTATGCGTATATATATTTTCATAAAAATAAAAACAGACCGCTTTTTATATTACACTTATTTCCGTTGAAAATGGTAATAAATGAAACAACAAGCGTTTTTTTTTTTTAATTGAAAGTACAATACTTATTAAATTTAGATTCCTTAACACTGTCTTTCAAACTGTTTTTTTTTTTTTTTACTCTAAAATCCATAAATAACTTTTCAAACAAATAAAAAAAATGACTCCCGGGTAATCCCACACTGGTTTCATAGTCAAGAATTTACTTCTAACCACCTATTTCGAATGTGTCAAAAAGAAAACTTCAGTATAATTACCAAAAAGTTCTTTCAGTACACCATCTCCAGCAACCCTTTATTAGAATAAATTTCCTCTTAGCGTTAAAGAGTACAACACAATTTTCTCACTCGTATGGGACCTGTTTCTGTCACAAACTATGCGGTTACCACTGACAGTATACTAAGTGTATTTACATGCGAGTGTGCGCTCGAGTCAGCGGCGAGGAGGAGGAGTTTGTCCAAAACGTACTATCTCATGATTTTACATTATTCTTCACAAATAGACAGATCAGGTAACACCAAAATAAACAAAAACAGAAAATTTTGGGTTTATCTAAAACTATAAAACCTACATGAACAAAAACAAAGCAGACTATAATAATTTATAAATATAGATACGTGGACATACCTACATCAGAGTATGGATTTCAAAAATAAAAAAATGATATATTTTAATGAACAATAAATGAATTCCCAATTAAAAACTTTTTAATAATTGGAAATATTCTGGTCTGAAAAAGCTATATCGTAACAAAATTAATGAAATTGAAGTAGGGTGGACTCGAATCGCTCACTATGGCAACATTTTAGCACACTATTACTCGGCCAATTAGAGAGAAAGAGGAGTTATAACTGCGAAGAAAGATATATATATATATGTATATATTTATTTTAAATGCATATATTTCGAACAAAAATATAAAAAAAAATCAGACGAATTTAGCTTCTCATAATGCGACTGAAATACTGATGAGATATCGATAGTTCACTACCACCGATCAATCAAAAACTTATACCAAATCTATCGTGTACTCGCCGATTTAGTAAAAAGAATGAAAAGTAACTTAACCGATAAAACTCCAACTTTTTCTATAAAACAAAACATTTCAAAAGTGAATTCACTAAAGCACCAATCTAATGAAATATAATTTGAAAGATAAAAAGGAAACTACATTTTATTAATTAAATTTTCAATTACGAAAAGGATAAACAAAATACAAGCTGCTTTCCATTGAAAAATACCTCCTTTAGTTTAAATCCAACAGAACAGATAGGTAAACCAGACTAAAAAGCGACAGCTAGGAGCCAAAGTAAAACCAAATCAATTAATTAAAACCATTAGCAAGCTTTTCATTCTTTTTAAGAAACAATTTTGAGTGAATAGTAATGATATTCTTAAAAGAAAGATAAAACCAAATTATTTTCTTTAGAAATAGTTAACGAATCTTTTTTTTTATTTTTATAAATCTCCCATTAACACGTGAAATATTAATTCATTTCAAAATAATTTGATTAACAAAATCCTTTTAATTCTTAAAGAGAGATTTAACTAAATATTTCAGAAAAATAAAATAAATAATAACACAGCATCGTAAGTTTGAAATTCGTATAACATAAAATAATTTTTAAAAGAAAACTCGGAATGATTCTGAAATAAATACGGACGGACATCTCCAGAAAACTTTATACAAACACAATTTAGCTTTTTTTTTCTTTTTTTTTACAAAATTTCATTTCCTTGAAACTTAATCAACAAATACTCCACTAATTGTTATGAGCAGTTAAACTAAACTAGAAAAAGGAAGGCGATATAAATTATCTCTCAACAACAAAAAAACTTCAAAATTAAATATGAAACTTTTTTACTCCTTAATAACTTAAGTTGATTTTCACCAAACTTAAGCTGAACACACAATGTAGAAGAAGTTAATCTAATCAAGTAAACTTTGGTGGATGTTGAACTTTAAGTAAAGTTCTTCCGGTGAACAATCTACGGTAAGTCATCTACCGGTTTAACATCATCAGATAGTTGCCGTTGGTGAAATAAATAAGAGAATGACATTGCTGATAGTATAGCCGACTGAAAATTAAAGTAATAAATAAAACGCTAGAAGAAAAACAACCGTAAAAGTTAAATATTAATGTTCAAAAAACTAATACTAAGTTTATGTTGATTAAAAGACTTGTACTGCACATTTCATTTCAACGTAAACTTTCCGACGTTTTCAAATATTAATAATGAAACTTAGTGGATATTAAAAACTAATTATATACTAACAAAAACAGAACTACGTTAAACACTGATGTTTAATACTTCAAAATAATGACTGTACTTTATAGCTGTAACTAAATTTGTCTTTATTTTTATCCCCTCCTAAGATAACTGAGCTGAATAAGATTTAATACCTAAACTTGCAAAAACCGAAAAATAATTCAGAACAACGACGAACCAAACTTATTTTGAATCTATATTTAAAACAAAATATATGATCACAATTCCAACAACCAAATAATAACAAATATTATTAAAGAGAACAAATCAACGGATTGTTTATTCGGGGAAAATATTACATATTATATTCTAAAACATTGATGAATATCACAAAATGCGAAATTTGATTCTGCAACGAACTAAACAAATTTTAATATATGAACACTTACTCATAACAATTACCAAACTGAGTTTTATTATGTATATGCACTTTTTTTTATACTACTATAGTCTGTTTCTGTTAAAATTCGATTTTGTAATTAATAAATGAAGTTAATCCGAATTATTATTTCAATGAACGTATATTAAAGGAATTATATATGAATAAATCTGGCCATAATCAAAAAGTTAATTTAAATTTTAAAAAAAAACCAATTTAAACAGTTATGAATATAATATTCTGTAAGTTGTACACGAAAACTTTTCAATTTATAGGCACTTAAAAAATGATAAGGGTTATCTTCGTGGACGACTTACAAGGCCAAATTTATATTGAAAAATGCGTAATAATACACATTTGCTAGATTAAAACATCTGGTTCATTGGAATAATCTTTTTTGAATTTAGAACCAACAGATTTAGAATCAATAAAATTATAAAGTAGATGAAAAAAAAGTACATGATTACATCGTTGTAAATGAACGAATAAAAAGTAAAATAATAATTAGCTTACGCCAACCACAGTAATTAAAGGATAAACATATATTACAACTTATTAATAATAATTTATCGAAATCGAAATATTGTAATACATAAAAGAAAAGTATATTTCGATTAAAGGTATTTTTCGAAAAATTCTAATAAAACACAAGTATGCATTGCAAATTCAATTTTTATGGTACGAAAAAACCATCAATAAAATGAGCAATAATTAAACCGCATTCTTAATGTCTATATTGTAAATTAAATTCGGTTACACTTAGATATCGATATAACCAATCTAAAACATCAACTATTGTTTCTCTTTCAATCGTTGTTACTTGTTTTGGACGGATCCGATCGGATTTAAAGTACTCCCTTAACTTTTCCATGAGACTGTAAAAACTTTTCTTTTAAGAAAGAAGAGTAGTGTAGGTTGAACAGTTTTTTCCAATTCAAACAAACCCCATATAACATTCGTACCGATTTAACACAATACTGAAAAGCTTCCAAAGAAAGAAGGAAGAGTTTTCCAATTTGAATGCCTATCGGGATTTAGCGTCCTTTAAAAAGAAATCTGCGAAATGTAACGGGTTCAATCATGGTTTTTTCGCTATGTTAACTCAGCAAAATATACATTTCCTATTCCAAAAAAAGAAAAAAAAAATTATATAACAAGGATAAAGGAAGGCTTCAATAAAACACTCGTATATCTATATACGTTTTTCTTTTTATCAGAACAACTCTTAAAACAGCAGTATTTCTAGTCAACTTTACAACCAACGAGAAAATTGCCAAATCCTCATACCGCGGTTTCCTTTTACTTTTATAAATCAAATTTACTTTTTGTAGTAGTATTTAATAAAAGCGCACGCGTTTTCACACTAATCCGTTTATGAAAAGGGATCCGTTTGTGTAGAGTTGGGTAGGACGAATTATTTATTTTATTTACTACCTATTGCTTAGTTGCTAATCTTTGAATGATTAAAAACAAAAAATTATAATTGTAAAATTACTTACGCGGATCGGGCCTAATGCAAATTTACAAATACTCGCACGAAACATATTATAATGGATTATATACATTATAATGATAAAATGTCAACTTTACAAAAAAAAAAAAATTCAGCTGAAACTAAATATAAATTAAGATAGCTTCGCGTAGGCTATTTTTAAAAAATTTTACGGATATCTAAATAAATAACTGAAAGAACATTTATTCGACTTATTTTTGGCTCTGACAGGCAACAAAATGCAAATAACCGCTTATTATTAGATATAATCCAAATACGTAAAATATAATAATTCATTTAATGAAACACTTATTTTCAAAATTTTCTAAAAAAATTTTCAAAGATTAACGTTAATATATTTTTTTTAAATAAGATAAATTTTGCAGATGCGTATCTTCGTTTTTTTTTTTTAAATAGATATTATGTTGGGATGAACCTTTTCAACAAAAAATATCAATGATAGACTGAACAGTTTGAGTATAATATCTTAGTAGATTAAAGACTTTAAATTTTGCCGTAAATTTTTTTAACAAAATCCTCATTATATGAGCCAACAAAAAAATTAGCCCAAAGGGATTTTTTTTGTTATTACTGAATAATTATTTATTGTAAAACTTTTTTTTTACAAACACGGGTTAATAATTGAAAAAGAAAAACTGAAAAACGGTAAGTCTGATTCGAACCGATTTCTCGTTATAAGATCCAAATATTTCATTAATTAAAATTTCATTTGGCTATAACTCTGGAACCAATGAAAATAAGTTACCACTTATCGTTGAAAAGTTCTCAATGACGGCTTATTACCGCAGTTAAGAAAAAGGCCAAAATCCAATTTTTTTGGATCTTGGCTTTTTTTGGACATTTTTGGTTCAATCGATTGTAATCAAACAGGAAGATTTTAGTAATTTTAGTTATTTAGTTATTCAAGATATATACGTATGTATATAGAGACGTCACGCTGAAGCTAGTCAAAATGGATTCAGGGATGATCAAAATGGATATTTCCGTTGTAATCTGATAACCGAAATTTTTCGCGATCACCATGCTTTTATTTTACTTCGTACAAGGAGATAAAAATGATCTTACAATTAAGTTTTTTTATAATTAGTCAAAATAATATAAAACTATACCTACTATTTTGCGATATTTTTTATAATTTATTTTTCAACACGAAAAGACCTTATAAGGTACTTATAAGACACGATATTTAATTTTCAGCCTGAATATTTTCATAATTTCTACTTAAAAATATAAAAGATAGGAAAAAATATATGCACGTAAATAAAAGCGTACGAGTGAGAATGAGTTAAATTAATATCACTGAAGAATAAAATTGCCGATAATACAAGTCATTAAATTCACATGAATCAAACCATGTTCGTACCAACGTTAGACTCTAGTTCATAAACCGCTTATTTTACGCTTACAAACCGTTTTGTAATTTCCTAACCTCTCATTTTTACCACCTAATGTATTACCAATTAGTAGATATTTAAAACCGTTAAATAATAATCTCTGAATATTATCTAAAAAACGGTGTAATATTTTTAAACGAATATGAATAAGTTTTATTGCCGATCACAACTAACGACACAAAATAATTATGAATTTTTAACAATTTTCGCTGTTTAATGGAAGGTATGGAAGGAATTTCGGATTTTCTGTAGCTTAATATAACGTTCAAACATTGACTATCAAAATAATAATGTACAATCAGGAGGTGGTTGTTACATTCTCTTGTAACAAGAATGGAAGCATATACATAAAACATTTCTATTTTCTGAAGAATCCTACGGTAAAATGTTCATCGTCATAATTTGTGAAATCTGTAACGAAATGTGAAATATAATATCGGTTTTACGAAGGGAGATATGAACAAGCGCATAATAAGAGTTAGCAGGGAAAGACAAGCTTAATCAATGAGTCGATTATAATTATCAAAGACGATCTATCTATAGTAACTTTTGTGTATTTTACGCTAAAAACGGTTGTGTTGTGTAAAAGAGTTATTTAATAATAAATACTTGTATTTTTAATAAAACCTTTACGTTTTATTTTATTATAATGTCGATTTAATTTGTACAAGGAGATGACAGGATTTGGAAATGTGCAAACAACAATCTGAACATATCAATAAATTAAAAAGCTGAATGTAAAAATAAAATATTAATGAGGACAAAATTTCTATTGCAATGTTTAATTAATTTTTATTACGCCTGTATGTTAGGTGTCAAGTAAAGTTTGTAAGTGACCGAACAAGATATAACTTAGACCCGAAGTTGACAGTCATTCTCATAACAAGTATCCCATGCCAGGTTTACTAAAGAAAATGAGTGATATAATTTACCGTTGTCTTCCTCACAGAGTTGAATCCACCGAAATTCTGGAGACATTCTGCCCATGTAACACCTGCATTCTGATCTGCAAAGGAACTGACTGTACAGTTAACACTATTACTCACAGAGAAATGAACTCTCCAACGTTGTTTCATTCAATACAGTTACTTCATATGTCAAGATATGACTAGCACGAGTAGTAAGAAATAAATTAATGTACTTTTTCATACATTTTTTTTATTTATTTTTAACCCTTAATACTCATTAAAACGAATAATAAATATTTTGAAGACTAGTTTTTTTTATTATTACATAAAACAATATATGGAAATCTTAAGGAAAAATTTTGACAATCTTTTTCTCAATTTTTGTTAAAACCTGTATACCAAATTGAATTATTTTTTTTATTTTACAATTCTAATTTAATATTTATTTTTATATAAATGACTGTGTCGTAAAAATGTAATGAAATTTGTCTTATATCTAATCCTCTTCTCTTGAGAAAAGTCCACCTTCGTGTTTTAACAACAACCAACATGCGTATTTTCTGTAGTTCTTAAATAATAAAAATCTAATATTTGTAAGCTACTAAGGTCGATTTTCCGTATAGTTAGTACACGTGAAAAAAATATGAAATTAGGGAAAAAATATCAATCATTCGACAAAAGCAAGAGGATAATTATAAAATATACAAAAAATGACGTATCTTTGCAAATAAATAGTAGTTGGAAAGTGAGTGAGTGAGTGTGTGTGTGTGTGTGTGTGAGAGAGAGAGAGGGAGAGAAAGAATAAATGAAATGAGGAATCAAATTTACATATTACTGGTAATTTACTTATTTTAATTAGATATCAAATAATGTAGTTAAAGGCAAAACATTCAATACGCGATTTAATGGATCATTGACGTACTGGGAGGATAATGTACCCACAAAGGTATTATTAAATCCTTTGTGAATAAACAGGGCACAATTGCAGGCGAACATCTGTTAACAATAATACGCTAACATATATATGCCGAAATCAAGCTAATGAGTCATTATCTTAATTCCATTAACTCATAATACATAATGGAAAATGCCTGGTATATTCCAGTAATAACGGATTTAGAGTACACAGCGGAGGTGGAGGAGATGAAAAAAGAGATGGGAACAAACTGATACAGGATCGATACAATCCGCATGAGCACGCACACGCACACACAAAATGAAAGAAGTAAATATGTATTAACTATAGAACATATTTATTTATACGTAACAAGAGATAAATATTGATAATTAAACACGACTGCTAGAAAAAAAAAACCATTACTGACAAATATTGCTGTTTAATATAGGATAATTGAGAGCGTGTAGGTGACAATTTTGTATGCATATATTTTATTCAAATTTTTTTAATCTATATATATACACACACACATACACTTCTTTATATAGCCTATGACACTCCTGGTAACGTAAGGATTCCAACGCGTGGTCATTCATCTAAATCGGTTCAGCCGTTGAGCTGTTACGGTGGAACAAATATGCATACACCCTAAATACTTACACTCCTTTCTGAGCAATCGTGTAAAAAATAACGAGATTCTGTTTTGTATTAGAATTTTTATATTCCCAATGCAATTTTTGCGGCCTAGGTGGGGACGTATAAATTTTTTTGTTGCCTTTCTGAGTTTCTGGTGGTTTAAATCAAAACCAAACACTTATTTCATTGCAGGGCCATTTATTACTAGTACAATAATTACAAGTAGTATAGATGTGATCCCAAATATGTATTATTTATATAGCAGCGCCACCAATCTTAGGTATAATTTAACCTCTAGGTTTCTTAATAAGCCAAAGAAATTCTTGGTGAAGCTTTGCTGTGGTGTGTTGCCAGATTTTTATCTATAAACTGAAGACAAGTTCGACAAAACGGGATTACATCCTTCCCACTAAAAACTTAATAAAAAGTACAAAGTGTACTTTTCCTTCTGAAACACATTCAAAAGGAATGTATTTCAGGAGTTCGTACCAAGAACTTGTGAATTTTCCGGTTGGGTTTCAGTGCTGAGGAATGATAAAGTTCCTTCACTACTTCAAACTGCCAGATTCTTATTGGCTCTAATTGCTTAATATAAAAAAAGATAAAAAAAAAAAAAAAAACATTAATTTAATGCGTTCTAAAATTTTGTATTACAAGGTCTAAATCTGAGTAAAATTGGAGAGACTATTCAGCTAGAATAACCAGGTTTAACATCATTGATTCGACTGTGACTTTTTTTGCGAAATTTTCAAAATAACTCCGAAAACGTTCCTATTACTTTCTCGCCAGTGAACCTCAATTAACTTACTCATAAAATTAAGGGATCGCTGCGCCTACTAAAGAGGGTCGTGTCTCAAATTAGTACACGTTCGTGAGAGTTTTACAATACTTTTAAAAAAAAACCTGTTTATAGCTTCTCAGATCACAAGTTTTATTTTTATTTAAGTATTGTGTTTATCAAGTTCACTTTCATTTAAAAAAATATTTTGACCTCGCTACGTGAACTGGATTGGATATTGATTCAAATTTTTACTTTTATTTCGATCCAAGTTATGCCCGAAAAATAGTTTATAATTTTTTTGATCAAAAAAGTAAAACCTTATGGAACGTTAAGTTCCAAATGGTCTGGCTTAGAGTGTATTATTTTACATTTACTTTTCACCTGCCGGTGTAAACGATGGTCTATTATAATTGTTTTTTCTTAGCCGATACAGTTTTGGTAGATAAACAGCTTAGCTAAGGGTACCTTCTCCCAATTTTAGTTGCAGGTTACTAGAATTTCTACAGTTAAACAAAAAAAACTGTCTTAATATTTTTTGGTTTTTTAACATTATTTTTCGTTAAGAGGAATTTCTTAAGTGTAAAAAGAGTTTTTTTTGAGGAAGAAGACTAAACCTAACGGGACGTTACACGATTAGGCAAATGGTAATGAAAATCTCGCCGACGTTTCTATAACTTTTGAACAGTTTTTGACAAAGTTTTTTCAGTTGTTGGCCATACATCAAATAGTAAAATTTCGATCAGGACGGATCATATGGATGGATAAATATGAATTTATTAATAAATAAAAAAATATAGTAAATAAAATTTTTCGTAAGCTACTTTTTTTCTGGAAGGAGATTACTAAACGTAGAAGGTAGTAGTACAAGAATGATTTTTGAATCGTACCAGACAGAATATGAATAAAAATGCTCATAAATGGAAGTAATATTAGAATATTATAGAGTACTCTAGTCTAAGAAAGCGATATTGGTTTTAAAAAAATAATTTTAAAATCATTCTGGTCAACTTTTCTTAAAAAACTTAAAGCAAAATTTTACAACTGATTTCACTATGAATAAACTATAGAATTCTGCAAAGCAATAAAAATAAACGAGTAGTCATTAGATATCAGAACTAAGCGTAAAAAGATACCTGAAATCTCCTGTTAATTCTATTATGAAATTCTTATTTTTATTAAGATCTCGGACAAGCTACATGCCTCTTAACGATGAAGATGAAATGGATGGAATATTGGTGAAAAAATCCAAAAACCTGCCAGGGATCAAATTCGAGACGCTGATCTAGAAGCCTAAAATGCTAACCACCATACCAATTGGGATAAAAAATCATTCAATTCACGATAAAATAACATAAAACCGATGTACCATGAAAATCCATCGTAAAAAAAAAAAAATAAAAGAATGAAATCAAGTTGCAATAATCTCACTACTGTAATATAATACTACTGCTATAACAATCACTAGATACTTCCTTCAGTCCAATTCTCTCTCTCTCTGTCTCTCTCTCTCTGTACTCTCTCATTCTTGCTGTTACAAACCGTCCCTCCGTAATAACAGAACTACAAATCCCCAATCGACAGTAAAATCAATTGAAGAAACACTTCTTTCATATCATACAGTTAACTAGAAACTGTAATACGAGTATCTAATCTAAAATACAGAACTTTGTTTCAGAAGATATATATATATATATATATATGTGTGTGTGTAGCAAACTATAACAAACAACAAAGTTGTTACAACATGGCATTGCGTCATTGTAGTAATGAATTAACGTAGTCTAGTACTTCTGCTGCTGCTACAACTCATAAATTTTTACAATAAACGACTAGTACAATTTCATCCAACTTCACAAACATTCCCACAAAAATATTAACGGAAACGTTATCAAAAATGCATGAAAAAATAATAATTTCCTTACAAGAATTGAAATTCAAAAAAATTTGATGTGAACAACACATGACTTCCTTGTACTCCTATTAAATTACATATACACATTTTTTTTAAATGAAAAGTACATAAAATGTTTTTCATTAGCAACTTCAAATATTGTTGTTTCTTTTTGTTTTTAGTAGTTATTATTGAAATAATATTTATCGTAAACATATTTTACAATCAGAGGTTAATAAATCAAAATATTTAAATTAAAAAAAAAAGTTAAAAAAGAGGAGATGAAGTCGGATATGAACAGATGTTAATTAATTAAACTTTTATTCGGCTATAGCTCTGGAACCAATGAAAATAAGTAACACTTATGATATATCGTAAAAAATCTCTCAATGAGAGCTTATTACTGCAGTGAACAAAAAGTTCAAAATACAAATGTCTTGGATTTTGGGCTTTTTTGGACACTTCTAGTCCAGTCAATTCCAACGAAAAGGAGTGAGAGTGAAGCACTAGGTGTTACAACAGTCCTAAATCAAAAATTTCAACATCCTACGGCTAATCGTTTTTTAATTATGCACGATACATACGTACGTATGTTCAGACGTCACGCTGAAACTAGTCAAAATGGATTCGGGAATGATAAAAAAAAATGGATATTTCCGTTAAAGTATGAAAATCGAAATTTTTCGCGATCACAATACTTCCTTTACTTCGTATAAGGAAGTAAAAATAATAATGTGATAATTAAAAAGAAAAAATTCATGAAATTATTAACAGGGGCGTAATTTATAACACAAAATAAAAATTTAACAATATATAATGAAGTGAAGCAAACATATTGACTTGACAAACTATGACAGAAATTGCGTGCGGTTTGATTCCAGTTTTCATAAATTTCATTGATTTCCAGCTTTATTTCATAAAACTAATATTAGCTATGAATTATATATGGTGTCAGGAGTTAATCAAACCGTTAAAAGGAGGTGACAAGCAAAAAAAAAACCTTTTTCCTTTTTTGACTTTCTAGACTCTTTTACTAATTAAATTAGTACAATCCCATTACATTAGAATGCTAAAATAGTGTTAAGTTTTTGGGCAATTTCATTCAGGGATGCGGGAGACGCCTAAATTTTCTTGATTTTTAGCGGTTTTTTCAATTAATGTCATCATACTGGATTAACCGATCTATATGAGATTTTGTACGATGGTTTCTGAATATGGGTTATTAACGCTATTAATTTTGGGTACAATCAATTAGGAGGATAGGAGATATCGTCACCACAGATCCAGTATATCGAAATTTTAACAAAGAATAGAATCATTTTTTTCACAATAATTTAGCAGCATACTTAAAGTAATTATAATTTTCCTGCTAAGTAATAGTCTGTCAAGGGCAAAGCCCTAGGGAGCCAGAGCTGCATAAACTTCCGAAACTTAGACCGTTTAACTTTCGGGGAAGAAAGTCTTCGCCGGCATTTTTTTCTGTAATGACTGAATTGTGTAGGCTTTCATAAAACACTATCAAAAGATATAGAAGGCCGAGAAGCTTAAAATTTAAGTCCCCATAGGCGAATTTAAGCATATTTATTACGTTTTGATTTATTTCATATATATAATAAATACATTTTTCCTTTATGAATAATTAAATCACCGCAGAAGTTTACAGGACCCCCTGATGAAAAGCCGAAAAGCTACCACAACGCCACAGAGATCAGAAAATTTAATTTATTTTTCATAAATAAATATTATTTTACGGAGAAATATTATTTCCATTGGGACCATACATTGGAAAAAATAGTAGTTTCATGTTTTTTTCAATTCTATTTCCGTTAATTTCTGAATCCTCAAATTACTGTACTGTTGGTTTCGTTTTTTAGTGTAGAAAAATTTAATAATAAACGTTTATATCAGAACTCTCATTATTTAGTAGGCTTATTTTCTTTCTTATATTCCTTAACTTTGTATTAGTTGAGCAGATGGACTGTAATTCTTCGACTATTTGACTAATCTAAACCTATTTTCATTGTTTTCTTTTATCTGTGTAATCTATTAACAAAATGATATTCACTAAATCGCCAAGAATTTGTTTTATAATACTCTAATATTTGCTTCATCTAAAATTTTTACTTTCTTCGCAACCATTTAATAACTTACGTCCACTAATAGATTAAGTAAAACCTGGTTGCGTTACAATATACAGTCCACTGACCTAGTTCCTTTAGAAATATTCTACTATCCCACCTATCAAACAAAACCTCATCAATTCGAAGTCAATCAAATTTTAATTTTCCTGTAACATTACATTTCAGTATTCTCTATTCCTTTACTTTTCTATTATTCACACGTTTCTACGCTCCACATATTTGAAAATCTCTTTGTAATTTCTAGATATACATATGGTATATATTTTAAATAAAAGCCCTACCCATTTTTTTTTAACATAACTGATTTGAATCTTTCTTCAAACAATCCTATATAACTTAGGACGTGTTTTTACTGCTCCAGACATACTAGTTTTTAGTTTGAAATTATTTAATTTCATCAATTAGATTTGTTTTATAAGGTTAGCTTTGTTTCCAGTTAGCAAAGGTTTGTAGGTTATTTTGTTAATAACTAAGGATTTATCTTGATTTAATTAATTATTTTTATTTATTTTAGCTTGGGTACCCCAAGCTTTTTCGGACGTAAATTAGGTGGTTATTCTTGATTGAATTCCACCTCTTTTGGTGGGTTTTTATCAATGTTGTGTTTTTTTAAGTATTTGGTGTTTAATTGTGTTGTTTATTGAAAATTATTGTAATTTCTAATAGTTATGTTAATTCAGAGCATAGTTTTTTTACCATAGTAACGGTCGCATCTTGTTGCAATGTGATCGGTCGCTATGTTTTTGCGCCGGCCTATTGCCTTGTCCTGATTGGCTCATTTTATTGTTTACGTTTGCTCGGATTGGGCGTTTGTTTATTCGCTATAAACAACTATTACGTTATTTTGCTGGTTATTTATCGTTTATAATTTCTTTTTAATGTAATTAGTGAGTGTTATATCAGGAAAAGAGAAGGGAGGTAGGCGGCCCAAGCGGAACAAACAGCTCATTCTTGTCGGTGACATATTAACTGAGAGGTACGAACGGATGATTCGTCTTCAGCAGAGGAGGAACCGAGGGCTGAAGTGTCCGGTATTTCGACTCGAGAGGTTGAACTTATTGGTGAATTTCGTAAGGTTTTTGGGTGTCAAAGGAGTTCTCTACTATTGTGTGAATTTAACGGACGGTATAATACACTCATGCAATTTTTGAACAGTTCTAAAACAAGGAACCGGGCTCACGAAAACTGGTTTCCTTTGAGTTGAATGATTTTAAATACTTTTTCGTGGCTCTAATTGAGAAGTATGAATGAGGCCTTAGCGCAAGGCCTGCTGAAATGAGAGTCAAAGTAAAGGAAAAAGTTTCAGTTTCCGTTGTTGTGCCTCAGCGAAAGCCATATGCTGAGGTATTGCGAGAAAACGGGAAGCCAGTTTGAACCGAAACCAACTTGAGGTAGTTTTCGTAAATTTAAAAAAGGGGGAATCAACATCTCTTAAGTCACGTTACATTATTTCTATTTTATTGTTTTTATTTCTAACCTGAAAATAAATCCACGCAATTAAATAAATAGTTTTCTCTAAGTTTTATTTAGTTTCCTCCAACTGAACAAAATATTATACTTGAATATAAAAAATAAAAATATTACTTTATTGAAATATTATCACCGAATTCTAAAACACAAAATTACATACAGATTTATGAATTATGCAGTATGAATACTGAGAAAATAGTTAATTAAAACTACTAAAATTACCCTTAAATCTTATAAATGTTTGGTTTAAAGGAGAAAACAGTAAGATATACATTATTATTTGAAAAGAACCTATTTTTAGAATAAGATTACAAAATACGTTGTTTTTTTTTTCATTTTACGAATGTTTAACATTTACATTTTTTACACGTAAATCACGCTGATCCTTATCTTCTACATAGTTTTACAAACTATTACCAGGTTAATAAATAATATGTAAAGGTTAAATTAAAACTTAGATTAATTTACTAAAGTAATTTGAGAATTTTTCAGTATTTATTCGTTAAAAGTGTACCTAACCTACTTAAACCTGTCATCCAACGGCAAAAATACCTTTAGTAATTAATTACTTATCCAGTAAAAAATAATGAATTCCCGCACAATTATTACTATTACCAAATTACATTAACTGTTTCAAATAACTCAGTAAAGAGCACGTTATACGTGTACCATACATATATTTACAACAATTTATGAGAACACGAATAGCTAATACATAAATAATATGTTACACTTTAATGCATAATGTACATACAATACACACAGAGTAATGTATACTACGACCAACGTACGTAACAATAAAAAACGCTTATAACAATTTTTTAGTAATCTCTGTAATGGATAGTATAACATAACTTGGGTACGTAGTAATAAATTGATTTTTGATCAGAAGAATAATTGATCAAACACATGCAATAAAATGTAAGATTTATCTCTTCGTAATTTGATAAACTTATATATTAACATCAAATTGTCTTCCAACATGCAAGAATAAGTGGATTAGATTTTAAAAATTGTTAAAATATTAGACAAAACTCGTGGTTTTGAAAAAGAAGAAAACGTAAAAAGTTTATAATTTTGCCATCATTTATTGAACAATATAATGAAACATTAAACGAATAAAACAAATGCGCAAACACCCAAATTCTTCTTTGTTTTGTGGTCGTCTATCTTTCTTTTCGTCTTTCAAATAAATAAATTTTGCTTTCACGGAAAATATAATTAGAATAGGAAATATTAAAGGGGAAAGAGTATGTGACCATGTAAAAAATGGGGTATCGGAAAAGTTTTCAAACTTTTACGTTTTAACGTCTAACTAGTTCATTTTACAAAAAAAAAAAACTTACGTTTGTATATATGTACGTGTGTCGTATTGGTTTTGGCCGTATATCTCAGGATTGACGAAAACTGATTTTCTTCAAATCTTCCTGAAATATTTCTGTGCACGGGGCAGTAATCATATTATTTTTTTCAAAATTGTAAGGAGGGTGGAGAGATATCGTGAAAACCCCAATATCGATTTTGTTTAGAGGCATTTTAGAGAAAACTTTATTAAAGTAAATTTGTTACCTATAATTCATATATAAATAAACCAAACATTTTTTTTTTTTTTAAATCAACCCCACATGTATATATTTTTTTGGTTTTTGCTCTACCTTCCTTGGATTTAAATATTTTTCAAAAATATTTTGAAAGTTTATAATTCAAAACCCTTCAAGAAATATCTAAAAATTTTTTTTAAACTACAGACCACGATCCTAAAATGCGGAAAAAGATTTTGCAATGAAAAAGGTATGCAAGATATTGTACGACCTCACCGGCGTAACCGGGAGTTATGCAACTTCTATCTCAACGTGTTCACTATAAACTTTATTCATTTATTTTATAAAAGTCATAAATGCCTACACTATATTCATGTCCCTATAGGAATATGATGTTTGAATAATCCGCGAAAATATGCTGATGGCCGTGAAATTATTTACCCTGAAATAGCATTATTTCACATTAAACATATCCTTGATTCTCTCAACCTACCCAGACCATTTTGGGAGAACTGCCAGATTCGAACGGTCTAATGAATATAAAATTTTACAAAAATTTCTAAATCCACCACAATGCAATAGTTGATTGGAAAACTTACATTCGTAAAACCTGTAATACAATATTTTGAAAATAACACATCGATTCGGAGAGGTAAGTTTTAACCGACGAAATCAATATTCCACGACATTCTCGTACATAATACTAATCTGATTTCTGCCCTAACGCAGTACGGATTATCCAATAAGAGTATTTTATCGGCTACTAAAAACAGGAGTACCGAAACACTGCAAACAATCAAGCAAAGAATTAATCCGCTCCCCCACAAATCCTAAAGGATTGCGGAAATACAAGGAATAAAAATTTCCAAGATTACATACAGTAGGTTCATTAAGCAGTGAAACGAACTGAAAATTCAGTAAAAATACAAATCTACCCGCACGCAGTCAATGAAAAGTAAGAATCCTGTAGTCAACCAAGACAATAAAGTGATATCTGTCACCAACAAAGCATTACCTGATTCGTATTTAAGTTCATAGGGCACATGATTTGTCCCAAAAATAATTCACGATGTTTATATTAAAAATTCATTTTTTAATATAAACAAATTTATACATAATTTTATAAATAAATGAATTTATACATCAATTTTACGTAATGATTGACTGAAACAGTTAAGAGAAAAATTATATCCTGACACTAATCGGATTAAATCGTTTCATACATTTATTTAATTTCTATAACTCCATAAAAAAATATTTAATTCCTTCAAAATCTCAGCATTTCCTTTTTTTATAAGTTATTTTAAGCCTGAAATATAAATCGAGAATTGAATTTAACAGATACATAGTTTTTATTTTATCTGGTGAGACACAAAATCTTAACCGTACAAAAATAATTGGATGATGAAATCTACAAATACTTTTGACAACGTCTCACTTCTTACCTTGTCAAATTTTTTTCAATTTTACTCTTAATATTTGTTTTCCCTACAACAGAATTATAACATCTTATACCGTATATCTCAGACCGTATACGACGGTCTGAAGAGATATTAATTAATTTATCATTGAATAAAGATACTGTTAATTTTATGCATAAATTTTCCTAACGTAATATAACAGGAGTATTTAATATTATACCCATCTGTAACCACGTAAACATCAAAGTGATATTTTGCTTCCCATCGACTGGGTTAAATTATTTTTAGCGTGACATTGCCGCTGCTTTAGAAATCCTTCGCTTAGGTGGTTACAATTTTTTTTTTTTTTTAAGAAAAAATAAGTTTGTTCACCAGATTAAAATAAAAATAAGATTGGTGTGAGGTCCGTAGTTCCTGGAAATTAAGTTGTACGCCATTACACTATTGGTCTTTAATTAATCGAGTAACTTGAAACGTTCGTATGCAAAACAGCGGCTTTTGTTTTGCACATAACACAATTACATGACCACCTACTTATTATCAAAAAATCAAAATTTAAAAACTGAACTAAAAATAAAAAAGACATTTAAAATATTTTAAAATTAACAAAAACAATTCGTAACATGTACAATTAACTCGGGTATTTTCAAATTACACGGACAAGGATTTCTCTAAATCAGAAAATTTCCTGTCACTCGCAGGATTGAAAAATGATAATACAAATCGGTATAGCAAATTCTGAGTTACAATTTGTGTGTGTCTGTGTATGTATGTGAATGGGCGCGCGCCTGCGTGTGTGTAAAACATAAGACACTCACAAGCGTATATAATAGTGAAATTAATATTAGATTCCACAACCAAAACTTCTGGAGGGGGCCTGACGTAAAATATAACTCAGTAAATCAGCCCTGAAAGTGGCATAACTATTCTCTGAATCATTCAATGAGCACCAAGATTATTAAGGAAATGAGAAGGGAAAGTAGATTCTCGCTGCCTTCTACATTCAAATAAATAAACTGTTGCCCTCTGCAATGCAGATGATATTCAGCATTACAACTGAATCCAACTCTGAACTTCACTTAGACTGGTTGTAGTAGTATGACAATAATTACTATTAGAAAAAGCAGCCCGTAGCTAAGGTGGTTTACCAGCATCAGAACCATAGAAAAGTGTAAAACAACAAATTACTGTTATCCTTTTTATCGAGAAAGGATAATTAAACACCCAGAGGCTCTACTTAGTAAGAAGGACCAACATGTTATCATTTTTTGAAGAATACATATATAATTTTTAAACTATTTTTTTGATAAAAGAAAAAAAATAATTTTTTTCTAACCATTGTGCAACCCCCTTATTTTATCAACACTACCACTAACGAAGGAGCTACATAGCAGCTCATAAAAGATCATTTGGAAGCAAATTCCTACATAAACACAGAATTAATGATAAAATAACTACATACGATGATATTTAGCCATTTAATTATACATGATTGTTTGTGAATCTGGTATCTTTTAGTAAAAGCAATACAATTTTGTTGTCATACGTACTGATATTACGTATAAACAAAATACAAAAATCTCGCTTCAGAAAATATAAATAATTAGATGTTTGTCTTTTTTTAATAATTTTCAAGGAACATTACTTATTCTTTAAAATCAGATAAAAACTCAATTCCGATTTCCCAAATAAATGAATCATTTTGAAACATTGTTTAACATATTAATTGTTTACGCAATAAACAACAGACCTTCAATAAAATACTATTACCTTAATAGTATTTTATAAATACTATAATTTTATTATCGAAATTAAATTAAAAAAAAAAAAAAAAACAAAACGATATAATCCAATTACTATCACGTAAAGTTGAGGAGTTAAAAGATAAAGTAATCTACTTTCGATAAACTAATGAAGCTGTAAAAACTTGAACGAAGATCATGATATAAAACGCTGGAAAAGAGTAAGTCAATCTTAATTTACGTTATCAGAATAAACAGTAAGTTAGGTAATAAAACTTTATCACAATATCGACCCTATACAGAAAAAAAAACGAACACGCTCTTCAACTAAAACAATCAATAATACGCTTAGTACGATTAAATTATTACAGCAATCTCTATAATCCAGCGGTTCATTGGTCCGCCACATCCAATAGTCCGGCCTTCCACTACAATACTGTCAAATCAGTTCGGCCTTATCGGAAAACGCGTTATTGATTTTTATTTTAGTTATCACATGGAGAATAGCAGTTTCAAGTACCATTATTAATAATACCGTGAAATTATTATAACAATGACAACCCTATTTTCCAAAAAAACAAAATGAAGGTTTTATTATTCTATTACGAAATGAAGAACCTTGACGTTAGTAACAATCGAGCTTCAACAAGCAACTAATATATGCCTTAATTGTAGAAGAAATCTGATCTGACTCACACAAGACGAAACAGATTTTTCATGTTGAGATTCTGGAACCTACACAACTAGTAACTGATTACTAAAAGCTATCTGATAGGAGAAAATCTAGATAATCTCAGTTTTTAATATTTATTTTATTAGATATCTGTGAAAAACCAAAAAAATCATTTAAAAAAAAATTTTTTTAAACCTGTTTTTTTTAATAATCTACACAAAAAATGACTTGTAAGCAAAAAATTGAAACCGCTTTGTATTTTTTATGATTTTAAAACCTTCCGATAATAAATAATGTTTCACTGCTATAATATATAATTATAAGAAATACTAATTCTCAAACTTAGTTATATTTAAGTTTGTAAACATGGTACAGTTGGTATATAGTATTATGTACACATAAATAGAGAAATTCAACCTTACCAACAATTCGTCTTTAATTACTTTGACGACCAGTTGTTGTGATTTTAACATTTTATAAATTTACAATCTACATAATTTAATTTTAATGATCTGAAATTGAAGAATAACTTTTCCTGAGGATGGTCGAATGACCGAAAGTGCTAGAAAAGTGAACGCGGACGAATTGTTGGTAAGGTTGAGTTTCATTTATATATAAATTAGTTATATTTATAAAACCACAGATTTATTCTTCCAGTACATCAATCAATCGATCCTTTATTTGACGAGTTAAAAAAATATATACCTTTATTTTTCCGGTTAAAGAAAAACTGTGTCTACCGTAAGTAGTTTATTTCTTTCAAACCTTAAAATACCCGGCAACGCTTTCTTGACTGACAAAAATCACTGACCTATTTAGTGAAAATATACCTGTTCAGAAGTTACAGGGAGATAAACAAATCAAACCTTCTCCTGGCATAATACAAAAACTAAACATCAATTTAATTAACTGAAAGGAGAATGTTCAAACAAAACTTTTTTTTAGCCTCCGATACGTATTGCTTCAGAGGATGAGATAAAATGATAATTTTGTAGCGTGAGAAAATGACATGCCTAAACGGGCTTCGAATTCAAATGAAATCTTAACATAATTTATTGTTCGTAGAAACCGATATATTACATTAGAGTTTTAATTATATACTGACAAATTAACATAGTTTTTTTATTCCAAACCTAAAAAAGCGCATTTTCCGACAGAACTTCTTTGTGTTGTACTCCTCCTTTTTCCTTTTTTTCCTGTTTAGCCTCCGTAAATTACCATCAGGTATTACTTCAGAGGATGAATGAGGATGATATGTATGAGTGTTAGTGTAATCTTGTACAGTCTCAATTCGACCATTTCTGAGATGTGTGGTTAATTGAAACCCAACCATCAAAGAACACCGGTATCCACGATCTAATATTCAAATCCGTAAAAAATAATTGCCTTTACAAAGACTTGAACGCTGGAACTCTTGACTTCCAGATCAGCTGATCTGGGAAGACGCATTCACTACTAGACCAACCCGGTGGGTTCGTGTTTTACTCCATTTTTCTTAAAACCTAAGATAGAAGTCTCACTTGAATAACCACTTTTATTCAATTTCTTGATCAAAAACCATAAGCACCAAATTTACCCCTCGATTTGTCCCCAACAATTTTAGTATGGTTTAATTTCTCAGAGGGAGCAGAAGACAGGGCTGAATGTTTCGCGAGCCGAAACTCGCTAACGAACCGTTTTCTGAGTTATATGAACTTTTGTTTTCTGTTTATATGATTTTTTTCTTATTGGCTATAGATCATCTCCCGAGAGAATGCCGTGCAATTTGGATCATCTTTACACACACAATAGTAAGATTTCACTCGAAAAAAATTTCCCTGACTCGTAATCTTATATAAAAATATTTTAATCCAATAGAAAGAAACTGATTGTTGAAGAAAAATCCCATTAAAGCCTTCGTGAATTCGGCAAATCTAACTCGTTCAAGGTAATGATATAATAATACAGCGTAGAAAAAACATGATGATCAAATACGATTGTGGAATAACTAGTAAACTGCCAGACAAAAAAAATAGTAAAGAATAATGCTTCAATGTCACTCTTTGTCAATATACAATGAAATTTTTGACGATGCCGTAACGGGATAAGAAATTTAAAAAAAGATTTTTACAAAACATCAAAGGAATAAATCATTAATTAAATTAATACGATTAAATATGTCAGTTCATCTAATTTTGAAGAGTTTACTAAGAATATCTTAGTATAATAAACAAGTATATCAGAAACAGAGTACACACTAATTATTATTAACAAAATATTTTTAATATTTTTATAAATTATTTATTATATATATAAAATGTATTTATATAAAAAGTATTTTTAAAAAATCAGTACAGATTTTCTTTCATGACCAACTTTTTTGTTGTACGAATATTTTAAAGTAAATAACAGACTAGAAACTAGCAGAAATAATAATTACAGTCAGACTTCTTCCTTGCCCTCCCACAATACTTTTATGAACACTCTACAACCAAATGCAAACACTGTATAGACAACTCCCACATTCAATCACGGAATACAAACTTTAATTAAAAAATAAAATAAATCATTTAAATGTCGAAATTATTGTACGACAAAATTTCATAAAAGAAAAAAAAAATTTAAATACAAAAATGTCGTCAAAGCAGTTTTTTTATTTTACATGTCAGAAAACATCAAAAAGCAATATGCAGCTTTATCTATGCTTTAATATAGGATTTTTTAAGTTTCAACTTTTCCTTAAAGTTAATAAAAACTGTCATAACTAAAAACACATCATAAAATAAAATAAAGTTTTAAATTAAATACTGCAACGGTTATTTGCCTCAAGCTTTCATCAAATAATATTAGACTCCCACTTTGTTCTACGAAGCAAAAAACAAATTTCTCCTAATCGATATGAAATATAATTTTTACAGGGGGCATATTAATTACACAAATCAAAAATCTAAAATATTACATTACACATTTCTTTTTTGTCTTCAGTCATTTGACTGGTTTGATGCAACTCTCCAAGATTCCCTATCTAGTAGTGCTAGTTGTTTCAGTTCGGTACACCCCCTACATCCCACATCTCTTGTAAAACAATTTGTTTTACATATTCCAAACGTTGCCTGCCTACACAATTTTTTCCTTCTACCTGACGCTCTAATATAAAAGCGACTATTCCAGGATGCCTTAATATGTGGACTATAAGTCTGTCTCTTCTTCTAACTATATTTTTCCAAATGCTTCTTTCTTCATCGATTTGCCGCAACACCTCTTCATTTGTCACTTTATCCACCCACCTGATATTTAACATTCTCCTATAGCAGCGCATTTCAAAAGCTTCTAATCTTTTCTTCTCAGGTACTCCGATCGTCCAAGTTTCACTTCCATATAAAGCGACGCTCCAAACATATACTTTCAAAAATCTTTTCCTGACAGTTAAATTAATTTTTATGTAAACAAATGATATTTCTGACTGATAGCTAGTTTCGCCTGTGGTATTCGGCGTTTTATATCTCTCCTGCTTTGTCCATCTTTAGTAATTCTACTTCCCAAATAACAAAATTCTTCTACCTCCACAATCTTTTCTCTTCCTATTTACACATTCGGTGGTCCGTCTTCATTATTTCTACATTTCATTACTTTCGTTTTGTTCTTGTTTATTTTCATGTGGTATTTCTTGCGTAGGCCTTCATCCATGCCTTCATTGTTTCTTCTAAATCCTTTTTACTCTCAGCTAGAATTATTATATCATCAGCAAATCGTAGCATCTTTATCTTTTCAACTTGTACTGTTATTCCGGATCTAAATTGTTCTTTAACATCATTAACTGCTAGTTCTATGTAAAGATTAAAAACTAATGGGGATAGGGAACATCTTTGTCGGACTCTCTTTCTTATTACGGCTTCTTTCTTATGTTCTTCAATTATTACTGTTGCTGTTTGGTTCCTGTAAATCTAAACAATTGTTCTTCTATCTCTGTATTTGAAACCAATTTTTTTTTAAATGCTGAACATTTTATTCTAGTCTACGTTATCGAATGCCTTTTCTAGGTCTATAAATGCCAAGTATGTTTGTTTGTTTTTCTTTAATCTTCCTTCTAATATTAATCTGAGGCCTAAAATTGCTTCCCTTGTCCCTATACTTTTTCTGAAACCAAATTGGTCTTCTCCTAACACTTCTTCCACTCTCCTCTCAATTCTTCTGTACAGAATTCTAGTTAAGATTTTTGATGCGTGTCTAGTTAAGCTAATTGTTCTGTATTATTCACATTTATCTGTTTCTGCTTTCTATTGTATCAATATTACACACATACTACGAATATTTCCGATGAATTTTTTTCTGCTTATTTTTTAATAAGTAACAGCGTACTCACTGAAAATAGGCAGTAAGAAAATGTTCAGACAACCCTGAATTTCATATTTTAAACGTAGATATTTCAAGATTTTACCACACAAGTACCGACATAAGGGTAATTAGATTATTAAAGAACTTGGCAAACAAGGAAAATCCGTCGTTTTTTTATGTAAAAGAGATTAAAAAAGTAATAAATTAATAAAAATTATTTTGAGCGTTGTGTTTCTATTTAATAAAGTCCAGCTACGTTTAAGTCAAACAAGTAACATGGCTTACACGGACGAGGGGACGCAATGGGTTTTTAAGACATAAGCCGGGGTTGACGAATGAAACGAGAAAAGGCACGGGTCTATACTTGTAATATTATATCTTCTTAGAACTTGTATTTTTCTACAAAATTATTATCCTATTAAAAGGGTACCAGAGGAGAAACGAAAGTACTTAATCATAAATAGAAATAAACATATGAAAATACAACGCTCCTGGAAACATAATATAAGAAAAAGAAGCAATTCAGAATAAGCCTTCTGCACAGTTATTAATAGTCATATACGTACAGTACAACCATGCAATATGCGTGTAATCATACAAGAGTCAGGGAGGACTTCTTTACGTACAAAAGGGACTGTCTCCTTCATTAACGTTTAAACTGAGCGGATGTAACGTAAAAAACACGAGACAGGCGTCGTAAGAGCACAAGGAAATAAGGAAATAAAACATGACGAATGAGTACTCCATCCCGCATACACCCACCATTTTGAGTACCAGCCAACCTGAGAATGAAACAATGCACTCTACAACGGTTGGAGTATATATATAAAAGTGACGGATAAACATAGAAATGAAAAATCACGTAGGTTCAAACAAAAAATATCACCTTCGACAAATGACTTTCAAATTGAGTTTGATCAATATTTACTCAAAATTTTTTTCTGAAGTTTATTATTGTAAAAATATCCTTCAGTTTTTTTTTATCAACACAAAAGTTAACGTGTATAAAGATTCGACTGAAATTTCTTATAACGACCGATTATTATTTTTAAGGAAAATACAATAAAATTTAAAAAATGAAAATCTGTACCGTTAATAAAGCCATCCTGATTCATTTACTAATGAATAATCATATAATGTTTCATCAAGTATCTTTAAACACAAATAAAAAAAATTATTAATGCATTATTTTCCTCGTTTAATATTAAGAATTACTAGTTTAATATTAAGCCTATGAAGATTTTTTATAAAGATATATACGTTAACAGTCAAGAACCATTTACAAATATTTCTGTCACACGAGACGCAATTAATTCATTAGCAAACAAGTCTTTCGGTAACTGAATAAATAGTTTTATGCAGCAGTGGTTGGCAGGAATTACTACGTTTATTCTCTTCTTATTAACACACTTTTAAATAATTCAACTATGATGGATGTATTACATGTATTTTCTGGATATTTCAAAATATTTTCTGTTTAAAAATTACAATATTTAAAGAAATTCTCATCCGTTCCTAATAATTTCTCAAAAATATCAACTTACAAAAAAAATGAGTTAAAAGCAAATATCGCGAAACTAACCTTACATATTTTCTATGTAATTTTTTCAATCTAAAAATTAATGCAATATAATGTGCACAATAGTTCAAACGTAAGAAACTTACGTTTCTATATATATATATATATATATATATATATATATATATATATATAAATGTTAAGTTAGTTTGTGTACGGCTTCAAAAACACAAAATGTTATGCACCGATTGAGCTCAAATTTTAGCACGATATATAACCCGCATCAAAGTTGTTTTCATCTATTTTTAATAAATCTATCTATCTACTTTTAATTTGTACATTTTTAATTTGGAAATGTAAACAAAGGAAAACCAATCAGATCAATGCAAGATAGCCGTTGTCAAACACGACGACCAAATTTCTTTGAATTATATTTAACAGCTAAAACATCTGTATTTTTTTTTTTTTAAACACGATAAAAAAAATTTTTAGCGCGATATATAACCCGCATCAAAGATTGTTTTCATCTATTTTTAATAAATCGATCTATCTATTTTTAATTTGTACAGTTTTTTAATAAATAAGAGGCTAATAAATCAGATGGAAATGTAAACAAAGGAAAACCAATCAGATCAAAGCAAGATGGCCGCTGTCAAACACAACGACCAATCACAAAGAGCCCGTATGGCCGCTGCCAATGTAAACAAAATCAAAACTGATTAAGTAATTTCTATGAATAATATTTAACAGCTAAAACATCTGTATTTTATTAAAAAAAAAAAAAACACCAAAACGAAAAGAAAAGCCACCAAGAAGGATGACTTACAGTAAATAAATTAAAACACCCAACATTCTTATATTCTTATAGCCCAGATAGACTTAGGGCTATGCAAACAAAGAAAGCCGAAATAACCAAATACACAGAAAATAATACCCCTACATAATGACCAAAAAATCCTTTGTTAGGTTATTTTTTTACATATATATGACCAAACAATCGTTTTTTGGTCATTTAGCAAAGAACAAAATTCACAAATAGTAACACTGAAACCACACAACTAGTATTCGTTTTTTTTGTTTAATACTTTTAATACGCGAAACCCTTTGCAATGATTGAACATTAACTTAAACCTCTTCAAAAATTATTTATTTTGAACTAAGCCACATTTTGATATCATTGTTTTTCTATAACAGGGCTGGAATTCTTTTCGTTTAATGATAAGAAGCGTTGTCGAAGACTATAACCGAATTCTCTTCCAAAGGACATAATACACCGCTAAACTATTTCTAAATAATTCAAATTCGGGTAATTTTTTTACGAATCGCGTTTTTATCAAAATCTCACCTTTTCCTCAATTGACCTGCGGGGTTTTGTTTTCTTTGGAGACCGTAATTCATTAGTAGATTCATACTCAAGAATCACTTTGTACACTGAAGCAGCACAACTTCTACTTACGTTAGCAGTTTATTAACATCTTAAATCAACGCCGTTTGATTATTCTGTAATTTTTAAGCATTATTCTGCTTTTGTAAGCATTTAAAATGATGTGTTTTTCCCACGACTTAAGGGCTTTTTTCGCAGCCCACAAATCTTCTTCTTTATATATAAAAATGTTAAGTTCGTTTGTGTACGCTTCAAAAACTCAAAATGTTCTGCACCGATTGAGCTCAAATTTTAGCACGATATATAACCCGCATCAAAGATTGTTTTTATCTATTTTTCGCATCAGTCACATACCCGCGACCGCGAGAAAACAGTTTTTTTAACGATCAGCTATGTACCAGTGATCGCGCCATCTGCCGGAAACGAGGGAAACACTCGCCATACCAGCTAACGACAACCGCAGTCACATGTGAAACAATACCTGTTCCCAATTACATTGTTTATTAACAAAAAAAAAAAACCGTATCCACTTGCATCTGATTCAGATTATTATACAATCTGAATTAAATATTCACTTTAATCGAGGTACTTTTGTGTGATCGTGTCGTGATTGAGCTGCGCCTTTCATCAAGCTCTGAATTTATTAGAAAACGACCAACAGTGGGATATATGTATTAATGATACATTAATACATAACCGTGCAACACTGCACATCCAAACCAAATTCGCGCATTATTCGCAATTATATTGACCGCTTGCTTCCCGTCATCTCCCACAGAGTTATGGGAAAGATATCGATCGCATATGGCTCGAGGATATTTTTCATAGAGTACGCCTAGAAAATACCAATATGACCACCATGGAATTTACAGAAGGCATTTACAACGAAGCATTGATAAATATTGAAGACAAGTGCTTAGCTATTGCAAATAAAGTTCTTAGTCAATTGGGAATGCCAGCACCCACCCGAGCTACGATTGCTTCATGTGATGTGGATTTACGCCGTGAACAGAGTTACAACATTGGTGATCTTCAGTCATATGTTCAATAAAACATTCCCAAATTAACGCGTGAACAGAAAGGCATTTATGATCGCATAATGCAAATGATAAATGTCGGAGTTGGGGGGACCTTCTTCTTGGATGCGCCAGGAGGAACTGGGAAAACATTCCTCATTAGATTGATTCTAGCAACGGTTCGATCAAAAAATGACAATTATCCTGTTGCGGAATATTAATCAGCCAAAACTCTGCAACGGCAAGCGACTTGCAGTTAAGAAATTGATGAATAATGTAGTGGAAGCAACGATTTAAACGAGGCCTTTCAAAGGTGAAGATGTCCTCATTCTTCGAATACCCATGATCCCGACCGATACACCATTTCAATTTACAAGATTGCAATTCCCAATTTGATTGGAATTTGCAATCACAATCAATAAAGTTCAAGGTCAATCTTTAGAATTGTGTGGTTTAGATTTAGATGCGAATTGCTTTTCACATGGGCAACTGTATGTTGCGTGTTCCCGAGTCGGCAAACCAGATAGCCTTTATATCTACGCAGACAGTGGAAAAACAAAAAATATTGTATATCCACAATTCTCATTTCTCATCCATGCAACCACAATGTGCCACAGCGAAGCGTGGCGGGTAGAGCTAGTATATATATATATATATATATATAGAAGTTAAAGAAGTGAACATATAAATATATATATGGTACACGAACACAGTGTCTGAAAAGTTCCCGAACTAAATTAAATAAAAATACAGATTTAAAGATAAATGAATTTATTCACATCAGCCCTTTTCATAGAACCCTTCTCTAGTTATACACTAGTGGCAGCGTCGGTAGAGCCCGACAAACGCTCTGGAGAATTCACTTTGTGGGTTCGCCTTCAACTGCTCGGTGCAAATCCTTTGGATGGCCGGAATGTCGTCGATAAAGCGGCCTTTCATCTTCAACTTCAGTTTCGGAAACAAAAATGTAGTCTGCTGGAGCAAAGTCAGGTGGGATAAGACTGTGATTTGATTTGCGGCGTAGTAACGTGTTAAAACTGTTGACATGTGTGCCGAGGCATAGTCGTGTACGAGAGTCCAACTGCCCGGATCCCTGTACTCGGGCCGAATGCGGCGTATCAGGCGTTTCATTACTTCCAAATAGAATTTAAAATTCAAGGTTTGACCAGTTTCGCAACATTTTCGTCGTGAAGAGCTGTTTACGACCTCCCGCTTTGATCGTCGTCATCCAACAATTCTCTGCCGAGTTCACGGCTTGCTGTATTATAGAATAAGTTTCAACGAAAACTTTTAGAAGTCGAACACAAAATTTTATCGCGCTTCTCTGTTCCATGTCGCGAGCTCAACGTCACATGAACACTACGTGCACAGCCGAATATAACTCGAGACTGGAGTGACGAAACGTGATAAAATTTTGTATACTCTCGTCAGACATCGTACTACATATTTCCTTGATTGTCCGAGAGATGGCGCTGTTTGAACCGACTACAAAATTTAGTTCGGAAACTTTTCAGACATCTGTGTGTATATGCGCGTACACACACAATCCTATATCTACCAAAGTCCACCAAAAATGGGAAGCATTTCGATAAATTTTTTATGAATCATACATCGGAAGTTTTAAGCAAAAATCATGAGCAAGTTTCGTATCAACATTATCAAACGTTACCACTCGTATAAGCAGTTCATTTGACAAATTTCATATTACTATCTACCAGAGACAGCCAAAATTAACGATAAATACAAACAACACGGCAGACTACACTTCAAACTCGTGACGTGGTTCAAAAAATAACAAAAATGTTATTTAATTGAAAAAATGGGAAAAACTATTTTTTCACAAAAGGTGATCCTTCATGTGATTTATTTTTAATTCTAAATTGTTCATGTTTCATTCAAAGGCTAAAACCAAGTAAATTTGCTGTTTTCATTAAAAGCGATTGAGTTACTCAAGAAAATTCTAAATCATTATTTTTTAACATTTACTATTACAATCGAAAATTTTCAGAATCAAAAATATAACTATTTAAGGAGCTGTACTGATTATTAGGCAGGAAATCACAACTATTACTATCTAACAAGCTATCTCTGGACAAAGTGATTCTAAAACCGATTTGGACATACAGAATTCAACTCTGAGAGACGGCAAGCACCACCAACATAGAAATTATTCAACGTTTAATATTCAGAATAAATGTGCAAAGTGAATTATACAGGCGCCATGGTTCGTACCCAAGAAACAACGAAATTCACGAGTACTTAGGGGTTACCGTGTTTGAGGTTACAATCTTTGGATTCAAGAGAAAGTCGATCGATTTGCAATTAAGTACAAAATAAGAGTTAACGACCAAGTAAAACTACAAAGCTGTTGACCTCTTAGACATGGGAAAGATGTAAGGCGATTGAAGCAAGTATATGTATTGGACCTAGGAACCTAATACTGCTACTCAGGATGAGAACTCTCTTCTTAAGTTGTGCGTCACCAGTGTTTACGTTTATGATCATTTGTGTTTCTAATGTTATCTGTTTATTATGTTAGATTCCTTTTATTTTGTGGTTTTATTTATAATACTGGACGCTATTATGACTTCTAGTTCATTACTGGCTGGACATTATCGATGCTTATGTTACCTTTGATTTACTATTGATGTCTAGAATGTATTTAATTAAGGTATTTCAAGGGAAATTACTTTATTACTTAATTATTGTCATGAAATTTACTATCTACCATACGGATAGTAAATATAATATGACAAAAAAATTTTTTAATTTGAAAAAAAAACTTACAGAGAAATCTTTTAATTTATGGTTTAAGTAGGAGGTAAAGATAATAATAATAATTGGCAAAATATTTTTAGATAGTTTTCCAGATATATTGTTTTACATTTAATAAAATTTAAATTTTCATCTCCTTTCACTAACGTTCTATTTTTTAATTTGTAATGCTTTCAGATAGTGTCGTATAATTTTCATGTACTGCTTGTTCATCTAACATTACACAAAGAACGGGATTTTGACTTGCGCCAATATGATTTAATAATCAGCTAATTAATTTTAGAACTACATGTTTATTAATTTCACAAACTATGTATTAATATCAATAGTGTGCTACTAAAAATACCACTTCATATTTTTCAAAACGTTTTCATAAATATGGAAGAATTTGTTATAAAGAAATTTTAATATACAGAGTAATATATACTCCTTTATAACGGAAAAGAGGTAGGTACCCAAGAATCAGTCCCTAATGAATATTTTGATAGAGATATAATTTGATTTATACTTGGAACCCTCAAAATTCGTCAAGCGAAAATTAATTTACATATGTCAAATAATTTCTCAAAGATACCTGGGGGCTAAAAGAAATTTCATATACAATATTTTATTGCTTTCCCTCATATTTCATATATGTACAAACATGAATACTTCCACAAGTGCATATAAAAATCGTACTTACAAGTTATTAAGACGTAAAAACTTTAATTGTGGCAGCAGAGAACAAGAATTTTCAGATCACATATTTAAAATAAAGTTACATCTTGACACGATTGTAATACTGAAACCGAGTTAACGTATGTTATGCTAGTATATCTGGAAACGAAAAGCAAAATCACACCTGACTTGTAAAATTTACCTCGCCTGTAGAACAAACGAGTATGTTTTATATATAAATAAATAAAACAAGTGCAGTGTTGCTTGTCTACTTACTCGTGTTTGTAAAACGATAAGGTACATTACAAGCAACTTAAAAAAAATGGGTTATGAAATTCGAAATGAGTAGGCGAAATTCAAATAAGGTTTAACGTCAAATAATAATAAAATATAAGTAGAAATATTTTATAGTAAATAAAAACGTTCTGAATGTCATACAGGTATTTACAAGAAATATATCAACAGAAGTAAACAAAAAGGTACCTCGTAACAGATATGATTCTCCAACATGGATCGAAAAAACAGTACCAATTATTTCAATTATCTTACATATATATATATGAATGTTTGTTTGTTTGTCCCGTACGCGTTCCTATACAATTCATCCGATTGAGATGAAGCTTTGGGAGTTGAGCGCGCACGCCCGTGAAGGCTTTTGAATTAGTTTTGAACCGATAGGTAGCGCTGAGGTTGAGATATGCCGAAACATTGTATTTATGTTCCGATTTGGCTCATATTCAGAATATGTGTTATACGGAAAGAAATACCTCTGCAAAAAATGGACCCGCTAGATGGCTCTCGGGTTGAGATGTTTGAAAAAAATTGCATTTACGGTCTGTGTTCTTAACTATTTTTTTATGTAAAATGATGTTAATAAGCGACTATTTGATTACACTATTTTAGTTATTGTCATGAAATAATTAAATCATCGGTCTTTTATTAGATAATTTTACCAATAACTCTAAAATCGGTATAAACTTTTGAAAGAAAATTAAAATAAAACTAGTGTTAGAAATATGCAAATATAACATAATTCTACATAACATTAAAAACTAATCTCTTTATACATGAAGAATAAATTATTTTTTTAATAGATTAAAAGAATTCATTTTTGTTATTACTTGGGTAACATCACTTAGCGGAATTTTTTTTTATAATCATTCTGTTGACTGATTTGATAAGAGTACTCTACGCCTTTCTATTCTGTGTCAATCTATTAACGTCAACGTATTTAAGAATCATATATACTCAATTATTATTAATCGTTTCAAATTTCAATCTCTGTCTCCTCTAAACATTTTACATTCTATCACCAAACTAACTAAATCTGGTTTACATGAGTATGTTTATACAGTATAGTGCTATTGTATTACGGATTTGAATTACAATTCTCGATCCCCCGGGAGCACCTTTCCAAGGAATAGCTTGAATATATTTATACAGATGTTCGCTTAAAACTAAGCTACCGCTGGACCGATCTGAATAATTCTTTTACCAATTTTGTTTTTTACTGAAATTTGAGGATAATTGTAGAAATAAATTATTCAGATAAATAAAGAGGGTTTCCTATTTGAAAGCGTCGAATTTCATCAAATAATATTTTAAATCCCCGATTAAATCACCTTCATTAATCATCTTCTTTATGTACTTTTTTTTAAATATTGTATTATGTTTTTCAGGACGATAATAACAAAAAAGCGTTTTTCGCCCTTCCAAAAAAAATCTTCTCTAACAAATACTTAAAGATTAATCCAAGTGAAATTTAGAAAATTTCAATTTTTTAATCGATACATTGTGCTCGAAATATCCACTATTAAATAGAACTTAGAAATTCGTTTTATTTTCACATTATGCTTTTATTTCATAAAAAAAGTGTGTGTTCCATTAAACTGCTCACATTAGTAGTTTTTATTTTAAACTAAGCTATCATCTAGTTTGTGTTTCTTCTTTTTTTTATGCGAGTACACTTGAACGAAATACTTACTCTAGTTGGGGCTCCTTCCTCTTTAGGAAAAAAAACCATCACCATCAAACCCGCATCGAACACTGGATAGCACGTGCAATGGCTCTGGCCGGTAACGTGATTTTGCGAGATGCTAGGGACTGCGCTGTAACTCGCGCATGGAATCTTGCCATAACTTGAGTGCCATAACTTCCTTGGCATGAACATACTCATTACGGGCGCGCCGGTAGATCCACAGACGCTCAGCGCGCACGTCATCAACCACAACCCTCGTTAGGGGGCGACGCTGGTATCTTCTCCTATCGAACCTAACTCTTGCGCACAGCACGCTAAGGTCGGAGGACCACGACTTTTTCCCGGGTTTCCACCTGCGTTTAACAGACGGCTCCGCGGAAGCAGCGGTCATGACGGCTCCAGGCACTCCCCGATCAACGGACTGGCCACTATCTAAGGGTCCGTCGATTGGCCGTGGCCGCCGTAGGTCGCTATCGCAGCCGGTCTTGATGGCCCGACTGAATTGTTCAACCAAATAACAAAATAAGTAAAATTTACAATTTTCGAAATAAATACTTTTTTTGAAATTTTGATTGCGGGTTTCCCTTCCGGTATTAACTAACATTTAGCATTCAGAGGAACACCTCTGAAGGTTCAGCTTGTATGAATACAAGATAATTTTTATTTATTTACCAACAGTTTCTTAAACTATTTGTTTCTTAATTATTAAAACTTAAATAGTAAATTTGTAATTATTTTTTAATATCTGCAATCGTAATTTTACACAGTACCTCGGATTTAAAAGTCACAATACCATGTAATCGTAATAGCCGTAATAATACTATTTATTAATTTAAAGTAATTATTTTAAGATTATGAAAGGCTTTGTGTATATCAAGCAGGATACGACTGTTTTAACAAAAGAAAGTCTGACTGTCCTAAACAAGACACACTCAACTAAAAACGAGATTTCTGGCAGCAGATAAGTCACGTTATAGAACGTGCATTCAAGCCTGTATTGTAATTAGTCTGCCGACCCTTTGACTAGAACGACTGTCGTACAGTGCACGATTGTTTGAGAATATAAAGTTACCAAGGCTCAAAAAAGTATGTAAAATCTTTACCCAATTTTTTTTCGTGACGATCGATTTGTGCACGTTCAATTACTTTTACGAAGGACAAGAATACAGTATTTAAGAGTAGTAACCAACGTGTTCCAAAACCGTACCGTCAATTACATGAAATACAACGTTACAACTCTGTATTCCGATGATTTTCTCTTTTCTTCCGGAATTTTTGAAAACCAGATTTAACTTGAAAAAAAATTAAATATAGTAGAATGAAGTTGCGAGTTAGCAAAATTTCAACCAATTTTGTTAGGTAATTCCTCATGAAATAGTTCAACTTAATGAAAATATAACAACAAAATTGTAAATCATCATCTGATAATTATAATTTTATTTCCGCAATGAAATTAACTACCCAATATAATTAGCTATCATAACAATTAAAATTCCAACTAACACTTAAAAAGTAACACGTATTTTAACACCTTCATTTTATACTGAATTAAAAAATATCTTTGCTTTTGTTTACTCAAATAAGGCATTAAAAAATGCAATAAATTTTATGCTGAAATTATGAATTTGTGTCAAGATTAGATCCGTAGAAAATATTCTAATAAATAAAACCTAATTTTTATCAACGAATAATTACAACTTCAAAATTCGTATTGTATTCAACAAGACAAAAACAAAAAGTTTCTACTAGTGTTTAATGTTAAAGAGTTTTTTGATTAATTTTTCTAAAATAACATATAGGTATTGTTAATATCTTTAATTTATTATAACAACAATTGGCCTGTAACTACCATGACCCAATAAAAAAGTATTGTAATCTGCTAAACAAGTGGGTTCAAAAAATAAGACCCCTTTCAAATCTGTAATACATCCGCTCTATTCTAAAACCATAATAATTAATACCTTACAAAAGCGAAAAATAATTTTATTGCTAAAAAGAAATTACGATACCTCTCTTTTGAAATCAGTTAAAAAATGTTGTGCGGGACCAAATTTAATAAGGGTTATGTTTGGTAGAAATTGAGTTTTAAACGAATCAGGAAAATTATCTAATCTAAATTGGACAAAATTTATTATTAAAAAAAAAAAATAAATAAAAAGTTATAAAAAAATAAAAAGTTATACAAAAATAATGAATAGCAATCAAATTTATCTCCATCAAGAAAAAATTTAACGATTATTCATAAAATCACGATTTATTTTTTTGTTTTTTTATTTTAAATTTAACATTCAAATAATTTATCGGCTATATAATTTTAGGCTGGAATTGTAAAATCAATACAATAAACAAAGATAATACGAGGGATTACGCTTACAAAATTTTAATGAATTCAATTTTAACTCCCAGAGGCGGTCCATCCAATCCCTGACAAAAACATATACACATGGAGTATTATTTACCCAACAAAAAAAAACCTTTTTATTGCAAATTTAAAATATACACAGCCGTATAAATTTGGAAATGTTAATGTTATTACGAATCACGAAAGTGAAGTGTTATACGATCATTATACTTTTCCATTATTTATAAGTAATTGCATATGATAAAGCAAAAACAAATTTGAATATAAAATTATTTAAATTATGTTTATTAAAAATTTACAATACATAAATGTATATAAAAAAAGATGTATTTACAGGGCTGAGCATAAATCAATAACAGAGAGCAAAATGCACCCGGACGAGCCAAAGCTGCAGCATTATATGAGGAGGCGTTCGTACGGTCGATGGTAGGGGGACCAGCACACGATAATAGGCATGACGCGAAGGAAAGAAAAGAGGTGGAATTCTGAGTAGACCGCTGTTTCAGAAGTAATTGATATAAACAATCTTTTCAATAAAATATGTACTTTTATTCCTTAATATTAAAAATTTTAAAAGAAGGTAAATTAATAGAAAAATAATTAAATTTATAACAAAAATAAATATAAAAGAAAAAAAGCTGTTTAATTTAGATTTGAAAAGAAAATCAGCAAGTAGAACAATATGCGTAGAATATCTTAAATGAAAAAGAAAAATAATAAGCAAAACCAAACCTATAATTAAAAATATATGTTCAAAGCGTAAAAAGCTCAAAAATATAAGCAGGGTAACTGAAAAAAAGAATGAAAACAGCGTGACAGAGAAAAAATTATTATAGTCCAGGCGGTAAGGGTTTAAAGTTGGACGTTTTCTTTATGATCGCTAATTTTTGCTTTAACGCCACCGGAATATTATCAGAAACGATTATTATATTATGCGCCAGTTGAAAACAATGTGCTTAAAATTTTATTTAAAAAAAAATATATAATTAAAAATATCCATTTTTTCTCCACTTATTTACCTAGACAACTCGATAACCGTTCATTTTAGAGAAAAGATCGAGAGAGAAAAATGTTTTGTTATTAAATTTTACACACATGTCATCGGTTGCAAATCGAAAAATAGGTTATTATTGATGCAAAAATAGTAATAACTCCAAAAAATGAAAAAACCAAGATTTTTTGGGAATTTTTTTCGAGTACTAGAACCATCAGATATGACTCAAATAACTTTTTGATATGATAAAGCAACACCAAAAATTTCAAAAAAATCGGTCTGACAGTTTTTGCACAATAATTTTGCAATTCAGATTTTTTAAAAAAATGCGATTTTTCCAAATTGTGTAGAGCCTGAAATAAAGTTTTTAGATACTTGAAAATTTAATCAGATATAAAAAAGAGCACTCAAACTTTCAAATTAATTTTGAAAAATTTAAATCTGTTAATTATTGCTGAATATCGAACTATTAATTTATCGATAATTATTAGCAAATCCAATTTTTTTTTATAAAAGCGTCTTTTCGAGTACTTTTAAGGTGTGCTTTATAAAATTAATTTATATAAAAATTCAAGAAAATTTTGAAGATTCCCTAGGCTCTTCTAAATTAACGATTTACGTTTTTCAAAATGCATTTGAAAGATTGAATGCGCTTTGTTATGTAATTAAATTTTTATCCAGAGACTTGATTTCAGGCTCTATACAATTTGGAAAAATATGATGTGTACAAAAATAACTTCCTTTCACGCCTATTAAATAACATATACACATTATTTGCTGCACTTCATTTAAACTTATTTATATTTATACAATTATTAACTTAATAATCTCATTTGAAATATTACGATAGAGTATCAGTACCTTCATTGCTCGTATTACTAAATCAATATTATTCGTATCATCGTGAGTTGCTGATTAACAGAAGTTTTAGATTTCTGGTGTGTCGTATAAATAAAAGTCAATAATTAAACTATTCCGTTCAGTGAACTCCTATATACCGGTTACAAATGTTAACTTTGACCTTACGGTGTAAAATATTCACTTTCTATTATTGGATTATTTGGTAAATAATCAAAAATGAAAAAGAAACAATCATACAGGAAAAAGAAAGATACCGTGAAGAAATATATCTCAAAAAAACGAGGAGATGAATATGAAGGGGAAGAAAATGTTAAGAACAAAGGAACAAGAAAAAATTAAGATGATAAATATAAAGAGGAAGAAAATGGTTAAAACCAAAGAAAGAAAAAAGATGGTAAATATAAATAGGAAGAAAACGTTAAAGAAAAGAATAAAAAGATTAAGAGAGGATGATGAATATAAAAAGAGAGAATTTTAAAATAGAGAACGTGTACACAAATTAAGATCAGAATTACATCAAACCAAAGAGCGATTAAATTATTGACAACAAAAAACAAATAAATGAAATGATGATCAACTCCGACTTAGAAGAATATAACTCCAACTTATGGAGAATATTGTCCAACAATATAAGACTAGCAATGAACTAAAAGATAAGAATTTTTTTCAATTTATTAAAGATTCGGCATGTATGCCTCAGTGAATATGTTCATGTAAGGGTCTATTTTTCAGTCACTCTGTAGTTAACTCTAATGTACATAAAATTAAACAAAAATTCCAGAATAATTAAATAAAATTAAACAGAAATTGAACTAGAAAATCCAAAAATAATACGATTCTAAATAATAATTTTCAATTAATATTAAATAATCAGATGTTTCAACAAATCTATTACATATACAAATATGTATGTAATAATGCCCATTAAATTACATGCACACATTTTTAAAAGTACATTAAATTTTATTTCACTAATAAATTCTGATTTTTTATTATTATAATTGTATTATTAAATTAAAGTCTGATTCGAACCAACGTGCCTCCCTTGTAAAATCCAAATATTTCATTAATTATAATTTTATTTGGATATAACTCTGGAACCAATGAAAATATCACTTATGATATATCACTTATGTGATACATCGTTGAAAAGCTCTCAATGAGGACTTATTACTGCAGTTAAGAAAAAGTCCAAAATCCAATTTTTTTGGAATTTTGGGCTTTTTTTGGTTCAGTCAATTGGAATCAAAAGGGGAGATGCACAACTAGATGTTACAACAGTCCTAAATCCAAAATTTCAACATCTTACGGCTAATTGATTTTGAATTATGCGATATACGTACGTGCGTGCAGACGTCACGCCGAAACTGGTCATAATGGATATTACCGTTGAAATTTGAACATCGAAATTTTTCGCGATCACAATTCTTCCTTTACTTCGTACAAGGAAGTAAAAATCGCATATTTTTTTTTTTTAATCTGGAGTGCAAAAACTGTCATACTGATTTTGTTGAAATTTTGCATGTTACTTTGTCATATTAAAAAGTTCTTTGAGGCAAAATAGGAAGGTCGAAAATATAAAAACTTGAAAAAAATTCCAAAAAAATCTTTCTTTTTTTTATTTAGACAGTTATTGCTATTTTTGCACCGATAGTAATACATTTTTGTTTTTGCAACCGATGATGATATTGTGTGTAAAATTTAATAACAAACAAAATCTTTTTCTACATCGATCTTGTCTAAAATGAACAGCTATCGAGTTATCTTGGGAAATAGGAAAAAAAAGAATACTTTTGTGATTTTTTTACATTTCTAAGTATACCTTTTTCAACTGGCGATTAACGAAATTATCATTTCTGATGATATTCTGGAGGTATTAAAGCAAAAATTAGCGATAATATAGGAAAAAGCCCAAATGTGCATATTTTAAAACAGATACCGCTATGAATATTACTCGTAGCCGACAATATTACAGTCGATCTTTCAGTATCCATGGAAAAAAATTTTTCATGGTTACATGGTTAACTAAGTTTATCCAGAAATTGCATCATATAAATTCTTTAACACAACAAAATTAAAATTGCATTAAATATGGTAAGTAAATACTAACCAAAAAATAATTATTGTTTACTCCTACTGCATACAGACTAGCCAGTAATCTTGTAGCGGGTTCAGTACGACAGTAAAAATTATCTAAACCGTATATCAATAGAAAATTCAAGTAATAAATCGAATTATAACTTGCAAACTAAACTTCTAAATACATGGAACACCAACTAGAACGTATATGGCCATCAGCCATAAACCAAGAAAGTTTCGATAAATGCCAACGCCACTTTCAGTTGCTTAGAGACAAAGCACTACAAAGATGTTTTGGTTAAGAGTTATGGAATATTAAGGTTACTTCAAAACGTCTATATTTAACCGTTTAAATAATATATCGTCAATTCAAAACAAAAAACTTCTCAATAATAGATACTTAAGAAAAAAAAAGGCCTAATAATCTTACAACGATTAAACAAATGTAAGCAAGAAAGACGACATCAAAGTTAAAAAAATGTGAATTTTCACAATACCGTACATACAACGTTTAAAAAAAAAACCTGATTATTACATAAATTCTGTAAAAAAACTTACTGATCAGGTGATTATTGATAAAATTTGAAGAAATTTCTCAGGAAAACTTACCTGTAACAGAAAAGAAAGTATTTTTTACAACATAATCAACAACAGGCTCTTACAAGTAAAAAAAAAAAAAAAAACAAAATTTCATTGTATTATAATTGTTTCGCTTAATACATAATCAATAATTTGAATTTTTCGGTATCATCTTTTTTTATCAGTCTCAGTATTTCAAGAGTTCTCGTAATGAGTTTAAACTGAAAGCATGTGAAGTAGTTAATAAGGCGGTTACAAAGAAAACGTTTATTTTCAGACTGAATCAGCCAGAACAATGAATAAATTTAAAAAAAAAGTGACAAGATGTTTCTCTCATTTGAACAGAGCTTAAAATGTAAATCCTCGCCCTTTCTTAGCTGAAATTTGTTAATCGTTACGACTATTTACTTTCTTATTTAATAAAAACAATAATACAAATTATTTGTTTGATTTATTTAATATGAAAAAAGAATAGTACAAATTTTGCCAGTGAAATGAGTTTCACATAGGAGAACAACATCTAAAGATTCTGTGAAAATAACCGTCCCTAATTCCTGTCTGCTGACATCTCGATGTGATATCCGGATTAGAGCCGACATACTCGCCGTCGTATCTCACTAAAGTTCCGGACCTAACGGATTTTTATGTAGCAATCGGTATATCGCATACGATCACTTCTATAAGGATTTAGAAGGACTGCGACTCAACGTCTGATCATTCGGCTGTCAACTATTCTTTGTGGAAGGCCAAGAGGAAATTTCAGCGGCCATCGCCTCAGTTGCTTCCTCTAAAGAAATCAGATGGGTCTTCAGCTAGAAGTGACAATGAGAGGCCGACCTTTTTCCTAGTTACATGCGATCAGTCTTCCAACCACTTAACATTTATAGTGCTGGTGAAGAGGAAATTCTGGACTTCTTCTTTTGCCCGATTCCAATGAGTCTTCCGATTAAGCCTTTCTCAAAAGCTGAAAGGGGTCGAAAAAAAGCGGAAGTAAAGAATCCCCCTGACTTTGACTTGGTTACCAACAAAATGCTCCCATAGAAGGTCATAATTTATATGACTAAACTGTTTAATGGTATCCTTTGAACGACGTCGGAGTGAAATGTTATCCGTCGGAGTGGAAATTGTCTCAAGTGGGGATGGTATCTGAGCCGGGCAAGTCAGTACATGACATGTCCTCTCCTCTAACAAGCCAAGTCTACTATCTATTACATCTAAAGTATTTAAAAAGCTATTCCTTTAGAAATTGTGGCCTGTATTTGAGGAGGGACAAGGCACAAAGATCATTCGTGTTGTCACCAACTACTTGGAGGAGAAACGTTCGACAACCTTTTTAGATATCCAACAAGCATACGATAAGGTCTGCTTGGTCTGCTATACAAACTAAACAGAAATCTACCTCAACCCTTTTACTAAATTTACTTTCACTAATAGTTACTTTTTTTTTTTTTTAACTCCGTAACTACCGTTAGGTATTGCTTCAGAGGATGAGGGGTTAGAGTGATTTGGACACGCTCTTCTTCCGACTAAATACAAGGAGTTATTTGAACTCTTTGATACATTCTCATGTTCCTCAGTGTTGGGGCCTATAATCTACTCCAATCTTTACTGTGGTCTTTCCAGTCATTACTTATCGTTGGCTGTCGAAAATAATCCAACCGAAGCCTTGACTAAGTTGCAATATGGCAGAGACCTTCTAGCCGAGCGGATGAAGAAACGGGAAATAAAGGTCAATGAAGCGAAATCGACTCCGGTACATTCGAAATGAGAATAGGTGACTGCCCAGGAATCCATTTAGATAGAGGTTACACGATATTTTGGTATTCACCTAGTTCGTTGTTTAAGACGGAAGGTTCACGTTGAAGGGGGTTGAATAAAAAGTTATTTACAAGAAAAATTAACTAATTTTAAGAATACAGTTATATTTAGAAAAATAATAAACGAAGCCAAACGAGGTTTACGATTTAGTTGCGTTACGATGAATGCAAATCCACAAATGCTACCGTTAAGTTGTAGTAGTTTTTAAAGAGCTAAGGACATCGACCATAATTTTGTAATGAGAAATGAAAATTAAAACGAACTGAAAGAAACGAAAAGGAACTATCCACCTACAGAAAAATCGCTCAACTATAATTTTGTACGACTTCGTTAGTAATAATAAAAAAAAAGGTTTAGACGTAAATAGTAATAACTGTTTGTGTCCGTAAACAACAGTTATTACCAGTTATTAATTATTAAAAAAAACACACACACATACAAGAAAAATAGTTCCGCTATTGCTTTAACAAAGCAACAGACGATTGATTGATACGTAAGTAAAAGAATGTCACAAACGTGAAATAAATATATTTACCTAACAAAATATAAGGAACAAACGGAAAGGAAAAAAATAAAAAAGATACAAGGAAATATGAAATAAACAAGGACGTTTGAGCAACAAACAGTATCACTGTAAACAAGAAAAAAATTGGAAGAGAAACGGTTTCAAAGTCCACTGCCTTCTAGCAATGATATAAATGATAAAAGTTACTATTACATATAGGTTATTTACAAAAAATAAAAAAATAATCCAAAATTCAGATATCTGTGTGCAAACGTAACGAACATATGAGCTATTCCTGTTTCCTTCCGCGTCCACAGCTACTGATATTGAAGGGTCGATGGAAAGCAGAAAGACAGTCGCCCTTTGGGAATGCGATGCCCCAAGGCAGTAGCACGGCTTCTTATGGAAACCAAATATCTACCCCCTCCTTTCTATTTCCGACCGACACCCCTCTCTTTATCATTCCGATTCCCTCTTTTCAAGGGGTGTTCGGGAGGGAAGTGCCCGACGACCCTTTCATTACAACACCCTTCAATGATACTTTGCAAATCTCCTATTCCGCCTCTCTTTTCCACAATTTTTCTTTCTCCACTCGGTTTCGACAAATGCAATAACTTGATAACGCACTTCTAAGATAATTCCTTTTCAAAAGGTATAAATAAAATGATCCTCTTGACAGAATCAAATTATAAGGATTGAATAGCGTAATGAAAAACATTTTAAGTAATTATTAAAGAGACATATAAAAAGGCAAAGTGAAAAAGTTCATCTCAATATTAAAACAATCAATATTTGACAATATCGAAATGAACACTAAAAGTAAAAAGGAATGAAAGAAATTTTACGATTTCTGAGAGAGGGTAATATACAAGAGTAAAATCACAGCAACCGGAAAACAGGCTAATAACAGGAAACGTTTTAAGCGTAATTTTCCGTAGCTCAAACAGGTTTCATTCAAATAAATTTCACTCACAAGAATAATCTGAATTTTTTTTTTATGAAGTATACCACTCAATTTGTTTTAATAAGTTGTTCATCAGAAATAATTTTTCAAAATATGCATTTTTCAAGGCGCAAACTAAAATACATTGTACCAACAGCTACCCGCGGCTTCGCACTCGTACTTGATCTTCAATTTCGCCAGCGCTGCTTGAAGTTCAGCTTGCGAACTTTTTATGCAGTCTTTCTTTCTTTTTCCTGTTTAGCCTCCGGTAATTACCTTTCACATAATACTTCAGAGGATGAATGAGGATGATATGTATGAGTATGAGGATGATATGTATGTAAATGAAGTGTAGTCTTGTACAGTCTCAGTTCGACCATTCCTGAGATGTGTGGTTAATTGATATCCAACCAACATAGAACACCGGTATCCACGATCTCGTATTCAAATCCGTATAAAGATACTTTACTAGGACTTGAAAGCTGGAACTCTCGACTGTAAAATCAGCTGATTTGGGAAGACGCGGGGTCACCACCAGATCAACTTTCAATTTTTTTTGCAGCCTAATACTGAGCGAGTGAGATCGACAGTGAGGTAGAAAACCATCTGGGGGCGAGGAAATGGATGAAATGGTGACTCTCACTCACAAGGGGGTAAAGAATAAAACAGTTGTGCCCAAATTTTCAACATCGATTGTTAATAACCTCGGAACTAAGAGCCGGGGAATTGCATTTTATAGAAAATCTTATTGGCTTTCAGCAAGTCAGCTTCCACTTTGGTAGATTTCCTCATCATTTTCGAGATATTCACAAAAAACAGCAATGCTACGCGCCAAAACTTTGCTAAAATGGTGAAAAAGGGGTGGTGGGTGGTGGTAGGATTTCCAAAATGAAATGTAGATAACAATTTTCCTCTTATTTGGAACGATCGGAATAAAACTGTAATCTGTAATTAATAAATTAAATTAGCAAATCCACGCTGAATAATTCAATAAGAAAAGATATATCTTTAAATAATACATACGTTTTTATATTTCCAGAAATATTTCATCAAGACAATACATTTTCATTCTCATTTTAATAACCATTTCCAGTGAATGTTGTTAACAGAACCCTATATACTTGGAAATACCTTTTAGGGTTTTTATTTAAATTTATACTTGCGAAGTTTTAAACAATTTTGATTTTCACTTAGGAGAAAAGGCATATATCGTATACTATTATTTTTGTTTCAAATCCCATACTGAATGATATTCGTGTAACTGAAACCTATTGTTAGATATCAACAATTTCGTAAATAAAATAATTATTAAAAAACTAAAACCCCGAACAAATTGTACACATTTAACTAGAATAATTATGATAAACGAACAAAAGATAGTTAAATAAGGTTTTTTCTTTTCTTACAGGAATTTTTTCGTAAGTTCAGTCAGCGATGATGAATTTAATATTACTTAATATTTTATGTTGTATTCAGGTGTCTGCTAGTCTTAGTAAAGTGAAGGCATTAAATTTAGTATAGTGCAATATACTAATCATCTAGAAATAATACTGGTATAAGATTTCTGCGTTTTTAGAAAAGTTGTGCTACTTACATAAAAATTTGAATGTAAATGAACGTAGATTTCGTGTAACACGTGCGAGTATGTGCTAGCCGCAATACATTTATTCCTACTTCCTTTTGTTAAGCACATTTTTCGCTTATATCTAGAGAACGATGAAAATTTCGAAAAAAATAACGAGGCAAAAATTGTTTCTTTGTTATCGTTTTATGGAATACCATCATATTTCATATGCTGTATGAAAAGCACAATCCATTATTTAAAAATAGTAATTGGTTGGATCTGTAAAGCTACAGAGCGGAACAAACATTTGTTTATTATGAAATACATAATAAAAAATTTACCACTCCTGTGCAAGTAGTCGGGTACAAAAAAATCAGTGCGGCTGTGTTGGAATTATTCACGAACATACATAAATAAACAAAAAAAAACATACACACACATACATATATACAAAACTGTAAATATTCACGATTATTAAAATAGATACGAAAATATTTTGTTGGAATCAAATGCAAAGCAGTATATAATGCTTCGAATAAATATTAGTACAGACAATGTCTACATCTAGAAATGTACAAACAACTGAGATTAAAATGGAATCATGACCTTACACATACACACACGCGCGAACACGAGCGCACGCGTAGATCTGAGCAAGAGGAGTAGGGTCTAGTTGGCGGGGAAGGAAGAAAGCGTAAGGGAGTTGGTTCAGCACATGAATTCCCTTTTCAGCACAACCCTACCGTATCGGTACGCGCGCACGTCTGTGTAAGCTATACGTGTAAATGCGTGCGTATGTGTACGACTGTATATATGGGAACAGAAGTACAATAGGGGCTAAAGGACAGTAATAGGGAGAGCACGGAAATCATGAGAGAATGTGCAGATGACTGAAATTAGAGAATACAAATCACAGTTATGCAGGACGCGTATAACTACTGAGACCTACTGAACACAGAACACACAGATCAGTATATTTTGCAGGGTTTGCTGCTCATAATTATTAAAAGGGACGAAAAATTAAATTACATACAGGATAATATGGATTTATATTTTATACACAGGAATACGTGTAGTACTTACAGGAAATAACAGAAATAAAAACAAAACATTAACGCGAAAAACAATTTATAAAATAAGCGCAAAATTTGCTCGTAAAAGTAAAGCAGTAATTTACTACTTTAAAAATACATTAGGTACACGAATAAACGACAAAAATATTACTAGCTCATGTTAAAATGAGAATTATAATCCTTTAATTTTATCCATTTTCAAACTACCCTTCCAGGATCACGTTTACTACTCTTCCCTAACTTTTTTCCCAAATACAACACATTACTTAAATATAAATAAAAAACGTAAAAGTACTCCCTTCAAAAAATTATTAATATATATATTTTACCGATGGTAAAACCAATTTTACAAACTTGCTAAATATTTTTCTCAATTGCGACTTGATTTGTTTACACCGACATCTATTTGGCAGGTCATGCCTTCATCAACTACAACCAAGTCACAATTTTCATTTTCCATTTTCAACTTGATATTGTCAGATAAATGACTAGTAAAAAGCATCAGTGCTGTTTTACCCAGAACTTCGCTACAACAAACATCGCAACCAATCTTGTATTAATTCTCTTGTCAACCGTGAACTTTTTAGGATGACAATAATACCACAACAGAGATTTCATTTTGGAAAAATAACATCAAAAATGTAATTATCATCAGTAAACAAATTTCTATTAAAATTTCTGATTTTCCGAATGTTTTAACTGTAATTTGTTTTGGATTCTTCTTTTTTTCCTTTACTTGGTAAAATAATTTGTTACGTTACAATAACAGCAACTTCATTAGCATGACCGATTTGGCTGAAGCGGAATCTTTCTGTCTGCAAAGTTAATTATGTAACGTTAATACTGAACTATCTATCTATCTATTTTTTTTAACGAAAGATTATTTTTGGTATATCATTATTCTTCGCCGTAACGGCAAGCAATTACGTTATTTTACATAAATTTATAAACATCCATCAACAAACTTGATCTTGAATAAAATACCACTTTTCTTGCTAAATCCCTTGCCTTCAACATTAATTATTACCGTGTCATTGGTAGTCGTCGTTTTTGTTATACTTTAAAGAAAGTTAAAACGACAGCATACATTTCTGGATGTATTCATTTTATTTTGGTGCAGAGAAAGTGCTTTTTTTATTTTTTTACTTTCAAGTAAACAGTTAATTTTGAATTCAGTACTACCATTTGCAAAATTTACTAAAAAATGCTGAAAAATATTTGTAAATGTTCCTAACTATCTATCTGCAAATATTAGATGTAATTAACGAGGCTGTTTGAGAATTCTCATCGAATTTAAAAAGCACCCACTTATTTTTAAGCAAGAAATCGTTAATGAAAACGTTTACCTTTCTTCTTTCTTTTTCCTGTTTAGCCTCCGGTAACTACCGTTTAGATAATTATTCAGAGGATGAATAAGGGTGATATGTATGAGTGTAAATGAAGTGTAGTCTTGTACATTCTCAGTTCGACCATTCCTGAGATGTGTGGTTAATTGAAACCCAACCACCAAAGATCACCGGTATCTACAAATCCGTGTAAAAATAACTGGCTTTACTAGGACTTGAACGCTGGAACTCTTGACTTCCAATCAGCTGATTTGGGAAGACGCGTTAACCACTAGACCAACCCGGTGGGTTAATACGGTATACTTTCTATACAGAAACATCACAAAAAAGAATATATATTCAGTATACAGCAACCTTGATTAATCTTACACTAGTACAGTAAAAAACAAATATCATTTATATGAAAACGGTCATTTTTTGAACGGTCATCAGAACACATGTCCAGTATAAAACATTCACAGATCTGACGTATTTGAAGACTAAGAATTCAAGAGTATACAATTTCTCTTGAAATAGTGTAAAACAATTCTAATTTTCCGTGTATTCGTTTTTGTCTGTATGTTTGCAGGTATGAACGTGAGTTTTGTTTCAGAAGTGATTTAACCGTAAAATCATAAAAATGTACAGTAGTGTACATGTTCCAATGTTTAGTAAGGAAAATTAACTCTATTTTATTGTTTTAAAAAATCAAACGAAACAGTGAAAACCTAAAAGATAGAAGAATATTAAAGAATTACAGCTGAAACAAAAAACGACTATAAAAATAAAAGATTGCTCAACCGAGTGGTTTGATCGTCAAAGCGGAGCAAGGAGAGGATCTTGCATATCCCCAACCTTGTTTGATATCTTTGTTGAAGATATGACCAGAAATGCTCTAGATGAAAAAAGGACATAACCGGATTAAGCTTCTACCGGGCCCTAGAAAGTTTTAATTTGGGGGCGATTACATTTATATAAGTTTCCGACAACTTCAAACAAAACGGCGGCAGCCTACACATATTTTTATTTTGTTTTTAAAAAGAAAAAGTTCTTTTTTGCATTTTACAATTTTAAAACTATTACTTATTTTTTAACTTTATAGAAAATGCACCATGTGATCCCCAGTGACACTAATCCAATTTTATTACTTTTTTAGTTATGATGACATTTATTTGTATTATTTAAAAATAGTACCATAATATTTTATATTATTAAAGATTAAATAAAAAAAAATTTTTTTATTTAAAAAAAAAAAATATCTACTAGTTAATCAATGACTAATAAAGAATTTAATAAATATAAACAGGTATTGTATAATTAAAAAGGGAATTAGAATTGAAGAAACATCTTGTGAAGTGTAATGTGTAGTTAAACATGTACATTAAGAAAACCGTTACAGTGCTAAAAGAATCGGTGAAAGTGTTAAAAGAGGCCGGTGAGTAAAAAAGATAAACAATCTAAAAGGAAATGGCAGCTATCAGGAAGTCAAACTTTTAACTGAGAACAGAGAAAAATAGAGACGGAAATGGTGCAAGAGACCTGTCTGAAAAATAATCATATGATGATGGGTGAGAAACTGTTGCGAGGGGGCTATATATTGAAAGCTTTTAACTGCATACAAATTTTATCCGTACGCGTTTTTCTTACATAACAATAAAACAAATAGAAAAAAGAAAACTCATGTCAAAAAATTACACTGTTAAAAAAAAATTTTTACAACATCCCACAACGAAATTTTGTTACTTTATCTAGATGAAGGACAAGTATACTTTTCAATCGTTTTCACGGATTCTATTTTTAAAAAAGGAATGATAGGGACGAATTTTTTTAAATATTGTTTTCTGAATAGCCTATTTTTAATAAACTTTTACTGATGTAACAAATTAAATGAAAGCTAAAAAGTCTTTCTTTACATATATGTATATTATATATATACAGTATGCCAAATAAGTAATGAGACAACTAGCACTACATCGAAACATATTTTAATTTTGCAATTATACGGATTCAAAATAATTTCCCTGCATCTCTACACAACGTTTACATCGATCATAAAGTTTGTTGAAAAAACGCTGGATATCCTGATAATGTGCCTCCTTCAGTCTGTCGGTCACAGCACGTTGGATGTCATTAATGTCACTGAAACATTCTAATTTTAAAGCACATTAATTTTCTGAAACAGAAAAAGGTCTGCAGGTGCCAAATCAAGCGTATAGTGTGAGTGTTCGAGCACACAGATCTGTTTTGATGCTAAATACTGTTTCACGGGTAGTGCGCAGTAAACTGATTCATTGTCATGCAGAAGAACCCAACTTCTGCTTTGAAACAGATGCGTCCAGACACGATGCATGCGAGCAGAAAGACGTTGCATAACTCCTAAGTAGTACTATCAGGTTGTGCCCTCAGGAAAAAATTCACAATGGATCACTCCAGAAGCATCGAAAAAAACAATTGCCATCGTTCTGACTCGGTGACGATGTTCCATGCCATTCCAGACTTCGACATTTTGTCTCAGAGTCGAACTTAAAACACCTTTGTAAACTTCTGATGCCGTTTTTCCTAATTTACAGTAAAATTTAATCACAGCTCTTTGATCCATGATGCTACATCTGACCGCCGCTACTTGCACAATGTTACGTTCACGGTTGTTGTACATGCACTGGCTGAGTCATCGACCCGATCGAAGCGTCTGCGTGTTCAGCACAATCTAGCGGGTAAAATGGTTACCACATTTGGCGCGTTTCTTTAAAGTGTTCCTGGAAAAAAAATCAGTCTCATTATTTGGCACATTGTGTACGGTAATACCTCAAGGAAGTAACTAACTTTCAATTACGCAACAACATTTTTTTGTTATCAATACCTTATCGTTCATAGGCGATAATTAAAATATAATTCCCCTTTATCCTTTTCTATAATGTTTTGTGAAATTAGTATATACTTTTTTAATACGTTACTTTTACAAGCTGAATTGTACAAATTACTAACATTTCATGCAAGAATAGAAAAAAGCCTAACAAAAAACCATTCAGTTATATTAAAATAAACAGTTCAAAGTCCATACTCGAGGGCAGACCTACGAGTACAATATACGCACCATATAGTTTAATGTTTATCCCTTGGGATATATCCATCTTCATTTGACACCCCTTTTCATTAACGTGACATAACGGATGGTTTGGACAAATTGAGCCACCGACATCGTTTATAGCTACTGTATAGACACGTCACGCTGACCGACCAACATTATACCGTCTACTGAAGCATCATATAACTCCTATGTATCAAACCACTTCTATCAAAGTATTATTAATTTAAGACAAAGATCGTCAAATAACCTTGTGGTCTTACCTACACGTCTACACAATAATTAGTAGCTTTAATATTACAATAATTAAATTATAATTGTACCTGCATACACCGTACACAAAATACGCTAGATAATTATAAAGATTGTATACATTTTTTTTATATACAATGAACCATTAATTACGGAAAATCGACGGACGAAAATAGTTCTTTAAATATACGTTCTGAATATTCATTAACACCTAATGTCTTGGAAAGTAATTTTAAATGTAATTACGAGTTAATTGTAGCATAAATAAATAAGCTACCGTGAATAAAAATAAAAGATATTTAAGTTAAGTTGGAACATAATTATAAAAAATTATTTTCGAATACACAGATTTGTAATCAAATATAGTTTGATATTTGTTCGTCTACTTACTAACAACTGATATGATAATATCGAATTTTTCCAAAATATTGTTTCAGTGTGAATAAAAAAAATAACAATTTCAATCAACAAATATTTATTTTAATGCAATTTACAAAAATAACGAATTGAGTAAAGATTTTCATCGTCTCAAGTATGGAAATATTATACTCGGTTAACAGAATAATCGATACACATTACTTTAATATTTTAGCATAACAATTAATTAAATACAAATATTCTATTTTCCCCGCTATTATAAAAAATAAGGGAAAATGTTGCTAAAATGTCAAAAATTACCCTCTAGATATATATATATTCTGGCTCGAAATACCATATATCAAACTCTGGCAGCAGTATTTTGGAGCTAAGTTTATAATAAGGAATAAAATAAACTAACCAAAGAAATTTTTGACAAAAAACAACAGAAAGACAACTTCTAAGTAGTTCAAACAGGTCAAAGAAGATCTAAAAGAAGCAAAGATAGAAACAAATGAAAACAGAGAAGAGATAAGCTCAGATAAAAACTCAAAACATGTAAAGGATTCCAGAAGAAAAGAACAAAAACTGAAAGGAACCAGCAAAAGCGATAACGTTCAAAGAAAATGAAAAAATAGTGGGAATAAAATAAAGAGATACAATAAGTGAAACTATTATCTGGATCCTACGAGATACTGGTGTCGAGTCAAAAGAAACCCTGTTTTTTCTGTGAAGTGGTTCATATAAAAGATAACTTCAAAAGATATTTTTTATGTAGCATAGATTGTCTTGAATCTTGAAAAACTGCAAAATATAAATCATAAAAATATAATATGAAATTTTGATATAATTCTTCAAGATAATGTAGTAAAATTTTAATTACCTACATTCACAAATAAATTTTTAAAATAAAGTTGAAATAATCAAACGTAACTGAGCGAGTGAACGGAATAAGGTTTGAATAAAAAAAAACGTTAAAGGTAGAGAGTGTAGTAATAGTTAAGATTTTATAAAACCTTTCGTCGACATCAGATAAAGGCGTTTATGTTAGATGGTTTTAACTAAGAAATATGACTTCGGGCTCCAAATCAATAAAGCTGAATAAGATAACTGGAGAATTCAGGAATATACCCGAATAATTCCACCATTGAATACTCTAAAAGGTGTACAAAAAATCTCCCCGTACACTTAGATATTTTTCTTAGATAGTAAATCGTGCGGAAGGGATAGTCTTTATTTACGGTAAACAAGCACATTTAGTCTTTTCCGATATTTTAAAAACTTTTTGTAACATGATTTCTTACACACAAGATCATTCTCCATTTATGATACAATAAACCAAAAGACCTCTAGTCTTTTTTCTACCTAATCTGCCAAAATGAAAACAATAAAAATTGCTAACGAATCAAAAAAGTGTATAATATTAGAAGGAGGTGCTTTTTAAACAAGAATAGGCGGCACTAACATATGTAAGCAGGAATTAAATACACTTAACGTAATAATTTTAACTATTAGAAGGTTAAGTACATTCAATACTATATTGCGATGAATGTACGAAACACATGTCGTATTTAATTGACGTAGGTAACAGATCCATGCAAAAACGATATAAATCATTTAATAATCAGTTACGTCAATGTAACCATAACCGGTCATCCGATATTTCACGTTGTAAAACAAATACAGTACATACACATATATGTATTAATTATAAAATTTTGCTTCTGCACAAATAGACATCACATAAAAACCCGTGCTCACATAATTATTAGATACGTAACATTTCAACCTGACTAGAAATACCGAAATAATAAATTTTACATTGAAATAAGCTTGTCAATAAAATATACTCATATAATTATAATACTGATCGGTTACATCCAGCTAGTAGCCCGTGAAATTTACTGAATAAATGAACAGAGAAAATTTTACCAATATAATGTATCAAAATGTACTCGTGTAATTGATATCCACACAATTGTTAAGTAAGACTGAGCTCAATTACTTCATAACGTCTACTCCCTGTCCAAATATAATTTAGTTTGCTAAAGTACGAGTTCATAATAGGCCAACTATATAATCCCTCCATTTCAGCATTTCGTGGTTTTTTTTTTAGTATGATAATAAGTCACGATTGCCTACAACAGATTCTAGAATCTGTTGATGAGGAAAGGAGCAAGTTGAACCGCAGTTTCACAACAAATATATATATATACAGTGTCCCATATAAAACGCAACCCAATCTTATATTGGTAGGTACTGAAATAATAAAAAGGCATATGTAAAAACAAATGTATTTTTTATTATTACCATCCATTACCTTACATTTAGAGTAAATGTTGGAAGTGGCCGCCATCTTCTTGAATACAAGCTTCAATTCTTTTTACAGCGTTTCTTACAACTTTTTGTGGCTGGATATTTAATACAGCTTGTTCAATATTGACTTTCAATCGTTCACATGAACGATTGAAAGTCAATGGAACAAGCAAATGTTTTAAACCACGAACACTTGTTCGTGGTTTGTTGCTGTAGGCTTTTTCTTTGAGGTAACCCCATAGAATAAAATCCGCCGCAGTCAAATCTGGAGATCTTGGTGGCCACAAGCCTCGACCGATAACACGATTACCAAAGAATTCCTCAACGAAATCAGAAGTTGAACCTGCGTAGTCGATGTCGCACCGTCATGTTGTAGGCAGCAATGTCTTCGTCTTCCAAGAGTACAATGAACTGAAATAAAATAGCCTGATATCGTTCTGCATTAATGGTGTACTCGAAAAAAATAGGACCGATTATTTTCTTTCTCAATATCGCGCACCACACAAAATTGTTTTTCGTAATAAACGTGGGGATTTTCAGCACTCCAAATTCTATTGTTTTGGCTGTTTACGTAGGCGTCCAAATGAAACCGTGCTTCATCTGTGAAAAATAACGAATCCATAACATTAATTCCCTCACGCAGAAATCGACGGAACCATTGACAATATTGTAGCGTTTTTCTTTGTCGGGCTCAAGAAGCTGATGAACCGTTTGAATGCGATAAGGTCGTAATTGTAATTGTTCGGTCGCCCGATGAACAGTTGATTTAGACAAATTAATTTCAGCAGACAAACATCTGATCGATTTATTTAGCGAGGCCAGTAATCGGTCTTTGATTTCAGTGACTGTATCTGTATTCAACACCGACGCAGATCTTTTGTGTTCCTTGTTATTAACAGAACCGGTCTCTCTAAATTTTGCAACTACACTTAATACTGATGTTTTGTTAGGAGCTGGTTTATCTGGGTACTTATGGCGAAACAAATCTTGCACTGCAACCACTGATTTCGTACTGAAGTACGACTCAACAATGAAAACACGTTCATCTAGCGAAAACACCATATTGTCTCTAGCAATACACTGATCGTTATGATTGCATTGTTTTTACTATCGGTAGTGTTCTACTGCGTCGCCGCGATGTTCAGGTGTTGGACGAGTCCATTTCAGTAACGAGTAGGGGAGTAAGCTTGATTTTTGAAATTTCATGGATGAGTGATTGATGGGTTGCGTTTTATATGGGACACCCTGTGTGTGTATATATATCGGTTAACGGCACCCCCACCCAATCGATTAAGATTAGAGAAAATCCGAAACTTATTCCGTATTCCTGATAATCCATTTTTTCAACACTTAACTTTCCGATGAAATATATAAAAATTATAAAAAGAAGAAACGAAAACTCTTTCTTCATAATTTGCAATGCATCAGAATCTATGATTTAGTATTAAATATACAGAATCAGAAACTAGGATTCAGCTCAAATGAGAACAAGGAAAACGTATTACTCTACAGTGCAATGATTAAATACGAAACGGGAACGTTTTTACTTCATCCATTAAAACACATTTTAAAAAAATACAAAAATAATAGTAATAAACACAAGCATCAACATAAATAAAAATTAATTCTAATAATAAAATTCTAATAATAAACTACATAAATTTAACAACAACAAAAAAACACATTGAGGGTCTAAAATAATAATTTGCAATTTTTACTTCCTTGCAACAAGGAAGTATTCTAATTGCGAAAAATTTCGGTTTTCAAATTTCAACGGAAGTAACCATTTTGATCATCCCTGAAACATTTTGAATAGTTTCGGCGTGACGTCTGTACGTAGGTACGTATCTCGCATAACTCAAAAATGATTAGCCGTAGAATGTTGAAATTTTGGGTTTAGGATTGTTGTAACATCTACTTGTGCACCTCCGCTTTTGATTGCAATCGACTAGACTAAAAGTTTTCAAAAAAGCCCAAAATCCAAAAAAATTGGATTTTGGACTTTTTCTTAACAGCAGTAATAAGCGCTCATTGAGAGCTTTTCAACGACATAGTGGTACTTATTTTCATTGGTTCCAGCGTTATAGCCACATGAAATGAAATATTTGGATCTTAGAATGGGAAGGTACATCGGTTCGAATTAGACTAAATTTCCTGTTTTTTAACATTTTTTTTTTTAAATTAAATATTTGATTTTTTAATAATAATTATTAACCTCAGATTGTAAAAAAATTACAATAAATAATTCAACAATAACAAAAAAAAAAATATGAAAAAATCAGACATTATTAGTGAAATCAAATTTTACGTACTTTTAAAAATGTGTATATGTAATTTAACAGGCGTACAAGGAAGTCATGTGGTTTCCACATCACATTTTTATTATAAATTATATTAATAAAAAGTAAGACATTTGAAAAATTACAAATTTAAAAACGTTTAATTCTAATAACTTCTTTTTAACATACTCAAGAAAAAAGTTATATGTGTGTGTTTACTTACACACACGCGAACACACACACCACACACATCCTGCAAATAAATTTTTGACAGTAAATTTACAGTAGACACAATGATTTTTTTTTTTTTTTTTTTTTTTTTTGAAAATGAAATCTTCGGTTTCATTATGGAATATAAATAAATGTATATAGAATTAATTTATACACCACTTCCCGAAATATGTTTTAATTAGAAAACATTTTCTATTTTAAATGGACTATTTATATTACTGAACTACAAAAGTATACCATATATTCGAGATTCACAATTATTATAAAAACACACACACACACACGAAACGCATAAAATAATAAACATAAAACTTTGAACTACAACTTTAACTAATAGAATACACAATGAAAACACCAAACCAAACATAATCACAGGAGCGGAAACGTGTTTACTCTCTAACACCTAACTCAGTAACAACACCACATACAAATTTACACACCGGTGATAACTTACAAACCCTTCATAAACAAAGTTCAAATACGAAACTCTATGAAATAATTTGATTATGTTTATGTTCTACGAGACAGACATAAAGAGAAAAAGGAAATATACAGCAAGACACATAAAATACCATATAACAAAACAAAACATTTATCTTCTCGACGCAGCCTTCTACCCTCTTTTGCCATACATTATTCGTAAAATCATACATGAAGAAGTAGTTTTACAATAAATATTCCATTAATTATGTAACAAATAACTTTTTTAAATATATTTAGCGTTTTTATATTTAATGTTTTTTAAAAGCATTATATGTAAATAATTTTTCACAACATTATACGAAGACATATATAAAATGCGATAAAAATAAAATTTCACAAAAGTCTATAAATGACAATGGTTAAGTGAGATATACAAAATAATATCGAGGAAAAATTTACTTCGTACAAGGAAATAAAAAAAGTTAAAAAAAAAAGAAAAGGAGATGAAGTATGATTCGAACCGATATGCGAATGAAGATCCAAATATTTCATTAATTAAAATTTTATTTGGCTATAACTCTGGAACCAATGAACATAAGTACCACTTATGTGATACATTGTTGAAAAGCTCTCAATAAGTGTTTAATACTGCAGTTACGAAAAAGTCCAAGATCCAATATATTTTTTTGGATTTTGGGCTTTTTGGAACACTTTTGGCTCAGTCGATTGCAATCGAAAGGGGAGGTGACCAACCATATGTTACAACATGCAAAATATAAACATCGTACGGGTAATCGTTTTTGAGTTATGCGTGATACATACGTACGTACAGACGTCATGCCGAAACTATCAACGGAAATGGATATTTCCGTTAAAATCTGAAAACCGAAAATTTTTGTGATCACAATACTTCCTTGTACGAAGAAAAAAAACTAAAATGAAAAGAGGCGTTATAGCTGATCAAAAAAATATGTTTTTTCAGACAGGAAGTAAGTAAGACCTAACCGTATCTGGAAACTAAAATACTAACTGCTTCATTCAAACTTTCGTATTCATTCCGCATACACGATATGCATTTGAAATCAAATAGGATTAGAGAAATGAAAATATCATTCTAATTTTACATTACAGATTCAATTAAGGTGGCTTTATTTAAAAACCGATGGACCTATTGTGGATTAATTGGAATCCCGAGGGTAAATGAAATTTAGCATACTACTCGAATAAAACTAAGTATATAATCTTACACACAAATCACACTATAAAATATATCATTATTTAAAAATTATTATATCTCCAGTTCAGAAAACTTAACATTTTTATCAACGGTTTTCTTTAATGAGTTTAAGGTCATTACTTTCGGTGGTATGTTGTGAGTGGGGCGTGAAAATATATTTTCTTTACATTTTAAGTTATGAGGAGTACGAAAATACTATTCGCTTAAATTGTGGTTCCTTATATACTCCTATTTATATATGTAAAGTAATAGGCGTATGTATAAAATTTTGTGGCTCGAAAATCTATTAGATCAATTTCATTAAAATTAAGACATGTTATCTGAAGTTGTGCGTGTGAAAATTTAAGCATGTTAGAAACGTGGTTTCGTTATGTTGTTGCAAGTTGGAATGTTGACGTTTCTTTATATGCCGTAATCTACTGTTAGCAATATTTTTCGGCGTATTCAGGTACCGTTTAGCAACTTTGAGGGTCATGATGAATGGGTATGTATTTTTTATTTAAGGGTTATGTTAACTGGGCAGTGGAGATTTTTCGTACGCGCTTATGCAGCAAGTCGCGGTAGTGAGCGAATTGAAACTTGATGCTTTTGTGTAGGGTTGGTTCAAAGTTTTTTTTTTTTAATCTTTAATTAGAATAAGTTAATACTTTTTCAAAGGGAAACAAAATAAACCAACGAAAAGTCAGTCTTCTTCCGCAGAACTGCGCAAGAATGTTTTTACGTTTAAATAGCAAATAACGTTATTTGCTTTCCTATAACACTTGTGGCTTCTCTTACTACTACACATAAACACATACTTATGTTATAAATATACTTTTGGATGTCCAGATTATAATTTTTAAAATCTATGCTAATAACACATGTTCAATAGTTCTCTACTTTTATTACTGTCAACTGGATGAATGTGGGATTTTATAAACAATTCCCGAATGTCCTGGAAAATTTGAAACGTAGATTGTTTTAGAAGAATCAAGCCGTACGCTGAATGGTTACGCAACATATGAGCGGGTACTGTTGTCTAATAATTATTAAGCGCGCGAGACACATGGTACAAGTGCAACCATACCACAGACCGTACAGCGTTCAACTTCCAATTAACCATAACACATTAAACAATGATACAAAACGTAATAAAAATTTGTTTAATATATATATATTAAATAAATTTACCATACCACAGACCATAGGAGCGTCCAAATTCCAATTAATTGTTTAATACCATTAAACAATGATGCAAAACGTAATAAAAATTTGTTTAATATATATATATATAAATCTAAGGACAAAAGTAGTCTACAAGGTGCAAAAAAAAATCACCAACTCTAAAACAATTGTAACTGCGCACACAGTTAGGAAATCAAAGAATAACAAAACTGAACTTAAAAATCACCTCAGCAAATTGTTTAATTTAATTAAGTGGATACAATTCATAAACATTTTCAACTAATATTTACATGATGTAATGGGAATAGCAGAATAGGGTATTATCTGCAACATACTGAAATTATTTTACAAAAGTAAAAGGAAATTAATTTTTAAGTGATTTTCCAGCTGAATCCTAATTCCAAAGTATAAAAAATTCAAGATGCCCAATTTTCTCTCTTTCCATAAAATACTATAAAAGATTGAAACGTAAGATAAACAATAAAGTATTTAAAAATATATATAAATTTATATAGGAAAATGGTAGACTCGAAAATTAGACGAGATTTATGGCGAAATCGAATTTCAAAGGAAACAAGGATATAAACCATTTTCAGAGAATTTTGTAAAATTATCACAGAGTTCTGACCTCCACAATAAAGAAATAATTTCTGAGTAAATAAGAAAACGATAGAATACTTTTAAGACAATGACCACACTTTTGATAAAAAATAAAAAAAAAAACGCTAAACAAGAATTTGTTTCAGTTACTAATTATTATTTAGTTAAGATAAATTCACAACTTATATAGTTCAGTAACTATTACTTTTTATATATTATAATCAAATCAAGTAAACTGTTTTTTAATTGGAGGGTAAATTAACATCAACATCAAAAAAAAAGAACAGACCAGAAATCAGAGAGAATATTAAAAAAAAAGAGTAAGATACAATGCAAATGAAATTTGATATCCAACAATTGCGAGGCAAGAAATCATGAACAGACGAATCAAGCACTTTCGATCTCAAGAGGTTTACGGCGTGCCAAGTAGCATGTTACTTTTCATCGTGGCAACTCGAGCAGTGAAAAGATTTTGGTATTCTCCTAGGACGAACAGCAAAATTCCCGTTGTGTTGAAAACGTGCTTTTAGCAGAAGTAAATAAGACGAGGAAGTAAGGAGGTAACCAGTCAAGAGTAAGGTGAAGGATAGAGAGCGGTAGCACGACGAGGGAGTTAGCCACAAACAGAACTCCTGCGGGATGAACTAGGGACAACAACCACCGCAGTACACATACACATATTAACTGTTCACTATATTCGTGCGACACACCGTTACAATATGTACTTTAGTGGTGAAAATGGAAACAATATTTTAAAGCATTTCACCTAATTCACTCGAAACTATTTACAATGTTAATATACATCTTAATAGACTACATCTTAATGGTTATTAAGTTCACGCTTACTACAGTATATATTTAAATGAATTACGCACCAGAGAATAACAAACAAGAAATTCAAGTACGAAACGTTTTCCTAGTACGCGTGTAGGTGAATGCGTGCCCGATTCTGCTAAAACATCAATACAATAAAATTGTATACGAGTATTCAAATAAAACTATTTGAATAATACAAGAGTATTTACTTACTTTTTTCTTTACTCAAAATAAAATTCCGTTACTATATTACCTCTCAAGAGACTAAACAGCGGGTGAAAACAGGGAAGATACAAGCCCGAATGAATATTTTATAACGACACGTGCAACTTGTCGCATGTTGTAGACGCCTGATTAGACAGAATTCGACTAAAAATTCATTGTTTTCTGAATACAAAAATTAAGGTATATAAAACTGTTTCAGCCAATTAAGTTCTTTTTTTTGGCGAAAAATACTATAATCGCCCGGACACCATACATTTGGCGTAAATAAATAAATTTTAAAAATTAATTAAAAAATAAAACCCAGTAAAAAACGTAAAAATATATCTTAAAAAGAAAATGCCTGCAACATAAGCTAAAAGAGAAATAAAAACAAAAGATATATAGCATTAATAATCTTAACTACGATAATAAAATTGACTCTTGCCATAGATGGAAAGATTCTATGACGTATTAAAAAAGGAACCTTCAAAGAACAAAATTAACATCCGGCATACGCCTAATGGTATACACAGGCGATAAGGACCGTATAAATAATTAAATTTTTGAATCAAGATGCACGGCCTTTATAAATCGCAAGACATTCGATAACATCATTTTAAACTAGCGACGCAATGCCGCGTTAACAGATACAATTCAAAAGGATGTCAGCACTGTTATTTGGCAGTCGCAGCGAGCACAAAGAGAGTGGGTCATTAGATACCCATGAGTGAGCCTAGTGTGCCCTATTCGCAAACGACAAATAATTATTGTTTCTGCATGAGGAGTTCCACAGTGATACAGTTTTCTTAATTCGATAAAGTTAATAGTTAATAGTAGCATCCCATTCACTTTGTTACTCATCATGAACCACCCACCCTCTTTATAAAACAGACAAGATCGTTCGAAGCGACGCGATTGGTCAAAGGAGGCTGAAAACAAGCCTCTTTTGCCGCACTATCTGCGCGCTCATTGCCTGAAATTCCAGTATGGCTCGGGATACAACAGCAGCTCACAGTTGTATTACGTCTAATCATTTGCGAAATAACATGAATTTCACAGACAACAGGGTATCTGGAGTACACATCACTAATCGCCGGTATTAACATGCTGGTTGGAGAATACCGAATCAAAAGAAGATAATTGGTTGCGCTGTAATAAGAGTACACAGGTACACGAATATTATTGCTTTCTTCTATTTCAAAGAGATTGCACACCACTGTCCATTAGTTGACTTACCACGGGGCTTATCGCTTCTCGGCCTCTGGCCCCGTACTGCAAAGCTTGTGTTTTATGCAACCGGTGCAATTCGATTTTGCAAGCGGCAGTGTCCTACGTTCACGTCGTCGGGGTTGACAACGAACAGCGGCGGTTAGCCAACCTGCGTTGCTGTAAAGTTACGACCGAGCGGCAGCGTAGTGTGTTGCAGTAGTGCTGCTGTCGGCTAAATAAGGACGTTTCCCTTGAAACAACGTGTCCCCGTTTTCGTAGTTGGTGAGGCCAGAAACTTTTCAGATCCTCTGGCAGGTTCGAGAAGCGGTTTTTTCCGCTCCGACCTAGCCGGTGGTAGGAGTGTTTTATTCTTCGACTCCTCGATTGGGCTGCCGAACAGACGGTCCGTCGGGGTACAAGTGGTTTAGACACTCACCTAGTTTTGTGGTAGGTGATAGTTTTGAACAAGCTGTGGTTTGTAGTGCCTAGCAACTCAGCTGGTGTAGTGTCAGGTAATCAAGCGATGGAGCAATCCGGAGGAGGTTGTCTGGAGGACTTGGTCGGTTTGGCCAAGGTCCTGGTAGCCGGTGACCCCTTCATGCCGAGGAAGTCAATCAGTAGGTCACCGCCGCGGCCCCGGTCTTCCGATAAGGAGATCTCGGAAGCCCCTCGGGTAGTGGAGCGCCCGAGCGTAGCGGTTTGCACAAAAACCCTACGGGATACCTCTGCTTCAAGCTGTGCGGAGAAAGCTACGGCTGGAACCGTACAGTGAGAGCACGGCGTAGAGGGGGGCACCAAATCTGAAGGACGCCGACTTGCGAAGCAAGGAAAGGCAGAAGGCATCAGGGCGGATTCTGTCCCTGAGCGGGAAGTCACTGCGGGAAAGCCTGTGTCAAAGCAGGTGACCTCCGGGGCGGAAGGCTTAGGGAGGATTGAGGAAATGAGGGCCGAATGGGCCAAGATTTCCTCCAAGAAGGAGTCAAGCGTTGCTCTCGAATTGAGGCAGCTCGTCGATTCGTTTTTAGGTGAATGTGGATTGTTGGTCTCGGGACTGGCGATTAAATGTGAAGGCCTCCAGGGTGCTAACCTTACCCTAGATTCAGTCGTTACTCGACTATCGGGCAAGGTAGATCAGGTTGTGGAGGGAGTCCGGAGCTTTAAACCGGTTAACGGTCAAGCTCTGGGTGAACTCCAGAAATCGATTAATAAGGTGGAGGAGAAGGTTAAGAAACCTATCTCCTTCGCCGCAGTGACGGCCGCGCCTGCGCCTAGGCGAGTAGGTCCGCCGCCGCCAGCCCACGCGCCGGCAAACAAAATTAAGCGGGCCACTATTAAGGTAGTCCCAATTAAACCTGATCAGGGGGCTTCGTCAGCAATGACGGAGCTAACCCTCAAGAAGATCCTGGACCCGAGGAAGGAAAGGTTCCAAATTTCCCGGGTCACCAAAACAAGGGATCACGGAGTTCTCCTGGAGGTGGTAAATGGGCAGCAGGCTAAACAACTGCTGGAGGCCACGGTTCTTGCCAAGAACGGGCTGAAGGCTCAGCTGCTGGCCGAGCGTAGACCGCAGATATTGGTCTATGATATGCCGAGGGCAACAAGGGTAGAGGAGCCCGAAATCCTTAAGGCAATTCACAGCCAAAATCCTGTTTTGGATATGGCTGTCGAGGACTTCCTTCGGGAAGCCAAGGTTGTCCGGCAGTTGGGGAGAAAGGCCTCCCAGAGAAGTCACTGGGTACTCGAGACCTCACCTAAGATCCGGCAGGTCTTAGTGGCCGGTGGAAGGCTGTTTTTTGGGTGGACTGCCTGTAGGGTGGTCGACCATATTGAGGTAGCCCGTTGCTTTAAGTGTCAGGGCTATGGACACACCGCTCTCCGTTGCAGAGCGCAAAAGGAGATGTGTGGCCACTGTGCCGCTTCGGGGCACAGGGCAGCCAGCTGCCCTCACAAATCGTCGCCGGCTAAGTGTGCCACCTGTGCCCAGGTGAAAGGCAGTGATGCTGGACACCGGGTCGGGAATAGGCAATGTAGGGCGTACGAGATGGGACGGGCTAAAGCTGTACAGAACACAGCCTATGGCGACGCCTGAACGGCAAGAGTCCCTTGGGGACGGCCTCCACCCACTCGAATGCCTGCGCCTGGGGCAGATTAATCTGCACCATTCCCGGGCGGCCACGAGCGAGGCCATGAGGCTCCTTGGAGTACGACCTCGAGGTCCTTTTGGTCCAGGAGCCATACACGGTCGCGGATAGGGTGGTCGGCTTCCACGGGGTGAAAGTTAGACGCTCTGGGTGTGTTCTGGATGCCCCAGTAGTCTGATGAGCGATTCACCGTGGTGCGAATCACGAGGGGTATGCTCGATGTCGTACTCGTGTCGGGATACTTCCAGCTTAGATGGAGTATCGATGACTTGGTGGCGAAGTTGGGCGGGATTCTGGACAGTCTCACGGGCACCAGAGTGTTGGTTGCCCTGGATGCTAACGCCAAGTCTACCGCCTGGGGTTCTCCACTCACAGACCCCAGAGGCGCTGGTCTCGAACAGTTCGCAGAAGCCAGGAACCTCTACCTCATTAACGATGCGGAGCAGCCACTAACTTTCTCCAGCGAACTGGGAGAAAGTTACATCGACGTCACTTTGGTGAGGGGTGACTTGCTTCAGAGGACAAGTAGTTGGACTGTCTGGCCCGAGGCTAGTGTAAGCGATCATAGGCTTATAACCTATGATATTGCTTACGGAGGCGGTCTAAGGGCAGGTCGCTACAACCTAAGGGGCCTGGATCAGCGCAGGCTGAGGCGGGTATGCGATGCTGCATTGCAGGGATTGCAGTGGAGCATGGAGTCTAGGGAGGAGGTGGAATTGATGGCGGAGCTAATCGGCCGGGCCATCAAGACTGGCTGCGACGAGGTCCTACGGCGGCCTAGGCCAATGGACGGACCCGTCACAAGCAGCCAGTCCGCTGATCTGAGCGTGCCTGGAGCCGTCATGACCCCATTTTCCGGGGGGTCGTCTGTGGAAGGCAGACGGAGGCCCGGCAAGAAATGGTGGTCCTCTGACCTTAGCGTGCTGCGCGCAAGAGTGAGGTCCGCGCGGATAAGGTACCAGCGTTGCCCCCCAACGGGGATTATCGTTAACCACGTGCACGCTGAGCGTATTCGGATCTACCGGCGTGCCCGTAACACCTATGTTCACGCCATCAAGGAAGCCAAACTCAAGTTTTGGAAAGACTCCATGCGCGAATTGCAGCGCGATCCCTGGCAGCTCGCAAAGACTTGTTACAAGCCAAATCCATTGCACGTGTTGTCCAGTGTTCGATGCGGGTTAGGTGGTCGTGACCACACAATAACATCTGTGGCGACTTACCGGGCGTTCCTGGATACTCTGTTTCCAGATGCTCCGGAGGGTGAAGCGGAAATAGGCGTTAGGGCGGGTGAAACACCATTCCCTGGCGTTCGGACCGTGGAACCCGAAGATATAGACCGAGTGGTTTCTCGAATGGCATTAAAGAAGGCACCGGGGATTGACCAACTTGACCCCGATATTTTCCATCATTTATTGCTTGTCATAAGGGAGCCTCTCGGCAGGCTGTTCACGGGATGCCTAAGCTGGGGCTGCTTTCCGGGTTGCTGGAAGGTGGCTTTGGTAAGGGTACTCCTGAAACCTGGAAAGGATCCTGGTGAGGTCGGCAGTTATCGACCTATCAGCCTCTTGCCGGTCCTCGGCAGGTTGCTTGAAAGGCTGGTTGTGGAACGGCTCGAAGAAAGCATCGATATGAGCCGTATTCTAAATCGAGGCCAGTATGGCTTCATGAAAGGGGTTGGCACCGAAGATTGCATCTTAAATGCTCTTACCGAGGTGGAAAGCGCCGACTGCAAATACGTTTTGGCTATTTTTATTGATATAGAGGCAGCATTTCCTTCCTTGTGTTGGAGTTCTATCCTCTATGCTTTGGAACGCCGCAACGCAATGTTCCCGAAGCCACACAGGCCGTGGTAAGAGACTATTTGTCTAACCGAACGGCTCTGTTTAAAGATGCACACCTAGTTGTGGAAAAGTCCGTCACCAGGGGAAGCCCGCAGGGTTCCGTTCTCGGTCCCCTGCTGTGGAACCTGGTGTTTGACGGATTTCTGGGATTGACTTTCCCAAAAGGAGTCACGGCCCAGGCTTTCGCCGATGACTGTCTCCTTTTAGTTCGTGGAGATTCACGACCACAGCTAGAAAGCAGAGCGCAGGCGGCCTTGTCAACCGCCGAAGGCTGGATGGACATGCAAAATTTAAAGATTTCTGTGCCCAAAACGAAGTTTATGCTTCTAAAGGGCGCAGACAAATTATCATGCAGTCGAAACCCCCACATTAAATATAAAGGCTGTGTAATCAGCCGAGTAAGGGTTCATAAGTACCTAGGTGTTTTGTTTGACGATAAGTTGCTTTTTAGTAACCATATTAAACAAGTTGCCGTGGACGCTGTCTCTGTGATGCACAAACTTAGAAGGATTGCTCGGAAAGACTACGGGCTGTCGGGCCGCCAAACGTACTTGGTGTACCGAGGCATCTTCGAAAGTATGATCGCATACGCGGCGCCAGTTTGGGCGCATAGGTTGGAAAGGAATAGAGCACTACTTCAAAATTTAAGGAGTGCCCAGCGCAGAGCCATGATAGTATGCACTGGTGTATTTAAAACAACCTCCTACGAGGCTACTACTGTATTGGGAAAGGCTCTCCCAATCGATTTAGTGGTGAAAATTCGGGCAGTCATGTGGAAGTTGCGAAGAGGTCGGGAGGCCGAGGCATTTGGGATGCGGTTTCGAGCCGGGCCAGAACCGGAGCGGAACGGTGATCACAATGCACCGGAACAAAATTTCGTCCAGTTGCCCATCTCCCGTCTGCTGAAAAGGCTACAAAGCCTCGCGATGGAGGCATGGCAGCTTGAATTGGCAAACCACGACTAAGGGAAGATCCTTGTATAGTTTTATACGGGATCTGGGGGGATGGTATGCCTCGAGTTCTTTTCTAAGGGCGTCGGGTGCCCAGGTGCTCACCAACCATGTTAACCTGAACCAATATCTGTTTCGGTTTCGCCTGGTGGCTGATGAGTTGTGTGTCTGCGGGGAGGTCCAGTCGAATGTACATATGATGTACGACTGCCCTGCTCTTGGGGGGGCCAGAGACCGAGCCACCCTGGAACTTAGTGGTCAGGGGGAAACCTGGCCGCTCACAAGCGGCGAGGCAGTGTGGCGCGAGCCGCACTGTCGGACCGTGTGGGAGTTCCTCGATGAGGTTGCTATGTTCAACCGTCATCGTTAATTTTAAGGGATTATTAAATGTAATGTAATTGGACTCCTACAGCTCTGCTGCTGGAAACCAACCTTGGTAATAGGGCTGGCCATCAGCCAAATCAGCTCCAAGCGCTGTTAAATGGTGGACAGGTATTAGCTGGCATACAGCGACCGAGGCGTGGCAGCCAAAATTGCTGTCTTTTTATTTTATAGAAGTATAGTTTAAGTTGTTACAAGGGGTGCGCCTCCCCGATCTAGTTTTATGTTTGACAAGTGAGCGATTGGGACACTTAAGCGGGTGCTGTATGGCACCTTGCTTGATTCGCTCACGCACGTTAGGTAGCTCACTAGGAGCTTTTACGATTTGGGTCGCTAAACCGTTCTGAGGCACAGTAGCCGTTCTTGGCACGGAACATTTGGTCTATGCTCTAGGGCGACCGAATGGGGTGGTGGTGGGAGAAATGCCAGTTAACCAAATTACCACGGGGCTTGAGCGAAACACCGCTGCGGCAAGACGGATGAATGAATGATGGACTGCATCGAGCATCTTTAGAGCGGTGGCCTGCGCTGAAGAATAAGCTACACAGCCGTAGTCCAATCGACGAGAGCTTGGTAGAAGCGATACATGCATACACGATCGGCATCCCAACGGGTATTAGAACTCTCAGCATCTCTAACATTTTTAGAAATTTTACCTTCAGCTCCTTCAAATGTGTTACCCACTTTAGTCGGTCTAACCACATTCCTAGAAATCTAATCCGGGTGCATGCCTCAACCACCATGCAAATAAAGTTGAGGGTCAACATGTTTCCTCAACCGGGAAATGCTCTTCTTTTTTTCCGCGGAAAACGGGACTCCAACAGATTTACACCACTAATCTAAGCGGGTTAAGCAGAATCTCTCACTTGTGTGTAATCCATCGGTTTCATCTAGTAGTGAACTCCTCATCGCAAATCATCTGATTTTGAAGTCGAGATTTCTACGATTAAAATCCTAGTAAAGGCAGTGACTTTTATACGGATTTCAATAATAGAACGTGGTACCGATGTTCTTTGGTGGTTCGGTTTCAATTAACCACATAATTCAGGAATGGTCAACCTGAGACTGTACAAGATTACACTTCATTTACATATCATCCTCTAAGTAGTACCTTACGGTGGTTGCGGAGGCTGTTTAGCTTCCGGAACTACCTACATCTCTGTTTCTTTATTCTGTTTAGAAAAAAGAAACAGAATGAGTTATGCCTCTAAGTGCACCGTTATTATTAACAAATAAAAGTTTATAAATCGTTTAAGTTGTCTTAATTAATGTATTATTCTTAATTTTCAGAAATAAACAACAAGAGGAAAAAATCAGGAAGATGAGATGGGTTTACAAAATACTTTCCAGGTAAATTACATCATCAGTCAAGGATCGCATTTGGATTATGCCAATCTTGTTAAGGCATTTATTCGTAACAAGAAAAACCTATACCACTATTTATAAATGGTGGTATTTTAAGAATATTACATCACTATTATTAAAATTAAATGATTATAAATTATATTATTTGATAAAAAAAAACCAATGTAAGGAAAAACCTTCATAATTCAACTTAGGCTTACAGAATTATAGGTAGAATAATTTTTATAGATTTTAATATCAGATACATTACTTTTTTTAAATATAATTTATAATTAATTCTTTATCGATTTTAATATCAGATGTATCGATTTTTTCTATATAATTCACAAATAATTCTTTACTGAGTATTAGCGATTCAAAAGTTTAACTTAAATATAATACTACACTTACCTTACTTTTAATAGGAGTGAGAAAGGAAAAAAAAATCATCAAATTATTCCTTTCTTAAAAAAAGGAAACCCGCCATTTTACCGAGAATAGAAGCTTTTATAAAGGCATCATAAACTACTACAGGATTAACATTTAGTTTTTAATGCCATTTTTATTAAGAATACAAATAGAAATTAACAATCAAAACTATATTTTAACTGTTTTTATATATATATATTTATAAAATAGCTTAAAGCCATAATTTAACATAACACAATAATACAACTTTGTTAATTAAAATACAGAATTCAAACGATAAATATTAGCAAAACAAATAATTAATCTAGTTGTTCGTATAAACTCTAGTAGTTTTAAATTAATTTAAGGTCAACTAAATAATTTGCATATTATATATTAACGGGAACAAAAGAAACTTAGAATTTAAGTGCTTTAAGGGATAAGATAGTAAAGGTTAAGAAGAAGAGATGTTCATTCAAGTGAAGGAAAGAGAAGAGTACGTTCTCTAATGCAAAACATAAGTCCGCCACCCGCAGTTTGTAATACTATGCAAATAAGCAAGAGGGAACTAAACAATAATAATTCTAATCATTGTACTACGAGGCTATACCTCCTGCTTAACTTAATATATATGTAAGTTCATAAGATCCTGAGATCATGCACTTTCACATTTATGTTTGGACGCAGTGGTAGTTTTAACCCCTTTCCACTATAGTTATTTTTATTTACCAACAACCCTATTAAAAAAGTAACTCTATTTTACAGAAGATAATAAATTACTATATAATAATAACGTAAAAAAGAAAAGTAGGAAGAAGACCTGAAATGGTTTACTATTAATGATAGAAACAATACGCACAGAAAGTTATTCTTTTTTTTTTTTTTAGTAACAAACCATCACTATCTACAACATAACAATGATAATTAATTTTTATATTTTGCAATAAATGAAGGGCAGAATAATGAAGAGGTAACCCTCCTTACAATTATTTATTTCATATAACAGTAATAAAAGTTTTCCATAAAACCAAAATCTATTAAGATGTACAACCAACTGTAACATAATGCGTAAACGTTATAAAATTTCATTAGGTTAGGAAATTTAAAAAAATTAATCAATTCGAATTTAAATATCACTTAACACTTAAGTTAAGCAAAAGCTAACCTGATAAGTACGTCCACAAATTACAGAATAAGTTGTAACTACTTTTAAGTCCGAATGTAAAGTTCTGAAAACTGCTGAGGTACAAAGAGGATGAAGAGGTAAACAAGTGTGACGTAATAACAGCACAAACACTACTAACATTATAAAAAACAATCAACCTTTGATTAATAGTATATCTGTATATTTCAGTCAGTTAATCAGTTAATAGAAGTTACCGTGAAGGAGACAGCTATAGGAAAAAAATTATTAATACGGACGTTCTGGAGTACTACTCTAATGGACTTCCTTAAAACTTCTCAGCGTTTAAAATAATAATAATAATAATAATTTATAGATCATTTAATGTAGAATGAATGAGTAATAATGTAATTACTCAATAATGATTATAGAAAAAAAACCAATATTAACAAAGAATTCATCAAAATGAAATTCATCAAGCCAAAAAGTTTCTACAGAAAAGAAATCTGCTGATGTAAAACAAATACTTAGTAATTCTTAAGAAAACCTTAAAAAAATTCAATATGTGGGAATGTCTCGCTATTCAGCGAGACATGATTAGACATATAAGGAAAAAAATTGGCAAAGTATTGCATAACTTTAGTGGTTATCTTATAAACAAAAATTTGTATATCTGTGGATTTGTTTGTAACAGCATCAAGCGAGAACCAATCTAACGATTGCTTTCAAATTTTCAGATTATATTCGTGTTATCCCGGGGAAGATTATAAGCCATAGACTGAGACTCTAGCCCCGTTGGAGTGCAGTTATAAATAAAAGATATTCATTAAAGAAAAAAAATTAATCCTTTTCCTTCATCATTATATTTCTTGTCACCATAGCAACAGGAATAAGTTATAAATCTTTCGTCGGCAAAGGTGTGTGTACTTTAGTTACGATAAATATTACTATCTTTTGTAAGATGGTTCCTTCTTCAGGTTTCTTTGAAGAAACCTGAAGTTGTTATTTATCAGTATTATTCTCACAGCCATCAGGGTAACGAACACTGCAGGGGTTCAGGGGGTTCTGCCTCTTGGCCAGACGGAAACGGCAAGCAAAGCGAGCTCTGCGGCCCAGCCCCACCTAGGTCGGCTCCAAGGTTCGCTTGGGACGACCTGAGCCTCGGGGATCCAGACTAGACCGGCTAGTTAATAAAAACTAAAAGGGCGAGAGCCATTCGTACATACGTACGCATATATATATAGATAGATAGATAGACTAGATAAACCTAGTTGAATGGTAAAATTTTCAAAAAGCCCGCTACTCCATTTTTGACATTATCACCGTTCTTTCCCCTTTAATATAGCTATTCTGGGTACATTATCCAAGAAAGTAAAATCCATCAAGAAGAAATGCTATAATAGTACTACAATATACTACCGCAGGAGAATTTGTAAATTAAATAGGTCGATTTAATCAAGATATAACAATTTTAAAATCAAATGAAAAAGACAGAAGTTTGCGGGCAAAATCTTGTGAAAAGGAAAGAAACGGCGAGCCGTATTAAGACATTCAAGGCTAATGAATATGGTTCTAGGCAAGTAAAGAGAAAAAACAATTAAAATAAAAAAGGATTGTAATCGGTTTTAGGGTTTCGGTGAAGAAGGTGGGTGATATTTTGAGGTTGAGAGACTGGTACAAAATAGAATGAAATGGAAAAACCGTTGACCAATCAAATCCTAGATGAAAAAAGAGAATATTAAGAAAATATCAATATTAAAATTATATAATTTTTTTTTCCAGTCCAGAGTAGGCATTTCTGCAATTTTATTCCTCACAGCCCAATAAACATGGCTCTTGTCAGTTACCACAGGTAAAGTTCCCTGCCGGACATACAAATATATGATCGGCTGTTACCTCTTCAACGTTGCACAGGACGCACTCTGAAGTCTCAGCTACGCCTGTTTAGATGGTGCCGCAAATAATCTTGTCCAGTGGCTAGCCTAAAACACGCCACTGCTACCGCTCTAGGTAAAGTGAGTGGAGGTCGTTTTTATAGGGTCGAGCATTGACGCCCAGCGTTTGTCACCACAATCTCTAAAATTTTCTGCTCTTGCTCTCTCCATGTTAGCACTGCAGACCATTCGTTTCGCACTACGCAATGAAACAGGTAGGATGGGCTGTGGTTGGCATGCACCCACCCGCAAAGGCGATCCGCTTGTTCATTTCCATAGATACTGCAATGGGCCGGAATCCACTGCATCACAAGCCCGTTTACGGTTTTACTAAGGGTGATCTTTTTTTTTCGGCAAGCAAGGATTCCATGAGTAAACGGGAGTTGATTAAAGACAATCGTAAGCAGTACTGCCTTCCAAACCGACAGCAGCACGATTTTTTTTCGACAGCATCCGTCATTTTTTCCACGGCCAGTGTAACAGCAGCAACCTCTCCGTCAAAATTTTTGGCATTTTTCTCAACAGTTGCTGAAAGTTGAAACAGGTATACACACGTACACGTGCATCTGTAGTTCCTCTAGTAACTGATCCATCTTTATTATAATATATTTAATTATAAATTAATATATTTTAATATATTAATAATATTAAAATAACTCAATAAAAAAATTAACGGTAAATCAAGCAAAACAAAATGAAATTACATACTGTAAAGAAAAACACAGGAAATATTCATTTTTAAAAGAAATTATTTTTAACGGATCCATGACATTTACCGGCAAGAAAGCTATGCGATAAGAAAACATTAACAATCAAAATAAAAATTCTAGTAAAAATGGTACTAAGCAATCATGGTGGCAATATAAAAATGTTCAATAGATCTATTTTTACGTATTCTATTTAATACTGAAAGCACGAACAATAGTAAAAGTATAAACTCCGATAGCTGGTTTCCATAGCAACTACGCAGAAGATGGAGCACATCCGATTCATATGCACTTAATACTGAACGTATTGTAAACAAAGTACTTATCCACTCAAACTGAGACTTAATACAATCTTTAAATATGCGCCCCGTTTTCTAAAATATAATACAAGGCTAATATTTACAGAAATATACTGTAAATTTAATGACTTCTTTTATAAATAAAAAAAAAAAAATCACTTTAGCTTTTTAATATTCTTTTCCTGAATATTTTACGAGTCAAATTTGAATACAGTATAAGTTGAATAACTCTGATAAACAGAATTAAAAATTTACCGTTTCTTTAGATTTTCAACCGACTTCAAGGAGAAGGACGGCTTTCTAAATCTGACAATATGTTTTTTAACCGCTTATACAAAACTTAGAAAGCGCTCAAATATTTATGATAATACTTTTACAAAGCTGAAGTGTTCTTCAAAAATGTTTGTTTTTTTTTAGCTACACTATATCATTATCATACATGTAAATAATATTACCAAAAAATAAAAAGCAATAATAATCAGTAATTTTTCAGTTGTATGATCAGAATAATAAATAAAATTATTGATTCCAAATTTTAAATACATGTTTTTCAGATACATTTAGAAAATACGTAGTTCGTTTAATTTATTTATTTGGCTATAAAGGCTGGTACTACAATTACTCAAACCAAAATGAAGCATTTTATGAAACAATTTCTATTAAAAAAAATCGCACAAATTATTAATAAATAAATTCAATACAGTTGTATTAATCGCACCTCTATAAACCAAGGAATAACCTATAAACCGAACTAAATCCGAAGTCACGTAGTAACCGAATAGAAACGAAATCCAGTAAGCATGCATACATGATTGTAATTTATTTAATAAAAATAATCATCAAGCAGCTCTTGGAATATCTGAAGCAACGTAGCCAAATTTCTTCTGACGATTTATTAATACTAAAAAGCTGGCGTGATCGTGTAGCAACGGACTGAACTGTTGAAGTACGCTTTCGCAGAAGGTGATAAAAGTTGTTTTAGATCCGATGAACGTTATTATAAATTTAATAACAAAAAAATGTATACACTGTATTGCTTTAAGCTTTTTAACAATACTACAGTAACGATATCGAGTTAAAAATATCTTTTCTATCCAAAAACATATATTTCAGACTTATACTTTATATTTTTAAAAGGTTGCTTTGATATTTTCCTCAATCATTCTTACGGCTATAACGTATGTATATCATCTGAGATATAAAAGACAATCGAGTTGTCTTCTTTGAGAGTACTGCTGTACATCGTATCTCTGTGGCGAGGAGAGTAAACGTGTCTCATATAGGCCTGACATTAATTACATTTCGGTAGCCTTGTCATTCTGTTATGCAATAAACTGATCAGATAATTGAAGAAAACTTTACATCTCATTTTCAATAGAAAACCTGAGAAACTTGATTTTTAAGAATAAACTGGAATTAGGGTTCACTATTTTTAAACCTCTGTTTTCGTTAGGCAATCTGACTGACAATACACGTTTATAGACATAAGCAAGATTAGCATTTTGATACTCTATTTATATACCGTTATTTTACATGTATACAAAGGAAATTTAACATTCATTTAAGCTAAAAAAAATAGTAAATATTACGGGAAAACAAACAATGAAAAATCGTTTTCTTTGATAATTACCCCCAAAAAGCAAATCCTATTTCTATAAGAAGTGATTATATCTTATTTCAATATTGGATTTAGAGGCAGAGAGTTCTTTCTTACAAAATCAACAACCAAAACAAAAATTCAGTCAATGTTTGGATTAAACACCTGCAGGAGTACGACAGATACTGTTCCAGGCTTAATTTGCGACTGAATGTTTCATGTTTTTACATCAATAATTTCAGATACATTTCATTAGCTTTGTAATTTAATTAAAAGTGATATTGACAAAAGAGGAATATGGCAGACGACTTTCTTAAAACAACCATGATTCCAACCCCAAAAAAATATGATAATGTAAATGTGAAGATTATAAGACAGTTAAGTTTAATTTCGCATTCACTAAGATATTTAAATAAAAATAGTTCGCAAATTCTAAACAAAACAGTCGGAAAAAAACAGTAAGGAAATGTATCCCTTACTGTATTGAGCTATTTGTAAGAAGTTTGTAGAAAGTAAATGAATCACTGGTGTTGTACAAATATATATATATATATATATATATATATAGAAAAACCATTTAATCTCTTCAAATGAGATAATTAATGGTATTATAAAATCAAAAGAATAGACTGGAAAGATAGAAATTAATTAAAAAAACTGTTTTTAAAACAGAAAATAGCTATAGGGTGGAAAATATAGGGTGCTCAACCAACTAATTTGATCAAGGAAGTGAAAGGTGCAGCCTATCTCCAATTTTGACGATACAATCAAAAAAAAAAGATTAATAATCCATTGAATGTTTTACAAATCAAAGAAGACTTGGACAAAAAAAAAATAGTACAGATATTTCGACTCGATATTAACAGAAGCCTGCAAATAGGAAGATGAAATAAAAACAACAATAACAATGGCCAGAAAACATTTAACAAACAATTATTTTGTTGTTATACGTAAAAGAACGATCTTGTAAAGTGTTACGTTTGAAGTGTACTACTGAATGGATATAAAACATAGAAACTGCGAGATATGAAGAAAGAAGAACCGATAGGAATGTTGGATATTGAAGATTAGACGGATAAAATGAAAAAACATGAAGTAACACGGAGAGTGAACAAGAATAGAATGAAATCATATTTACTTACGAAGTTTTTAATTATATGAAATTATAAAAAGAATGAGACATTTAAATCAATAACGTAAATTAATAAATTAATAACAGATGCCAAAAAAAAGCGATAACCGCATTAATACGTATTACTACATTTATTTTTAGTAGACCTACATGGCACGATACCAATAATCAAACAATTTATCTTTTTAAACTTAAGAAAATAAATTTTTCCTTTCTAATTCTTAAGTTGCGTTCATTTTTACTTTAAAAAGTTCCAACTGCTACCCGAATAAAAAAAACTTTTCTTATATAGCAAAAGTTAAATTTTAACCCGTGAGAAAAATGTTTTTTTTGGTAAAATAAAAGTTAGGCAAGGAAAGGATTCTCAGATATCATAATATTTATTAGAAAGTTATTGTTTTCAACAAATACAATTATTATTACTTTTGTTTAAGTTTGAAATAAGATATCTTTAATTTTATAAAAGCGATGACAGAATAAAAAATAATTTCGCCGTATTTAATAACTGAAATTTCTTTTAAATTTTTCTTTATTATAGAAAGAATTACGGGAGTTTTTATATTTAAAAAAAAAAAAAATCAAAAAATTATCTTTCATAGAAATCGAGTTTAGACGCTACTAGTGCTAATCTGTTAACATTATGTAAAATGCTTATCTCATTGCATAGAGGGTCAAAGCTCTGAGGAGGCTTCTCTGACCCGTGGCAGGACTGACATGGGTCACTAACTAATTATTAAATATCAACGTTCAAAATATAAAATTTTATTAATAGAAACTTTTTGTATGTTTGACTTTCACTCTACTCGTTAATTATTATTTTATTTAATCGTTATTGCAATCATACACGCTAGCTCCGATTTACATAATCTATTTTTTTTTTATTTTGTTAATAATAGCGTGTTAAAAATACCAAGCATAATTGGGATATGAAACTACAACTACCAGATTGAAAGACAGAAAGCTACATTATTCAATTTTTTTTTTGTTGTCTAATTACTAATTTTAAAACTAAACTCACTTATTTCATCAGTTTACTCAGTTATTTACATAAGTTTATTTACAAAATAATAAGTAAATATAAGTGGAATGAAATTAATATGAATATGTGAAGTAGCCAGCAATAATGCTCCCGACAAACAAAATTACGTATTTCAGATATTTAAGGAAACGAAAAATTAACAGTAATTGTAGGAAGTAAATACTTTAACAAAAATAATGTTAATTATCAACACACAAATTAATTAGGAAATATAATTACGTAAGATAAAATTATATGTAAAACAATGAAGTGTGAAGAATAAGTGAAACACTGAACAGAAAGAAATGAAACAAATGAGTTGAGTTTTTCATCGAATTTTAATGGAAGTTCAAATAAACAAATTCTCTTTAACTTGAATTACTATCAGAAAAGAGAGCGCTAAGCAAATGGATAACTTTCCAGTTTGTTTTGATATTTAATGCTGGAGAATTTAATGTTTTTCTTTTACCGATTTTACATTTGACTCTATGGAGAACCATCGTGTTGTAAAACACAAGGGATTTGTAATCAAGGTTTTTGACTGGAAACGCTAAATAATTTCATTATTGAGCAACTCACAGATTCCCAAAATTGTATTCCATTACCCCATACAGATGTTTTAGTACATTGTGGTACGTACAAGCCGTACAAAAGAACCGGTAGCTTATTTTATAATGACATATGATCATTTGTACACCTAACACACAGTTTTAATCTTATTAGTTTTCGAAGATTCCCCTAGTCAGACGGTAGTAAATGGTTTTCTAAGCTCTTCACTTCATCATAAAATTTAGAGAAAAAAAATCGTTTAGTATTTAATAATCCAAATTAGGACAGATAGGTGTGTCAAGAAGTTCTCCGGGGACTTTCATAACCTATTTTACTCGTGAAAATAATGGGAAAAGTTCATATAAACATTCATACGAAAATGCTTCGTTTGCGATTTACGGTTAGTGAAAGATTTCGCTCGGATTTCAGCTACCCCGATAAAATGAGGTCGTACTGAAATTTTTAGAACGTTAATTATGGGGATAAATTGGCGATTTCTTATGGTTTTTAACTTGAAAAATCGAATAAAATAGATCCCAAAACGTTATTGCAATAATTTTTGAAAAATCTGAGATGAAAACCTTAGGGTGTTTTTTATGTTTAACTTACAATTAATTTTGTTACATGATTAATAAACAAATAAAAATTTCAAACAGAACTCATAGCGAATTTAATTCTGAACAAAATAAGGCAAGATAAGTTGAATAAAACAAAGAAAAGTTAGAAAAATTAGAATTTTATTTAGAAATAGCACACTAGACCAAAGTGCTTTATACGTATCAGTTTATAATAAGTGTTCAAAAATGAGCCCGCCATTTTCAATACATTTTTTAACACGCTTCTGAACAGCTTTTGTTGCTCTTTTTAGTTCTTTAGGACTGACCTAAGTTGCTCAGCTGCATCCGTAATACGGTCAATTAATCCCTATTTTATTCAATTTTTGGGGCCAAAAACGATAATAAATCACTCACTAATTCTGCCCCTTAATTAACGTACTAAAAATTTCGGTACTTCATTTCACCGGAACAATGGAAATCCAAGCGAAATGTTTCAATAGCCGTAACTCGCAAACGAAGCATTTTAGGAAATTTTTTATATTAATTTTTCTATTATTTTCACTAGAAACATGGCTGAAAACTGAGGCGGCTCCGTTCCTTGACGAGGGTATTGGAAAGTTGGTACCACGCTACGACAAATGTCTAAATTGGAGTGGCGACTATGTAAATAAATACCGTAAATATGTTAAGTACTTGTTACAAATAAAAAAATTTTTATTTTCACTGTGGTTTCAATTTCGTAACCGAGCGGACCTTGAAAAAAAATAACCCTCGTACAAATAACAGCGGAAATATAATAGTATAGAAAAAAGAAGACTATTTTATACAATAAAAACCGTAATCGTACTGTGTAGGGATAAATGACGAAAATGGAATCCCACAAACTAACTAAACAGGATAAAATATATGACGTTTTCATACATAACAAAACTTATTAGTTAGAATTAGAAAAACAATATACTGTTTATACTTTAACCTAAAATGTTCTTCAGAAGACAGGAACAAAATAATATTAAAGATTTCGACGTTTATACTCGTAACTGGTGCTATAGTTTTCCGAAGCCGAGTTTTGCTTAGTGGGGGGGTCAAGCGCTCATCGTGGTAAAACTCATGAACCATGGCAATCTATGCAACCAAGTAGCCTACTTTGTTCTTTTCTTTTTTCTCTTTAGCCTCCGGGAATTACCGTTCAGGTATTACTTCAGACGAAGAATGAGGATGATATGTATAAGTGTAAATGAAGTGTAGTGTTGTCGTCTCAGTTCGACCATTCCTGAGATGTGTGGTTAATTGAAACCCAACCACCAAAGAACACCGGTATCCACGATCTAGTATTACAAATCCGTGTAAAAACAACTGACTTTACTAGGACTTGAACGCTGGAACTCTCGACTTCCAAATCAGCTTATTTGGGAAGGAAGATGCGTTCGCCAATAAAATTTAGGCAGTAACAACTCAACGGTTTCGCGCACCGCCTGACACATGGCCCGATCCTGCTGAAAGAATATCTTATTAATACCAAAGCCAAAGCCCATAGCTTCCAACTGAGGCCGCAAAATTGCTGTTATCAATTCTCAATAACGTACAAAATTGACAGTCTCAGCACAGTATTATAAGTAATATGTTTTTATTATAGTTACATCGTGAAATCCTTCATAAAAAAAAAAAAAAATCAAGATTGAGGTATTAAATCCTCCTAATCTCGCTTAGACTAGTATCTGTTTGGTACACTCAAGAACTAAAACTTATCAAGAACTAAAGGAAGTGGTGTATACTGACTTCTTTGTTACTCAACCAATCAATTATATCTGAAGAAATCAATTATATGGTGGAAGAAATGGAAAAGCAAATGTTGAAAGATATTATAAGTTTTTCTTTTATTGAAATAAATTTTATAGCTGCGTTGCGGATAATTATTGACTCTTGTGTACAGTATATATATATGTATATGCACCCAGCTAGAAAAAAATTTCGTTTAGCTGTAAAATGCAATAAAATGCACTCAATTAAGTACATTATTAGGCGTAGGATGTAGATAAGCAATTTCTAAAATTAGAAACAATGATGAATAAAACATATTATACAGAAATTAAATGCAAATTAACAATATTAAAATACAATTGAATATACAACATTTACATTTTTAGTAAATATATTAATATTTCTAAACAAAAAATAATAACAAAAATTGTTTATTACAACGTAAATATTAATATATAATGAAAAAAGGAAGTAAATATGATAAAAGATGAGAATAAGACGACACAAGATGAAAAGAAAGCGAGCACTTAAAAAGTGAAAATGACTTTTTTATTAGAGAAAAGATGCCAGAAAAATTTTGGCGTTCTCTCCTGACAACTTCGCATTGTCATGTCAAGAAAATGATCGTTTCATATTTTGCTAAAGGAATAAAAAGCATTATTAATATGCGCGCCGACATTCCTTTTAAACTTTCTCATCATACATAGGGTAAATATTCAGTTTCATTATCTACTAGCAATTTAATATTTGTTAAATCAAGAAGCAGTAAAACGTATTTTAATCCATTTTCTGAAATTATTTTCTGTTCTTAATAAAAAATTTATTAAACGACTAACACATTTTATTAAAAATCTTCTGTTTTCCATAATACTCACTTTTATTGCTTCGTTTAAAAAATTACGATAAGTTACCCCTTCAAAATCTTGAAAATGTCAAGTATTATTACATACAAAAATATCTTGCAAAAGATATTGTTTAAATTATAATTAAAAAACAATATGGATTATTTCTAACTATACTTTAGACGCATTTTATTGATTGATGAGTTTGAAGTGAAATAAATGTTAACTAAATTATCAATGTTTTTATAAATTATTAATTTTTTAATAATTTTAGGTTATTGCGCATTTCCACATATAAATTTTCTAATTTTTCTTTAGTAAAATTAGAATGAAAATTTGCCTACTAGTTATTTCCTATTTTTTTTTAATCGTGTGTTTGTATATATACACGAATCAATTTGTTTTTCATGCAGTTATTGAATAATACCTCATTAAAAAACCGATTTTAACGAAATGATTAATTTTTGTTTACTTTTGCAAGTCAACTGCATTGTTACTTGAAAAACTAAAATAAAATAAAATATAATTATTAACTAATAATTATGTAATTACGAACTAAGTTAACAGAATTTTTATATCAACATAAATATTTAAAAACATATTTTAACTATAAAAATATTACATATTAATAAATATTTTAAAATATAAAATAATATTAAATATTAAAATTTGGCTGTACAGCATACTCGCGGCTATCCGGCCGACGTAATTACATACATGTAAAAAAAACCCTTTTTTTTTGAAAGAAAACAACTTGTTGAAATGATCGTAAATGAATGAACGTAATATAAAAAAGAAAAAGAAATGTGGCTTCTCTTATTATGAAAGACAAGGAAATAACTTATTTTTCCAGTACACTTCCTATGCGAGCGTACATTTATGGGTGATAAGAATTCTAATGAATTAATTACAGTATAGTATACACTTACGTATAGTCATAATTTCCCGGAAATTATGACTCATTCCTTATCAAGCAGTCTCGCTCAATAATCTATGTTCATTGACTTATTATTTTGCTATGACGACAAATACTGTACTAACACAGTCAAAACACATGACATCATCCACTCATTAAAAATAGAATAATTTATCTAACCCACCGGGTTGGTCTAGTGGTTAACGCGTCTTCCCAAATCAGCTGATTTGGAAGTCGAGAGTTCCAGCGTTCAAGTCCTAGTAAAGCAGTTATTTTTACATGGATTTGAATACTAGATTGTGGATACCGGTGTTCTTTGGTGGTGGTTGGGTTTCAATTAACCACATATCTCAGGAATGGTCGAACTGAGAATGTACAAGACTACACTTCATTTACACTCATACATATGATCCTCATTCATCCTCTGAAGAATTATCTAAACGGGTAGTTACCGGAGGCCAAACAGGAAAAAGAAAAAAGAATAATTTATCTGCATTATTAGTAATCTTTTTTTTCTTTTTGCCTCCGGGAATCACCGTTAGGAATTATTTCAGAGGATAAATGAGGATGATATGTAAGAGTGTAAATGAAGCGCAGTCTTGTACAGTCTCAATTCGACCATTCCTGAGATGTGTGGTTAATTGAAAACCAACCACCAAACAACACCGGTATCCACGATCTAGTATTCAAATCCGTATAAAATTTACTAGGATTTGAACTTGGAACTCTCCACTTCGAAAACAGCTGATTTGCGAAAACGCATTCACCACTAAACCAACCCGGCGCAGTATTAGTAACCTTTTTCTTTCTTTTTCCTGTTTAGCCTCCATAATTACCTTCCAGATAATACTTCAGAGGAAGAATAAGGATGATATGTAAGAGTGGAAATGAAGTGCAGTCATGTACAGTCTCAATTCGACCATTCCTGTGATGTGTGGTTAATTGAAACCCAAGTACCAAAGAACACCGGTATCCACGATCTAGTATTCAAATCCGTGTAAAATTAACTGACTTTATAAGTACTTGAACACTGGAACACTCGACTTCCAAATCAGATGATTTGGGAAGACGGGTTTCACCACTAGATCAACCCGGTGGGTTAGTATTAGTAACCTAGCCATACCAAAAGTACAGTACATTACGTATCTCATTTTTCCTGTCCTGATAAATTCGAAAACGGATATACTCGAATTAAGTTTGTGCTCCGTTTAAACTATAAAAAGGTTTATTAGTCTGTGTGGACATGTGAGTTTGTGTGCGTGTTTAAAATGGGATATAAACGAAAGAAAGTTGTAATGACCTTAGAAAAAAACTTCAGCGCCCAGCCTAAAAAGAATCGGCAAAAAGATTGCTTCCAAGTACGGCGTAGGAAAATGCACTTCTGGCGACTGCAGAAAAACCCGTAAGTTAACCCGTAATAGAGCAATGGTGCGCTAACTAAGCAAGCAGAAATAGCATCAAAGTTAGAAAAACCATGCAAAAGGGCAAGCATTCTCAGGTTGGGGAGGCTTTGTATTTGTGGCATGAGTTTTTGAGAGGAAAAGGTTTGCCTATTTCTGGTCATTTACTTCAAGAAAAGGCAATTCAGTTTAAAAATAAATCGAAGGAGATGAAGGGGAATTTACAGTCAGTGACGGTCGGTTGGATAACTGGAAGAAACGTTTTGGTATAAGACAGATGACGATAAGTGGAGAAGCGTTGTCTGGAGATAAGAATGCTATTCCCGAATTCAAAGCTGGTTTTTTTAACCTGCTAGATAAGTCAGCAACTTCTGGAGAACAAATATACAACTGCGAAGAAACAGGACTTAATTACAAGATGTTACCGTAAAGACCCTAGCGTACAGACGGGAAAATGTTACACCCGGATACAAAAAAGCGAACAACGCGTAACAATTTTAACGTGCAGAAACGCAACTGGAAATCACACTTTGAGACTAACTGTAACTGGAAAATCTAAAAACCCGAGAGCGTTCAATATAGAATCATTGCTGTATAGTGTACTCATCAGAAAAATGTGTGGATGAATGGAGAAATTTTTACAAATTGGTTTCACCATAAATTTGTACCTGCCGTTGAATAATATTTGGCTGATAATTTTCCGAGGAAATCAGTCCTTATCTTAGATATGCACCATCCCATCCGGCCACTGATGGATTAATAAGTGCAGGTGAATTAAGTTTTTTTCTGTCTGCAAATATTACGTCAGTCTATCAGCCAACGGACCAAGGGGTCCTACAAATTTTAAAGAAAAGGTTTCGACGCCGGCTAATCACAAGACTCATAACGACAATTTAAGATAACCAAGATATTCAAACTGCGTTGAAGGCAATTGATATGTTAGACGTTATACGACGAGTGTCTTGAGAGATGGGAAGAGATACCGGCCATATAGTTTGTGAGGTTTTGGAAAATATTACTAGATCATAAGGCCAGTAAAAAGTGGGAAGATGTAGATAACCAGTGCGACAAAAAAGGACAAAAGAAAAAATGAACTTGTTTCACTTCTGGAAAAAATCCCTGGCTGTCAGGCGGCTGGTTTGAAGGACGTCACGGAATGGATGAAGCAGCATGAAATTGAAGAAATAACTGGTGATGATATAGTACCAATGGTATTAAATAATTAGCCAAGGGAAGAAGATACTGTTGAAGCTCTTAAGGCGATCGAGACCACGCTCGAATACATTAATCAATAGAAAGGAGCAACACTACCGGATACCATGACCTTAAGTAAATGGCAGGACTTATCAGCGAGGAAGAGAATGCAGCGAAAAACGAAAAAATCAAAGACTTTTTTAAGAGTTAAATCAAGTAAGTCAATATGCAGTGTACATTTTTATTAACATTAATGCAGTACATTAAACATTCAGATTGTAAATGTACATTGTTCATTAACATAAATTAAATTTAGAAAACGTGTCCGTTTTTGTCTTTGCTTCACGACAGTAAAATTTTAAAAATGCAGTGTAACACAGTAATTAGTTTTTTAAAAATACTGTATGTGAAACAAGGCTATATTTTTCAGTACAGTATGTATAAAGGTCGTCAAACTCACAGTAAATGATTAAACTTTGAACTCCGCCGTATCCGGGTCTCTTCCTATCCGGCCCGGCCGACCGCTCTATTAGGCCGGATAGTCAGGGATCCAGTATATATATTGTAACAAGACCGGTATAACGAACATGAGTAACATATGTTCCAGTACTCGCATCCATGCTGTATTCAATATGCACAAAACTAAAATCAAACTAATTCACCTTAAAATATTAATGACACATATATCCAACAATACTTACAACTTCAAACTTGGTAAAGCACAAAAGAATACGGATAACAAAGGAGTAACTTACCTGCAACAAGAAATGCAATGCTAAAATTAATATATGAAAAAATAATTATTATAAATAAATTCTTACAAAAATTATGCGTAATAATAATCAATTAATTCAATTACAAAAAAAAATTCAAATACACCTACAAAAGAAACAGTTACTCATTTAAAAAAAAATATGATAAAATAATTTAAAAAATTAAGAGAAGCAGCATGTGAAGACCTGCATAGTATACAGCTACTTCTTTATTCAACGTCAACTTTCTAGTCTTCAACAGGTAGTTTTGAAGTAGCACGTCTGCAACCGTTGAACGTTACACGGATTTGTATCACAAAAAAAACTAAATGATAATAAAACCTTTTAAATAATACAAAAAATGAACAGAACATAAGTCTAAATTTTAACTTTTTAATCAATACGGAAGTAAACGCACTTCACAACCTCGACATTGAAAATCATTAAGAAAAAATTTTGAGAAAATGAAGGTTGTAAAACAATTTATTTATTAACTCCACCATAAAAAAAAACAACGTTGAACCTAAATTACAGCTAAATCCTTACTTTCTTTTTGTACGATGAAAAATGAACTAGCGCTCATAACAAAACATTGACATTTTCACAATAGGAAGTTAAAATGTTAAGATTGACCAGGGTTCGTAAAAAAGTAAATTACAACACTAAAGTAAAAAAGTATAACTGCAAACCGATAGTATGATGCTGAAAATGTATGATTTATTAAGGAATGAATAATATGTGGGAAGGAGTTTAATTGGAAGACAGTTTTTACTAACAATACAACATATAAAGAACAAAGATTACATTTTGTCCTTCGTTGTTTAACAGAAAAAAAAAAGATTATTTCATTAAAAAACATAAGAACAAAGTAAAAAAAGACACAAAGGTAAACAGGAAGCATTAAAACTAAATCCATCCAAAACATAATACTAATAAAAAAATAAAAATAAAAAAACGACTAAAAGAAGGGATTACATTAAAAATATTTGATGACAGGTAGTATGTACAAAAAGTAAACGAATGTAAAAAATAAGAGTAAAATCACCCTCAATACTAAAGGGAGTTATAAAAGCTTATAAAAGACAAAAAAGATATTATGTAGCGTGATGCTTTTACAAAGAGGGTACAAACAGGGTTGCACGAGGACTAAAGTTTCGAGTTGATCACTTTAGTAACAGAATGATTAAGCATACATCAATATTTTTTTTTTTTAGGCGAAGCCATTTTTTTTGTCATTATTATTAGCTCAATTGATATTGATGACGGAAGTCATTTCTTTCATTAAACGAAAGGGTAATTTTGAACATTCCCCTCGATGAAATAACTGTCCTTTCAATAACGATATTAATTAAATCGAGCATATTTAAATTAAAATGTAAAAAAACTCGCTCGCGTAATGGTTCATACAGTGTGTTATTTTTGAAAACAAAATTAATGTAAACCCTTCCATCTCTGTATATACTCTTATTTCTAAAACGTAAATATAACTTACCAATTAGTAATGAATATTTTTCAATTATTTAATAAAAAAACATTGTAGTAAAATAAATACATCATATTCTTTTTATTTACAAATTTTTTCATTTTTTACTAGTCTTAAAAATAATGCTGCTTAGTGTAATATTTATTTTATATATTCTAAAAAATTTTCTTGTTGATTTTTCTTCAGTTAATTCGGTTATTATTTCCTTTGTTAACTTTCACAGACCGACTACCAACAATTAATAGATGATAATTTAATAAGAACTATGGGTGTTACTCTCCAAAGAAATGAAATGTTTTGACCAATCTTATATAGAGAAGTTAGGTTAATTTATACAAAATATAATGGATTTTTTTTTTAGACAGAAAAACGCTTTCGCGTTATCATCGCCCGGCACAAACAAATAACAAAAGAAAAAACTACAACTAAAATATTAAAAGTAAAGAGAATTGAAATTACTACACACATATATATATATATATATAAATGCACACGCACACACACACACATAGAGAGAGAGAGAGAGAGAGAGAGAGAGAGAGAGAGAGAGAGAGAAAGAGAGAGAGAGTGAGAGAAAGTAACATGAGGAAAAGCTTTTTTTGTTAACCTATTTGTTTGGTAATGACAAAAAATACTCTGAATACTTTATTAATTTCTCTTAGCGCTTCATTGGGTATATCAAAATAAATATAGTAGTATTTAAATACCAAGTATTAAGAAGTAAGTAAATACTTTATAAAGTGTTAAATTGAAAATGAATAACATTTATGAAGCTAATAAAATAGAATTTTATTATATTTTATTTAATTACTTTTTATTAAAAAAAAAAATACAAACCACTCCGGAGAACATCGAACGAGTAAGGGAAGCCATTGTCAGAAGCCCACGCCGCTCTATTCATAGGCATTCAGCAGCGCTTCAAATGAGCACAAGTACGGTAAGACGAATTCTGCATACATACCTGCATTTCCATCCTTACAAGATAGCCGTCGTGCTGCAGTTAAACGAGCAAGATTTCATCCAGCGATTACAATTTTGTCGACAAATGCTTACCATTTTTGAAGAAAATGAAAATTTGTTATTGTTAATGAGTGACGAAGCCCATTTTCATCTGAACAGCTCGGCTTCGTCAACAAACAGAATGCCGGTATTGGGCAGAAAGAAACCCACATCAGCTTCACGAGATACCACTTCATAGCCCAAAGGTGACTGTCTGGTGTGCAATAGGAAAGGTCGGTGTTATTGGACAGTATTTTTTCGAAGAAAATGACGCTGCCGTAACTGTAACAGCTGATCGTTACATTGCGATGTTGAATACGTTTTTCATCCCTGAGTTACGAAACCGGGGAATCGATTTTCAAAATGTGTTATTCCAGCAGGATGGAGCTACAGCGCACACAGCGAGGGCAACGATGGCTGTTCTCCGTAACTTGTTTCTGGGACGGATCGTTTCCAGATTCGGCGACATTCCTTGGCCCCCTCGGTCCCCCGACTTGAGTAGTTGAAATTTTTTTTCTGTGGGGGTTTCTGAAATCGCGTGTGTACGGTAATAAACCGCGTACATTGGAGGACCTAAAGATTGCAATTCGTCCTCACGTCACCCAGATTGATGTAGACATGCTGCAAAGAATTGAGGCCAGTTACCGTGAAAGGCTACAACAATGTATTGCCCAAAATGGACATCACTTGCCGGACATAATCTTTCGTTCATGAGTAAGTAACAAATGCTTTGATTTAACAAGTGTTTCAGTACCAATAAAACTTTTTTAAGTAAATATTTAATTTTTTATGATTATTTTAAAAACATCGGTTCCCGTGAATGACCCTGTATATGTTCTTTCCTCTTCAATTCATCTTTAAACGGATCTTTAAACGTATTAAAACCACTAAATTGAATCTTATGAACGTAAACAATTAATTCCGTAAAATAAAATTAACAACAATGTACCCAAAAAGAACAGACGCACAAAAAAATGAAATGTTGTATTCAAGAAATTTTAAAAGAACAATAAAATATAATTTTAAAATCTTGATTATTTTTATAAATGGTTTGCAGGCTGAGTCGGAAAATTATCTCCGCCAACGAATATCCATGAACCAATCAAATCAGCCAACTCATAGCGTTCGGAATCATCTAAACAGACGGAACCAGTAAATTTCTTTAAAATGCCTGTTTAATATCATAATTCCTGTTCAGAAGAGGATTGTTTCTAAATAAATAATTGTACTATTTTTATTTTAACTATTTTAAATTATTGTAACTTTTTTCATTCTATATTATAATATTTAACAATTTCAGTCTCCACACAGGTCGCGCTTGCTCATACTCATTACGAGAAGAAATCTGTCGTGTTCATAAGCATTGGAGAAAAATTAAAAATCTATTTTATATATATATATATATATATATATATATACGTGCGTGCATGCGGTGCGTGCGTGTCATGAGCTTGCGCTTTCGTTTCAGATACTGAAGTTAAGTGATGATAGCTATTACATAACAATATTTCATGTACGTACATTACGAAAAATGTCCATTACACACAGATTTACAACAAAACATAAAGAAAAATTCATATTTTTTAAATTGAGATATTAAGCATTTAATAAAGATTATATTTCATGAACTCTACGTGCAAACTCTACTAATAATAAAAGACGTAATAAATAAGTAAAAGTTAAGATGAAGCTAAGAAAATAATTAACTAAGTTGAATTGAAAACTTAATGCCGCCTACTTAAGTCTTTTCCTACATCAAAAAGCTGACAAAAACCTTAGAACCGCTAATGGATTGCATTGACTGCCTGACACCGATATAAGTAAGAGCGAATAAAATGTCAACCTAAAAGGAAAATGTTCTTTATTTTTCAGATAAGAAATTGATTAATGAATTAAAAGTTTATTTCGTGTCATTGTGTAATTTAATGTCATTGTGTATAAAACATCAATTATTCGTGTTATTATCGTAATATACTTAAAAACAAATTAATCTGATAATAAAATTAAAGGGATTCACGACGGACGATTTACAGATGCGATTTTATAGTCGCATCACAATTATAGTATTAGCGACCACAGTAACACTATCGTTTAATATTATATAAAACAACAAAAATCATTAAAACGAAAATAAACAATAAAGAAATAGGAACAATAAATAACAAACATAGACAAGTGACAACAATAAAATACATAAATCAGACAAAAATCACTAAATCGTATTCTTCATTCCACTGCAGGAGAGGAACCGAAACAGATGTTTTATACCTTCGTTCTGGTTTATTGAATTTTTATATCAATATCGACTTTCAGAAAATTATTGTTACTAGATTTAATGTTATTGTCTAATCTGGCAGCGAACCGCCAGAACTCATCCTCAAGCGAACAAAGTAGCTTTCTATAGATTATGTATTAAACTAAGAGGTACTTTGGGGTACGCCATACATATAATCGGAAAAGATTCGACTTTTAATTCGATATTAATATTTTCATAATGCATAGATCAGCAATGGCACAGATAGGAAAAACTTCTTGGGCTACTAGAATTTATGAATATAGACAACGTGAATCTAAGTCAAAGCGTTCTCGAAGAATTGAAAAGCTACGTATAGGTTCGGCTATAAATTGATTTCTACTGCGGGAAATATTTTATTTTCTTTATATATGTAATCAGCTTTTGATTATCACCTAAATTCAATCATTTATCATTTTGAATTTGATAGCTATTCAAATAGGTAATACGATTAAAATATCTAACCACTGTAACGCCAAAAAATGGGATGATTATACTCCTGGACTTTCCTGAGCTGGGAGCAAAGTAGTTCTTGAACGACTTCAATATCTTCCTGTGATTTCATTGAAAGTTTGAGTTTGGAACACATCTTTTATTTATAAATTTTATCCGGTAAGTTGTGAATAGCGATAATTTTGAGAACTTGCCTAGATATAATTACTAAAATACTATTTTCAATTTTTGAAGTACAATACATATGTAGTGCGTTCAAAGCCGCAACGGGGGATACTAGTACTTCCATAAGGTCGGTGTTCTCTCCGCGATAACAATAAATACGTTCCGTAGAGAGGGACAGCATCTTGCATTACCTCCTTACATTAATATTTCGAAATGTTTTACCGTCAAAAATTTACGTCAACTGCTAAATATGAGTCTATGACCACACATACGATTGGAAGTAAACTCATGTATAAGTAATATGATTAAAATTACAATATTAATGACAGTCCTAATGAAATAGGAACAGCATTGCAATACGATCTGCAGTATGAGATATCAAAAACAAATCACTTTAATTGCAAAACATGATAGGCGACCTATTAGTAAAATATAATTAACTTACTACAACAATTTCCGAAATATTTACAAGGAAAAACAGGTACGCATTTTTTACTACTCCACAATTTTTTTTAGATTAGTAATTACAACGTTCTTAAAAAATGATTTAAAGAATTTCAAGGAAAATTACAAGACGTATTCGAAAAGATAGCAATATTGATTAATAAAAATTATGTGATATTGTAAACCCGATTTTTTTTTAATTTTATGGTTCATGTACCATACATTTTTTTTTGTAATAGGATAATCAACTTAACAATATCGTGATTTACTATGGACATATAATAGATTTAAAAGTAATTGGTTTCTATTAAGACTGGCGATTACATTGTCCTCCTCTCAATAACATTTCAATTTTAATACATGCCCTTATTCGAGCTTGTAAATTTAAACCAATCGAAGAAAAATTATAAAGGGTTGATTCCAAAAATGAACCTTCCAATATACTCTTATACTGCCTCCGATGAATTCAAACTAAACTTCATTCGGTAAAAAAAGGCGTTACCAATAAATAAACCTTCGTTAGTTATCAAGATCTTTAATAACAGTTCAAAAGTACTGCACAACATAAACAATAACAGTTACTAACTAGAAAAACTGGAAAAACGGCCTTGCAAAATAACTACATTACGCCGGTAAGGACTGGAACTAGCCGCTTTTTTATTACTAAGAAAGATATAAAGATATTTACTTATTAAATAACATAACCTAAGAGGTACATATTAATATAACGTATATTTGTTTAATAAACAGGACGTTTATTAGAGTTCGTGACTTCAAAAAGGATAGAACTTACCTTTAGTGTACATGCAATATATGTGTACGTATACAAACTGTAAAAATAAATTCAACCGGCAAAAACTGGACATACCGCTCAATAATACAAGGTCATTGTAATATATTTACCACTACAACAAAAACAAAACGGTATGTTCACACATAAACAGAATAGAATATTTTACAAATTTATCGGAGCACACACACACACACACAGATCACGCCTGCACGAATCTATTCAACAGCATGAAAACAAGAGTCTTTCAAGAACGCAAAATTAATATTCAAACACGCGAGATAAAATGTGGAAGAAAAAATATATGTATATAGACAGTTAATCCTATTAACATAGTAAAATAAATACTTAACTGTGATAATAAATGTATTATCAAAATTTAGGAATGTATAATTCAAAATGGTGTAAGTGTTATATTATAGAAAAATATTATTCCGAAAAGAAAAAGTATTATTCAAAAATAATGTTAAATTTGTGCATATAGAGGGGGTAATTTTAATAGCTCAATGTCTTAAAACTTTTCCGTAACAATGTGAAAAAAAAGTAAGTTCTCACCTTGAAACACCTAAAAAAATACCTATATATGTCAATTAGGCTCTTCGGGCGGTTGCCCTGGCGGGCGGCAATAGGATTATTAAGTGTACAAAATTGATTAAATCTTGTGTAAAAATAATTTTTTTTCAATGATGAAAATTGATATAACGAAGGTTAAATTAAAAATTTAACTCTAGAAATTGATACTAACGAATCGTGATTTTCCGCTAGTGATCGGTACAGACCGGTGCCTACTTTTTCATTATAGATCATTATTTTATGAAGAAAAACGATCACATAAATAAATAAAAAAGAAGTAAAAAAAAATTTAACCTTTGTTGTGGAACAACAAAAGAGATTTCCACCGATTCTTAACACAGCCGGGTTTCAACAAGACGGAGCAACGTAACATACTGCACGAATATCGATGGCAGCTGTACGCCGATTGTTTGGACAACGTGTCATTTCACGAAACGGTGACATTAGATGGCCTCCCAGATCGCCTGATCTCTCAGCTTGCGATTACTTTTTGTGGGGTCACCTTAAAAGCAAAGTGTTCCACAGTAGACCTGCTACAACGGAAGAACTGAAGGCAAAGATCCGAGAAGCAATTGCAGAAATTCCAGTCGAGATTTTACGTCAAACCATGAACAATTTAACGAAGAGAATTCGTGAGTGTTTACGTAGAAGAGGAGGTCACCTGCAAGATGTCATCTTTATTTTTAAACATGACATCTTGCAGGTGTAAACTAAAATGTATGTATCCTAAACTGGCAACATTTGTACAATTACATGAAATGAAATTAATTTTCTAAAAAAAATTTTTCATTAACGTTATTTAATTTTTTTAATTTCCCGTTTCTTTGAATCACCTGTATATGTATATATATATTCCATTATTATATATATATATTCCATTTCTGTGTACTTTAAAATAGGTAAGAAAAGAAGCATTCTTTTTAGTGTAAAAAAAAATTAACGTTAAAAATGTGCAGTATTAGTAAAAATATAATAATATTAAAACCACCTAACCTCTTATATTAAAGGATTACGCTTTAACAATAAATAAAGATTAAAATATAATAATGTTGTAATATTAATTTGATGGAAAGGATATAAATTTAAAAGGAAAAAGTAGTCGTTCTATCATGGCCTTTTAAATTTTCATCAATGTTAATGTGAAATAAGTTTAAAAAGAGGGGATTCGAATAAGAAAGACGATGGCGATGGTCTGACGTTAGATGAATACAATTACTGCTTAAAGAGTCTCTTTAATAAGTTATCGTTGTAATAGTAAATTAAAAAGTTCTGCTTCTTTGTGGTATTAAAACCAACTTAAGTGCTATAATTTTTTTTTTCTTTAATGTAAGGGAGATAAAAAATAAAAAGCTTTAGCGTACCGGTTCCTTTATATTTAATTTTTTTTAAAATAGAAAATACACGGCAAGGAAGAATAACGCTAACAATAACCTTTATTTTTAAAATAAATTCTTTTTAGTGTAATAAATATCCATTAATCAAATTCCAAATTTTAAAAAAAATGTAAGAAAATACAGCGACCATTCATAAACTTTCATGAAATACTAAGAAATTTAATCTCAATTTTAAAAAATTATATGTAATACAAGTATTTACAGAAAACGATACAGTACTAAAGAACAGTTCAAACTAATAATTTTTCTTTCTTTTTCCTATTTAGCCTCCAATAATTACTTTTCAGATAATACTTCAGAGGATAAATGAGGATGACACGTATGAATGTATGAATGAAGTGGAGTCTCACAGTTCGACCAATGCTGAGATGTGTGGTTAATTGAAACCCAACCCACCAAAAGAACACCGGTATCCACGATTTATTATTGAAATCCGTGTAAAAATAACTGACTTTACTAGGACTTGAACATTGGAACTATCGATTTCCAAATCAGCTGATTTGGGAAGACGCGTTCACCACTAGACCAACCCTGTGGGTTTCAAACTAATAATCTAACATCAAATATATTTCCCTAATTAGTAATATCTAAATAAAGCCCATTAAAAAACAAATAACTACATTCCTATGAATATGTGTGTGCCTATATTTAAATAATTAGTAAAATAGTTTACAAACTACTTTTCAGAATAGTTATTAATAATTTATTAACTATTCTGAAAAGTAGTTTTTTTACTGTGAGTTAACCCTCGAGTTCACGTAATCTACACGTGAATTCGATAAATGAACAAAATTGGAAAATGAGTTTTTGATATGAATAATTATTTAAATCCCAAAAATTACATTTTAATACATATACAGAGTGATTCAAAGAAACGGGAAATTTAAAAAAATTAATAACATTAATGAAACTTTTTTTTTAGAAAATAAAATTTATTTCATGTAATTGTAATAATGTTGCCATTTTAAGATACATACATTTTAGTTTATTTTTTAAAGATGACATCTTCCAGGTGACCTCCTCTTCAACGTAAACACTCACGAAGTCTCCTCGTTAAATTGTTCTTGGTTTGACGTAAAATCTCAACTGGAATTTCCGCAATTGCTTCTCGGGTCTTTGCCGTCAGTTCTTCCGTTGTAGCAGGTCTACTGTGGAATACTATGCTTTTAAGGTGAACCCACAAAATGTGATCACAAGCTGAGAGATCTGGCGATCTGGGAGGCCATCTAATGTCACCGTTTCGTGAAATGACACGTTGTTCAAACAATCGACGTACAGCTGCCATCGATATTCGTGCAGTATGTGACGTTGCTCCGTCTTGTTGAAACTAGGCTGTGTAAAGAATCGGTGGAAATCTCTTTTGTTGTTCCACAACAAAGGTTAAATTTTTTTTTACTTATTTTTTATTTATTTATGTGATCGTTTTTCTTCATAAAATAATGATCTATAATGAAAAAGTAGGCACCGGTCTGTACCGATCACTAGCGGAAAATCACGATTCGTTAGTATCAGTTTCTAGAGTTAAATTTTTAATTTAACCTTCGTTATATCAATTTTCATCATTGAAAAAAAATTATTTTTACACAAGATTTAATCAATTTTGTACACTTAATAATCCTATTGCGGCCCGCCAGGGCAACCGCCCGAAGAGCCTAATTGATATATATAGGTATTTTTTTTAGGTGTTTATTAGGTGTATTTAGACGACGGATTGACCGATGTGGACAGCATCTTGTAAAGCTTGAACATTCGGTGGTGTACGGACGGTTCGCTCACGGCCTGGAGGTTTCTTTTTCATTGCCGAACCAGCTTCCTCAAAATTAGATATCCATGTTTTAATTGCATGTGCTGATGGAACACGGTCGTGCCGTCCCAGATTAAAATGACGGCGAAATTCTCTACGTGCTCCATCCACACTGTCATTGTTTTTGTAAAACGCTTTGATAGCAAATGCATGTTGCGCACCACTCCAAGGATCCATGACAACTAAATGGCAGGTTAGGTTAGAGAGGATGGCGCCACTTATCAAGTGGTACCAATCGCCCACGGCTACCAACACAACTTTCAAAATTTCCCGTTTCTTTGAAACACCTGTATATATATATATATATATATATATATGTGTGTGGTGTGTGTGTGTGTGTGTGTGTGTGTAAAGCACATCTTCTTACCACTAGTAACCTACATAATAAACACATTATTCACATTGAGAATTCCATTTTAAAAAAATTTTTATTAATTAACTAAGATTTTATTGAAGAATAGATGAAAACCTTTCTTTTTTTTTGAATATCAGAAAAATTAACTTAACTTACGTTATTGTGTTAGTCAAAAGATGCGAGACTGTTAAAAAATTGGTTCACACTTGCATATTTAATTTAACTATTGTAAAGAAGAGTATTAAGTTTTCTCTACAAAGACTAAATGGATTTGACCTCCTCCTTGATGAACTGAACAATATAATAATGTTTGTATGAAAAGAGAACTCCGCAAGAATAATACATCAAGAAAGTGCCTACAGCTTATTTCACAACTTGTTTAAACGAAATCACAAAAGAAAAATTTTTTAATTTTATTCTTTAAAAATCTAGACCAAGTGGATATTCCAGCTTATTTCCCAGCTTCGTTTTCATCGTTATACAAAGCCTCGGTTGAGTGATTTTATTTTATTAACTTTTTATATTATTTTCTTTTTTTATTGCCGATGTAAATCAATAAATTATAAATTATTAATTATTTGAAATATTAAAATGTAAATGTTTATTTAAAACAAAATAATCGGACTTTATTAGAATAAATCAATTTGAACCAGACCGAAGTCAAGATTCATCTACAAGTAAATTTCTAAATTACAATTTGAAAACCTGTTTTAAAAAGGGAATGTGATTTTTGGGTTAAATTAACACCAAAAATTGTTAAAATACGGTTTGCTTAAGCGTTAACAAAATCAACTCCTAATAAATAATGGGGGGTTAACACTACCACCTACGACAGCATTATGTCAATAAGCTCGTAATCCATTGTGTTATATAAGATTTAATCAATCTGTATGAAGTGATCCAATAAGGACTTAACCATTTTTAACTTTTGTTATTTTTTTATACGTTATTTTCATGTACACTGAGCGATTATACGTTATTTTCATGTCCAAAACAGGTCATTTTTTTTATTTTTACCCCAGCCCACTTGTGAGTGACGGCCATTTCTATTTAGCATCGCTTGCTAATTTTTTGACTTTACACACATTAGCATAAAATTTAATATCATCGCAACATACACACACCTTTTATTTCAACAAATTGTTCTCTTTAATTTGGGTCCTTTACATTAAAAGGTTTAGTTAGCCTAATAAATTAAAACGATCTCCAAAGTTTTAGAGCATAAATTTGCAATGAAGAGGTAAATATTAAAGTTGGTATTTTGATTATTAGATATGTTACCGTACTATCACAGATAGAATAATAACATCGATAAGCGTTTCCTTCCTTTTTTTATAAATTTTTGAAAATTAAAAAATTTTAATTTTTTCATATAATGCACATAAGATGTGCATATAAGAGCAAAAATTTCCAATTTTGATATTTGACTGAACCAAGTTATGAATTTGCAAAATATGAACAAAAAATGTTTTAATGTTAAGGATTTAAAAGGAAAATATGATGAAAAAAAATCTTATAAGTTACAATGTTTTAGCGTAATCCATTCCAAATGTATTAAACATCAAGCTAATGTCTACAAAGTCAAAGTCTAATGTGTGCTCGCGCTGCAAAACAAAAACGGGAGCCATTCACAAACGGTCTCTGATAAAAAATAAAAATCACGTTATGGACTGCCTTGAATATGGGAATAACAGAAAAAAAATAACAAAAATTAAAAACAGTGAAGCACCAAAAATATTTTGGGTGGATCACTTCATAAGGGTTGACTTTTTAGATAATGTAGTGGCGTAATAGCTACAGCAAAATAGTGATCACCTATAACAAGTGAAATTTTTATGATTATGCATTACAGTTATCGATAGCTATAACTGAAATAAAAAGAAATACCTGAAATTTCGATTTTTTTTGATTTTTTTTTTAATATAAGTGAATATGTACAATCGTGTTATATTTATTTAATTTTTAAAACAATATATTTAAAAATTATAACAAAACTACAGAGGTGTTTAATTGAGGAAAAAAACACAAAATCTGCATTTTTCCAATTTAGTAACAACAGATATATGTATAAGATACATACAAATTTTTATAACGACACTTCCGGTAACGTACGGATTCCAACGCGGGGTCATAACATCTAAATCGGTTCAGCCGTTGAGTTGTGAAAAAAATAAAAACATAAAATACAAATACTAATGTTTGAAATAACTTTTATATCAAAATACAAAATATACAATAACGAAATTAAAATTTAATTGAATAAAAACTAACGTAAAGGAGTTATTTCAGAGAATATATCTAAAATTTTAATCAATGATTTCACAACAATTACAGTTTAACTAGGTATTCAGTTGCACTGAATTTAAGTAGTTCAACCTAGATTTTGTTTGACAAGTATAATGCCCAATCCGTTCATCAAACCTACAACAGCACATTGTACCCGTTGTAACGACAATATAGCTGGGAAAACCCAGGAAAACTATAAAATTATCATTGCAAGACGGCGTGAATAAATGACATTATAGTCTGATTGGTAGGGAAATTCAAGATGTCAATGATCAGAGGTATCTTGTTAAGTAAACACTAGGTCAGTCTCATCCTACGACCTAGAGTAGAATTATAATTATTATGTTAATATTGGTGATTTGTAGCGTTAATAAAGCATTTTAAATAAGAAATCAAGAAAAAATTACAAATAACAAAAAAAAAACATTTTCCTTTAATAATGTGAATTATCGTTTTTAATACATTGTCCATCAGTTAAGCTCCACAGTAGACAATTTAAACATATTCATTCACAGGCAGCATTATATAAAGAATTTGATTTCTACAACAAATAATGATTTATCAGAATATGCTAAGATATTTCTTAAGTTGTCCACTTCAAACTGACAAGATGTTCAGAAGCATTTAGAATAATATAATTAATAGAATTGACTAACGTACAGGCCGCATATTAAGGCTTCCTGGATTAGTCGCTTAGGTATTGGAAGGACAGGTAGATTGGAAAAATTGTGCAGACAGACAACGTTTGCAATATGTAAAACAAATTGTTCGGGATGTAGGATTTAAAGAGTATACCGAAATGAAACGACTGGCACTAGACAGGGAATCTTGGAGAGCTGCATCAAACCAGTCAAATGACTGAAGACAAAAAAAAAAAACACTTCAAAAAGCGAGAAAATGCAGTATCATATCGAACGTCGAATTTTTGGTATATCTGATCACAGGACCATGAAACACAATAAAAAGAAATATACAATAGAAATATAGAAAATAAAACATAAATTTACTAAATAGAAATACAACAAAAAGAGAACTTTTTCTTTGGTAGACATGCATGTTTATGGATTAATAATTCGAAATTGGCGAGTTATAAATTTTTATATTTCAAAATGTTCAAATTCGATATGGAGGTTTTTCTAAATACGTAACATTGATTCTATTAAAATTTGGAATCGAAATTTCAAAAGCAAAGAGGTCATGACATGGTAAGTGACACCCGTCATTTACTAGGGAAGTTTCAAAACTTTCCTAATAAAGGTTTTTTACTATTCTGTTTTTTTTTACTACATTTTTTTTAAATCTACTAAAAACGTGAATCAAATAACACAGATAAATATGGGTACTCTTAATCAATAATGTACACATGTTTTGTTTATATATTCTTCCTAAGAACAGGATATATATATAGGATATATAGAAATAAGTTTAACCTAATCATAGGTTATCACCAGTCTAGTAATTATATCTAACATAATTCCGTAATGAAAAGGAAACCACAAAACCATAATATAGATAACGTGGTGTGTGTATGTGTATAGTGTAACATATATATATATATATAAAATGTTATAATACACATACATATGAAGTGTAATACAAATTACTTATCAGAAGTAAATTTGTACATTGCGCGATGAGATAAGAGACGTAATATGGTGAAGAGATTGCATTATTGCATGTAATGACACATTTGTATTAATTAATGATTAAAACCAATGACAACGTTTAGAAACCAAAATTAACGAATTACACGAATGATATGAATGTAGAAATAAACTCACCCCGATAATATTCACTATACAAACTACAAGAACAAATTGTTTTTTAGAAAATATGTCAAGTGATAAATCTGCAGATTAGTTACATTTCCATTAATCCAACTCTCAAATGGCAAAATAAACATTTATTGAGAGATAACGAACATAAAATAAACAAATCACACTAAAAAATAAGCCTAACAATTATTAATTCTTTAAATTTTGACTTATAAACATAGAAATTTAAAGAACTGGAAAAAAGTTATAATTTTGTCTTTTAATGCAGTTTTTAAAAATCTGCTTTATTATTTTGTTTCATTAAAATAAATAATACGCTCACAAAAAAATAACGACGTGAAACAAAAAGCTATTTCAAGAAATACAGCAACCAAGAAACTTTCATATTAATAGAATTTTTTAATTTGTACGTTGCAATCTGTTCAACTAATGAACAATAAGCAACACTCCCACGGCCCAATGGGATCACGATGATATGCAGCATGACATGTAAATGAGGTGTAGTTTTGTACAGACTCAACATTCCGGATATGTGTAGTTAATTGAAACCCAACCATCGATGAACTGTGAAGTTAAATTCACAGTTGTATCTGTATCATATTTGCATCTTTACGCTCATTGATCTGTATCGTAAATGTTTTTTTAGGTGTACACGATACATAGGTAGTATCATTAAATCGAATTACTGCTTGCTACAGGAAAATTATAAGTATTGTGAGACGGTTATGTTCCAGACACAAGTTTTGATGCACCATAGGTTAAAATGATTCTATTAACGCGTATTTACTAAACCATGTTATCTTACTTTTCTGAGGAAATTTGATTTAAAAGATTGCTATAACTTGAATCGCAAATAAAATGAAAGAGTAACTCTTAACAGTTTTTCTACGAAGCATTCAATGTCAGTATCTTTCACCTAGCAATATACATCCAACCGATAGACGTCTTACAATTTAAATGAAAGCCGTAACAGCTTCAACCCTGGTTTCAAATCGGGTACATCAGTAGATAGCAGAGGCACCTGCACTAGATCCTTTACAACCCAAAAGGTTACATCACATGGGGCGAGATCGGCTGACCTTGGAGGCCACCGTAAACAAGTTCTGTCATCGGATACATGTCGATTAACCAAGCAAGGGGAAAACATTATTCATCCCGTGTAGAGTAAGGCACAGTGAGGAGGGGCAAAATCATGTTGCCAAATAAAATTCTCTGGTCTAGGGAAAGAGCATATCCAAATGGCGTCGGGATATTACATGGAAAAATTTAATTTTGGGAGTCCCTTTCGGATTTTTTGCCCCCCAGATATGGACATGGACATCATGCGGATGAAGTTTTCCACTAAAAAAAAAAAAAAAAAAACTACTGACTGTTGAATTAAAGAATTCAACAAAAAAATTCATAGCAAATCTTCGGTAAATAAAATTAACAAAAACGAGAAAAATCAAATATTTTACGCAATACAGAAAAAAAATACAAATCAATTCTGTATTAAAAAGCGCCCCCAACAATCAAAATGAATTAAACTATGAAATCGCCGAAAAAATATATATTGACGGGAAAAAAAAGAACTGATAATAAAGCACGTGAATATACTCGTATATACTATTAAACATTCATACACAAATATACACCAACATAAGTATATTTATGAGGTAGTTTCCAAATTACAATCGATCATTGACAGGTATAACATTAAATTTCAGCCAAGTCTGTAGATTTCAGGAATTCTGTATACTTGTTAATTTCCAATTCTGTGCGCAAGTTTAAATCTGTAGCGTAAAGCCGCATAATGCGTACAATCAACGAGAACGTGATGAATCGTTATACGACAGTTATCCAAGGGTATATCGGAGAATTACCGGATAATATTACCGATTTGGAGCCTACATACTCCACGGTCTAAATCAACTCATCTTAAATTATACAGTTCACAAATTATTCATAACATAATAACTGTCAAATAATGATACTACTTGTAAAGTTTAGTTTGATAAACTAACAACCAGTGCTTTACAAGCAATTTACAAGAATTACAAGAAATTTTTTTTTTAACAAGCACTTTTTCCAATATATCCCTCATTGATTTTAGTTATTAATTTCTTGACTATTATATTTAGATATAATAAAACCACATAATAACAGCAAAAAGTTATATTTAGTTATTTCAAGTAAATAAGGAAGTACAGCACAGGAAGCTAAAATAAATTTACTTTTACCTCTGAAGGAAAGAACAGCCTATTTGAGAAACGAAATTTAATTTAATTTGGTACGTACGCAAGATAACTTGATATCGTGTTACTTTATAATTTATCTTACTGAGTCAGCTAAAAGTGTGACTCAGACAAAGTTAAGGAAATTAAAGGAATTGACGCGGCACGCAATGCGGCAACCTTCATTTTCTTACACATACATTTAACTGCACGCCTAAGTGATAATATAACTTGAACGAAAGAGAGAAAAAATATTAGGAAAAATAAGCAATTAATAAAATATATCTTTTGAAGATAACACCGATACGTAAGTAAACAGAATTTTTAAAGTTAGGGAGAAATTAATTTATGTAATGCCATACGCAAAGCGTTAAAAAAGGGTTGAGAGAGCAGGCGTACAATCATTTTCATAAATATTATTTTATCTGAAGTTGAAATATTATGCTGAAATATTAATTGATTTTTAGTGTTTTACAAGTGATTATTAAATCCGTGCGGAACAATGGAATAAAAGGATCAGAGTTCGTAGTGCCGTAGGTGAAGCTGCTTGAACTGAGCCAAGTGGTTGAGAGGAAGCAGGAGATGTGCATCGGATCGGAAGAGGAAATTAGCATACTATATATTTCTTATACTAGAGCAGGCACGCTCTGAGGTTAATCCAACAAAACTTAAAATAATAGTTGTTACGTAACTCCTTTTTACGAACTCTTTAGGTCGTGGACATAATTTTTTTTTTCTGGCTATTAATGCTATTCTATTATTATAATATTTAGAGGTTTACCGAACATGTTTTAAATTTTAGTTTTAAATATGTTTTCTAAAATACGGAATTATAGAGTATATAATATTGGTATCTACCTCGATTTTTTCGTATTTTCAACATATGTTACTTCCATCCTGAACAATACATTTTAGCCAGTTTTACGCATATCTTACTTTTTTTTACAAAAATACTCGCAACTACAACTAAAATTCACATCGCTCTATCCAGTGAAATACAAATTCATATATATATATATATATATATATATATTTTACTACCATATTTACTGAGAATTACTTTAATAACCGAAAAACAAGTCCCACAACGATTTACAAGCCCTAAAAACGAATAAACTATAAAAAGTAGGCAGAATGATTACCAACAAACCGTTAATGATCTTACTAAATCACCTTTTGGTTAATGAATACGCTTCTTTGTCGATTATCAGGGTGAAAATTATTCTGGATTTTATGTAAGAGAATGAAAAGCTGTAATTGCAGTAGTCGGCAGAAGTGTAATGAAAGCCGAGATCTATGATAAATTATTTAAAACCGAATGGAAAAGACTCAACAAAATCAACATTTTTTCAATTCTAATTGAAGAAATTTGTGTGTGTACTACAGACTTGAAAAATTAAATATATAAGAATTAAACAAAGAAAACATAATTACTGAATAAGTAAAATTCTAAAACTATAATAGACTTAGAGAAATATATTTATTTAAAATCATTTCAAAATGTTTAATTTATAATTTCTAAATATAACATTTTCATCTAGAAATGGAAGATAATATAGACGAAATTGTGCAAAGGACCTGATTAATGACAGAAACCGTAATAATAATGAATTCGTATTTTAAAATCCACTCAAATATGATATTAAAACATTACTTACATTACCTATCAATAGATTTGATGGTATCGGCGTAGTTTATTATACTTTAATGTCTGGAATAATAAAAATAAATCACTAGTGTTTTCAAATTATTTTTACATAAAAATATCCGTTCTAATACAAAAATAAATATTTTCTGTACAAAAATATCAAGTAGCAGAGATCTCTGCGAAAGCGCTAACGAAAATACCGGGAAAATAACAAGTTAATAACTAACTTCAATAGAAGTTAATTACAAATTAAGAATCGCTCTTGTGGTATACAAAATGAAATTTTAAAGGTAAATTTTGCAAACTGCCACCCTGTTTATGTTATGTACACTCTTTCTGTTTATAATCACGTAAGATTAATTATACATTAATTGTATGTAACCTACTCAAACCAAACGTACAAATTAAATCTCCAGTTAGTTACATGAAAACGTGATACAGTAATGTTTTTCATTAAATTACAAATTTAATAATCTTTTACTACGCTGAACAATATAAAGTAATAATTTTCGATTGTCTAAGTAAATTAGAAACTTAATAAACACAACCTCAAAATATTGGACGATCCCACCTTAAAAACTAAAAAATCATAAGTATTTTAAATAAAATAATGGATTTTTTTCTAGTTAATAACCTTCCTACGATTTTGAAAATAGTAAAAACTTCTGTAAATAATAATATACAGTAGTGGAGAATTAATTAATAGCGGAAAACACACGTGTAATAGAGAGAATAAACTGAATAACAGCTTAATTAATCAAAATTTTCCAAGTGTTTTAATTGAAATATTTTGTAAATCAAATCCGGCGCTCAAATCTGGTTGAAATGTGTGTTATTCAGGATGGAGATAACGTACAGAATGTAACTAGCTCAAAGAGAATGCAAAAGCTATTTCTCTTGCAAAAAAAAAACGACTCTTTCAGAGTAGGGCTTCAAATTATTAGTTCCAACATTTTAAATATTCAGGAAAAAAAATACGATATTTTCAAGTTTTTTCCTTCAAAAATTATTTTTAATTTTTCTTTTATTCATACAGAACCGTTTTGAAAATGGATTGATTGATTCATATTTACGGACTACACAAAAAAATAAACTTTCTTTAAAATTTTGTAAACTGTTAAAAACATTTAATTTTATACGAATCCAATATTGTAAGGAATAATTTTACACTACATATACTGATGATTTTACTAAGGTATAATTTCAAATTATTAAAATTCACGACAGGTGTTACGTAAATAAAAAAAAAACTGTCGCTTATAAATAAATATCGAACAAAATAACAGATAATATACTTTTTTTCAATAACTAACGCTACAAATACAAATCAAATCTGTTTGATGAAGAGTTAAATATATTATTATAGAAAAAAAAAATTAAATATCATAAAATAATATCCAAGATACACAGCGTCTGCATACTCAATCACACAGTAGTGTGCAGCAGCAAACTAGATAAAAAACCTATTCATACGATGACGAAACAAATTAAATTTTTATCTGCTTATCTAAATGTTTACCTCAACCAGTACAATTAATAAAACGGAAATGGTATTTGGTAAAACTGAAACCATTCATTTTATTTTAATTAAGAAACAACAAATAAATATACACACGTTTATTTACATAATAAACTAAAAAATCCAAGAGTTTCATTAAATACAATTCGAACATTACATTTAGAAGCCTCCATAAAAAAACAAACATATTATATTCTCTTTTAAAAGAATTTTGAAAATTACTAAAAATGTATCGATTCCACCGCTTCCTCAAACCGCCGGTTAAGTATCTACTATCAGACGAAGTACAGAGCAACCTCGTTTCAGACGGTAACTAAGTGAATAAATTTAATTTGTCTGATCCAGTGCGTAAATTGCAATTAATTGCTGTTAACCGCGAGGAAAAGGATTACACCATAATATTGTAACCAGCAATCTAGTGTTTCCTTCTCTATCATTTCATCCCACTCGTTCTGCTCGTTAAAATAAGTATGAAGCATGTTCGACATTATACATGGAAACATAAAAATATTGCCGATTACAGTTCCATATTTTTCCTTCTTTTAACTTTAGACAATGATTTAAAACTTCAGCGCAAAGGTGTAACAATAATAAAATAGAAAAGAAATATTGAAATCTATAGTTACGTAACAAGAAACAAAAATAAAGTAAGAATGAAAAAACTTTAAGATAAGAAATGTAAAGAAACAGCTATGCTGAACGGTTTGATATTAATTCGTATTTGGAAAAGCTCAAAAACCGTTTACAAAAAAGAAACCCAAACCAGATGCGCATTTCAATTGTCAATCGTTATCAATATATATAAGTGATTAACAAAAGGAATATATATAAAAGAAAACCTGACACCAATAAAATAAAATTATAATAATAAATTAATTAAGAATAAATATAAAACTCTACAAAAGTGTTTATTGTATTTAAAGAATAAAAGTGAAAGCCGCAGTTGAAAACAACTATACACCAGTTTTAGTTCGTTCACGTCAAAAGTGGTGTGTTGTTAGCTTTTGACATCACTCAAAATTCCCAACTCGGACTGGTCTGACGCCCGTACTGACACGTCCAATATGGTTCATGCTATCTCTATCATTATTGAGATATAACTCTTGAAGGCGTGTATCAGAATTCGACGGCCAATCAAGAGTGGGAAATCAGTTATTTAAAATGTGTTTAAAGTTAACCTTCCGCCTCGATTCAGATGGCTTAAACTATTTTTATTTTTTTTTGCAATGGAAAGATCCGTTTTTTGTAGTGTTTTCTAAATTATTAACTATTATTTATTTATTTATTATCGTAAATGTTTTTACTGATGAATTTTTGTTTAATATCTCTTCACTAAGTTTCTTTTTATGTATTTACTGTAACTAATTCTCCTGAAATCTAGTGATGTTTTTCAACAGTCTAATCAACGTCTAATTTTAGATTTTTATTTCTCTTTTTATACTGTTGATCTCCGATTAAGAAAAATCATAAAAAATTTCAGAATAAAAAAAAAAATTCAAAGAGAAAACAATTTTCCTATTCCAATAATTAAATTTTTTTACATCCTATTTAGGAAGTGAATTTACAAAAGATAGACAAAACCAAATGTAAGCAATTACAAATAGAATTTTTTATTTTATTTTTTCTTCACTAAAGAGAATTTTGCTGTCAAATATAAAATTTAAGGAATAGATCAATTTTCCTGAAACCATACGGTGATTAGCGATGTATGGAAACGAAATAAAAGACAAAATAAATACTGGAATACAAAATATAAAACATTTACTGTGAAAATAAATGTTTAAAAATCAGATGGAACGACGAAGTTCCAAACAAAAGAAATTTCGAAAAGGATGATAGAGGGCGAGGCGAATTAATTAAAAGATGTAAATAAAAATAAAAAATAGGAAGACAAATATATAATAAATAGAAACAGTGATATAAAATGGTTAGCGCACAATAAAAACATTGAAGAAAATCAAACCACTGAATATTATTATTCGCAAAATCGTGCACTACAGATGGAGCTTGCAACAGTCAGTATATAATTGCATTAAAATATACTATAAATTATTATATACGTATGATTATACAAATAATTCAAAAAATATATCATAAATTAATTACACAATTACAGTTAAAATGAATTAAATACAATTGCGCATCGATGAAACTGAGAAATCAAATGCTGTAACACTGCGGAAAAGAATGGAAAGAACTACTGATTAACTGCTTCCGTTCCTTATTTTTTTATTATTTTATTTCCTTTCCGTTTTATTTATTAAAAGTCAAATTCATCAACTATTTCGCGCCTCATTTTAAAGATTACTTCACTTTCCAACTATTTAATTAATCTACGAAAGGCTGCAAACGTTTTCAGCATTCTATTGTTAAGGTGAATTGTTGTCCCTCAAAAATATATTAATGAAGGATAACAGACTGTAAAAATTACCTTAGTAAAAGCTTCTAGGAAAAGGTTATCAAGCTAAGAGATAATTTTTTCATTTAATTTATATAAAAAATTAATAAAAAAACAGAGGACCTATTATTTTTCTTGTGGTACGTTTGACTATACCAGAAGTAGAACGAAAAGATATATAAAATGGTTTATTATAAGACAGCTTTTATAAACTTTTTTTAAGATTCCAAAAAGCAGTAACATACACATTTCTTGTTTATATCTATTATTAATATATACATATATACATTATTATTACACATTTGGAAACATCACCAAGCATGGAGCGGAACGTAAGAATGTTGCAGGATACCTTATTCCCCTATTTATTACAGAGCCTAGACATCAGTCCCTTGCTGCTGGGTCTTTCTATTTATCTGGCTTGTATTTAATTTTTTAATGAAGGTATAAATTTATTTTTAAGGTGGACGGAAGTTAGTATTAGTCCCAATCCTCTGTAGATCGTGTTTCTGAAAAATGTTTTTTCTCGGGTTATTCCTTGGGAGATTAGATAATTGTCTGGGATTCCCCTGAAGTCCTTTCGGTCTAGTAGAAATGCACCTGATTTTTGTGCCTGATTTTTCATTCACGGACGGAGTTGCATATGGCTGTAGGCGTTTACCCAGCACTTCAAACGTTACTGTTGATCAGCTTTGAGCAATTCCAACGATTGAGTAGAGCAGCCACTGATAAGCAGCATTAGGAAGTCACATACGCTGGTAGTAAATCATTTTCTCCAAATTATCTCCTATTTGAAATCACCGTATGTAACTGCCTACCACGAACTGTAGGCAGTTGTAACGCAAAACAGTACCATTACGTACCTAATACAGGATCTTGCTAAAATCCTTAAAGGACAAGTTTAAATAATTTGTATAAAACACACGTAGCTGTTTAAACCTTTAATAAAAATATTAAAAAAATTAATGCTGTTGAGTGGCATCTCGGCCTTTCATACAGAAGAATCTTAGTTCGAATCTAAATTAAGCTTAAACATTTTTACGTTAAACTTTTTACGCTTCGTATATATTATTCTCACACATAAGCCTTCAAAAGCTTTCTGTTGATCAGTGTTTCGCAAACTGTGGGGCGTGCCCCACAGGAGGGGGGCCGTGATAACACTAATGGGGAGGCACGAGCATATCCAATAGGAAATATTATCAAAAAAAAAGTTTATTAATTTACAGAGAAGAAAGCAAAACAAAATACATTCTGACATAAATAAATAATAAAATACACATTTCACTGATATAAAACACTTATAAATAAGATTGTATCAATACTGTACACAATGTATTTAATAATTAACTTATCAATCCTAAATTAAAAAAAAGTTTAATAATTATTAGCGACTCTCTTGGGCCTGTCTTGCAGAGAAAAGTTTTACGATCGAAGATTTAATATTAGAAATAGACACTCTCAGTTCATTTTCTATAATTAGCCGATACATTTTGTCTTCAAAGCAGCCACCGCAGAAAATTCGGTTTCGCAAAGGTAGGATGTTGAAAATAGCAATAGTAAACAAAATGCTCTTGCGTTCAGTGCAGAAAACTCATCACCCACCCCTATCCAAAATTCAACAATGTATAACTAAATTATCCTTTGATTTCGCCACTTTTCGAGAAGTCTATGAAGATTTCTTCATGGACAGCTGAGAGCCTTTCGGGAGTATTTTGAAATGGATCCCTAGCCCACTCCTAACTTGTTGCCGAGTTGTCAGCAAGAAAATACTTTTTTAAATTCTTTGCCTGCATTGCTGAATGATTTTCAAGTGGTTACACACATGTTGTTCTTCAGCCTTGCAATTTTAAACAAATTTATCCACATTTGCAAACATTTCTAGATTTTTTTCTTTAAATTTCTGCTGTACAATTTCAATTTTCTACAAAAAGCATTAACTTTATCATTCTAATCCAACATATGTCTATTTTCTCCTTGGGGTTGAAGATTCAAGGTATTTAATTTTTCGAATATGTCGACAAAGAGGTTCAATTTCATTACAAATATACCATCTCGAAACTTCTCGGTTTCCGGTCGGTTTTCTTCTAAAAAAGTAGATTTCAAGTCTTAATTCATAAACACGTTGCAAAAATTTCCCAAGTAATAGCCATCTTGCCTCGCAATACAATAACACTGAATACTGCCGAAGGGATTTAGGGGTCCGCCAGAGCTTTTCCTGTTTAGTTTTTTTTTTGTCTTTTTTATGGTTTGTAGGTTTTGTTATGGTCTTTGTTTTGTTTGTTGTTAGTTATTATTATTTTTGTGTTATTATCTTACTGTTATGATTTATTTTATTGGTATTTATTTATTTATGCTCTTGTTCCATAAGTGTTATGTTATTTATTGTTGTCTTTTATCTGTTGTGTGTCGAACTCAATTAAACCGTTCCGGGTGTGGTAGTTTCAATTCCGTCACTTATTAGTTTTCCAGTCTTGCTTAAGACTTGAGATGTTTAATAAGTACACCAATGTGAATGTTGCTTGTGGCATTTACATCGGTGGCATCCTAGCTGAGGTTAAGACTGGAAGATTTCATAATCAACGTATTGAAGATGACCTCCGATAAAGTCCATAAGGGCTAAGTATGGAAGGGGTGGGGGATGAAGACTGTAACTGTAACATGGAGGGTGTTTTTTCTTACGGAGTCAGGATGTACTGCACCCACGCCGTTACAAAGTGCAAAAAGATTTTTGATTTTAGGGAGTCTCATTTTTATATAATTTACAACGGTTACAACCGTTGTTAGCACAATATTCAGACCAGGACTCATTTATTTGGAAGCTAGAGCTTCTCTGTGGATTATACAATGTGTCCGTGCAGACACACCGTGTTTCACAACTGCTTGTATACTTACGAATCTTCCAGACATTAAACGAAAAATATCGGTCCATATTCCGACGCAATTTTCCACTCTATGTTTCCCTGGTTTATAAAATCATTTACAAAAAAGGAAATAATAGAAAACAAATACAGCGAGTACTGTTGCTTTGAGTTCTACTGGTTTGCAGAAAAGTAGCTCTTCTATTGCTGACATACCATCACAAAATCGAACATAGCCAATGAAATCAGCATCTTTATTGCTATCTGCTGCCTCATCAAGCTGAAAATAATTTGTCACGCAACTTCCCGAAAAGTTGATGCTGTATATCTTCAGCTATATCACCAATTCGACGGGCAGTAATATCATGTGCTACAGATATAGACTGCAATTGTTTGGCAAAATTATATACAAACATAGTTTCTACAATCTCATTTGCAGATGGCATAATATGCTCATCACCAATGGTGTGAAGCTTTTTACATCTGGGTATTTTATATGTAACTTTGTAAGAGGCAATAAAGCATTTAAATTTTTTTTTTTTTTAAATGATGTTTGCTTTTCATATGATTTTAATTTTAATTCGAAGAATTCTAAGGATTTGTTAACATACTCATTATGAAGCGTTTCCAAATACCGTTTAATTTTATTAAGTTTCATGATGTCTGCTGCCAAAACTTATTTAAGTATTCTTGTGAATATATTATATTTTCGGAACCACGCCCGTCATACCACGCAAATTACGACATACACATTCAGCGATCCTTCTATCACTAGCGATAGAAGGATCGTCTCGACTGAGACTGGCTGGAATTGAAGGAGGTGCAGCATTTATACACGTTTGCATAGACGTTCCAGAATGTTCGAGACAAATGGGAATATCTCGCGAAGCCGCGAGAATCTCCAATATAGTGGATGTAAGACAAATAGACAGACAGAGAGAAAGAGAAAGTTTTAAAGGAAGAGGGAGAGAGAGAGAGAGAGAGAGAGAGAGAGCAATAGAGAGGCATCGATTCAGATTTAATCAATACAGCGGATCGGTATGCCCAACATCAATAAATTTACTTATTCTTGGTAATTTGTTAGGTGTGTAATTAAGGTGGTAGTGTAGTTTTAGCGTCGAAATAAATTATTATTGTATACACTGTTATTGTATGAGAAGGGACGCGATGAAAATTATGATTGAAAATTGGGTCGCAAATACTGGAAGGTTGAGAAATGCTGCTGTAGGAAATTAATGCGTGAAAAAAATTAATTTAAATAACATTTAAAGATATAACAAGTAAATTTAATAAATGGAAATGACGGCAATAAATAACAAATAATTTATGACATTAAAAACAGACATTATTTTAATAAAGAACATTTATCACGGCACAAACCAGAAACAAAATAATATGTATGGCAGAATACGAGTTAGACAATCGGAAATTTAGTACTGTTTTAATATGACTATACTCATAAATACCCTAAAACGCGCGCACATCGCTTATGTCTACACACGCGCGCGCGCGCGCATTTGTATGTAATAACGGATACATAATCCACGTATGTGTGTATCTGTATAAACGTTATGTTAGAGACTGCATTTATGTATACGAACTCATGACGTGTTAGCATTGCTTTACACATCCAGCTGATAATGAAACAAGCAATAAATCGTGTTCAGTATTCAACACTCACCGACCGCTACAGAACATTACCGACAACGGGTGCGTCCATGATCATACTCACCCTACACCAGTAAACCCAACAAACAACCCTACCGTTTCCCTCTTTGCAATCATTGTTGTTGTTGTTATTATTACTATTCCACCCCACACCAAAAACTTTAAACCGCTGCTACCATTAAAATCCATAACTCGGACTTCACCGATAGAAATTATCAATTTTAACAAACGAACAAGTTATATCCAATGAATAGACTACAATTGATAAAGTTACCGTTATTGTAAACCATAACAATAAGTTATCAAGTTACGTATATAAACTTAGTCGTTAAATTGGTTTCAAAATCAATAAAGGTAAACAAACTTAGGTGTAAGCGACATTAATGAAAACACTTTACTTAAAATTATATTTTTAGTGACAGAAATGTCGAAATTAGACTGGTTTCGATGAAATAAGAAACACTAAAAAATTTATCCCCTACAGAACCACAGTTCTAAACAGTTAAGTCGGTAAGAATTAAAAATAAATTAATATTAACGTTTTAAAACTGTACAACACTGCAAAGGGAAAAACAGTAAAAAGGATTGTGATTTTTAAAAGTTGTAAAGAATTAAGCTGCAGTAGTTTAAATATTTTTCACTAATGAGAATTTTATTACTATTATTATTATCATCTTCGTTTATTCATTTGGTTTCATCATATAATAATACATCCTTTAAGTGAAACCGAAAGATGATGATGTTGATGACGTACGGGTATTGTGACAGATTAAAGTTTTATTTAATCATAGATTTCAAAATGAGAAAACCCATAAGTAAATCAACTGAGATCAAGACAGAACAGCGATTTGAAGAAACTTTGTACTGTAAGAAATCCGTTTTTCGCGATCTACAAAACTAAAAACAGTAAAAAAAAAATTGTATTAAAAAGTATTAATAATAGGTAAAACGACCAATAGTAAACAATGACGATATGAAAAGGGATATAATTGACAAATCTGTGCGTACACGACGAAACATGATATAAGTTATAAACGGATATTGTTTAAGTATAACGCATAGCCAAGCAAGGAAGGGGAAGCCTTTTGAATATACGGTATGTTATCAAGATTTATTACTGTATTAAGTGGTTTAGGACCGAAAACAAACTAAATTTTTAAATTAAATATTGCGGTAATTAAAGTAAATAATATGAGTTGACCTAGACATTTAATTTGTAGCAAATTATTAGTTATTGTGTATTATTTGTATCATTATTATTGTGAAGGCTGTTAATTAATTATTGTTTGGGCCATTAATTCCAAAATTAACTGTTAATTCTGAATACGAAAAAAATATTACGGGGCGTTTTACGTTCATTTTATTACAACAGAATTTTTTTTCTGTTTTGTAAATTTGATTGTGTATAACTCGAAAACGAAGACATTTATCGAGAAACTGTGTTCACCAACGGTTTTTTCGTAAAATCATACATTAGAATCATGGTAACGCACGTTCCACCTTCTTATTTAAAAATATTTTGATCCAAGATGGCGAACAAAAATAATAAACAAACCATAAAGTAACAACTTTTTAACTACGTAGATCAACGCTGGTTTCTACCTCCTAGCAACTCACAATTTTGAAATATGAAGCAGATTTCATAGTTTAATTTTCTCCCTGTACATATAATAAAAATAATTATACGATTATAGGTAATAAGAAAGAATGTTGTTCACAGTTTTTTAGTTATTTGTTTACAGCTTAACAGCAGTTCTTTTTAATTCCCGTGTACGCCTTCAAATTAAAATACTATACCGCAACGTTTACTTGAGGTATTGTACGTGAATGCAACACGCATAACGAACAAGTATCATAATCGTACTGCTTTTAGTTCATAACTACTATACAACATTACATTACACTGCAATACATAAGCTGCTGTGTTCACTTAAAATTTAAAAACATTAAATACTTATCAATACATTAAATTTTGTTTGTTTTAAACTTTTCTCAAGATATAATTACCTTTTTTTCTTTATATAAATTTTATTTTTTATCTGTTAATATTAGCGGTTCTTGCACACCTGATCTGATTTTAAAGAAACTTGTATTATAACTTACAGTCTTAAATCTTAAATTTCAAATGAAAATATATCGAACGGTAGGAAGAGAAACATTATAAGCAAAAGTATTTGTAATGTAACAACTTCCAAGAAAAAAAGAAAATATTCTAATCTAAACCTTCTCAGAAAACTTTACTTAATAGAAGGCTCCAAACTTTAATTGGAAATTAATTCTAACAGATACAACTAGCTGCTATCCTTATATTACAATGAAAAAATGATGTTTTTCTCATATATGAACGTTGTCCGATCAAAATTGTTTGATTTTAATTAACAAATAAAAATTCTAAAAATATAAACATTAATATTTTTATTTTAATACAATACTTTTTTTAATAAATTCTACTAGAATCGTAAAAAAATCAAAAAGTATGTAATAAAATAAAACATCTTAGACGATAACATATTATATTTATTCCAAACAGGCCAACAACTAAAAATTTCAACTAATATTATCTTATGCCATAAATTGAAGGCAAAAAGAACACAATATTTTCTCATAAAATACAAAATAGGATATATAACAGTACAATAGTTGTTTCTAGAGTTTAAGCCATTTCTCAATTAGTTTTCTATTATATGAAAGAAAAGAGATGTATTAAGTCTCAGAGTAATGCTTCGCTACTGATGGGGGAAACAGAGACCAACGAGAAGTGAGGTGTGCTCAACAAATTGGAATTTGTTGGGCTATTCCTTTTACCAATGCTTTGGGGAAAAGCAAATTGGAAACTAGGCAAAGAGAGACACTGTGTTCTCATCACTCAGTCTCACACACACGCACGTACGCGGACACGAAAACAAAAACCGCACTTTTCATTTTTAACTTTTTTTTATTCGTCTGGCTTTTGTCCTTTTCAAAGTATTACTTAGCAAACGGCCGTAAAACTTACCATTTATAACTAAAACGGCCGAAAACTTACCACGTATTCGTTTTATACATTTACATATGATCCTATTAATTAATTACGTGCGTATAAAATATAAGCAACTTTTCGTGGGAGAACGTTCATTGGCGTATACGTTAACTATAAAGTTTGAATATTTACTTGTAAAAATTCAAAATTAAAAAGCTAATAATTCAAATTTATTTTATAAAAAGCTTTCTAATATCATATTTTTGCCAGTTAATAAAAAAGAAACTGTTAAATAGGACTTATTGTTGCAACTAATCTCTCAATTTTAATAACCATATTTCACAACGATTAAACAAATATGTTACCAAGCGTTTTCAGCGTTGTAAAAGAGATATAAATTACGAATAAATAACAAAAACTTCAATAAAAATTCTAGAAAACCATTATCAAAACAAATACAACTAAAATTCATAAGAGATCACTGTGATAAATTTCTAAAATTAAGTTCTGATAAAAAATAAACGTTTTACAAAAGAAGGAGAGAAAGTAGTTTTTAAAACAAATTCTTCAAATAAGCAAAATTCCGAACCAGTAAATTAAAACCATCTGTTTTCTGGAGACTTTAAACTGGACAAAAAGGACGTATAAATGAGACCATTTAATAATGAAAAACATTCAGCCAATCACTTCATAGGAATGGATAACAAATACAATAAGATAAAATTTCTGTTGATCCAAAAATAAGAATATCTAAATAAATTTTTAACCGTATGAAATACAAAATACATTAAAATGTTAAACACAGTTTAAAGTCAATTTACTTTAGTTGATACTCCAAATATACGTTTGGTACATATAAATTCGTATAAAATCTCTTCACGAAATCGGACAATCGACCAATCTCTTACAAAAAATAAGAAAAGGCGCAAATAATACAAAAATAAAAGGCACAAACAAAGAAAATATTTAAAACTAGAAATATCTAGTTATGGACATAGAAGCAATCATTATTTAAATGACCTTTCTATTTTTCTATAAAAATACTCAAAGCATCAACATAAACCGCGAAACTTAAACACCATTTCCGTAAATTCAAACACTAAAAACACATGATATTTCCTATACATTCTGCTATATTCCAATATGGATATTCTAAATACCAACCAAAACAATGAAAATACCAAATAGATTAAAAACCACTCAATATAATGAAATTTTCAAACAAAATTTGCTGCCGATAATAAAATATTATTTTCGTATTACTTTACTCAATATAACAATATATGGTGCTACAACAATAACCGGAAACTATAGTACAGTCCAAACAAAATCTATAAAAATGGGTCTTTATTTTAGTTTATGCTTTAAGGAAACATTCTTTTTTTAAATTTTAACAACAGAAAAATAGATTTAAATAAACAGTGAATCATTTTCAAAAAAAAATCATTAACTACAATACTCCCAAGTCTAAAAAATCTATTTTTGTCAGACGGACGTTAAGGCGTATTTACGAACGTATTTGGACTTATAACTCTGAACTCGGTCAGCCGATTTTTTTCAAAGTTAATAGGCAGATACTACTTTCGGAAAGGAAAGAATGTATTACATTTTTTGCAACAATTGGAAAAGGAATGGGAATGTTTTGGCGGATATAAAATTTCAAATCTTTCTTGGAGCATTTTAGCAAAACATTTTTCTTGCAGAAGTTTTTTTTATCAAGATCACAAATTAATTTTATCAAGGTTTTATTTAATATTCACCCCTTCCCCAAAAATGACATAATACTTCTTTTTTTAACTATATCTTCCTTCAGAAAACGAAATAATGAAACTTTTCTGAATTTATATTTTCTACAACAAAAGCCATCAAAAATCAGTATGAAATCTTTTTGCCCATTCCACTTGGGGGGATGTGGGGGTCCCAAATGCTGCGGGGTTAATTTTAAAAAATTTTTTATAAATACTTTTTTAATTTGAATCCATCTAGCAAGTTAACCATTGAACTTAAAATGTAAAAATTTAATTCTTTGATAGCCCATACTCGTATTACTTGAGGGGAAAAAAAATTAGCCAAAAATTTTAATTTCCTTCCAACTTTAACGGCGAAGCCGGAGTTAAAAAAAAAGAGCGAAATATTTTTTTATTACGTAACATTTTAATGAAGATAAAACTGAAAGAAATACATGTTTTGAATAAACCACAGACAAAAAGCGAAGCCAAAATAAAAAAAAAACTCATGTATTTTTATCTTATTTTTCTTTTAATTTTATTTATAAAAAAAGAGAAAAAGAAAAGAGGAATAAAATTACACCAATAACAGTAACTTTATTAATATAGTAGCAGTAAAATTATTAACAACTAAAAAGATTCATTAAAATATTAGAGATGAGAATGATGGAAAATAAAGAAGAATCCCTATAGAGATGAGATTTCGTCAGCTACAACATAAATAAAGAAGAAAAAAAAAGAGATGGATGTAAGATGAATAGAGCAGCCGGAGAAAAGATATGCCACTGAAAGGCGATATGACGGTAATGCCTAAGAAATGATCTCCACTCCCGTCCTAACTGCATTGTCCCGTTTTACCCAGCTCAGTTTCTTTCACCTCTCCCTTCCACAATAGTAAACGAACGTCAAAGCAATACGATCTTTAAATAAAAGGGAATCAAAAGATGGGGATTGTAGGGAAACGGGGATGAGTATTTTTGGTTACACAATGGTCTTCTAATAGAAGAAGGCTAAAGGAAGACCAGATAACTTCGTCCGGTTCAGTTAAGGGTATATATGCCACTATAAAATCCCAACCTTTTATACCAAGTGTTTCTCCCTTTTGTGATTCTATCCATTCGCAAATTGCATTTAGGTAAAAAAAAACCTAAGATTTTTTTTCATTTTACCGTAAAAATATTAAACTAAAATACTATCTGATATAAAAATGTTCAATACTTTACTACAGATAACGCATTACAGTATAGTATCCTTCTAAAATAGAAACAAAATTATACATAGAACTAATACAAAGGGAGGAATGTCACATGTTTGAATGCCAAAAAAAATTTCCCTAGAGTTAAAAAAAAGGTCATCCCAAATTAAAATTTTAACTTATTTAGAAAAAAATAGATTTGTAGACATTATCTCACACCCAACGTTTAAGAAAAAAATACGTTATTTTTGTGCCATTTAAGTAAAAAAAATTATATATACTCAGGTATAAACAAATATGTATATATATATATATATATATATATATATACGTAAATTTGTAAAAAAAATTTTACTAAACGATCTCTTCTGTGGAAATACCATGAAAATGATCTACAAACTTTGCGCCCTTATATCATTTGTGGAAGTTTTAGAAGTAATAAATTGGAATTTGGAATAGCTGATAACTGGTACCATCGATAATTTAATTGGTATTTAGAATGAATGTGAACTGTGAATCTTGGTATTTGAAACACGATTCCAACGGAAAAAGTGGCACTTAGAACAGTTAACACATTTAAACTGTTCACACATCAGAATTATAAAATTATATACCTTTTTAACCTGCAGTTTTATCGACGTAATCTACATAAGGCAATTTCTACTTATTCTTATTTTAATTCATTTAATTCTCTCACGCGTAAAGGATAAACGTCTTTTTTTTTCTTTTCTGTAATTGCAAGGGTGATCCTTTAATCGCAAATTTTATAATTTTTTTACACTGATTACACGTAATAATGAATATTTCACGAAAAACGTGTCGTTTGAATTCTTAGTATAATATAACTGGGTTATAGTAGTTAAAAAATAAATTAAACTTCGGTAAACCGGTAATGGAGATAGGAAGGGAGAAAAATTACGTTTATAAAAGCGAACAATTCTCTCCTATACAGAGTTTACTGTAAAGCTAAATCCTGAAGTAAACAAACTTCTGATGCGTTAGTACCCTTTAAATATACATACCATAATATTATAGCAGCCGCATCAAACTAAACAGCTACTCTTTTAGTCTTATTCTACAATGCTGATTTCAGTTTTTCGTTGCCGCCATTAAAATTTCGTGGCCCTGACTCAAGAGTGAAGTGTTTTGGATGTTAACTAAGGGGCAGAATTAAAGATTTCTTATGGTTTTTTTAGAAAATTTAATTTTGAACAAAATGGTGCAAAAATTAAGTTGAATAAAACAAAGAGAAGTTAGAAAAATTCGAATTTTATTTAGAAACAGTACTACACCGAAGTACATTATATGTACCAGCTTATAATAAATGTTAAAAAATTTCAACATATTTCTTGGAACGCTTCTGTACTGCTTTTGATGGATGCTCTTTTTAGTTCTTCAGGGCTGCCCTTAAGTTGCTCAGCCGAAAATTTTTAACGGAGAATTAATTCCTCACGAGAATGTATTTTTGTTTTGTAATCAATATTTTTTATCCACCCCAGACGTAAAAATCTAAATGTGTTAGATCAGGCGATGTTGGTGGCGAAATCTTTCACTCGCCGTAACTCGCAAACGAAGCATTTTAGGAAATATGTTTATAAGAATTTTTTCAGTTATTTTCACGAGTGTAGTAGAAAACAAAAGGTTCATACTAAAAATGTTGGATTTTAGCGCAGTAATTAAGATTGTTGAGAAAAAAGCTGGAGTACGTTTTGCAAATGGTGCGAGACTGCCAGATAAATATCGAGTATGTCTTCAAAGGAAATATTTCAAGGTAGTACAGAAATTCAAGGGAAAGTTATGAGAAACAATAGTCCAAGTCGAAGGAGAATTTCACGGTTGAAGAATTTAAGCAGCAGTTTTCCGGATCAACCAGCTCCTTATTCTGTTCAGTTATACACGAAGTTGTAATTGTAAAAATGACTACTAATTGTATAACAGATAGTATATGCAAAGTAAGAGAGAGATAAGTAAGGTAAATGATGTTATTAACAACAGTTTTCATACCGCTTTTTTGATACTTATTCTGTTCACAAGCAATTATAAACAGTTTACATAATTTCTGTCTCTGACTCAACCGAATGCATTTCACACATAAATTACAGAATTCTTAAAAAAAATTCCTATGTCGCTTGTACACCAAAATGATATCATAATTTGCAGTTCCGGTAAATATTCACAGATCCTAAATATTCATCTCCTTTTGATCGATCAACAGATACAATCTTTATTCTATAGCGATTGCCTAATTCCCAAGAATAATACTACATATATAAAAAAGCAGGTTTATTGTTGAATAATAATTTATACGAGATATCAACAGCCAATAAGATATTATGGAGGAATGAATTCTATTCGAAGTTAACACAAATAAACGTTAACCTCATGAAGTTTAGTGTACAACAAGGTATCAAATTTTTTTCATAGCAAACTCAGTTTTTTATATAACTTGCAGCCCCATACAAATAATAAATTAAATAAAAAATTGGATAACGAATTCATTATATATATATATATATATATATACACGCGCGCGCGCGAAAAAAGACGACTAAACCCGACTACTTATTAAAAACTAACAGAATTTTGTTTCATATAAAAGTTCATGTTAATATAAAAAATAAATAGATAGAATGAGCAAAAAAAAAGGATAGAAAACAATCCAAAAGTAACACAATTACAACAAAGGAATGAGTCAGCGTGGAAACCGGTCTTTTCTAGCGACGGCTGGCATTAGAGGACCGGTTATTATATTTAGTGCTTAGTTATTTATTCATCTTATATTTAGTGCATTAAAGTCACTAACCAGTGAAAGTTTAAAAATCTTGTTGCATATCTACTGTAATGATTGCAGACACACAGAACACCTGTATTTGGAACAACGTCCAAACGTATTCAGTTTTAAATGTATGTAATCTGTAATATATAAACGTAGTGTTACTTCATCAGCCTGCCTTAAAATCTAAGAGATAGAAGTTAAATACAATATACATAGTAATAAGCGCTTTGGACTAAACAACATCTGTTTTAATAAAAGGATATCGATGCAATTGTTAAATTAATTAAAGAATGTACGACAAAAAGTAAATAATAATTAATTTTAATAAACCTGCAGATATAAATTGATGTAACATACAACTTCACAGGAGGTTTTACAAAATGGACTACTTGAAATAAAGTTTCACTGTTTTGCCTGACGACGGTAGATTTCTATTACAAAAGCGTAAACCTAATTAGAAAATAAAATTTATCTTATTTTTATATCTTAGTTCAATTACTGTTAACGGTAAAGCTGTAACTCATACGATTTCCAATGATATTTTAAATAATTTGATAAAAAATAATCATAATCAACATGGGACGTGAAAGCCATCTTCTAATTGCTCCGAATGGAACTGTAAAAATTCGTTAAAAAAAGAATCTCATAGAATGCAAGATTTTAAAAATAAAAAGCCTTTTAACTTTGAAATAAATTGGATTTTTACCGAAAGTTCAATTACTGCTCCAATTACTTCAAAACAGGAAATTAATTTCATCAATGCATCAACTGAAATACACTAAAGAATTAAAAATAAAATGGAGAGTAAGCTTTACGACAAAGTTTACAGTAAAATTAACGATCCTTTTTCAGAATCTGCCGACATTACTGAATTGCAGTAATTTTAATACGTCTTATGTTTTTACACACGTTTTGAAGAAAAGTAAGTACGACTTTCTGTCGTTTGATGAAAATTAAAGTTTCATTTAATAGACATTTTCAAGGCATGAGAAGTACGAAATTAACCATTAACATAAATTGGCGTTTCCTTATATATTTATAAGCCCAAGTATAAAGTTGTGAGTTGTGCTCAATTTACAGCTCAAATTTTGAGGCTGGAAAATTTCCAAAACTCTACATCGATTTGATTGAAATTTAGATATATCTGAAACTAGATATACTAATTATATCTAGTAGTATATTTGATTTTGTGCATGTGAAAATTCGATGAAGATTGGTTCAGTGGTTTTTTTTTTTTGAGTTACACTCAATTTAACGTCGAAGATTTGAGTGGAGCAAGTTATAAACATGGTTCGTTATGATGCTGCAAATTGGATCGTTAAGGTTTCTTTATCTGCGGTATTTATTATTAGCAATATTAAAACAAAATTAAGAAATATTAATATATTATTAAGTTTTTTTAAATTTTTTATTAATATAATTATATCACTGGTCTTCCTTCCGGCGTGCCCGTAACAAATATGTTCACGCCATCAAGGAAGCCAAACTCAAGTTTTGGAAGGTCTCCATGCGGGAATTGCAACGCAATCCCTGGCAGCTCGCAAAGTCTTGTTACAAGCCAAAGCCATTGCACGTGTTGTCCAGTGTTCGATGCGGGTTAGGTGGTCGTGACCACACTTTAACATCCGTGGCGACCTACCGGGCGTTCCTGGATACTCTGTTTCCAGATGCTCCGGAGGGTGAAGCGGAAATCGGCGTTAGGGCGGGTGAAACACCATTCCCTGGCGTTCGGACCGTGGAACCCGATGATATAGACCGAGTGGTTTCTCGAATGGCATTAAAGAAGACACCGGGGATTGACCAACTTGACCCGGATATTTTCCATCACTTATTGCCTCTCATAAGGGAGCCTCTCGGCAGGCTGTTCACGGGATGCCTAAGCTGGGGCTGCTTTCCGGGTTGCTGGAAGGTGGCTTTGGTGAGGGTGATCCTGAAACCTGGAAAGGATCCTGGTGAGGTCGGCAGTTATCGACCCATCAGCCTCTTGCCGGTTTTCGGCAAGTTGCTGGAAAGGCTGGTTGTGGAACGGCTAGAGGAAAGCATCGATATGAGCCGTATTCTAAATCGAGGCCCATACGGCTTCATGAAAGGGGTTGGCACCGAGGATTGCATTTTAAATGCTCTTGCCGAGGTGGAAAGCGCCGACTGCAAATATGTTTTGGCTATTTTTATTGATATAGAGGCAGCATTTCCTTCCTTGTGTTGGAGTTCTGTCCTCTATGCTTTGGAACGCCGCAATGTTCCCGAAGCCACACAGGCCGTGGTAAGATATTATTTGTCTAACCGAACGGCTCTGTTTAAAGATGCGCACCTAGTTGTGGAAAAATCCGTCACCAGGGGAAGCCCGCAGGGTTCCGTGCTCGGTCCCCTGCTGTGGAACCTGGTGTTTGACGGATTTCTGGGATTGACTTTCCCAGAAGGAGTCACGGCCCAGGCTTTCGCCGATGACTGTCTCCTTTTAGTTCGTGGAGATTCACGACCACAGCTAGAAAGCAGAGCGCAGGCGGCCTTGTCAACCGCCGAAGGCTGGATGGACATTCAAAATTTAAAAATTTCTGTGCCCAAAACGAAGTTTATGCTTCTAAAGGGCGCAGACAAATTATCATGCAGTCAAAACCCCCACATTAAATATAAAGGCTGTGTAATCAGCCGAGTAAGGGTTCATAAGTACCTAGGTGTTTTGTTTGATGATAAGTTGCTGTTTAGTAACCATATTAAGCAAGTTGCGGCGGACGCTGTCTCTGTGATGCACAAGCTTAGAAGGATTGCTCGGAAAGACTACGGGCTGTCGGGCCGCCAAATGTACTTGGTGTACCGAGGCGTCTTTGAGAGTATGATCGCATACACGGCGCCGGTTTGGGCGCATAGGTTGGAAAGGAATAGAGCACTACTTCAAAATTTAAGGAGTGCCCAGCGCAGAGCCATGATTGTATGCACTGGTGTATTTAAAACAACCTCCTACGAGGCTACTACTGTATTGGGAAAGGCTCTCCCAATCGATTTAGTGGTGAAAATTCGGGCAGTCATGTGGAAGTTGCGTAGAGGTCGGGAGGCCGAGGCATTTGGGATGCGGTTTCGAGCCGGGCCAGAACCGGATCGGAACGGTGATCACAATGCACCGGAGCTAAATTTCGTCCAGTTGCCCATCTCCCGTCTGCGGAAAAGGCTACAAAGCCTCGCGATGGAGGCATGGCAGCTTGAATGGCACACCACGACTAAGGGTAGATCCTTGTATAATTTTATACAGGATTTGGGGGGATGGTATGCCTCGAGTTCTTTATTAAGGGCGTCGGGTGCCCAGGTGCTCACCAACCATGTGAATCTAAACCAATATCTGTTTCGGTTTCGCCTGGTGGCTGATGAGTTGTGTGTCTGCGGGGAGGTCCAGTCTAATGTACACATGATGTACGACTGCCCGGCCCTTGGGGGGGGGGGGCAGAGACCGTGCCACCCTGGAACTTAGAGGTCAGGGGGAAACCTGGCCGCTCACAAGCGGCGAGGCAGTGTGGCGAGAGCCGCACTGTCGGACCGTGTGGGAGTTCCTCGATGAGGTTGCTATGTTCAACCGTCATCGGTAAATTTAAGGGATTCTTAATGTAATTGCATTTGGACTCCTAATAGCTTTGTTGCTTGAAACCAACCTTGACAATAGGGCTGGCCATCAGCCAAATCAGCTCCAAGCGCTGTTAAATGGTGGACAGGTACTAGCTGGCATACAGCGACCGAGGCGTGGCAGCCAAAATTGCTGTATTTAAATTAATGACGATATAGTTTTAATTTGTACAAGGGGTGCGCCTCCCCGATTTAGTTTTATGTTTGACAAGTGAGCGATTGGGACACTTCAGCGGGTGCTGTATGGCGCCCTGCTTGATTCGCTCACGCACGTTAGGTAGCTCACTAGGAGCTTTTAGGATTTGGGTCGCTAAACCGTTCTGAGGCTCAGTAGCCGTTCTTGGCACGGAACATTTGGTCTATGCTCTAGGGCGACCGAATGAGGTGGTGGTGGGAGAAATGCCAGTTAACCAAATATCACTGGTCTTGCATACTAATCTTTAATTTCCTTTTTTTTTCATTTCACTTTTCACTTACGTTACATTTTTATTTTTAATTTAATTCTGAATGTGTTTTTTATTTTTAAATAACAGTTTGTTACGGTTACTGGATTAGTCTCCGATTTTATTATATTTTATCTAACCATTACAAATTATTTATATATGAAATGAAAACTAAACGCTACGTTAGCGCGACATTGTTTTTCAGTAGTTTTGAATTATCTTTACCGAAACCGGTTTTAATGAACTAACAATTATTGTGGTTTTTTACTTTTCCGTTGAACGTTGATTTCTCTTGTTATAATTTATATCAATTACAAATACCGTTTCGCGTCCTTAATACACATGTCATTGTAATTTCAAACAAATTTTTAATAAAATAAATGAATGATATTTATATGTGTGTGCATATATATATATATATATATATATATATATATATATATATATATATATATATATATACAAAAAAAGGACTCAACATTTACATATATATTCTAATCGAAAGGAATCAAATACTAAAGTATCAATTGTTTTTTTTATGTATTACGTTTATCATTATCTAATTTAAAATGCATGTGAAAAAATATAGTAATAATAATACTATATTGTAACCTGTTTGGATACAAAACTGAATAAGATGATTTATTTATTTTTACCTCCCATACTGAATTAAACTAAACTGATATTTAAATTTCTACATCCATTTCATTGTGTAATCTTCCAATTAATTACTGTTAAATATATATATATATATATATATATATATATATATATAAATAAATTTATAATTTTTCCTATGTAATACGGTTTACAAGGTGAATTTACAAACTTATAAAAAAACCTTTAATAACCTACAAAATGATTGGAGAGAACAAAGAAACATCTAAACGTATTAAAGCCTTACACGAAACGTGAATGTACAACACGCAAAAATGAACCTCCATTTTTAAAGGCAGCAGTATTTCTTTATATACATAAGGCCTGTCATTAAAACAATTAAAAATTGTCATTAAAAACACACAACCAGAATAACACCCGAATCAACAAAAATCATAATGGTATTCACAATCAAGACCAAAAAATGTTAGATAGGGTAAAACAAAGGTTTATTATTATTAAATCTTTGTTGTACATGCATATTCTTACCACTACCACCTGACTTGAATTTCATTTTCACAATTTTTTTTTTTTAAACCTTCTCTATAAGAAGAATAACTAATCTTATAAATCAGACAAATTTACATTCAAAGCATATTCGGAACGTGGAAAATCTTGTTCTTAATAACCAAAAAATAATTTTACATAGATCTTATCGTGCATTATTAGAATTATTTCAGGAAATGTTATAAACATGCGAAAATACATAAAATTGAGAACCACAAAAATGTCGTACTTTAACCATATTCTGAAAGTTTAAAGCAACTTTTTTCAAATCAAAGTTTAATTATTGGGTTTAAAATATCGCTATGAAACTTTTATTGCAAAACCGATGATTCTGCAAGCAACGTTACTAAGTAAATATTAGATTGTGTCGTTCAAAATTAATGTTTTAATGGAAGAACTAAAAACTTTCATTTTCATTATTTATATATATATATATATATATATATATATATATATATATATAATTTTTACGACTTTGTATTCTTTTAAGATATAAATTTGTTTGGCCCGGGCGAAATAGTTACAAGCGTTCCGCTTCTTAATACTGTTTTTGATCACCATTCTATTGTTCAGTTCTAATTAACAACCTGTCCTGACCTAATGGTCCATGGACCAAGTTATAGACTAATTATTGTAAGTATAGTCTAATTAGATGAATAAAGGTCACACATTTGGAGAGTTCCAAATATCTACCAATCTTATTCAAATAGAAATTTAGTGTAGTATTCTTGATTAGGGACAGTAAGTAGCTGTGACCCTTATATTTGTAAATGAGTGTTCCTGTACTTTATTACTGCTACGGATCGCCAGGTCAGGATGTGTGGTTTTGTATCAAACTTTTATACATAAATTTTATACAAAATCACACATACTAACTTGGCGATCCATGGCTGTACTATATATATATATATATATATATATATATATAGTACGATTAAGATAGTGCACACTATCTGTGCACTATATATATATATATATAGTGTGTGTGTGTGGCACAAAGAAAGGAAAATGATTTAGTATATGTTCGTTCTACTATTATAAAAAGGGGGGAAAGTTGATAATATAACATTGTTTTCAAATTATACTTAAAAAGAAATTTCTGATTGTCGGCCTTGATTTTTGGTCCAGCGGTAAGATTAAGTAATACGGAAATTCTTGGGAAAAAATTGGTGGTTTTATGTCTTTTATGACATGAAAAATTAAAAAGCAAACTTAGATCCCAATATTGCAACTTCAGTATTTTAGCAAAGCCGAAAAAAAGCAGTCGTAAAACCCTTTTTTATATCCTCTGGAGTAAATTTACTTTGTTAATTAGCAAATAAATAGATAAAATTTGGAAAAAAATTGTAGACAATTTTTTAAATTGATATAAAAAAACTGAAAACTAATAAAATTTACGAAAGCCGGTTTTTTTTTAAGGTGATTAGGATAAATGCTATATACTAAAACCAAATTCAAATTTTCTTTTGGTATTGCAAAAACTGCAGTAACTGAAAAAAAAACTGATTACGCAAAAAAAAAATCTTAAAAGATTAACATATTCAAAACTGAATTTAAAAATTAAAACTATTTGGAAAACACTCTTGTCATAAATTGACATATTAATAAATGGTTAACCAAAGTTTTGAGAAGATATTTAAAAATTTCTTTCGTATTTTCTAACGAAGAATACGAGCACGCAATTTTTTTACAGGAATTTTGTAATGAAAGTGCACTTACTATCCGTACATCGTGATTAGCAAGGAATATTTCCTACAGACAGCATTTTAAACCTCAACATTTGAATTCGGTACAACAGTGTCTACTTACCAGCGATTGATTTCTATGATCGTTCATTTTGTTGAACGCCAAGAACAACGCACTGGCGGTGAAGAAAAAAAAATTTTAATTTACTACCTGGAGACCTTTCGTTAGGAGCTAAATAAGTTCAATTTTACTTATTAAAGTGGCAATTCTCTCAAGAAATGCAGCTGATAATTCACGAAATAATCATCAATGGCGAGTTGAAAATCCGCATTTTGTTAACAGAATTAATCCGGAAATTATTTCCGTTCCTTCGTGAAAGACCATACAAAATACAGAGTCGAATTGAGAACCACCTCTTTCAATGAAGTTAAAACTAAATTATATCATTAATAAGCGACAAGGAAATTTCTAAGTATTTATAATTAACGTTAAGATTTTTTTTAAAAGCTTTTTTTTCGAAATAATTCAAATATAATTAAAACTAAGTTGTAGCGTCATAATAAGCTGGGAACTTAAAACATCCCCTTCTCCAAAATAAACCTTTAATCTGTAAGCATTTCTAATTAATATTTGAATTAAGAATCTATAGAATGAGTACATTTTTTTACGCGATCCCTTTGCTTTGTACATCTGCATACAGTAGTGTACTAAGAATAACGCACATTCCCCTAACACTTTATTTCTACTTTCATGCGTAACTTTCCAAAAAATGGTAAAGAAAAAAAAGAAAAAGAAAGAGAGAAAGGAAAAAAGGGCGCAAAAAAACTTGAATAGTTTAAAAAGCAGAATGGTATGAATGCTTATAAGTTACGGTGAAAGACAGACTCTATGCATTCACTTCAAAGAAAAACAAGCATCATAATCGAGTAAGTCATTTCCACAGTGAATACCTCCCTTCGACTGTAACACCCCAAAAACTCATTCTTTAAACTTTTTTTATTTGTATCTTTAGACTTCATTTCTTTACCCCGCTAAATGAAAAAGAACTTAAAAAAGACAAACAACGAAAAAAGATTTCCGGCTTGAAATTTTTAATGAAAAGCGTTCCTTATTTCTTATTCATTTCATATTATAATAATCGTAACAAAAATATTTCACTGAAGGCAGAAGTTTTAAATAAAATATTTTCAATGAATAAAAAAAAAAATATATATATATAATTAAAATATCCAGTTATTCTTCAAAACGCGGAGACTGCCAAATTAAGTGTGAATTTTTTTTTAAAGGAATCAACAAACTTAACCAGCAATATTTTTATTCACGTACTTAAGGAAAATCTAATTTATATATAATGGATTAAAATCGATCACGGTTACCATTTAATTCTGATAGTAGTGGTACGTAATCATACTAAGCGATGTAAATTTCCGTTTATTCATACATTTTAAAGTAAAGCTCCTACACACCACCCATTTCCGTGGCGCAAAGGTACGTATCATCCGGAAGGTTCTCGGATCGAATTTCGGACAAGTTTCGCGTTTTTTCAGACGCTACAAAATTTATTATCACCGAAAATAAAAAAAGGAGTAAGAGTAGTAGCTACTGAAAGAAGAATAAACAAGCAATTGATAGAAGTTTAAATAAAGTTTTTAGTAAAATGAAATATATTACTTTAAATTTGTCATATTAAATAAAGTTCTTGGAAAGGATAGCAAAAAAAAATTTCGTTATATAATTGGATGACTAAACAAAACTATCTACAAAAAAAAAATATTCATTTTTCATAATTATTATTATCATCTACTTAAAATAATCAGGAAAAAATAGAAATTTAATGATCAATTTAATTAATTCCAAGGAATAACTGAAATTCTTTAAAATATTTCGAATATTTGTAAAAAAACGTTTCTTAACACAAAATAATAAAATAAAAATAGTGATAATACTATTGTTTTTTTTTTTTTTTAAGTATAAATTCCCTATTTATACTAATCCAATATGAAGCTCAGGTTCTAAAACCTTTCACATTATTTAGTGTTTAAAAAGGCCGAGATCCTATATAGCTGTTAACCGATGATCCTGCTGCCGTAAGAAAACACATTGTTTCCTATAGACTTATTTTATAATAAACATATTATTTACACTTTCCTTAGATGATCACATAATAATGATAGCAGCCAATGCGTAAGCTGCTTGTGTTGAAAACTACTTAAAGAAAATTATTCCTTTTTCAACTTTAACACAGCTGGGATTTTATTTTATATTTTGTTCTTCGTTTTGGCTGTTTAATACTTTGTTTTTCTTCATTAAAAAAATAACAAAGTATACAAAAAAATCAAGAAATTCGACAAAAAAATTAATTATATCCTCTGTGCTGTAAACAGAACACTAACGAGTATAAAAATCAAATTTATCGAAACGATTAAAAATAAATTATTTTAAAATTTTATGAAGATCAGTTTAAATACATTTTAATCTGTTTATTAAAATAACATTCAAGCATGAAAACGACAAAAAACAGTTTCCGATCAAAAGTTTTTGGTAAGAGGCATCACCGGCCTGTATTTTTTAAATCAGATGGCAAGATGAATCAAAAATAATGTAAACGTGCGTGAGCGCGTGTGTTTCAGACGGCTGTGACAAGTAGATGAAATACTAATTTTAAAAAAAAGTAAGGGATAATGACGTATAATTAATATTTCCCACAACAACATAATGGTAATTGATTAAAAGATGAATTACAGATAATCCTAACAAAAGGTGAGGGGAGGGAAGAGAGAGAGAGTGAGAGAGAGAAACAGATAGTACTGTTTTATTTTACAAAGTTGTTCATTAACTATACCTAATGACAAGGTAGAACGCAAAGACAATCAAGTTATACGACACCAGGCCTAACTGTCAGGTTAACAAAAGACCTTGTTTTCAACGAGGTACGTTGTAAACAGTAGTAAACTTGATCGTACCTCTTCATTCATACAAGACCGTAGTCGTTGTCCTGAGTCGACAAATTGCTCGATTAATTTTGAGTCCCGAAGTTGCCTAACGAAGCAAATCCTAATTGACACCACTGAACAATACCCTAACGCCGTATCTACCACCCGACACACACAACCCTACTCAAATAATCTTACCACGTCCCCCAGGACGGATACTATACCTTATTGTGCTTCTACTACAGCTTTTTATATATATATATATATATATATATATATATATATATATATATATATATCCTTAACAAAAACAGTAGTTAATAATTAACTTCAACATCAAGGGAAAACGATATATCATATAATCAAATTAACGGATGAAATTTAGGGAACATAACACAAAACTGTAGTGTACCATATTCTACAAAACCTTTCCTTACTAATATTTCCAAATCCTCCTCCTAACTTTAACATTTATAAATAAATATCATTACATGGAAATATAAAATAGTTAGCATTCAAAAGGATATCAGCAGGTACATCATTTTCAATTTTAAAAGTAATTCTTTCTACTTTTCATAATTTATACTTTGAAAATAATAATTTCACCGCATTGATAACATTACTATCATTCTTAAAATATTTAATTACTTAATTAAATTTAATATTTAATGTAATCGGTAAGGGATTTACGTAAAAGAATGTTGGTAATGTAAACAAAAAATTTTAAAACTGAAATTTCGAAATTAACTTTTTAATCTAATTTTATTTAGCAAGAATAAGATAGCATGCAATTAGGTTCTTTTTCTTTGAGATGAAGAAGTAACTTTATTAAAATACAAAAAAAAGTACCAAGCATAAACGAGATTTGAACCCAGGATGTTTTATATCTATTCTTCTCGTACCATGTTTCCACCGGCCATATTTCGTATCGACCCATACCATTAGCAATTCGACGGTAAAAGCAAAGGTCAATCGATTTTTTCTACTGTAACATATTAGTATTCGTTTAGTTGTGAAGGGTTAATAGATTTTATAAGAAAACAATATAAAAAACTCAATATTGTTATATTTTACCTACTGTTTTCATTATTTTATTTATTAATGACAAAAAAATTGCTATTTATACGAAAATATTTGAAGTATAATATTCAAGTAAAAAAAAAAAATCGGCTAACAAGGTTGCTGAACTTTATCCGTAAACACCGGATATATGACCCGATTCTTACCTTTAATAACATCAATACTCCATCATATATACAATTCACAATGAAAAATTTTACGGTTTCTGAACAACCCTATATCGAGTTAGGTAGACCAAACAGATGCGAACGCACCCTTACGGACATATTAACTCCGCTTTTCAAACTCTTGGAATGTCATAACTCCCTGAATCAAGAAAAAAAATGATTTTTGACTTGACTACCCTATATCCCTATCCTATATATTATCTAATATAACCAACTACAATTCCAGAGTAGTAAAATAATTTCTGTAAAATTTTCCCAAGAACAGTTGACACGCATACGTGTTACGATAAACATAAAACTAAAAATACCTTCGGCAGTAAAACTATACGATAAAAAATTAATATTTGAAAAAATAAAAAGCTATTCCGCAATATTTTATGTTTTCTACAAAATACAATAATTAAATTTATTAAATACATTTATTAAAACTGTTGTAACACGTTAAATAAAACAAATCTATAATAAACAACCGAATTAAACATCTAAGTAAAGTTACGGAAATTTATGCTTAATACTGCAGTTCTAAACTCTACAGTTTATTGTTAATTGCCCCGACTAATTAAGAACGGTAAGCTTAACAAAGTTAATTTATAAGAAAGAAGCTCCAAGCAACGTAAGAAACATCACAGCTGCTCAAGAATGATATAACGTAACTCGAAAAAATTGAAGAAAATATATTTTTGGCAATTGCTATTTTAAAATACGCAAGATTATTGCTTACAAAGATACAAATAATTACCATGTAATTATTCTTTTATTTTCAACCAAGTTATGTTATTGTTCATACCATGCAGTCTACTTATTTCAAACCAAGATTTTAGATATAAAACTAAAGAAATCCACTAATCAATGTATTAATAACAAATATAAAGATTAAAGTAAATTATTTCGTGTATATATATATATATATATACACATACACATTTTTTTTTATATATATTTTAGGAAGAATTTTACCGCCACCTAGATTTTAAAATAAATTTAAAACATGCAAGTAGTAAGGAGGATTTCGATCGTTACATTTTTATTTTTATTATTTTTACAATCTAAACTGAAACAACACCTGCATGAATTAAAAATTCAGCGGTGGGTACTCTTCGTAAAATATTTAAACAATTAACATTTAAATCCTATTTTCATAAAAATAAACAATTTATAAATTTATGAACAAACCGAAAATCATAATTATGGGTGCAGTGACCACAAACACGTCAATCATCTGTAAAACAAAACGAGGTCAAAATGGAATCCTGGTTAAAAAGAAAAGGTGATTTTTACGTAAAGAAAACAGTATTTTTGAACTTCTAAATAACCTAGAAAAGAAACTTGACCCCGAGGGGATGACACCTACCAAGAGACGGGTCCGACCGCGCCCCACCAACCCTTCCGTACCTAGCCATTAAGGGCTATACCGGAGGTCATCTTCATAGGCCTTAAGACATATCTCATCTGGCCGCTGTCAAGATGCCATCGATGCAAAGGTCACAAGCGACATTCATATCGGTGTACCGCGCCTAGCTCCGAACCTACAATCGTAAATAATTTTATCAGGCCCTAAACAAGACCACCCGTTGATGCAACCGTTATCCTACCCGGTGTTAGGGATGAGTTCGCACACAACTCAGGCATCCAACTTACCCGTAAAATAATAAACAAAAGACAACAACAATATGAATAAAGACTAAACTATTCATAATACAAAACACTAACTGAATAAACAACAATAGATTCTAATAAATCGCAAACGAGAAACAAGAAGTGTGGACAGTCATAAACATAAACTTTTTTACCGGTTTTTAAACTTTCTTTCCAGGAATCACCGTCAGGTATTACCTTCTCAGGAAAATATGTATGAATGTAAGTGAAGTGTATGTAGTCTTGTTCAGTCTCAGGTCGACCATTTCTGAGTTGTGTGGTTAATTGAAACCCAACCACATCCACGATCCAGTATTCAAATTCGTATAAAAGTAACTGCCTTTACTAGGATTTGAACGTTGGGATTCTCGACTTCGAAGTCAGCTGATTTGCGAAGACGCGTTCACCACTAGACCAACCCGGTGGGTTCATAAACATAAACTAAAATACACTTTTTTTTGTTAACTGCTATAATACCAAACACTAAACATCAAAGCATGAATTATGACAAAGAAAAACAAAAACACAACCATCAATAACTTTAGTTATTAAAAACGATATAACGTAATAAATCAAAAGAAAAGTCAATATTAAAAACACTTAACGTAATCCCTACTTTATTTCCCAAACTTTAACAAAAGTCTCATGAGCAGACGATTTAACAATTAGTACCAATCACGTAAATCTTTCTCCCAACATCCCTGATCACAACTATCTGCTCGTACAAGAAAAACAACAAAAAAACATCTAAAATCTTAAATAAATAAAAAAATCGTTATAAAATCTTTCCCGCTAAAACTTTTAATATAATATTCAAAATTTACTTAGTATTTTTTTATAAAAAGTTTTGTTATCTGAATTTTAAATCCGTCATGCTTATGTCTGACATGTTCTCATAAGGTATAAAATAAATCTAAAAACATATCCCGCTTTCATTGCTATTAAAGAGAAAAAAAAATGTTTAAATCGTACTCATCCTATGTAAAATAAAAAGTATTTATGTCTGCTAGTAACAAAATTTCAAGTGTCAACAATAATATTACTATAAATATACCCTTAAAGGTGTCCCTGAACTGATGAATTACAAGTAGTAACTATTTAATAAAGATTTTTAAATTTATACTTACCTAATGAACTGTAATAATTACAAAAATATTAAGATAGAGTACTTAAAACTAAAAAGAGAAAACTGTGGAAAAAATTGCAAAAGTTATTTTCGCGAAGTTCAGTTTCGAAATACAGCTTTCTTAAAAAAAAGGAAAACTACGGTATCCATTTTGCAAAAAAAAATTGTAAAAATTGATCATATTCTAAAAAGATAACCAAAAATATAGTATTTTAAATTTTAATAAAAATATTTAATCTTATCAAAAATAATATGAATCCCTTTTGAGAGATTCATATATGAAATTTTGTAAAAAAGAAGATAAACAAGTAAACGTGACTGACAAACAGTGGTTTATAAATACGGCTTGGACTGGATTTATAAACGGCAACGATTTTGACATAAATAAATAATGTTAATTAATTATACAACAAACACTGTTTATAGCTACTCAATGGAAAGGCTTCACAATTTTTATTCACCAAATTAAATAATAATTCGAAATGGAAGAAAAAACTTTAAATGATAACGGCTAACTCATTTCATAGCCAACAACAGAAAGAAATCTACCAGCACTACAACATAGCATTTTCAACTCTACCGCCTTGATAACTGTCGCTAAACTATTGATTTCAATCGAGTAGGCTGGGGAGACTCATTATTTTTTATCAAAATTTAAATGAACTAAATCGAATTAAACCAGGGTCTGTAAATTAAATATCAAGTATTCTATCAATCAGCGATCCCCCGACTTCCATTTAATAAAAATCGCCAAAAAATAAAGAAAATCGACAACAGAACTGAAATCAAGCCTGTTTCCACAGGAATCTTATCTAGCTGACACTGAATTAAATTTACCTTAAAAAACCTACTTCTAGCTATAATTATAAATTAATATCGACAAAATAAAAGTAAAAACCACAATAATAATAATAAACAATTTAAAAAACGTAAATATAATATAACTTACAGTTTTCCACTCAGAATTAAAAGGTAGTATTTGTAGAGAATAATGAAAATATTAAAAGCTACCTTGCTTGTTAACTTACCTGCAACAAAAAATAAACAATATTAACTAGAATTCTACTGGGATAGTAAAAACAAAACATTAGTATTAATGAAAAAACAAAGATTATAGTAAATAAAAAAGGCTCCCGATTATGAATCACTGCTTGAAAATGTTACGCCCTTGAAAGAAGTATTAACTACTGCATTTTATTATATTTCGATACTGCATACGTTTCTTGAATTTGAGCGATTTAAAATCGCCCACAATCAAGATAGAGTTCATAAATAATAGAATATTCTACTTGGTTGATTGAAGCCAATAAAAAAAAACGATAAAAATAAAACTTTTGGATTTAATAAAATAAAAAAAAACCTGAAGAACATTTGTTTTTAAATAAATAACCGATTTTTGTTTAGTCTTTAGTTCTAATCGACGATTGATGCGTTATCAGATTCTTTATCATATGGAAGGTTTAATTCTGTTAATTAGAGTATGTTTATAATTTTGATAATCAATTTTTACTTCTTAAGGATTGTTTGCTTTATAGAAACTCGCTTCGGCGAATTTTCCATCACCTAGAAATTTTATACATATATTTTTATAAATATATATTTTATTCATTTATTTACGGATGGTAAAAAGTGGACCGATCTCATTCGACCAACGACACTTCATCGAGGCGTCACTTGACCGAATGGGGACACTTTATCGACGATTTAGTAAAACCGACAAGTAATAAGGTTAGGTAGTTTAAGTTAGTTTAATTCAGTTAACTAGTTGGCGTTAAGTTTAATGAGTAAAAAAGGACAATTTTTTTTTTTAAATCAGCTAGTTATAAATATTAAAAAAGTGTTATAAATTTTAGTTTAGTCTAAATTATAAGGTTACTCAATTATTGGATTATTTAGGTAAAAATAACCTAAAAAATTATTTTTTTTCTTTCGTCGGTCAAATTTTTTATGGTCAATGTCCCATAAACGACTAAAGAAGTTATTTTGACTAAGTATGTTATTTTGTTGCATAGCATTTTAAGAAAAAAATCGTAATTTTTTTTACCAAGAGGAGTCTCAGTTACGAGGTTAAGATGAATAATGAATGAGCATTCACAGTTTTTGTTTTACAAAATAAATGATTCACTGTAGCTATTTAAAATAATTTAAACATTATTTCTTAAGTTGTGCACGGGAATTTCTGTAAATTTCATTTATGTTATCTCAGAATACACAAATCAACAAACAAAATAGCATTAGTTCACGCCAAATTCCAAAATGAAACCAGATAAATTGGTGAAACGTATAAATTGCACATTCATAAATCTAGTTGTCTATGTAATTCTATGAAATAACAATTTCACAATTTAAACTATGTACGAATAAAAACGACAAATAAATCAAACGCATAAGCTAATTTACATCGAACTGTCTATCTTTTAAGAAAAACGATCGTATGATAATTGAAAATCATGAACAAATTTTATTTTTGTAATAAAATATTAGCGAGTTATAAAAGTGAAATAAATTGGCAACCTAACTGGTAAAAACTTAGAATCATGTTACGTAAAATCCAATATATCATTACTTTTAAGTGACCAATCAATAATTAAACTAATATACTACGAAAAACAAGTTTTCTTGTAACTGAAAGAATAATAATACTAAAAAGATTTTACTTCTAAGCGAGTACTTAAACAAATTAATTTGATAATTTTAAAACAGAGAGAGTTAATTCGTCAAACAATTGTATTGAGGCAATAAGAATCGTAAAATTGTATAAAAAAATTCGTCAAAAAAATTTAATTATAATAGCTGAATAAATGTTATCATAAAATAATCCATGAATAAAGCAGAAAAGAAAACAAATAATAAAATAAAATATCAAGTAATTGCAAATAGAGATAACTGCTAAACTAACAAAATATAAATAAACTTTCTTAAGTAAATTATCTACTTAATTAAACAATAAAACACTATCTTCTCATAACAGCAGAGTATAAACTGGAATAAATTAAAAGAAATAATAAAAAAAAAAAAAAAAAAAAAAAAAACAGATTTAAGTCATTAGCAAGGGCATTATCAGACGGTTACACGTCTGAGACTTTTGAAATTTTACCAAGAACTATAAGCAAAAATACTACACACTGAACAAAAATTGAACGCCCGCATTCCTTAAGATTCTATATTAAGAACCATTTCTTAGCTTTTTATAACATCTAAAAATAATAAAAACACTAGCATATAATATACTATAAAAATATTATGACATTAATTGTAAAATTAAAACCGAAGAAAAATATGTTTTTTTTTTCAGATATGCAACAAAAATTACGATTACAAGCGACCTGATATGAGTCACAAGTTACACCAGAAAACAAAAATAATCAAAAATAATAAGCATTCCACGCTAAGCTTACGAAGCAAAGTAAGAAATTAAATGGTTACAGTTTTATCAGTAAAGCAAGGTCCACTGAAATTCAATTAATATTCAGCTCGACAAATGATGATTTCACACTGTTCACCCCAAATAACATGCTTTATTTTATGAACATAATTATAATTAGAAAAGGACAAACATATTTTTTTTCCATCTCCCCCTGGCCGGATCAACGTGAAGCATAAACACAGCCAGAGGGAGTGTCCATTACTCTAACGAGCCCACCGGCTGTAAATCCGGCATGACAACAGGCAGGCCCGCCGGTAGGATCTTAATTTCTTTGTCCTGCCTCTAACCCCCAGTGCAAAGCCACCAGATCCGACAAATTCGTGCCCAGCGACCCCACGCTAGGAACTGGTACTCGGTCTTGCATTGTCTGCCTCAAACGGAGACAACCTGAAGGTCACCTCCGCTGGGATTCGGTCTTTCAAGCGACTGCTTCTAAAAAGCGCGATTCACGGGACGCACCTACCGTTTATCTTGTCCGGGGCACCAGAGTCTCCGTGTTTCATCATTGACGGCCTCCCACCCAAGCGAGGACAGACGCCGACTCCACAAGGGGCTGTCCACCACCCCATTGCTAACCCATTTACTGTACTAAAATAAACCGGAACCCCCGCATAGGAAAAACTGAAGAACCAGACACTGGGCAGCAGTCACCTTTCACAAAGCCTGTAAACACCAGGATAGCAATTCACTCGCGAGCAACACACTCATCTGTCTGGTGATCAGTCTTCCCAAGAATAACGCATACCCGCGCGTTCCCACAAGTGGCCCGCTGATGACCCGGTTGCCCGATAATATAACACAACGCCGAGCGATCAGTTCCGTGACAGGTCGAGGATATGTGGCCCCGGCCCCAACAGTGATAACATTTGTCTTCAGCATCTGTTATGAAACCTCGACAATTCACTCAGCTGACCCTAATCCGGTGATCACTAAGTTTCCTCCCAACACCGTACGTAGTCACAACGGTGGCGTTCTGCGTTGCCCCAAAAGCTGGACTAACAGAAGACACTCGAAACTCAGTCGACTCGCCCAACCACTCGGCTTATGGCCTCAGTGTTCTCCACGTCAGCAGTTGTACATTCTATACCCCGTAGGAGAAACCACCGACCGACCTGCGACCGCCCCTCGTCGTCATGTCGACATGCAGGTCCTTAGCTTTATCCTTAAGAACTGCTTTCAGCGCAACCGCCGTATCAGCGCCTTCAACCGGCAAACGCAAATCTCCTGCAGGCCCCTGTTTCACAGACAGCACATTACCCACTTCCTCCGTCGCAACTGTCTTTTTGACTGTCTCTTTCAGTAACACAGCGTAAGAGCGCCCAGTCGCCTTAACCACAACAGTACCGCTGTCAACAACCTACGGGGTGGAATGCCGTGAATGAAACACTTTCCCATGCTTATCAGCAAAGACCTGGGGCAAAACCACCCGAACCGTGGATTCCATTCGTCCAAAAACAAACACCATTCGTTCCAGACATAAGCCAATACGGCCTCCTGACAGAAAAAACAGCGGATGTGGGTTTCGTCTTATATCCGTCGCAGACGCTAGAAACACTCCCAACGTGGCATGGGCATCCGAGGAATTATAAAAACAAACAAAACCGTTCATCATCAGAGGGACAGACAACCCTCCCTAGAATGCGGGAGGTATCGTCCAACACATCCCCCGGCTGGAGCTCAGATCGTCACAACACGTAATCCTGAGGATTAGGCTCCGGTAGGTCTATAAAACGGCAAGTAGAAAGGGCCTCCACGCTCGAAGGATCGCCATACCAAGTTTTTTCATGACCACTCCAGAACATGACGCAGGTCACCTTTTCCCACCGGCGTCTGCACAGACATCGCCCGAGTTATCACCACTTAATACGTGGCTACATCATCCGTATCAGGCGCAGCATCATCCCAAACATCCTTAAATTTCTCGACATAATCAAATCACACAATTCGGCTGAACACCACTTAATCCGTATCCTACTACTGTAGGACAGAGATTAAGTACTGTATCCAGGATACGGACAGTAATCCTAATAACCCACCGGGTTGGTCTAGTGGTGAACGCGTCTTCCCAAACCAACTGATTTGGAAGTCGAGAGTTCCAGCGTTCAAGTCCTGGTAAAGCCAGTTATTTTTACACGGATTTGAATACTAGATCGTGGATACCGGTGTTCTTTGGTGGTTGGGTTTCAATTAACCACACATCTCAGTAATGGTCGAACTGAGAATGTACAAGACTACACTTCAATTACACTCATACATTTCATCCTCTGAAGTATTATCTGAACGGTAGTTACCGGAGGCTAAACAGGAAAAGAAAAAAAGGACAGTAATTCTACTGCATTAGGATTAAAAAAATTAGGACACAAACATTGTATTAGAATACAAATATAATTAGTTTCATAGAAACTTACTCTGCGTGGTATCACAATAACTCAGATGCTTTACATACGTCACTGTCAAGATTGGTACGTATAGTGTAAAACAGCAAATTAGAAAATCCTTTTAAGACGGTACATTACAATATACACTACCACGTCTCAAGGGAAAATATATATAAATGAGATTAATAAAACTACACAAAAAAATACCCTTTTCATTAATCAAAATCTAATAAAACTTATAAACGAAAGTAAATTAATACTTTATATCTAAAGTACAATTTTAAAAATTAAAGTACAAACGAAAAACATATATACCCCACCACCCGATAAAAAAGAACAAATTAGGAACACAATGAAATTTTTACTTGTAAACTTTATTTTTTATTTTTATTTTAACTTTTAACAGAACAAGTTTAACTTAACAAATAATTGCATATGCGTGCCAGATATACTTCGAAAATTCCCAAATTATAAATACAGTATTACCGTATTATGTAGTGCAAATACTAGATAATTAGAAAATGTCACCCATAGATCATTGTATGAATAATGAAAAAGTATTCAAATGCTCAAAGCGTAACTCATGAAAAAGGTAAAATTCATAGAAGTCTACATATGCAACTCCAATATCTCCAATAAATCCAGGGGGGGGGGGAAGTAGCCGAAAACCTGGTTGAGGACTAAGAAATTATAATCTGATAATTTTTTTCGAACGTCAAGGAAAAAAAAGCATTAAAAACTCTCAACAAACTGACCCAAAATGTAAACATTAATGAATATTTTTAAAATCAGGTTAGCATGCCAACAAATGTAGCTTTTGGAACGAGTTACTTTGTTCTAATAAAATGCTATATACAACACATTAACCCGTAACACATTTTACGCTATTCAAACAAGCACAAACGCGGGCGCGGGCGCATTTTGTCACACTCTCTCTTTCTCTTGCTTTCCCTCTCTATTTAACGTAAGTAATAATAAAGATAAAACAAAACCTAACATCACTTCCAGTTCTCATAGCTGTACGGCTTTAATGTGTAGAAATGTAAATATTCCGTTTGAAAATGCAGATGATGTCTTTAGCCTCAATAACACTAAAAAAGTTTTTTATTTATTCCCTTACTTCATCCTTCTCGCTACTCAATACTGTTAAAGTTTAAAGTTCACGAGCGCGCACAAATACACACTTTCTTTTTCCCCCCGTTTTTTTTCTCTATCTCCTACAAGAGAGAGAGAGAGAGAGAGAGAGAATTTACGGTATAAACTCTCAAGTAAACAGTGTTACTTGACATGTACAACTCAAAAAAAAAGTTAAAATATAATAGTAAGTATATTTTGTATAGTACATAGCACGCTGCTTATATTCATTCGTGAAAATATTTAATAGCAAGAACTAAGAGTAAAAGAGACAACATTTTGAAAGAAATACCGTGTCGCTTTCAAATTTAATAACCATAAATAATTTATAAACCCGTCAGGATTGGTATTTTCATGCGCTACAAAATTCATCTAAAATCAAGAAACTGTAACTGGACTACAGCCTGTTGTTTACTGAAGTAAATACATAAAATATAAGATTAATAAATAAAAAATTAGATTTAAAATTATTTTTATTAAGCCTTAACAAAAATACAAACTACACTTATCAATAGTTCCAAAATAAATCTAATTAAAAATTTCATTTTTTTAATATTGTACTCCATTGAATCATCGCCATAAACAATTAGCAGGAATTATTTTTAGAAGTGCTTTTAAAAATCAACTTGATACAAGGAAAAACAAAAGCAACAAGGAACTTTCTCTACTTATAAGAACCATTTTTTTAGATCTAAAGTATATAAATCATCAGTTTTCAGATTAATCGAATTTCGGCTTTCGTATATCAATAAAATCAATAAGAGCATCGTGTGTGTGTGTGTGCGCGCGTGTGTATAATATCAAGACATATTTTACTTAAAAATAATATCTTCATTAATCTTTTGGGCTAACCAATCAACAATACAAACGTATAAATTAAATTCACTACGTTTCACTTATTCTCTAAGCTTCCTCAGGTGACAATACAAATTCAAACACACATACAGAATTCTCTTCCATACAAAGAAATTAACTGATCTACCCATCCTAGATAACAATATTTTGCCCCCATCCTTATTGTAATAGATCCCCTACTCACACATGACTCATCTCATTTTTAGATAATTATGTATCTCTTTACATAACCTAATGGCTACTTCACCGTCAGGTAATATTTCAGAAGAGGATATGTACGAGTGTAAGTGAAGTTATAGTATAAGTGTAATGGTCGATCATTTCTGAGATGTGTGGTTAATTGAAACCCAACCACCTAACACCGGAATCCGCGATCTAGTATTCAAATCCGTATAAAAGTAATTGCCTTTACTAGAATTTGAACGTTGTAACTCTCGAAATCAGCTGATTTGCGAAGACGCATTCACCTCTAGACCACCCCGGTGGGTGATAGCTGCTTCCTGAGTTTTGAAATCTTTAAAATGCATCTATTTTTCTCAAAAATTAGAAACATTAAACATTATTTTCCTTAAAACGAAATTTACAATAAAACGATTTAAAAAAAAAATTAAATTAACGTATATGTTGCTTATTCCGCTATGTCCGTTCTATTGTTGACAGCGTTTGTATTTTTCTTGATGTATATCATTTCTAGAGTAGTCCTTTTATGTGTATTTTGTTCTTTGTCTAATATTTTGGTGCTGTTGAAATCAAACGAGTGTTTATGTTCTATTGTTGGTTTTGTGAGCGCTGTCACTTCCTTTTTCTATATTTTTAGGCTTCTATTCATTTTTTAAGGTATTGAGATGTTTGTCCACTATACACAGCGTTACAATTTTTACACGGAATGCTGTATACTACGTTGGCTTGTTGATTTTTTCTATCCGCGATTTTAATTTAGAAAACATACTATTCAGATAGTTGTAATTTTGCTGGGCTATTGAGAAATCTTTTTTTTAGAAATTTTTTAATTAATTCACACAGATCTGCAACATATGGTGATGCAACATAATACTCACTCTTATTATTTTTATGTTTATAAAGTGTATTTTTAAATATTTTATTTATGATATTTTCTAGATAATTATTATTTATCAATAGATCTTTTCCTTTCTTTTATATATATATTCTGGTCTATCTTCGAAGTTTTGTAAATTTTATTACTCTGTTTGCAAGATTCTTCATTACTGATTTTTTATGTGATATGGTTGTGTTGTAAGGAAATTTAGGTATCAGCATTTAGATGTTGGTTTTATATACCATTTTGTTGATGTTTTCTTTTCGAAATGAATTACTGTTAAATTTAAAAGGTTTTTATACTATTATTAATCTCAACTTCCTTTGTAAATTGTATATGTTCATTAAATAAATTAAATTCTTCTAATATTAAATCAATATCCTGTTCATGTGCACATACTAGAAAATCATCTACGTATCTTTCATAGAATGAGACCTTAGTATTTAATTTTTTTTCTAATACTTTATTTTCTAAATATTCCACAGTTAGGTTTGCTAAGCAGACTGAAATTGGTGACCGCATCACTAAACCATGAGCATTGTTAATAAAATTTATTTTTAAATCTAAAATACATATTATCTATGCAAATTTTTATTTATACATTCTAAAAATAAATATTTATTTATATACTATCTTACCTTAGTCTATCCTCAGTAATTTTACTACTAAAAAAAAAAAGATCTCTAACTATTGATACAATGTAACTGGCTCTTATTCAGTATTTTTTTCTTATTTATTTTTAAAATTTCTTTTAGTTCAGAGTTCTTCCAAAAGAACACTGTTACCTTCCCGAATCCTGTTTGGATAGTTACTTAAATCAGTTTTTCAGTGCTCCAGAAGTGGAGCACTTCTGGATTATATAAATAAAGGAATATTTAAAAAAAACTGTAAAAGAGAAAATAAAAAAAAACATTACCAAAACAAATATTTTGAATTTTTCGTCTAAATCGCTTCCATGTTTAATAAATTTACATCGTATTTAGAGTGGTCTGAAAGCAACGCTTAATATACTATATTTACACATAAGAATCCCTCCCTAACTGTGTTCACCGTTCGTGTGCTGATACACTTCAAAGAGAACACAGCTTTTACCTTATGAAATTAAAAATCAACAATCTTCAACCAAACCAAAACCGCATGAGTCTTTTTCCTTTCAGAATTCCGATTCCATAAGCTACTACACACATCATAGTACGTGTAACCTCAAATTTATTTATGTAAATTATAATACAACCTATACAATGTTACCATAACCAAGTAAAAAATGTAAATATTTTCCAAAGAGCTATTTATAATATGTTTACACACAAAAAAATATAAATATGGTAAACCTCTTTTTTCCTTTTGGAAATAGGCAAGAATCTCTTTTTAAGGAAATTTATGATGTAATAATTTATTTACAAAAATAAAATGACGCATACCTTTCATACTAAGCGTAAGCACTTTTGAAAAATCTATGTAACAAAATAATCATTTAATATCAATTAAACAATTTATTTGTGTTAATACTAAAATTATTCTGGTACTGCCAGTTGGATGGCGATTGATCGCACAAATCCCGAACCATGTTGAAAACCCATAAGTTTTTTTGTGAACAATGCCTATAAAAATATTAGTTGCCAAGTTGATTAAGCTGTTACGAGTAATTGTGGGAAGTGTACTTTAAACGTTATTTACCGTATGCAACACCAATTATTTTTACAATTTCATTCAATTATATTTTTCAAGTATTCTTAATACTTTTTATTTTTTTTTTGTGATTGTTCATTTAGTTCAAATGTAGTTATTTATTTATTTTAACCATCTAAGTCTTTAAAAAGCATTGTTGGAGCTAGAAAAATACTTAATAGCTGGTTTTTTTAATTCTTCAGAAAAATTTAATTTAATTTCTTTTAAGAATTTCATAATCCAGAAAAGCTAAGATAATACAAACCAAAAAATATGTGATGAATTGTCTTTAATCATAAAAAAGTATGGTCAATTGGTTTCCTGAAATACAATAGGACTACGTACTATAAACGAATTGAGACCCGCTTTTTTTACAATTGGGTTAAAAATCAATAAAAAAGAAATAATTTATCTTGTGACAGACACTCTCCAGCGACACCATACCGCGTTGACGGCTACAAACCGAGCGATTCGTGTCAATAATACAGCTCAATTTCATCTATTTAATTGCTTCTTAGGGTTTTAATCATTAATTGTACTTATCCACCATATTGAAACGTTTTTGTTTTTTTAATTATTATGCCCAATTTTAATTACAAATTTATATAAGTATTGAGTTCACATCTTACGAATGTGACCACTGTACAGATTAGTCTGAAAAATATTTTCGTAAATTAAAATTAAATTGTAATTAAAAAATATAAATTATAAAAAACAGAAGAAAAAAGAATACAGAATTATATATTATTTTTTTACTCATAATCTACTTCTCTTATGTGATTTTTGTTTTACAATAATTTCATGTTAATTTTAAAGCATAAAGATATTTTTTTAAATAAATTATAAAAAAAGAATGTTACACTCAAATCATTTTTAATTAACAACCTATAATTATTTATATCGGTTGTATTTTACCATTTTAACAGTATGTATCACATGAAAGACAAAACGCAGAAAAAATTTAAATCGTAAATAAAAAAAAATCTGATGCGGACACCACATGACTTCCTTGTGCGCCTACTAAATTATATAATTACATTTAAAAAATACATAAAATTTAATTTTACTAATAACTTGAGATTTTTTGCATATTTTTTTTATTGTTAATATTGAATTATTATTAACATTTTTTTTTACAAGAGGCTAATAATTATTAAAAAAATAAATATTTAAATTAAGAAAAAAGGAAATGAAGTCGGATTTGAACCGATATGCCTTCTTGTAAGATCCAAATATTTTATTAATTAAAATTTTATTTGGCTATAACTCTGGAACCAATGAAAATAAGTACCACTTTTATCGTCGAAAAGCTCTCAGTGAGAGCTTATTACCGCAGTCAAGAAAAAGTCCTAAATCATTTTTTTTTTTATTTTGGACGATTTTGGAAACCTTTAGTCCAGTCGATTACAATCAAAAGGAGAGGTGCACAAATAGATGTTACAAAAGTCCAAAATCCAAAATTTTAACATTGTACGGCTTTTTTTACTTCCTTGTACTTCGTACAAGGAAACAAAAATTATATTTGAGAGGTTTTTTTTAATGATGAATAAAGGTACACAATTCTGAGAGAGATTTTTACAATATTAAGAGAAAGAAATTTACTATTCCATAATTTTTTTATTACTTTTATTAATTAAAAGTGCTATGTATATTATAAATACATGAAATAAAAAGAGACAGCAGTGTAATCTACAAATAATCATATTTACACTCCTACCGTATGCTGAATCAGTGCTAAACGTAATTAAACTATTATTAATTTGTAGAAAACTAAATTCCAATACCGAGATAAAATCGAAACGAAATGTGTTGAAAGGTATTTTTTTAGAATTTTATAAACAACCAAAAATTCAGACAAAAATATTTTTAAAAATATAATTTTAAACGCTATGTCTAGGAAAATATTTAAAAAAAAACTCTGACTATAGCCTAAGGGTAATTAATACAAACACAACTTTAAAAAACACAAAAACCTGTATAAGCCGACTGTAATTTTAATTAGTACATAGCTTACTTTTTCATAGATGTATATGTTCAAGTAATTAAAACAAAAACATTGTGTTCACTAAAAACACGGTATTTTTTTATTAATAATACAGAGGAATGAACAAAACATCGCATTTGAATAAAAATAGTGAATACGTTTATATATGCGCATCAGCTATTTATTTAGTAAAATCAAATTTAAGATTAGAAAAAAAACATAAAACTTTATACATACAGCACACATTTCAAAACAAAAAATAACAATACTAATTACTTATAAAATAATTTGTTTTTGTTTGAAAAATGGAATATTATTAATTTAATTAATTATTAATTAAAAGCATCGTATAGATATAAAATATTTTTACAGTAAAAAAATCTGCTGTGGACACCACACGACTTCCTTAGAGAAGAATATTTTACAATTTATTAAAGATAGTAGGGTCCATATGCCTCGTGTACATATTTTCTTGTGAGGGTCTATTTTCCAGTCACTTCCAGAGATGAAACTTTGGGGAATGGTTGGACGCATGCCAGGGAAGGTTTCTCAATTAGTTTGGACCAGCTAGGTGGCGCTGGCGTCGAGATATTTCGAAAATTTGTATTTATGGTTCGATTTGCCTCATATTCAGAATACATGTTACTTACAAGGAAAGAATTATCTCTGCAAAAAATGAACCCGCTAGATGGCGCTGGGGTTGAGATATTTAGAAAAATTATATTTATGGACCGATTTGGTTCATATTCAAAATATGAATATTAATTACGTGAAAAGAAATACTTTTGCAAAAACTATACCCGCTAGGTGGGGCCTGTGTCGAGATATTTACGAAACAAACAAACAAACAGACTTTTTTATTCTATATATATATATATATATATATATATAAATGGCATGTTCGTATGTGTGTCCGCTAAAAATCAAAAACTAATGGACCGATTTATGCGCGGGTAAAAGGGAAAAAGGGGGAAAGGTGGAAAGATAAAAGGGGAAAACGGGAAAGGCTAAAGAGAAAACAGGGAGAGAGATTGAGGGAGAAGGATGAAAGGGAGAAGTTGGAAAGGGAAAAGGGGAAGGAGAATAAGTGAAAGGTAAAATTTGTGAAGTTCATTTTTTAATTTTTTTTATCAAATTTTCAATTGTGTTCATTTAAAACTCTCTCACTCTCTCTCTCTCTCTCTATATATATTATATATATTATTATATATTATATATATATATATATATATATAGCAATAGCGAAGCATTGTAGGGTCTGCTAGTATAAAATAATATCCAGATTATGAATTATTATTATGCAGAACAATTTTTTTTAAATATTAGACACAGACCCATACCTTTTAAAAACCGAATTTATTTATGTATAATAGATAATTCTAATATGATTACATTATTGCATTTGTAAAATAAACACTTTCCCAAACATAAAGATGTGAAATAATAAAAAATAACTATTGAAATTGTCAAGAATTAATCTGTATAAAAATTTGTTTAAATTTCAAAACTGCAAAAACATAAACTTACAAAGAGCTGTAACTTAAATAAAATTATAATAATATATTTAGATGGGCAAACATTACTTGAAATTAAAACGACATTGAAGTTAATTTTTTTAATTAACGAAAAATAAACGAGCAAAAATCTTTAATTTTTTATTAATTTCCTTTATAAAATATTACTTCCATGATACAGCTACGATGATGAAGGTTAGCCAAAGAAAGCGCTAACTCTTTAGAAAACCTAGCTATACAGTAATATTTAATAATTTCATATTATATATATATATATATATATACATATATATATATATATATACATACATATGTAGATAAACAGTAATATTTAATAATTTCATATTAAATACATATATAAATACAGTGTAGAAAGAGATAATTATGTAGTAACATGGAGTTAGAAACAAAGAATCTCCTTGTGAATTGCTATGTTTAGTGTTACTTCTGTATGGATGTGAAACACAAGCCACTATGAAAAAGGGAGAAAGAAATACTTCAGGCATATGAAATGTAAGCAAGAAGATTTCAAAAGGTTAAACGGGTAGACAATGCGAAAAATGAAAACAGACACCTAATCAGAAAAATTCAAAGTAGTAATCCTAACTGGCTGAGACAAGGCATGAAAGAAGGAATGATTAAAACGTGCTAGAAGAATCAGTAAAAGGCGCATAAAGAGAACATGGAAGTAAAAATTATAGAAACTCTATGTACAGATAATATATAACAAATAAGTATCTCATAGTACACAACATTTTGTGTCAGCAAGCAATGATTAGTAGAGCAAAAATCACATGTATTGAGGAAGTGTAAAAAACTGCTAGTTTTGAGTGGACTTTAGTAAAACGCAAAATTTATCCAGAAGATATATTTTACATAGTCCGTGCGAGAACAGAAGTTATCAAATTTCTACATAAACGATTAATACAAGTAAATTTAAAATGTTTTCGTTTTTATTTTTATTAACCAATTAATTCTCTACGAAGAAAAAAATCTTTTTTTAATAAAGAAATTTTAAATAGAATTATCAACAAGAATTTATATCGCACCCGTACTCTCTTACTTGTCCATAAAAAAATATTACATATTAATATCCATAAAAACATCAAACAAAAAAATTACAATCACAAAACGCTAACCTATTATTTCATTCGAAACATCTTTTTGATTTTTTAAAATTTAAATAGAAGATATTAATTGCGTTATAATTAAATGAAAAACATTCATATTTAAATTTTAAAAAAGAAAGACGTTTTTAGAGTAGAAAACCTCTCTGCAATCCCATTTCGATCGATTTCCAAACAGCTACTTAAAAAAAATCGCTTTCGGCACGCCGGAAGACGGAGGTAAATTTCACCAGTGCTAAGTACTGGATAAAAAAGATTTTCACTTTAAAGTTAAGATAAACTTCAAATTTACTCAATACGACAATGGTTGCATGTGAAAACTGTTTCACATGTTTAGCATACGATAAGCCCCATCTTCTTATAATTCCACCAACATTTTGGTCATCCCTTGCCGTAAGGGTTGGTCATATCAAAAATTGTTACAGACAAAAGTTTTAGGTAATGTTTAGAAGACTAACGACCACTTTAAATTGATTCGATACGGTGCTTATTAAGGGAGGTATAATTTTTTGTCTTCAAAACTAATTTTTTCCACCCCCTGGGCCAATGGTTGGTGACATCGAAAACCTTTACTTAAATAAGTTTAAGGCCCTTATCCAAAGAATAGTAGGAACTTATCTATGTACAACAGGGCTAAATCCAAAATTTCAACATCCTACGGGTAATAGTTTTTTAGTTATGCTACATACGTACGAACGTTCAGGCGTCACGCCGAAACTACTCAAAATGGATTCAGGGATGGTCAAATGGATATTTCCGTTGAAATATGAAAACCGAAATGTTTCGCGATCACAATATACCTTAAAGAAAAAAACAAAACTTAATATTACTTAATATTTAAAACTACATGGCCATTCGGACTGTTTAACAACCACCATCAGGAAATTCTGAAAAAAAAATAGTATAAATAAGAAATATGTAGATGAAAAAAAAAACCAAAACAAATATTAATGAAAAAACAAACGCCATAAAACGAGTATTTCTGAGTAAAATATATAAACAACTATAGTTTATGGAATCCCAATTAAATTCGACATTTTACTTATTAAGAATTTTAAAGCGATATTTTGTTTTTTTTCGAAGAAGCCACCCCCCATTTCCACCCCCATGGTCCGATTTTGGCCGTTAACGAACTTGACCGAGATTTTGGGACGAGTTATTTTTAAGGAACAATTTGAAAGTGATGGCGCAAAATTACGGTAGTTATTGTGGCCACAAGTGAAATAAATAAATATATAAACTTTTGAGCTGACGGTGGTTTTGTGGTCTGGGGGATGTAAAACGCGAAGATATGTCGATATTTTCCGGAAGTCGAATCATGGTATTACCTTTCACAACAGGTAGCTTTCTTATGAAATCGACCTAAAAGTCATCCTGTAAATGTTCAAGCTTACAATAAACGTGACAGTCGGTGGTAGATATCGATGTTACTTACTAAGGTGTAATTCGGATTCACTAGCGTCTAACTCAACGGTAGAGTCTGCGTCGTCTGATGAATCGCGTAAAAATACAATACATAAAAAATAGTTTAATTACGGATAGATTTAATATATTTGTCTGTACAGAAATCATGCGAAGGTCACGGAAAATTCAAGCAAAATTTTAACCACTACCACTACAAAAGTTTAATTTTATCCGACGTAGGTCTTTGTTACATTGATTACTACAGCCTACAGTACGTGGTACAAGGGTAATTCGGTTACAATTTTATAAACTTATAATAAATAAAGATAGATTTTCTTTAACGGTGAAACATTTTTTGAAATTTTAACTAGAATCATCATCTCATAATAAAATATGATATTTGTTATATAATATCAAAATTAACATACTATAAATATTTAAATAATAATTAAGTAAGTATACTTTAATAAAGGTATTATCCTTCAAGAACGAAAACACAATTAATGAATTAAAAGTGTATATATATATATATATATATATATACATATACATATACATACACGCAAAGTGTGTGGGAAGAACATTAGATGTGTGGGAAGACAGGATGAACGGACGGCTAAAACTGAGAGAGGACTTTTATAATTGAGAATTGAATGAAAATAATAAATCCCCTTCTATTATAGGAACTTTCAATACTGTACTGAAAGAAGAGAAAATCCGATTTCCAATGTTAAAGTTCGTTAAAGGACTTAATTGTATTTTGATGTCGATGATTTTTTATATTAAAACGTATTATAATCAAATGGTATTATCAATCTTCTCAAAACAATTGCCTATCTATTTTAAATAAAACTGTAATTTCAAATTAATAGCTCATAAATCTAATTTATAAGATTTAATTTGCTAAAACGCAGCATATTTTATATATATTTATGTTTTCAAATACATATAATATATATATATACACACACACACACACACACACACCAATTTCTATAGAAATTGATTTCAATTTTTACTTAAATGAAATGTGTTTTAAAGAATAGGCTAAATATTATTCAAAAAGCTATAGAATTACATTTTCATTTTTACCACTTATCAAAGAAGTTAATCTGATAAAGAACAATCAAAATTAGTTTTAAATAGCTTTGAGAAGACCACTGCTCAGCGAAAGTTATGCGACAGAGATTAATAGTAAATCATTAGTAAACGAATGGATATTTTAACTACATAAGCCTTGTGATATTTTTACTCTTAGTTTTTTCTTCAGCATTATATAAGTCGTCGATATTAATGCTGAAGAATTAGCATTAATACTTCAGCATCACAATGAATCACAATTAATCGATTAATTGTGATTCAATTTATCCTTAATACGAAAATAAGATGTTAATAAGATATAAACATATATATAATTGGGTATTTTTTATATTAGTAAGCTGATACTCTGGTCAATTCAGTACCGTATCAATTAATTTACAAACTAAAGTAAAAAAAATCGAAAGATAAAACATACTGTTGTCGATGGGAAAAACAAATTAAAATATTTCCAATTAGAAAACGTATGTTGTAGTGTAGTGATATCATTATATATGTAATTTTCAATTCTTTATATTAAAAGGTAGATTATTTATTTTCCGTAATCGCCTACATTAAGAAGCATAACTGTCATGAAACAAGGAGTATTTATGTTTACTAAGTACATAATGGAAACGAGAATTAGGTTTTTGGCTTAGAAAAAATAAACCAAGCCATCCTTAATGTTTTAAAAACGTAGTCTCTTAGAAAACGTAAAAAAAAATTGTACAAAAAATGTTAATTAATATTTAAAACTACATGGCCATTCTGATTGTTTGACAAACATCATCAGGAAATTCTTGAAAAAAAATAGTATAAATAAGAAATATGTTGGTGAAAAAAAAAAACGCCATAAAACGCGTATTTCTGAGAAAAATATATAAACAACTGTCGTTTATGGAATCCCAATCGAAAGCGTAAACTGAGCTTAAAAATCATTGAATCACAGAAACCTCCAATTCAGATAGCCGATTCTGATTTAAAGCACGCACGTGGAACCTACCTCTTTTGTAGGAATCTAAATTGAAAGTTTCAATAGTCAGATGTTTTTTAAGCTTAATTACGCTTTTGACTGGGACTGCCTAAACGAGAACAGTTATTCCCTTTTTTTAAGACTTATTACAAACTGTGTTAAAAATATTCTTTTTTTTAATTAGTTTTTATTAGTTTTATTTCTTTTTTAATTTTTAAAAACTATTAACAATGAATGGTTGTTTGGCTATCAAAATAGCCAAACAACATAGTTATAAATTTTAAGTAAAAATCTTGTAAAGGGTTTTTAAACGTTTTCTTGTTAATTTATAAAAAAAAAAAAAAATACTCGGAACTTCCGACTAACCGACTCCACGCGAAGTGGAGTAACCTTAAACTAGCAATGCTGGTTTAAGGTTACGATTAATCCAGCATGAGTACATATACAAATTCTTTATATTTTTAATACGATGGAGAACAGTGATAATTACTTGCGTGAATAAATTACTTTAAAACTGAAGAGAAATTTTAGTTTCGTTATACTAAACCATTTTTAGATGCAGATTCAGATTTATTACTGATCTAATCAAATAATTTTCAATTGATTTTGATCAATTTTTTCAACAAATTTTTAATAATAAAAAGCACAAAGTACTGAAAATGCTGGTCATATCTGTTTTGCAAAATTAAACATGAAAAATTATAAATGTAAATTGTAACGAACAAGAGCTATTAATGTAAAACTCGTTCTTGCTATAAATATATCTAATATATGTATATATATATATATATGAAATTAGCATATTAGTGTGCACATTGTCCAAATCCTAGTGCATAAAGCAGCTACATAAGGCCGTTTCTAACACCGTATAAAGATTAATCATTATGCAAAATAAACTAGTTAAGAAATATATATTTATAAAAAAAATTCGATTTTCAATATAGGAAGGCTAATGACTCGAATAAATTGGAACGAAGCCAAACAATTCTACCTGTCTATAGGTTCACCCTAATACGACAGATAGCGCAGTCATCTATCTTCACAATTTGAGCAAACAGTTCGATACAAATACAAAACAATAGAAATACGAATTACTTAATGAACGTAACACGTTCTTGTAAATAATTCTTTTGACAAGACATTGTTTATTGTCTTTACCATTCCTTTCATTGAGTTCAAATCACGTTAAATTCCATTAAAGTTAAAACAATTTCGGAATTTAAAAATGTATCAAATAGATTTTTACTATTTTATTCTACACTGACATTATCATTAATAAAAAACGAACTTATAAAGAAAAATATTATATAATAATGGCTCCTGAACGATTCGTTTTCAAGTAATAACATGCGAAAAATTTCGCCCCGATTTCTACTCAAAGGATTAAATGAAATCTACTGAAATAATTGAACTTAAAAATTAAGCGGGTATATTTGACGGTTTTATATGATTTTTTTTTATGTGAAAAACTGACCCAAACTTGTGAAATAAGTCCCATTTCATGAAATAAGTCACTTTTTATGTGAAGTAAGTCCCATAACCTGGTAAAATCTGTAGTAATTGTTGAGAAAATTATTTTTCCTGCAAAATTTTATTTTTTTACTGGTAATTAATTAATTGTACATCTATGAAAACTACGTTGGTTAACTAACCGGCATTTACTAAGAACAATTTTTGCTTTCCTGGATCATAGCTCTAGAGCTATGCTGTAAGAAGGAAGTATGGTAATCAAAAATGGGGTATAGTTTTTATGCAATTCTAAAAATTTCATTATCCCCGAATCCAAAAAAATAAAAAATAAAAAAAGGAGGGGTAATGTTCGTACGTACGTGTGTTTGAAGATTTACAACTTTTGACTGGATAAACCGATTTTTATGAAATTTATCACAAACTCAGATATGTAGGGAAATGTGTTAATTATAATTAACTTTTTGGATCTATATCTCCAGATGGTGGGGTTGTTAGTTTTTTGGGATCAATTTTCTCAACATTTTTCGAACATAACCTCACTTTATATTAAGCTCAGTACATGCTTGCGTGCATGCTTATCTTACCATTTTTAAAAAAGATTTTCTCCAAAATCCCCCACCCCAAAAAAAATCAAAAACGCTAATTTTTATTTATTGTATATTTTTTAACAAATATTTTTGTCTTCCTTAATGTAGTGTAAGTGGCCCAAAAAACCATAAATATTTAGAAGGCAATATTGGTGGTGGGGGAAACGTTAAAAGTTTAAAAAATAGAGATTTTTTATAATATTTTTAAAACTTTCTTGGTTTAATTAAACATTTAATATCATAACAAAATATCGTTATAATTCACCCCCATCCACCAAAAAGAAATCTTATAACTTTCTATTAAATTGTAAATTTTTCAGTGGAATTTTTTTTTTAGTTTCTTCCATTTTACGTAGTAAACGTAGAAAAATCAAAAACGTTTTTAAGAAGGAGATTCTGGAGGTGGGGTGAGCATAAAAAAATACTGATTTCTTAATTATTTAAACTTTTTTTGGTTTATTTAAATACTACGGTAATGCCTCGCTATTGCTAGATTTGACTATATATATATATTAAATGAAGACAATTGAAAGAATGATGAAACATTAAAAAATGAACATTACGAAACTTCACAAAATTTAACCTTTCACTTATCCCTTTTTTTCCCTTTCCATTTTCCCATTTTTCATTTTTTCCCTTTATCCCGCGCGTAAATCGATCCAGTAGTTACTTTTTTAGTCTATGGCGGACACACAAACGACCACTGCCTTTTGTATATATATATAAAGAAGAAGAAAGTTCGTTTATATATTTCTTTGTTTTGTAAATCCTGACACCAGCACCACCTATCAAGTATAGATTTTCTTTTATATTCCGAATATGAGCCAAATCGATCCATAGAAACAATTTTCTAAATATCTCAACCTCAGCGCCACCTAGCGGTTCAATTTTTCGCAGAAATGTTTCTTTTCACGTAACTAATATATATTCTGAATATGAACCAAATCGGATCATAAGTTCAATTTTTCGAAATATCTTGACCCCAGCGCCAACGAGCGCATCCAAAGTAATTCAGAAACCTTCGAGGGAGTGCGCACAACTCACCAGTTTCACCGCAATCGTATGAATGGTATAGGAACGCATAGGGCACAAACATTCATTTTCATTTTATAAAGATAATTCTACAATAAAACTTCTTCATAAATTATCCCCTACAAAAAAATAAAAATAAATATTAGTCAATTTTTTCACTATAATTATTTTTCCATTGTACAAGATTAAATTACCAGGAAAGTATTACAACTTAGTCAACCTCTTTTTTTAATTTATAATTTAGTTTAATTTTTTTAAAGAATATAATTTTTAAAAGAATATATAAAAAATTATTTTCTATTTATCATAAAAGAATAAAATGGTTTACAATGCTCTCCATTAAATTTTATGAACTCCTGCTATGTTATAGATGTTACTTCAATTACAATTTATTTTATTAGTGATTTTATTTATTTTTTTATTATCACGTTTATAGGAATTTTATGATTTCTTTTTTTTTATGAGTTTTTATTGCAAATTTATTAGTACGTAATTATCATTATTTTTTTTCTTTTAATATTGTAAACTTTGTTATTCTATTTTAATTTTATGTTGCATGTCTCTACGTATATCTAGGCAATTATGTGTGTAGGTAATTATAATAACTGAACAAAACTGAAGGAAATATTAATATAATCAATGTGAGTTTTATGTAAAATCATCTTGCAGCAAAGGAAATGATGAGCTAGTATTCCTTAATTTAAACAGAAATTTTCTAAGTGAATTTTACGCAATGTAAGAGGTAAAACAAAATTAGTGATATTATAGTGGTATTTAGCACACCAAAATTGTTGGATAGTTAGAAAACGAAACCGAGGAATGGGAAATGGAAAAGCAGGATGAAATAGATTACAGGTTTGTTAGTTTTCAATTTCACTTACGCTTAAAATGTAAAAATTTCATTAAGCCTAACTAGGTTTATGACGACATATAGTGTGGTAAAACAAACATCAGATAAAATTTTAATTAAAAATTCGTTCACTGTAATTTACAAATAAGGCAACATTTAAGTATGTTCAAAATATATAGGATATTTGTCAGTGATGGACGAAACTGCACTAATTAAAAGAGATATAATAAAATAATTTTATTCTAATATAAAAAAGTATTCTGTATACGTAGGAGTACGATTTTAAATTTAAATATACCTGCATGCATAATTACATTTTTATAATTAAGCAAAACCATGTTTCTGTTCCCATGACTGTTAGAAGTGAATCAACTTGGTGGCAAAGTTTAATTAAAATTTCAAATAAAACATAAATAAACACTATTAACACACATCATACAAATTAAACGTGCATAAAATACGAGATGAAATTTAAAAAATGCAAAGTATATTCATAATAAAAACATTTTTAATATTAATGTCTGAAAATGAGATTAATTTTGTTCAAACAAACAAAAGATAAAAAACAAATCTCAAACAAAAGATAATAATTATCTCTTTAAACATTGATTAATTGGGAATGGGAAGAAAATTCCTAATATTACACCTAATTTGACACAGATTTCTTAAAAGTTGGAATTTAAAAAATAGAAAAGTGTAATGTTTAGTATGTTTTTTATGAAACTGGTTTTGTTTTCAACTTTATTACACAACTTATTAATTTGATTTATATTTAAGATATAACCAGACGCAGGTGTAAGATAAATAAATAGAACAAACAGCAAGGAAACTACAACCATACCATCAAGCCTCAATAAGGAGGAGAATAAGTTTTTCATAACAAACTTTCTTTACTTTTTAAGTTTCTGTTAATTTTTTATTAATTTTCTCTGAAAAAAAAAATGTAATAAGGGACAATCATAAAGTCCATAAAATAAAAAGGTATTATTGAAACATGCGCATCTGGCAAAAAGTAAGACTTAAAAAAAATACATAAAGGAAATTAATAAATCATTTTTGAGGTAGATTAAAACCTCTTCAATTACACGTTAATAGTTTCATTTTCAAACAAACTAATATTATATATTCCAATTAACTAAATCGGTCCCGAAAACGACAGTGTTGATGTTTTAAACAAAATTAATCATGTCACACCAGACTTGCAAATGAAAATGAGGAGTTACATAGTTTCCGTTGATTTCTTCACCGAGCATAATACGCTATTGTACGAGGGATATCTCTAAAGTAAAGACCGCTGGGAAATTTCTCTCCTTAAGGTTGGCGAACCTGTGTCGTTCATGGCCACGCTAGTAATGTACATACTGCATTGTTGTCTGTAAGATGTCGCGTTGTAGTATCTCTGATTGTGAAGGAAAGTCAACGTTGTCGCCGACTGTGAAATACATGGAGTCATACGTTTTTTAAAGCGTCAAAACGTTGAAATTCATAGGCAGTTGGTTGCTGTGTACAGTAATAACGTAATAAATGAAAGAAACGTCCGAAAATGGAGTGAAAGGTTTAGAAATAGCAGATATAATGTGCAAGATGAACGTTCTGGGAGGCACTCGATAATCACCAATGTTGAAACGCGTCGATGATGAAATCAGAAAAGATCGACGCTTAACGATTTCCGACCTGGTCCTTCTTTTTCCTGATGTTTCAACAGCTGTTATCGGTCGCATTGTCAAGACCATTTAGGCTTCAGAAAAGTTTTTTCACGTCGGGAACGTCACAAAAAAATCCGAATGGGATCTTCTTTAGAATTTTTGATACGTTAGACAAAAAAAGGCGATGAGTTCCTTAATTCAATCGTTACCGGCGATGAAACATGGATTTCGTATTATACACCACAGAGAAAACTGTAGTCAAGCGAATGACGTATCCTCAATCACCAACCAGATCGACTAAAGGTCAAGCCATAGCCATTTGGACGCAAACTGATGGTCACAGTCTTTTGGGATCGGTTTGGCATACTGATGATTGATTTCACGTCACGTGGAACGATTATAAATGCAGAAACCTACTGCGAAACTCTACGTAAGTTACGACGCGCCATTCAAATTCGGCGATGTAGGCGGCTGACCGACGGCGTCGTCCTGCTGCACGATAATGCACGCACGTCCACATGTTGCGGATCCGACACGTGATTTACTGAGAACATTTGGATGGGAAATTTACGATCACTCACCATATAGTCCGAACTTAGGTCCTTCTAATTACCATTTGTTTGGGAAATTGAAAGAATTTTTGAGCGGTAAGCGATTCGCGAGTGACCATGAACTTAAAAATGCTGTTGATCAGTGGCTAAATGTACTGGCAGCAGAAGTATACGACGAGGATATATTAAAGATGTATCGCTACGATAAATGTCTTAATTCATGTGGCGATTACATAGAGAAGGAGTCTAAGGTATGTAGTTAAAGAGAAATAAAAAATATATATAGTTTTCAGAATAAATTTTTTACAATAAAACGGTCTTTACTTAGAGATAACCTCTCGTATATAGACATGCCAAACAAACAAAAATGTACGTGACGTTAACTAGTCGTGTAACGTTAACTCTGTATTTTATAAATACTGAGTGAACAGTAAACATTATTAATCTCAGATGAAGCATACCTAACACTCTTTCACCTCAGTTGATTTAATACATCATACCCGTAAGAAAAATTTGAAAACAAAGAGTAGAGTGGAATAACAAATCAAAGCACTGTATTTCTATCAATGCATTCAACGCATTATTTGTATAGTATTTATCTACTAGAGAATAATTCCTCTTTTACCATAATACATAATGTTTTAACAAAGATTTGTGTATCGTAATGGGTAATATATATTTTACAAGTTCTCGTGAAAACATCGATCTCTAACATCTTTATTGTTACTGCAGCACTCCCTGATGACATAGAATAGTAATGCGCAAGTGCGTGTGTTTTTCAAAAGGTTTGCTTTACATATTTAAAAATAAATTACCAAACAAAAGAGATGTAACCTTTGTTTTATAATGAAATGTATATTAAATAGTACATTATAATGTATATTGTATATACTCTATATGTTATACTGTAACCAAGATTGAGACATAATTTTTTTACTAGTAATTTTCAAGTAAAATATTTAAATTCTTTTTAGTCTCCTTAAGTGATTTAAGCGGGACTAATTAGACAAAAGAAAGGTCTGCTGTAAAGATCGTTTAAATCACATTAATGAAACTTTCATTGTAATCGTGAACCACATATTACAAAAAACGCATAGATTTTAACCCGTATTTTAGAAAAACCGATCGAATTGTACGGTTTTGTACAATTCGATCGGTTTTTTTTTTGTGGAAAAACAATAAAGCAGTAAATCAAATAGATTTAGAGCTTCAAAATCCCGTATTGTATTAAAGTAAGGAAAAAATCACAAAATTTAAAAAGAAATATATCATAAACGTTTATCTTAAATAACAATCAGAAACAACAGCACGGATTTAAAATAAAACCCCCTCTTACCCACAAACACCACATAAAACTTACATTGACCAAAATAAAAATCAAAACATTGAAAAAATAAATATTATATTAAGTTGTGGAAAATTTTAAATATCTAGGCGAAGTAATCCAGTAAAATGGGCTGCACAAGATGGATTTAGAAAATCGGGCAAATAAAATGGAAATGGCTTTCCGACTAATCAAAAATCAAAATCAATTTCTTAACACTGCGAAATTTAGATATTTCAGAATGTTATAAAACCTGAAAGTCTTTACGAGGCAAAAATTTTAATATTAATCACTGAAGACTGGAGAACGAAAAATTCCAGGAAGAATATTATGTCCAAAGACTGAAAATAATAAAAATATTTTTAGCATCAAACGAGGAAACTCTACAAATTTTTAAAACAATAGATACAACGAAAAAATGGAAAATAATGTTTTACAGTCATTAAAAGAGAAAGAATAAAAATATATTTATAAGAAAGATTTTTAACTTCTTTGCTAATGTCAAAAGTAAAAATAACTGGTTTCTAGAGACAGGAAAAGATAGGGAAATTTTCAAGAAAAAATTATTAAAATATTTAAAGCGGTTCAAGACGAAAAAGGAAACAATAACAGGGAGAATTACAGACAAACGCAGAGAACGATTGAGAAAAATTATGACCAAAAGATGGCAGAAGATTAACCTTCAATGGAAACATAAAGTCTGTTCACGCGATCCAGAGACGACCATTCGAAAACAAATAAAGATAAATAAGAAGCTTCTATATATACAGAGTGATTCAGGCGGAAAGGGAAATGATTTGGGGACTGATTCTAGACCTTGAACTAAAGAAAAAAGTCCATGCAAACATATAAACATATGTGCGAAAACGCTTTGTTTTCGAGTTACGGCCGGCGAAAAGATTCGCCCGGATTTGAGTTCCCCAAATGAAATGAGGTCATACTGAAATTTTTAAGGCGTTACAAAAGGGGTAAAACTTGATGGTTTATGTTTTTAGATCTTAAATAAAATAGGTCCCAGAACTGTATCTCCTGTAGTTTTTATGATATACAAATGTTCGGTGATAAAATACACTTTTTTTTTAGGCTTGGAGTACAATAACTTTGTTAAATAACTAATAAATGCGTCAAGTTTACTATCAAAACTGGTAGAAAATTTAATTCTGAGAAAATTGTAATAAAGTCCATAAAATTTTTTTTTTTAAATCACTTTTACTACAGGGTGTCCCATATAAAACGCAACCCATCAATCACTCATCCATGTAATTTAAAAAGTCAAGCTTACTCCTCTATTCGTTACTGAAATGGATTCGTCCAACATCTGAACATTGCGGCGACGCAGTAGAACACTACCGATAGTAACAACAATGCAATCATAACGTTCAGCGTACTGCTAGAGACAAGATGGTGTTTTCGCTAGATGAACGTGTTTTCATTGTTGAGTCGTACTTCAGTAGGAAATCAGTGGTTGCAGTGCAAGATTTGTTTCGCCATAAGTGCCCAGATAAACCAGCTCCTAACAAAACATCAGTGTTAAGGATAGTTGCAAAATTTAGAGAGACCGGTTCTATTAATAACAAGGAACACAAAAGATGTGCGTCAGTGTTGAATACAGATACAGTCACTGAAATCAAAGACCGTTTACTCGCCTCGCCAAATAAATCGATCAGACGTTTGTCTGCTGAAATTAATTTGTCTAAATCAACTGTTCATCGGGCGACCGAACAATTACAATTACGACCTTATCGCATTCGATAAGGTCATCAGCTTCTTGAGCCCGACAAAGAAAAACGGCTACAATATTGTCAATGGTTCCGTCGATTTCTGCGTGAGGGAATTAATGTTATGGATTCGTTATTTTTCACAGATGAAGCACGGTTTCATTTGGACGCCTACGTAAACAGCCAAAACAATAGAATTTGGAGTGTTGAAAATCCCCACGTTTATTACGAAAAACAATTACACCCGCAGAAGTTGGGCGTGTGGTGCGCGATATTGCGAAAGAAAATAATCGGTCCTATATTTTTCGAGTACACCATTAATGCAGAACGATATCAGGATATTTTATTACAGTTCATTGTACTCTTGGAAGAGGAAGACATTGCTGGCTACAACATGACGGTGTGACATCGACTACGCAGGTTCAACTTCTGATTTCGTTGAGGAATTCTTTGGTAATCGTGTTATCGGTCGAGACTTGTGGCCACCAAGATCTCCAGATTTGACTGCGGCGGATTTTATTCTATGGGGTTACCTCAAAGAAAAAGCCTACAACAACAAACCACGAAAACTTGAACAATTGAAAACTCAATATTGAACAAGCTGTATTAAATATCCAGCCACAAACATTGAAAAAAGTTGCAAGAAACGCTGTAAAAAGAATTGAAGAGCTTGTATTCAAGAAGATGGCGGCCACTATCAACATTTACTCTAAATGTAAGGTAATGGATGGTAATAATAAAAATTACATTTATATTTACACATGCCTTTTTATTTCAATACCTAACAATATAAGGTTGGGTTGCGTTTTATATGGGACACTCTGTATTATTAATAACTAAAATTTAACAGAAAATGTTATGAATTTAAGTTTTGTTTTTAGTAATAAAAATTGTTTTGTTTTTTTTTGTTTTTCAACGCTGTTTGTTGAATACAATCAAGAGTGTAGCGAAGGGTTGTGCGAAAATTATCTGAGACGCAAATTGGAATACCATCTAACGATTAAGGAATCAGTATGTCAACTTAAAATAAATGTAGGCAACACAGGACGACCTTTTTATGACAGCCATTTCACAAAATAACTGATAAAAACAAAAAATAAAAAATAAACGACTCACAATAACCTTTACAAACTAGAAAGCAAAGATAATACTGTAATAAAAAATTACAATAACTCTACAGTACAGTAATTAATAGTATGAATTTAGTAATCTAAATATAAAAAAATATCTATATCAATTATTAATAAAAGCTCGTATAACCTACAATTACAAAATATTTTAACCCTACATGGTGATATGGGTTATAAGTATCGACCTAATATAAGCGAATCAACGTACAGTCGACTATACGACCTTCAAATGGTATTGGCCACTTCCGTCTCCCATAACTTATGACGTCATACCGAGTCGGTGGTATAGCGAGGTCATCGTTTCATAAAGATGTAAGATGTTACAAGAGGGGCTAAAATTATAGTAATCTATCTCCAGACCAATTTTTCTTTATCCTACGGCTTATCATCAACTACCACCAAGGGCAAAAATATATACCATACAACCAATTGACGACGGCATTCTTAGATCAATCGTTTATAAACTAACAATTTGACACTCAATTAGGTTTTTATTACATGGTTGCTTCGCTATTACTGTATTTATTTAATATTTCCCTATCCTTGAATTGATGATATTAAAAGTAAGTATACACCTCAATTCATGAATCTAATATTGTACTTCCTAATTCAAAAAAATAAAAAAAATCTGATGAGGACACCACGTGACTTCCTTGTACGCCTATTAAATTACAAATAAACATTTTTTTACAATCAGAGGTTAATGATTATTAATAAATCAATATATTTAAATTTAAAAAAAAGGAAATGATGTCGTATTCGAACCGATGTGCCTTCCCTTGTACGATCCAAATATTTCATTAATTAAAATTTTGTTTGACTATAACACTGGAACCAATGTAAATAAGTACCATTTACGATATATCGTTGAAAAGCTCTCAATTAAGGCTGATAGATTACTACAGTTAAGAAAAAGTAAAAAATCCAAGTGTTTTTGGATTTTGAGCTTTTTTTAGATTAGCTTTTTTTAGCTTTTAGTCCAGTTGATTGTAATAAAGAGGGGAGGTGCACAACTAGATGTTACAACAGTCCTAAATCCAAAATTTCAACATTCTACTGCTAATCGTTTTCGAGTTATTCAGGCAAGATACTGTACGTACGTACAGACGTACCGCTGAAACTAGTCAAAATGGATTCAGGGATAGTCAAAATGGATATTTCCGTTGAAATCTGAAAACTGAAATTTTTCTCATACAATACTTCCTTTAATTCATACAAGGAAGTAAAAAGACTATATAAAGAAAACTTTGCGATCAATATACTCATCATTATAGATATATATATAATCATTATAGAGAAGAAATATAATTGGTACTGAAAAATAATTTGGATTAACATAAATTCAATTTGATCGATCACCATTACACTTCACCCACTCAAAAGGGTCATAATTAAAAAAAAAAAGATAATACAGAGTGACACAGGGGAGTGTACGCATTTTTGAATGAACATTACACAGTTAATTTAACACCAAACTTCATTATTTTTGTTGTAAAATGAGTAATGCCATTTATTTTACGTTTATTTCAGTCCATTCATTCACCCCATGTGACAGTGTGGTGGTGTTATACAAGCGTAACGTTAACGGTCCATATTTTTTTGAAGATGAGGGTGTAACGATAACATTGATTTCCAATCGTTACACGCACATAATAAACACCTTTCTTTTGCAAGGACTACAGATATTGAATTTGGAACAAAATGGAACTACAGCCCACACCTCACCGCCAGACATTCCATAAACAACCTAAGGGAACTATTTCCTGGTCATCTGATTTCCAGGTTCGAAGATGTGCCTTGGTCTCCTCGATCTCCCGATTTCAAAATGTGCGATTTTTTCTGTGGGATATTTAAAAGAAGAGTTTACGTCGACAAACCTGTTTGTTGGGACAAACTGAAGATAAACAATTCGTAGAGAGGTGCAGCAGATCACTCGGGATACACTGGAACCCGTGGGAGAGCTTAACCTATCAACTTAACTGCATTATTGAAAATGGGCATCACCTTCCGGATGCGATTTTTTTCAGACGTAACACAAATGGCATTCCTTCCCGCGCATCTCCAAACCAAAGTAATAAGGTTTGGTGTATAATGTGAAATGTTCATGTTTACACTCCTATGCATCAGTATAATAATCACTGACAACGAAAAACAAAAGTGCTTATTTTGTTTAATGGAATTCTTATTTTCTCCCTTCCTCGATAAGATATCGATTGTAGTCTCTGCAAAACAATCGTATTTAGCCGATTAAGATATTTCCGAGTGTGGATTTAATTTTAAACAAATGCACTTTCTCACGTGATTTTTATTTATTTCAGTAGATGAAAAGCAGATAAACTGACGAAATAAATTAATAAAAAAAATTAATGGATAATATAAATCGATCTCCTCATATATTTTCATTGCCAATTTAAATTTGAATATATAACAACAATAGATACTGTAATACATGTACTATCATGCGACATTTTGTAATAATGTAAAACTACATTGAAATAACTATTCCCAGAAAGCATATACGGACGATTCTCTTATTTAAATGCTATTTGCTGTTCAAATGCAATACAAAATATAAAATCGTTGCTATCAGTTGATAGCATTGCATACTTATGAAATAAATTATTTCAAACAAATTTACCATAAAATTATTTTTTAAATAGCTTTAAAGATGTCAAATAAATTAATATAATCCACCTTACCAGCACGTTATGATAATGTGGATTATATTAATTTATTAAGTGATAGCGGTACCGTGTGTAAGAAATTAAGTCTAATAAATTGTTTTATTTTATTTTCTTTAATTTTGATACTTCATTTTTCTAAAATGTTTAATTCTTTTGTTTTCTAACATTGAAAATATTGTATCGTTTAATAACTGTAGTGTATGTAAAATCTAAAGGCGGGTCCTCCCTCCAAGCTGCTTCTGTCCCGCTCCTATAACCCGGCATGCGTAACATGTGGTACTGGTTGCAACAAAAGCAATGCGTACGTGCTATTAAAAAACAATTCGTAAATCGTAAATAACTATGCCGCGTCAAATAAAATCATAACATTATACCATAAAATAAACAAACAATAAATTCCGTATACTTTCCCATATTTTCTGTTTATTTTTAGCAAAACCTTAGTTTGACATACTTGAAAAACGTATACTTTCAATAAATAAATGAATAAATTGTTTCGTATACATCTTCAACAAAATATTAGGCATAAATAATTTTATTTGTAATAACAAATTATGTCATGATTGCGGGGATCAGGAAACCGCGGAACATGTGGTATTCTCCTGCCCAAGACAGCGAGATTTGAGAGTCGGACTGGTGGAGCAAGGAACAGTGGACGCGAGCAATTTAAAAAGTAATGCTTAGCACCGAGTACAAGTGAGATAAAGTAATGACGGTGGTCTCCACCATGATACGTGGAAAGGCGCACGAGGAGAGAATTCTACAGAATATTAATCAACGGATGAACTGAGCACAGAGTCCGAAGACGAATGATCGTGGGGCCAGCCTCTGAAGGTTGCTCCCGCCCAACCTTCAGATTGCCTCCTCCCAATTGACGGGGGCGGAGTTGCCGTTTGTCAATCGTCCCCAGGAGCACCACAGGGTCATTTTGAATTGGATAGAACAGAGCCCGGGTGATCAAACGGGGGCTGGGTACATGCCATATGGATTAGTCCGGCCCCTGCGTGACTAGAGGGGGAGGTTTTGTTAGCGGGTGAGAGCCCCGCACTGCCATCAGAGCGGCCCTGGGGGCGGCTGACAGAGTTTTCTCTTCCCTCTACGGAAAAGAAAAATCAAATTGTCATAAGATATTTCGTTCCACAATAGTACTGACATCATAATTAGGTACGGTGCATCTCACTGCAAATTAATTGATGTGACTTTTCGGATACACTACTGTATGCTGTTGGTTTGAGGAGAAGTCGCCGAGTGATGTAAAGAGGGATGCCATAGCTCAGTATGGACCAGTTTTCATATATTACATATAACTATAATCTACAAATCTACATTTTGTTATTTTCTGTTTGCATGCAGATCGCAATGTTCGCGACAATCGTTTCTCCGCCAGTTGTGAAGTGCGCGCTGTGATTCCATTTTTGTGTCTAAAAGGATCTTCAGCTACTGAAATTCATCGAGAGTTTTGCCTAGTGTAAGAACTACAGTAACGAGTGAAGGAAAGATTAGACAATGGTTTCGAAACTTTAAAAATGGCCGCACAAATGTACGTGACGAAAAGCGGAGTGGGAGGCCCAGTATTCAGACCGACGAAATCGTAGAACACGTGAACCGAAAACTCCGAAGTGTGATCGGAGATTGACGATTAGCTGTGATCGGAGATTGATCAGCTGTGGCTGATGAATTTCCGCATATTGGAAGCACCTCTATCTACACGATTGTCACAGAAAAGCTCGGATATCACAAAGTGTGTGCATTGAACGAGCAGTTTTTGACCGCTATCGACAAGATGGAGATGATTTGTTTTCCCACATTGTTACGAGCGACGAGACGTGGATATCCTACACCAACGCGCAGCATCGAAACAACAGTCAATTCAGTGGCGCCATTCAAGCGAAAAAGTTTAAGCAATCACCGTACTAGAGACGAAAAATGTTGGCAGCCGTTTTTTGGGACGAAGAGTGCGTCATTTTCGTTGATTTCATGGACAGTTGACGTGTACTGCGTAACGCTCACCAAACTGAGACGTGCGATCTAAAATCGACGATGCGGGAATCTGTTGTCCGACGTAATCCTCCTTCACAACAACGCGCGTCCTCACCCTGCTGCCTTAACCAAGAAGAACATTCAAGATTTTCGTTGGGAACTTTTTGACCACTCTCCGTAGAGCCCCGAACTTGCACCTAATGACTACTTCCTCTTCTTGAATTTGAAAAAGTGGCCTGGTGGATAACGGTTTGAAAACGACGAGGAACTCAAGACTGCCGTTGTTTTATCCGGTTCAATTCCCAGGCGGCGAACTTCTATGCAGAGGGGTTAAAGAAACTGGTGCAGCGTTACAAAAATGCTTATAACTGAATGGCGATTATGTGGAAAAGTAAAGTAGATATGTAGTAAACTAAAACTGTAGGTAAAAACCTTTTCTCGCCAGTTAATTTTTTTTAATGACCAAACGGCTCTTACTTTATGAATATGCCTCGTAAAAAGATAGCTTTTTATGAATTTTTTGGAGAAGAGGGGAATTTGGGAGAAAATTTGTTTAAAAATGTTAAGATAAGCATGTAACGTTCTGATCTTAAAGAGGGGTTATGTTCGAAAGATTTTGAAATTTTGAGAAAAGTACTCCAAAAACTATCTACGCCACCCCTGGAGATATTAACCCCCTAAAACGTTACAACAAATTGCCCCACATGCACTAGTCCGATAACAAAATTTCATCAAAATTGGTTCATCCAGTCAAGAGTTATTAAGCTTCAAACACACCAACCTTTTTTTTTTTGTTTTTTTTCGGGTCCCTGGGTCATGAAACGTTGATAAATGAAAAAACAATCCGTACCTCCATTTTTTAAGCGATTATCATACTTCTTGCAGCATAACTCTACAGTTATGTTACCAGGAAAGTAAATTATTGATAAATTAACCTCACATATGATCGATGTAAATATAATAATAATAAAAATTTTAACTAAATATTACGGGCATAACTAAATTATATTTAGTACTAGTTGTACTCTCTTAAGTGTAAGTAACGTCATACGTATGGAATGTTCTATTGTACGGATGCGGATGTTAAGGAAAAGGGTAAAAGGCGAGATATTTGAAATATGTGCATGGGAAAAAATTAAATGAACATACTAAAAAATGAAGATGTGATTAAGAGAACGAGCGAGAATAGAAGCTTAATTAGTAGAATAATTCATAACAGGAAACCTAGTAACTGGAATATACACGAAAAATGAATGTATTTATTAAAAGTACACGTAGAAAACGCAAAAAGTGATCGGAAAGAATAAAAATTATAAACGCTCTAAAAGGAAATAACCATAAGATAATTTGATTGAGCCGAATGACATTTCAGAAGTCTACAGATACGTAGGGAAATTTTGTACATATACAACAACCCATAAGGTTAATAGATAACTACATTTGTTATTCGTGCAGCGAGTATATCTTTCGGATTGCTACATCTATGGAACGCAACGAGTTATTAATTAAAACCCAACAACATAATAGTAGCCGACCACAATATTTAAGAGCAATAAACATTAAATATATAACCGGTTTGGTCGGGTCTCGAACTACCAACCTTTAGCACGGAAGGATGGTCTGACCACTTCCATCACGGCGGTACAGTATGATCAAAGTTCAAACAATATTTTTAATGTTATCACAAACCCAGTAATTTTATTAGGAAAAAAGTTGAATAATTCTAATTTTAAATTGTAATAGTATCTCTGGACAAACTCTTGACCGCATTATCGTGCTGTATATCTTTTAATAATAATAATGTTTACTACCACACTGATGGTACGTAGTTGGTTTGGGCGTTGAATTTAATTGTATGGTAATTTAAAGATACCAACCCAATAAATTACTATCATTCGTTTCAATATTAATTTTTAATAGTGTTATACGATTTTTTTATTATTTATCGTTAAGAATAAAACTATTGTTAAATAAAAATCATGAATATTAGTTAAAATTCTGAAAAAAGTTCTTTTTTTTTTACATGTGCACATAATATTGGTTTAATTACGTTTTACGACGTACAACTGTAATTGTCGAATAAAAATCAGTTTTTATTATATACGTAATTTTATTTTTTCTGCATGTAACGCAATAAAGCTGAAAAATAAAAGTTTAATTACACAGGAAAGATAGAAACAAAATCATATGACTATTTTTACGTTTACTTTTAAAAATCTTTTAGCTTTTACCGAAAAAAGTAACGTTAAACAAAACGGCCAATTTTTTATAGGTATAAAATAAAATATTAAAAACTTACAGATTAAATCGATACAATAATTATTCAAACCGGTCGATAGATTAAAATAATAAACAAATCATAATAATAATCGGTTTGCTTCACTCGTTTAAAAAAGAACTCGGCATATTTAACGTAGTTAAAAATAATAGAATTCGTTTTGTCTGAGTAACACATACCAGGACTTCCTTTCACGGTAGTCAACGACCAGACGTGAACTGAATAATATTATTATCCGCGCTGAGGAATCTCACAGTAGCAATAGTAGCTGGTAGTCGCCAGTAATACCTGACATCAAAGAAAGACTGACAGACAGAGACAGGAAGTACTGTAATAAATAGATAGTAAAAGGTATACACGTGCTTGAATTCGTTTGGTTTAATAACTCTTGAACATTCACACCTCATACATACCTAACCGTTGAATATTACGTTAACACATGAAGAAAATACATACGCAATTATGAAATAATTAATTAATTAATTGAATATGTCTTTATCGGAAAATGTATTTACCAGTGTCATCTTAATATTTCCTCACCATTATCTATGTTACTGTCTTCTAGTATGTTATTTACAATACAAAATAAAAATATGTACACACTGTAACAATGAGGTAAATAGAAAAAAACTGATAGCGAGTGTAAGAATGAAATACAATAACATACTTTCCTTACCAAACAAATCATGAATTTCAATACAAATATAAAAGACCATAATACTTTTTTCCGATGAGTCTGAGGAACCCCATATAAGGGCGAAGTATCGGGCTCGCTAACAGGTTCTGCTAGGTGTTATTAAGAGAGCGAGGGTATGTGTGTCTGCGTCCTACCGACTAAACCTCATATCTCACCTCCTGCGTAATTAAGCATTACGCATCTCCGTGACGTGCCTTCGAGCTAGGGAGGACAGGAGTCCCCGTGCTTCATCACTTACGCCCATCTTCTCAAGCGGCTGTTCGTCATCCCTTCACTTTCCATCTATTGAAGTCTTCTTAGCAGTACATCTCTCACATAATCTAGTCCTCGCATAGTTCAGGCTCCTTGGTTCTTAAAATTTTCACGATGAGTTGTTCCATTGCTTCCCATGTCTTGCATCCGGAAAGCATGTAACTTACCATGTTGGTAGCGATAAGGCAGCGGAGTCCAGAGCTCTCCCTGATTTGAGTCATCTAGGGCATGCAAGGAATGTATGCGCCGTGGTAACATCCCCTCCACAGTATACGCAAGATGCAGAGTCCCTTCTACCAAACTGATGAAGGTAGGAACAGAACGCCCCCATGTCCGAACAGGAACTGGGCGAGATGGAACTACACCTCCCCATGCTTCCGATTAGACCCATGGCTCTATCCTAGGTATCAGTTTACTTGTCCATCTTCTTCGGCTCGAGTATTCCAATTTAGTTTGTCATTTTTCAATTAGCAAAGCTTTAAGAGTCCCTTGGTGGCATACCGTCATAAACTCTCTACGAATGGGCAACACGCGACTGGACCGGTGGGATTCCAGCGATCATCTGTACTACATCCATCTTTACGGCTGAAATAGTTCTATACGCCGCTCTGATTATAACTGCCATTTTTTGAAATAGCGCGGGGATCTTCCTGACGTGTATTTTTACTCTGAACGGATCTGCCCAAGCCGGAGTAGCGTACAGCAGGACAGATACGGCTGGCGATAATATCACCTTCCGTTTACTGGCACGGTGACCTGATTTGGTCCCCATGATTCTACTTAAGCTCTATAACTTTCTCAGTTTTTTCAGTAACCTCTCTTATGTGGGAGTTAAAGAGACGTGATTTACTCAGTGTTACATCTAGGAATTTAAAATACTACCGCAAGTATTGATCCTATGACCCTCTATGGTGATGCTTATTTGCCGCAGTTGTCTGCGTCCAACCACGGGAGTCATAGTAGTGTTTTGCCGGGGGAGATTCATCTTTCTTTCTTGTACCCGTTTGATAATCTTATGTACGGCGTGCGCTGCCGTGACTTCCAGGTCATACCTGTTTTCTCCGCGACACAGGCTACGGAACTCTGTTGAACGCGTTTTAACAACTAATAAAATAATCAGCGAAATTTTCCATAGTCCGCCGAGTTCCTTCCGCTTTGCCCTTGGCCCAAGTAATGACACGAGTGATCGCGTCCACAGTAGATCTATGGCGGGTGAAGCCATACTGTCTGTACAGAAAAGCCACCGTGTGACTCCACCTCATCCCGAATTCTGTTAGCTAGTATTGTCTCGTACAGTTTCCCAATAGTACTGATCGACTATAATACTTTACTTAGGCATTCCTTTACTTAAGTATTAGGATTAATACTTTAATCCTCAAAAAGGACAATGTACCCTAAAAAAGATATAATCAAATCCCTTTTGTTTAATAGTATACTTCGAAGAATTTCGAAGAAAAGCACCATAGTCATATCGCAGCCATATCTAATTAATAGTTGTGTCAAGAAAGCGGAAGCCCTGTTTAAAGAATAAAAACAAAAGTTGCTCGAAATTTCATTTTTATTACAAGAGAGATACCAAAAAATGATATGATTTTTTTAATATTTATGTAACTTGCAGTCAGCACAAGTTGGAAATTTCAAAGACATTTTCCCAAGCAACACTGAAAAATGTTGCATGGTTACATTTTTGTGATTATAACTGTTTTTCTTCGAGAAAGAGGAATCTCCAATCAACAGTACAACATACATTAACTAAAATATTAATGTAAATTAAAAAAAAATAGTTCATTTTCAAATTTTACTGTAATCGGTAATGTATACACGTAAACAACAATAAAAAATAGTTCTAATTTTCTTCCAAGGAAATAGTAATTAAAATGTTAAAAAACATAGTAAATCAAAAATCAAAATATTCTGACAAAGTCGTAACACTTTCCTGGCATTGGTTATTTTATACTTATAGAGTAGAAAAATAATGATACGTGGAAAAAAGTTTAAAAAATTCAAAAGACTGATATTTTTTTTACTTTTTTCTGCCCCGCTAACCCCAAAATCACTTCCTAAGAAAATTTCTTGATCTGAATACATTTACTATGTTTGTTTGTCTACCGAATCACCGTTAGGTATTACTTCAGAGGATGAAATTAAACGAAAATTTTGTAGCTTGTGAAAATGCCATGCCCAACCCGGGACCTCTGGATGAAAGGCTGAGACGCTACCATTCGCGCCACGGAGCCCGGCATATTTACTATGTTAAATGGAAGAAACTAAAAAAATTCCAAGAAAAATGTGCACCCAATAAAAAATTACCTAGGATCTCTCTTTTTGGGAGAGGCGATGAAGTATGATGTAATTTTAATATAATATTATTATTATTAAAAGCTTAAAAAACCAAAAAATATTTTAAAGATAACAAAAATCGACAATTTTAAACTTTGATCGGCTACCCTATCACCCCCCAATACTGCCCCCAAAGTATTTATTTTTTTTTATCGTTTGCACTACTACTATGTCAAGGAAGACAAAAAAATTCGGTTGAAAAATATGCAATACATAAAAATACAGCTTTTTTCGATTTTGTGAAAAAGAGGAGAATTTGGGTGGCAAATTTTTTCTAAATGTAAGCATGTGCCGAACTTAATATAAAGTGTGATTACGTCTGCAAAGTTTAAAAAAATATTGATCCCAAAGAAACTATCTATCTATCCCACTCCTTAGAGGAATCGACCCCCAAACTGCCCCATACACACGATTCTATACAAAATTTCACCAAATCAATTTATCCAGTCCAAAGTTATTAAGCTTCAAACACGTAAATATATGTACTTACGTACATAGGGTACGTACATTACTCCATACTTTTTTTTTGTTTTTGTGATCCCTGGGTCATCAAACATCGAGAGTGAAAAAAAGCCATAACCCAAATTTTGATTGATTACCATACTATCCTTCTTGCAGCATAACTCTAGAGTCTAGAGATATAATGTACTGTACGAACAGATGAGTGCTAAACGGATACTGGAGGATAAAAAGCTCCCCAGTGGTTTCTCAGACAACCAGTATGGCTTCATCCAGGGACGCTCTACTGTTGATGCTAATAACTACGTGATGCGATTGGCCGCTGAAACAAGGAAGAAGAGACAGATTCCCCTGTTAATTTTACTGGACATACGGAACGCATATAATAGCGTTCCGTAATGTGTGGTGTTGGATGCGCTGCGAGTAAAAGGGGTGAGCAGATGTTGGCGAACTCTACTAGCGGATACAGAGTATGGCCGGGAAGAGTTTAATATGTTCGGTGGCGTCCCACAGGGATTGGTCCTCGAGCCAATACTTTGAAACGAGGCGTACGACGGCCTTCTACGCATGGAGTTACCAGAGGACTCCGAGATGGTCGCGTACGCCGACAATTTAACCCTGTTGGTGGTTGAAAATACAGAGGACCGTGTTGAAGAGTTGGCCAACCAAGCTATAAGGAGAGTCAGAGGCTGGCTCAGAGAATGGGGGATGGAGCTGGCTCCCATTAAGACGGTGGTGTTGCCGATGGTTGGCCGACTGAAATTGAGGAATGGCTGTTGTAGTAGACGGACAAATAATAAAGGAGGATAGGGTAGTTAAGTACATAGGGGTATACGCGGAGATATCCAGGAAATTTACTACCTATGGCAGGGAGGCTGTTTCAAACGCTGAGAGGAGCATGACAGCTCTTAGGAAACTAATACCGACAATCTGGACCCAGAGCTGGTGTAAGGAAGCTTATTTTATTAGTAGCAACATCTTTACTGTTATACGCGGCCCCGGCCTGGAGGTCAGTTCGAGAAATAAAAAAGGAGCTGTGGACTTTTACAGTCATTCTAGCGTAGACTGGCGATCGCGTCTGCTATGGGATACCGAACAGTATCCGGGGAAGGGGTCGGATTAATAGCCGATATGCCACCGATCAGCCTCAAAATTAATTTGATTTCCAGAATTCACGATGAGGTTCCCAAGAAACAGGCAAACCAAATATTGCTGGAAGAATGGCAGGCGTCCTGGGGAGCCTCAACTAAAGGAACGTGGACCAGGTGTCCGATTCCCAAACTTGAACCCTGGGTCCGGAGGATGTGTGGAGGATGTCATACTTCCTTATACAGTTCCTATCGGTCCACGAGGGATTTGGGGCATACCTAAACAGGTTCAAAAAAAGATCCTCACCTGACTCTATATACTGTGGAGCGGAAGATATTCCAGAACATATGTTCTTTGTTTGTGACAGATTGAATGCTTTTAGGGTCTCGCCTAACTAGCCAGCTTGACACCGGAAAATGCGATAGAATTTATGTTGAAAGAAACTACACAATGGGAACTGGTATCAAGTACGGAAGTAAATATTCTCAGTACGAAAGAAATAGAAGAGAGAATTAGAATGCTAACTGACTGAGCTGGGTACTCGGTAGGACTTCCAAAGTGCCGCCAGCGGAATGATAGTTTCTAAGAAAAGTCCTCTGAAAGAGACAGAAGAGCCCGACCGAATGACGAAGGGGTGAAGGACAGCTCCCTGCTGAGCTGTTGCTGGTCCGCGCTTGCGTGGATCAGCGACGGTGATGACGCACGAGACTCTGAATCCGAAGGTATCCGCCGGGGCTGTGGTAATGCTTCAGTGCCGGTCTAGTCCCGGACGAAGGAATTGGTAAGAGGGTTTAGGTTTAGATTTAGTCAATAGGGCGCAGGAACACAAACGCACTTCAATTAAACCTTGCGGAGCCTGTGGCTCATAAAAAAATCAAGAAAAAGTTGAACATACTGCAACGTACACATTAGGAAAATAAATATATAAATATTTAGCATACGAAGTTCGTAAGGTAAATCATAATTTTTACATAATATAAATAAAACTTTTGTAAATAAATTTTTAAGTATACAAAACAAAAATACTTACAAACTCGTATATTAAAAACAAACGAATTTGTTCGAAATATTACTTACATGAAATGCCAAGTTTACCTACTCCCACATATGTTTCTTAAAATCTGTCATGAAATATTTCATTCATCTAATGGCGTTAAAGGGAGTGGAATTTCAGCTCACATCAGCATTATATTAAATTCAGATTATATAATTTATTATTTTTTACTTCTATATTAATCACAATATATATATATATATATATATATATATATATATATATAGAGAGAGAGAGAGAGAGACAGTTCAAGAAAATATGAAAATACAAATTTAAAACATCTATAAAAAAAAGTTATTTTAAAAAAAGTTAAATTCTTCATTTTTAAAAGTCAATTCTCCAAATATGATATTCGAAATTTACAAAGAAATAATTCCGTAAATTTTTTTTTTTTTTTAATCGGGAAGGTCTGCCTAACGATTTTTCATTGAAAATAATTAAGAAATAAACAACAACAATAATGATATAACAACAATGCAACATAACACTAATGAAAAAAAATCATAAATAATTTTTTTTAAATATGCACGGAATCGAACAGAAGGACGTCACCATACCTCGGTAATTACATTCAACTCTAATATCCAGTCCAATCCAAGCCAAAAAAACAAACTAACTCGGAGTTGATCGAAATTCTATGTCGCTAACTGTGAATTTTCTCTAGATATGCTTTATTGTATGTTAACTAATAGTTAAATTTTACCTTGTAATAAGATAAAATTGAAAAACAATTTACGAATGTAGAGAAGGAGAACAGAACTATGCAGAAAGAAAACTCCCACTGTAAATACAAAACATGTAATAAACACAATAATAATTATCAAATTCATTAATTAGTAGACTAACCACCATATACCAAACTATTTCGAAATTAATTCGAAAAAAGATATTATTCACATATGTGGATTGAAAACAAAACATTTTAAAAATATCAACCGTATTATAAAAGCAATCTGTTAACAGAAACATTGTTAAAATTGTAAATACAAAACTATTACACCATTATATTCATTAAAATTTTTATATTTTTTTTCTTTTATATACTGTTAATAGCCATACGAGTATATGCAGACACGTATAAAGATACACAAGTCTCCCAAAAATTGTTTCAAAAATATTAAACGAAATAATAAAATCGTATTAAATAAATACGACGAATTCTAACAATTTCTTTTAAGTAGAAAACAATGAACTTTGTTGTTGTTAGATCTAGTGAACAAAGATTTAATGTACACACAATATAATCTTAACACGTTCCACAGTCACGAAGTATAGGGAAAAAATCCGGTTTATTTTTCCAGAAGCAAAAGCTTCTAGAATAGAAAAAACAAAACCATGTTTACAAATAAAGGCATAAGCAATTTTATAGAAAAATATTTGAGAATTTAAAAACATTACCATTTTTCTAGCATTAAATATACGCATATATACGTAGATATTTAGAAATGTATATCAACTACACAAATTTTGTTTTCACCTAATGGTGTTAAATTTTCATAAAAGTACTTTATTCTTTACCTTTGCGAACTTCTATTTAAAATAAATCAAAAAATAAAGATAAATTAATAAATAATCAAGACGTAAGCAAACATAATACACAGAATTCCGTATAAAACCTGGAAACAACCTGGTTCAGTATTTTTGGGGGTTAATCAGATAGAATAGAATAAACCAGAAAAAATTTATTCCTTATACATATTTGGATCTCCCCAAGGCTCTAAGCATTATCGGCAAGTGCCCATTCAATACAGTACAAATACATTAAAAATGAAACAAAAAATACAAATACAAAAGAACATTAATAATTACATCAAAAAAAAAGTTAAAAATGTTTAAAAAACAAAATAAAACTGATCATTACTACAAAAAAAAAGAAAAAGATAATCAAAAACATTTACTGGCGTCGTAAAGTGGTTGCGATAAACATATATATTTCAATCGTGACAAAATATAAAAGGATTTACCTGTTTGTTGCTTCAATATTAACAGATATTATAGAAATTTAGTTTCAGAGGCTAGCCATCGACATACTTGTTAAACAGATTATCATTTCTCTATCTTTTATTTCTTTTGGTAACGTTGGTCAAATTTTATCTGGATATACAAAAAGCTTTTGATTCTATTGATCACTCATTTCGCTTAAATAAATAATTGATTGGTGTTAAAGGGAAATTTTGAATTAAGTCATATTTAAATAACAGAACACAATGTGTAAAACTGAACGGTTTATTTAGAGATGTCCTTCCTTTGATTTCTGAGCTTCCACAGGGATATTGTTTTGGAGCTGATTTTATTCCTGGTATATATATATATATATGAATGATATTTTCAATTTTAATATTCATTCAAGGTAAATCTGTTCGTATTGTTGACGACACGGCCATTGACTTGGTGATGGTTCTTTTGATAATGTTTTAATGAAGGCTAATCCGACTGAATGTGAAATTGATTAATAATTGGATGTATAAAAACTTTTTGTGCATTAATGGAATTCAAACTAAAATAATTTATTTTACTAACACAAGAAAAATTATTAAGAATAAAATAATTTTACGTAAATTTGATTGCTGTCACCTTAATATGAATACTTGTACTGTGCTAATTTGCTAATTCTGTTAAGAATCTTGGGATAGATTTTGATTGTAATCTAAAGTTTAATATTCATAAAAATAAATTTGTTAAGATTGGCAGGCTCTTTTACAAGTTTAGGATTCTTAGACATATTCTACTCAGCTTGGAATGGTTTAATGTGCCTTTGTTCAGACATTACTCTCATATGGCATTTTGGTTTGGGAAAATACGTTTGACTCCAACCACTATTATTTACTAAGTCATTATAAATTTGTCTGGTTAAACTGTATATTTTTCCAATGAATTTGCTTTATTCTTTATTCAAAGTAAATTATCTTAATAATTTATGTGTTAAAAATATATTATTACTTCTTTATAAAAATTCAACATTTATTTGGATTCTATTATAACAATTCCTATAAAACTATAACTAGATATTTTTTGACGAGTAATATTTGTATACTTCTTGCTAACAGAGTTCTTTTTAGGAGAGGTTTTGTGTATAATGCAGCTAGTCTATTATTGTTAATGTTTGATATTCAATAAAGTAATTTTGTTTCTATTCACTTCTTAAAAAGATATTTGAAGGATTTTTTCTGTAAGTGATAACTATGATTTTAACAGCGTATATTAATTATTTCAATTTGGTTATTTTTGTTTGTATTCCTCTAAATGATGTTTTTATAAAAGATATTTTATTGCATTGTTTATTTATGCGATATATGCGTAGGGTATGATAATTATATTGTGTTTGATTTACAGCAAATTTTGGTTTCCTACAAATTATTTTCTTTCTACTTAGAGTAGCATTTAATTAAATATTGTTTTACATGTAAATTATGATACTGATATTTTGTATCTATTTTTGTATATTTTCTATCTTTAACATTAATCTTGCTCTTGGCTCAAGTATTTACTTTTAGGAGCAGTCTTGATGTGTATTATTAGAAATGATTTATTGTATCTATGTTTTTAGCTTTTTATTATATATCTATTATCATATTGTATAATACTGTATCTATTCAAGTGTATTTAAATAAATAAACTCATAGTCGGCGACCATTTGCAGTATTTAAGATTAAATTTTCTACAAAAAAGGTATTTTCGTTTTATTCGGTATCACTTTCTGTTATCAAGAAAAGTAGTTTAAACCTGCGACGGTATACAGCGCGGTGGCTCAACCGACACAGCCATTGCCACTGTTACTAAGTGCGACCCGACTGCATTTTCCTCCGGTTATTTGATTACAATCGTTAAAAAAAAATATATAAATAAGTAAATGATAAAAAATGCAAAAGAAATACAATCAACTCCTTGTGGTGTCTGTCAGTAACGCTAAGAACCGTGGAAAATAAATTTTTACCCGTAAGAAAGACGGGTAACCAGGTACTACTATTTTTAAGATGGGAATCGACTATTCAGAAACCTGCATACAATAAATCACTGTGCTGATCAAACTGTTGCTCTGAAGGAAATACAATACACTGTAGTTTTTATAAACTGAACAGTTTTTGACTGTTATTTATCGATAATATTCTCACAAGCATGAGGGTAATTAACATAGTGGGGGTTGTAGTCAGATAATTAATACATTAGATTGTCCAAAACGTATTAAGCCTTTGGAGGCCAAAACTGAGAATACATTTATTGTTATTGGAAAATAATAATATTATGAGGCCATAAAATACACTATTTTTTTTATTTTTTTTTTATGAACTTCAGCCATTTTTCCAGCAACGCCATAATCCCGTCGCTATAAAACCTCTTGTTTCTGGTCAAAAAAAATTGCGGCACGTGAATTTCAGAGGCTTCTATTGTAACTAGCATAACACCATTCAGGGAGTTCTACAGAGACCGCAACAAATGATAGTCTGACCGGTGTCACGTCTGGGCTATACGGTGGATGCATTAAAACCTCCCAATCAAACTCTTTCATCAATTCCTGTCGGTTCGTCGTTAAAGATATAAGCGATCTGGCGTTGTCAGCGTGGTATATGAGACTCTTTCTATTGACCAGTTCGGGCAATTTCTTTGAATTGCTAGATGCAATCGCGCTAATTATCGACAGTACAGGTCTGAGCACAGCATAACATTCTGGACGTCAGTGTGAGCTTTGCCACAGACTATGAAGCTTCTTCTCGCTTCAACCACGATCTTTTCGCACATTGTTGTCGTAGGTTACCCACTTTTCATCACTCGTAATCAATCGCTTCAGAAATGGCTCGATTTCGTTATGTTTCAGTAGAGATTCGCAGATAGAAATTTGATCGACTAAATTTTTCCGAGTCAGATTATGTTGTACCCGAACTCGAGGTTCTTTTCATAGCCAGCTTTTTCCAAATAGTTTAACACTATATGGATGTTTAGATCATTGGCGATTTCATTAACCGCAAACGTGTCGGTTTTCCTCTATTTTAATCAGAATATAATTCACTTTTTTGTGATCGGTCGCTCACTGCGAGGAGCATCTTGGACATCGAAATTTTCAGAACAAAGGCGACTGAACCACCTTTTGGCTGTTGCTTTTGGTAACATATCTTGCCCGTCGACACACAAATTTCTTCACGGGCCTGAACAGCATTTTTGCCTCTATCGAATTATAATTTTAAAAGTAACGCAGTTTTGAGAAACGTTTACTCAGCTTCACGACGCAATACCATATCATACGTCTGAGTATAAGAATTCCAATACTTTTTTGCACATCTACTACCTTCAATTGCCAACTGTCAAATGACATTCGGCTTGACACAAGCGATTCATATACCCAGAGATTTGGGATGCTAACGGTATCTCGTGCCTGAAAGGCTCACTACTTTTAGACTACCTCTTATTATTATCTAAAAGGTACAAAAATGATTTTTTTTTAAATCCACTAAAAAAATCTTAATTATATAATTTTTTTATATCCACTGCGATAATACAAATTTATAATTTTTATTCATATTTTAATAAAAATATTTAAATAAAGTTTAACAATTATGTTATAAAAAAAAAATAATAATAAAAATACAACCAACGAATATAAACTAATTTATTTAACAGGTGTGTAACGAGAAGTTATCCATTTTAAATATTTTCCTTTTTTGTAATAAATTAATTTAACCTGGCCATGAGTCGAAACACGAATATATATATTTATATATCTCATAAAAATTATTAAAATTAGAGAGCGCGGGCTCGCACACACAAACGTACTGTATTTCAAATGTTTATTTAAAAATAATACAGTTACAGTCTACTTAACATTCTTAATGGCATTAAAATTTTTAAAAATAATACAATAACTGAGATTCTTCGGCAGTAATAGTACATTAAATAGTACTATTTAACATATTGAACGTATGTACTACCAGAAAAAAGAAAGCTGTTAAAGCAAAAGTTCTAGCCTAACTGAAAAAAGACAAAAAAAAAAGGGTATAAAATAAAAGCTAAACCATGTAACAGTGAGCTATATTGTAGTTGTACGAAGCAAGAACTACTTTTACAAGGCAAGGGTGAGTATATACAAAGAAGGGGCTGTTTCATATGAAGATGAGGATGAAGCAGAGGACAGGGTTAGAGTTGAGGAAGTATTAAACAAGAAGAAGGAGAGTCAGAGTGGAATAGAAGGGTGTACTGCTTGTGGCGGGGAAAGTGGCGGAGGACGGTACAGGATTACTGGCCGATACTGTCATCAAAGAAAGCTCCCGAGTCCTATTAGCATAATGATTTGCAAGCCCAAACCCAAGCCCACAACACTGAGATAGTGCGACCAAGACGACGATGTAGAAATATACGAAGTACTAGTCACTACCACATGAAAGGAAGGCGACAAAGAGTAAGCGTGGGGAGAGGAGTAGTTTCCAGTGTTAGTTGTTGATACTAGGGAAGAGTTCACTGGTGGAAGGATGGAAAAGGACGCTTGAAACTTCTAACTTGCTTAAAATACACAACAGTATACAAGGCACGAGTAATCAGAACAACTTGTCTAACCCTTATTTATACAAATACATACACTTTTACGGTAATTTACTTTTTCCCCCTTTCATTTCATAAAATTAGTTGTATATTAAAAATAAATTTTTCCATTGAAAGATACAAACATATTCAATCATTAATAATAAATTAATTCCATAAATAACAATTTATATTATTATTCTTATAAAGGAAGTCCGTTTGTCTTAACAACTTCAATAGGCAATTAAATTAGTACAAGCCTTAGAAAATTTACTATTTCAAATTTTATAAAAGTATCGTTAAATTTTTATTTTATTTTAAATATTTAGTCATATGATGTAAATATAAAATTAAATTGACAAGACCTTGTTTTTCGTACCGTTAAATGACAGGTAAAATAATTAAATATGTAGTGACGCTCGTTGAAATAAAACAACAAAAATGAAGTCCTTGAGACACACCCTTCCATTACGTAAAAAGTGATTTTTTTTTTAATCATCAACCACCCAACAACAACAAAATTCACTACAAGAGTGTGCGTGTATATATATATATATATATAAATATGTTTGTTTGTTTGTGTGTGCATAAAATTTATTGTATTAAAAAAATACTCCTCACAAAGTCAAGCTAATTTTTTTTTTTATTAAATAAAATTAAAAGTGATGCATACTAAAAAAAACCTAAGTAAAAAAAAGAAATTCTTTTTCCCGTTTTATAAATGAAAAGAAGACTTTCTTATCCATCTAAAAGCATCCACTAGTGTATAAAAAAGAAACAAAGAAATATGCAATATATATTTAAAATCAAATAATAAATAACAAAAACGTCGATAAGAAATGTCGCTATAAAAACAGAAAATAGACGAACACACGGAAAATTCACATGACTCTTAATACCGAATCAAAAGTAATAGGGCTAATTGAATATCAAATGACAACGTAAATAAGTTTCAATCCTTAAATGGATTATTTTACTTATTTTATCTAAATGTTATTTTCCATAAAATATAACAGATGTCGTAAACGTAAATAGTACTATCTCTTACAAACTACTGCTGTTATTTGAACAAGAAAAACCAATTTCCATTACAAAACGTTAAGCCACTTAACACTTTTGGTTAATGTAAATAAATTTAATTCAGTAAAACCAATTTTTAAATTTAAAAAAAAAAATGTATAGTTCTAAAGAGAAAGTTTCTTGTTGGATGGTCCTTGAACAAAGGAAGTAGATTAATTTATTTAAATACAAATCGACAATTACAAGATTTGTATTTTATTTTAAAAATAAAATAACAATTTGTATATTTATATTTATAGTTATATTTAGTATCAATAAAAATGTTTAAGTCAATTACAGTTTGGTAGTTGCCCAGCCGAATTCCAGCCGGACCAAATCGAAATTATATTGCTTAATGAACTCAAACGACCGAAGTAATCCGCAACAAATCCGTACAAATTCAATTAAAAGTATGTTAACATTAATGTAACTGAACCCGAAACCTTCAGCGTCACGAAGCAATTATTATAGAAGTTGATAGACAAGGGCGGTAAATTAATCATACTAATTACCGTCCTACGTATACATAACTATGTACACGTAATTGTTTTTTACGTAAAACAGGAAAAATGAGTAATCTAAAACCGTTTATATGACGTAAAATTTGTGCATATCGATTAACGTTCACATAAATCGTTACTGCGAAATTAATTTTAGAAAGTGATAAATAATATGCTAAAAAAATTTCTTACGACGTTTATGAGTAATTTTGTTAAACCATCATAAAAAAGTAATAAAAAATTTAGCAATAATAGCACAACAGATTTATTAAAATGATGAAAATGATTGAACGCTTTAAAAGAATATGATTCATTTATCCTTCTCAACCCAAATTAATTATTAATATAATAAAAAATTAATGCAATTTATACAAAAGTGTATCACGTGAAAGGTGTCAAACTTTCAGAACATGTTCTACTGGTGAAAATAAAGTAAAAAATCATATAAACATAGGTTAGGAAACGCTTCGTTAGTGAGTGTAGGCTGGCGAAAAATTACGCCCTGATTTTTCGTGTCTTCGGTAAAATTAAACCAAACTGTAATTTTCAGGACTACAGTTTTATATGAAATCTAACCTGAAAAATCGAAAAATGTAAGGTAAAATTGTGTTTTTAGTAATTTTAGAGAAATATAGGGTAAAAAACAAAAAAACTGGGGTCGAAAAACACATTCTTTTATGTCTTGCGTAAATAACTTCGTATAATGGGTAATAAAAGTGTTTAACAAACTAATAGATAATTTAATTATGATAAAACTAGTATGATAAAGGCTAGACAAACTAAGTACAAACGTAAGAATTCGAAGTTTATCAGAAACAAACTAAATGAAAATTTTGTTTCGCATTCAATATTTTGACGCTCACTAACGAAGCGTCTCCGAACCTATGTTTATGTGAACTTTCCTCTCTATTTTCACCACTAGAACATGTCCTGAAGATTTGTTACATTCTTCGTAAATCATTCTGTGTAATGTTTTAAATATGTATTATTATGATGTGTACATCTAACCACTGCATTGATAAAAAAGTTGACATCACAGTTGTACGTTTTTAGGACATTTTCCCGCTACGCAGCTTTTTTTCTGATGAACAGCTTACACGTACAACCTTTCTTCTATTCTTTCCTTCACCTGTTTAGCTTCCGGGAATTACCGTTCAGGTAATGAACTCAGAGGATGAACGAGGATGATATGTATAAGTGTAAATTAAGTGTAGTCTTATACAGTTTCAGTTCGACCATTCCTGAGATGTGTGGTTAATTGAAACCCAACCACCAAAGAACACCGGTATCCACGATCTAGAATTCAAATCCTTATAAAAGTAACTACCTTTACTAGGACTTGAATGCTGGAACTCTCGACTTCCAAATCAGCTAATTTGGGAAGACGTGTTCACCACTAGACAAACCCGGTGGGTTTACACACACAACCTAATTTAAAATATTTATCATTATATTTAAATATAATATTTTTTTGTTTATTTAATTAAATTGAGTCTAACAAAAGCGCGCATGCATACCGTACTTCATTCGCGCGGATGTGGCGGTACTAGTGGCCACTTTAAATACTATTTTACGATTAAAATATTTTTATTTATTTAATCAACCGCTCACCTCTGACGTCACAACATAGAAGAGACTGCAGCAGCTATTATGTAGGTGCTACACAAGCGCTCCTTGTGGTGAGAGGGGAATATTGACGCAGTATGGGTATACTGCGTGGGTACTTAACCACTAATTTACTTAGAGCCTTCTGGGGTGGTGCGATTGTGCAAAACATTTTTTCGCAAATATTATTTTTTAACAAGTGTGTATTATTTTAACAATGTGCCTAAGAAAAATAAGACCTTAATTAGACGACAACTCGAGATTCTGCGGGTGACCTTGCTCTACAGGCTTATTTTTAAGTTGAAAATTTAATGGCATCAATGTCCCTTATGTAGAAGTAATCTGACCAAAATCGGTAGAATAGTTCTGGAAATATAAGGTGATTTAGAGGGCAACACCGAACATACACAAGTAAATACGAACATCCGGAAAAGTTTCATCCGGTTTTTGCGTTTTTTGGGTTCCTCAGGTGTCAAAACGTCAAAACGTCAAAATCAGGTGAAAACTGCTTATGCCCAAATTGGACCAATTATAATACTTTCCCTTCTAAAGCTATAACTCTGCTATAGTGCAATATAGTGCAATTACGGAAAAATACTAGCTGGACATTTATTCAACTAGACAGGAAATTGGGCACCATATTAATAACCATTTTTCGATTCAATTTCAAGAAATGGTCAAGAATTTATGCATCAATCATGTAATTGTTCCTTATAGTTGACATAATGTCAATGACATTTTGGCGATAGCGAAAGGGTAGAAACAAGAAAATTATTTTTTTTTAACTTGAAGAACGAAATCAACGATGAATGTGTGTAACGAATCAATGATCTATGTTAGAATAAATCATTATTAATTCACTTCAGATAATTAAAATATTAGAAATTTACAAAGAATAATGGAGAGATTTCACCCACTAAATAAAAACACATAATTATTATCCCATATATTTAAATATGCAAATTTAAAAAAAATTGTAATAGACGTATATTCTAAACATTTTCTCTTATTTGCATAATTCATTCACTTCAACCTTTCATTAAACAAATAGGAAAACAATAAAATAAATCTTCCTCAAATTTGTATGTAACTACAAACTATTTAAATCTTATTCGATAGATGATTTCAAGTTTATGATTTTCGATTTACACTGATATTGAGGTATTTAAATTTTATGTATCCAGAAAGCGTAGAGTACCTTAAAAAAAAGTCCTACGTGTTGAGATTTATAATTTTTCTTTTGTCTTTACTCTTTATATAAAAATAAAATTAAAAAAATATATTAATGTAATTTCTCTAGGAAACTGAGGATACTTCTTCTCAATTTAGAAAGGTGAAGGCAAAAACTTGTCATTTTGATATTTTCCTTATCTGAAGATAACTATATGTACGCGATTTTGAAAATTTCAACTCTCCACTTAGTCATTTCAATAAGTGTGTATATAAATGCCGGACTCCGTGGCGCGAGTGGTAGCGTCTAGGCCTTTCATGCGGAAGTCCTGTATTGGAATCCGGATGAGGCACTGCATTTTTTATACGCTACATTTCCATATTCCACGCACAAGCTTCAAGCTTATGTGGCGTTCATCAAGAAAAAAAAATTAAGATTACAAAACTGAATTCCGATTAGTTGTTGAAAACAAATCGGTTACAGCAAAATGATGTACTCACAATAGCCGCCAGTTATGTGTACCAGCTGCCGTTAATTTTGTTCAAAAACTGGTAAACTGATCATTGTTAGTCCTAACTATAAGGTGCATCATTCGGTTTTAAATGGAAAAATACTGGTTTTTTACTAGCAGAAAGTCATCGTATTGTCAGCATTCACTGACGAATGAATCGTGTTAATACAGAATATTACGGCTGCAAAGGTTGTGAAAGATTGATGCCAGAAATTAACAGATGTAGAAATGGAGATGCTTCCGACTTTAATTACCTGAAAAATTTATTTTGAATTTTTATAAAGATCGATTCAAGGTTTGTAAACTTTTCACAAATTTCAAGAACTACTCTTATAAGGGATATAAAATTGTACCAAGAGAAGAGAAGAGAAGAGACCTTTGTGCAAGGTAACTACCAAAATAGACTAGCGTGAATAAAACTCACAAGTATGGCCACGGCCATGACAAACTGGAAAGCTTGAAAGATTATTATTAAAAAGAATATTAATATCTCGTAAAAATTCTAACCAGAGGAGAAGCATGGGTTAAGTTTATGGAACTATCCAAACTGTACATTCACTCAATTCAGTATCTACTCACCTAAAAAAAAAATCATAACATCGGCTTCATGGAACCTGGGATCAGAATAACTCGAAGCTAGATTTTCAAGGTTAATTCAAAACAACTAGCATGAGATATTTCTTCTTTGATCCCTGGAGAGAACGGCTGGCCGCGCAACCAATACGCTGCTGTGGGTGCCGTAGGATTCCGAACTTTGGTCACAACGCTTTTCCATGCTTTACCGATCCTATAGCGATGATCCTGACCGGGTCGAGGTCAATTAGCTAATTCCTCAGGTCATCTGCAACTTGTTTTAACCAGGTTATCTTTGGCGCCGATCTTTGAATCTTTCACTGAGTAGGGTGTTGCCTACAGAAGCGTCTATGCGACAAGCGATCTGGGTCCATCCGGCACACATGACCAAGCCATCTAAGCCATACTTATGAGTTTGAAACTTATAGGTCTTATGCTACATATAGACCTTATCCCTAGGAAGGACATGCACTCGATCAAGCAGTACTATTTTTTCGCCAACATTAAGACTGGTTTACCCAGCGCTTTGATGCCAATGAGAAGTTAATGTGTTTTAATATGTTAATAAGTGACTGCTAATAATTCTTCGACTTGGATATGAAAAAAAAAATGGTATCGTATAACGACATGTGCCTGAAAATGTGAAAATCGAACACACCGAGGATTCAGACATTTGAATTATTTGCAAGCATATACATAATAAGGGCTTTTAAATAACCGGCCGATTGAGATTTAATTTTGAATTAGTCCTTGCATTTGTCATCCGTTTTAAATAAATTAAGAATTTGGCAGAAAATGAGGGAGCTGGTAGAAATAAATGGCGGTTATTGTTCACCATCATGTTGCTATAACAGTTTTGTTTTCAACAGTCGGACCTCTATTTTTGAATGACTCTTAATTTATAATTCCATATATAACAAGTAATAATAATTACATACGATTGAAGTTTTTTTTTTTTAATTACGTGAATGTTTGGATAATTCTAAGAGCTTTGCTTTCGAATAATAAAGTCCTTCGAAAATTTAATTAGGTACTGAAGTAATCTAATTAGAGAAATTGATTAAAGTTGAAAAGAAAAAAAATGAAAAATTTGAAAAGAAATATTCACTATCGTACATTTATTTATCTTTATAAATTCTTATTCACAGAATTTCTTTCGGATCACAAAATAATACTAATTAAAATTAAATACTGTAGACGTAAAATACGGCCATTCTCCATACGACCTACTTGAAATACAAAATGAAATTATGTAAAAAAAATTCAATTACAAATAGTACTTAATGCAGTAATGATACGTAAAATACAATAAATTCCAATACTATATAAATACATGCATAAAGATACGATAATAATTTAAACCTACTTCAATTTTTTAGAAGTCCAAAAAGAGAATGAAAATTTATTATTATTTATAAAGAAAAAAATTGAATTAATACAATCATTTTTTACCATTTAATCTGGTAGAAAAAGCTGGTACCTTAAGGGCTAAAATTTCATAATCTAAGACCTCTTATTTCATAGAAGGCAGAAAGAAATATCCAGACTCCTTCCACTGCTAGATCGAGAATTGCTCTCCTGAGGTTTATTCCTTCATTCATTCGCTCATTTGTACATTAATTTATCATTTCATTCATTATTCATTGTTCTTGTAAAGCAAAATGAAAAATTTTAAATGAACCTTCCCTTTGACTGAATTGATTGAATTAGTACTGCGGGCAGAAGGGATGGAGAACGACAATAAGGAGATCCGTTCGTTGTACCACTCTTTCCCCCAACAGACGAATCAAGAGTATGAAGGTTCTGCCGATGAGGAATTTACCGTAGATTAACATCCTCTCCCATTCTAATACCCCTTTACATTTTTCACCCTAATTCCTCTCCCTAATATTTACATATCATATTTGCATTTTCAATTGTTGGTTATTATTACGTAACATACTTTTTGCGTTATTTACGTACGCTTAAGGTAATAAATAATATCAGATGTTTCATGTTTGAAAATAAAAGAAAAAATCAAAACAAAGTAAAATAGTTTATCATGTACATAATTTTTTGATTCGTAAAAAAGAAGATTCGCTTTTTTAAAAACTAGACATACAGTAACCGGATTTGCAGATGTTTTGAGGACGTACCAATTCAAATTATATGTTTCGCTATTCTAAATAAAGCTGAAAATTCGGCGAATTTAATTTCCATACATTAATAAAATAAAAATTAATAAATCAGATTTTTTGGTTTCAACAATTTTACATAAAACCATAAGCTTTATGGATATATATTTTTTAATTAGAAATATTAAGAGGCTCGGGTTTACGTTACTGATGCCTCAGTCCGAAAATAGGCTTTTAATACAATCAACAGCAGGTAGAAAAACTAAAGCTGCATAACTAAAGGTTCATAAGCAAAACTGCAGTACAAGAAACCACATATTCTTCTTAAAGATCAAACGGGCGTCTAACTAAAATACATAAAACAGCTAGGAAGGGGAGAGACAAAAAAATTCCTTTGGGTAGGTATTACCTATCCAAAACGTAATAGCGGAACGGGAAAGAAATAAAATGGAGAATTAAAAGGCTTCTTCAAGCACTAAATTCTACATTTTTGTCTGTTACTTTTCAGATCAGATACCTTTATACAGGAGATCATTAAATTACTAACAAAAAAATCTATGTTGGCCAGCTCTAATAACTACTACCATAAACTGCTTTTCTTCCAACTACTAGAAATAACAACTTTAGACCTTTTTTTAAGAAAACCCTCAATCATCATTAGAATAATGTGCCAAAAATAGGAATATCCAACTGAGCTAAAATTGTTTATCCAGATAACCATTAAAGGTTTATTATTTTTTTTTTTTAATATACATTACCTACACGTCAGTAGATGCATTTAAGCGGTTTAATATTTACAAATTTGCTACCCATATTTCTCGAAGGGAAAACATCAAAAACTTTGAAAAGGTCATTCTTTCAATTCTAGACAACACTGCGGGCTTTATTATTCTCCATAGAAGCAAGAACTTTTGAGATACTGTTCACACGATATGAAACAAAATAAATTTTGTTAGCGACTACACCAAATCGCAAAAACTCTATGATATTTACTATAAACTGTTGTAAATGTTTATGCCTCTATTTGTCCCTTGAAATGTTTTACTATAAAAAGAGTAAACAAACATAAAAACAAGTATCATTAAAAAGTACAGACCCGTACTTAAATCTATTGAGGTATTCCATAGCCTAAAAATCAATTTGGATAAATATTTCGTTCAAATTTAATCAAAATCGTTAAGTCATTCTAGAATTATACAGTTTGCAAAACTACGAACAAAAATTCGGATGTTAATCCGTAACGTCAAAACAAAAATGTACAAAACCTTGAAAGTATATTTGTATGAGAAATAACCTCAGGTTTTCTAATAGCATTGTGCCATATTCAATTTTACACATTTACTACATGCTTTCAATTTGCTATTTACTGCATGCTTTTGAAATTTTTTGAAATTTTAGTACTGTTATAAATTAATATTTTATTTTAAGGAATGTAGTCTTTTAAACAAGATTCTTATTGTGAAATTAATTATAATTTCTGGATATAAGTGATCTCCAAGTTATCTCTTAATACATTAAAGGATCAAGAAACTAGAATTCCAGGTAGAACTAATTCCTTAGAACCGTTACAAACGAAGAACTGAATTTATGTAGAAAACTAAAGATTCATAAATTTTCATTAAAACACACAATAAAATAAAATACCAAAATTTATGAATGGTAAATATACAATTAAAACCATTAGATGAAAATCAATAAATTAGTATATATATATATATATATATATATATACATACAGATGATTTCTCCAATTTTTTTTTTTTTTTAATTTTATAGTAAATTTCAAAAGTTAATAACTTATTGAATAAATTTAAATTCGACTTTTGAAAACATATTTCAATAGCCTAAACATTTTTCCGTTGTAAAATTTGAATAAAAAAAAAAATGAACAAATTCTCTTACTCTCAGAACTCTACATATATATACTTTTATACAATCACTACGTTTTATATAAATTTTCATCTTAGTTTTGAAATGTCCAAAGAAATATTGTATCCACTTTACGTCAAAAGCTGTTTTCGTGATTATTTAATAGATACACAGGTAGAAATCTTGTAAACAACGATTATTAAAGATTATTTTTTACTTATCTATATATTAAAATTATTTCTATTAAGTGTTAATTTTTCTTTAAAATTCGTTTGTTAATTTAAAGGGTGTTTTTGAATGTATATTTAATTTTAGCCACCTAATATTTCTTTATAGGCCTATAGATTAATGATAAATTAAATTCAAATTAAATAAATAATTAATATATAAAACCCACTTACCAACAAATCTTTTTATGCGATAAGATTTTTATGCGATATGCGTACAGTGTATAAAATATACAACAGTGGTCGTCAATATTTTATACACTTTACATAACGATTTCACTTATGACGACAATGAAATTTTAGTTAAATGTTTAAGTTCCTGAAGATGGAATTCGTTTCCGAAAGCGCTTAAATGCATAAAAACATTTATTGATAAGTGGGTTTTATATTTTAATTATTTATTGTATAATCATACTAACGGGCCAGGTTTGATAAAATTATTATAAATTCAAATTAACAAAGTTTATCGAAGTGTCTGTATTAAAAAAAGTTAAAACTTGCTTCGATTTCTGGGGCTACACGTTAAGACAGAAAGAGAATTGAATAACCTTCCTTATAAAAAAATAAACCTTCAAACTAAATTGCTATTTATACAACCTATATGTATTAATTTTTCAATATTGTGAGCCGTATAAGGTGGAGCATATTCATAATAAGAAGAAACAAGTAAAGAGAAACTACAGTTGATCACAATTTAATTTTTTTTTTAAAAAGTGATTTTGTTTAATATTCCTAACCAATTCGTAGATTAAATTCTACTTTATTTTAAAAATTATTCATATTTTGATTACTGCGTGTGAACATTCTAAAAAGAGACTTGTATATATATATATATATATATATATATATATATATATATATATATATTTCAGTGTAAGGATACGAAAATTACATCAGTAGCATTGTTTTACAGGCGCTAATGCTCACAAAGTATTTAAATTACGCATGCTTTCACTCCTCGTATTGAAAATATTAATTTATTTCATGATTATGTTAAGAGAAATGTAAGGAACTACGAGAAAATAATTTTCTAAAATATTTTACAATTATTATTAAAAATAAATAAATTTCTTCAATTTATTACTATTATACTTTCAAATAAATAAATACAGTAATCTATAAACAAAAATAGAATTATAAAAAAATAGTTTATAAGATAGGCTAATTTAAAAGAAAGTAAAAAAAAATCAAATAACTGTATGCATTATAAAATAAATTTAACTCGAAAATACATCTTATCAACTCTATACAGTTAAAAAATAAACTACGATTGAAAAATGATTTAATAAAAAAAAGTCTTTCGATGAAAAGGAAATTCAATTTTAGCAAGTAATTTATTATATTCTTGATTTCAGATTTATATGTAAATGAATGAAAATAGTACAAAACGTAGACTTTTAACAAAAACATTTTCTTTAAAACACAAAATTATAAAATAAAAATAAGCAGTACAAAAAAGAATAAAATTCTAGAAAAATTCTATAACGAACTGAAATTGCAAAGGTTTCTTGCTTATTAGACCGATATTCAACAGCTCTAGAGCTTTTTTTTTTTAAATAAAGACTTTTTTTGTACTATTTCGTAAGCAATGATTTTCTTGTTTTATTTGTTTTCAAGTTTACTCGTTTCTCTATACATCAACCTATGACAATCATTCTAAAAATCGAAACGTCCTTTATAACAACAAAACATTTTTGAACGTTTTCTCTTTCTCATTTTAACTTCAACTTAATAATTATTATCTTTTACTCCTCAACTGTATTTTTACTATAACTGTTGAACAGTAAAAAAAAAAGATATAATTATTTTTTCTACAGATGAAATGGTGTTAACAAAAAATCAATAGAGTTCTTGTTCCGTATGAATTTAGTTGCAACATATTCAAAGTATTACTTTTAATATTTTTCACAATGGATATTATAAATTAAGAAAAAAAATCTAATACACAGGACCTAAATCAAGTTAAAACAAAACTTATTTTTACGTCGGATCATAACGTAATCTCACGATTTTACGAGGTACATAAAAATATATCATTCACAACATAAGGTACGCAATAAAATAGATAAATAAAAATTAAAAATTACTATAAAGATAATACATTAGTTTTTAAACCTGGCATAAATTTAAAAAAATAATTTCAATTATTTGCAATAAGTAACGTAAATACAGGTAGATATACAAGAAAGATGAGAGTGAAACCCAAACATCAATAACAATATTAGTTAAATTAATTAACGTCAGTCGGTAGCACAAGTTTCATTTCACTTAACATTAACGTTACCGGCAGCCACCTCTACCTCTACGTTTTAGACAAACTTATTGGCAAAACAGCGAGAGAGGTTAACGGTTGAATTGTTTATTTTACTCTACTGGAGTTGCCGCTACCGAAATCGTCGGATGAAGAGGGCTGCTCTGCACATTTAGCAGACTAATGAGAAATTGGAATGAGGATTACATACACACCTCCCTCACAAACAACCGCTCGTGCGGAAGGGAAATTTTTGCCTGAAATTATGTATCCATCGGAAATGGGGCAATTACAAACAGGGTTCAAATATTGGATAAGTATAGTATGAAGTACATCTGCTTTCGGATTGCTCTGCAGCAGAATAAATTGCCGTAACCCCTTCATACATAACCTCTCTCGCTCGCCCTAACGCGCTCTTTTACTAACTCCCCCTATTAAATTATTTCACTCTCTCACTCTTTACTACCTTATGTACTATCTATTTTCCGATCTCGATCTTATACAACGCTCACTCTTTACTTCCGACCCTATAAACATCATCAGGAACGACACGAACCCTACATTACTCTTCGTAAAACGGATTCCATCTCTCTCCTTAAGCTTCCTAATACCATAAACTACCCTCTCTAAGAACACCATTTTCCATAATTTAATCAATTACTGAACAGCCTGATGATTCGAACGATTAATGGGATATCTTGACTTAAAACTTTCTTGCCAATTAATTACACCATCCTGAAATATACGTACGCAAAATGGAACGGTAAGAAAGATTTTAAAATCTTACTAATAATTACACCCAAGTGCGTCCTTCCGATAAAAAATCTGATTCGTTAAATTAAAATTATGATAAAATAAATCTTAAAAATAATATTCAACAAATATTTATTTATTGCAGGTTTTCAGTGTAAAAAATAGGTGTAGTATAGGTAAAGAAAAAACGAACAAAAAGGTTCATCATGAAAGCCCATAAACAGCTGAAAAATATTAAGCTTTTCAAAAAAAGATTTAAAATAGGCCACCGTGGTTCAATCAACAACTTTTTTCGTAATCTCCATGTACTTTATAACTGATCATCCTGTTTAGGTCATTACATTTGTGATTGCAGATAATGAAATTATGAATTATATCTGAAATTTCTTTATAAAGACGGAAAGGTAGAGAAATCGGAAAGTATCTCCAACCTATCCCGTTTATTCAGTAAGTTTCTTCGTCTGATTCATTGAGGTGCAAAAATACTACTTGTAATCTTAATAGAGACAAAAAAAAGCCAAAATCATTCCCTAAAATCAGTCGTAACCAAAAATTACAATTAATTGTGTCTACGAGAGAAAGCTTAATTATTTAAAAATAAATAGGGATGGCCGGGAAGTCCCTTTGCAATCTATTATATTCAGCTTAATCGGGTTCTACTGCTGCCAATTCTCACCGCTGATATCGCTCACTGGTGCTGCAAAAGGGTGGGAAAGGATATGTTGTAGTGGGATATCCTTGTACTAGAGTGTGGAACGATGGTGGATACGAAAGCGTTCACTATCGAAAAGCGTTTGTTACCTTGAATGTGGGTACACAAACGTCCACACACTGGTAAAACATTGGAGAACATTATGAATGACTTCTTTGTGCATTTTCGGAAATCGTCAGTATCACGGCAAACGTTACTGACATGGGAGAAAAAAACTTTTGCAACGGGAAGTGTTCTTGATGCGTCACTCAGCGGGAGGCTGAGCACTCGAGCTGAGGAGGTGCTGCTGTGGAGTCATCGATTCAACAATCACCGATGAAATCAACGCAAAAACGTTCTGCACAGTTACGCATTCCAAGATCAACAATGCGGAAGGACATGAAAGTTAAATGTTTTCGTCCAGCCCCAGTTAACGAGTTGAGTGACAATTATCTTGATCGACGTGTTTATGCATGTCAGTTATTGCTTGAACGATTTCCGAGAGCAAACGGTAAAAAAGTCATGTTTCCTGACGTGTGTGCGATTTATCGAAGCTCTCGTAATCGAAATGTTTTTTCTGGGGAAAGACAATCCTCTTTTTTTTAAGAAATCGAACACCATCCGCCTCATGTTATGATTCGGGCTGGGACAGCTGAACATCTCCTTGGTCGTTATTTTTTCGAAGACACAGTTAACTGAGAATGATCTATTTCCAAAATAAACGGTAAAACTGACATCATTATGTTTCAGCAACTCGGTGCTTCAGCGCACTTTGAATGCCTGCATACGCCTCCACGAAAGCTTTAAGAAACCTCATATGTCTACACGATTTTTTCAGAAACCGTAACTCTTCCGGCTCCATTATCATGGCCAGCAAGAAGCCATGACCTCACCATACCTGGTCCATTATGTGGTTTTGTAAAAGAAGATCCGAAAACACAAATACGTCATCAAAGAGCAGCTCCAAGACGCTGTTCGGTCAGAATTTAAAATGATCACCCCTCATGCATGTCAGGGGTGAACATCCGCAACAGCTGTGGTTTCAATATGGTGGAACCCACACAGACGGTTTATATCTATAGAAGCTAAACTGGACCTATCCTAATAATTTCATAACAAGTATAAAGGGACTTCCTGCCCATCCCCTAGTTAAAGTTTATCAAAAAATATAGGTTTATAAAATTATTTATACCAACTAGGTAGTACAATTAAAAAGATTAATAAGGTAGAATAAAATGTAAAAAAAAGTATTAAGCGATATAAAAAGAAACTTCATACAGTAAGTTAAGGTACCCTAAAATATTAATTTACATTCATCACTTCAGGATAACTACAGTACAATAATCTAAGAATAAACTTTTCCTTTAAAAAAGTACAGTAAGTAGTAATCAATCCAGGGGTAACATAATGATTATAAATTATTTTAAATTAAAAGTAACGATACATAAAAATTAGTTGTATAATTTTTTTTATGTTATTTCAAAATTTTTCGTAGTCTTAGAGATTATCCTCAGTAAGTGGTACTGTTTATTTTACACAGGTAATAATGTTACAGCTGACAGTTTTTATAAATTAACCTCATACGTTTTTAAGAATTTGGTCGAAAAATGTGTGCGATTTGAATTGTCTTCTTGATTTATTATATCGCTGTATATTTACACGTTTCGTTATGTTCATGTCAGTTAACAGATGGTCCTTTTTTGTATATGTAGAATGAAAAGGTGTCAATTTTCGGGGTATTTGTGTCAATTACATATAACAACGATACACTAAATGAACTGATACAATTTAAATAGTACGCACGTTTCGATTATATTCTACTACATAAGTATCTGTTAAGAATAATTGACATTTTTTAATATGCGTCATAGTCTCAACCGAATTAATTAAAAATAATTAATAAAAACAACCTAGCAGTACAACAAACAACTCGCATAAATTGATGAATTGATGCGAGTGTGTAAACAGTAGACACCACTCGCTAATGATAGTCGAAAAACCGACAGCAATACTTCGAAGTAAGTTTTTTAAAACCGTTTTGCAATTTTGTTTCGATGTGACGTTATGAAGATTAAAATTTTAAATTAATATAATCGCCTGCCGTCATTGACAAGATTATAAATAAGAATAGCAATCAGTAACACTTTCAACTAATTTAAATTAAAACAATATCGTAATCAGATACGTAGAGAATGTAAACACATGTTCTGTGGTGCGGTAATTTAACTCTTTTAACATTCCCTTATATTTACATTATTTTAGTTTTACATTAATATTTATGCTGCTAACAGAGTGGAATAATATGGATATATATTTAAAGATAAAAATATAAACTAAAAGGATAAAAATGAAATACTTACAAAATAAAGCTAAACTCTAATAATAATTGGGAATGGATACATACCTGCAAAAAAAAAAATTAATTAATAAATAAATTATACAAAATAAATTACGTACAAACATAATAAAATTCTGGAACAACTGTAACGTAAACCCAAATATCAGTATTTATTATTAATTCTACGTAATAATTTTTTTTTTTAAATTAAAAATATACCATGACTAACAAATTTTAAATGTAAGGACACTACCCTTTTTCTAAAGATAAATATTATATACAGACACAATTTACAAAGGAATTTTATTTACATCTGATCTTAATAAGAATATAATTCGTAATTTTTAAATACACTGCCAATTACGATTTTAACTTTTCTTATACTAATCCTTCACTATTACTGGTAAATTTAAGACATCTAAACTTAATAAAAAAAATCAAAATATAAGAAACTCGTGTTTAATCTCTCGATATTTTAATTTAGCAATCCATTTACGACCTCTACACCCAGAGAAAATTGATGTGTGATGTGCAATTTCCAGGTGAAGAATAATTAGCCCCGTGTTCTTTCAAAACTCTTAATACAGACCCACTACCACGAAATTGTAACTCAATTTATTGCAAATCTAGAATGAGAGAAATTCGTAGTTTCAACAAGATGGGGGGGCCAGGCCACATGTCACACGGTAAGAGCAACAATGGGCCTTTTGAGAAATTTATTTGGTGAAAGAGTAATATCGACTGGCTTATGACCAGCTAGGTCATCTGCAGATGTTTTTCTTAGGGGATACCTAAAAGGATGTATGTTCAAAAATAATCTACACACCACTGAAGAACTGAAAGTCAACATGACTCGAGAATGACGAGAAACTGGAAGAGGTACTCTTCGAAAGGTTGTGCGGAATATGAAAAAGAAGGTAATGAATTGCATTGGTGACACTTTCAACATTTGTTATAAAATAATTTGATCTCAGTATTGTTTTTCACAAATAATTGTAATATAACGAATCGCAATAAATACATCACATTATTTTTTTTTTTTGGTTGCGTTTTAAAACAGACACTAGGTATGTATATTTACATACATTATTGCTTTACATTTCACAAACAAGCAATTTATTTATTATATAGTCTCCCTCTAAGTAAATAAGTATAATTTAACTTACGATTAACATATTCACTTAATTACAGACAATTGTGTGATATTTATAACAAACACTATAAGGAAATCCCAAGTGAAATTAATGAATATTTTTAATCGCACTGTACAAATCCGGAATTAACTCTAAGATGCAGTAATATGCTATGAGTAATTATAAACAGAGTTATTATTCAATAATATATAGTAAAACTACACAGAACTCTAATACTCACCAAGCATACAGCAATAGGTAAACGAAACAAGAAACAAACTGTGGGCAATCTCAATTATTTAATATTTCATTACTTCCAAACTAGAAATTTGAATAAAACTGTATTATTATCTCACACACTTCTCTTTCCAATGATCGTACTTTAATAATCGTTAAAAGATACTAAAAGAAAATAACTGGTAAAAATTATTGAAAAAGTCCTATCACTTAACATTTCTAAATTAGAATCAGACAATAAAATTTACTCATTAATTTTAAAAGCAATAGTTATAAAATTGCGAACAAAGAAATAATACTACGTTTTAATTCATTTCCAAAATAGTTTCAGAAAATTAAATTTTACAAGTATTGAATATCATCAATTAACCGAAAAAAATTAATTACAATTGTTTTTATTACACGTCTGTTCAAAAAGGAGTGTACTGTATTTATGGTGTACGTTTGAACCACCGTAGGAGCTCAATCGGCTGAACCGATTTAGATGTATGACCCGCGTTGAAATCCTTACGGTATCAGGAGTGTCATAGGCTATATAAATATCTATACGTATATATAGTAGTGGAGAGTGGCCGGTTGAAGCACAAACTTTAATGAATTGATGAATTAATGAACCTCTATCACTGTGTAAACGGAGTGTAAACTGAATGATTTGAGTCAACCCCAATGAATAATATTAAATAAATTTTAAAAAAATTCTGTTTAATAATAATGAGATTCCCGTGGGGACGCCTGTGAGGCTAGAATGGTGAGGTGAGCTAGCACCTCTTGCGAGGGTAGACAATCATCATCATCAACTGGTAACAAACGGGGCACTGTTTTGGGAGGTGCATTCGGGTGTTCTTATATCTCTGCAAACAATCGTCCGATGTTCAAAATTCAAACGGAGTATTTGTTAGTAGGTTGAAGGCTAACTTTAGTATGCGTCAGGTACGCTCTCCATCTAACAGATCACGGTTATTCGGAAATGTTATATCTTTGCAACCAACATCCTCTGAAGAAATAACTGACGGTCCCGGAGGCTAAACAGGAAAAAATCTTTCTTACGACTGTGAAACTAGATACAAACTACACTAATTAGAGTAGTTTTCTTTAAGAGTAATGATGTCCACTTTGTAGTGTAAGCGTGTGATAAGTAAAGGAGTACTGATTTTTATTTAATCACTTCCGTTTGTACGGTTTGGCATGTTTAATTTTTTTCAGAATCGCTTCAATGACAGTAATCTCTATCAATTGTCAGTTCGGTTACATCCTGACCTCCGTAGAGGAAGACAACCGCCATGAGACGATCCCGGTCAACACACCACTCCCTCTGTAAAACCCTGAGGTCGTCTTTTAGACCCTCTAAACTTGATAACACAACACACTCAGGCCTCTGTCAGTATGCCACCGATACAAATCCTAGGCAGACATTCCATCACTGTATTTACACAACCTATCGTCTTCGTACGGCCTCTTCCAACCACGACCACCTACCAATAACTTACAACTCTCAACGATCAAAAATTAACCGATTCGCGGAAGCACGATCCCTGCGCCTTCTTCTAACACCAAAGGTTTCACACGAGAACTCTTCGTATATCTAACTTCAGTTAGATTATACACACATATCATTACTTTATTGAGTCTTTTAAACACCAAAACACCTCCTCATACAAAAAAAAAAAAACACGTGTTGATTGCAACAACGACAATTTTGTCTACAATTCAATTTACTCAAAGTCCTCTTGATTTACTAAAAATCGAGAAAAAAATTCACAAATTTAATAAACCTCTAATGAAAATATACCCTACCTCTCTCTGCTCTGATCCGTTTTCGGGAGCGACGTCAATGCCTACACCGCAGCTTCATACTTAATTAACAATTGGGATATAAATGACAGAATTATTAACAGAATAAAAAAGAGCACGCACTCAATTTAACCAGATGTTTTTTCCAAATCCTAATTTTTTTCACCAAACACAACGATTTTATTTTTTTTTAGCTTCTTAAATTTATTTTAAATTTAAAAGTGGCAGATTTAGAAAATCATACATCTACGTACATGAATAGAAGAAGCATTGCTTAGTAATAGGTTGTTAGAGCCTCTTTATAAATGAAGTGTATTATCATTATAGAAACCTCCTACTGAGTGGAAACAATGTAAATAAAATATTGTTTTTTCATTGAAAGGGGCACGTTAATTTATTGCTTTATACATCTGTTCTAGTCTTTATAAAGGCTGTAACGCAAATAAACCATCTGATGAGCAAGTGGCAACAGTCATTACACAGCCAGTCCCTGTGGGGTAAAGATAAGTGTTACTTGCAGTTCAGTAATATGAACTGCATTTCTGTGAACCCATGATATGCTGAGATAAAAACAACACTTCGGCTCACCGCAGAACGCAACGTAGAAAAACCGCTTCACTCACTAGTATTCCTGGCATGAAGACTATTATTATTCGGAAAAATAAGTATGGTATCGTACAGCAAAATTTCTGTCTTAAGTTAGGTTGTCATATTCATTTGTATAACATGAAATAAATGTCAATTTTTAAAATCTTTCAGAATAAATAACTCTACAGTTAGCCAGTTAATAATTTATTTTCCACAAATTTAATTATAATTTTTTTTTTTTCAATTTCGACTGATTCATAAATATTTTTTTTACCAGGACCTACTGGGGATGTTTGTTTTCGCCCATCAGTTTTCCAGCTACTGCCGGGCCTGAGAATGTATGTATTAACAACTGTTAACATCGCTACCGGCTTGCCAGGCCTGACGTAGCTGCCTATATAGTGCAACTTGAAATGTAAATCTAAAGATAAACATGTAGTTTCAGGTCGACACTCCTGAGACGTGTAATTCATTGAAATCCAATCACAAAATAACACCAGTATCCACAGTCTAGCACTCAAAGCCTTATAAAAGCAACTGCATTTACAAGGACTCGAACCTTAAACTCTAACTTCAAAAATCAGCTGATTATATGATGACGATTTTAACCATTAGACAAACTCGGCGAGTTAAGGACCTACTGGAGATGAAACCTACATATTTAAATATTAAGTGTTTTCCAGACATCGAACAGAAATTTGTTTTAATATATTTTTAATATCTAGTCTTTCTTTATAAATGTTCTGAACCCTTACATTCCCCTAATTTTTATTTCAGTTTATTTATTTTCCCTTATTTATTTGGGTGAGATGTCAATTTCTATAAAACACATTTGTTTTGGATCAATGTTATCCTTTATAGATAAATAACTGCATTTTTCAATACTTTTAAAGTACTATGTTTGGCAGTTGGTACGACTGTTATGACTGTGATCAGTTATAAAATAGGATACAGTTGTCTGGGACTGATTGCGTGTTGGATTGCCGTTACTAAAGTGCTTGTCCTGTAATGAATGAATCATTGCAGGGTTCGGTTGTTATGTAAAACGTGGTTCATCGCTGACACAATAGTATTGTTTAATGTCACTTGCTGCATGCCTTTCATTGTACTCGTACATACTGATATTTGTACTGCACTCAATTTCTGAGAACAGTTCGTTGTATATCCGCTTTTATAGGTGGCGTTACATTTTTTATAAACTTCAAAATTTAAATTAGTCGTTCAATACTTGAGATTTTTTGACGCATATTTATTTTGTTAGGTTGATTTATTTCCTCTCAAAATTTCACGATGATCGAAGTATTCATTTACAGTTGATCGGATTACGATATCTGAGTTACGATTTAGTTTCTTGTTTTCATTTTGGTTTAACCACCAGATTATTTTTTTTATTTACGATAAGATTTGATATATATTTTCTATTTTAATAACATACAGATAAAGCAGAATCAATACACCATGGATTATGGGTAATATACCGAAAAATTATACCTTTTTTATGTGTGGATGGTCGACAAAATGAAGGCAAAGTTATATCTTCTGACCACCAGTTAAGTTCTGATTAACGACGAATAGTTAAATACACATACACTTTACATAAAGGGAAAACAGATACTGTTTTGACTACAACAACCAGAGATCCCAAGTAATAGAGCTCAACCAGATATCCCACAGACTTCCGGATTAAAGTGTGGCTAGCTCACAATGAAATGCTATTCGTTACAATTAATTCATTATTACCATTCTATATATCTATAATGGCAAGCTGCCGTAAAAATTACAAGCAATTCAACCAAATTTATTGAAATTCAACCTGGGAAATGGAATAAAATAACCTCCCCACCAAAAAAAAATCCGTGTTATTGTTTCATTTTATATCTTAAATATTATTTAATTTTTTAAAATAAATTATTTAGAAAATTTGCTTCTTTTTTTCATTTTTATAGTAATTTAAAGGGTTATGTGCTAAGAAAAAAAAAATTCATAAAACATTCATGAAAAATTGTATTATTCTATATTTGAATGTTTCTATTTATCAGATGAAACAAGGCGGTGAAAAATTATTAACAGATTAGTTAAAAACGATTAGTTTTAAAAAATAGTCATGCAATGAATAAATTTTACTCCCTTAAACAAGTCAATTTACTTTGTTTTATGCTTTATATAAATTAATTTTTTTTCTATCCGTTACGCGTACTTCATGAATTGTTCAATGAAAAAAGTAAAGACAGCCTAAATAAAATATAATCTTAACAAATCTTCCGGTTCTTGAAAAATGAACCTATCAGATGACTGGGATGCGTATCTACAATTTTCGTACGCTACAAAATTCATCTATCATTACGGAATTATAATTGGGTATCATCCTGCGATTATTAGAGGAAACAAATAATTTATTATAAGCGACTATCGATCATCGGTAATCTCTATGAAGGTTACAATCCATCAGTGAATGTAAATCTTTTGTGATGAGAGGAAACAATTTCCTTCACTCAACATATAAATATTAGAATCTGATATAAACCCACGCTCTTCTCGGTCGGTGAGCTGTCCTTGACGTCACTGAAAACTGCTTATCGCGACACATTCCAATATTATTAAACAATTCACATGTTACCAGAATTTATTCTCTTACACTATTTATTTGTAAGTTAAATCCGTTTATCTTATCGCTTCTGACACCTGGTTGAAACAATTTACATAAGTCTGTCGGACAAGGTAAAAATTATTTTACTCATAACCTTACTATTAAATAGTTTGTTTAGAATATCGATTCGAAACATAAGTGAAACGGATTATAGCACGAAATCGTACTATACGATTGTTAAACAATTAATGTACCGCTTTCTAATATAAAACAGTTCATTATTTAATCTAAACTATCTCTACTCATTAGATGAAATTACCAATACTTCAATTCATTACCAATACTTGAGCAAAGAAAAATCCTCCAATGGAGGAAAAAATCATCCTCCACTATATCATGTTTAATTACTATCTAAATAAGATAACGTATTTTTCACTTACTACTAAGCAGGGACGTACTTTCGTTTATTTTTACATCACTATTCTTACTGCCTCATGAAATTATTATTTAAATAATGAATATAAATCATAAATTATTTTTTTAATTGACTATAAAGTAAACAATAACCTCGCACATAATCAAACAATAAACATTTTGTTAAAAAAATCTAAATTTGTAAAAGTAAAACAAGTTACTTAGATCTTCTCTATCCAAAAATACTGTTAAATAATTGGTAAACTTTAACGCACGATTTTAAAGAAAAGCAATACACACATACATACACTTAACCCAAATAACTCTCCTTTCTTTAGCCGAGAATATATTTCACAACAGAACCGTTGAAAGTTGCGGGAAGGGAATAAAAGATGTTACAGAATCCATTTAATAGTATTGATTTGTTTACATAAAGAATAAGGAAGTTTACTAATGGATAACAGAACAGTAGTTTCTATCTAATGGACCCAAAATATTATAACAAAAGGAAATACTACAACAATGAATATAAATAAAATGAATGGTATAGTTCTGATTTTTCAAATTGGAAAATTATAGTATAAAGTTGCAAACAAATGTAATAACTACAATAGATAAATTGTTAAAAAATATGTAATTAAAAGTATGATTTATAAAAATCGAAATATTATATTACAATATACACCACCACTTATTCAATGACACATATTTAAAATAAAAGATTTGCATGTTAATTAAATTTCCAGGTTAAGAAATGTTGATGGGCATATATATATACGTTTTCGAATAGTTTTAATATTACATAACCTTTCCGGATAAACTTAATAAGAAATCCAAGGATAATAGACTTTTAAAACCAAATAGAAAGAGATGAAATGATTAATGTAAAAAGAATAAAAACAACTGAATAACTACTTCAAACAATTCAAAGAAGTGATAACAAAGAAAAACTTAACTAATCTTTCTTCCTATCACTTTTACTCGGTCTCTTGATATAAATGTTGGATATTCGGTCTTAAATATTATATTTGTATTATTTTAGAAAACAAAGATGCCTAGTAACATATAAACCTAAACATTTAAAAAATCATAAATTAGTTGTATATCCCACAATTTTTGCGTGGTGTAAAAATGACAGCCGAGAACAACGCAGTTGAACTTTTCCAGCATTTTTATACAGCTTAAAATGCAACCTCCTTACTCATTTTTTTAAAACAAAAATTTAAAAACTTTTTAATGCAAAATAAAAGTTAAAATTTATAGCAAAAAAATATTATAGTAACACTTTAAGAAAGCGAAATAAGAACGGTAAGAAAAGCAGAAAAGAAATGAACAGAGCCCTTTAAAAATGCTATTACAGAAGGATGTTAAAGTTATATCTGATAAAATGCAAAATGAATATATCTATAGACGAATAGCAAGGACAGAAGTTTGGGAAAGAATGATTTGACGAGACGAACTGAGTTTGAGTTATTAAGCCATCATGTATTAAAACAACTAAGTTTAGTTAAGTTGATAATAGAAGCTTGTGTACGAAGACAAAGATTTGAATTACTAACATTTAAGTGAGAATGTAGGATGTAGTAATTATGTAGTTGAGGTTGAAAGGTTGCACAAAACAGAAAAGAACTAGAGAACAGCATCAAACCAGTCAAATGATTGACGAATTAAAAAAAAGAAGAATGTTACTGTGTTTCTAAACTTTTCTACAAAATATTATTTTTTATTTTGTCAGAAGATATTTTAATTTCTAATCCAAACATTTTGATTATCCGTTTAAATCAAGATTTTAAGTTCAAGAATTGCTTAATTAATAATCTTAACTCAAAACCTGTATGTTATCCGCTATTTTTATTAAATGAGTGATTTTTAAACACTTTGCGAAAAATTTTTCAGTAAAACCGAGTACCGATTTTTAAGGGTAATAATAAACCTGTTTTTAAGATTTTTAAACCAGTGTTTTTTTAAATAAATTTCTGGAGATGTTTTGAAAAAACGACCAGCGGATTGATCGGTTTATATTTTTCAAGTTTACAAGGATTCCTTAATTTAAATACTGATTTTGTGTTATAACTCCGTCCAAGCCAAGATTTTTTTTTTTTTTGGTGGGGGGATCGAAAAACGCCTAAGCTTTATCATCGCCCGTAATTTTTTTTTAATAAAAAGGTAAACAGCACTAAAATAATAAAACTAAATAAGGCTTAAAACTAATATAAATTATATAATAAAAATTTAAAACGAAGTTAAAACAAAAGTTAAAGAAGTGAAATAAAACTCAAAACTAATATCACAGATAAAGTCTTTAAAATATAAAAGCTAAAATAATAGAAAAGGAAACTATAAAATTTAACTATTCCAATAGGGAGTGCAAATGTTCGCTACACGGATAATAAAATTAAAGACATAGATCCAAAAAAATCAAAATTGAAAGTAAGGGAAAAAATTATCAAAAACTCTTCTAGCATAAAAAAGATATATGACAAAATTACATTTTTTTGCAGTAACCTGGTACTACGCAAAAACAGAAACATCCGGTTCAAAATTTCATTATCATTGTACAAGATACCACGATACGATACCAAGATACGATTCCTGGCTTGCTCGTCTTCCTACCCCGTTGTAAAACCCTAACTTCATCCCAACCCCGTAGGGGACGACACCCGCATAGTGCCGTTCCGCGGTCGCCCCCCCCCCCCCCGTTACTTGTCCTGTTGGACTTTAACGGGAGTCTATCGCCCTCTGACTTTTTACATCTCATAGTAACAAGCCTGGCCTCGTTGGGATGCCACCGATGTAAATACCTCGGTAGACGTTTGCATCGGTGATTTAATGACTCGGCTTACTGCCTTCGCTGTAGGCCTCGTCCGGACATCTTGAATGTCCTACATTGTATCTCTCTGAACTACCTAACCGAGCACGCGGATGCGCGAACCCCGCGCCTAGTTCTACGTATTATGAGCCAGTTACGTGAATGTCTCGTAATTCGAGGTAAAATAAACACAACACACCACCAAACACGTTGATCGCAACAGCGAAGGCGGATAGAACTCCATCGTAGAGTCCCGCGTGACATTCACCACAATAAACCATCGTCGAGATTTCGCTACACCTCACGGCTGCATGGTGTTCCATGCCCTTCGGCAGTGCAGCCGCATCCCGCCGACAGTGTCGTTTGCTCATTCAAATCTGCCCTCGTCAGACCCAACTCCAGCATAAATGCTCCATTCATAGAAGAAGCACCATGCCAAATTTGAAGAATTTGGTCCGGCCAATCCCGAGTTAATACAAATATAAGCCAACAACGGATAAGGAATTAACTTTTTTTTCATTTCTCGACGTTAAAAGAGCGGGAAGGGAATTTTTTGCACGATTGCCACACTTTCACGTTGTTATTATATGTACTACACTGTAACTGAGGAAAAAACGAAAATTAACTAAATTCAATTATTATCCTATATTTTTCGTTATTTAAAGAAAAAATAAATAAATTACCTTTATGATAACGATCAAAAACGATTTTCAACCCTGAAACCTCTTCTTTAATTTAAAAAATAACAGTAGTAATGGCTTCAAGTCAATTTAATTTGAAACAGTAAAAAATCAATAGAACTACAATTTTCCCCTCACCCGATGAAAGGTGTTGAAAAATGTTCCCATTTTTCCTGATAAGGTCTCAGTCAGAAGTAAATAATAAAATTACATTTTAACAGACTGAAACAAGAACGTTAGAGAAATATAAAAATCAAGTCGTACGAGTGAGAATAATTTTGTAAATAAAAAATATAACGGTAAAAAAAAGATTCAAACAAAATAAATTAAATACATTACGAAATATTTGGTTTTGGTCTATTTTTTTTAAACGATAATTGATGTTATTTTTCTTCTTACAGCATAAACTGATAAAACAAGTAATTTTTCGTAAGTCCCCTTTTAAAAATAACAGGCTTTAAATATTACTCTTAACTTAATCACCTACTTTCACAGAAAATGAATACAATCAATCAACCTATACATACATCAAATTACTTGATGGTAAACAATCCGAAATAAAAAAAAACAATACACACACATTTACGTGTCACACAAATAATATATTCTACATACACAATTTTGTAACTAAGTTTACATTATTTATACCTGGGGGAGCTCATTTTTTCTATTACGAAATATAGTAGTTTTTTGATCGAACGTATTACATTTTCACTACTATACATTATAAAAACAAGAAAAAGAAAAAAATAATCATCAAACTACTTCACAATCTGTTTAAAATAGATATTATCTAAAACCCCTTAGCAATGTTGTAAATTATATTAATAATAAAAATTATTAAAATATTTTTTTTTAATAAAAATATTAAATCATTTTTTTTCTTTTTTTCCCTCACGAATACTTCATATTTTTATATTATAGTAAAGTTAAATTTCATCATACTTATTATCGACTTAGACTAATGAAACTTTTCCTTTTAGCAGTTAAAAGGCTGAGAGAACTCATTACTTTATATTCTGATACAAAATTATGTAAAATATTCACATTACAAAGGAATATTAATTGAAGTAACATCATTTTCTCATTATATCATTGTTGTTTCTAATAGAACAGATATGCTTGTCTTTTTAGTACTACCACAAAAAGAGAATAATATTACAATTATATTACGGATAAATAATTTTTAATCAAAGGAATTAAGGTTCACTTATTTTAATTTATATCATTAAAATCCTAAGGACGTGCAATAAGGATCAATAACGATGTACAATGAGCTTATCAATAAAGTTTAAAGGGAAAATGAAGAATAGTAAAAAAAAAAAATATGGGAGAACTAGATTAAAAAAACGTTTAACATTAGAACTTTTTCTCAAATACTCTTGAAGGCACTCTTATATTGCTAGTGAATGAATAATATATCGTACATGAAAAAAAAAAAAAAAAAACTAACGCGGAACCTTTTAAAAGAAAAGACAGTTGTAGATGTAGCTAAAAGGAAAACGTTAAAACAGATCTTACAGCTTTTGTGGGAAAAGGTTAAGATCAAAAGGCATCTCCATTTGAAAAGGATTTTTGTTCGAATGGAAAATAGAACAGTTTTCAAATAAGTCTGGAGTATTACGACACAACTATTTACATTAAAAATACAGCAACTAAAAATATTAAGTCTTTTTAAGAAGATATATGAAAAAAAAGAACAAAAATGTCGACATCTCTAACCTATTTAAAAGTTGTTTTATAACCACCTTAGAACCATTTCGCAATTCACAAACACTATTCACAGTAGTGGATCGAAAAAAGCATTTTTAAAAAGCAACAAACCATATTATTAAAGCAATCTGTATATTAAAATATCTTTAAAAATTGCAAATACAAATACATACATATATATTATATATATAATAGATGACCACTATATTTATAATTAGATCCTTTATTTATTATAGGTTTTCACAACAGTTGACTTTCCATATAATGACTAACAGTAATAATATTAGTTATTAATAAATTAATTGAAGTAACATTCAATCAAACAATAAACAAGCCCACTAAGAAATAAAATAAAATATCAAAATAAAAAATAAATAAAATATAATAATTTTAATTAATTTAAAAAAAAATTAATTAATTTTAAATTTTATTATATTTTTTTATAATAAAATAAATTTTATTTCATATAATTAAAATAAAATATCAATATAAGAATCGAGATACTTAAGTTCAAGTTGGTTATCCCGACATTGTAAAATAGCTGACAGACAATTTATTTTATTATAACAAAACTAAAATTAATCATTATAATAAAATACTCTTGGAAAATGAACTTTTATTTTCAGTAATAAGATTTCTTACGTCAGAAGGTAAAAACTACCTGAAATTTACTTATTTACTAACGTATAGTTAAGCAATACTATATCATTAATACGGATCGTTAAAGTAATCGAATAAAATCCTACTAACACAGTTTGTGAATCACCAACTAAAATTTGAACTCAAACGTTAGAATCTCGCATTGATAAAATTCAAGCATACAGAAAATAGAAGTTTATGCATCGATATAGTTTATCTTTAATATTCGTAACAAACTGAATTACTTTAAAACTGTAATGTTAGTATGTAGGCAACTCAAAAAGGTGGTGGGTTTTTTGTAAACAAGTAACTTTTGAATACAACTGAATATTTAATTATGAGCGGGAATTCAAACATGTCGAATAGAAACAATCGACTTTCTACCAACAAAAACGCCATGTACCATTAAAACGAAACTAATCATCTTTTGATCACTAAAGATCTTTCATTTTTGTTGAAAAAACAATGTACTACCAATAAACAATATTATAGAGATATGCATCCCAACATTGAAGCAAAACAAAAAAAAACAAAATTATAGAGAAAAAGAGTGCGTCTAGTCATCCAAATAATTAACACTTGAAATCATTAAAAAATATTATGGGATATACACATATCCAAACCTCAGCCTAACTGCTTCTTTACATTTGAAAAGCTGGAGTTATTACATAAAGTGAAATTTCACAGCTATGCATAAGTAAAAACATTAAAAAAAATATCGGCTCAGTTTTTTATTGCTTTAAAAAATAGATGAAAGATGTATATTTTAGTTGGAAAGTGTGTTGAAAAATATTTACATTGTTAAATGTATTGAATAAATCGAGACAAAACTAAGATGTGTCTCTATATATCACCCAAATAGTATTATTAGATGAATATTTTATAAAAATAATAATAATAAATAAACAAAATGCGTTTCATTTTTCACACAAACGTTAGAGAAAAAATGTAATATGGACACCAGATGACTTCCTTCTACGCCTATTAAATTACATATATTTTTTATTAATTTTTTTTTTTCATATTTTTTTATTGAATTATTATTTATTGTAATTTTTTTTACAATCAGAGATTTTAATAGTTATTAATAAATCAATATATTTAAATTTAAAAAAAAAGTTAAAAGAAAAAGGAAATGAAGTCGGATTCGAACCGATGTGCCTTCCCCTTGTAAGATCAAAATATTTTATTAATTAAAATTTTATTGGGCTATAACTCTGGAAAGAATGAAAATAAGTACCACTTACGATACATCGTTGAAAAGCTCTCAACGAGGACTTATTACTGCAGTTTAAAAAAAAACAAATTCCATTTTTTTGGATTTTGGGATTTTTTGGAGACTTTTAGTCCAGTCGATTGCAATTAAAAGAAAAGGTGCACAACTAGATGTTACAACAGCCCTAAATCCAAAATTTCAACATTCTACAGCTAATCGTTTTTGAGTTATGTGAGATACATGTGCACATGTTACAAGCAAGTAAAAAAATATTGTGCTGATGTATTTTAACATTCTTATCTTATTTTTTTAAGATTTCACAAATAAATACATAAAAAAAGGCCAAAATCCAACATTTTACGACTTAGTATCTATCATACCCCTTTAATCAACCTAAAATAAAAATTATTGAGATCACGATATCGTAAATAATTAATTAATTTAGTGAACAAATTAATTCTTTTTATCAAAATAACAAAGAAAAATAATGGAACATTAATTTTAAGTGTAATAGATAACAACTTCGATAAACTGCATATAAAAATATCAAGTGTTACAACAGTTATTGACCTACATAACATGTATTGATTGATCCGCAATACGTAAGACCAGAGACCGACAGTTATAAGAGATGCAGTTATATATAATAATGCAAATCATTATAGACTGTCACACGGATATCAAATAAACCGAGTAGTTAAATGGGCTAAAGGGGATCTAAAGCGATATAAGGAAACTGGACGTAGAATAGAGAGCGAAAATACATTAAGATGATGTCGATGCGAATAAAGTAAACCGTTAAAGACAGATACGCACATACCTGAATGTGTTGAGTTCAAAGCCCGCTAGTTCGTTTTTTATTATAAGCTAAAACATTTTCTACACATAGAATGCAAATGTATACATATTGTTTTCTATAACAATACCCGGAATAACTTACAAACAAGAGAATATATTAGGACAATTCGAAAATTCACATAACTAAACCGACTAGGTTTTTAAACGGATAAAAGAATGTTCACTTCTCTTTGAACTGTATTTTCATACTTTTTTTTTCCCTAATATACAAACTAAAATCCGGAAATAAAGCTAGCAACTGATACACTAATGAAGACACTGTGCGTATTATTTTTGCCGATCTCTGTGACGGGCTGACAACGTCTTATCTATCTAATCTTTCATCCAAAGATCATTAGTTCGAATCCCAGTCAGGCATACAATTTTTCCTAATTACAAAACAAAAAAAAAGTATTAAGCTACCAATACAACCATGACCGGGAAACTAATAACGCTAAGCTGCTCAAAGCTCTGTGTCAATAAATAATATGGTTTGGAACTGAATACGAAATATTTATTAGCGGCTTATTTGCCGAAGCGAAGGACGGCCTGCCCGAAGTCGCAGTCAATTGTAAATTCATAATTTTTTTATAAATTAAATACAGAAACCTTTTTTGTAAGTAGCAAAAAGTAATTTTTTTTTGTTAATAGTAAATAATTCAAATTTAAATCGTAAAACAGAAAACACAAAAAAGAAATATATCTCTATATGCAATTAAACTAAAATTTGATTAACATTCTAAAACGTAATTATACAACTTTCTTTTACCGTAAAATAACTAATAAAAGTTATTTTATAACTAGTATAATATTTAATAGATAATACTATACAAGTATATTACACAAATATAATATTTGATAGATAAGTAAAAGAACATCAAAGAATATGAATTTCAGGAAGGAAAATGACAAACAATTATGCAATAATAATTCAATTCAAATAAATTAATTCGTTCTTTGATCATGATTCATTAAAATAAGTACGAATTCAACTTCAACAAAAAAAAAATCAATTTTCAAAATTCACTTTTGATGATTTGTTTTAAAGAACAAGATATTAAAGTATATTATAAATAATTTAAAACTAGTTTTACATCGCTAACTTTTTACAACCCGTTAAAAAAGTCTACTTTCGTAAATGAGAGTTGCTAATCTTAACTTTAAAATGAATGTATAATCAAACTTTCTGAAATGTTAAAAGGGAATTGACGTAAAGCGTATAATTACTTCTATATGAACCGCCGTAACATCACACAAGCATATATTAGCCGAGTTATAAAAGATAAGATTACGTAATAACTCGCTTCATAACAACAAGAAAAAAATTAACTAACTTGACTTTATGCCCGCATTAAAAATCCCCAATTTGGAAAATTTGTCCTGTGTTATTTAATTGCTAACCTTTTTTTTACACAGCCCTTGGCCTATTATACGGCCTTCAGACTAACGAATTCCCAGGTATAAGAATGTTTTACAATTGATAACTATTTCAGTCAGGCTTCGCTTGATACGATAAACAAAAGAAAAAATGTGAGTAATATGTAAGTCATTACAATTAATGAAAGAACAACACAATAATTCAAGGAAAATTATGGTTAATAATACCTATTGTTGATTTACATAGTTATTACTTTTAAAAACAATTCCGATAACTTAAGAACCAAAAAAAAAAAAAATGCGTAACAGGACTGGATTAATGAGTAATTATTAGGCGGATGATATATATACATTTTATTTTTTATTAGAACCCGCGTTCCACAAGGTGCTCAGCAGAAAAAAGTTTAAAATTAATTAAAAAAATATATTTTTGTGTTTTACTTCATTTTTTTAAATCAAGATAAATTTAATAAAAAAATTATATGGAATTAAATAAAACAAAAACGATTTGGAAATTACATTAAGGCCACCCCCGATAATTTACCTTCATTATGAAGCGAGTTATTAAAAGTTTCACCAATTATCAGAAACTGTAGAAAATGACTAGCATAAAAATAACAATGAACGAAGCTGACGTAATTTTTAATAGTAAGAATCAAATAAAAGCGCGTGCTGTTAAGTAAAGATTAACTGATTAGAGATTGATCATTAATGTTATTATAGTGCGATAATCGGTTTATTTATTTTATTTTACAATCACATAATTATATATCAAATCTTTTTATATTTTTAATGTTTTTTTCTTTTTTAATACATCAAAATGGTTTCGTTTAGTTGTTGAAAAACTGTGATGATCAATTATAGAACAGGCACAATATGTTTCTTGAACATATTTTTGCTTGTTAATAGATTATGTAATAATAGAATTTAAGTAATGATTTGAATATAATTTAATATAACCCCAATAAATATGACCTAGTTAATGGCGCGGGTGGTATGGTAGCCAATTTGGGTATTTTAAAATAATAAATTTCATTAATGTATAACTATGACGCGATAAAGCTTGCTATTTATTTAGAAGGCAGCAAACACTGGTACTGTTTGCATTGTACTATGGAGTGATAACAGTCTTTTTACTATATTTTACAAAGCCTTAACGTTATTGCACACTACAAACTACAAAAATTATTACAATAAATCGAATTTTTATTTGTCATCTAACATTACTTTATATGCTATACTGACTATTTTTGCTGAATCTGTAATTAAAAGATTTGAATTTGCTACTATTTCATCATAACAAAATTACAACTATATGTATTAGAAAAAATTAAAACAATACAGTAACAAAGTATCTTCAATCAAAAATACAATAAATCAAATTACATGTACTGTATGTATGTATGTATTAATATGTAATGTTTCAGAAAATAACAACAAATATTTCTTAATAAATAAATTTACTACAAGTGACCGAAAACATTGAAAGAAATAACATATATAAATTTCTATTCTATTCGTATGTATCACAAGAATGAAACATTACTATAGAGTATGCATCAAGAAGAAAAACGTTTGTCTTTGAAGTTATATCTTTAATAGATAAAATAGATAAACCCCGTTATTTTTTTACTGAATTAAAACTTGTTCTGCGTTATTTTTATAAATTTCAATTTATATGAAAAAGCTACAATACTTAAGGAAAATTACTTACAAAAAGTATCCCGTTTTCAGAACGTTAAGTCCGTAATGGAACGTTAAGTCCCGTTAAGAAAGTTGAAAACTTTGACGTTCCGTAACTTCTTAAATAAATTATAGGAAAATAATTACAGTTAAGTATATATGTACAATTTTTTCTCTCCTAAAAGAATTTTTGAATATTTTTCGATAATCTGTTTCAATATTGAACCGTTAAAAGAGAAATTTATATTTCGGCTCTCGGTAAGAAAGGATATTTTAAAATAAATAATGATTTTTATCGACATTATATCGGTAGTCATAAAATACAATAAATTCAATTAAAGGGTTAAAAAAAATGGACAAGTACAATGTCCGCTCTGTATATCACGGTTACGTAAAGCAATACTATTTTTTTCCTAAAAGGCTATCAACTAAAATTATGTAAGTGGCCTAAATGTTTATAAAATATTGAGTTCAACCCAAAAACAATTCTTATATACATCGGCAGCCCGAAATAGCGATACTTGTCCTAAATAGCTACACCATATGAAATCTTCAATCCGAAAATTTTCAAAAAAGATCCGCAAATGTGAAATATATCTCAGAGAAAAATATATAAATACAAATCATTTTACATGAACCATTATTGAAGTATTGGAACGCCTAAACTGTACTATCATAGCCAACGGGAAACTGTTTTTGCGTAATTATTTTTACAGGTGTAATTCTTTTGTGTTAGAGGAAGGTATCGGCGCATCCACAGGTTTGTTAATTTGAAAGTTTTAAGTCGATAGTAGATTGTGTAAATACACTAATCGAAATGTCTGCCGATGCATTTGCATCTGTGGTATCCTGAAAGAGGCTAAACTGATGACCGTGTTGGGTTATCAAGTTAAGGGTTTAAAAGACGACCTCCGGTAAAACCCATAAGGGCTTTGATCGGAGGGGGGAGGTATGGAAACCGGGATGGTCACAAGGCGGCTCTTCCCCTACGGGAGTCAGGATGTCCAATCATTGGTACAGCAATTGCTGGGAAACTAAAATCGAATAAATTTTTATTCTGAATTAATCCTTTTAAATTGATTTTAGGTTTCATGTAACTTTTCGCGATTAACGATTTACTTAAGGATCTAAGAAAAAATAATTTAAACAAAAATTTTGTAAGTATTATTTTCCTATAATTTGTGTTTTCATTTTATTCCCTTGTACGAAGTAAAGGAAGTATTGTGATAACGAAAATCTCCGGTTTCCAGATTTCAACGGAAATATCCACTTTGACCATCTTTGAATCCATTTTGACTAGATTAGGCGTGACGTCTGTACGTACTTATGTATCTCACATAAATCAAAAACGATTAGCCGTAGGATGTTGAAGTTTTGGAATTCGGACTGTTATAACATCTAGTTGTGCACCTCCCCTCCTTTTGATTGCAATCGACTAAACCAAAAGTGTCCAAAAAAGCCCAAAATCTCAAAACATTGGTTTTTGGACTTTTTCTTAACCGCAGTAATAAGCCCTCATTGAGAGCTTTTCAACGATAGGCCATAACCAGTGGTATAATGTCTCCACATACGACATCAATTCGACCTTTGACCCCATCATCAGAAAACTGAAACATTCAAGAGAAACCACCCCTCCACAATTACTTCCTATTTTTAGTTAAATTTTCACACTGAAGGATTCACTGCAAAATATATAGTAAAACACGGGTTTGAGATGATCCTAAAAAATTACACAAAGAACCATTAAATATCGTCAAGGGGTCAAAGGGCAAAGTGATTCAGTATGTGAACGTATTTTTTCACGGGTTTATTCGAATACATTAAAAAACTGCTACTTTTAATGATGAATGTGTGTTCACGTTAAATTTACATGTTGAAACAGTTGATTTACTGAAAAATTCATAGTAAAACATGTTTTAACTGCAAACACCACGATTAATTTTAAATTTATTATGATGATGTAGGTTATCATTACTTTCAACGATATGGGTGTTATATCTTTGATCATTATTTACGGTTCAAACTTAAAATCATTGTTGGTTTTTATAATCTAACAGCTACTCAGTTAACGCTGTAAATTTATAACAAACAATGTTCTGCATCAATCGGTCATCATCACTTTCAGAGAAAGCGGAGTGTTGTGGATTTATTTTTTATAGTTGATAGGTAATTATTGGCAGCTGATGTTATTTTATTTACATTTTACATAAGAAACGGGATTTCTCAGACACATCTTTCGTTAAATAAAAAAAAGGGCGTATTCCCGGAACGATATGTCCTACTCCAATGCATTTAGGTCCAACCGTTCTCGAGATACTAGCGCGAGCGAAATTCGCATATGTCAATTCACCTCAAACCCACTTTTCACTACGAATTTTTCAATAAATCTACTCCATCTTGTAAATTTAAGAAAAACTACGATGAGGTTCTGCATCAATCGGTCATCATTACTTTCAGCGAAAACGGGTGCAAACATCTGATTCTTTATTGTATATGTTCCTTCAGATTTGAGAGACTAAAATAATTTCATATAATGCCGCAAAATACAGTAATTTTGTCGATCAAACAACTTCTTCATCACAATTCATAGTTTGTTATAAATGTATTTTATAGTATTAACATACTATAGATTGTCTATGACGTCAGGGGATTCCCTGTAGCAACAGTCAATCATTCACAATTAGTTGTTTTTTTTGTTTTTTTTTTACATATATTGGTTTAGATACATATTACAATAGCACGCATTGATCTTTAATCTCTGCTTAATGTAAATTAGTTTTTCTACGCATGCGCAGTAGCATATTAATCTATGTATATTTCGAACAAATAAAATATAACTATTCATATGATATTTTCACCGATTTTAAAGTAATTTCAATGCAAATATGGGTTTTTAACACTAAAAAACTATGTTAAAATAGTGGGAAACAATTTAAAGCACGGTATCATAATAAAGAAAAGAATCAAAAGAATTAATTGAATTTTACAATAATAAAGCTGACCCTCAGATTCGAGGATTGACGTTTTATGAGGTTAAAGACGAAAAAACTAAAATTATTACCGGCATGTATGTTTGCAAGAAACTATTACTTACCTGAATTTCGCATACATTAAAGAATGAGAAAAAAAGACAACTGGCTGGAACCAGTTGAATATGGGATGCGGCTGTTTGTCGCTTTATCCCTTCGGCTACACCAGCAATACGATATGTACAGTGAAAATTGTATTACATAAGTTGCATGTTATCTTTCACGTGTAATGAATGTTAAAAATATGATCATTACAATCGTTCACCTTATTTATATTAGATGTGTTTTCATGTCGGTTCTAAGTACTCGGATCAAGTAAGCGAAAAAAGTGCATGTTTAAACTTTGTAAAAAAGTCATTTGGGAAAAAATAAAACTTTTTCTTATTTCATTTCAACTAGATATTTTTTTTCAATCATTTATTTATTATCTAAATATGAAACATCAATAACCTTATATACGAATATAAAGATCTTTAGATCGATTAATTTCATTCAAATCTGTGTAAAGATCATTAAATATATAAATAAAATTTAGATTTATTCAAATACATTATTGGTTACAGTGGATCGACTTTTCAATGTTAATGATTCTTTAATGTATCATTCATTTCATCAGTTGTAATTCCAAATTAAATGTAATGCTTATATTAAACGCACTAAAAAGTAAAAAATAATTTTAGGACGGTATCTTAAAATGGATTTGACAAGCTTTGATGGTGTTAGTAAGAGATTATGTGAAAATCATAACTTCAAATTAAAAATTTGATGTTTTTGTCAATTTTTTCATATGCGTGAAGAATGGCTTACATTATAAAGTAAAAATCACTGCATCCCACTCTTTAGGCCAATCATGACGCATATGAAAAAACTGGCAAAAACATCAAATTTTTAATTTGAAGTTATGACTTTCACATAATCTTACATATCACCGTCAAACTTTGTTGTCAAATCCATTCTGAGATACCGTCCTTTTAGTACGTTTAATTTAAAAATGGTATTTTAAATATTTTTTTTTACATATTGTTTTTATCACTTGACACGTTTCGGAATCACTCCATTGTCAAAATTTATTGTACCGTACTTTTAAAATTCTGTTAATTTTTATGCAGCGTTTATCCCTCCCTATATTTGACGGCATGCCTAATCTGGTCTACTTGTTTATTCATTATTTAATACTTATCTATAAATTTTATTTATCTATTTCCTGTTTTCAATAAATCGAGATTCTTGAAAAGGTTTCGATAGGAACTGGTTACACAATAAATATTAATAGCTCTAAGATATAACAGATCACATTTTTGCCTCTTTTACCTAATACGCCACTTTATTTGCTTTACATTTACAAGAACGAATCTGACAAGTAATTTAAAGTAGTGCGCTCTTTTTGTCAAGAAACGATGGAATATAATAAAAATATTTCTATTCGGTAAAGGATTTAAAATTATTTAAAGAATGGTTTAAAAATTTAAAAAAACCGGTGATAGACCGGTTATAGATGTCATTTAAAATTTAAAAGGACGGTTCTTAATATATTCTACGGCTTAAAAATTAAAAGGGGAAATAGATTTTCCTCGTTCTTTATATTATCTGTGATTTATTACGATTAGAATAAACCATAAAATTTTTAATGGCCTAAAAAAATGAAAATGAACTTTAAATTTTTTTCACTTATGTATTTAATTCAATTACAATTTTTTTTCACGATAATTTATTTACAGAATGATTCCAAAATTGCACGGCAATCTCTCGGAAGATGATTCTATATCCAAAAATAAGAAAGTTCATATGAACATAAGTCAGAAAACTGTTCGTTAAAGAGTTTCGTTCGGCTCGCTTAAAACTTGGTCCTGATTTCTATTCCCTTGTTTTTGCGTAATTTTTTTTACAGGTGTAATTCAAAAAAATTTATGTTCTCTAAAATAAGGTAAAAAACCAACAAGTAAAAAACGTAACATGTGAAAAAATTTTTAATCCCTCATATATAAATTTTTCCTTTCGTGACGTCAGATTCATATAAACAAATTTTATTACCAAATATCCGGTTTGTTAATTGGCTTTTTACAACCTGGTAAATAGGGGGCACAATAAATTTTGTCAAGACTAATAATTACAATTGTGTATAACCATTGTTAATATACCAAAAGTAAAAGAATTTAAATTCCTTTTAAGTTACAGCAAAAATAAGTAAGCTTTACTATCATAATTCTACATAGGGTACTGAAAGGTAATTAGAAGAGTAGTGGGTATGTATGTGTGGTGTGCGTGCACGCGTGAAAAGAGAGGAAAGCCTTTAAGTGGCATTATTACAAAAGAGACAATCATTTAAAAAGTACATAACATGAACAAATCACTAAAAAGGCTGCTCAGAACAAAAACACGAATTTTGCGACACAAGGACGGAGAATGATACCTTAAATCGATTAAAAAATAACATAATCTATAAACAGAACTCCGAATAAATTTAGAACAACGATTTAAAACATAACTCACCAGTTTGATTATAGAAAATAGCTTTATACAAAATCGTTCTCTTGAGTATAAAAATAAAGAGATACAACTTGTGGTAGTTTTATTCAGCAATTAAAAACTTTTTTAATATACTTTTAACGGATGACTAACTTCATTCCCTTAATAAAAAAACAATTAACTTCTACGTTTTTGTTGTAATATTTGAGATTAAAATAACAACAGAAGATGATTCTTCCCAAAGAAAGTTAAATAATACATATTTAGCATAAATTCTCAACAGCCAACTGAAAATTAATTAAATTTAGAAATCCTACTGTTTTCTCGAGAAAAGAAATATTAATAATAATTAAAACTTAATTCATTTCGTTTATAAAGATATGTCTGACATTCAGTATTTAAAGAGAATACCCTTTCTTCCTTTAAGTAACGTTTAGGTTTCAGGAAATTTATTAGATTCCATCTTGTACAGACCATCTAAGTGTGGAAATCTTGCAACAGTCGGAAACTTTCCATCATGTGTCTTCTTCAATCGTTATGAATGTGGCACACGTACAACACCTGAAATTCAGGAGGTCGTAGTCAGTGTTGCTTTCACTGAAAGTAATACAATTCGTTTCACCGTCAGTAATTACGATTAACCGAGTTAAGGTAACTTATAGGAGTGAAATCATGCATTTCAGTAGGCTCGGGATTTAGTTAACGGCTGTATATTCCGCTCAGTGAAGACAAAGGGAAATCAATTCGTTCCTATTTCTTCCATTTATAAGTCTGTCATAAACTTATTAATCTTGGGTATGGAAAGGCCATTATTTGAAGTGATTTTATTCTCGTGTCAAGTCGCCAGCAATGATTACAATACATAAAATTCCCTAAAAAGAAAATTAGCAATTTGAACTATCATAAAAATGAATGCGCAAATCATGTATATTAAAATACTATAGAAATAATAAAAGTCATTCTACGAGAACAAAACAGAGCAGAGAGATAATTTCCCTAATATTAGGTGTCCTAATACGACAGCTGATTTACAACTTAATTACACGGTAATCCTTCGATTTTTTCTTTTTTTTTATTTATTATGAAAGACCAAACATTAGCCATAATTCAGAATAAAATTTCCTATAAAACGTCGTTTCATATGTTACTCTTATCTTCTATTCTTGATTTATTTTTGTTAAATCGTAGCGTGAGGGGAAAAACCTAGTTTCTACTACCCTTCACCGAAATGCAGAGAAATTACGAAGTTTTTTAAGAGTCTCATACGACGGTTTAAAAAATTTTTATTTACTATTTCTCTAACAAGAATTATACTTAAAGTAGATAATGAGCTAGGAAATCGCAAAGAATAACGTTTCGTCACGATGGATCTTTAAAAAACGTTTCCAAAAAATTATTTTTAAATTTTATTGAACTTAATTTTTTCCACTATTAAATCTTTTTCCGGTATGCATCTACAACCAGTAAATAACAATTGCGTGGGTGTGTATGTGTATATATATATATATTAGGGCGTTTCATTTTAATCGCCCCAGGCGATTTTTCGTAAGCAACGCACAAAAAAAAAATGACCAATACAAAGTTACTCAGATTGGAGGGGATATCTATTGGAGGGGTGACCTTTAATTTGACCTTAACCTTATTTAAAGGTTAATACGATTTTTTCAAATGGAATACCTATTTTTGACCCCACAAATAAAATAGAAAATTTTAAATTGGAATATGTAGTCACACATGACTTTGGAACATTTTTGAAGGTCATATGGCTAACCATAGGAGATAGTGTTACACGAGTTTCACGTTTTTGAAGGTCATACAATATTCCTGTAATATTTATGTATATTCCAGGCCATTTATCTCGCAAACTATGGGAAAGAGTATAAAATGATTACAATATCGCATAACACTATCTCTGATGGTTAGCCTTATGACCTTCAAAAAAGTTGCAAAATCATATGTGTGACCACATACCTAAAATAAAATGTTTTGTTCTTCTCATTGGTGGGGTCAAAAATAGGTCATTCCATTTCGAAAATATAGTGATAACCTTGAAATAATGTCATGGCCAAGTTCAAATTAGAGATCACCATGAGGTGTCCCCCTCCAATCTGAGTAACTTTGTTTGGGTATCTTTTTTTATTGTGCGTATTTTACGAGAAAATTGGGACGATTCAAATGAAACATCTTGTGTATAGAACACTTCTATACAGATGATTCACGAAGAATATAACTAACTTTCAGGACATGTTCTACAGATGAAATAAAAACATAGGTTCGGAAACGCTTCGTTAGCGTGTGACAGCTGAGGAAAGATTTCGTTCAGCTTTCTGGGCCTTCAGTAAGGTTCTTACTGTAGGTTCAGTAAGGTTCAAACTGTAGTTCTTGGGACAAAAATTACGGAATAAATTTAGTAGTTTTATATGAAATGACTTGAAAAATGAGTCCTAAAATTGTATTTATAGTAGTTTTTGAGAAATCTGGGGTAAAAGAAAAACTTGTACAGAATTTAAATCTGAGCAAAGTTAAATAAAGTCCACACAAAAAATAAATAAATACGTAAGAATTTCAAAGTTTATTAAAAACAAAACATATCAAAATGTGACAGATTTTAATTAGGTATTAAAATAAACAAAAGTTCAATTACAAAAGAAAAGTTAACTACTTAAAAAAAAAAAATGAAAATTAAAAAAAAAAATCAAAACATTTTATTTCATAAGCTGGAAATACTAACAGCTGATTCCAACAAAGTTTTTTCTAATGCATTTGAAGAGCAATAAACGAATATGTGAATAAATTAAATGTAAATCATAACAAAAACATTACTGAAGTATATTACAATCAAACCCTATTTCGAAGAGGAAGCGTCAAGATCATTCATACGAATAATTCTGTGCTCAAAAATACCGAACAAGCTGAAATTTTTCACAGTATATATTTTTTACCATCCGTAAAGTGTGATTGAATCTAGTACATGTGTAGTCGGTTGATGAATGTGACAATGAAAAACCTTATCATTTATCTTCATAAGTAATCCCTTATAACTATTTACATTTTTAAGCAAAACTCAACTAAGTGTGTCGTTTCATACCTGAAATAGATTCAATGTCAATCATGCAAGTAATATAACGACTGGAAAAACAATGTCCATTTAACTGATGGCATTTTAGGCTAGCAGGAAATACAAAATATTATTAACAAGCGTAGACTGACATTCAGACGAACAAGTGGAGACTACAATCGCAGTCATCAGACAATATAACGACGCACATAATCTTGGCATCGGTGTGGAGAAAAAAATAAACTTTGTTTTGACGAGAAAATGAGGGGCCTAATATTACATTCAACTAAATTCTAAAATGTTAGAAGCCTAACAGTTTGAAAAGTATAAAAGTTGGCCATCTCACCAATATATATTTTTTTTTTTTTTTTGTAATTAGTAATACATATTATACATTTTAAAAAATACAAGAAAATCAAGATGAGAATTTCAACATTTGTCGAACAATACCATTCCAATTCTTACGATATGAAATGTCCCGAATTTAACAGTATGAATTTTCCTGAATCTTATCAGATTATGAACATTAAAGGGTATACAAAAACAAGTGCATCCTAGTTTGTTTTTATACGTCGGTGAAATAAATTATAATGATGACCTATATCCATTTCCTTTTAAAATCAGTTTCTGGAATCTTTCTTTCTTTTTCCTGTTTAGCCTCCGGTAACTACCGTTTAGATAATACTTCAGAGGATGAATGAGGATGATATGTATGAGTGTAAATGAAGTGTAGTCAGCTGGTTTTACTAGGACTTGAACGCTGAAACTCTCGACTTCCAAATCACCTGATTTGGGAAGACGCGTTTACCACTAGACCAACCCGGTGGGTTAAGTTTCTGGAATCTAAGCACATTAAAAATAAACATCAGGATATCAAAGATCAATGTGTTGAATTAGCATTACATTTCTTCCTCTTCATTTTTTAATATATTACCTTGTCGGGTTATCCAACCAATTTCTAAAACCACTCCGTACTTTTTTCAGAATCCTAATTCCTATTCTCATTTTTATCACTTCCTCGCTATTTTTCCGAAATCCACATTTAGTCGTCTTTCTCTTGCCTTCGATTCTGGTTTTTTTCCTGATATCTACCGTGGCTATTTCGCAGACAATCATTCTTATTAAAAAACCATACCACTTAAGTTTTCTTTCTGACTGTTCAACGAAAAGGATGTATTCCAACTCATTTCAAAACAATTGCCTTTGGAATTCAGTTGCGTCTCGTTTTCCTCACAACTCTTCTTCAATACTTTATGTCTGAAGCTTGCACCCTATTCAAGTACTTCTGCACGAACCAGATCTCTGAACCGTAACCCAGTATCGGAAGATATTCTTAATTTAGCCTACTTTTTAACTTCTCTTTTCCCAATAATAATGTCGTACAACACTAAGAGATTTAAATAGCAGGATATATGGAACAAACACAAACAAATATAAAAATTACAAGAACAGAATTGCATGAATTAACTTTTTACAAGTTGTATAATAAAAAATACATATTAATAAATAAACTACCATGGAAGAATACAATAAATTATAATTATTTCTATTTTTTTTAAATTATTCATAATCATGTATTCTGAGTGGAATGAAAACAGAAAAGAAAGCATTCCATAGAAATCAGTTAAATGAATATTCATGTCGCTTTAAATGAGCATTCAGAATTATGAATAAATAATTTGAAAATGCAATTCAGATCTTTTGTACTGTAAAATATTGTACAGGGTAAAGTAAGTAAACAAATCAAATATTTATGTAGTTTAGGATTACGTAGTATTTTTGTCATAAGAAAAAATACACACTGTTTATTTACATTTTTAACTAATAAATTACCTTAGAATAGAAAAAATTATTTACGAGTAAGAAAAAGATTTACTTAATTTATATAAAATAAAAATCTGTCAACAAAGTTTTAATACTTTCCTGGAATTGGTTGTTTATTTTTATATAATTGAATAATAATTATACATGAAAAAGTTACCTAAGATTTTTTTTTTTAAATTATTAATAATTAATTATTAAGTTTTATGGTAAAACTATCATTATATAAACGAAATAAACGAAAAAAAATGTTTAATTGAAAATTCAGTACTTTTTATTTTTCGTGCTCCCCCACCACCAAAATACCTTCCAAGAATTTTTTGTTGATTTTTCTACGTTTACTGTGTTATAGTTGGAAGATACTAAAAAAAATTCCACTAAAAAATGTAAACCCGATAATACGTTACCTAAAATATTTCTTCGTAGGTGGGGTTAACTTATGATGAATTTTTATTATAATACTATTACTAAAAGTTTATTATTTAAACTATTAAACTTTAAATATAAAGTTATAAATTTTTTTTAAAAAAATCGATATTTTTAAACTTTGATAAACTCCCTCACCCTCGCCCCAAAGTATTATTTTTTACTTTTTGGTCGCTTGCAAGAGTACTATGCCTAGGAAGACATTAAAAAAATCGCTTAAAAATATATATAATAAATAAAAAGACACTTCTTTTGAATTTTTTGAGAAGGAGGATTTATTTTAACACTATTTTTTTTTTTTTAAATGGCGAGGTAAGTATGTACGAATTATATCAATGTACGAATGTACATGCTTAATAATAAGTGGGGTTATGTTTGCAACATTTTTAGAAAATTGACCGCGCCTGGAAATCTTGACCCCAAATTTTACCTACAAACTAGCTCATAACACAAGTCTGAACAAAATGTCATCAAAATCCGTAAGCTTCAAATACGCCAACGCATGTACGTACGAACATTACCCCTCTTTACTTTAATCATAAACGTCGAGAAATGCAAAAAAAACCTACACCCAGATTTTAGATTGATTATCATCCTTTCGTTCTTGCAGAAGGAACTTACCTTCTTCTAGAGCTAAGTTGACAGGAAAGTAATAACAGAAACATATGAATTCAGAAATATTAAAAAATAAATAAAAAAAATACGGGAATATTATATAAATGTCGTTAAAAATCGAAGCATGGATATTCAGAAAAAACTATCGATTTTGGGAACATTTCTAAGAGAAAGGCTATGAGAGTATAAAACAGCTATTCTATTAATCATATGCTAAATATTCATGAATCTCAAAGATCCAAGTATCATCAAATCTTTTGAAGTTTTATGTGTATCACTTCTAAAAACTTTTAAAACCAGGAAGAGTAACATAACTGCCGCACGTATACGCAAAACAGAAGAGCAGTTTATAGATTACAAATTATAATTGCTTGATTTATCAGTACATAATATATTTAACAAAAGAATGAAATATGTGATCTTCCTACAAAAATTCCAGGACCGAGTTTATGAATTATGTTAAGTGGAAAATTTGATATTTTTAAATTTATCCCCTTCAGCAAGATCTTTTATGATGTTGAACGAGATAACATCGTTACAGACACCATTCTTTATTTTTCTTAACGGAAAATTTTTTTTGGATAAAATATTTTTGAAGAATCGTTATTTTCTTCTTTTACGTCTTCCTCGGATCAAAGATTGGTTCTGTTCATAACATTTTTAATTTCTGGAAATGTGAATTCGTTTGAAGATGTTCATCTCCAAACGAATGGATATTCCAAAATTGTGATTAGCCTTCTTACCAAAAATTGTTAGCCAGATAATGCAAAGCATACAGGTACGATGTTTTAATCAAAAAGAAAATCAAGTTCACATTTTTTAAAGAAATTTCGTCTTTCCGGCTAAGCCATTTGCAAAGCTTTGCTAGGAAATCAAATTCTGCCATTTTTAATGTTCAAGCGACGGTCACTTAGAACGATTTAATCGATTTTATAAATATTTTCACACGGCGATGAGATCGAACATTCAACGCGCGTTAAGTCGTTTTCGACCTTAAGTCCTTACAAAATATTTTTTACCTTTCAAAAAACTGATCGCGGTGCACAATCATCCTCATAAAGTAATCTTAACAAATGTAAACATTCCATTTGAGATTTCGTAAGTTTATCGAGAAACTTAGAGTTCGATTTTTATATTAAATATGATTTGGATCGTAGTGTTAGAAATAAACTGATCGAAAATCATTGCTGCGAGTAAACTATTTAAAGTGTAGTTACAGGCGAATCTACTGAGATATACAGAGAATATCCCACCATCTTTTGATAACTACCACTTTCCGTAAATTAATAACCAGGATGCGCTGGGCAACACTCACATATTTATAATCATCAACGCGGAATATTTTTTAAAAAAAACAAAAATGAAATTAATATAAAATCACAGCAAATCATTTTCTGAAATAATAAGAAATTGAAAAAGTAAAAAGGTTCCGGATAAAATATTAAAACAAACAAAAAAATTCATTAATCTGATTATTAGCAAATTCTAACAGTTGCATCATATGATTTAGTACAACGTCTATTTTATTTTAAATTATTTTGTTTAATCTCTTCAAACACGACAGTTTCAATTTGGAAATGTAATTTACAATAACCGATGAAATCAATACCACACCACTTGTAAAGGATTAGCTTAGAGAGATAACAACAACAAAGGAGCGTTCCAATAAACGGTACAGATTAATACAAAATTTTATTTATTTAAGACCAAAATAAATATTTTATATTAAAGCTGTTTTTAATTTCAATTTTTCAATTTAATTTTTCATTTAACGTAATTTAATTAATTTTTAATTATTTTTAACTTCCAAGGATTTTTATGTTTTGAAGTCACCGATACAAAGTTTTATACAGTTTTAGTCAGTGTAGTAATATTTACTTAAGCTGAATTTATTTTCATTATAAATTCGAACAGATCTAACAATCAATATTTCTATATATAAACATTACCTAATTATTAATGAAATATTGATTATTCTGTTAAATTTAGAAAAACAATAAAATGAAGACATTAATATTTATCGTAATGTATAACAATAAAATAATTTTTATTTGGATATTTAATTAAATCGTAAATTTCAAATAATCTTAGTCCACAAATGGAACGTGAACGTACGTTACAGGTTACATCGTAGAGTACACATCTCTGTGTATGTAAGTATATATATTATATATATATATATATATATATATATATATATATATATATCAATTGACGAGTATACTGTCAAGATAATGTAATCAATAATGTTGTAACTGGTAGATTAACAACAAATGAATAAATGCTGACAGAAGCGAACTTCAGTACTATTCATTAAATTCATTCAAATAATTATATAACTGCATATCCGGTCTCAACTGAATGAACTGACGCCCTTCCTTCTATTTCTGAAGTATTCAGCTCCGAATTGGGCTTTGCAAAATCATTTAACTTTTCTATATCGTTCTATACAACTTTTACCAGTAACCACTTTAAACTGGTCAGTATCTTTATTCATAAATGCCTACGCATTGTATCCCGTTTATCAGAATGTTTTTAAATTATTTTAATAATATTTTATTGAAGTAGAATTTTATACTCTCATATACGTGCATATATATCAAATACTCAAGTTATAATAACAGAAAAATATCATCAAAAAATCCATAAATTATTAAATCAACTAATAATTAATAATACATACAATTAAAACCGTTTGGGAAACTTTATTTCGCTTTAGACAAAATAAATTTGATAAGTTGAACAACTAAATGCTGGTAGGCATAATACGACATACAAATCACAGTGCCGAAAACTGGTATGTCAAGTCTACTGAAATTCATTTTTAACCATTTTAAGTTTAAAATGGTTAAAAATACCTATATTTTAATTAATAAATGTCCCCATTGTATCCCCTTTAGTCTACTGAAATGCCGATACACACGCCTATTATTGATCCCTCTTGTGCTCACAAAAGAGGGATTGTTTACGTAGTTAGCATCATTAATTTCAGAAAGAAAAATTTCTTCAAAATGTGATCTCTTTTATCTCCAGATTTTACATGTATTGTAGGCAAAAAAAAGTAATATAAAAATGGTACATTACTGTACTTTTTCCGTCATAAACAAGCCGTACTCATACACAAAACAACTCAGAAATAAAAACTATAAATACAACACTAAAAGTTAAGCCAAAAAAAATCATTTCTAACAAAAACGTCAATGATATAAAAAATAATCAACATTAGATTACTTATTTATTACAATTCCAAAAATGCAAAGTTTCATGATGTTAGATATCCATACAAAAAATACGAAGATATTCAATGGGTATTTTTTTCAGTGTAAGGTATAAAGTAATCAAATTCTAATAAATGAAATAATATTAAAAAGTATTTATTCTCGTTCAATTGCATCGCATTTAATCTACTTATTATCAACTTAATGAAAAAAATAAATATAAATAAATAAAAATTTGCTTATAACAAGTTCGCAACATTGTGAAATAATTCATAATGATTCTTGATATACTCGTATATTTTATTGAATAACATGATACTTTTGATACATTAAATTGTTATTAATATATTAAATGTTAATTGGATTAATTAGTTGTGCAGGTTTTCTGAAATAAAAATTTTAACACCCAACAACCTAATAACTATCTACTTAATGAACGTTATAGTGAAGAATTTTTTTTTTAATTTACGTAGTAAATAATGGATGAAATTACCCATAACTAGCTACCCAAAATTAATCTCTATTGTTTCTGTTCATCATAAATTAAATAAGTATACGACACAATAGATCTAACATAAAAGTTAACTGCATAGTTTCTAAAATTTAAAGAAACAGGTAAATCTTCGGGAAAGCCAAGAACTATCGATGATATCGGAAAAGAAGAAGAAATCATTCGACAATCTTACATAAAAAATCCTACGACACCAATTAACCGCCGTAGTTTAAATGCAGTTTACTTTCTTTCTTTTTCCTGTTTAGCCTCTGGAAATTACCGTTAGGTATTGCTTCAGAGGACAATATTTTTTAGTGTAAATGAAGTGTAGTCTTGTGTAGTTTCAGTTCGACTATTCCTGGTGGTTAATTGAAACCCAACCACCAATGAACACCGGTATCTAGTATTCAAATCCGTATAAAAGTAATTGTCTTTACTAGGACTTGAACGCTGGAACTCTCGACTTCCAAATCAGCTGATTTGGGAAGAAAATGCAGTTTACTGGAACCTATTTAATACGACGTTTACGGGAATATTACGATTACACTCCCACAAACTTCAACTGAAATGCAAAATCAAACCGGATGAATCCCAAACATGTCGAGTCGTCAAATTTTACATTAGGCAAGACAAGAAGTTAATGAAAATTCTTAAACGTATTTTTATAAAGATGAGGTAACCATTCCGATGGTTTCGGGTGAATCGTTATTAATGCGAATTTGGGGATCAAAATAACAAATGTAAATTCATCCAAATTCACTGATATCGCAAGAACGTAGGGATGAAACTTAATTTTCAGAAATTTAGTAGTTGCTTCCACCGTTTGCTTCCTGCAAATTTATGAAAAACAGTTAAGTTAAACAGGATATAGGACAAACACATGTTAGCTAAAAAAAAATGTGTTCAAGGAAAGGATAATAGGAAGCCTACTAAAATTGTTGTTATTTAGATGATAATTATAATTATATTATCTGATCATTATGATTTCTATGTTGAGTAATGTTTATCTTTCTTACCTTCATTCTTTTATTATATGTTGACGCGTTTCGTTTATTATGAAAAAATAAATTTCTGTTTATTTTTTATTTGATGTCATGCCTTATCTGGCCTTCTTGTTAATTTGTTATTGACGGTTACTGTTATCTTTTAATTTTGTTTATCTATTTCCTGTTTTCACTAAATTGAGGATCTTGAAAAGGACATCCGCTTGATTGTTGATCTGTTCATTTATAATTGTTTTATTGTTACTTTTTAATTTTCTTTTTAACTGAATTACTTACAAAGTCATTGACGTACCTAATATATTCTAAGCAACTGTACATTTTCACGATATCTGGTTCTTCCATATTCTGTAGGAATATTAATAGTATTCCTGATAGAGTATTTAGAGTATTAAGAGTAAGCTGACAGTGGACAACTCACTATCAGTGATACTATGCGAATTATTTCTACAGAATATGAAAGAAGAAACATAAAAGATATCATGAAAAAATACAGTTGCTTAGAATATATTAGGTACGTGGATGACAGTCCGTTAGTAATTAAAAAATAAATAAATAATAATGAGGAACAGATTCTGGAAGAAATGAACAATTTCACCCTAACATTAAATATACGATGAAAAAAGAGAGACCAAACTATTAATTTTTTAGACCAACCAATAAAAAGAAATAATAATAATTTAGATTTTGAAATATACGTAAAAGAAACTTACACAAATAACATCACAGCTTACGATTCGAATCACCCAATGAGGGTGAAAAATTATCGGTTTTTAGTTACATGATAGATAAACTACATATATTACCATTAAAGAAACCAGCATACAAAAAAGAATTACACATTATTGTTCACACAGCAGAAAATAAAGAGTATAAAAAAGAAAACATCAGAAAAATTAATAAAAATAGAAATAAAAGAAATGCAATTAAAACAACAAACTATAAAGAAACCTTTAAATGGAGTAAAATAACATTTACGGGAAAACAAACTTACCCAATTAAACAATTAATTAGTAAATATAATATAAAATTGACTATAAATACAAATAATACACTAAAAATAAGTTTTAATAACAATATAGAAGAAAAAGATATTTACAACAGTAATGGTATATACAAAATAAAATGTAACTACAATGCAGCATACCTTGGACAAACGGGTAGAAAATTAAAATTAATATATAAGGAACACACGAGATCTTTTAAAAATCAAAAACATAATTCTAATTATGCTACGCATTTTACTCCAATGAAAATGGAAGAATCAATAAAATTAATTCACAATTGTATTAAAGGAAGATTTTAGAAATCTTCAAATTAAAAAGTAACCATAAAACAATCATAAATGAACACATTAATAATCAAGCGGATGTCCTTTTCAAGAACCTAAACTTTAGGAAATACATAAACAATATAAGAATAAACGTTAGTAACAAATAAACAAGAACTACGCATAACTTCAAATAAAGGGAGGAGCGTTTAATAAACATTATAGAAAGGTTAACAGAAATTTAAAAGTACCATTATAATAACATTTAACAATGGAGTTATGCCGAAACGCGTCAACATGTAATAAACGAATGAAGCTAAGAAAAATAAACAGTACTCAACATAGAAAGCCTAATATCTAGACATCCGGAAGTTCAATCTTATTATACATATGCATGCTATTAAATATTTTTCCACGGACCAGAGAAATCATGTAATTTTTTATATTCCATGAGCGAGGAGTTCATGATTTAGATCACTTGCATGAATGAATAATCTTGCCAGGATCCCGGAGGAAATGTTCAACAAATTTGGATACAAATCGAATATCGTTTTGATGACGGGTAATACAAATAATTTCTATATAAAAAATTATAACCATGAGTAACAAAACTAATACATTTTCTGAATATTCTATAATAAAAAATAATAATTACTTTTTGGTTTCCATGAAAAAAGTTATCTTAATAACAAAAAACTGTGAACTTCAGTAAAAGGAAAATAATTTATCATCTGCTTCGATTAACCCGAGTTAAAATCAAGACTTCTGGTAAATTATTAATATTACATAGAATGAATACACACGCTTGGCTGAAAATATTTAATTGAAGAAATTCCGTCTAAAATACTTCTTAGAATTTTATTTTAATATCTCTATTGTGATCCCTCGTTTACCAAAGTTCTAGAAATACCAAAATGAAATATGAATCTGATTGAACTTTAACTACTCTAAATAAAATGAAGAAACAGGTTATTTAGTTCGGTACTATTGAACAACAGAATCCAACAGTACAAGATACGATATACTAATTAGTCTCTCAACACCGGATAGCTTACATCAACAGGATTTTCAACTTTTAGTCTTTTGTCCTTTATCGTTGTTTCTAGAGTTACATATAATTCGGTTTGCTCTCGCTCTCTTATAATGAATGCATACGGAGAATACGTCATACATGATCGTTAAAATCATATTTTACATCATGAAAGGCGACTTTAAATTATAAACACCATGGTGACATTCCAATTAAATTAAAATAATTTTCATTACTCTAATATCGTTAATAAATAAGTCACTATCAAAATAGTAAAGAGATAATTAAATTTAAAATATACAACTTAGCGCTTGCAACATAAAAAAAAATTATCAGATAAACGAGAAAAAGCATTATGATTTAATGAAAAAGGATTAATAGTAATGGATTAGTTCTAACTGGAGCGAAAAACGCACATAATAATAATATAAACAACGATAACAATACATTAAGCAATGAAATACGTATTGTTACAAACGAACGGACAAAAAGTCTTCGTAATTCAAATCCCATTTGTAAATTAATTTCTACAATTTCCTAAAATAAATATGTGAATGTTTGTATAAAGTCTCACAAACACGACTAATTCAAAATCGTTAAGTTCAATCAATTATAATATTAACCAATATTATGCACAAAAAAAATATATGTATAAATAGACAGAGATAGATATAGAGATAGAGAGAGATATGTAAACATGGATTTTTTCCTTGCAGCTATTTAAAATTCAGTATCAAATACAGATTCATGCAATATCCGGATGTGAAAAAAAAATCGTAGTAATCTGTTATATTATCTCTTGGATTAGTATACAGCGTTTAATTACTAAGAGCAAAAAGGGTAGTTTTAATTGCGCGCATGACCGTAGATTGATTCCCTATCTTTCCGCTTGACAGCGCCACAAGCAAAGATGGCGACTCTCAAATCTTCCGTGTTTTCAAGTTTGCTAAATGCATACGTATCTACAGTTCAACGTGCATTCCGTATGTAGAAAGTTCAATTCCAATCTTCTGAGTGACAATAATATTCGGTTTGGAACAACGTCTGTATAAAGAGAAGACTAAGGAGACGACTGAAGAATGTCACAAAGTCCTCCTGCATAGTCCTAAAAATTCTGTTATGAAAGCCGGTCGCGAACTAGCAATACCGGTAATGACAAGGTAACATGTTTTAAGAAAACATACACCGTCCACAGTTGATACTGACTTTGAAGTCCTGTCGACTTTTTAAACATTGACGACTTTCTAAATTCTTAATTTATTGTATTTCGTGATAAACCAATATTTCATTTTAGTGGAAATGTTTTATACACATAATGTCCGTATCTGGGAATCAGAAAATTCACATAAACTCTTACGGTGCGAAAGAGACTCCCAGTATTAAATATTTTCTGTGCAATATCCAGCAGCAGAGGAGTTGCTGATTTTGATAAGCTGCGTTCATGGCTCTTTCCTCTACTGGAACCAGAAAATTTTGTTTGGCAACAAGATGGTGCTCTTTGCTGGCATAATTCTGTGCGGGATCGGTCGAATGACGTTTTTCCCCGACCGTTGGATCGATCGGCATGGATCCGATGAGAGAGCTTGTTTGCGGTAGCCTCCAGGATCATCCTATTTGATTTTTTTCTTTGGGGTTTATAAAGGATCTTGTGTATTTGCCTCCGCTAACAACTGATCTACCACAACTAACTGATCTAGGAACAGGATTGAAACGGGTATCGCTTCCATTACTCCAGACATGTTGGTTAAGATATGGGACGAACTCTCCTCTCAGTTGGATGTGTGTCGCGAGACGAAAGGTCACAAAGAACACTTGCAGGGCAAAGCTTTAAGATTTACTTTCATTTTATCTTTGATTCATTACCGTAAGTCAAAGTTAGGATATATTAAATAGCTTTAAAACCCCGTTATTTTTTTTTTTTTTATACCTTCTGTATATACTTCTGTTACTCTTTGTATATAGAGCAATCAATTTTTTAAATAAAAAAAGATAAAATTGTCTAATAAAAAAAGTCAACGGATCCATTTTTAACTTCTTAAGGTGCGTCTACACTTATGTCTGTAACATAACTGTCACACAATAATTTATAATTTTCCTGTAGCAAAGCCGTAGTTCGACTTAATGATACCGCGCACAAATATTATTTACACCAAAACCAACATTAGTGATACAGGTTGATGAGCATAGTATAAGTTTGCAATAGGATAATCATAAACAAGAAGTTGCGATACGGAACAGATAGAATTGTGAACGTACCTTCATATCTTTAATGAAGAGCAAAAGTGATGAAACTCCTTCGTACGTAGATTAACATAACAGCAGAAATTGTATATCTTCAGATTCACAAATTGTAATCAGAACATTACAAATTCAAATGATCCAAAAAGTATGTGTATATGATCAGCGTTTATGGAATCCCAATATTTCAAACTTGGCATATAACATTAATTCTTTGGCTCCAAAAAGGTAAAAATTAAAAAAGACACATCTTCATCATCAATGTTTTCCAGGAATACACTTTTTAAATTTCGATCCCACCTCTTGGTGTCCTAATTTACCTTCAAGTAACCACACATATTCATCGTTCATCATAATCCTCTGCAAAAATCCTGCACAAAGGCAATTTTTAATCTTGTAGGTCGATGGACGTGAAGAATAGAATATCTACCTCATATCACTATTCATCACAGTATCACCGATTACACGACTATGATAGTCACTAATTAAATTTTAACAGCAGCTTTTAGCATATGTATCTCATTGAGTTACAGGAGAAGAGATATCTTCAAAGAGACGATATGTAGCTTTCATCTTTCTGAAATATTCTCTTCACGATTATTCTTTGCTTTATAATATGATCTCATGATACAACAAAAGCTAAATTTTATATAGTTTTCCGTAGGAAATTGATAACAAAATTATAATCAATGGTATGTACGTAAGGAGAAAAATAGAAATAAACTACAGAGATGACAGAACATGAGTGTAATAATATTACTGCAGTATAATAATAGAAAAGTATATATATGTGAAAAAGGAAGAAAAAAAACAATAGAGAAGGAAGCAATAAAAAGTTGTCAGCAGCGATCCTGGGGACATAAAATAGTACTATAGTTGTATAGCATCAGCATGTGGCATAGCAATTCCTTTAACACAAACACACACGTGTGTGTGTTTTTACAATACAATTTCAGTAGTATAAAACCGGCATGTGGCATTCAGTATTCTCCGGCTCTCACGACCCACAGAGAGCGGCGATGGCAGTGGTAATATGTATAGTAGTAAGCAGTGACGCGACATAATAATTAACTCTTTCACATATGCAGCTCACAGGGAGCATAAAACATTATATAACTTACATGTTTGGTGTACTAATGTAAGTGTACTTTGTAACGCTGAAAAGTAGCAATGGATGACGTACAATAAACTCGTAATTCATATCATTCATTAAATTCCCATTGAGCGCAGCTGTTCCCAGTAGGGAGTAAACTAAACCTCGGGTATACTTAATAACATCTGTTGTAGAATCATTGTTTACAACCAAAGTTATTAAAAAAAAAAAATAGACAACCCACACAAAATAAAAATTAATACTCGTTGATAATATTTTACTGTAATAAATTCCATTTAAAACCTAATGTATTTTTATTGTACCTCAAATAATCTTCTTTTTTTTTGGTAAAAAAAAAGTAACCTTAAAATCGACCAACGCAATAACATTACTCAAATATCAGCAACGATGGGAACAATACAACTTTTTCCAAACCAAAGGAATTAATATTGAAAAATACAACTAACGTGATTTTTTTTGTAAACACTATAACGAAAAGTAAAATTTAGTTCAGGATCAAGTCTCTTCCGTTTTAGCGTTAAAAGTAGGCGTAAAATAATAATGATGTAAATATACTTCGTTAGACGCAATTTTTGTTGTTGTTTTAAAATGTTGATCGTTATTTCATTGGTAATTTTTTTCGGGGGCGAAGGACGTTTTCACGTTATCATTGCCCGAAAAACAAAAATTTTAAATATAAAAAAAACAAAGTAAAAACTTAAACTAAAATACTGAAAACAAAAAACATACAATTACTATCACAGCTAACTAAAAAATTACTTGCAACTACTATAACAGACAAAATTTTTCAGATAACTAATATTACAAAGAAATAAAAAATAAATTTAATGAAGTACGAGAGCAGTGTAAATGTCTCCTTCTCGGATTATAGAAAAAATAAAGATTTAATGTGAAATTCATAACAATTATAAGAAAAATACATTAAGTGCAATCAGCAAATCAATCGCTAATATAAAATTTAATAAAAAGTGTTATTATAAAATAATGCCTAAATACATCAAAATTAAAAATAAAACTAAATCCGCTATTATTACTAAAAGAAATGTGAAATGGAATGGTTAAAAATGAAAATTAAAAGATTATATAACAAAAAAGAAAACTTAAATACACAACTATCCATTGTTAACGCGGATTTGATCTTTGAGTTGGGTTATGTGATTTTTTTTGTGAATTAAATATCATATTCTACTGTAATATTAATAAATTAATGAATACTAAATATTCTATTATAAGAAATTTAATAGATTGATTTGCGGAAATATAAAATAATCAATGCAATTCACGATAATGCAGTTAATCAGTAACAAAATTTTGAATCAGACGTAATCACACCACTAATATTGAATATAATTTTAAGGAAACCAACATTGTTAAACATGCATATAAGTATAATCTACCAATTTTAAATAAAAATAAAATTATTAAAAACAACATCGTAGACATAGAAAAAATATACTGTATTCAAAATTGATAATCAAAATAAATTAATAAACCAGTTCATTAATGTCAATGACAATACTAAATATAACTATAATTTTAATCACTAATATATAGTTTTTATTTGTATGTATCATAGTATCATATATATATATATGAATAATATAATTTTTGTAATATAATAATTAATAAAATAACTATATATAACATATATATATATATATATATATATATGAATATAAAAAAAATTAAAGAAAATAATTCGTTTATTGTCAAGTCCTATAAAACTAATACCACTGTAATAGTAATAATTAACAAAACTAATACATTTATACAAGACAATAAATTCAAGGAAATTAAGGATCCTACTAAAAAAATTAAAAAAGATATCACTACCAACATTAAAAAATGTAAACATATTTTCAGGGATGAATACGTTAAATGAGAATTTAAATTAACTTATACAAAAAGCTCCTATATTAAAAGCAATACCTAAAATATATAAACCTGCTATGCCTATGAGACCTTTAATTGTATTAATTCACCTACATACACATTAAGCAAATTTATATCTAATACTTTAAAGACATACATAAACACTGACAATAAATATAATCTAAAAAAACTGATACGAATTGTTAGACATAATTAATAATATAAGTATAAATAACACAACCAAACAAGACATGTATACTAATATTAACGCTAACGAAACAATTAATATAAATTATAATACTTTCATTAAATTAATTACATTATACACGAATTAATAAATCTATTAAAATTATTAATTCTCATTTAACGTATTCATCCCTGAAAATATGTTTACATTTTTTAATGTTGGTAGTGATATCTTTTTTTAATTTTTTTAGTAGGATCCTTAATTTCCTTGAATTTATTGTCTTGTATAAATGTATTAGTTTTGTTAATTATTACTATTACAGTGGTATTAGTTTTATAGGACTTGACAATAAACGAATTATTTTCTTTAATTTGTTTTTTATATTGTTATATATAGATATATTTATTAACAAAACTAATACATTTATACAAGACAATAAATTCAAGGAAATTAATTACATTATACACGAATTAATAAATCTATTAAAATTATGTATTACGTACAATTATTTAGAATTTAATAACAAGTATTACCAGCAAAAGAAAGGTCTAATATGGAATCACACTTTCAGGTATTTTAATTAACATTTTCATGAATGAATTAGAGAACAATAATTTACATCATATATTTCATTAATATAAAATTTTAATATATAAAAGATATGTGGATGACATATTGATCATACATGATCAACAATTTATAATGATGAAGATAAAATAATCGAAGAAATTAACTCCTTAAATAATGACATTAAATTCACTTTAGGTCGACAAAATAATAAAGGTATAAATTTTTTAGATATACAAATTAATAAAAATTATAATAATAAACTTGATATCTATATATATAGGAAACCCACTAAACAGGACACCATAATCCATTATAATTCGTTTCATCCTTGGATCAAAAAATGTCGATTACAAAATATTTAAAACTTAACAACATAAAATTAAACATAGAGTTAAATAATACCAAATATACAACTGTAACTAATGGATGCAATGAAAACCTAACAAATAAATTATATACTAAAATAAAAAAATAAAATTTACATAAAAGATAAATATAAAACTAACAAATAATAATAACAGATACAAATATGCTAAAACTGAATACAATATAAATTACAAAAAATTCAATAAAATATTTAAATTTGCTGAACTAAAAACCGCATACGCAACGAATAACAAAATAATTGACTATTTAAATAAGAGAAAACTAGAATAATAAAACATAACAATAAATTTAATTTAGATAAACAGGGAGGAGTATATAGTTTAAAATGCGCAAATTATATGAACACAAATTGTATAAATAAGGAAAATAAAGAAAGATCCAATTTTGCTAGACATATAGTACAAAATAATAATACTTATAACTCAGATAATTTTATTAATATTCCAATAATTTTCATAAAACAAACATTATAGAAAAATATTATATATAATACTTAAATAATAAAAGTTTGATAAATGAACAAACGAAATTTGAAAAAAATTTGTATTATTCAAACAAATAAAAAACAATAACTTTGATTCGTAGATTGGTAATACTGCTTCATGCTAATAAAAATAACAATTGGACCTACATACTGACATGTCGGATAGCGTTAACTTTATTTTACCTTTTGACGATCAATTGTTATATTTATATTTTTTATAAAATTGAATTTAATATAATTAATGACATGTGAAGTAAATAATGTATAATACATCATTGTTCCTGAGGATGGATTAATAATCTGAAAGCGCTCGAACATTACTATTAAAAATTGTTCGTAAGTGGAAACTATTATATAAATAATATAATACAATGAATGCTATGTATACGAATACGTGGAACAAATAAAAATACCCGTCTAAAACTTCTTTCTCATCGTCCAGGATTTGACTAATACTCCTCGGCAATTTAAATTTACGACGTAAAACCGTATAACATACGCAATCCACTAGGATATGGCGCGCAATCAAGCGGCAGTTGCATTGTACGCATATTGGTGAGTTTACTGCTGACATCAGATACCCGTGAGTAGCTCTCGTATGTCCTACCCGCAATCGGCAGAGGACCACTTCATCTCAGCGAATTTACCTGTGGAAGGTGTGTTAGATATATTGAAGTTTGTTATCTACTGTAACAATCCGGTCATCTTGCCGCTTTGCACGAACAGTGAGTTTTACACAGTTAATAAAGTCGGATGTAGTAACACGAGTAGTGAAAAATGGTTGACTACATGCGTTTTTAGAAGCTGAATCTGCACGTTTATGATCCGTAATTCCCACGTGGCTCGGGATCCACCAGACACTCACTTGTGTGTTGCGATGGTTCAACTGAGCGATTGCGTGTAGATTTCGAAGACGACTGGATGTCTGGAACAAAAGTTTTCTAAGGCTTGGAGAGTACTACAAGAGTCGCTACAAATAAGGATATGACGGTACTTAAGATTAATGATAATCAGAGCCTTATTTATTGTGTATAGTTCAGCAGTAAAGATACTTGTTATAACAGGTAGACAAAACAAATAGGTTACGTTATTAACAACAAATACACATCCAACGGTATCATTCTGTTTCGATACAATTGTGTATACTACTGTACCAGGGTGGAGAGGATATGGTGAAACATCTGCTGAAAAGACAGAATTTGTTTAATTAATTCAGGTTTGTGTCCGGAGTGTAAGTCCAAACATTATTTGCGCCATGTCTTAAATTTCTGCTTCAGGTACGAAGCAGCTAGACAGTTTGGAGATCAATTGCCGTTTTGATCTGCAAGTTAACTGGAAAATCGAAAGGGAATGGAACATAATTCCTGGCTTTTTTTTAGATTTTTAGCCCTGCAGAGGATGGCTGAGAGGATCAGATGCTGTTATAGATGTGTAGATAGAATAGCAATCCGGGTGGCTAGGAGCCCGACTGGATGCTTATTTCACCAAGATACGCATTTTGGCATAGAGCCCCGGTTAGCTTAGATATTCGCTGTTAGGATGAGATGGATGATGGATGGAGAATTCTGTGATGGGGCTGCGGTGTGGCTGGGTGTAGGCACTGACCTCGCACCCGAAACCGGACCACAGCAGAGAGAAATAGAAACAGGATATGTTTTCAAATTTTAAGAATCTTTTTCTTGATTTTAAGTGAATCAAAAACACTTGAGTAAATTGAATTGTAGGATCGCGTTGCAGCGATCAACACTTGTTTTGCTCGTATAAGAAGAGTATTTTTAAAGTTTACAGTCTCAATCAAGTAACGATCTGAGTGCTTAGTCTAATTATGTTAGTTATAGGAAGAGTTTTCATGTGAAACCTTCGGTGTTAGAGAAAGAAGCGGAGATAGCGCTTCCGAGAATCGGTTAATTTGATAGTTGAAGATGGTGTAAATACACTGATGAAAATGTCTGCCGAGGTATTTCAACCAGTGGCATCCTGAAAGAGGTCAACTAATGACTGTGTTATGTTATAAAATTTAGAGGGTCTAAAAGACAACCTCCGGTAATGCACATCAGGGCTAAGAACGAAGAAGGTGGTGTGGCGACCGGGATCGTCACAAGGCGGGTATCTTTCTCTACGGGGATCAGGATGTAATCGAACTGACAATTGCTTGAAGCGATTGCAATTGCACGCATTGAAGCGATTGTTATTAATTTGTCATAAAAAAGGTTAAAATATTGAAAAATCTATACAAAAACTGATCTTACGTTATATTACACCAAGCCGGAAATATTACAGCGAGTAATTTGTAAAATAATCTTTACTTTTGGTAACCCCAAAGGGTTAAAAAAATCCTGTTAATAAAGTAGAAATTTGACGTAGTTTGAAAAAAATATATACATATAAAAATAAACGAAAAATATTTTAATAATTAATAAATTTACACATATTTCATTATATGTTTATAAAGTAGAAAACTTAATAAGAAATTTAATTAATTTTGCATTAAAGACTTTATACACATAAATATAAAATAATCTGTAAAACTTTCATCGACCAAATCCACCGATTCAAAAACGCACACGGAGTGGTTAGCACGTTCTGCTAACCTTTAGAAGGGTTCATGAGATTTAGTTTCCGAAACCTAATCTCTCAAGGGATTAAAAAAAAAACTTGAAACTCCACAAAATAGAGAAGAATGAGATTCTTCCCGTGATTTCCTCTTTCCATTCAACACCGATACCTAATTCCCGAAGGATTACAGTCCGCTTGATCAACTAATACAAAGTTATAAAGTGTAAGAAACAATATAACCCCGCTAAATAATGAGAAGTATAATTCTGATGTAATCTTCCGTTATTAAATATTTCTAAACCAAATAACAAAACTAAACAGCACAGTGATTGTCGGATTCAGAAATCAACAGAATTAAAATTTAAAAATTACGCACAACCTCAACTACTATCTTTCCTAATGTACGACGATCCAATGGAAATAATAGTCATCCATAAAATAGTATTAATAAAAAATATATATACAATAACCAAAGCACATAAAATACGTTTCAATTCGACTAATTACCATTTTAAAGTTCTCGCCCTCATAATATCTCTGTATAGTTTTGTGTGGTTTTGTATGACAAATCAGTGAAACGTATACGAGTTCATAGCGGCTTAAAAATGCTGATAAACGAATATACGAAAGCCCACAGATTTCAGAAAAAAAATCCGGTAAACAGCTGCATAATTTTCCGAAAGTTACAGAATCTATGGTGTCCGTATGTGTTCCCCTGACAGTTTGCAACCAAAATTAAAAAACATTCATGACCCATATTTAGAAGTCATCGTAAAAAACTTCATAAAAATCGGTTAATATATTCCGAAGACAAAAAGCAACAAAACGATAACCAACAAGAAAAACCGCTTGTTATCTCCCATCTCTGAATGAAATCGTCCAAATACGTAACCAAAGTGAAATACTAATGTAATAATTTAATTAGTTCAATATTGTGGCTTTGTATCCATAAATAAGAAAAAAGAAAAAAGGATATTTTATGAGGGTCCACCTTTTATGAGGGTTTGAATAAAACTAAACAATATCTAAAAGTATCTTAACTACATAAGGGCGATTAAATTATGAAAAAAATTTACCAGTCTCAGATACTTTTATCAAAAGTATCTCCCCCTGCCGCCTTGACTGATAGTGACCAAAATAAATGACATCAAAGTCACATGTACAGAAGACACCGTTCTAAAATTTATCCAAACCGGTCCATTCAACCTGGAGATATCAAGCAACAAACTGGACAATATACAAACATTCTCCCGGGATTTTTTTCAATGATAAAATTACAATTTTTGGCTGGAAGAGGTCACAAAAGTGCAAGATCTACAAAAACTCTCGCGTGTAACATTTAACCCAAATAATATACTTTCCATATTATATAGTATACTGTATATTTTTACAAAATAAAATATATAATCGGGAAGGTAAAATTCAAAATAATTAGAAAATACGTCAAATCTCAAGAAATACATGGGGTTAGAATTTTATGATTTCTAACGTATTAAAATGTTGACTACGGAAATGTTAGAGATCCATAATTTTGGTTTAGATCGCTATTTTAATCTCATTAATTATTCAATAATTGTGAGTAAATCAAATAAATAAGCACACGATATAATAATTAAAAAGCTTATTTGTTGGTTACCGTTGCCGATTTCTATTGAATCACTGTTAAATATCGATAATTTTGCTAAAGCCAAGTCAAAATAATTGCTCTGTATTATTATTATTACTATTACTGTCTCCCCTTGCAATGTTTATCCTGTACTCTAAACTTCCTTCCAGTACCAAAATAGTTTAGCCTAGATGCCTTAAGGTTCAGAACATCAACGAATATACCACAAATTGCTATCTACTTCAATGCGTTTTCAAACTTTATCATCATTTTGAACGTCATCAAACCGCGTAATATTCAAAATCTCCAATAATATAATATACATACCACAAAATGTTACACTATATAAAAGTAGAAACTTTAAAAAGTTTCAATTCGGTACTTTTATAGTCATGGAAGAATTTTGCTGTGTTATTTGCTACTGATAACATACTTTCTTTACTACATACATCCTTTATAATTTTATGTTTTAACAAATTCTCTATAAATATTATTAAATTTACAATGCAATAGTATAAAATAAATGCTTAGCACCAACTGAAACATCATCATAAATACGATTAAACTTATATAATTTCTTTTTAAATAAATAAAATACTAAATTAAGTACATATTACGTTAAATAATGAAGTAATGTTTCCTAACAGATGACTTAAGTTGTTACGAATAAGAAAATTAATTACTTGTTACAAGAGAACAATTTACTAACGTTGGCACTCGTATGAATGTTTTTATAATTACGAAAATCATACAGCAAGCTGTCGAATTTAATCGAAAATATTTCACGCAAAAAAGAAAAGAGATACGTTCAACAAAAAAAATGGCTCGATTAGTAATTCGATAAAGTATTAATGATAGAAAATTATTAATAGTAAAAATTACGAAAGATAAGTTTACGCACAAACTGGGGATCGATTGCTGGACCGGCGACTGGCTTCTTGCTACTAACGATATCCTGTCGCGGTACACTATCTGTGTCCTCTCTACTGTACTATTAGTAGTGCCAGCACTACTCCATATACCCCAAGGAAAACTACTGCGCATCTTTATGTTCTCATCTTCTAAACTTTGACAGTAATATAAATTTAATTTTATTCATTAATTGATTTCTACCACAAAACTGTTCTTACTTTCATTCCGGCAGGAATTTACTTTTAATATTATAATCAAATTATAAATCAAAAGTTTTAAACAAATCCTTTTTAAATTTCTTAAACTATAATGGATATTGACAAACTTCTTTTAGTACGGAATATTAATTATGTATAACGATATATACGTATTCGAGTGTGCGAAAAGGAACCGATCCAAATAGAATCATTCATTTATTTATATAAAACAATGTCGGACTGTTTCAAGATAAAAAGGTTAAATTGTTTTTTTATATCTAAAATGAAATTATAAGAAGACGCTACAATAAAAAAATAAAATATTCTTTAGGAAAAACCTACCGCCAAGTAAAATTACGTAACCAGTTACGTAATTTACAGACCAGTTACGTTTTTTTAAAGACAGAATAATAGAATATAACTATTCGGTTACTATAAGTTTTATATGTCGACAAATGAAAACCAACCAGAAAAGTGGTGAGAATAAAATACTATACCAGATCTACGTCAGAAAGGTGATAATTATTCCACGTCAGCGACAGAATGAGAATAAATCTTCTACAGTATCGTTCGTTGCAGGTATGTAATTCGGACTAATCCAATGTATAATTTTCTTAAATAATTCATGGAACAGATTAGTAGATATTAACGGTTACATAACCTATCAATTGATTCACCGGCACTATTCATTATTGCCGTTCAAGTAAACGTATTCAATATCACTACAAAGATCCGATTTGAAAGGATAAATAATTTTTTTAAAACTATTTTAAAAAAATTACTAAAAAAGTAACATATAGTTTTTTTAACCAATACGGGTTATAGCATTTTGGAAAGTGTTGATTATAGGAGTTAATTATATTAATTTAGTATTAAACTTTTGTTATATTTTGTTTTGCGTTAATCAAGACAAAAATACTATTTGTGAAAACAATATTGGAAAAAACGTTTTACTAACCCAAAAAATAACATTTTTGGAAAAATTAATTTTTTCATCACACAATACTAAAAAAAAGAACTTTCTGATATTATTCTAGTCTGAGAGAGGATTTACCGCATCTGTTGAAAAAACATTAGTAGTCCCTTTGGAGGTGAATTATATCTCAAAGTTTGGTGTATCCAGACAACCATTGTTACGTAAACAGTGCCTCATAACAATGGAACCAACAGATAAATATATTTACTTACAGTAAAATAGTATAAAAAAACATAATCCTGATAATTCGTTCTTTTATAACATTATACTATGCAACCACTGAACCGATATTTATTATTTAAACCTGAAATAATCCTTAAAAAATATAGGTTAGCATCGGATTAATTTTTTTTAATTTAATTAAATTTTTTATTTAAACAAATTCTAAAAAATAAATTATAAACCAAAAACGATACGCCCACCTTACTACAACACGTTAGTTATTGAGAAGGTCAGATCAGCTTTCTTCCGACTTAAGAACTTTCTCGTGTCACCAGACCTTTCACCGGGCCTAGCATACAATAATGCTCAGATGCTACGTGACCTCGGTCCTGGTTTACGGGGTGGAATCTGGACACTCACTGAAGCATCTTTTAAAAAGCTTTAAGTCTTCAAGATGTGATCTTATAAGCGTCTTCCACACGTGCGTTGGACGGATAGAGTAACAAATGAAACGATTCTAAGCCGGATGAAAAAGTAAACAGAGATAGTGCGAACAGTCAAAATCCGGATATTAATCCTGTTTTTGCCGTATTACGAGATATCCAGATAAATACTCCACGTTACATCTAGTTATCAAGGAATAGATGATGCCAAGACATCGTGGTCCAGACAGGCAGAGGACATCACGGTTAAAAAGTTTGAGACAATGTTTTGGAAAATCGAGTACATGTCTTTTCAGGACAGCGGTGAATAAAATTACGATCGCCAACGTTCGCAAGTGGATAAAACACTAAAAGAAGAAGAAGCTATAATAGTTAATACAATATAATTTAAATATGTCCAGAATTTACGAGTAAAATCCCAAAATCATTGAAAAATTCATCTTTTCTATCGATGAATTTCTATGAAATAAATAATAGTAATGTATTATGTTTTACAGCTGGATGACTGTGCTTTATCCATACATAAATGCATTTTTTTTCTCCTCAATTACGACGATAAAACAACAAAGTTGATTCCAAAATAAGGAGATCAGAAATACGTCTATCTAGACAAATGGGATTAATAGTACATATATAAAAAAAAAACAATTTGGTTCAATCACAGAACTAAACGTGCATCAGATTTTATTTATTTCTATACCAACTAAATGTTTTCTTAAATATATAATTTCTGTCAAATTGTAACATAATTACATACTACTCATTTGGATGAGATAACAATAAACTACACGGAACCCTTAGATAGAAGAAACTAGATGAAAAAAACCTATTCATGCATAATCTATTTGAGCACGTGACATCATATCTTTACTGATAGACGGTTTGTATGAAGTTCATTCAATAATACGGAATAAAATGAAATATTTTATATAGTCTTTCTTATTCACCGTGTAAGAAGAAACGACGACGTTTGATTGCTCCTAAGAATACTTTCATAACAAATTTTCGCTCTGCCTTTTCACGTGTTGTTTCATTATGTTCAGGAAAGAATAAATAACTATTATTTAACTGATATGTTATTAGCGATGAGAATATATAGCTGTTGATGTAAAATTAGATCTATCTGTTACGAAATAGAAAGTTGCGTAATGCTGAAATTAGTACATAATTTTCGAATAATAACTGTGATGATTAAATGTACAACTAAATCGACCTACGTGTTTCAAATGAATGCTATTCAATAGAACACGTTTGACTGACTCACTTGTGCTACCCGTAGAGGTATACAATAACAGTAGTTTTATAAGAAACTACATATTTCATCAGGCATTTGGGTATAACAGACGTTAGTCTTCAAGTTTTAAACTCCATGTACTCGTCAATAAAAAAAATATATATATATATAAATGTAATTTCCGGGATGTAAGTATTGAATAAAAAAGAAAATAAAACACGATACGATAAAAATTAAAAAGTTACATAATGTCAATAGACTTTGTTCATACAACGTAATGAAACAAAAAGGATGACTAATTAAATTATACGTACAAGACAAAAGCATGCTAATACGAATCCACCTTCCGCTAAACACCAATCGTTATCCCCTACAATATTATACAGACGTACATACATAAATGTCATACCGAGAAAAAGTTATAGGAAGGAATGAGTCACCAATAAAAAGCCGCACCTCTCGTGTTGACGCCTTCACGTTTCAAGCAAGGTCACGAACGGCTAGCTGTTAACTGCCTAAGTTAAAATACATATAAACATACACACGCATCACAAACAAGACCAGTCATCAGACGGCCAGATTATTTATCTCCTAAAAGGTTATATACAAGATACGAGTTCTCCTACGTAAAACTTTACTTGTAATCCACGGAGCGAAATCATTATATTTATATATCAATACTGTTGTCAAAAATATATCTTAATACGTCTCAAATAAATGACTATGACAGGAGAAAGGTGCATAAAATAGTTTAATGAAAATAAATAATATGATTAGATACAAATCCTGTGCTCAATAATAAATGTAATATAACAAAAACGAGCTCTGCTAACGTTATTGAAAAAAAATTTTTAAATGGCTTTTTATAGTTCACTTAAGTTCCGTCGCGAACAAAAATGTTATGTGCGCATGCACCGGCTGGGAAAAAAATATATTCTTCCTCAAGGTTACTAAAGAAACCTTCAGCGCAATTGGGCAGAGATATACAGGCAGAATATATTTTTTTTTTAAATGTTACGTAAAAGCTAGAGAGTCATTTCGATTATTTAACAAACCTCAATAAATAACAGAGGTAAAAAAAAAATAATAAATATATTTTTTTAAAAGTTTAACTAAGTAAATAAATGAAAAAGTAATGAAGGAATAATAATATTAACTGATAAATAAACATAGGCTACAAAAAGAGTATTTTTAATAATGACTTTAGAGAACATTAAAAAATACGTTTATCATTTTGGACAATAGCAATAATACCTGAACGGTAATTCCCGGAGGCTAAACAGGAAGAAGAACGGCAATAACAGTCGAAAGGGTAAATTTAGCTCATAAACATCTGTATAAAATAAAAACATATTTAAGCTAAAAAATCTGAGTTACGGGGTTTAAGAAACTTCGAAACTCAGACTGTCTTTGCTCCAAGTTTTGAGGCCTTGAATTCTTTTTGGGCTTCTTATTCTATAAGCACTTGATAGAAATATCGCTTTAATAGGATTTTGTAAGTAGCGCTTATCTGTCAATTAATATTTATTATATTTTTCTCTATTTATATATATATATTTCGTTATATACTGATTGTTTAACAATGGAATATGACATCTAATTATAGAATAAAACCAATTTTTTTTAACCGTTTTCAGAGCATTTTCTTAATTTCGTTTTTAACCTGAGATATACAGTGCCATAAATAAACAGACTTTCTAATAATCTATCTACTTAAAATTTAAAAGAGTCGAACCAATACTTTAAAATGAAAATATCTCTCTAATTATTTCGTCGCCTAACGTTTTTCTAAGGATAAAGAAAACCTAAAACTTTATTTTCCAAAAAAATTAACTGGTCAGATTAGCAGAATTCTTTACTTCACATCAGTAAACCTTAGTTCGACCAGATGTTTTGATTAATTAAAGAAAAGATGGACGACTAAATTTGTTGAACTGATAAAAATAACAGGGGTAAGATTGATAGGCGTAACTATCTACCACGCCAACGTATAATTGCGACTTGTAGGAGAGAGATGACGGACGGAGAGAGATCGATTAAAAAATTTCAATCGCAGAAAACTAGGGGTTTATACGTTTGTACATTAAATAAACGTTACATCGTAAAAATTAAATAGGCCATAAAAAGATGCAATTAATGAAATTGACTAATCTCTCCGCATAATAAATTAAAATTTAATTTCAGCAATAATATGATTACTTTTTAACGATTAATACATTAGGACAATAAATTCATCTTAAATGGTCATTTTTATTACCGTTTACCATTATTACCAAAGTAATAAAGTTATATTTTATATGATCAATCATTAATATTTATCAGTGAGGAAAGCTCCTTATATATATACATATTAATATTAAAAATATATAAAATCACATTTAACAGGGTTAACAGAATGACATGTTGTCAATCACATTTAACAAGGTTAACAGAATGACATGTTGTCAATACATTACTGGAATAGTACTTGTTTCGCTTAAATTGCGTGACAGATTTACACTACTGTTATCGGGAAAACAGGTAACCCTTATAATGAAAATCTGAAATTAGACTACTGTGTCTACACTAGTAAAATAATCATGAACATGATTAGAAATAAATTTGTATGAACCTCACTCAGATCTATATTCTGACATCCACCATTAAAAAAATAGAAGTACTGTCACGCTAATCGGATAACTAGATACCTGAGGTTAATAGCCAACTAAAGTTCTACCGCGGACAAAAAAGTTATGTACGCATACCCGGTTGGAAAAGAAAATGCTTACTTCCTCAGGGTTACTAAAGAAACCTTCAGAGCAACTGGGCAAAGGCAATTTATGACAAGAATTACGAACTGGTGTTCATAAAAAAAAATTACTTGTGAAATTATTTTTTAATTACTTTCTTAAATAAAATATTCAATATTAATTCCCCTTATTTCAAAATGACTAGTCGAAATCTGATATTTTTAAATCGCACAGTTCTAGAGTAGTAAACATATGGGAAAAACATATCGCTTTTACTATTTTTATAAAATATTAAACTTTTAAAAAAATCTGAGTAAGGAAAAATATATTTTTTTAAATTTATTTTACCAGTATTTTTTATTTAATTATATTTATTAATCTTCTATTTGTTGCACGTATGTTTTGTATAACTATAGAAAGTTTTATTTACAAAATAAATCTTATTATTCCTTATAATGATAGAAATAATACTTCAATGTTATATTGTTACAAACGACTACGGTAGTAGATAACACTTAAGTAGTAGATAAAGTAAGAGGGCTATAACAATAACCTTACGTGTAAGTGTTAAGTCATAAACCCAATTTCGTCAATTATAAAATAAAATGAATATACTCGTAAAAGTCCTTCCGTATTGCCAAATAATAATGATAATAAGCAATGTTCTCAATATCATTACTATATTCAACAGATAAGACATAAATAAGTAATCTTATCGATTTTCATGACATTTAATAAAATAAATTAAATTCTGTAACATATATGATACATAATTATTGATAAAAACGAATTATTAAAGTATGATTAATATATATATATATATATATATATATATATATATACACTTTTTTTTTTGGCAGCTAAATATTAAATCTTATGACGCTAAAAACAGTATAATATAGAGTGAATATTCAAATATGACAAATTTATCGAAAAATGTGTACGTATTAAAAATGATCCCACAATGCAATACGTGTTAAAAATGTACTCCATGTAAATTGTTTTAACAGAATTCGTCATAAGAGGGATTTTTCTTCTTTAATTTAGTTTTTTATAATCGATTATTTCTTTATAAATATTATTTGTTGGTGCTTTATGTATTTGATATGAGTTACTGTTCAAATTTATAAATATTGTAGAAACGGACACTGTACAGAGTGTGCATAAAGTCTTTCCATGATACAAAAATGTATTACAAAAAACTATAACAGATACAGCTGTGAGGTTTGTGGCAAAAGAAAGAAAAAAAACTTTTTTTGTTTTTTTTTGTATTGGTTTGTTGCACACAGATGCCGAGTAGAAGGCACTGTGATCGTTTTTTGTTTATAATATGGCGTCAATCCAGGAGAAAGCGCAATGTGTATTGTGGAATTACGAATCGAAATCACAGATTGCTGTGCAGCAAAATTTTAGAAGGGAATACGGACGACCAGCACCTGATAGCAAGAGTACCGATGCGTGGAATGTAGTCTACCTTTCGTGAACAGGGCGGCCATTCGTTAGTGAAGAGAAGGTTGAGGTTGTGCAGCAAGCATTTCTACATAGCCCTTCCAAATCTACCCGTCGTGAATCTCATCAACTAGGGATTCACCGGTCAGCAGTACATAAAATTTTACACAAGAAACTAAAGCTGCACGCGTATATCGTTCAGATATTGCAACATCTACACCGAGTTGACGGCCTTCATCGCGATGCCTTTGCGACCGAGATTATGCAACGGATTGATAACGATTATGGGTACCTGCAGCGTGTGTGTTTTCAAACGAGGCTGCTTTCCACATCTCACGGAAAGTAAACAGCATAATGTGAAAATATGAGGCTCAGAAAATCCGAACTTTACCAGGAAAAAAATGAGAGATTCCCCTGAAGTGAATGTGTGGTGCGGTTTGATGCACGACAAAATCATCGGTCCCTTCTTTTTCATTGAGCAATCAATAACAGCTAACATTTCGCTGGATAAGCTGCAACACTTCACTATACTAAATGACTAAATGACTTCCAACCTAGGGTGATATTCCAGCAGGATGGCGCACCACCACATTGGGGATTACTATTTCGAGATTTTCTGAATGAAACAATTAAAGACAGATGAATTGGGCGCGACGGTCCAACTCCCTGGCCACCATGATCACCGGACATAACTCCCTTAGACTACTATTTCCTATGGGGTTATGTGAAGATTAACTGAAGCTGTTGCTAGTGTTACGGAAGAAATGTTGACCAACATGTCGTGAAAGTAATTTATCGGTTGTGCATTCTACGAACGACAAAAGGCGCACATGTTGAAGTTTATTGACATGATAAAATAACTTTATAATTTTTTATTTCTTTTGTCACAAACCGCACAGTTGTAAGAGTTTTTTTGTAATCATGGAAAGACTTTATGGACAATCTGTACTATGTATGACTACTGCGAAACATTTCGAAACAAATTCTAAAGATACCGCGCAGACTATAAGCAGTGGCATCTAAAATGCAGTGGCATTTTGGATTCTAAAATCTAAAATCCACACACTGATTCTATTCACCGCACGGTTTGGTTCTGCGATTAACATAATTATTCCTAGGAAAAGCAAATTTGATTGACCCTTCCTTACCTAAGGTGCAAGGTAGAGCTAATTAAGACTGTGTAAAAGAATAAATTATTGTAGCCCTTTTCCACAGCGAAAAGATGCATTATATACAATGCTTCATATCGAGAGGGGATATAAAAATTTTATTGCTCAACAGGAAGAAAGAAATAGTGAAACCGGTTATACAAACGCGCATATGAACGATAACTTTGAAAGGATTGATAGAAGAAAAAAAAATCAAATTAATGATAATTAAAGTTTGCTTTCAACCTGGATTAAGTGCAAGAAATTACTAAATATTTTTTGGTCACTAAAAATAGTTAGGAAAGTTAATTTATTAGATTTCCAAGAACAGTATCGTCTATATCTTTACGAATATTTTTCGAAGGTAAATCACAAACGTGACGTCTTGCTTCAAGGGTCTGCATACGAAATAAATTTGCCAACAAATAAGCGATCTTGTATAAATTTTTTTTTTTAAGTGTAAATACTTGAAGACTTTCTTTCTATTCGATCTATCACCTGAGTACATTTTTCATTATCACGATTCAATATGACTCATCCTGGATTTCATCGGTGAGAAATAAATTACTTTAAAAGACTTTTTTTTACTTTCAACGATTACATTCGTACAAATTACGCAATGTTTCAACAATTTAAATATTCTGATTAAATACGTAAGGAAAATGTAATAATAAATGTTATTTTTAGTGAACTAAAACAATTTATTATTGCATGATGTGAAAATATTTTTTATGTAAAATGAAGTGAACTGTGTTATTTAACATTATAAATATTGGGTTTAATTCCCTTACTACCCTGATTGATTAAACGTTATCCTTTATTGATTTTATACCGTTCATTTAACACCAAATCAAATACACAACACAGAGATACAAAACTGAAATGATTTCAGATTCGTTACAAAACAAAAGATGAAACTAATTTTATGAAATCGAAACATAAAATTTTTCAAGTTAAAAAGAAAGCGATGAAGGAAAGTATAACAAGGGTGTGGTGTTTGTCAGATAGTTGTTTTGTATCGGGTGTTAAAGAAAAGTCTTCAGGTGATATGTAGGAGACTTGAATCCCTATTATGGAAAGTTCTTTCGTTTCCTAACGAAGTCCATTGTAATGTGAACCGACCGAGCTGTTCATCCTACATCATTATGAGAACACGTGCACCTTTGACTCATTGTAATACTGATCAACTGTTTCCTTTTATTTCATGGATTTTTTTTATTTTTATTTTACACAATATACTGTAATTTAATGCCACAGAATACAAAGAATTTAACAAATAAAATAAAACTGTTCCTTCATGAATTTAAATGGGCATATTAAATAAATTATCCTAAGTTTTCCAAAACGACAAATAGATTTATTTTTCTTAATATAGTTAATTTATTTTTAAATTATCATTAAAATTAATGTAAACAAAATAATGTATTAAATTTGTTTAATTAACAGATTTGCAATTTTCAATAAGGAAACCGACATTGATCGTATTTTCGGAGGTGTTATACATCATCGTGTGCACCATTTCATATTGTGTTTATAATTTTCATCTCTTCTAGTTAAATATTGTAACCTTCAAAAAGATCAGTAGGTTATCAAATAGATCAGTAGATCAGTAGTCCTTTGACCAAATACAAATTTAACAATAAGAAAATATTACACACCGATTTTAAAATTACAAAATAATCCTTTAAAATATGTCGAATCAGCGAGAACATTTTTTTTGTCATATTATTTTACTTTGTTTTTATTTATATATTCTGTTTGCGAGGTTAAAATTATATAGACTTTCTTAAGAAAAACTACTCTGTAAATTAAAAACTTAATATTCTTTCAAGACAACAGATTGGCTGGAACTCAGTACTTTTTTATTGTTTGGCATCACGGACCTCCTACTGCCCATAATAATTTTATGGAATTACTTGAAATAATCTAATCAGAGGTAATATGTATTTATTAAAAATAGGCCAAGTAAAATTGAAATTGCTTTGCATCACTAATTTTATCGTTTAAAAAACAATCAATGAAACTATGATTTATTTAATACAGAGACGCATAAAAGAAATAAAAAATCATCAGCATCATACAAAAATTCCTCTAAAATCAAAAAAATTATTTTAAAGAACAAAATACAAACTTATCCCCCGAATTCAAAAACGAAAAGAAATAGATTTAAGCCTAATAAAATTAAGTTACACTACTAACATAATTTTAAATATGAATTTAAAAAAAAGTACAGCGTGAATTCCAGAAGTTTGTGAAAAGAAAAAGCCGAAATTTATTATTTTCTTTGAGAACATGAAAGTAATGGTCGACCAAATTAATATCATAATTTGGGTAAATTGATCGACGTTGTAATCGTTACCAATTTACCCAACAATTAGTATACAGAATGATTAAAAAAGAACTTCACAACTCTAAAAGCATATAAATATTTATTTAGATAACACACAGATTCGGTTGAGATCATTTTATAGTAAAACACATCAAGTTTTGACTGGCGTAGTGCATCAATGCCGAATTCGGCCACCAGCGCTGTTACCAGTGTTGTTAAAAATGGATACATTTATTGGTGCGGAACGTGCTCTCTCTCTGTGTTTTGAATTCACGATTTGCAGTCAGCAACTGCAGTTCAATGTAATTTTCGTAGGGAGTACAGTAGGGAGCCTCCAAGTAGGCCTACAATTTACTCTTGGCACAAAACCTTCACGGAGACAGGTAGTTCAGTGAAACACACAAAATCACCAGAACGTCCAGGCTGCTGTGCAACAACTCAGAGAAAGCTTTGGACGTAGTCCCAAGAAATCAACTCGACGTGCGTTATGTGAGACTGGCATTCCAAGAAATGGTTGCTCTTGAAGCCGTACAAATTAACCGTGGTTCAAGACATTACAGATGACGAAAAAGTTGCTTGGCTGTAGTATTGTGGTAATGGTGGATAGAATAGCAGACAACGATACAGACAATGTAATTTTTAGTGATTAGTCAACGATTCACATCAGTGGCAAGGTGAACACCCATAACCTCCGAATATTGAGATAGCGAAAACCTTCATGAGACTTTGCAGCACTTTTATGATAGCCCAAATGTTAATGTTTTTTGTGCCCTAAGCAAACAAAGTTCTTCTTCCAGAAGGAAACCGTAAAAGGTATCGTTTATCGCGACTTTCAAAATTTTGTAATTTCGCAGTTAGACGATGGTGACCAAGATTGACGTCATTATTATCAGCAAGACGGGGGCTTCTAGGCATTAGTGAGGTGATGACCTCGCTACTCATTTTCTTGATACTCGATTCCTAGGTCGATGGATCTGTCTAATTCTACGGCCACCTCGCTCTCCAGATTTGACCCCACTAGATTTTTTTCTCGCGGGGTTTCATTAAAGATCGAGTTTATGTACCGCCTTTGCCTGCTGATCTTGTTAAGACTTCGAATTAACGGCGCAGCTGCAAGGTCGATTTCTGGAATGAAATCGACCTCAAGTGGAATGTATGTCGCATTACAAATGGGAGCCATATCGAAACAAAGAGAATGTAAGGTGACAAACTTGATATGTTCTTCTATGAAATGAGGTCTCAACCGAACTGTTAAGTTATTTAATAGATTTTTATAAAGTCCTTTCTGAAACACCAGAGTATTAACAGTACAGTACGGTAACTGCAGCAAGTTTCCTTTCAACCATGTCGAAATAACCACGTTTATCTTTACCACTTACACATTTTCTTAATCGGATCCTTCAAATTGGGTTAAGATAATGGAAAAATGGATAGCTAGCGTGAGACATACCGTTAATCTGATTGTTATTAAGCAGTAAGTTCTTTGTTAATGAGTTATTAAGTACTAAAAAAAAATTCTTTAGTTTATCTTCAGTTCATATGATTTTTATGAAATTGTAAAAAAAAAAATCAAATTATACTTTATAACAGACAGTAATCGCGATTTTTTTTTCAATATTATAAAGCAATTTATTTGTATTATTGCGGGTCGGGTATAAGTGCAGTTGATCTTTACGAATATTCATGTAAAACAATAGAAATGAAAATAATTTATATTTTTTGTCATAAACAAAGTACTAACCTTTTATTTATACCATTTTTCTTGTCTTAAATAGACCTTTAACATGATTTATCACACAAAAGGTGTTACCATTTAGAATATTTAAGTTGCAACTCCTGGGCCACCTCCAAAGAAGGGGTTGTTGAAATTCTATTCCTCGTCGAAAGGTAAAGTGGTTGACCCATACCTTATCTTGAAATTTACATTGTTCTACCTGGATTTTAAAGTTGTTGAGGTGTTTCCATACTTTTAATTCGCTGTGTAAATACATTATTTACTTTATATATTACTGTTTTATTTTTTATCAATAATAAATAAATAGTATTACAACATCAAATCCAAGGAACAATACGATTTTCTAAGCTTATAATATTAAGATTATAACGATTGTAGTAGAATGTAATGTATGGTAGTAGATGGTAGTAAAATAAAGCGTAATTTTACGGATCATTTAACAAATCATACAAAATCAAAAAACGAAAGAATCACGGTAAAAAAGAAAAAAATTAGATTAATTTTAAAAGAAGAAAAATATAAGGAAATAAATAACTCTATATGAAATATATATTAAAAAAAAAAAAAAAAAAAAAACAAGAATCGAGTTTGTTATCATCGAACAGAAATTAATTTTTGAAATATAAAAAAATATAAAGCAATATATTTAACTTTGACATTAAATTAAGAGGAAATAGAACATTAAATCTTTTTTGAAAGATTTATTTTACTTCAGTTTACTTAAAAGAGAGTTTTATTTTGACAAAGGAAACAAGATTTCTAATAAACGAGAAATTGTTTCTTTAGTTCTTTAGAAAGAAAAGAAACACAAGCAACGTAAAAATACTGTCTTCTTAAGTATATAAAAAATAAAAATAAAACAATTAAACCATTATCAGCCACAAAAATTGCACACATACTCGTATACTGTGCATAAAAAAATATAGAATCGTAACTATAAAAAAAAATTGGAAATATGAGTCCAAAAAGTAAAAGCAACAATTTCGCAATCTTTATCCGACTTGTAAAGTCCATGCCAAAATGAAAACTAACTATCAACACGTTATTGATATTTTTGAGCTAATTTCAAAGTCGAATTCTAAAATTGAAGAAAAATATTTTACTTCGTAGTTTTGGCTCTTTATTTCTTTAATTTTTTTTTTATGTTACAACTTTTAATCTTATTTACTTACTTACTTACTTAAATAAATTTAATTTAAAATAAATAATATACTAAATTCAATTTTTTTTTAATTTAAATTTATTTAAATAAATTATTTATTTTCAACAAAGATCCGTAATTATATAATTATAATATTAAAAGAAAGAGAGATGATATAAACGGGCAATACTGTTCATAAAGTAAGAAATATGAAAAAACTTATTTCAGTATTTACATTACACGCCAATAACTCAAGAGCTTATATGAATTTTAATAAAACATAAAAATCCTTGAGCGCAGTTATGTTATCAAGCATTTCCGCGCTTCTCCCTTCAACTTCCAATATCTTCATTGACTTCCTTTAGGAACAGAAGTGCTGCTGCTGCATACAACGCGTACATTCAGAAAATTCATTGCAGAATTCTATAAATATTTCGCCGTTAAAGCTAGCATATTATCACTATCACATCCCGCTTCTGAAATCAACGTTCTATTTATTCAGTTAACAAAATATAAATATATATATATTATAATCCCATCCTATCAAGTACGCCAACACAGTTTATATCAACAAAACTTCACAATTGCTATTTCATCTATTTTTGTTATAATTATCACTATTCATAGCAATATTTAAGCAATTTTTAGTAACAAAAAAAGGAGCGCCTTTAAAAAATCGTTAAGTGTGTATGCCACCTCGTTCTTCTTCGCCTAGTCACACAAGAAGAGCATGCTATCAAGAGAAAAAATAATAAACATTATTTAAAAAACAAAGGTTTTTGAGTTTTATTTTTACTGAAAAAAATAAATAATCAGCAAATGAAATTTTTTTTTCGTTAAACAATCATCGATTGCTTTATGCCAAATAAACATCACATTATGTAACCAATTGTTGGGCGGTGTTGCAGCTTATAATTCCACAAATAACTTACATTTTGGAACATTTTAAAAAAATATGCAGGTAGGGCCTTTTTATGGTCTCTATTAAAAAAAAAATACATAAATCGTCTAAATGGAACTACGTAAAACGACCAATCGCAGCGTTACTAGTCAACGATAGGTTAAAATTTATAAATATTACGCAGTCTAATCTGACCACGCCTTCATATCTCAACGTATGGGATACAAATGAAGATAGTTAACTATCCGGTAATATTCTCAAATATACACCTGCTTACGTTTGAACATTGCCTTTAATAAAATTCACCAACAAGAATTAAAATTAATTAATTTTTTAACTTACATAATCGTCCAAAACTGTGACTCAGTCTCTTCTTTATTTTCTGAACTCTGGTTAAAGCTCCACTTTTCTTTTCTCTCATCGTAACTCCTGAAAATGAGATAATACAAATAATAAGCATATATTATTATTTTTTACAGAAATATTAAATTATAAAATATCCCTCAAAAATTATACTAATCGGTCATCAACTTTTTATACCCAGCAACAAAACAAAAAACTTTTTGTGTAGATCTGCGCAAGAGGATCGACTTTTCATTATTTTATTTTGTTTCCTTTTTTCCCGCTGAAATAACACATACCCAGTCGTAGATACCGCAAATAATTAAACGTAAACATTCTAACTTTCAGCATAACGAACAACGCTTTTAATTTGTCCAGTTCAACTTTTTCGACCTTAAATTGGGCGTAACTAAAGAACTACTCAACTAATCTCCAAAATATTTTCACTTCCACAACTTCAGATATACTAATACAGGTGAGATTTTGGGGCCATACAGATGTTATACATGCTTTTATATGTATACACAACATTTTATACGTACTTTTCTTCGAAAAGTAGATAAAAAAAACTTTTTGCAAGGATTAATTTTCGTATTACTTAACTGCCAAGTGAGCGATTACTTTTAATTAATAATTTATGATTTCATTTTAGTCTAGATAGCGCTATAGCAAACTATAGCTGTAGAAAGGAAAAATATTGTAATCGGTCAAATTTGGGCATATGCGGTTTTCACCGGATATTGACATTCTGACACCTAAGGAACTTCAAAAAAAAAACGGATGAAATTTTCCTGATGTTAATGTTTGTAAGTACGGGAGTTCGGTATTGACCTCTAAATCACATTATATATCCGAAACTACTGAACCGATTTTGATCAAACTTGGCCAGATTATTTTTATATACGGGGCATTGATGCCATTAAATTTTCAACTTAAAAGGTCAACGTGCTGAGGCTGTACAGCAAGATCACCTTCATTATCACGAGATTTCGCCTAATTAAGGTCATATTTTTCTGAGGTACATTTGTTTACAATTGAAAAAATATTTCAATATATGCAAAAAAAACTTTTTTCAAAATCGCACCCCAACCCCACAAAATTCTGTTGTGGTCGTCTGCTACGATGACTGTCGAATGCTGTTGTGTGAAGTCACAGGTGAGTAGTAGAATTAAGTAAATGAATAACATTTCAATTGTAAAAAAGTAACCCCGTCTGGCTAGATCTCGAACTAGATCGCTCGGGTAACTCGGTACCTGATGCGTTAAGTCTCACGGCTACACCAGTCTCCCGACTGTACAAGCGAAATCTGTCCTATGTGAGTTGTGAAATTACATTAGTTAGTGCCGCTCGTCGCCGCTAGTACCGCTTCCCCCCCCCCCAGCGCGAATTATATACGGTATGCGCGCGCACTTTAGTTAGAATCATGAATTAAATAAACGAAAAAAATATATTTAAATAAAATGAAAAATACTTTAAATTAAATTGTGTGTGTAAGCACAGAAACAACCCAAAGTTAGTTTTTTTATTAAGAATAATATCTTATCTGAATTTTTGTTCGTTTTTTTTAAGCTTTTTTGGAGCAATGCCTCTAAATTTATTGATCAATCAAAACATATTATCAATCACAATTCGCACCAATATTTGGATATTTATATTTTTTTATGCTATTTATTTAATTTAAGATATATTTATTATAACCGTTTACCGTACTTTGAATTTTCCTTTTACGATTTTCTTACAGTTAGACAATAAATTTAAATAATCCATACACAACATGACAATACGTAGAATTAAAAAAAAATCCTTTTAAGGTGTCACAAAGATTTTAAAAAATGTATCGATAAAAAAAACTTGACACATCACCTAAATCATGATTTACTTCAACGATAAAAAACAATTTTATGATCTAAGTATATTTCAATAAAGAACGCAAGAAAATATAACTTTTTAGTCAACCAATTTCGAAATTGATTCAGGAGTGACTGTGATCAAAGGTAGTTTTAACTTTACAGGAGTTGAAGAACTTGTAGAAAGGTGGTGTGGAAGTGATGTGATGGCGGTGGTGGAACGAATGGAAAACTCAAGACTATAAAGGCATTTTAGGTAAAATATTTCGGATACACCTTTCACAGTCAAGAAACTGAGTGATAAGTTGTGACACTTACTTCGATATACTTATCTGGAAAAAAAGACTTTAACAGTATTTTACTAGGGGGTAACAAACTACAAAGCTGACAAAGTTCATTAATGTGAAAACGGTGTATTGAAATTGAAATAGACGTTAACCCCAATATATCACATGCCAGATAGAAAAACATTAAGGCAAACACAGATTGGCATTATTAATAATTGATTTTGTGTTTCTTCTTTTTTTTTAATTCAAATCTTCTAATAAACAAAAAAAAATCAGATAAAAAATGTAAAATTTAATAACATTTTTTCCAATAACGTATAAATTTTCTTTAGTAATAAAAAAAACTTGTGAAACATATGAGATAAATTCTACTATTTTTTTTTTATGCATTGTTGACATCACTACTTCGATTTACCGACATTCTACACATACCAATAAATTTGTAATAAATACTTACAACACCGTTAAAAATGGCATTTCCTATAGACGAAAATTTAATTCGATATTATGCACAACTAATCTAATAATACTGGCAGAACAATAAACGACTTAATATACAACGAATAGAATAAAAACTACTGTGTTAAATACCATAACCGTAATTGTGATCTGGTATGAGTCATGGCTGTCAAAAATGACAGCCATTTTTCTTGATATATCGTTACACATCAGCATGACATGCCCACCGAAATTCAAGGAATATGTCATCCTACAGGTGACAACATTAATTACTGTGTTGAACAGAAGAAACAATTATTAAATTTCAATTTAAGTCACAATGTTTTAAGTACTGAAATACTTGAATATATAAACCGCATTAAAAGTAATAATTATTACAACGGAAGAAAAATAAACTGTATTAGTCGATAAGGAGAAGTGCATATTCGCAAAATATGAACCTGAATATATTTTACGTACTGCTGTGTACAGTCACGTTTCAGTGATACTAGTAAAGTAAGTTTTGCTACTTCTGCCGTGAGTTACGATTGCTTTTTTAAACATTATTGTCCGAGTGTATGGACAGAGGAGGCATCATATCATGATAGTATTACGTAACATTATATTATTTATTAACCATTAACGTCATATTAATGGATTAATTGATGTCATTTTAATTTCAATGTTTAATAATAAAACATCAGATTTCTCCTACTTTGCTTACTTACGGCTTTTTTTATATAAATAATGAATTTTATCGTTTTCCCTGTTATTTTGTAATTAGAGCAACTGTTTTTCTTAGTCAAGGTAGTTTAAAACACAAGCATGATGAAAATATATCGTACTAAAAAACGTGTATGTGATTTACATGTGTTCCGACACGTATATAAAACAAGCATTGATGGTTAACCGCTCGTCAAATGGTGCGAAGAGGAAGACAGTTCGATGTTTGGCCTGGAACAGTTATATTTTAACGGTAACGGTTCCTCGATTCGTTCCCGACCACCATTCTGTTACTGGGTTATAATTAATAACACATGCTGGCCTGGCAATCCCTGGATATAACAAATTCAAGATACACTCCCTACATGAACAAGGAACGCAGCTGCTTATAAGCCCCGAAACAAAAATGTTGCACTGAATATCTGAGAATCCAAAAAATATTATTCGAACGAATCAATCAATAATCCGTAATAAAGCAACGGTTGTCTGTCTCTTTATATATTGAACGACCTCTCCTGATATTGGGGTAATGTTTTATCCAAAACCGACTATAGACAAAAAATATTAAGGAGCGGTAACTCAAAAAGTTACGACACATACAGGTATGAAATAAGATTAAACATAAATTTTATGAATGGACTATTACTATAAAAATTGCAAAACTAATTAAAAACAAAAATATTACCTCTTGAAGAAAATTAATAGATAAATTAACAAGTTATTTAATTTCACAACCTCGAGAGTATTACAACATATACGCTATATGAAACCTTTACATAACATTTTGTAATAGACTATAAAACAGAGCACGTTAACACAGAACAACAAATAATTATGCAAATCCGTAGCAACAGCAATCAGTAAAAATAAATAAATATAACTGTTAATAATAACCGGCAAATAAATGAAATAAACAGTACAAATAAAAATGAGTAGAAAATATAACAGATTATTAAGTTAAGTAATTCTATATTTGAAAATTATATAGAAAAAAAAAGTATATATATATATATATATATATAGACTACAGGTAAGAGGGAATAAGAAAGGTTAAGAGATTAGAAAAAGACAGACTAATTCGAACTCGCTGTCAGTAATGAAATAAGCGGAAAGACAACCGAGGAATGTGGCTTTTAGTATGACTCATGCATTAAGACGGAATGAGAATGAAAGAAATAAGGAGAGATATATACTGCATAATACACAAAGAGTAAGAAACATAATAGAAGAGACCTTGGATGAAGGTTGCTTCGTATAAACACAGATTAAATGATTATATTACTGGTGCCGATGTTATGCACTCAGCAATAAGTTGTATTATTTATTACCATATGCACGTTTCATGAACTGGAAAAAAACGCTACGTGAATGTTAGAGCAGTCACGCAATTTTCGTTTCCAATATTTGGACGAAGAGATTACATTACATACACAACAGATGGGCTCTAAACGTGGCATTTTAAGGTAATATGATTTGAAACACGTACATCAACAAACCTACAGGAGAAAACTGGAAGCTAACATGAACGTGGAGGTTAAACGATATTTCTGTTGCGTTGATACTTGTGGCAACTCCCCTACATTTGGTGTAAGACCCACAGATATGATAAAACTAAAATCTACAAACCTTGTAAATAATATAAAATTTAAAAAAATATACGAGTATAAAATACTCGATAAACCTTAATTAACGCTAGTTGGGCTACTAACCTATTAAACTGTACGGAATTGTCAAAATCCCGATCGCTGATGAATGTTCTGTCCTTTCTCACCACAAATCCCTTTTCCTTATAATTTATCCTTCTTACCGATTATCGGTTCAACAGTTACATTTGTGTGAACCCGCTGAGTTTTCCGTGTGATACTAACGGGATCTGAAAAGCCCGGTAATAGGACGGTATAGAAGCATCCACATATATTTAAGTAGGTATACCCATTTTGTGTCAAGTGGTTGTACAATAAATCTAATGGGTGAAATATCAAGGGTAGTTTAAATTCAGGTCCCTTAAACAACCACAAGTTTTGTTATTTTGTAATATAGCTTCGTAACAATTCAAGAATCGTCAGCTATGTAATGGGACCAAAATACCGATACAGAGAACTTTTATGAAGAGCGACAGGATTATTAAAGGTAAAAAAAAAAGTTACAAGTGAAGATTGATTGCGCTGGGATTTCTCAATAAAATAATTTGGTAAACACAAAAGTAAACACTAAAAGTTCCATATACATGTATGGCACTATGTACGTGCGCGCTCTCTCGCCCGCACGCACACGCACACACATTATATTATTAATAATTTACGAGACTCCCTGCGTTATTAACACATATGTGGTTTTTCCCTTCCAGTGTACTTAGAATACAACCATAAATAAATTTTTACAGATTACTCCATTTATACTTCAGCATATCCCTACAATGAGGGGCTGGCTAAACGATTTATTGTTCAATCGCAATTTCCACACACGATACGTTCCAGAGATGGGTGACGGTGTTCCTTTGAGAACCCTTAGCCTATTTTCAAGTGGATTTTAATTTTTTTTTTAAATAAAACTACAGTTTTCATACAATGATTAGGTTAACAATGAATACTAGTTAAAGATCCAAACTAAGAAAATTAAAATCTATGCATTCGGTTCCTCGTTGATGTGATCTTATGGGAGACAGCTTTACACAGAACTGTCCCGTCCAAAAACTAATCTATAGCCCTGGCGCCGATTGGTCGAAGACGTTAGACTTTCTAACCTCTTAAAAAATATTAATCCGTCCCGTTTTATACAAAAAAAAAAGACTTTTATCACTCATTACCAAAAAATGGCCGAATTCATTTTTAACCTAATCCTGATTAAAATTTTTTGATTAAGATTTTTTTAATATTATTTATTTCTAACAAGCTAAATTAACGCAAAGAAATTAAAGCTCATAATATCAGTGAAATTTATCAAATTTCGAATGCCTCAAGCATGGATTTTAGCGGTAATTTTTTTAGGGAAAAATCAATAACTAGTTAAATTAGAAAAATCTTATTAAATTTCGAACGAAGACTATTCCTTCCTTTTGGAAATTGATATTTAACGATTTACTCGCTTGATCTAGAAACAATTCTCCTTTGTAGAGGATTTTTTAATAGGTTAAATTCTTAGGCATATTTTTGATTCCAGAACGTTGAAAAAGGTAATAAACTTTATAAAAATTTTGAAAAAATATAGAATAATTATTTTCCTTATTTGATATAATAAAAGCCTAAGTGCGATTAGATAATTCATCAACTCGGCTGATCCAAAAAGGAGTTCACACCTTTAAAGGCATTTAAAAATTTATTGACACAACTTACAAATTCAGTTGAGATCTTATTCCTTAGCAAAACACATTAAGTTTTGACTCAGGTAGATACTACCAGAGTCAAAATTTGATGCGACCGAATTCGGTCACCTGTGTTGTTAAAAAAGGATACATTTAGTGGTGCGGAACTTGCTTGCTGCAATTCAATATAATTTTCGCAGAAAGTACGGTAGGCAGCCTCCTAGTAGCCATACAATTTGCTCTTGGAACCAAACCTTCGTTGATATAGATTTTTCTTTTTCTAGACATAACGGTACGTTCTTCTTTCAGAGAAAACCCGTAAATGGTATCGTTTATCTGGACATACTTCAAAATTTTCTAATTCTAGAAGAAAATCTTTTCTAAGATGGACACCATAGTATCAACAAGACGGGACGACACCACCTCACTATCGCCTAGAACGATATTTTCTTACACTCGATTCCCAGGTCAGTTGGATAAGTCGTAAAGCCCAATTGCATGGCCACCTCGCTCCGCAGATTTGACCCCTCTAGATTTTTTTCTTGTGAGGTTTCATTAAAGATCGGATTTAAGTACGGCTTTGCCTGCTGATCTCGTCGAGCTATGACTTCGAATTAACGCCGCAGCTGCAAAGGTAACCCCCGACTTGCTGGCTAGTCTGTAATAAAATCGATTTCAGATGGGATGTATTTCGCAATACAAATAGAAGCCATATCGAACCAAAGTGAATGTTGGGTAACAAACTTGATGTGTTTTTCTATGAAATGGGACCTGAACTGAATCTGTAAGTTATCTCAATAAATATTTATATGCTTTTTAAGTTATGAAGTCCTTTTTGAATCATCTGTTATTTTAGTCTGATACACTGTCATTCTAGTCCATTTCATATAATTTCTATATCAAGCAGTCTATCTCTACTTTGACTAACTGTATCTAGCAGCAAAACTCATAGATCCAGACCCTTTTTTCTCCATCTAAATAATTTATAAATCAATATATTAGCCTTAATATATGATCGATTCAATTTTTTCTACAGCATACAGACTTTTTATTTCATTATAAGTGTGCGACAATAATTATTAAATAAATGGAATACAACGAATCTTCAATACAGAATTATTGCAATCATAATATAAAAATAACGTCATCACTTTAATAGAGGTAACTGAAAGTAATGACACAGCTAAATATAGTATTACGAATAATAATTTTTCTTCTCATAATGACTTCAGAGAATTATGAAAGATCAATCATTCATGCCGACGTAATTTCTCTTTTTTGAAAAGAATATAACAATCGTTACAAAACGAGATTCGAAGTTTAAATCTATGTTAAACCACTGGAACCCATTCACTAAATAACCGAAAGGCCATCACTTTACGGAACTACTAAACTCTAAGTTTCAATTCATTAATGCATTCCGCCACAGAGAGACCGCAACTCCTTTAAAAGACCAAAGGTCACTTTATAACTTTTGTGATGATGCATAGACTATCAAACTACTAAGTTCAATTGATTCTGACGTTAGTAAGTATAGTTATTTAAGCTTACAATAAAATAAACCTACTCAATTTTGAATTACCGGTAGTTAATAAAGATATCATAAATATATTCTTTAAATAATGGTACATTAGTGAACAGCATTTGTTACTGATTAAGGATTACACGACTGAAAATTCAAAACCAAAGATTTAAATAACCTTAAATTAAATTTCGTCATTTTTAGTAAAATAATTAATAAAATATAATATAAAACTAAGAGTATTTTCCAAAAAAAATGGCTCATCAAAAAAATTCCTAAAAGAAATCACAAAAATAAAAATTATTTTTAATATTTAAAACTAATTAAAACAATTAGGGACTAATAAAAATGTTAAATACATAAATTTATTTCATTTACATCGATAAAAAATAATGAACAATACGTAAATCATACCAGGAACTGATAGATGTGCTAATAGTCGGATTAAAAAAAAAAATCATGATCGAATCAAGGGAAAAAGAGGTAAAGTCTTGATCAGTGCATCACAAAAATAAAAAGTAATAAAAATAAATTGAAAAGAATGAAATCCATATTAATATGTATAATAAATACACGAAAAAATATGTGATTAAAATAAATTTAAAAAAAACGTTTAAGTGCAGGATTTTTTTAAATATTTTATACTCTTTATGGTTCTTTTCCCTTTTTATTTAGAATTTTTTATTTAAATAGTTTTTATGGTTATTTTAATTATTTATTTTTTGATTTTTTATTAAACAATTATTTGATGTTTATTATTTTATTTTATTTTTTGATCAGGTTTCCTTTATTAAGTAATTGTGACTCAATTTTCTTAAACATGGTTTCCGTTGATATATTTTAATAATAAAATATTTTTTTAATTTTTTTTTTTAACTACCTTACCAGCAATAAATATATATTTTCTCAAGATCTTACTACGGTTTTTTCAAAACATCAGGAGATTAAAAAAATTACAATAAATCAAAAAATTGGAAAAGTCAAAATCTATAACTTTTAATAAAAATCAAAACATACATCTGTAAACGTAATAGAAAGATGCATAAAATTCAGGTTTTTTTTTATCAATGCACTATTTAAGAAATTTCGAAAAAAACATGAACTAAGAAATTAATATCAGAAAAAACTTTATACTTAATGGAAAGAAAATTGAGAATGAAAAATAATAATTTAAACAACTTACTCCTAGTATTTCTCACCTAAACTGTTTGACCCTTGTACCGTTTAATGAATAAAAATAAATTTTTAACTGGGTAAGTATACTAGTCGCACTGCATCTTCCCAATGAGTTAACAATATACAGATAAAATCTGTTTTTTCTGACAAGGCCAAATTCTCTTTTTACCCAAGGAAAAAAAAATATTATATATATATATACATTCTAAATTATTTGTAAAACAAATAAAAAATTATAAATTCGTACTAATTCAATCCTGTGTTTCAGTACGCTTAAGCACGGCGTATTACACAGACCTCAAATGATAATTCAATCGATCGTTAAAAAATAAAATTACACTCTCTTCTACACTTCGAAGTAGGTTTAAAATATTTTCATTCTGATACGGCTCAATTTATAGATTTACGGATCAAGTTTATAGATTAAAAACAGAAGAAAAAAACGATTTGATGAATAAACAGAAATTATATATTTTGAGGCTTAATAATATCCCTAATTTGCTGAGAAAAGGGTTGAAAACATTTAAAATTTTCAAATCCATTATAATCAAAAGTTCGATTTGTATAAAAAAAGTAAATTTTCAGAAAGGAATTAACAAATTTAAAAAAAAATATTTTTCGAACTACCTTTCACAGTGGTGAATTTCTTTATTAGAAACTATAAATCACTAACGAGTTGAATTTTTTATTAAGTCTAACACTTGTTGAGATATATAGAATCCCACCTCTCATTATATTCCCAGTCAACTAAACGACCCTAAAAATATAAAGGAAAAGAGACGGTAATAAAAACACCCAAACATATAGAGAAACTTTTGTAAACATAATTTACCGCATAATTTTTCATTTTTATCTATCTATATATATATATATATATATATATATATATATATATAAAACAAAAATTGATTTTTAAATATATTATTGGCTAGAGGATTTCAGAATGGTGATACCAATATCTTTCTTTAAATAAAAATATTTATTTAACAAGAATTATGGTTACTGTATACTGTATTATTTTTAATTAATAATTTTTATGATCTAAAGAATTCAAGTATCTACTGCATTCTTTCATTTTTACGACTCATTAAGCAATTCAATTGAAGAACTAAATGAGCGGACTTCACAGTTTTAAATTATCCGTTCCGACCAAATAACAAAAGTCACTTTATTGCACATTACGGAAGTGAATTTATCGTAAATTGATTAGCGATTGTTCCGTCACACCACGTACTGTGATAAAGCTATCGAAACAACAGACAACCGTTCGTTAAAATAAACCACTCTTCAGCCTAAGCATAGATGGATTTAGGAAACTGAGGTGAAAAGTAAACCCACAGGAAATAGAAGAACAGATAAAAATAACTAAATTTAGTAAAATAAATCGTTTGACCACTTGAATTTATATCTCTAGTAGGGGGAGGGGGGGTCTGGTTGAAAGGTTTATAGTTTATTTGGATGCTCCGGCATTCCACAAAAAATTAGGAATGAGCAAGGTTGTTCCTTTAGAAATCCTGTTAACAGTTCTCATATGGCTGTTATATTTCTACAGAAATGGAGGAAAAAAATTAATTTGTATTGAAGCATTTTATTTCATAAAAGGCTAACATTTTTATTAAAAGACGTTTTTTAGAATTCTACCGAGACGATCTTTGTCTTTCGAAACTTATACTCAACTATATTTTTCAGAAATTAACTTCAGTTTTTCTTGGAAAACTTAATTGAGAACGGTAAAAATTAGCTAATTCCTTAACCGTTGAAGATACCGAATTGAGTAATAAATTTCCCGACCTAAAAACTAGCGACTCTGAATCAAAACGTCAAATCCGTAAATTTTGAAGTAGAATTTCTTAACAAATGTGTAGTTCCTATTTATAAAACTAAATGTCTTTCGCAAATCACTTACTTGTATTACTTCAACCGATCAGGATAGCCAATGCTAGCTTAGGTTAAATTGTTCAGGTAAAAAAGTAATATTTTTTCGTGTTGAACAACTTTTTAATTTTAATACGTTTTTTATTCATTGGTGTCCTATAAATAATTAATACATTCCAATTTGTATTTATAGACAAGCGTTATTGAGTTATAGACAAGCGTTATTGAGTTATAGACAAGCGTTCTACAACACGCGTTATCGTCTCCCTGAAATTAGACATTTTTGCTACTGATGCTTCTATAGCATTCAAAATGGTGTTAAACTTCTGGCTGCATCCGATAATAATCAAAGAACTTCTCACGGTCTTTCTCCAACTCGTTGTGCAGATGACGGAATTCGTCCGATGAGTTCCTTTTAGCTAGGAATGGGTTAACCAACAATGATGTCTCCTTTTATAAGATTGCCTTTGACGCCTTCTCAAGTAGGGAATTTCTAAAAAGTAAAAATCAGCAGCAAAACATTCCATAGAGTCTTTTAAGTACGCCTTAAAAAATACCAGCAATCCAAAAAAAAACAACTACAGAACAGATACTATAAATACTGAATAAGCATTGTACAAACCCCGACGCACAACTGTACAATCTATAAAGGACGATCGCAGTTTTCCATAGACGAATCAAAGTCGGCTATAGCCCGTGATCTTGTTATCGCTCTTAGTCTCTTCCAGCAGATGAGCAGCCTTAGATCCCTTCTTTTACGTTTTCAATTGTATGAGAATTAAGTCTGACTACGGTACTTATAAACTGAGGAAGCCGAGACCAGAAGAACTCGTGCTCTTTTAGTGTAATCTGGATTGTTTCCAATATCTAACGGGTGAAGAAAGATTTTCTAAATCCTCTTAAAATATAAAATATTTGACAACTACTTAAACATTATTTAATCCTAATACGTCCGGTAAGACCAATTCTATTTGAAATAAAATTGATCAGCTGAAAGAGGTATACGCTGCATTTAAATTGGAATGAGAAACAAAGTTTCTCATTATCATAATACCACGGAGTACAAAAAAACTAAGGAAAATAAAAATATTAACTAAAACACGTTGTAATGTTCAGGAATAAACATCAACGAAGTTATATAAAATTAAAATATAATTTTTTTTAAATTTTATATAAAATACAAGTAGTATTTATTCATTCATAAAAGTATTACGATCAAGTTAGCTTATGTTAGATTATATCAAATTGCCGGCCTCCGTAGCGCGAGTGGTAGCGTCTCGGCCTTTCATCGGGAGGTCTCGGGTTCGAATCCCAGTCAAGTATGGCATTTTACACGCTACAAAGATTGTCATTCATCTCATCCTCTGAAGTAATACCTAATGGTGGTCCCGGAGGTTAAAAAAATAATAAAAAGGTAACATTTTAATTTATCAAATAATTATTAAAATAAAAACAAGACAAAATAACATTTTTAATTAATGTTTCTAAAAATATCATGATTATTTTAACACCCATTGTAAAAATAAATAATACGACTGTCACATATTAGAAACAAAAAAGTTACTTGAATATATAAATATATACGATTACACATACATATTTCATGATTTAAATTAAATGTAAATTGTATTACGGTATAACATCCTGTTTTAAAAAATATATATATAAATAAATAAAAAATTATGAATGATAGTGACAGTAATAGATTGATAAAAATAAATAACTGCATACATGTTAAAAATACAAATATATGATATAATTAAAATAGAAAGTAGGAAGTATAAAATGTTACACAGCAGTAACAACAAACAGTAACTACAAATTATTTTTTCTCCATTTGTCGATATAACAAGATATTTTATTTTTTTTAAATAAACACAAAAATTGTACGAAATTAATGATCGTATTTCAGGGAGCGGTATAATATTTATGTTAATTGTACAAACTTAAAGAACTAAACAAGGGAACAAGCTGCTTGTTCAGAACACAAGGTGGGATGTTTATAAAGTACACTAGGCGACTTTAAACAGTGATGATGGATGTAAAGAGGTACGTACATACATAAATATATTATAACCAATGAAAGGCCAGCCACCGTTAAAATATCTATCACAAAAAAATTATAATTTTTTAATTATCCCACGTAAAATATTCCAGATCGAACATAGGTGATTTAAAATAAAATAAAAAACCAATCTATATATGGTTACGAAAAAGATTACTTTGTAGAGAATCTTTATTACAATGTCATAAATTGAGAAATCCGGTTTTACTTAAAACTTAAAACTACCAGACCACATGTGACGTCACGTGTCCCTCATAAACCTGCACGGCCGGTTGTTGTGACTTGCAAGATGCACTCGAGTCTTGTTTGACCGATACTCCATTAAACATTTACACACATATACGCTAACTAACACAACCAAACAAACAATGCACATCTAAACGGTTCAACGACATTCTATTCCATCGTAATAAAAACTATATATATATAAATTATATATATTTATATATATTATTGTAAAGTGATTTTGTAAATTATTGTAAAGTGTTGTGATATACTTAAAAATGTTGAAAATTATCGGAAAGCTCAGACACATTTTACTTCAATTTTTTTATCAGTAAAGATTGTTTAATAAATTAGGTACGTTTAACTTCCTAGTACACTATTCTACTCCCTACATATTTACAGAAAAATGGAGCTCTCAAATGTGGAGCCGAGCATTGCAAACGACTACTTTAAAAAAACTACGTTGTGCATTTCAGCAATTAATTTTAATTTAAGTTTCACGAAATTTTGAAACTAAATGGAATATAATTTAATTCCATTTAAAAATAAATAACGATAAAATGGATTAGGATATCAAAGGGATTAAAATATTAGGATATTCTGTTTTTTCGGCATTAGGTTGGTTGCCCTGTGGGTTCGTTGGGCGTTGTTCAGTAACAAACCAAGCCTAGAGTTATTCGAGTTGTGATTGAACGTGCTTCGTCTTTGTGTGTTGTTTTGTTTATCGGAATCAATAATGGCGAAAAACGTAATGGTTCATTCGGTAAAGGAACGCATTTTTCTCGTTGAATAGGTCTTTCGTTAAGACGATAAGTATTCTGATTCAGATTTAGTGAAACACTAGTTTTTTGAAAAGTTTCCAAACACTCCTATTCCTGAACGTAATGCAGTTCGAATTCTTATCGAAAAATTTCGGGCAACAGGCTCCGTTGAAGACGCTTATCAAAGTGGAAGATCACCTCAACTAAACGAACACAGAAACTGCTTGATATTCGGATACTATGGCCGAAAGTCGAACAAAGTCTATACGAAAGTTAGCGCAGCAAGATATCGGACTTACTACCGCACATACAGCAGTAAGAAAAGAATTGAAAGCTACACATCAAACCAAAAGACTAAATTATTGTCAATGGTTTAAAGGTTTTATTGACAAAAATTGCACAGGTTATTCTCCACATGTTTTTTACAGAAGAACCGTGGTTTCATCTGGGAGGGTACATTAATTTACACAATACACGACTATGGTCGACAAACTAACCATCATGAATTAAATGAATCGAAAATTGGAGTCCGGGTCGGTGCGAGTAGAACGCGCAATGTGGGTCGAATCTTTTTTGAACATACGATTAATAGTGATCATTATTGTTATGTTTTAATAAACTTCATTAATTGAACGGAAGTGGAAATCAATGACGGTTGGTTATAACATCATCGCGCCACTGAACACAGGTAAATTACTTTTTTACGAAATGTCTGGTGAACGAATAATTTCGAAGGGGGTTTGTGGCCTACTCGATCGCCCGATCTGACTCCAGCAGATTACTTTCTATGGCGGGAAACGAAACAAAGCAGTCTATCGCAACAGACCACGTACGAATGACGAACTAAAACCGCAATAACGGCTTAAGTTCGAGACATTCCAGTATCAGCTGGATAAAGTGTTTGAAAACAAAATTAAACGTGTGTAGTGTTGTATTGATTTTTGAGGAGGTCATTTTCAACACCATTTATAAACTATACCATTTATTATAATATTCGTTTCTATAAAATAAAGAAATAAAAATACAAAATAACAACTAAGAAAGTTTTGTCATTACACTCCATAATTCCACGGCTCAGCAACTTTCCGAACGGCTGTTTATATAAATATATGTGGTATGTTGTATTTGCGCGCTCGTCATAACAACGAAAATGTTTGTAGGCGACCCGATAAGACTCACAAATTATACTCGAAAGTAAAGAGTAAAGTCGTTTCCCAATGCCTTCTATACAGAGACAAATAATTGAATATTGGAAAGCCATCGAATCATAGGTGATAATCAAAAGCGACACGTTTATTCTATTGATACAAGTACTAGCGGTATAATAAATACCATTAATCTCAGAGAAAGCAATTCTGACTCTTGCCATTCGATCCACTACACCAATACTGAAGGACTGTAGTGTAAGGCAATAAATTAATAAACTCCTTTCTATGCTGAAAAAATGGACGGCTTCAATTTAGCACGGTAAATTGCGTTTAAGCGTGTAGCCTACATTATTGCATTTGTAGCTTATATTATATTTTTATTTAGCTGCCATGTAGTATTAAGGGCGCAACGAACCTTTAATCAATCCTTAATTAATAAAATTATTATTTTTCTTTTTAACATTCCTTGCGACTCAATGCTGTGGGTAGGGCAACAATTTAATGATCATTCATATCGGAGTGAGTGAGCGAGCGAGTGAGAGTGTTTGTGTGAGAGAGAGTGAGACAGAGAGAGGGGCGCTCTCTCTCACGCGCGCGCACACACATTTGTTAATTATAAAAACAAATGGTCTAAATAAACTAGTGGCTAAATTGGTAGTGTGTCATTAGTACCCCCTGTCATACAAGGAGCGCTAGTGTAGCACCGAAGTACAGCTGCTGTAATCGTCTTATATGTAATAACGTTACAGAGGAGCGGAGGGTAGGTTTTTAAACAGCGGCGTTGGATAGCCCCAACTGCGACGGCTGGCATACCTTCGGTTCCGAAGTACAACTGGGGGACTCCAAGTAAGATGCTCTAATAACATCAGGACCCGATCTTCAGGGGAGAGTTAAGACCGTAGTCTCGGTGGGGCGTAATCGTTCTGAGTACTCCTCATTTGAGGCAAAGGCATTTCAAAGATCATAATCCCGGTGCGGAACTTCCTTCTGGGGGTTCCCCACTTGAGGCAGGGCAGAATTAAGATCGAGACACGGCTTCTGGGGTAGGGACTAGGTTTAGCATAGCTGGACCTGGCACCGTGCATCAGAGGTTGGAGGCAGCCATAAATATAAGATCCGATCGGCGGGCTGACCTGTCATGCCGTATGTACAATAGACAGGAAAGCCCGTTAGAGTATTGGACACTCCTTTGGGCTGATTTATACTTAATTGCGGGTACGGCCCAAGGGAAAGGGAAAACGTGAGCAGTAGAATTAAATCAAAAATATTTCAAGAGCAGTACAGTGTTTAAGGTGGCCGCTAGTACCGCCACACCCGCGCGAATCAAACACGGTATGCGCGCACGCTTTATTTAGAATTATTGAATTAAATTAACGGAAAAGTATTATATTTAAATGAAATTGTTGTCAGCGTTTTTCTACGATTAAAAATAACGGAACAAAAAGATGATAAACTATCCATTTTCTTTCCTATAAAAATTAATATTATCAGAACAACTCAGAATAGGTTGAGACATAAAATGAGAGGAGAAAGACTGATTAAAACAGTACCACAAGAAATACTATATGGGGCATAAAAGTTACGTAAGAAATAGAAGGAAAGCTCTTGGGAACTCTTCGAACATAAAATAATGAAGAAGGACTCGGCGCAGGGAGATAATAAAAGACAGATATGATAACACGAAAGCAAACTAACAAACAATACATTGTACCTAATTAAGATAGACAAATGGTCTTTTTAAATTCGCTACGGAGAATGACTTAACAATCAATACTGCTTAATAAGAATAATAGAGAAAAAATATTTTTATGTAGAAAATTTAAACAAGAATTGAATCACTGAAAAAAAAAACAGCAAACAAAAGAATAAAAAACTGACCATCAAGTTTATTAATAGACCTAATTCATTCATTAAATGATAGGCGAGTGATAACTTTACATTTTTAATAGATATTTTATTAATAAAACATAGATTATTATTTAATCTCTTCACGAAACTGAATCATGCATACAAAAAAAAAACAGTTTGTCCCCCCCCCCCTTCTTTTTATAACTGTATGTAATAATGTATAAAATTAAAAATTATTTATTGTAAACACTGATCAACAATAAATTCTATCGCTATTAACTGATAAGCCAAACATTAAAAAAACACAAGGATAACCTTTAACAATTTAGTTTAAAAAATTATGAGCACTTATAATATACATGTTTTATCAATAAAAACAAAAAGACTATTGGAAAAATACATTTTTTGGGGAAATAATACATGTACTTAGGACATGTTAGGATAACATTAATATCACATGACAAATGAAATTTTATATATATTATTTTTTTTGTCTTAAGTCATTTGACTGGTTTGATGCAGCTCTCCAAGATTCCCTATCTAGTGCTAGTCGTTTCATTTCAGTATACCCTCTACATCCTACATCCCTAACAATTTGTCTTACATATTCCAAACGTGGCCTGCCTACACAATTTTTTCCTTCTACCTGTCCTTCCAATATTAAAGCGACTATTCCAGGATGCCTTAGTATGTGGCCTATAAGTCTGTCTCTTCTTTTAACTATATTTTTCCAAATGCTTCTTTCTTCATCTATTTGCCGCAATACCTCTTCATTTGTCACTTTATCCACCCATCTGATTTTTAACATTCTCCTATAGCACCACATTTCAAAAGCTTCTAATCTTTTCTTTTCAGATACTCCGATTGTCCAAGTTTCACTTCCATATAAAGCGACACTCCAAACATACACTTTCAAAAATCTTTTCCTGACATTTAAATTAATTTATGATGTAAACAAATTATATCTCTTACTGAAGGCTCGTTTAGCTTGTGTTATTCGGCATTTTATATCGCTCCTGCTTCGTCCATCTTTAGTAATTCTACTTCGCAAATAACAAAATTCTTCTACCTCTATAATCTTTTCTCCTCCTATTTTCACATTCAGTGGTCCATCTTTGTTATTTCTACTACATTTCATTACTTTTGTTTTCTTCTTGTTTATTTTCATGCGATAGTTCTTCCGTAGGACTTCATCTATGCCGTTCATTGTTTCTTCTAAATCCTTTTTACTCTCGGCTAGAATTACTATATCATCAGCAAATCGTAGCATCTTTATCTTTTCACCTTGTACTGTTACTCCGAATCTAAATTGTTCTTTAACATCATTAACTGCTATTTCCATGTAAAGATTAAAAAGTAACGGAGATAGGGAACATTCTTGTCTGACTCCCTTTCTTATTACGGCTTATTTCTTAAGTTCTTCAATTGTTACTGTTGCTGTTTGGTTCCTGTACATGTTAGCAATTGTTCTTCTATCTCTGTATTTGAACCCTAATTTTTTAAAATACTGAACATTTTATTCCAGTCTACGTTATCGAATGCCTTTTCTAGGTCTATGAACGCCAAGTATGTTGGTTTGTTTTTCTTTAATCTTCTTCTACTATTAATCTGAGGCCTAAAATTGCTTCCCTTGTCCCTATACTTTTCCTGAAACCAAATTGGTCTTCTCCTAACACTTCTTCCACTCTCCTCTCAATTCTTCTGTATAGAATTCTAGTTAAGATTTTTGATGCATGACTAGTTAAACTAATTGTTCTGTATTCTTCACATTTATCTGCCCCTGCTTTCTTTGGTATCATGACTATAACACTTTTTTTGAAGTCTGACGGAAATTCCCCTTTTTCATAAATATTACACACCAGTTTGTATAATTGTTATAATATATATATATATATATATATATATATATATATACATCAATTAAAATTTTATTTGGCTATAACTCTGGAACCAAAGAAAATAACTTATCACTTAAGATATATCGTTGAAAAGCTGTCAATGAAGACTTATAACTGCAGTTACGAAAAAGTCCAAGATCCAATTTTTTTTATTTTGGGCTTTTTTGGAGTCCTAAAGGTCAGACAGTTCTAAATCAAAAATTTCAAATTCTACTGTTAATCGTTTTTGAGTAATGAGAAATACATACGTCACGCTGAAACTAGTCAAAATGGATATTTCCGTTGAAAACCGAATTTTTTCGCAATCACAATACTTTCTTGTGATTGAACAAGAAAGTAAAAATTAAATCAATATTAGTGTAATAAATTTAGTAAATGCATGCCACAAAATTACAACATTCTATTTCTAATATTACCAAATTGTAAATTAATCTATTATTTGTGAAATGAAATGGCGCTAATTCAAACTTGGGATAAATTACTGCTGAAGTTCTGTAATCTTATAGGTCAATTCTTAAGCCTTTAAGTTCAATACCTGGCCTCTTTAATCGTTAAAGAGCAATCATAAATTTATTATAATGCAATGGATCAAAAAAAAAAGCACAGTTTTTTTAAAAATGAAAAAAAAAATTGTTCTATCAAAAAAGAAAACTTATGATTTAGTTTTTAGTTATTTAGAAGTATTTATTAATTCATTAATCTTTTAATGCAACTGTCAATAACTTTAAATTGTTGCAATATAATATCGTTCATCTTCTCACAGACCGAAAACAGTCAAAACGACTGTAATAGAATTTGTCTGAGGAATAACCCCTAAGTTTCCAAAGGGGTGTTTGGAGGTGATTTAAAGGAATACAGCTCCATGAATCGATTTCACCGAATGAGAAAAAAAATCCCATACCCAGAATTTTGTCCGACCGCTGTACTTTCAAATTACAGCTACTTCAGCAATAATAGAGTTATAGACAGGAAAGTAGGTACACAATTAATTAAATACATTACAGAGTCCATTTTCCTGTTAATGTAGATTTTCAAAAGATTAGAAACATTTCATTATTTCAGATGACCTAAAAAAGTATTTAAATGTATAACTTAGGTATAAAACTTCTAAAGTATATCATTTAGTTGTACTTCGATAACACTGGTATTTCAGAAACATCTCGCCTGCAATCAGTTTTTTGACATATACGATACGTTCATGGGTCAGGAAATCTACAACTTTACAGCTGGGCTAAATACAGTTGACTTTTAAACAATCACTTAAAGCAAAACCCACAACATTAGTATCCAGATGACGTGAATGTAAACAAACCAGATGCATCAGTATAAATAAAGTCATCTTCAATCAAGAAAAGGAAGGAATATCTTATTGAAACGGTTGCAGAACGAATACGCTGAAAATGAAACTGCTCGGGGAAACTTAAGTTTTAAAAAACCTTTATTTTACAACAACTGTTAGAATAAGAATTACAGAGTGTTCAAAAAATGATGAAACCTTATGGGAAAATGTTACAATAAATGGGAAATGGGAGTATGTTACAATAGTTGATCAAAGTGGCCTCCATTATACGATTCACATAATTGAATACTACGTTGCATGCTCTGAAACACATGCTGTAACGTTTGTTGAGGAATTTCAGCGACTCATCGTTCAATTTCGCTTTGTAATTCGTGAATGATGCGAGGATGAGTTTTCTAAGCAGCATCCTTAAGATATCACCACAAGAAGAAGTCAGGAGGGGATAAATCAGGAGACCGAGGAGGCCACAACCCCTTCGAAATCACTTGTCCACGAAAACACTGACCCAAGAAAGTCATAGTGTTGTTGGCTATATAAGCCGTACCATTGTCCTACTGAAATCACGTGTACCCTACCCGATCTGCAGGTATAGTGTTTGCAAATGTTGCACCAACTGTGTGTACTGCTCACTGATCACTCTGCCATGAAGATTCGCCTACATGAAATTGCACACTTTTTTCCTTAGGTGATGTGGAGACATCCCATTTACGGCTAACAGGTTCCGCAAGATATTGTTAATGTCCAAATTGCACACCTAACATCCAGTTTTTGTCCGTGTAAAGGAGACTCGTACAGCCGATGTGGACTTCCGTACACAAATGCCTGAATTCTTTGCATTCACGTATCCATCAAGGTCAATGTCTCGTCAGTCCAAAACCAATCAAGTTGTTTCCCATCTGGTTTTACAGGAAACATAGACAGAAAGCTACACGTTTTCCAGTGTCTGCAGGTAATAACTCGTGAAAAACACAAATTCTGTTCGGATACATCTTTAAACACAATCGTGTGGGCACTAACAACGGAGACTAGATCCCGGCTAGATAGGCGTCGCCCAGACGTCTTGGGACTAACAGAATATGCAGCTTGCAGGTTAACTTTTCTGGTGTTAATACTTTCGGTCGACCACTTTCGGTTGCATCTGCCACATCCTGTCTCTTGGAACTTGTTTGGTGTAACCACACCGTACTTTTATGTAAATGCATTCTAGGTCTGGGCATAATTGGCACATCTAATTCAGTGGGAGACAGTGAATATTCTCTGCTGCATTATGTAACCCATTTTTCCTCAATTAAATCAGCAACAAATGAAGGAAATCTTCCATAAGGTTGCGTCACGTTTTGAACATTCTGTAATCAGGGACGAGTTCAACCTTGTAGTTCAATGATTATCCATCTTGAATTCGGAGCAGCACCTTAAAGAGAGATATACATTTTTTAACTATGTATTTTTAGAGCAATCAATTTCATTGAAATTTTTAATTTATTAAAACGATTGCAAATCATGAAACGTAGTATGGTGCTAAGACTATAGATGACATTAATTAATGCTGCAAATGAAACCCTTTGTTTTAGTCTCGATAAACGACAAAACCATTTTTTTGTTTTAAATTCAATTGTAAGAAAACTGACAACGACCTAACACCATAAAGGAAAATCGTTACATCAAAACAGATTAATTTAGATAAATCGCGTAACCATTACGCGAAATCGTCGTTTCATTAATCACTACTCCACCCATGTTCGTTCAAAGGGACGCAATCTAATTTTAGAAATTTTACAAACAATGACAAATCAAAAAATAATATAAATTCTCTGAATAAATTTATAAACGTAATATTATAAAATTTTAGAACTAATTTGAAGTACATCGTTTAACAATATCAAATATAAATTCTGTCTCATCGCAGCTTCATATTATATAAGGATAAAAAAAAAGTTAAAAAACAAGATTCTGCCAATTTTTATAATATTATGTCATGCAATATAACAGAACGCCTAACAAAGTCATTAAAGAGTAATTTAGGTGATACCGTGTCAGATGTTACGTAAAACTTTTCCTACGGCGCAACTCAACAATTCAAGTCTCAGCGTGATGATGGACAGACTTACACACAACACTTAACATTTTAACACTAAATTCATGAAAAATCAGTTCACAGGTTTAGGCTATAAAATAAAACAGACAGACATTCTTACATACACGTGTGTGTGTGTGTGTGTGTGTGTGTGTGTGTGTGTGTGTGTGTGTGTGTGTGTGTGTGTGTGTGAGAGAGTGTGAGAGAACACATACACCCACATAAACTTGCGCTAACTTATTACCCAACTAGGAGATGCCGAAGGAGATGAAAATATGTGAATCCAACTTTCAATAAAAAAGAAGGAATAATTCGTTTTCTTTCCGATTTCATATCCAGCAGGTATGTCAGCTTCAAACAAGAAATAAGAGAATTTAAAGATATTGAAAAAATAAAGATGAATGAAATAGGTTAAATAGTTCGATTTTTTTTCAATTTTGAAGTACGAATGATAGCTAAGCAAAATAGTAATAATAAAAATAATAATAAACAAAATAATGCAATTCAATTTACCAAAACAAATCAGTAAGATATGATAGTAAGTTTTCATTATTAAAAAAAAAAAACTAATGTAATTTCAATTTATACCGGACTACTGCAAAAATTTATTTTTAAAAGTAGATGCAATTTTTTTCCAAAAATTGAGAATCGTCTTACCCAAAATCAACAGTTTTCTAAATATATAACCAAAATTAGAAAATATGTTGAATAAGAATTGTACTAAAAATTGCGTTAAACAAGAAATTATGTTAGAAACTTTTATTTATTATTATTTTTTGTTATTACTACTTCAATCGGATCAATTAAAGAAAATAGATACATACAATAAAAAATAAAAATTTATTCTCAATATTAATTCGTCGAAAGCAATGAATTCAGTGAAACATGATTTCAAGACAGGACAAAATCATTTTTTTTATTTTTTACTTTATAATTCCTGTCTTTCTAATGCTGTAAAGCAGGCTAACCAGATAAGGAACACAAGGCGTCAATCAGGGCTGGTTCATTCAGTTAAATGATTACCACTATCAGAGCTCCTGAACTGACTCTACACTGATAATCATTAAATGCGATGAAGGTTATCAGTTATACAGAAAAATAATTTTCATACAAACTGAAATACGGGTTGAGTCTGGAAAACGTTACTGCCAAAGGGATGATTGCCATTTGTCTTTGAGAAGGATTTGTTTGCTTAAATTAATATGCTCTAAACATTCATTTGCCGGTCAACTTTGTGAATCATAGTACATTGCACTATTAGATTAGATTATAAGAAAAAGATGAGTGGAAGCATTCTTAGGGCAGATTCATATTGCCGCCGTCTCCTCAATGCCACAAACTTGCAACAGAGCTACATACCTTTTAAATATAGTTCTTAAATAATCGCATAATTTTGCTCGGATGTTGTGATAATATGAACAACGTATCCCGAAATTCACTTAAAGGATTCCCGTACTTCTCACTTTAAGGATTGTGGTTGATTTGGAAAGAATATTATTAATATTATTATTCTTGAGAATGTATATAATATTTTCGGGAGCAATTTTATCTCACATTAGACCGCGTTTCTGTTACGGTGCTTAACAAACAGTAGGAAAGTGGATATTTTAAGTGTAATTTTCAAGCGATGTGAAATAATAAAATTTATAATAATTTATTTAACCTTTGGTAACTACACCTTATGTCCAATTAAATCTATTCTATTTTTATTTTTATGATAAGAAATTAGTTTTTCGGTGAATGAAAAATGCCCAGCTTGACCTGGATTTTAACCTAGAACCTTCCGATTGATAAGGAGAGACGCTAACACTTCGCCACGAAGGTCAGTAATCACAATTTAATTTTTTATCTAGATACATGTTCTATTATTATAAATGTTATAGTTTCCCAATCTAAACAAATTAAAAGTTATAAATTAAAAGGAAGATTGAATAAGTTTATGGAAATACCTTTATTATTATTATTATTATTTCAATAATTACATTCTTAGGAAAAATAAAATATAATTAGTAAAGTCTTTAAATATAATTAATAACAAATAAGTAACAAAAAGAGTAAATACAAATAGCCTTTAAGATAACAAAACAGGAAAACAGATAATAGACATAACAAATAAAATTAATTCTGTAAAAAAAAAGAGAAAAAACTGAAGAACAAAAATAATATTCATACTTTTTCCTTACAGTAGGTATACAGAAAAAATAAAAACGACAAGACTTCAGCATAAATCTGTTATAATATAAAACAGTTATCGTATTATATATATGAATTACCTTCCAAGATTAGTTATGGCATATAAATGCCACCATTATTCTTATAAAATTAATAGACTGTAACGTTACTGTTAATATGTAAAATTATGACTTTTGTAACAGGAAATAGTAAAGTTGATATCTAGGTTACATACATACCATCAACAGAAAATTTAAATTCATTTATGATACTAAATAATTAACAAAAAGTTTATATTTTTTCAACAAACGATAATGAATTTAAAACAGAAAATCAAACCATATATTCACAAACAGACATGCAATTTTAAATCCTGTTATTTCTATATATTAAAAACAAAATTTTTAAATAAATAATATCCGACGTATTATTTTATATATATATATATATATATATATATATATATAAATTACATTATTATTATATGAATGTATGAGAATGTATGAGTAAAAAACATTACATCTAGTTAAATAATTGAACATCTGATTTATTTATTTTATTAAATTTTAATTAATAATGTTATTATTAATTATTATCGTTCCAATTATAAATACAGTGAATATTTTAAATATAAATCATTTGTTTTTATTCATTTAATTTTATTTTTGTAACATACAACTCAGAGTATTAAACTTCACGATTTATATATCGTAACAAGTGAGAATAAATTATGTTTTACAATATGTATTTAATATTCTGCTGTGTATAAAAGACAATAATCAGCCTTAAATTAAATTATTTTCTAACGAAATAAAAGACATTTAACATAAAAAATCGAGTACTACAATTTCTCCAACTGAATGAATTTCTCAAATCTCTTAGAAATTTTAATAATTTGAAAATCGATTAATCCGATATTTGTTCCGAACTATTTTCAATCAGGGAATCGCAATTACGTCTCCTTTACATCCATTTTTCTCTCGACATAACGGCAATTTTAAAATGTCACACAATGAACACTCTATTTAAAATGTTTCAATTAATCTTGAGTCTTCCTCTTAAAAAAACCCAATTTCGAACTCTAAAAGTCAAAAGGTTAGTTATTTACCAATAGAAATAAATAGAATAAAAAAAATAATTAAAAAAATTTATATCCACCTCACCAGCAAAAAAGATGCGTTTTCTCGAGATCTTTCGGTTTATTTCAAACCATCACCAGGAGATAAAAATAATATAAGTCAAAAATTAAAATAATTACAGTTATGACGACCGTTTGAATGTGAAAGGTATACTGAAGACAATATAGTGAATTCTAATGCAATAAAATGGAATTGAAGGAAACCATGTTATCAAAAATTATATCTTAGTTATTTATGATTGTTATCTCTTTTTATTTGTATTTAAGACGTATTTGAATAATTTATTTTCTTTAAAAAATTTTTGTTCGTTAATTAAATTAATATGGTTACTATAATATGTGATATATATCTATATTATGTGTATTAAAATAATTATAGGAAATATCTAACAATTTATAAAATTATTTTAATTGTATGTATGACTTTATTTAAGATGTGCAAAATTACAATTTTCGGGTTTATTGTTTTTAATACTATCGATGTGTTCTTTTGCGCGTACGGAAAATTTACAGTTGATCATACCGATATATATCATAACACAATCTTTACAATTTAGACAATGTACATCTTGTTTATTAAATCTGGAATTGTTATTATTTAATGTTTTATTACAATTATTATTAATATATTTCATTTATTTATTATATCTAGTATACGCCGGTGTTATGTTATACTTTTTTTTTTGTAATATTTTTCAATTTTTTCACTATACGGCGTGTATTCATTTTTTATATATATTTTTTAAGTTTTTTCCGGTAATATTTTTATTTTGTTTATCGTACCAATTTTATTATATTATTTATTTATTGTATTAGTATTAAATTCACTCGTATAGGCAATATTTTAATTACTTCAATTTCTTTATTTAGAAAAACTTATTTAAATAATGTATTGCTTTATGTAAGAGTGCATAAAAAACAGCCATCTTTTGGGACCATGGATGAAATGAATTGTAGTTAATTATTATATTGTTTGAATAAGATTTATGCAATATTTGTAATTTTATCTTGTTATTTATTCTACTATTGTATATTTCTTATATCTAAAAGATTTAAACAATTATTATTTTCTGTTTCCAAGGTTAACTTTGTTTTTATCAATTTTATTAAATTTATTTAATATAGTATCGGATTCATATTGATAGTTTTCATTGTATATAATAATGGTATCGTCAACATAACGTTTGAATAAAATAATGTCATATTGAGTTAATCAAAATAATTTTATAAAGTTTTCGATATTTCTTTAATCATTTTAATACCCATAACTTAAAAAAATTTCACATATGTAGTAACCATATAATTGAATTAATGAATAAAAATTGTTTAAAGTAAATTACTCAATTCTTAAATACAAATAAAGTAAAATATCATTTTTGATAACATGGGTGTGTGTGTGTGTGTGTGTGTATATATATATGGTTTCCAATGTGTATATATATATATATATATATATATATATATATATGGTTTCCATATGTATTCTATTTTATTCCACCAGAATTCACTACTGTCTTCAGTATACTGTTCAAACAATCATAACAAGTAATTAATTTAATTTTTGGCTCATTATTTTTATCTCCTGAAGATGGTTTGAAATAAACCGAAAGATCTCGAACCAACATGATTTTTTGCTAGTATAGTGGATATAAAATTTTTAATTAATTTTTTTTCATTCCATTAAAAAAATTATCAGCTGAAACCATGTTTAAGAAATTTATAAACAGAAATAAACCCTGAAGATTTTTATCTGAATTACTCGGAGTATTTAACAAGGATTGAAATCACTCCTCTAAAGCAATGTATTAACACATTTTGCTTAGTAAAAGAAGTTAATCTTCATATTTAAAGAATAGATCTTCATGTGAATATGTTGATCGATTAGCATACGACCTCAGCCACCATTTAATGGTGGAATCTGTTTCATAAGGTTTGGTGGCTACTAAAGACTTCTGTGGAAGCACCGATAAAAATCACTTTAAAGAACCAAAACTTTGGAAAATGCTATTATGAATAAGTAATAGTTCGCGAATTTGTGTACATACAGATTTATAGCGTATAGACATTTGTAAAAAAAATTTCCGCAACTAAGTTGTAAAAATATAATGTTAAAATAATGTTTCAGAAATAATCTTATCAAGCCAACTGAATTAAAATAACTAAATAAAAAGAAATCATAATCCACAGAAAATAATCAAAATTTCCTTACATAAGCATTTATTCATACTCCCTTTCCATTAAGCAAAAAATCGAATGATTATCGTATAATTGACACAATCAATAAATATTTATAATTACGCAATCACGCCCAATAAAAAAAAAAACAATCTCCCAAATAATTTATTTTTTTATAATGTAACAAACTAGAGCAAATAGGCATTACGATATATTTATTCAACACGATTTGAATATAACGGAATCGATCATATTTTTCAGTTCGATTCCCATAGACGTACCCCTAACGGAAATTAATTATCAATTACTACTACTACTATTATTGCACTTTCATTCATCAAAGTTCATTCATGCATGATGTTCCACCATTGCAGAATTACATGCCGGTAAATTGTCCAAGTGTGAGAAAGAATCGGTGCGGTAATTTACTGAACACGATATTAAGCACAAAAATTCATAACTTTATTTGCAAAAAAAATATTCCAACACGACTATATTATGTAGAATAAGATGATATAAAAAAAAACTAAATCATTCGCGTCACTTCAACGGATATACGAATTAAGATCATAAATTCTCTCCAAGAGATTGTTCTAAGCATTTAGAATAATATCCAGAGGACAGTTACCAAAATCGAGCAATGCAAATTACAAAGTCCAATTTTGAAGAATTAACTTCTGGTTAAAAAATGAGGCAATTTTTCGTTGACCAATCTAAATGTTTAGATACAAGCTAACACTACTGTTTTAAATACATTTCATTTAAATAAATTTATCATTAAAATATACGTACACGCTGTAAGCATACTTTTGCTGTTGGGAAGCAATATTCAACACAACTATCGACCAAGTGTATGAACTCGCAATTAAAACAACAGCTAAGTGGTCGACTACTGCTCAAAAACCACGCAAAATAAACATTTCATGTGACGTACAGTGATGCATACGATGAAAATAAAAGCTTGTTTGCACGAGGCAGATAGTCGCTGTGCAATTTTTTCGTAAAATTAGGTTTATTTCAGAAACCGGAATATTCTGCAATGAAGTGTGTTTATATTCTCATAAACAGCAAAGATTCTTTCTACAATTAAAATTTAATATCATTTTGTTTAGCTGCCCACCTGGTTGGTCTAATGGTTAATTCGTCGTCGCAAATCAGTTGTTTAACAGCTAATTTTCGAAGTCGAAGATTCCAAGATGAAGTCCTAGTGTAGTAGTTGCTTTTATACAGATTTGAATAGTATACAGCGGTGTAATTTGGTGGTTGGAGTTTAAGTAACCACAGGAATGGCGGTTTGAGTCTGTGCAAGACTACACCTCATTTACATATCATAGGTATCATCTCACTGGACCGTTAACTAATTGTTCGCTAGTTGAAAAGATTGCAACCCACCGGATTGGTCTAGTGGTGAACGCGGCTTCCCAAATCAGCTGATTTGGAAGTCGAGAGTTCCAGCGTTTAAGTCCTAGTAAAGCCAGCTATTTTTACACGGACTTGAATACTAGATCGTGGGTATCTGTTCTTTGGTGGTTGAGTTTCAATTAACCACACATCTATGAACGGTCGACTTGACACTGCACATGACTTTAACACTTCGTTTACATTCATACATATCATCCTCTGAAGTAATATCTGAACGGTAATTCCCGGAGGCTAAACAGGTAAAAGAAAAAAGTTGAAAAGATTGCAACGTACACTTAAGGAAAATAAAATAAAATTTTGTTTAATTTCAGACAATAATTTCTTTAAAAATATTTAGTGTACTTGTAATTTTTACTGTATACCCTACAAAAACGAATAGTTAATACGTGTATTAACAGATAGATTATTGTTGCACACCCTCCAAGTGAGTCATAAAATAAAAAATGAATCACACTTTAAACGAATAAAGATGACAAATTTCTTTTGAGATATATTTTTATGCACTTGTAATATGTATCAGTATTGTTGAGATAATGTTTAATAAACATCATCATTAAATAATAGGCGAATACCCTTTAATTTTCCTGTTTAGCCTCCGGTAATTACCGTTCAGATAATACTTCAGAGGATGATATGTATGAGTGTAAATGAAGTGTAGTCTTGTACATTCTCAGTTCGACAATTCCTGAGATGTGTGGTTAATTGAAACCCAACCACCTAAGAACACCGATATCCACGATCTAGTATTCAAATCCTTGTAAAAATAACTGACTACTAGGACTTGAATGCTGGAACTGTCGACTTCCATCCAAATCAGCTGATTTGGGAAAACGCGTTCACCACTACACCAACCCGGTGGGTTAATAGGCGTATACCCTACAAATAATAATCTTTTCAATAGCTTAGTCATTTTATACGCGTATTCATACAGTAGCGCCTATATAAGTAATTTTTGTATCGAATTGTTGACTAATATTTAATACTAATGTTCACTTTTCATTTTCAATTAATTAACTGACTTAGTTCAATTCTTAGCGTGTCCCGGTACGAATGGTATAGTTGTTTCCTTCTGTAATATGTGTCGTGTTAGTTTTGTATTATAATATGTTTTGTATTATAATGAATTCGTATGTTTTATGTTAGTGATTTTTTTTTACTACGGTAGAATTTAAATCCGTAGTTAGATAAGGTAATGTATAAGATTTTGCAAGAATAAAATAGCTATAAAGTTAAGAAAATTAGATGACAAACATTTAATAAGCATTTTTAAAAATGTGCAGAAAGAACCGTTGCAGCTTGTGGGATTTCAAGATCACAAATTCAGAAACTCCGATAAGAAAAGCACGATCTTAAATCTAAATCGCAGTCGTGCTCATTCGGTACACTAAAAATAAAGTGTAAACAACATTCAAAACCACTTAGTGGATTAGACAATTTTGATGAAGGCGTTGTAAGAACCATTACGAGTTTCACGCAAAACATAATTAAATGCATACATAAATAAATTACGTGAAGAACTTCAAAAGAGTATTCAATTTAAAGTCTAGAAAGAACTGCACTAGCAGCTATTCTGAAATAATTGGGATTTATGTGATCTATGACTGATTATAATAGGAATCTTTCTTTTTATTGAGAAAGAAGACGTCCGGTGGACGCGGATAATATATTTAAGAAATATTAACGATTTCAGAAAACAAACTTCTGCGATTGTTTATTTGAGAGAATCGTATATTTTAACGTCCTATTCAACGATATAATTGTGGTCGAATGACCATAATGCAAGAAGGAGTAAAAGTGCCGATTAATAAAAGTGATCGGTTAACCATAATCCACGCTGGAAAAGAAATGGGGTTCATTGCGAACGCGAAGTTAACTTGGAAAACAAGTTCAAAAAGCGGTGACTATCACGACAGCGTCAACAACAACAATTTCATGAAGTGGGCATGTGAAAAATTAATTCCTGATTCCTGAGTCAGTGGTTGTTATCGATAATACACCGTACCAAAATCCAATTCTAGAGAAACCTCCGAATTTAAATAATAGGAAAAGTGGCATGATTAATTAAGTGTTATGTTAAAACCACAATTATATGAATACAATTAAATCACATAAAAAAAAAATTCAAGTACCATTTTGATGAACTATTAAAAAAACAGGCATAAGGTTCTATGACTTCCACCTTACCATCCCGATTTAAATTCGATCGACATGGTGTGGTCGGCTCTGAAAAGATATGTTGTTAGTAATAACATGACATTTTTAATGTAAGATATTAAAAAAGGAATGAAATGAAAAAGGATGATTGGAAACCATATTGCGAACATGTTAAAATAAAAAAATGTTAAAACTGAGTATAAGAAGATGGAACCGCTAATCGAAGAAATGACGGATAAATTTATCATATAGATATCATACATCTACACAATGGTAGTAAAAGTGACTTGTTCCAATAAAAACAGCGAAGAACTTCACAGGAACTGTACATATAATGTAAATTTCAAATAAGTGTTAATAACAATAGTACAATCAACAATGAAAACAATCGTACAAAAAAAAGAATTTGAAAATACTAAACATTGTGCAAAAATAATTGTACAATAACAATTGTACGTCTAATTTATTATAATTAAGGATACAATATACATTCAAGCATTAGTTAAGATTTTTTTCTTTAAAAATACACCTAAATTAAAATTCTCTTTTTTGTAATCTTTATTTATTGAATTATAAATATTAATTACGTAATAATGAAATATAACTAAAAAAACATAAGAACGATAATAAATTAAACGTGAATGTAATAAAAGTACGACTATTATTATTATTATTGTTGCCCTATTAGACGGGTGTAAATGTTTTCAGGTTCGGTAGTAATGCATTCTCGACCTTCAACACAAGCTTTTATTTTTATTGTACGGACTGCACAATAAGTCTAGCTATAAAACAATCAATCAGCACATTGTTTGTGAACAGTTGTCGACAATACCAGGTATTAACGTCTAATTAAATGACAAGATTAAATCTAAAAATTTATTTTAAAAAAATTTTATCAAATATCACTTCGTCACCGTCGTAATAGTTCCTAGAATGCATACATTTTTATAATCGTATTATTGCGAAAGTAGATTCCAAATTTTGATTGTTTTTTTTTTTAAAATAACCTTTCTTAAATGAAATAAATAATTTAAAAAATCTATAACTGGAATACGGCTGGTCAAAAAACCAAAATTATTCGAAAACAGTAATATGTTATTTTGTTATAAAGGCAAAATTATCTTTTTTATTTTTTACGCGTTACCAATGAGCATAATATCATATTAATATAAAGGTATTCGAAAAGGACAGTTTTCTTTAATCTACTTTCACATTTTTGAACGTAAATTTCAGTAATGAACCAAAATTACGTAAGTAAAAGAAAAGTGATCGGGGAATAACAATAGTTTAAAACGTATTACTCTTCCAACTCATTGGCAAAGATACGACGTGATATCGACTACTGTTAGAATTATCGGTAATAAAGAAGTTTTCATTATTTTAATGCAAAAGTGAAAGACACTTTTTTTAAAAATAACATCAGGTACTTTTTATGTTTATAAAAAAAAATACCAGATAAATCAGAAACTACATTGTACATACTAAATATTCTGGCTACCTTGAGTACGTGATAAGCATGATAAATACAGTACAGTGTAATGAATCAATACCTGTTCACGAGTGAAACAATATTAGAATAATCAGGAGAAACAACGTATCATACCATCAAATAACACGTAGTTAAATGATTACATACTAAACCACACACTATATTATAGATACTACATGAACTACATTTTATGATAAGGTAAAGTTTATCTTTGTTTGCCGAAATAAATAATAAACAAATCGAGGATAAAGTAAATAACTGAACTACGTTTAATCAAGTGCATTAACGCTGCATTATGTTACGTGATACTATCCAGACATGTAAATCTACGACTTATAAACAAGCCAAAAAAACAACAAAAAAAACGCACAAATCGTTGTAATCTAAATTCCTACAAACAAATAAATATTATTAAATTCTGCATACTTTCTGGAAGAAATATTTACATAAACAAACAAAATTAATGGAAAATTTAATGCGCATATACATACAATAGAGAAATTAAATCAAGACAAATATCAAAACTTACAGTACTTAATAAACAGGCTTGTTATTTCTTAAAGCCATCTTAGACAGATGTTATATTACATAAGCTATAAAAGAAATTCTGTATGTACATATATATATATATATATATTACACAAACAAACAAACACACACACACACACACACACACACACACATCGATATCAATATGCAGCACATAAGAAACGTAATACTGTACAACCGGTGTTGTTTACACCGTGATATAGTATAGTATATCTTCCATACGCAGAGAATTCTACGCAAGTTGAATTTAAAGAAATCAACTCAAGAGAACGAAATGTATTAAACTTCTGAATTCACGTTTCGTTAAAATATTTTAAAACATTTTCTAAATTTTGTTAAAGAAAAAAAATCTGATATTGACTCCTCATTGACTTCCTTGTACGCCTATTATATTACATATACACATTTTTTAAAAACTTCTGATATTTTTTCATATATATATATATATTTTTTATTGTTATCATTGAATTATTATTTATCATAAGATTTTTTTTACAATCACAGGTTAATAATTATTAATAGATCAATATATTAAAATTAAAAAAAGAGATCAGAAGTCTGATTCGAACCGATGTGCCTTCCCAAATATCCAAATATTTCATTAATTAAAATTTTATTTGGTTATAACTCTGGAACCAATGAAAATAATTACTTATGGATATATCGTTGAAAATCCGTCAATGAGGACTTATTACTGAAGTTAAAAAGTCCAAAATGAATTTTTTTTTGGATTTTGGGCTTTTTGGACACTTTTGGTTCAGTCGATTGCATTCGAAAAGGGGAAGTGCACAACTAGATGTTACAACAGTCCTAAATCAAAAAATTTCAACATCCTACGGCTAATCATTTCTGAGTTATGGGCGATACATATGTACTTACGTATGTACAGACATCACGCCGAAACTAGTCAAAATGATTTCAGGGATAATAAAAATGGATATTTCCGTTGAAAACTGAAAACCGAAATTTTTTGCTACCACAATACGTCCTTTAATTCGTACAAGTAAGTAAAAACAGACGCCGTTTGTTAATTGCATATAAATAAAAGTAAAAAAAAAAAAAAACTGAAATATGGAATAATACAACAAATTCAAGCAAAATTTTAGGAAATTGTAATTTGACAAAGATTTTCATCACTTTTTTTTACATTTCCTAACGATCAAATAAATAAGTTGTACATGTACTGTTCTGAAGATGGACGAAGCAGGAGCGATAAAAAATGCCGAATAGCACAAGCTAAACAAGCCTTCAGTAAGAAATATAATTTGTTTACATCATAAATTAATTTAAATGTCAGGAAAAGATTTTTGAAAGTGTATGTTTGGAGTGTCGCTTTATATGGAAGTGAAACTTGGACGATCGGAGTACCTGAGAAGAAAAGATTAGAAGCTTTTGAAATGTGGTGCTATAGGAGAATGTTAAAAATCAGATGGGTGGATAAAGTGAAAAAAAAATGAAGAGGTATTGCGGCAAATAGATGAAGAAAGAAGCATTAAGAAAAATATAGTTAAAAGAAGAGACAGACTTATAGGCCACATGCTAAGGCATCCTGGAATAGTCTTTAATATTGGAAGGACAGGTAGAAGGGAAAAATTGTGTAGGCAGGCCACGTTTGGAATATGTAAAACAAATTGTTAGGGATGTAGGATGTAGAGGGTATACTGAAATGAAACGACTAGCACTAGATAGGGAATCTTGGAGAGCTGCATCAAACCACTCATTTGACTGAAGACAAAAAAAAAAGTACTGTTCTAAAAACTCTATAAATAAGTTACTCTTCCCAATTTCTTTTTTAAACAGAATTAAATATCTTTAATCTATCCCCTCGAAACGACGATAGTTGAATATCTATAATTTACTCTTAGGAAAGAAAACCTAAGACCAATTTACACTTCTAAATTTCGTTAATTACAGTTTGCATCCAGTAAAATTTGGGGATGAATGATAATGAATTGATTTTTTTTTGTATCGTGTGAAAAAATTCCACTTCTAACTGGGACTTAAACCCATAACTTACAGATGAAAAGCCAGAGGCGCAACCAATCCGCCACAGAGATCGGCGTCCTCAAAATAAATCACTATCATAAACTTATCATGAATTTAAAAGAAATTCGTTAAATCATAAATTAAAAAAAGTAGTTCACCATCGATCTAATTTTTGATTCAAGAAAAAGCTTGATTTTACAAAGAATTTCAGGTTTCCGTAAAAGAAAAATTTGTTATCAGTTTAATACAAATAATAATAAAACACAAAAAAGTATAGCCAAATTTAACACTAACGTTATATTTTGAATATATGAACCTTCACTTTAGTTTTTTAATGCAATACAATATACATACAGTAATCTGTAAGTACATTCTTACAGCCTCAGCCTCATCTAATGATGAGGCTGAATTTAAGGGAAAAAATTAATCATTAGGTTACCGTTGGGTTAAGTTACAATCTAAAAAATCATTCTGTTGAATTGTTATTGCAGGGAATTAACATTTCCCGACAAAAATTGAATAATTCCTATTAGTCTACTGAAAACTGTCTTACTAGGGAATGAAAAATAACCCATCGGGTTGGTCTAGTGGTGAACTCGTCATCGAAAATCAGGTGATTTCGAAGTCGAGAATTCTAAGGTTCAAATCCTAATACAAGCAATTACTTTTATAAGGATTTGAATACTAGATTGTGGACACCGGTGCTGTTTGGTGGTTGGGTTTCAATTAACCACACATCTCAGGAACTGTCGATCTGAGATTGTACAAGACTACACTACATTTACGCTCACACATATCATTCTTATTTATCCTCTGAGGTAATACCTTACGATGGTTTCGGAGGCTAAACAGAAAAAGAAAGTTAATGGAAAATAAATAAACTAGACTCATAATTTTTTTTCTTTTTAATCTTAACAGTTACAAGTTCAACAATTATAAACAAAAAAATTCCAATAAGGGACCGAATTTTATTTGTAGATATAAAGATAATATTAATACATTTTTTATTAATATTAAAAAAAGTACGTTCGCATTCTTAGTAGTACAATATGAACTGTTCCAGAAAAGTAAGTTTCCTTGATCTCTTACTGAAATTAATTTGATTAATGATCTTTCTCAAAATATCAGACAACTTATTACATTATAAAACAATTTGTTTTAAATTTAACTAACTTTGAAATTAAAATTTATTTCTACGAAAGGCAACCCTCGTTAATTTTCCGAATAATATTATTACCATCAATTACAGTAACATTTCTGTCCATATTGACACTTTTATTTTCAACATTCAATACGTTAATGTTTCAAAGATTTATTTAAAAAGAAACAACAAGCACTGAATGGGTTGTTGAACTTTTAAGTATAAATTAAATCTTTGAAATAGCAATTTAGTTTTAAGGAAGACGTATCCTCTTTAATTTGCCGAATAATATTCCCAACAGTGAAAAAAATATATATTTTCACTGTTCATATAGAAATTAATTAAAATTAAATTACAATTAATTAAATTTATTTACAACATTTAACACTGTAATGTTTTAAAGCGTAATAAAATAAATTTAGACGATAACAATCAAAAACCTAACTTTTTTCGTTTTTAAGCGTCTAAATCAAACGCTAAGGGCTTGTGAATTATTAATAAATAGTATTTAGGTTTCTCCCATCACAATAAAAATAATTGTTTAGAATCAGGTCAACAAGAATCGATGAAGATCGGAATTTAATTTTAAAAATTCCAAAATTCTCATTCTTTAATAATAAAATAAATTCCCAGTTAAAGCGAACGGTACTTAAAAGCACACAGATATTTTTTAAAGATACTTTCAATTATTTTTTGATCATTTTATTTATTTTACTATTTTTATATACTTTTATCACCGTAAACAAACCTTCTGGTTAATTTTTAAAATAACTATTTGTTATCACTATTTTTTAAAAATAATAAAGGATACAACCAAAGCCTCTTTCTTTATTAATTGTATACTGTATTTGCGATATTACTCTGATCGAAGTTTTCCTTGATCCTTCCAGGGAGCTACGTTTTTATCAGAACTGGTATACCTGTTTACCGATAAGTTGTGATCAATACGTAATAATTGTGTATCGAACTAAATAAAATATTTAAGAATACAAACATCCTGTACAGATAGTAATCGCAGGAATAATAGGCTCACTGATTAAATTTGATAAATAAGCAAAATGACATTGCTCTGTCAGTGGTTTAAGCCTTAATTTGAAGAAGTGATGTTCTCTATTCGGTAGGTGCAACACCAGCATCTGTTCGATTAATAAAATAAGGGAAGGAGAGTGGTGATTATTTTTAGCCGATAATACTTTTGTAATTCAAAAATACTTTACATTATCAGTTAGGTCCGTGTAATGATGACGTGCGAAAACAAGTGTATAAAACGGCTGTCTACATACAATAATCAATGAGATCGGCACAACGTATACAATAAAATCCAACATGAATGAAATATAAAGAATCCAATATAAATAAAATCTAACTTTAAGATTAATCAAAGTATTCTTTAAAATGTATTATAATACATAAAAGTACATTAGATTAAATATTTATTAAGCGGCTAGATTTATCAAAACCTTAAACTAATAAAATTTCTGCAATAACGATAACATTATAAAAAAAACAAAAGTGCAAAAACCAGTCATTATATGTCATTACTATGAGTATATGTAGGTTAACTGAAGAGGAGTTCTGGCGTCTTACATATATATATAAATAGCCTAATACATAAGTATGACCGCCTCGGTGTCATAAGTACTGGCTTTAGAAAAAAAACAAAAAAAAAAAAACACTTGAAATAAAAAGAGCCGGGTTAAAATAAAATCAAAAATATTATTTTCAACAGCAAATTGAATTAAAAAACAAATTAATAACAAAATACCTCGGTGACTAAAAATAGAAGATTTAATCGTACAAAAGGATAACAAGAACCCAAACATACAAGCCCGGTAATTAATACACCTCTCATTTGTGTTAATTTAAAAAAAAAACTGCTGAGTTTCATTTTGTTTCAATCCAGATTAAACATCATTACGTAAAGCTATGGAAGGACTAACTGTAAAAAGTTAAAATGTAAATTTAAAAAAAATATCTCAAGAAAAAAAAGTGATTAAATTTAGAAAACATTACAATAACTTACAACACAGAAGAAAAAATCCACGATAACTTATGTGCAGCAATTCGTTAAATAATTCCCAGTTTATAAAGTTATATTATTTTAACACGAAACAAACGCTTCGATGTTATAATTTATATCTTTAATTGAACTGTAAAACAATAAAAATAATCAATGAAGCGACTACTAAACGCACATCAATACTAAATAGACCCACAACACCAAACGGCGGTCGGATCAGAACTAACTAGTAATACAACAGACAAGCTCATCGTATCACGTGACACAGCCCCCACCACAACAATCCTTCCACAGCTCACGCAGTTTACAATCCCCACTACCGATCAGTAGAACTAAACACACTTATATAAAATACATATATAAACACGAATACACAAAAACACACGAGACATAAACATTGAATACTGCCTGTGGTATAAAAACCGCTTACTATGTCTTCTATGTGTATGAGATGAAAGACAACCAACGGTTTCCTAAGCTAAAAAGATATTTACTCTATTGAACTTTATACGTATTAAAAGAGAACTTCTATTTCCCGTTTAACTCTAACATCTGAATCAAAAAGAACAAAATAAGCGCTACGTTTACTGCAAAACAACAATTCAAAATAGAATATTTGCAAATTTACGTATAATAATTTACATATTAAGATAATAATTCAGATATAATAATAAATTACTGCCTTTTAGCGATGAGAAAACATTTCCTGACCACATAAAATTCTGTAATTTATAAAAAGTCCTAGTTACATCAGAAATCGAACTTATAACCAAAAGATGTTTTATAAATAAACAGATAATAAACGAACAAATTTCAAAAAGACTTAAATGAAGTATACTTCGTTAATCAATCTCGCTAAACTGATTTTGTCACTTGATCGCTTTTAACACTTTTTACTAGTTAGACAAATAATAATTGAAAGAATTAATACAAGAAATATTAGTTAAACTAAAGTAATCCTGCTAAAAGACAATAAGGCAATAAATGTTTACATAAAAAGAAGAAATTTTTTACATAAAAGAAACGAGTAAAGCTATACCGAGTATCAATATTTGATACAAAGTGATAATTGCTTACTAAGAAATGATACAAATATTAGAAGTATCGTTCAAATTTGGCAATTTATTTATATTAGTACAAAATTTAATTAATTAAATTAGCCTTTTACCAAGTAAATTTTTTACATATAAACCCAACAAAGAATTAACGAAATGTATTAAAAATACGGGTACTTACGTATTAACCCCACCGCAGCTACAGCTTTATTTAAAAACAAAGTAGTCAATCGGATTTCGGTGGAAAATGGGCCGATATAGAGTAACATAGATTCAAAAAGTCTCTTTATTAATTTTAATAAATGGTTATTTATATTTATTTATTTTATAAATATAATTTAACCAAACTTAACCTACGCTCGCTAACCTTGACTAATTAACAGGAGTGTTTTGATTATTTAAATAATAAATAATTGCAATAATTACCGAATTTATTAAATAAATACTCAAAAAATTACGGTGTTAATTAGTCAAGGTTAGCGAGCGTAGGTTAAGTTTGGTTAAATTATATTTAAAAAATAAATAATTATAAATAACCATTTATTAAAATTAATAAAGACCGTTCATTTTCCACCGAAATCAGATTGACTACTTGGTTTTTAAATAAAGCTGTAGCTGCGGTGGGGTTAAACATGTAAGTACCAAAATACGTTTTTTTTTATTACAGAAGTTTATTTTTGTTAAATATTATTCTTAACTGATTTATCTCTCAGTTATTAAATTTTTTCAAAACATCTAATTTTTAATTATCATTAAAATGCAATTCACTGCTATAATTTTGTTACGCTCAAATACTAAAGATAACTTTTTTCAAGTTTCTCTTTTTATTTTTTTCGCTGGACGCACAATGAAGTGTCATCAGCGCCCGGACTCGATATTTATGTAGTAAATAAATAAATATTAAAGTTAAAAATTAAATTAAAAACTAAACCCCTACTAATGTAAAAACACAGGATAAATGGAAAATGGTTATGACGTATGCTAAAAGCGAAATAAAACCGCAATAAAATATTACATTAACAATATAAATTAAATCAATATTATCATCTGCCATACGCCTAATACCTGCTGAAACATACGACTACGGGAAACTCAAATATTTGAATATAAATGGACGGACCTACAAAATCGTTAAACATTCATAACATCGTCTCATTGTTTCCTATGATATTTCGGAAGTTAGCTCTACTTTAAATTCCGACGCAATGCCGCATAAGAGACACAATCCACAAGGATGTGGTGAACCGTTAGTTGGCAGTCACAGCGAACACAAACGGGTGCATCGATCCGAGTCATGAGATATCCATGAATGAGCCTAGTGTGGCCTATTCGCAAACGGCAAATAATAACCTCCTCACGATGGTTAATTTCCATCGATAAGGCGATGGTTATTCCTGCACGAGGAGCTCCACGGTGACACAGTGTTCTTAATATAAAGAAGTTCAATTCCGCTCACTTTGCCACTCATCACAGTTGAGAACAGAAACAACACGATTAGTGAAAGGATGTTGGAAACAAGCCTCTTTTGCCGCACTATCAGCGCGCCCATTACCTGAAATTCCAATATGCTTGGGGATACAGCAGATGCTCATAATTGCGTTACGGTTGAGTCATTTCAGGGATCACAAACGACAGGGTGTGTAATCTATTACTATAGATAAACGAATCCTCTCACTGGCGGACAAGGTGTTGCATCTTTTGTTAGTGAACCAAAATAATCTATTTTTTTGTTAAAAACTGTAAAATAAATTTACTTTGTTAACTACACCAATTTAAAAAAAAAAAGTATTTTATTTTAATGTATTCTGGGATCTTTTCCATTATAGGACTGCACGGCTTAACCTTTTTTCTACAGAAGTCAGATATTAAAATAACTCTACTATAAGTAGTAATTACTGAACTTATTGCGCTGTTTTTAAGTGCGGTGTTTAAGTTACGCTGTAAACAAGTACAATGTTAACAGAAAACTGCATAACTGAAAAAAAAAATTAGTACAAGAATACTTAAGAAAATGTTTAATAGAAAGAACCAATTGTTATATTGAAAAATGAGGTACGATTTGAAATGTTACGTTTTTTAGTGTACTTCTTGAAAGAATATATAATTAAAATAAATATTAGTTTAACTAAAGTAATCCTGCTAAAAGACAATAAGGCAATAAATGTTTACATAAAAAGAAGAAATTTTTTACATAAAAGAAACGAGTAAAGCTATACCAAATATCAATACTTGATACTAAGTGATTGCTTACTAAGAAATTATACAACTATTAGGAGTATTGTTCAAATTTGACCATTTTACGAAGAAAGTTTTTTTTATATTAATAAACACTAGCACTTTTACAGCACTTTTTACTGGTTAGACAAATAATAATTGAAAGAATATATAATTAAAATAAATATTAGTTAAACTAAAGTAACGCAAAGGTAAAAGATTGCTGAAGACATATGAAATGTAAGTATGGAGTAAATCGGAGAATATAATGAACGGACAAAGAAAAAAAAATGAAGGCGTAGTAAGGGGTGTGTCCAAGATAAGAAACTTAATAATTCCGATTCGTAAAAGGAAAGCTAATTTGCTGAGACATATGAGAAAAAATAGAGACTAAAAGGATCATTGCTAAAAGGATCAGTAGAAGGTGTAAATAGCGAGAACTGGAAAATATTAAAACTAATAAAAAGATCTAAAAGGATATGTGTGCTATTAATATTTAATCATTTAAACCAGTTATGATAACTTTCCATCAAAAGTTACCCTTTTCTTCTGAAATAACACGATTAGATCAGTGAAATCAAATGATTAATGTTTTGTAAAATGACTATTCTTGAAACGATTTACGTTTCTATTATACTCGGGAAATATGCGGAATCTGTTTTCACATTATTAATTTGCTATACTTCAGAAATAAGAAAAAGTGAAATACTTTCAAATAAATAAAAAATTACTGAAATTTTAAATTATGTTATTACATATAGTTCGGTCATTCTGCACACAGCATCCAAATTACCTAATTATTTTTTAACGTTAACCGTAATTAGTCCAACTACACAGGATGTTGTAAATAAAGCTTCTAAATTAAACATTTTTTTAGTACACTAAAACATGTAAATTATTATAAAGGGTAATTTTTAGTTTTGTAAACATCATTCGCTCATTTTATAATGAATTGAATTATACAGCGAAATTAAACTTATAAAGCAATAATAAAATTAATTCTATTCTAATATCTTCATTATAGGTTCACCAGATATCACTATTACAAAGAGGGATTTCCACTACACCTCATGTTTTATTTCTTCCTTTTTTTGTATTAACAAGTTTTTCTAACTACAATACACACAAAAATTAATATTTATTTATAAGGTGTTACATAAAAAAACCACCTGCTGGGCGGTGACTCATTCCTTGTACGTGGGCTAACGTCAACGCTATTCCTAACAGTCCCATTTTACAAGTTAACACTACTCTCCTTCCAATTATGAAACGGAAAATTTTATGAAAAATCGTTACACGTTCACATTTCCGTCTAATAAGAAAGAAAAGGAAAATTTTACGAAAATCGAAATAATTGTTCAGCAATATATGCATCACAAACACAAAAACGAATTGGCAACAGGACCTCTGGTTTTGCTCGGTCAATTAGGTAATTGACCGAACAAAGTAATGGGGAAGGTACCCCATTAAATTTTTCGTTTAAAGAAAAATTCTTCAATTTCAGTATATCATATACAACTTACTTCAAAGGTTAAATTTAAGTTTCTAATTACTGTTTTTTAGCAATTGAAAAAAATAATAATTTTATGATAATTTATTATACAAACAATAAATAAGCTATATAATATTTTTATATTATGGAGTATAATTCTCTGCTTTATTTTTTTCATAACCTGATAACTTTTTACGAGTGCCGTCTTAACTTTTTACAAAAACAATGAAAGAAACAAAATTTTAGTACAAATCGTTTTATTGTTTCTCAAAATATTTGCCTTTAAAATTTATACACTTTCGCATGCGTTAGAACCAATTCTCGAAACATTTTATCCACTAGGTACCTCAAAAATATGATTTTGGAAGTATTCAACAGCTTCTTCAGGTGATAAAAATCGCTGTCCACGCATTTGTGACATTCGGGAACAAAAAGAAGTCGTTATGGAATAAATCAGGTGAATACGAAATACTAGACATTAATTCACTGTTTTTCTCCGTCAAATAATCGATTGTTTGACATTGTGTGTGTGTGAACTGGCATTATCATGATGCGATGTTTTCGATTGTTTTTCCTGATTTCATTGTTGACTTCTGGCAAATAAATTGTACACTATTTATCATTAACTGTTCTTCAATCCTCTAAAGCAACGTCTGCTACGTATCCAGTGTAACCGAAAAAACAAGCGTTAATTATCTTGGAAATGCTTTGTGAACGAACCACTTTTGTTGGATTCGGTTCATCTTGGAATACCCAAACTGTTGACTATTGCTTATTTTCCGGCTTATACGAATATATCCAAGGATCGTCTTCTATTACGATATTGTATACAGATTTTGCATTTTCTCGGTCGAAGTTTTTGAGCATTTCTAACGATTGACACGAAGCTGTTTTTGAGCTTCGATCAAATTATGTGGAATACTTCGGGAATAGATCTTTTACACAGCTAAATGTTCATACAAATTCGAGTGTAATCGTCGATATGCTTAAGGATGCCTCTACCTCACGGTAAATCACATCCCTATCCCCTTCAATCATGTAGGGCACACACCATCGATGTCTTTTGGAACAACAACCGATTTTGGTCGATCATCACGAAATTCATCGCTGACAGAAGCACGATCACGGAGACATTCTGCAAACCAATTGTGAATAGTCTTTTCTGATGGTTATTCATTACCAAAAGTTGAACGAAGCGATTCGAGGCATTGTTGTTGAGTTGGATCCTTGCTAAAATCGTTAAAAATCATCCAACGAAAATCTTCACGTGAAATTTCCATTTTTTCACAAAACTGTTTAAACGCTCACTGTAAACACTACTTGGCCGATTTCTGAACAGCTACTATTGCAGCAATATAAAAAGTCAAATTTTACAATAATAGTAACATCTCATCTCAGTAGCACCACCTAGAGATCGTCTGGTGAATTTAAAGGCGACCTCCGTACACGGACACTCAGAAGGACTTAAATCATTAAAAAAAATCGTACAAATATTTTTATAGTAAAAATTCAATATTTTATTTTTTAAACGACTTCCTTTCATAAACAACAAACTGAAGTATTACCTTATAACAAAAATCAATCATTGAAAGAAGTAAAAATGGAATCACACTATATTTGTATAAATTTCTTTTATCGGTTTTGTTAAAATATTCAAATAAGCGCCGTACAAAAAAAATTTACTTATAGTTGTATAATATGGCCGACTGTTTTTCTTGTTTAATACTTTCGCAATATATAAAGATTTTTTTGTAAGCATAATCAATTTTTTTGCAAGAATTTCTTTTGCTTATTTTGTGAGGTGTCTGCCTAAGTATATATAGTAGTAAACATACATATATAGAGCGAGAGCGAGAGCGAGAGAGCGAGAGAGCGAGAGAGAGCGAGAGAGAGAGCGAGAGAGAGAGCGAGAGAGAGAGCGAGAGAGAGAGAGAGACAGCGAGAGAGAGAGCGAGAGAGAGACAGAGAGAGAGAGAGAGCGCGCGAGAGAGAGAGAGAGAGAGAGAGAGCGAGAGAGAGAGCGAGAGAGAGCGAGAGAGAGAGCGAGAGAGAGACAGAGAGAGAGAGAGAGAGAGAGAGAGAGAGAGAGAGAGAGACAGCGAGAGAGAGAGCGAGAGAGAGACAGAGAGAGAGAGAGAGAGAGACAGCGAGAGAGAGAGCGCGAGAGAGAGAGAGAGAGGAGAGAGAGAGAGAGAGAGAGTGTTTCAATAACCAATGATGAGTTTCAACGAAAAGAAAACATTACAATGCCTGAACTGGGATTCGGATTTCCTTTGTTTCAGTCACCTGAAAATTCATTCAATTTAAGCACAATTGTATAGTACGACAATATAAAGAGAAACACAAGAGATGATTAAAAGGAGAAAAAAGGAATGATAGAGAATAAGAGACGAGTGGAGATAGTTTTAGGAAGGAAATAAAAATATATAGGAAATGAACAAAGGAAATAAAGAATAAAAGAAAGGAAGAGAAATAAAAGTAAATCGTTACGTTTAAATGAAAAAAAAAACACACACAAACACACAGTATAAAGGCACAAGTAGTGTGATTAAACCTCAAGAAATTACATTTTCCTTTCTTTCTTATAATCGCTTATAGAAAGAATTCACTTAGCGATTTAAGTACATGGATTTTCTAACAAATGGAAAAGGGTAAAATCGAATAATAATTGTAACCGATAGATACTGTAACTAATACAAATTTTACTTCCCACATATTAATTAACAAGCTGATTTAACAAATATTCTTCTAAGTTGCATTTACTTTTAATACCAGGAAGGAAACGTTTGGTAAAAAAAAAAAAAATATATAAAATAACATTAGTACGAAAGTTTTTCACGTTTTATTAGTTTTAATTCTTTTTTCCTAAAAACATTTTTCCCACAAAAATGTCCAGCAAGTAAATAACAAAAAAACAATTTCCGCAAAGTAAGGAAAGGACTGCTGTTTTATATTTCAAAGATGTTTCTATGAAAGTAATCTAATTTTAAATGAGCTTTAATTTTCATAGTTAGAAGTTTTTTTACGAAATGCACCTGTGATAGAAAATCATAAAAAACAGTTTTGTCATAAGAAGAAAGGAATATCCGTTCGCCCTTCCAAATTTAAACAGAAAACTTGAACAGTAAACGTCCGTAACGGATTTAATATATTTGTTTTTTTTTACTTACTTACAAAGTCGTAATTATGCTACTGTTTTTATTAAGGGAACTTTATTTGAAAAATTAAAAATTATTTTTACTTTTTTTGTACCAACGTAAAATAAAAGTTGTTTATATATATATATATACCGGTGTCCGAAAAAGAACTCGGCGGTTTTAAATTAGGTGACAAATTTGTGTTTTATTACATGAAATTAATAAGTTCAAAGTTTGTTTTACCTCTTAATCTAACTCAATATGAGCTTAGTTTATAGCCCTGCAGAGGTCAAACCTATAATCCACCTCATTCCACACTCTGGCGGGAATGTGTGCAAGAATTTCACGGTTGCTTTTATTCTTTGACGCAGGCGGTCCAGTGACTGAATCGTTCGTTTCATGGCATACAATATCTAAGCCCCCAATAGAAATCCATGGCTGTCATATCGGAACTTCGCGGTGGCCGAGCAAGGAAGCGTCTCTACCAATCCAGCCTTCTGGGAATCTGTTGTTGAGCGCAATCCACACAATTTCTGAGTGATATAAAATAGCTCCATCCTGTTGGAAAATTAGACTTTCCATATTTTTAAACTCAAAAGTTCTCATATATGTTAGAAACACCAAATTCTTTCATATGTCCCAGTATATAATTCCCATAATAATATCTTCATCGAAAAAATACGTTCCAAAAATTTGATTACGCATGATACCACATCAAAAATTCACTTTCGGACAGTTGGGGACGAATTCCACCGACTTTGGTGGATTTTCTGATGCTCGTACTCGACAATTATGGCGATTCAAGACTCCATGAACTTGAAATGTTGAGTTGGAGTTTTTATCAGCAAAAATGAAATCTAACATCACGGTCGTTACAAAGTGAAATCTTTGATAGTGGTCGTTAGTTTTAATTTCATGGAGTATAAGCAAGAAATTTAAATCACTTGCGAACATGGACTGTGCTTTTAGGAATGTTTAATAGTCGATTTAACACTACGAACTGATGATTTTGGACTTTTTTTTTTAAAACAGTCGAATTCTTTCTGTTATCGGGATTTGTTTTAGGCCTATCCGACGAATGTCCTTTCAAAACGCTTCCAGTTTCTAAAAACTGTACAAACTATTACGCATAATCACTCGGAAAATTTCTACAATAGACTCGCGAATAATTTCTTTGTACGACAGTCACTGGTTTTGTTTCTGAGAACCAGTACACGCAATGTGCTTTCTCTTGTGGTGACGCCATGGGTCCGAACTCGGTGCAACAGTCTAACTCGGCTGCTATCTGACGGAGAATGTGTAAACCAAAACTTAATTGCCACTAGAAGATTACGCATAGAACAGTGCTACAAAATAAAGCTATATTCGTTCTTGAAACCATCAAGTTCTTTTTTGTACGCCCAAGACTCAATGTTAAAAATAAAAATATATATTATTGATAAGAGTTATGCAACTCTCCTTTCAGGTCTTATACGATGTATGAATAAGAGAGAATAAATTTAAAGATTTTGTAATGATAAATTAAAAAATAGTATACTTCTGCAGACAAAGATAAAAAATCAGTAGTTGATCAGTAGTTTTCCAATATAGAAAAAACGGTCCTTCAACAATAGAAATCGGAATTAGGCCTGCTAATCGTTTGAAGCTTTTGTGTTAGTATGTTAAAGGCGATATTAAACAGAAGCGTTAGTTTTACTCTACAAAAAGCGTACGCCATTTTTAAAATTTAGAAATAATTTTCTCGCTCAATTTAAGAAATATATATATATATATATATATATTTTTTTTTTGTGGACAATTACTATTAGGATTACGTTGAAATGCTCACCATTCTGAAATACTGGCAGAAAAACGTAAGTATTGAATTAAAACTATTTACTTCAACCACTTTGAAGTATTTAATACTATTTTGAGTACATTCAAGAACTCTTTATACAAAGTAAAATAGAAAGATAAATGCGCATTTCGATTCTTAATGTCTTTAAATACTTAATTGTAAGTTCAAACTAACGATAATTACTTAAACAAAACATAAAAAATACTGCTATTAATAAATGCATTTTTTTGCGGTATGACCTTAATTATTTCTAGTGTAATTACTGATGTTAACTATTTAACAATCCAAATGGGATTTTATGTCATTATTTTAATTCGTATAATTTTAATTATTTTATTACAGTAATCGTTAAGCTCATAATTACAATTTTTTCTCGATATCATAATTTTTATAATTCCCTCCCGCCCGCAATTATTAACAAGATTAATGTGTTTGGTTTAAAAATATAACAATCTGTAGCGTTTTGAATTGTTTTATTCTAAATAAAAAGTGGAACTTAAAACATTTTTAGTGTTTTCAGTAGAATTTACATGAAAAATAACAATTTTTTTCGGAATTCTCTAATAACTTTGCTACAAACATTATTCTATTATTTTTATTTGCTCGTCAAAAGTAGATTTACGCCAAAATGGTGTATTTTCATATTCAAAGATTTTGATTTCAATTTCTTTTCTTTTCTTTTTTTAAATTAATGTAGATAAGAAAACTGAGAATAGGAACGTTGGAGAATATAATGAGGGGAGAAGGATTGATTAAAACAGTTCTAGGCAGAACTGTACAAGCTACAAAAAATATATACAGAAAAAGATTAAACATAATAGATTTAAAAGGAAAGGAGAACTACCAAGAACTCAAAAGTTTTGTCGGAAATAGACGAGAATGGAGCGGACTTCGTGTTCCTGGCGCAAGGAAGATATATAATGGTAGATATTCAGTTCTGGAATCTTTTTTTAACATATAAACCTCCAGTTGTAACCCCATAATTTGCATCTCAAAATTTTCAGTATAGTTTCATTGTATATTTAAAAAGAAATCAAGGCGGAAATTAGAAATTCTTCTCTAACCGTAATTCGAAAACAAAGCGTTTCGGACCTAAGTTTATTATTTTTCTTTACATTCACGGTAGAAAAAAATATTCTGAAATTATTTTCGTATCATTACGAGATACTCTCTCACTCTTTCTCCCTGCGCGCACCCGCACATACGCATGCAAACGTGGTAAACAATACGTATGTATGTATTGTTATATATGTATGTATATGTCATAGGCGAATTGAAAAATCTGGCTTATTGTAAAAAGCGCCGTCATTTTGCAATGCGCTCGGCAAATTGGAAAATTATCTAGCTATTTCTAATCGGCTTGATATTTCTGGGCTTGTTGTAACGAGCCCATAGAACTTTAGGCTAATAAGAAAATGTGCAATTGTTTGCTCATTAAAGAGCAGTAGAGGCAAACAGAGGTCCAATATAAACATTATTGCTTATAATTATCAATATAAATTACGCTCGCTAACCTTGACTAAAGAGCGAAGCAAGCGTAGGTTAAGTTTGATTCGATAATATTTATAATTTCTCTGCAAATACTCACTGATTTGGAAGAAAAAATGTGCAAACAATTGCACATTTTCTAATTAGCCTAAAGTTGTATGGGCTCATTACAATAAGCCTGAAAAATATCAGGCTGAATAAAAATTAATTGATAATTTTCCATTTAGCCGGGAGCATTGGAAAGTGTCGGAGGCTCTTTACAATAGGCTTGATTTTTCAATTCGTCTACGACATATACATATAATTTATGCACGTTGAATTAATTTTAATTGAGTGAAAACACAATAGACACATCATTATTGTGTTGTATTTTTATTTTAGCAAAGACAGCACATATGTGCGAATGTGCATTATGTGGTAAATAAATCCCGCTACAAGAGAGATCGAGGTATTATTAATCTGTTGCCATTTTTAATAAATTATGATCTAAAAGAGCTTCCCAGTAATTTATTTAAAAGACTTCCTTTAAAAAAAATTACCTTAATGTGTCTTTAATACAAATGAGGTAAATATGAAATTTGTTTGCATCTTGCCAGATATTTTTCAATTAACTCAAACTGCTATTTTATTCTGTGATAATTTTTTTTTCATTTCAATTTTAAAATTTAAATGATTTTAATCATTAATTAAAATCTTTTTAATTTATGATTTTAATTAAAATTAAAATCATTTTAATTTTCTTTTTTTTTGGATGTTTTCAATCCTAGATTGCTTTGATTCTTCCAGAAAAATGCTAGAATAGTTTCTTTTGTGATCCATCGAGAAGCAAACTTAAAATTTTATAACATGATGTACGGAAATAACTATACGAGATGTGGCTATTAAATAACGAGACTAATGCTGATACAGAAGAACTGCGCATGCTCCAAATTCGTACGACCGACAGCTGTGTAGCGTGAAGCCTTCTCTTTCAATTGTTGCCACTCCAGTTTCTGTAGACATATTAGTCTGGCCGTAGCCTTCGTTTGGATAACATCTGTTTTGTTTTTTCTTCCGAAAAAATGATAAGTGTTTTATTAGAGCAAGGATTGCCGTAAAATTTCATATGAAACTTTGAAAAACCGCTACTGAAACTGAAAAAAGTATACGGCAATGAATTTTTATCACGTGCGCGGGTTTTTAAGTGGTTTAAGCGTTTCCAAGATGGCCGAGAAGACGTTGAAGATGATCAAAATTCAAAGCGATGATGATTGTTTTTTTCGATATTCACGGGATTGTATACCTTCACTGGGTTCCTGAAGGTCAAACTATTATTCCACATTACTACCTCAGGGTCCTTGCTCAACTTCGTTAAAAAATAAGAAAAAACGACCCGAATTGTGAAAGAACAAGTATGGGTTCAGGCCAACGCACCGATTCACACAGCATTGTTTGTCAAGACGGTTCTAGCCAAGTATAACATTTCAATGTTAGACCACCCGCCTTGTTCACCTGACCTGGCACCATGTGACTTTTATCTGTTACCCAAGATCAAACCTGCATTAAAAGGAACAAGATTTCAGACCGGTAAAGCTATGAAAGAAAATACGGCAAGCGTCGTGAAAGAGCTCACAGAAGACTTCCAGCACTGTTTCGAACAATGTAAAATTCGCATGGAGCAAGTAGGGATGGAGGAGGAGTGTATATTTAAGGGGATAATATCTAAATATGTATAAATTTAAAACGTATAAAATTTAACGAGACTAATGCTGTAAGATAAGATATTTTACAGCATTAGTCTCGTTATTTAATAGCTACACCTCATATGTACGTGAATAAAATGTTATTTATTACCGGAAAGTATTAATACTTATTAATGTGTCAGTATTTTAACAATAGAGTATTATGTAGGTAACATCTTAATACAGTTAACAAATCGCTTGAAATATAATTCAAATTTAAATATTACGTCATATTTAATTTTAATAATATGAAAAATGGCTTTTGAAGTTTAATAAATTGTTAGTATGTACACATTTTTTTTTAACTTCTGAATAATATTTTTAACGGATTATATTGTGTTATATAAGAATATATAATCCCGTAATCTACCAGAAAACATAATTATCCAATACTATATATCAAGTCTATCGGATTAAATAAATACGTAACAATATGAACTAAAGATTCAACCTAACGCGACCCAGAATACGAATTACCGTGGTCGTACCATTAAGTACTCTCGACTCGTTGTCGTGGTTACAACCGGGCCACCCACCCACGTAAAAACTCACATCCAACTAATGATCGCTAATATTAATTTGTTTTTTATTACAATATGTACCATAAAAAATTACAGTACTTAATAATTGAAACAGAAAAAAAATATTTAATCGAACACATTAAAAATTTATTAATTATGCTTACACAGTTAACTTCGGTCAGCAAATTTCTTCAACTAAAAAACAATTATGCATTTCAAAGTCTATAAATGTCATTGACCGAAAATAACAAGAAACTAATAATCCTTTCTCGTTTTTTAAATGTATACAGACGACTAATTCAAAGATTAAAATAAATAATTTCATTGATCTAAAGTACAAACATTGCATAATAAATCGAAAATAATTACTACAGAAGAAAAACTTGGAAAACATTTAACAATTAGGTTTTTATGAAGATGGAACTGTTATCACATCAAATTATACAGGGTCTGTAATACATGGACAAATTCTAATTTAGTTTTAATAACTATTCAGAATTCTTCATTAAGGAGTTTAGATCTGATAGATTTTGAAAGGACTCTCCTAAATAAGTGACTTGTCCCATGCACGGTTGAAGCAATGTAAATAACTATCCTTTCACTACAAAAAAGATTACACTGTTTCTTTTCACTACTTGTCCAATTTCCATTTTTTATTAAGATGCAATGCGTATAAAAAACTCAGGTACAAGAAGCACTAGTCGGAAAAGCTTTCTATGAATGAAATGATACTCACTGTACAGCGATGGTGTCACTTGTAAAGTTGAATATCACCTGCATTTCAAAGGGCTTGTCATGCTGATATTCAATCGCATTTTTGGCTCAAAAAAGAGGTTAAATGAAACTATTTTATTCTTATCTTACCCTAAAAAACCTTGGCATGGTATACGTACTTACTACTCTTAAATATGACGCCATTTTTACTTCCTTGTACGAAGTAAAGGAAGTATTGTGATGACCATCCCTAAATCCATTTTGACGTCGGTACGTACGTATGTATCTCGTATAAATCTAAAACGATTAGTCGTAAGATGTTGAAATTTTGGATTTAGGACTGTTGTAACATTTAGTTGTGTATCTCCCCTTTTGATTGCAATCGACTGGACCGAAAGTGTCCGAAAAAGCCCAAAATCCAAGAAAATTTGGATTTTGGGATTTTTCTTAACTGCAGTAATAAGCCCTCATTGAGAGCTTTTCAAGCATGTATCATAAGTGGTGCTTATTTTCATTGGTTTCAGAGTTATAGCCAAATGAAATTTTAATTAATTAAATATTCGGATCTATATGGGGGAAGGGCCCATCGGTTCAAATTAGACTTCATCTCCTTTTTTTTAACTTTTTTTTTAATTTAAATATATTGATTTATTAATAATTATTAATCTGTGATTGTAAAATGTTTTACGATAAATAACAATTTAATAATAATAATAATAAAGAAATTATGAAAAAATATCAGAACTTATTAATGAAATAAAATTTTATGTACTTTTCACTTAAAAAAAAATGTGTATATGTAATTTAATAACGTACAAGGAAGTTACATGGTGCCCACATCAGATTTTTTCGAGTCAAATCGTCGCCAACCCTTGTCGGTCATCGCATTTAACCTTTACACTTACGGATTAATAACATATAAATTGTCAATCAGTAAATAAGAGAATTTTTTTAAAAAAAAGTTACATGAATTTAAAAAAAAACTGACGATAAAAATACGGAAATACGAGTTATTAAAATATAAATAAACGAGAAAGGTAGGAAAGATAAGTGGATAAAAGATAATGCAGACATGAAGATTGTACTACCGTAAAGAATAAATATGTTTACACAATGATAGTGTCACAAACATACCACACAGACTACAATAAGAACGTTTTATACATTATTATTTTTATTATTTACTTAAAATTATCACAAGAAATTCTATTTACCATTCATCTGTACATTGATAAAAATCGTTCCTAGAGAAAGAATACTTCCCTGTTGAAGTCACATACACTTATATTAATGGCAACAGCCGACAACTGAACATACAATACCAAAATCTATTTGGTTTTTCCTAATTATCTCGAAAAAAATATTAGACAAGATAAATCATAACATATAACTCTGATTAACTTTTATAATGTGCAGGAATCATTAGATCAAAATTAAAAAAATAAATACTATAAAAATTGTTTCATATTTTTATGCCATTAATATCGTTTCATTTGATTTTTTGTTAACAAAACCAGTAATTCTAAGCGAATAAATCATGGAAAATTGTTTCGATAACGGGGGTGATTGACAGACCTCACTGAAATTTCATAAATTTATTTTCAAAATGGTAGTTGTTTTAAAAGAGGGAATACGTCCCCCCTTGACAAATATTTTACGAGAGAAAAGGAAGCATATTTTAAACCATGTTTAAGATTAGCTCCGCGAACAGGTTTCATTAAAATCAGTTCTGTTATCAGAAAAAATTTAACCAATACAAATGGTACAAAATAGAATACAATCGAGAATAAATAATTTTTATAACATTTATTACGCAATTTTTTTTTTAACAAGACATCAAAAAACCGTTTTGTAAATAATATCTTTATTTTTTCTAATATCTAATTGTAAGTATAAATTTAAATAAAAATTAGTTTTGTCACATATAATGCAGTGGATGCTGTTTAATAGGACTACCGGTTTTTCGGGGCAGCCGTTTAAATGGGGCATTTTTGTTAAAACAAACATATTTGTATATTTCATGTAAAATTACGCCGGTTTAACAGTCCAAATTGCCGTTCGTTTCTTTCTTTTACTTCTAAAATATCACAGTTTTATTAGCAAGTTAAATCGCTTGACTGTTGGTGAATGTTGTATTGAGGGAGTCAACTTCTTTCTATCACTGGTCTGCACAGAACGTAGTGCGTGATGATATATCAAACACTTACGGCATCATGCAGTTACGATAAAACAAATGTTTTCATTTTCTTCATTACGAATCCATTGTGTATGGTGCCGTTGTTTTTCCGTAATTATCTTTTATCACTTTTGCTTATCTTTTTACTTTCGTTTATCATTTTTTTAATCACTTTTATCTTTTTACTTTGAAGTGTTAGTTTAGTTAAAAGTCGGTGTTCAGAATTTATCCAATTCGTCGCCATGCCGCGTAAAGAGACATGATATTGGCTGAAACAATTGCTTTGCTAGACAAAATAAAATCCCATCCACCTAACACTGGTCAGCGTAAACTTGCAGAACTTCTGGGAGCATCAAAAACTACAATAGCTCGGAATTTACAGCAAGAAGAAACTCTTCGCAGTGAATGGTCTAACAAACGTGAAGGAAAAGGAACTTCTCAAAAATGAAAACGTGAAAAAAAGGATCCACTCATTGAGAAAGGTTTAAATGAATGATTTTCTACCGTTACTAATCGAGAAGTAAGTGTCAGTGGTCCTATGCTGAAACAAAAAACAGAAGAGCTCGCAAAATAATTGGGACATTGTAAATCAAAACAAAAGACGGTTGGTTGTCGCGTTGGAAATGGAAACGTGAAATAAAATATAAAAGCTCACGGAGAAAAGGCAAGCGCCAATACTGACAGTGCCGAATCATGGAAGAGTTGTAAACTTCCTGAAATAATGATTAATTACTTTTATTTAGAGCTAGATTTTCATCGTAATCAATAAAATTAAAAAATGTACTTTCTCCTAGAAAAAACCTAATAGCTCGATAACCAAAAAAAAGTTCGTATAACGATAATTTACAATCGGTATCTCCTGACGAAACCATGCGTAAATAATATGTTAAAATATCACATGAGAGAGGGCCATCCAATGATAACCCCCCACGAAAATAAAACAGTAAAAGATTATAACAGAAATGTCCTTGTTAAGCATATTTATTAAAGTAACAATTAAGATCCTATAAACACTCGTTATGTCAATTATCAACGGGTTCTATATCTTGTCCTCTCAAAGGAACACATGTCCAGCACATTTAGGTCGCACGCGAGATTTTTTATCAAATAGAAGGGAAACAGAGGTAGATAAACGAATGAAAACAACGTTAAACAGTAGTAGCGTTAAAAAAATAATTAAAAAAATTGTATTGAAAAAAAACAAGAAAATAGATCATCAACGACCATTACTAAGGTACACATAAGCCCTTTTCAATCGTCTGTCATCACCGTTGTTTACCAAAGGCGTGGCCAACAGTTTTTGCCTCCGAGCCGAATTGAAAAGAAACATTTTTCACGGGACGAACAAAATATTACAATTAAAAAATATTAAATACAAAAACGATTCATTTAAGTAAACAAAATTTTATTATGGAATTTGTTGTACTTTTATTTAGATTCATTAAAGAAAATGATTGTTCACAAATATAAGTTTAGTTGAAGATTACTAAATATTTCTTGACAAGTTTTTTTAAATTTCCGTATTTTCTATTATTCAATTGCTTATAAAAAAAGCGAATATTGAAAAATTTTTCGCGGGCCGCATAAATTCATTACGCGGGCCGGAACCGGCCCGCTGGCCATATGTTGGCCATGCCTGGTCTAGCAGGTTCAAAGCAAGGGAATTTACATGTCTATTTGGCGTAACCATGTATTTAGAACTGAAACGGTCAAATTCATCCCGAACATTTCTGACGAATCAAGGCAGATGGGCCACTTTCGTAAATATCTTGTTCTGTGACTTTTGTATCACTATAATACTGCTGTCACTAATCGTCACCGAGAGTGAATCCCATACGCCTACATCGGTTTCAAGAAGGTCTATAGAAGGACCTTGTTAAAGAACGACAACTGAGAACCCCTAGCCGTTAGCCAATGTGTATGCTGGTAAAGTAATATAAAAAAAAATCATATGAAGTAACACTGAGATTTTAAAATAAAATTTTATCTTGGGGGAGGTAGAAATCATAAAGATTTAAATCATGAATTTTTACATTAATTTATGAGGAATTTCAACGTTATCCAAGTAGACTGGAGGCAGTCACCCCACCGTAAAGTAATTTAAAAATAAATTAATGAAAAAAGTAAAAATAAATAAATAAAATAATAATAAACAAAACATCCTTGCGGAAGATGAACGGACTGCGATAAAACAAATAGAAACACTCAAGGAATGTGCAGAAAAACTGGGACTACAAATTTCGTTTGAAAAAACGGTGTTCATCGCTCCAGAATACAAATCCCAAATTTTAACGCAAAATATGGAGTAATAAATAAAGTCCCTCGCTGTAAGTACCTTGGAGAATTTATTACGCCGAACAGCTCTGAGAAACCAAGTCGACTGGACCATCTGCAGAAGGTCAGGAAAGCTCTAGGTTTAGTGAAAAATCTCTACAGCAAGAAATCCCTCTTGCGCCAGACGAAAATCCGGCATTTCAACACAGTTATTAAACCTACAGCATTATATGCCGGTAAAATATTGAAATATGGTAAATAGGAAAACCGGAATAGAAGAGATAAAGAAACAGGAAAGGAAGATTATAAGGAAAATATTGGGACAGAGACAAACTGAAGAAGGATACAGATTACAACCGAACGAAATTGTTGAAACATACTGTAATATCGAAACTGACATAAGGAAAAGACGAATGAAATTCTTCGGGCACCATTGCAGGCTGCCGGAAAACGGACTGACCAAAAGAATAATCGGTTACTTAACATCATTAAAAGTTGTAATCCCCTGGCTCGCAGAAACACGAAAAGATTTAGAGCACGCCGGAATTACGCTGGAAGGGATCATAGACAGAAACGCATACAGAAATAAAATAGTTAAAAGTTAAACCGGAAGCGCCGAAGCTTAAACCAATCGTCCGAAACGGTCTGACGAACGGAAGAAGGCCTTTTCTGAAAGATTGAAAGAATTATTAAAAAAAATAATTTTATTTTTTAAATAACTTTTGCGAAAATCCAGTAACATATTTTGTTTATTTTCTTTTGTTATGATGGATTTTCATCATGTAACAACTGCACCCATAGATTATTTAAAAGTAAATTTATATTTGAACATCTTAACATCCTTTTAAAGTAAAGACCAAAATGATAATCACAAATTATGTATAATCACAATCATAAAATATTTTTAATATTTTAGTCCTCAGTCCTCCGAGCAATGCGCTCACCCGCCTTATCGCTTGATTGGCTATTCTCTCGACATCTTTTTCCGAGATCAACTTTACGTTAAGCTTTTCGTAAGAATCGTTCAGGTATCTCTCACAACCTTGTCTTGGAAATCATAGGCGACTAGAAAAAAATCAAATAACCACCGGGTTGAAGGATAAGAAAAACAAATGAATGATGTTAAAGGAATGACCCACAAAAGGTAACAAAAAAAACCTTACGTAAAGGAATACTACAAGCCCCTCCAAGTATAGCATGAATCTAACCTAGTATTTCTCAACAAATCGAGGTATCTGTCTTTACTCTAGATAACATGATCGTACATTTTAAGTAGATCTACTTAAATATAAATAAAAATGAGATGAAGTAGAATAAAAATAAATTCTATTCAATTTTTACCAAAATCATATGAGGTAACACTGGGATTTTGAAAGTAATATTTTATCTTAAAGGAGGTAGAAAGTATAAAAAATGTTTAATAAGAATACCCGTACTATTTTTATTTATTTTTGTAAACATCTGAACGATATCTATCTACGGATTTATTTAAATAATTGTGAAAAACAGAAACGTCTTTCTGTATTTACTCACAATTTTCAAACTAATCCATTTGAAGATTTTAAAACCTTTTTTTAAAAGAAGGCGTAATCAGAATTCGAATAAATTAAAAAAAAAAAAAAAAAATAGTAGTAGTAATATTAATAATAAATAAAATTAATACCCAAATTCTATAAATAATCATTTACAATACGTTATGTTTAGCGAAAGAAAAAGAAATTCAAACTGTAATAAGATAATATGGCTTGTTATTAAAAACCAGAGAAATCTGCATATCCCAACAATTCCTGGAAACCAGTCACAACTAGAAAGCAAATTAAAAAAAAAAATCTTTTATAAACAAGATTCAGATAATTGAATATTTATTTACTGTATTAGGAATAACTTATAAACTAATCGTTGAAAAATGATAGGGAGCATTACAAATATGCTTTTAGGATTTTAAATTTTTAATAATTGTTTATAGAAGTTTTTCAACTAAATAAAATACAACGGTTATATTTTCACAGGTTGAAAGTTCCTGCTGTCTCAATCTTACTTAATACGATAAGTTTTTACTTCATGTTCCAAAATATAATAAAGAGAGTGAGTGCATTACGTCATGGTTAGTAATCTGAGGTGGATTGTTTTTAAGATTATCTACTTTGATAAGCTACTATCGACTGGGATTGTTTAAAACGATAATTCATAACTTCTAGTGGATAATTTTTATTTTACAAATAAAAGTAGAAATACTCGCACATTAAGTATTTCTTTTATAAATATTAGATTCATATACTAATTCCTCAGTATCATAGTATAATAGAAATCGCCAAATAATTTTACATTCCAATTTGATTTTTTTTTAATGGGTTTGCACTTGCACAGTTTTGAATTTTAGAATTTAATCATTTATTTAACCAGAAATAACTGTGATTGTTTTTAACGAAATTTTATTATAAATAAGACCGAGTGGCTTACCGTACTATTTAAATATATTTCTTATAACTTTATTTTCATTTTGATAAGAAGTGAAGTTGTTAAGGGAAATAATACGACTGAAAAAAGATTAGATTTAAACAACTGCTTCAGCGACATCACTGCCAGCTTTTTAAAATAGTAAACACACATGCTCGGGCGCACACTACAAGATAAACATCGAATACCTAGCTCGGTTGTTAATTCATTAATATCTGTAACTTTCAAACAGAATACAGTATATATGTATATTTTACATACGCGTCTGGTGCTGCCCCAGTCAGCTAGCAGTGCAATGACGTCATTCCTAGAATAACTACTCCCACTTAAAACAGACTGGTGAAACTGGGAAGTGCAGACAGAACTAATGCATGTAAACCGAGTACACTTGATCTAGCGAGAGAGCAATCATCAACTAACTTAAACGATAGCAATGTACATAATACGGAAATATAATAATATAGTATAAATCTATGATGTATAAATAAACAGAACCACATATATATGTATATATAAAAACACACACACTAGTATGTATTGAAATCAACAGAATTTTCTGTCGTAAAGTAAATACACCCTATTCGTTTTATTCTATAATAAAAGTGTTACGATGAACGTTTACTGAATTTCAGTTTTCGTATAATATAAGCACTCTTGAATTTAAAACATCTCTCGCCCGATAAATATTGGTTTGTTTTCAAATATATTAATTCAGGATGCATTTAAAAAAATAGTAAACGATTAAAATTTAAAATGTTTTATTCTCAATTAGTTATTGTGAAATGACTATCCGTGCAGTCTGGACTTATAAAAAGACTATTTGTGTTAACAAAACTTTATGACTTCTTGAATTAAGTAAAACTAAACCGTGTTTAGTGAAAATGTTTATTTATTAATAATAATAAAATATTTATGAGGTAACAAAATCTTACTTCATTTTAAGTAGGAGAGAGATCAAAAATATTATTAACATGATCACTGAAAGAAATTTATAGATTATCCATCTCATATACGTAAAAATCACATCAAAACGATTTAAAAATATTTTATAGTAAATATACAAAGTGTTCAAGACGCAACCTTACGGAAGAATGATTCCTTCTTCTGTTGAAGGTTTAATTGAGGAAAAATGGGTTAAAAAATGCAGCAGAGAATATTCATTGTCTCCCAATACATTAGATATGCCAGTTATGGCCACAATGCCCAGAATGCCTTCACAGAAAATTACGTACGGTTTGGGTGGACCAAGCAAGTCCTCCATCAAGCAACTGTACAAGTTCCAAGAGACAGGGAATGTGACAAATGGAGCCAAAAGTGGTCGACCGAAAGTGCTAACAACAGAAAAGTTGATCGATGCAGCATATTCTGTTAGTCCCAAAAAGTCTGTGCGACGCCTATCTAACCGGTCTGATTCTCTCCGTTGGCAGGGCCCACACGGTATTGAGCAAGTGTTTAAAGATGCATCCGTACAGAATTCGTATTGTTCACGATTCATTACCTACAAATTCTGGAAAACGTGAAGCTTTGTCGGAGGTTCATGTCATTTGTAACCCCAGATGGGGAAGAACTCGATGACCGGTTTCGGTCTGACGAGGCATGGTTTCTCCACCTTGACGGATACGTGAATGCACAGAATTCAGGAATTTGATGTACGAAAATCCACATCAGTTGCAAAGACAATAAGTGGGTTTTTGATGTGCAATGTCACGTAGGCGAATTTTCATGACTTTCTTTCATGGCACAACGAACAGTGAGCGCTACATACAGATGGTTCAACAATTTGTAAACATTATACAGACCGGCAAGAGTACAAGTGGTTTCAGCAGGACAATACTACGGCTCATACAGCCAATAACACTATGATTTTCTTGGATCAATGTTTTCATGGACAAGTGATTTTGAAAGGGTAATACCCCCTTGGTCTCCTGGTTTATAACTTCTTGTTGTGGAGATACCTTAAGGATACTGCTTACAAAACTCATCCTCACACCATTTCCGAATTACAAACCGAAATTGAATAATGTGTCGTTGCAATTTCTCAACAAACGTTACAACATGTGTTTAAGAGGTTGCAACCTAGTATTCAAACTCATGTAAATCGCATAATGAAGGTCACTTTCAACTGCTATTGTAACTTATTTCCATAAGGTTGCGTAACTTCTTGAACATGCTGTATAATTAAAAAAAAAAAAGTTAAATTAGATATAAATTCTTTAAATGGTTTCCTTTGATTCCATTTTTACCTAAAAACAAAAAAATAATATATATATATAAGATATACTCTAAGACGATCTATATCTTTAAGTATTATGTTGAATGCTGAAAATATAAAAACCAAATTTGTTTCAGTTAAAATGTTATACTAAAATCTGAATGAAAGATCAAGAATTATATTTGTTAAAACAAATAGGGTTGGATTCGAACTTTTACGATCTGAAAATCCGTAACAAGCTAATATTGTGGGTCAGAAGTATTATTTACAAATATAACCTTTTACATAAAAAAAACAACCGCTGTTAACACACTTGATAGTCATTTATTTACTTGTGTTTTATTAAATAGTAAATAAAATTAAAAGTATTAATAACTTCGAGAAATAACAGGAAAAAAGTTTGTGAAAATTTTTATAATTTAACTAATTCAAAAATTAGAATATTCATATAATATTCAATTAAAAAAAACTCGAAATTCTTTTTTTGGAAAAATGTTCCATCTCTTCTTACTTTTAATCCTGAACTGAATATTATGTACGAGCTGGTGAATAGAGGTCTCTTAAAATCTAACAGGCCCTAGCTGCAGAGGAAGGAACTCACTCAAACCGTAAAACAATTTATTTTACGCTTACCTAATTTACAGACGTAACCTTAAAATTTATTAAGGTTACTGCCGTCAAAAATTGGTTGAGATCATATCTCGTTTCTATATTAGATTAAGGTCTCAAAAAAAATATAACTAATAACATACAGCACATCGGATGATATATAAATTCCTATATACAAAAAATATGACAATGAGCGCGCGCGCACACATTCACATGGCGCGTGCTTCCTCGCAATTATTCGTAATGTATAACGTTATTGTTATATACATACCATAAATCCTTCACTCCCTTATAATCATACTTAAGCTGCAAAGTAACATACAGACATGAATTTTGTAGCACAACTCTCTACAAACAGCAATTAATAACGAGTTGATGGATTGCCAAAGGAGCATACAAAACTAACACTTTCTGCTTCAGCTCCTTACAAGATTAAGCAACTATACCGATCGTTTGATAATTAAGAAGAGCGAGGTAAATTAGTTTCACTGATTTATTACAGATTACATTTTAAATAGAATTATAGCTATTACTTATATAATATTGTCGCGTGTTCGCGGTTCGATCAGGATATTAAGAGACTGACAATTGAAAAAATTTTTTTTTAAATAGTAAGATAAGCATGTTCGCAAGTACTGAGCTTAATATACAGTGGGGTTATATTAACCCCACTTTATATTTTTTAAGTTAGCAAATTTTTTAGAAAACTGACCAACAGAAACTATTATTCCACTCCATGGTGGTATTGACTCCAAATCTTTACCAACAAATTGTCCTACATACAACAAATTTTGTGCTAAATTTCTTAAAAATCGGTTCAGCCGGTCAAAATTCATTAAGCTTCAGATTTATTAAGCACACATATAAACTTACGTACTTACGAACATTAACCCCCCCCCCCACAACCACGTTTTACTTCCTTGTACGAAGCAAAGGAAGTATTGTGATCGCGAAAAATTTCGGTTTTCAGATTTCAACGGAAATATCAGTTTTGACCACCCTTGAATCCATTTTGAAAAGTTTCGGCGTGACGTTTTTGTACGTACGTACGTACGTACGTACGTACGTATGTATGTATCTCGCAAAACTCAAAAACTATTAGCCGTAGAAAGTTGAAATTTTGGAATTAGGATTGTTGTAACATCTAGTTGTGCATCTTCCCTTTTGATTGCAATCGACTGGTCTAAAAGTGTCCAAAAAAAGCCCAAAATCCAAAAAAAAATTGGATTTTGATGTTTTTCTTAACTACAGTAATAAACCCTAATTGAGAGCTTTTCAAAGATACTGGTACAGCATCTTCTGCGACAAATAGACTACTAAACGTATTAATATTTAACAGGTTTTTTTTCTTTTTTTATTAACTGGTACTTATTTTCATTCGTTCCAGAGTTATAGCCAAATAAAATTTTAATTAATGAAAAATTTGGATCTTACAAGGGGAAGGCACATCGGTTAAAATCTGACTCTCTTTTTTTATTTATTTTTTTTAAATTTAAATATATTGATTTATTAACTCTGTAAAAAAAAATTACAATAAATAATAATTCAATAATAACAATTTTAAAAAATCGGAAGTTATTGCTGAAATAAAATTTTATGTACTTTTCATTTTAAAAAAATGTGTGTATGTAATTTAATAGGCGTACAAGGAAGTCATGAGGTGTCCACAATAGATTTTTTTTTCTTTTAGTCTCCCCGGGTCATGAAACGTCGAGAAATGCAAAAAACCCATACCCTATTTTTTAACTGTTTACCATAATTTCCTTCATGCTATGAAGGATATTATATAAATCTAAAGCTATGATACAAGAATAGTAAAAATGTATAAAATTGTTACGTTTTTATTTTTTAGGTGTCATCGCATGTAAAAATGATTTTTTAATGGACAACTGGTTTACGTGTTCATCACCGTGAGGTAAGATAAGGGAGTTAAAACATAGGCTATAAGCTTTAATAAGTACAATCAGTAGTTTTTACATCGTAAAATTTATAACAGATTTTTTACTTGTTGAGATGAAAATAATTAAAAAGTTTGAGTTTTAAGAGAAGGCATTGTAGCATGAATGACTGATAAAAAACTTTACTGCCTCGAGGAAATTTTTAATTCATTACCTATATATAAAAAAAATGTATTCATAATGTTAATGTAATTTATATTTCATGCAACTACATATGATGTAACACTTTAGCAAAGTGTCTTGTTTATGTGTATGTATGTGTGCGTAGTAATAAATTCTTATTACTATGTAATTGCACACACGTAAATAACTAAATTAAAATTAAAAATCATGAAAGTAAAAATCAACATAATAATTCTGAGGTCACGTAACTGGAATATAAATTTAATTCGTAAGAAATTCGTGATGCAATTCATGAAGTAAACTGGTTGATTCGCATTCCTGGATACGTGTTCAAGATTTCTTGAACACGTATTTAAAAGAGATCGGGTTTATTAATATGATATCGGTGGCAGACAGTTACATGAGAACCTACAATAAGACCACCGCGTAATCTATCACAAGAACTGGACAGAATGAAAATTACACAATGAAGAACTTTCAGTTCACACAATGTAGACGTTTATTAAGATACAAGATTCAAACACGTTGTAATAATATCAAAATGAACGTTAACTATATAAATCTAAAATTATCAACCTAGGTGAATTAATATATATATATTTTAATGATATTTCGAAACAGAATTAAAAAGGGGAAAAATTGGTATAATTAAAAACATCTTATAAAATCATACCTCATTCAAACATCAATAAAAGAAAAAATGTACATTGTTTTTAGCAACGCCAAAAATTCTTAGCAGAAAAAATGTACATTGTTTTTAGCAACGCCAAAAATTCTTAGCAAACCGGCAATTTCATGAAACAAACATTACTATATAATTCTGACGTTACTGGTAACAGCATCTTCCGTGACAAATAAAAACTACTAAAAAGGTTTTTTTTTTGAGTGTAACCTTTCTTTACTATTCAGTCATTTCTAATTATTTTTTATTTAGAACTGTAGTATATAAATTTGATTATTCTTTTTTATACGTAGATAATTTATTACCGTACTGTTTAAAAATCACAGTAAAACATATTTAATAATACGATAAGTACAGCTTATTAATCATCAATTAGATTAAATTACCAAATTACCGTACGATTTATATCGTACGGTAATAAAGAATAAAAATAAAAAATAAAAATTTTATTCACTGTAATAATTTTAATAGTTCTGTTTGTTAATAATTAACACATAAACTAATTGTATATATGCAGTTAAGTAAATGAACCTCTGTTTAATTAACCTCTCTCCCTCAAAGCATGTTATAAACACACACAACACTCTGGGCTAGAAAAACACTATAGTTTGTCACATTTTGTTTTGTTTTTAAGTTTAAAAAATCGAATTAGATATGATCGAGGATTTAAATCCATTATCTGAATTACAGGTACAGAGCTGAATTAAAATATTTATAATCTATTATTATTTTTTTTTAACTTTTTCAATACAATCATAAACATACACGTAAAGAAATATCAGGAATATAATTAATTATAGCGTATATTTTAATAACTATACCTATTAATAAATTTCTGTATATTTATAACCGCAATGATATTAAGTGATTTACCAGGAAATAGGTCACGTCCAAAAAAATTCTTCCCAAATGACAAAACAACAATCTTCCCATTCCAGACCATATTATGTGAATTCAGGAATGACACACGTTATGCGACGTTTTTTTCATTTCAAAGACTTTGTAGTATTACCATTGTTTAGTATGTAGACGATTCCAGAAAAAAATAACGGAAACTCTTGACCACTCACAATATAACCGTAACTGGAAAACTCATTTAACTATATTAGGAGAAATACTTCAAAACTGTTTCATTTAATATACGAGGGATATTTTTTTTCAAGGTCCGATCGGTCACGAAATTAAAACCACAGTGAAAATAAAAAAAAATTTATTTGTAACAAATACTTAGATAGTTACGCTATTTCTCTACATAGTCGCCACTCCGATTTAGACATTTGCCGTAGCGTGGTACCAACTTTCCAACATCCTCGTCATAGAACGGAGCCGCCTGTGTTTTCAGCCATGTTTCTACGCTGGTCTGCAGCTCGATATCTGTGCCAAAATGTTGTCTTTCTAGCCAGCGTTTCATGTGAGCAAAGAGGTGAAAATTGGATGGAGCAAATTCCGGGCTGTATAGTGGGTGAATAAGAATAAGCGGAGAGGAATGTTGTCATCAGGCACTGTCTTTCTCCATGACAATCGTCGGCCGTACACTGCAGCCGTAACAAAGAAGCTCCTGCAGCGTTTTCGTTGGGTAGTGTTTAGTTTGATCACCCACCATACAGCCCGGACTTGGCTCCATCCGATTTCACCTCTTTGATCTTATGAAACGCTGGCTAGGAGGACAACATTTTGGCACAAACAACGAGTTGCAGACCAGCGTAGAAACACGGCTGAAAACAGAGGCGGCTCCGTTCTATGACGAGAGTATTGGAGAATTGGTACCACGCTACGACAAATGTCTAAATCGGAGTGGTGACTATGTAGAGAAATAGCGTAACTATGTAAGTACTTGTTACAAATAAAAACTTTTTATTTTCACTGTGGTTTTAATTTCGTGACCGATCGGACCTAGAAAAATAAATAACCCTCGTAGGTCAGATTCTAAGTTTGGAGACAAAATTTGGCGTTTATTACGTATATTTTTATTTGGTTAGATAGCTTGCTACAGGATTGGTTGGAGGTGAATGTTAATAAAATAGAGAGAAAAAAGAAAATACCAAGGAATAATCTAACAGACTATTATAACATCTAAAGACAAGATAAGTTCTATGAAACTGTTCTCATGTTAGTAAAATTTGATGTGGACATCACATGACTTCCTTGTACGCCTATTAAATTACATATAAATACTTTTTCTGCACTTCATTTAAACTTATTTCATTTGAAAGTGAGGTTAGATCCTCCAATACTTTAATAAAGTAGACAGTTACATAATTGCTGAAATATTAATTTTTATTAACATAAAATATTGTACAATTATTAATTCAACAATCTTACATGAAATATTAGGATAGAGTAAAAATCCCTTTATTATTCGTAATACTAGATCAGTATTATTCGTATATTCGTGAGTTGCTGATTAACAAAAGTTTCAGATTTTTGGGTGTTTTATAAATAAAAGTTAACAATAATTAAATAATTTCGTTTAGTGAACACCTGTATACTAGTTACTAATGTTAATTTCGACCTTACGGTGTAAAATATTCAGTTTTTATTATTGGATTATTTAGTGAATAATGAAAAAGAAAAAATCATACAAGAAAAAGGAAGATAACATGCAGAAATATATCTCAAAAAAACTAAAAGAAGATGAATATAAAGAGAAGAAAATGTTAAGAATAAGGGAAGAATAAAAAAATTAAGAGATTATAAATATAAATAGGAAGAAAACGTTAAGACCAAGGAAAGAATAAAACGATTGAAAGAGGATGATGAATATAAAGAATAAATTTAAAAACTAGAGAACGTGCACACAAATTAAGATCAGAAGAATTATATCAAATCAAAGAGCGATAAAATGATTGGCATCAAAAAACAAACGAAATGATGATCAACTCCGACTTAAGGAGGGAGAAATATTGTGCGACAATATCTCAGAGGAGTAATGAACTAAAAGATAAGAACTTTTTGCAATTTATTACAGATCGGGCATGTATGAACGTAAAGTGGAGGACTTGAAAACACACAAAATTACATCAATTTCCTGCCGTAACTCGGATTTTAAAAAATCGTTTAATTTTTAAACGATTTTAAAAAATAAAATGTCAATTTGTTCAAAATAAAAGGCTTAATATTTTAGCTAACAACAAATTTTGATAAAACTAATATTTACGGAGATATAACGGATTGAAAAATAAACATGGCCGCCATTTTGTAATTTGTGAAAGTATTTAATTCCTGATTTTTTTTTCTAATTTTAAAACTTTATTACCAAGACCAAATATTAATGGTACAAATTTTTATATAAAACCGAACTTGAGATTTAGATTTAAATTTTTATATAAAAATAACAAAATGGCGGACAGAAGGAGAAATCGCCATTTTTCGTAAGGATATTTTTTGTTTAGTTTTAAAAGTAGAATTCGAAAAAGTATAGCCAGCCCAACATTTAGAAACACTGTGTGTGTGTGTGTATGTGTATATATATGGTACGTGCGAATAAAGTTGCACATAAATGTTATATTACATATGATTGTATTTATATAAAATAATATATAAAAAAAAAAAAAACACATATATATGGGGTTTAAAATGCAATATGTCTGTATGGTTTGATTTTATGAATTTTAATTATTTGTAGTGTCTTTTCTGTTATTTGTTATTTTTAGAATTTAAAAAAAATTTTCTTTTACATTTTTAAAAAATAAAAATCAATCTGAATCAATTGGGGGAGATTTGACATATCTATTGTTTGTAATGAAGTTATAATAGGAATATTTACGTGCATTTTAGAAGGTTTAATATCACTGAAAACTGTACCGAATACTATACATCCAGTTATTATATTTTCTTATATCAGTAATACGATTAACCATATTCAACAGCGAATATGTTAAAACAAAGATGAATAACATAATTTTATTTTACTTTACATACAATCAAAAGTCTTTTTAATAAAAATCACGAATTTTTCTTTAAGTTCAGAAACCCGTTTTCTGAAGCTGCCAAATCCACCAGATTCCGCACGTCAGAACTGAAATTACTTACGTGCGTCATCACCGCCCCAAGGTAATAATTAAACTTACTCTATGTGGCAATATAGAGCTTTCGGATGAATATTTTTGAATAATGATGCTCTACTGTATTTTCAATGATATATATTTTATTAATTATTTTTTTTAAATGTGAAGATATAGTATATGTAAATTTAAATTTTACAAGTTTTAATAATTTGTGTAAATAAATTAAACTTTGTATTTAACTGCGTAAAAATGTCAATGTACGTTATGAAAAAGTCGTAGTACGTGCAGCATTTTAGTAATTGCCTATTTCTCTACAAATTTATATGCAACTCCGAAGCAATATACGGAAAGCGCGTATAAAAATACGAGTATTATTTTTAATTTTTATTTGATCATTATATTTCGAAAACGATGAATGAAATTACAAATATATATATATGCAAGTTATTAAAACAATACATATGCTTTATTATTCTAATTAACGCTATTTATAGTATTATATCGTGCGCGTGTGTGTGTTCGCGTGTGTGTGTGTATGCTGCCAAAAATGTTCCCGTACGTCTTCCCAAGTCAGAATGGTAAAAAGATTTTTATGGTTGCGTTTTAATAGATTTGCCACTTAATAAACCGAAGGTGTAAACGTTTAGAAAAATAAATATAAAAAATAAAATAACATAAAGTAAATTAGAATTCTACTATCCCAAATATACATACATATATACAAAACCTTAAATAATGAAGTCAGAGAAGGAACAGATGAGAAGGAATTTTGCGGCAGAATCTTGCAAAAGGGCGACCTAGATTCGTTGACTAGGTACGTATTCAGACATCCAGATTTAATTAATTAATTTTAAGGTAGAGGAATTATCATGTGGTATTCTGCCTTTTTGCAGGTCCCTGGCATAACCGGGTTGGTCTAGTGGTGAACTTATCATCGCAAATCAGTTGATCTTCAAAGCCGAGAGTTCTAAGGTTCAAATCCTAGCAAAGGTGATCACTTTTATACGGACTTGATTACTACATCGTGGATACCGGTGTTCTTTGGTGGTTGGGTTTCAAATAACCACACATCTTAGGAATGGTCGACCTGAGACTGTACAAGACACTTCAATTACACTAATACATATAATCCTCTGAAGTACCTTACGGTGGATCCGGAGGTTAAATAGAAAAAGAGAAGAGAGGTCTCAGGCACCACTGTTGTCTCCGTCTGTTTCTGTTCCATGCTTTTGTCATCATAACCTTCACTACCCTTTATGTCATTTATTAACTTCAGCCTCTTTCTTTCTATTCTTTTTTCAACTTCAACGGAGCCTTCAAGAACTGTATTTATTATTCCTTTTCCTCTAATTATACGTCCGATCCAGTCTCCGTTCCTCCTTTTGGTAGACGCCAATATTTTTTACCTTCTTAATGCGTTAATACTGTTAATTAATTAATTATTAAAACGTTACATACTCTATCCACCCATTCTATCTCCTCCATCCTCCTCCAGACCCACATCTCAAAATCCTCGAGCTTATCCTTTTCCTTTTTTCCAGTGTCCATGTTTCACTACAGCACAAAATACAAAAAAAAAGGGAAAAAAAGGCTTCTTTTGCCAAAGGCTTCTTTACTCCTTCCAATCTTCAAATAGTACTGTACCGAGATATCTGTATCTTTTTACTTGTTCAATTTTTTTTTTCTTGTTACAATAAATATGCTCTTCACTCTCATTCAACTGCAGAACTTATGTTTTCCCCATATTTCTTCATCCTTATTTCCAATGCCTTTAGCACTCCTCGTAATGTCCGAGTGTCTTTAGCTACAATCGTCAGCAAATCTGACAGGATTTATATTTCTACCACCTATGTTTATTACTTTTTGACCATCCAATCAATATTTCTTCCAACATTGTTGGAAGAATATTTATCAACAGTGTTGATAAACAGCAGCCTTGCCTGACTCCTCTGTCTAATTCTAACCGATATGTGAAATTCTCATTTATTTTCACAGCTGTTTTTTGCTGCATACACAATTCTCTTTCAGAATCTCAAATAACTTTTCCTGTTGTACACTGTCGAATGCCTTTTTATATCGATAAAATATAAGCTCAATCCTTTTCCTCTTTCTCCAATCATTCTGATTAGTCCTATAGCCTCTCGTGTTCCTTTTCCTTTTCAGAATCCAAATTGTTCTTCCCCAGCACAGGCACTCATGGAAGGTAAAAAATGTACGGGAAAACACACACACACACACACACACACTCATATATATATATATATATATATACAGGAGATACTTGTATACAGCAATATTGTTAATATACATCACTTCTAATTAAAATGCCAAAATATCCAAAATCGGAAATACAATGTTGTACTTCGTTTTATCTGAGTCTGAACAAAATTTTATGGATAGCTACATTCCACGAGATATAATCACACGACATAGACTGACAATTAAGATATACAGCTCAGAAAATAACCGGATGAATTTGCAGCCTTTCGGTATCTTACACATCAATGAATGAAATACATTTGAAAATACATAAGCGACATTCAGCCTTGCAAACGATACCTTCACTATTATGTACAAAAGGAAATCGGGTTTACAACGAACAATTTTCACTCTGATAGAAAGCAAATATCATTCATTCGTGCCTCTTGTAAGTGTATGTGTCTTACATTGATTACAATCATGAAAAAAGTGACAAATGTAATTTAACAAGTTAATGTATGTTTTGGATGTAGTAAGTTATCATTAATTAAAACTGTACGAAACGAAATACAAATACTAGTATTATCGATTTAACGGACAAATAATTTCATTACTAGTAAAATAAAATACTTACAATTCACAAATTTCTAGCGTAAAACCACGAACAGTTAACTTACCTGCAAACAAAACAATAAGAGATTTATTTATTTATTTTCAAATAAAGTTACATTTATAAATACCAAACCTAAATTATGTTTCTCAACCTCCACCCCCCCCCCCAAAAAGAATAGTAACAGATAACTTGATTGATGTTGCTATCTACAATCTGAAGGGTAAATTAACCATAACAAACAAAATAGTGGAACTACTTTAAAACATTCTATTAAAACATGACATTTAACATTTTAAACATTCAAAATTTTTATTACAAAATGACCGGAAAAAAATGGCAAAAAAACGAACCCGACCTGGAATTCTTACTACCATACTTTTTAAAACGCTACATAAACTCAGTTCAACCAATGAATATACCAAGATCAAATCAACCCATTAATTTCATTAGAAATGGGTAACCCGTTTAAGAGTGATAGTTAACTAACTCTAGAACGGATATTGATAAGTGGAGCGGGTGAAATTCAATTCAATATGAGATATATCAATATAGAGATGTTTAGATGAATAACTAGATGAATAACTAATAAAAAACGTTCAGCGGAAAATCACAAAAAACTAGGTCAGTAGGGGTGGTAATGGATCGCATATTAAAGTCTTTTAAATAATATTAAAGCGTGTTTTTTTATCGTTGTTGTATCCCTTATGGTCAGCGTTTTCTTCTTTAATCTATCTTCACCATTTCTTTCTACTGTAGGAATATTAAAATCTTGAGTTTCTTTATTTTCAATATACTTTAAGTGGTTAACGTTTCAATTTGTACTTCTTCTTTACTCTGTATTTCCTCGCTTCACTCAGTTGTTTATTATTATTTTAGTCCGTTTATTATTTTATTTTTCCATCTTAAATCGAATCTTCCACACGTTTTCCCTCACTACTTCCATGTTCCCAGGTGGGAAAGATTTAAAACTATTGTTTTTTTTACTCTAAATGAAGTGTAAAAGTTGTAAGGGGTCCAAGACATAAAATACATCAGCCAAATATACAAAGTTGTAATTTGTTGGTGGAATATGCCGAAATTAGTGCAGTATAAAAACGAACTTTAATAAATTAGAAAAGAAAAGATATTTATTCATTTTTAAACTTATAGCATGGGCAACAATTTTTAAATTAACAAGGATTACATTGCTTTTATTTATTTGGAAATTATTTAATGCTGTGGTTGTATAATAAAAGAGACCCCTTCATTCTTATAATGAACTACGAGTTTTACTAGATTTTGCCTGGATAAAGCACGTTGAACAGCTCACAATGCTGACAGCTTCTTTTTACAAAAAATAGGCACCCACAAACACAATTTTCTTAACACAATACAATATCGTCATATTGATTTTCTAACTACAGAATTAAATGATTTTTATTATTTAAAATATCATTAAAATAACCCATCATGGAATGACGTCTCCCTCTCAAAAAAAATAATAATTTCAAAAATATGAAAGCGAGAAAATACAAACAAAATATAAACCTACCTTACTAAAGACAGCATTTGTATGTGTGTTTGACTGTGTGTGCGTCCCCCTTAGCTTAGCACCGGAATGTACCGATTACAAGCGGAAAATCCCGATTCGATAGTACATGTGTCGTGGTGGTCAGGTGTATAATTCTTGTCTTATTATAATATATCGGTATAATTGCAAAATATACATTAATAATATTTTTTTGTTTATGCGATTGTTTTTCTTCATAAAATAATGACCTATAACGAAAAAACACGTGGGTCAAATCAAATGGTAAACAGTAATAAAAATTAGAAGAATTTTGATTCCTATATATCCTCCTTAGCGATTTATTGATTTTGAATCAAACTTCTTTTTTGTTATTGTGTCAAGGAAGGTTAGTTTCGTATTACGATAATTTTTTCATAAATTGAATATATAAATAATTAATTAATTAATTTAATTTATATTTAACTTTCCAGCTCTCGTATCGAATGAATTTGCAATCTTGCAAAACATGCCTAAATCGATCTAAACAAAACTTAATTGGGAAGATTTTCTGATATTTTTTCGCTTTTCCTTGATTGAGTTTCATCATTAAAAAAAAAAACATTTTTAGACAAGAGGTAATCAATTTTGGACACCTAATAATAACATTCCGAAACGCCGCCCGCCAACCGGAGCAACCCGCCCGGGGACCTAGCTGCGAAGGCGTGCCATAGGCACGCCCTGCAGCTAGTTTCATAATAAATTAATCTCTGAAATATAAATAATTTAATATTTAAGAATTAATTAATAACAAACTAGTACGCATTCTGGAACTCAAATTAATTTTACAAGGCAGGTTTAAAAAGAACAAAGAATCTACAAGACATTTGTAAACCTGGAGAAAGCGTTTGATGATGTAAAATAAATTAAAAGTTTAAAATTTTAAAAAAAATTAAATATAAGAAAAGAAAAATTAAAATACAAAAAAATATTATTTGTAAAAAAGCATTTATAAGAGTAAAAAATGAAAAAAAGGACAAGCTTAGATTAAGAAAGAAGTGAAACTAGGATGTAAACTAATTCTATTGATTTTTAAATTATACATAAAAAAAACAACAATAAAGAAATTGAAGGAAAATTTTGAGAATGGAGTAACAATCCAAAGTAGAATAATGTTAAGATTCGTGATGACAATCATCTTTTGTCAGAAAATACAATTGAGTTGAAACAAATACTGAATTGATAGGAGGGAAATTTATTCTAAAAGTAAATAAGAATACAACAAATGTAATGAAATATTATATGATAGGACAATGGAGGATTAAATTTTAAGAAAATTGACTTATTTAGGTATAATTAAAGAGTATATTTTCAACCTGTATAATTTTATGCAGGTTGTACGAAGTAAAGCAAACATCAAAATCAAATTCGGACTAACGGGCAGAGCTCTCACATAGAAAAGAAATCTGCTATAATCAAATACAGATCTAAAAATTACAATTAAAAAAAAATCTTAAAATTATTTCCATTGAGATTGCTTTATGATTGTATACCGTGAACAACCAGGAAAAAACTGAAAGATAAAAAGTAGAGGCCTTTTGAATTAATATGTTGAGGATATTAAAAACTAGGTAGTAGATACAAATCATAATCAAGAAAACATGAATTCGATATGAATATGAATACGAGGGGAGAGAGATCTATGGCAGAATCTAATAAAAAGACCAAGATAAATTGGTGAGCCACTTATTAAGACAACCACGTTTTGTTAATTTGTAGAGAGAAGGGCATGTGTTGAAGGTAAAAACTGTACAAGAAAGCAAATATTAAATATATGAAACGGAGAGTAGTTGAGGCTGCAGTGTAGATCTAGGTTACATGATTACCACAGAACAGATAGGAATGAATAAATGGATAGTATAGTAAAAAACCCTTTAATTGTTATTTTTTTAATTTCTTTTATATTTCAGTACTGCGGAAGCTTATCGCAGACCAAACATAAAATAACTGAATATATATAAAAACAAACTAAACAAAATTAAAAGATCATGATAAAAAATGTAATTTTAAAAATAGATTTTCCAAACGGGATGCAAACCCAGCAGAAAAACTGAAATTTTCTGTTATAAAAATAAATTTAAAAAATACATTCACCAAAAAACAATTTTTTCAACTTTAGTTAAAATATAAAATACGTTCTTGATCAGAATAAAAACCGTAGCAATGATTACGGAATTTTATTTTCTCTTAAGTAATAAAACCTGACAATAAACTTGTAAGACTTTACCGTCACGCGGCTAAAGCCAAGTTCCGGGAAAGTCCTACAACTGAGAGCTGTTTCTGACGCACGGCTACACACACACAACATACAACTTAATCTAAAATATTTATCATTTTATTTAAATATAATATTTTTTCGTTTATTTAATACAATGATTCTAACTAAAGCGCGCGCGCATACCGTATTTAATTCGCACGAGTGTGGCGGTACTAGCGGCGACGGTCGGCACTATCTAAACTAATGTAATTTTTACAACCTACATACAACAAATTTCGCTTGTACGGTCGGCAGACTGGTGTAGCCGCGAGGCGTAACTCACCAGGTACCAAGTCAACCGGGCGATCGAGTTTGAAACCCAGCCATACCTAGTTACTTTTCTACTCTTTAAGTTTCATTAATTTATTTAATTTTACCGCTCACCTGTGACGTCACAACATAGAAGTAGTTAAGAGCATTTTTAGGGGTGAGGATGCAATTTTTTAAAAGATTTGTTTTGCAAATATTGTTTTTTTAAATTAATAAATGTGCCTAAAAAATGACCTTAATTAGGTGAAATCTCCAGATACTGAGGGTGACCTTGCTCTACAGCCTCACCCCCGTGACCTTTTAAGTTGAAAATTTAATGGCATCAATGCCGGACATATAGAAGTAATCGACCAAGTTTGGTCAAAATCGGCCCAGTAGTTCTGGAGATATAAAATAATTTAGAGGTTAACACCGAACACGTATATACAAATATTAACATTGGAAAATTTCTATTCGGTTTTTTTTAGTTTTTTTTATTGGGAATCTTTAGTATCAAATCGTCCAGATCCGGTGAAACCCGCATATGCACAAGCTGTACAGATAATGCTTTCCCTTCTAGAGCTACAGCGCTATCTAGAAGGGAAAGTAAAGCGATTTTCTAAGATCAAATGTTTTTTATAAGTCAGGCAACGACTGTTTAAGTTGATTAGCTTAAAAAAACCCAAAAATTCAAATGGAAACTGCACTCAAAATATTAAAAATTACATTTTTAATATTGTAAATATTAAAGTCCCAAGGGTTAAGCCTAATTATTATTACAACTGGGTGAGATAAAAAGTTCTAAAATTTACATTAAAATTGACTTAGCAGTCGTTAAACAAACCAAATTAAACGTTAAAAATTGTATATATATATATATATTACCATTTAATACAATATATATATATATATATATATATATATAGTATCAAATTAAATACTAGCAGCAAAATGAAATAATTTTAAAAATAAATTCTCATTCAATTATTGCATATAATCTTTTTCTTTATGTTGAGCTCTTTCGAAGAAATATCTGCTTCTTCAGAATATGAAAATATATCAATTTTAATTAAACATGTAGAAAAAAAAATTTGATATTTTAATTTATTTTTAATTCAAAATTTATAAATATATATCGCGTTCATATGATATAAATTACACGCTTACAAGACAGATCTTAATAATTGTAGAACTAAGGAAATGTTAGATTTCCGTTTTTTCTAAAAAAAATAATCCGTTACATGAAAAAATTGTATTATTATTGTAGTATAAAATTTAACGGTTATAAAATCGATAAACAAATTTTCAATAAATGGATGAGAAAATAAATATAACTGTGAAGGGAGTTAGATAACCGTATAAGAAAATGATGACAATTCTACGTAACAAACTTTCAAATGCTGACCAGTGTATAAGGATCAATCAGTAAACTTCATAAAAATCTGTTCCGATTTTACATAATATATACTTTTTAAACTGAAGCATACACATTTCTATCCAGGAAACAGTATAATACGTCTTTTGAACATCCCAACCTCGTAGGGGAAGACACCCGCCTTCTGACGCTTCCTGTCCCCCCCCCCGTTCATAGCCCTCAACACATTCAAGAAAAGAAAAAAATATATATATATAAACCGCAAAACTTAAAAACTATAATTAAAATGTCCATTCAATTACAAAGCCTATTCATTTAATAATAAAAAAGCAAACTTCACGTAAAAGTGATAATTTACATTAAGATCGGAACAAACCAAATTAAACGTTAAAAATTCTATATATAGTGTATTAAATGGTCTATCAAATTAAATACTAGCAGCAAAATGAGATAATTTAAAAAAAAAAATTGTCATGCAATTATTGCATATAATCTTTTTCTTTATGTTGAGCTCTTTCGAAGAAATATTGCTTATGTAAGATAATTTACGAATAATGTAACCAACTTGCAGAATATGTAGTGATGAAAAATGAAGTTCATATAAGCATACGTTCGGAAACGTTTCGTTAGTTGACTGGATCATAACCCACTGGGTTGGTCTAATGGTGAACGCGTCTTCCCAAATCAGCTGATTTGGAAGTCGAGAGTTCCAGCGTTCAAGTCCTAGTAAAGCCAGCTATTTTTACACGGACTTGAATACTAGATCGTGAATACCGGTGTTCTTTGGTGGTTGGGTTTCAATTAACCACACATCTCAGGTATGGTCGAACTGAGAATGTACAAGACTACACTTCATTCACTCTCTTACATATCATCCTCAATAATCCTCTGAAGTATTATCTAAACGGTAGTTACCGGAGGCTAAAGAAAAAGAAAGAAAGAAAGAAAGAAAGAAGTTGACTGGATCATGGATACCGGTGTTCTTTGGTGGTTGGGTTTCAATTAATCGCAGAAATGGTCTACCCGGGACTGTACAAGACCACATTTCATTTACATTCATACATATCATCCTCATTCATCCTCTGAAGTAATAATACCTTACGGTGGTTCTGGAGGCTAAACAGAAAAAGAGTGTCGGCTAGTGAAAGATTTCGCCCTGGTTTCTGCTCCTTCAGTAAGATTAAGTCGAACTATAATTTTGGGACTCAAATTAAGGTGTAATTTAATGATATTGTATGAAGTCTGACCTGAAAAATTGAAAAAAAAAAAATAGGTCCGAGAACTGCATATTTAGTCGTTTTCGAAATATGTATGGTATAAGAAAGAAGGAAGGGGTTGAAAAAAATATATTTTATGTTTGGCGTAAAACAATCTTAAATTGGTAATAAACACCACATAAAAATTTTAAACTAAAACTTGTAGAGAATTTGATTCTGAGTAAAATGTATGAAATAAAGTCCACAAAAACTAAACATAAACGTAAAATTACTAAGTTGATTGGAAACAAAGCATATAAAATGTGGCAAATTTTAATTAGGTATTAAACGAAATAAAATTTTCAATATTACGAAACAGAAAAATTTAATATTTAAAAAATATAGCAAATACAAACACAAACAATAAAACCTACATACAAAGAATTAAATAAATTGCTACAATCTCCTCCGCCACAGTGGATACATCATTCTGCCCGAAGAATAATATTTTAGGAGACTTTCCGTATTTCAACAGAATTGTTTTCCATTATTTGTACCGTAATAAGAATTCTAACAAAAAATTCTTCTCTTATATGAAACTTTTGTTCATATACTCCTACTAATGATTTCAAGTGGCTCCACACGTCAGAACCTAATATTAGTTAGTAATCCTTCGCCAACCGACACTCGCTGACGAAACGTTTCCGAACCTATGTTTATATGAATTACTTATAACCAGTAGACGTCTTGAAAGTTTATTACATTCTTTTTTGAATCACCTGTATATTACAAACACGCACGCACGCGTAATTCCATAGAATGCACCAGCCCGAAACAATTTTTTATTTCAGTTTAGAAAAAACTTCTTCAAATTATCGGTTGAGAAAATAATATGATTGGTTTTAACAAAATTTCAACTAATATACAATTACTAATCTTTACCTTTACCATTTTCCTAATACTATACTGTAATAAATGAACATAAATGTGTGGTTTCTTCGTATACGTATGCGCGCGCGCGTGTGTATGTACGAGGGTAAAAAATGTCTCTGTTAAGAATAAAATCACATTTATAGCTTCTATCAGCAGTGACTACAATATAGGTCCCTCAAGAACAATATTTTTCTATTCTATCAGATTTCTCTTAGTTTATCTCCGAAATATGTCACGGTTAAAAAAAAACACGAATTTATCGATCTGAATGATAAAACTGATACACTCGCGTTCACACGCACAATTATTCGCAAAAAATATTCGTATCACCCAAAATAACAGCTTATTGAGAAAAATTTTTATTACAGTGTAAGAATTTTCAAAAAAATTGTCAAATAATTAAAAAATAATCCTTACCATATTCATAAAACATTACGAAATGATATATAACAATTAACCTGAAACCAACTTAAAATAACTGTATTATTACAAAAAACTAACAATGCTTTAAATCAGTATAAAGAACATTAAAATATGATAAAGAAATTAATATTACTCGTATTTTTGTATTAAGTTTTAGAAAAATTAAGATCAAAATTTTTTTTTATTTTTGGAAAAACGTATACCTCAAAATTGTTGAAATATATTTTAGTCTAATGATAATTCAAAATAGACATAGGAATATAAATCCTTTTGATGTAACAAAAATGACAATGATTGTCCTGTAACTTGATTGCACAATATGTACTAACAGATAAATGGTTCAGTAAAAAAAGTTACAAAATTCAGCGAGTAAGAAGATAAAAAAAAAAAATCAATTTTATACACCTATATACCATGAGAAGATATTTCACAATAATTAATAAAAAATATGGGCGTTAAAAAAAAAATCAATAAATTTCACTAAATTTACTGTCTCTACTCTACTGAAACGAGACTTTTATAATAAACGTCTCAACATTTCATGTTTGTCAGATGATATAGTGTTAATTTTCCAATAGTTGAATGGATTTGCGTCAAAATTACACCTGACAATAACTTAAGTTTGTGGTTCTACAGCGAACTGCTCACAATACTAACTTGGAACACTTTGGTTACAATCACATTTCAGACTAGCTCAATCATAAACTCTATTACTATATAATTTTACTGCACATCATAACGAAGCTATTAATAATATTATTGAATTAACAAATATTAAATATTTAATTTAAAATTCAAAATATATAAATTAATACAAAATCTACGGAATCTGTAGTAAAAAAATTTTATTTTTATTTAAATATAACAACATAATGATTAAATAATTAAATCCTTTTAATAAATATAATTCATTTAACTTAACAGAATTAAAAATAACACAAACACATCAGATTAAAATGAATTCAATATAACAAAAATGAAATCAATTAATTTTTCTGCTTTTATGCCTTCAGGGATTACACAGTATTGCTAATACTGGCACATCTCTTGTTTGGCTTCCAATATCACTCTTTCCTCTGGGTTTGTATTTCTAGCTAGGCATGGTAAACACTTCTGCTATCCAATTAAAATTTTTACTCCATTTAAGTCCATTTTCCTTAATTCTCTCATCGAAAGGAAATATCTGCAGCTTTACCCGAATATCTTCGTTTCTTAATAGATCAAATCGTGTACATCACTAAAAGAAAAATTTCTTTCATAATAAATAAGACTAAAACAAAGGTAAAGAAATGTGACAGAAAGAAGGATGAAGAGAAATTAAATATTAAAATAAATGAACATAATACAACACAACAAATATAAAATAAATCTGTTAGTATAAAAAAATGGATCAAAGAATTAGAGAGAAATTTTTGAAAATATTTACGTGAATAGCGTTTAATGGTAGTGAAACATGGGCAGTAGGATAAACAGTAACGAAAAGAATAGTGTCTCTTTTAAATGTGGTGTTACAGAAAAATGTTATCAATCAAATGGATAGATAAAATTCAGTTTGAAGAGAGATTTGTGAAGAATATTGAAAACAAATTACGAGGATCAAAAATATTAAAGACATAAATTCCTTTGGAGCTAAAACAGTTTATTTAATCAATGTGATATTGTTTTTCATTTTTCAACCTTCTGCAAGATTAATAACATATATATGCCCCATTTCTGAACCAGCTTATTTACGCCAGATACAAAGAAATTTTTGCCATTATATGGGAGCCAATTTAATATATTTTATTTGACGTCATCATTGCCATTAAATCTCTTACTACTAAGGCCTCCTAGAATGGATCAAACAAACGGAAATCCGTTGAGGCCAAGTCGGGACTTTATAAGAAATGACGTAATAATGCCCCACGCAATTTTTCGATTATGCAAAATAATCTCAGCCTTTGGGCTGAGGTCTACGGCATTTATTTGAAAACTGTTGGCTTCACTTTGTTTATAAGCATCTAACAGTAGTATGCGCTGTTCAGCTGATCTCCTAAAAAAATAAAATCCAAAAACCGGACCTTACATCACAAAAGATTGTCAACATGATTTTTTTGCGCTGATGGTCGAGTTAGGAATTTTTTTTGATAGATGAGTACTTGTACATCACTTCCGTGTTCTATCTTTTTGATTTTACTTCATACAAATGAGTCCATGTTTCATTACAGATTAGAATACGGTGCAAGAAAGCATCAGCTTTCTGTTGATACCGTTAATTCACTTATGTGCACATGTAGTCTTCTCTCCCCATGGTGATCTGTCAACTCTCTTGGAACCCAACTTCCGCTTGTTTGAAAAGTTTCCATAAAGAGAGGAAAGGTTAGATAGATAATTCAGGATAAGTGTGGACAACGGATAATGTACCGCTATAGGTCTTGAACAATTCTACTTTAGTTTTCTCTAGAATTGTAAATTTCAATTCTGAATATTCTTTTCATATTTCATCCATATTATTCTTATTCTCCATAAATTCTGAATGTTTTTTTAGAAATCTGTATTATATTTTGATTTCCTGAATCAAAATTTTTTACTGAATTTGTAATAATTTCATTATCAAATGCTTGCCATTGCCATATTAACGCTTCTTCTACAAATCTGCTCTCTAAGTAAACATACACCTTAAATAAACCGCGTTATAGCTGATGTATCAATATCATTTTGACGTTCCGATAATATTTCTCTTACAGCGTCACTCCAAAAAAATTCGCGTCCAAAATATTGAGTTTTTAGTTTGTTAATTGTAATTTTTACTTACCGATAAGCATCAATAATTATTACATCTCTTTCTTGTAGATATTTGCAAGAGGATATTTGCTCATGTAATACGTCTTTCAATGCAAATATTGCTACCCGATATTGTGAATTAGTCAAAATTTTTCCACAATATTTACAAATGGGATTATTGCATTCTGCTATCTGACTTTTACAGTACTCAATGTATAGTAATTTTTAACTAAAGCACCAACTGCGAAATACCTGAATAACCATCTAACTTCATTAAATGGTTTAAATGACATCATGTTCTAACATTTGAGCTAATTTTTCAAAATTTTTGATGCTAGATAGGTGAAACATTGTGTACACAGTTCTAATAAAATTTTTACATCCTGCATAATAGATAAATTTTTCCATGCATCGTCTAATCCCAAATCTTTTCAACGTGCACACAGTCTTGTTCAGTTAAATGTGATATTTCTCTTTTGAGAATTGCTGCTACACCATTTTCTTCCCGAGCAAAACACTGGCCCCCATCACTCGTAAACGTTACAGTTTTTTTGTGAAATGAACTGCCGATAACTTAATAGAATGTTTTTATTGCGAATAGCAGTTATAAACACCCGTAAGAAAGTCACGGCGTATGCTACGCCGTAGTCTCAACTAAACGAATATACCTTACATATTTACAATAGCTGATTGTAAATGCGCTGGAAATAAATTTCTCAATTGCAATTTGTTGCAATACCTTGGAAAACCATTGCGCGATAGTGCACCCGCACAGCGTAGAGGGAACTATGGTGAAGAGTGTCCAGAACGGTGTTCGTCAGTCACTGAAGTTCAACTGTCTTTAAATTTATCTACCGCTTGTAAAAATGTTTGCGGTTCACACAAATTGTTCCGTATTGTTTGATCATACGAGGGTATGACCAAAAACAAAAAAAGGGATCAAACAAAAAAGCAGTGACTGAGTCACTTAATATGAAGAATGTAGTAAGACCGCTCGTAATATATTACTGTTATTATGAAACAACTTAATAAACTTTTAAATCATCGGTAAAGATAAAAAATACGTCATGTGTAATTAATGTAGGCCTACAATAAAATAAATAAGAAATTAAAATACAGTAATAAACAATAATCATTTGCTTGGAGAGACAATATTTTGTGATAATGATGACAATGTTAATATAATTAATAAAATTAAGAGTACCCTTTCAATTTAATATTAAAAAGTAAATACAGTCTTTTACGAATTTTAACTTATGTTAATAATATTAAAAAAAATTAATAATATAAAAAACAATAGTAAAATAAATTTAAAAAGTTCCTAATAACCTGAATTTCAGATTCTGAATTAAAATTTAATAATCTGTACTAAGTAGAAAATTAATTTCTAACTAGTTATGGGATGACCTTTCATTCTCAATAACCTTATTATATTTAAAGCAAATAGATATCAATAAATAGACCGATTTTGATGCGGTTTGTTTTAAAGTAATGTAACCTACATAGAAGGAAATGCAGGTAATTTGTATATAAACTCTTCTTGGATACGCTTATCCAAGTCATCTGTAACAGGTCATCCAGTTATTTCGATGAGTTTGCTTTAAATAGATGAATAGCGAACAGATAAAAAAAGACCCAACAATTTAGTTCTACCACTTCTTTCTTTTTTTATCGTATGAATGCTTTATTGCACTTAACCCATTCCTTTTTGCTCTCCATTAATAATCTAATTTCGACATATTATTCTACATCCTTTAATTTAATCTCAACTGACTGTTCTAGATCCTATAACAGAATTAAAACTATCGGATAATAAATCCTATTTTTATTCAGTTGAATACTGGAAAAAACTGAGGTGGAATAAAAGGGAAAGAACCTGTTTTTAAAACTTTTTCATAATTTGAAACTTTAAGTTATTATTTTAAAGACTGATTAACATACAACCGATATTACTCCGTTTAAAATTTTCTCGATATCACAATGTAGTAGGCATAACTTAAGTATAAATAAATTGGAATAAGTAAGAATCGTAAGACAAAAATTATAAACTTAAAACTTTTGCTCATATGAACGACATTCCTGTGTAATCGTAATTAATTACACCAAACAGACAATTCGGTTAAATCTAATTGATAATAAATTTTAATGATCAGTAAGAATGAAAAGAAAGCTAAAAGAATAGTAAATTTAAAATTAAACAACATATTCCTAATTTTATTTTTATCCTTTTTTAAACACCCTCGGGGCAACCGGACCCGCCGTTAGGCTCAACATGCCCCAAGGTGCCTTGGCAGTTTATCGCCTCCCTCAGTTTTGCCAACACTGGCAAAACATATTCCTACTTTATTTACTCAAGAAAAACTTTTCGATAATAATATATTAGAAATAAAAAAAAATCATGAGGTCCGTAAATTTAATAAAATAAAAAAAAACATTAAAGAAAGATTTCGGGACAACAGACCTTACTTTAAAAATGTCAGATGATACAAAAATGAATTGACAAAATTGAGTATATGTATATACAGACCGAGTCAAAAGTATAGAAACCCCTCAAACAATTTAAAACCGTTCCAGATAGAATATTGTAACTTTCAGGATAAGGTATCGGTCAACTACTTAACCTTTTGACGAGAAATAGAAATTCAACCCCTTTGTGGCCCAGGGACTGTAACTTTTAAATGGTAACACCCTTTGTGATAAGTAATTTTAAATATCTCTTTAAGACAATAAAAATGGTAAAAATAAAAAGTTGGTACGATATCTGTTCCCAAAATGACGGCGGGATAAATTTTGGATTTTGAAAATTATTAAATTTAGTAAATTCATATAATAAAATTAAATTAAATTGAATTAAATTAAAATTTAATTTAAATTTTAAAAAATTAAAAAAAATTTGTTTTAAAACAAAAAATTGTTTTTTTTTCCATTTTAATGAGTAGATAAATAAAAATACTGTCACCTAATCGTGGTGATCAACCTATCATTGATGGTCTCTTACCACTGTTGCAAAAATGAAGGTACTTCACTTATTGAGTAATATTCCATTTAGTGTTTCATTACTACACTGTAAGCACTTGTAAGCCACGCTTGTTATCTACGTCTTTTTTACATTTTTTGTAATTGTTTTTGTAATTTTTTTCTGTACTACCTACTAACATTGCTATTAACATGTCACTCAGTGAACAGGAGAGTGTTACACTTTTAAGGGGCTTCATATAATGAAGTTTGTGAATTGTTCAATGCAATGTTTAATAATCGTAAGCTTATTTCAAAAAGTACAGTTGTCAAAAACCATCAAACGATTTGAAGAAACAGAAAGAATTGATAATAGGGAAAAACCAGGGAGGCCTAAATCTAAAAAAATAACAAATAGTTAGAGATTATGCAAGATTTATTGAGAATCCTCGTTCCTCGACTCAAACAGCAGCACGAGAATATAACAGTAGCCAAAATTCAGTGATTCAAACATTAAAATGTTAAAATTTCAAACATTTAAAAGATGAAAATTTCAAACCTTTTACTTTAGACTCAGACTCTGTGTATATTCCTTATGGCCTCTATATCGTTTCTAAATATTTGATAGATCTTACAATAACTCTTGTCTCTTATTACTCATCGACGCTTTTTCTTTGTATACTCCATTCTCCTTCATTTTTAAAGACCATAGTAAAATCTTCTTAAAAAATCCACTCTTGAAAAAATATCTTGTGGTATTTATTAACCAAACTATATGAAATGTCCATGACAAACAGATTATATATATGTTTGTTATATATATATATATATATATATATATATATATATATATACGGTTGGAAACCTTGGGAAATATTTCAGGATATTAAAATAAATTTGTTTTAAGGAAAATCTGTGGTCTTTTAAAGGTGAAGGAGAAAAAGGATACCCAAAAATAAGTCTGTAAATGGGAAGATCAGTCAAACCTCCAAGAGTAAGCTGAATGGGTCATGCAGAAAAACAGAAGTTAGAAAAATGCCTTATGTTATAATTAACGAGAAAATATATCTTGAGAAGGAAGAAATATTCTCCTACAAATACATGAATGGTTTGAAAATGTTTTAAGGGCTATAGGGAAGATTGTTGTGAAAGGATAGAGAGGAATGAATGACGGTAGACAGGGTAGAGTGGAGAAATATTGTCGTACAGGATAAGGCTATTGTACTTCTTACGAGATTTGACAGATAGATTAAATAAAGGAACAACATTCTATCTTAATAATAGATATCATTTTTATAAAAACAGAACTAATATATATTTCAAGTAAAAAATAAAAACTAATTAAATTAACAATTATCTAGACGCACTTTTTTTTACACAATAAGTTTTTACAAAGGGAATACACAATCTTTACAACTAGCCGTCAACAGTATCAGATTTTTATGACCGACTTTAACATTTCAATATAATCAATTATATTCAATAATTTAACGAAATTTAATAAAATAAACAGAGCAGAACGGTAATATAGGAAATGATTCAATTTAGACACAACCCAAAAAGTTAACTTTCTCAACATTCTATTACTGCTAACTTTCTAGCATTCAAAAATATTTTACAAATAAAAATTACAATACAAAGCTTTATGGTAAAGTAGACCAGATCTTTTCCTAACCTACCAGGTTGGTTTAGTGGTGAACGCGTCTTACAAAATCAGCTGGTTTGGAAGTCGAGAGTTCCACCGTTCTAGTAAAGTAAGTTATTTTTACACGGATTTGAATACTAGATCGTGGATACCGGTGTTCTTTGGTGGTTGGGTTTCAATTAACCACACATCAAAGGAATGATCGAATTGAGACCGTACAAGATTGCATTTCTTTTACACTCATACACATCATCCTCTAAAGTAATACCTGAACGATAATTCCCGTACGCTAAATACAAAAAAGATAAAAAAAGTTCCACAGAACTTCTTCGAAGCGTATATGGAGTATAATTCTACAGATTAAACAAAACAGATCGCGCTAACTGTAAGGATTTACGATGTTCCATAAAAGCTAATAATTGTATTTTACAAACTTTGGATTAGCAAGTTTCCTTCCAACAACAATCTGTTAACAGCAAACCTACGCAGTATAAGATGTTTTAAGACTTTCATGATTAATTAGTGCAAAGTATGATAATCTTGTATAATAGAAATATCAACAAAAGTTGATTTCACTCTGAGAATAACTAAAACAGTAAACTTTAACGACATCCTAAAACAAAAGGTATATTATTTTTAAGTATAATCCATACTTTAATAATAAAATATTTAAATTATTTAACATTCAACCTTTACCGGCGGGTGGGAATTTAAGCTTCAAAACAAAAAGATCATAAAACTTATTACGGTGCGTTATGCTAATTTAGATTTACATGCCACGATTAATTATTCGTTTAGTAAAGTTGCACTAAGATTGGCATTCCTGTTTAAAACTTAAAGGAAAACTAAGTTTTAATTACGGAACGAAAACAATGCGGTTTGTTCTTTAAACTGAACAGCGTCTATAATTCTAAAGTAAGAAAATATTTTTGTAACTAATTTACTTTTATTTAACGATTATTACAATAAATTTGTAGTGAGGTTAGTAACTTCATTAACCGGTGTATAACCACTGAACGATATAATAAAAATAACAAACACGCGATTACAAAATCACTTTTTTATTTCCAGCGTTTCATCATCAAAACATATTATCAAAACTAAATTTGTGATTAAGAAGTAAAGAAAAGAAAACTATTTTGTTTTCTTATTAACATACAGATCCAAATTGAAGGCAAGTTCATTTGTATAAAAATATCCAGATAAAATATTACAAATAATATTATGTTGAAATTAATGCCACTAGAAATAAAACTATTAAATTCCTTTAATTCAAAAAATACAAAATAATAACCAATTTGTTTTCCTCCGAAATTTCATATTTCCAACCTCGTTTCTCTCTATTACTAACTGATAAAAGTTTTAAATAAATTTCCGCAGAAAATATTGAAATAAATAAACATCACTAATTTAATTCTCTGACAAGAGCGAAACCAGTAAGCCTATCTGTTAAAGAGGCAATTTTTTTAATACGATTTTCTACATTAATAAAGATCTAATAGCAGATTTTTAATTCCGTTGAATTTATACTCGGCGTTAACTGATCGGGAAGAGGGTGATATTAAAATTCCTTAAATTTCAACTGAAAATTAATGCATTTATTACATGAATGAGTGGATAAAGCATGTTTTGTGGAGCGGGCATGTTTTTCTCTAAACCCTCTAGAATCATCCTTCCTTAAGGCATTACGAAACCCTCCATCAAATAACTCCATGCCGTTTAATAATGGTTTAAATATATATAATACCATACCGTATAAGCATGATAACAAAAATTTGATAAAAAAAATAGTTATGAACATAAAATAAATATATTTTCATAAAATAATAATCATAAAGCTTACGCTAAATCTTATTTAAGAAGTAGATTCTGAAAATAGTATAAAAAGATAACATACAATTAGATGAGCATTTTGAACATTAAATAAGCATCATCAATACATAGAAACAAATTAATTAAAAATAAATATATTTACTCAAAAAACCAATGTATAATGATGAAAACAAAAAAATAAATCAGTAAAAACAAAAAAAAAAACAAACAGTAGAATAAAAATAATGGCCATAAATTCCCTGGTATTGAACCACGTAATCATAAACGGACAAGTCCAGATAGTTGAACGGTTTTAATATTTAGGACAAAATATCACACATGACCCCAAAGAAAAAAAACCTGGAAATAAAGAACACGAAAGCTCAGTTAAAAAAAAAATATCACCAAAGCAACATATAACAAAAGGTGCATCTCAATAGATGCCAAACTCAAACATTAAAAAACTGTAATCAGACCTATCATATGGAAGCGAAACACTCTTCAAACTAAGATCCAACATTTTTTACTTAACAGAGATGCAAAGAATAGAAAGAAGAATTCTAAGAACATCAACAAACAAAAGGCGACTTACTAATGGGGGAGAATGGAGACTCATACCAAACCAAGAGGTACATAAGACGTAGAACCAGCTCTAGACTACTTTAAAAAGAAAAGAATCTCCTTCTTTAGACACATATAAGAACAGAACTGAACAGGCTCGTCAAGAAACTGGTCGAGAAATACTGGAAAATGTCCAAAACACCGACCTGGATCACCGAAATTAAAAAAGATATGCAAGAACTAGAAATCACAACAGAAGATTTACGTAACAAAACTGACAATATAAAAATATTAAAAGAAGCAAACTCTAGATTTAAAATTAAAGAAAACAAAACAACAACAAGGGTTTGTTCAAAAGAACTCAAAAAACCAAGATCTGGCCGAATGAAGAAGTATTGAGAAGCAATTAAGAAAAAAAGAAAAAGAAAAAACGAACCAGAGTTGACTAAAGTGAAAGTGTACCAAGTTTGCAGTGAGTATAAAGTAAAAGGTTAGTGAAAATACGTACATCACTTAAAATTTCAGATTAAAAGTTTAAATGGCATAGAATTTTTATTTCTTTCAATTTGGAGTTTTCAATAATCAGTTGTTTTTTTATACAAAGTAATTCACGATGAATGTAAAAAACTTTTCATGATATGTTCTACGGATGAAAATGAAGAAGGTTCATATAAAAACATAGGTTCGGAAACGCTTCGTTAAAAAATGTCCCTAACGAAAGATTTCGCCCTGATTTCTGCACATTCGGTAAAAGTAATTCTTGAAACCCAAATTAAGGGATAAATTTAGTGGTTTTATATGAAATCCGATTTGAAAAATTGAATTTTGAAGCGTTTCGGAACCTATGTTAATATGAACATTCTTTTTACGTGTATTATCGCCAGTAGAACATGCCATGAAAGTTTGTTACATTCTGCGTGAATCATTTTGTACAAAGCGAAGCAAGCGTATGTTAAGTTTGCAAATTATAATTTCCAAATACCCGGTAATTTACAAATTAGTCGGGTGCTAATAAGCCTGATATTTCAATTCGCCTACACACATTGAATTACTTTAAAGCAAAATATTTCTTTAAAGAATATATGCTGTTATTATTAAGTAATAAATTTTTAATTAATCATATAAAATAAAATTTCATTAAATATTGCACTACATTTAAATCTAATTTAAATAGAAATGTAATACGTTATTTAAATCTTAATTATAATGCATGAAAGCAAAAAATTTGCATTTGCTACGCATAATAATTTGAAGAAAAACATTTTTTCTTGACAATAGTAAAGATAAATACTAAAATAATTTGTCTGTAGTATAATTATATCACCATAATACGCTTACATATTTTAATCATTATTAAAAAAAAAAAAAAAAAAACCATTAAAAGCCGTTTTACAGCATGGGAAAAAAATTCTTTAGTAATACTGCTATAAACATGTACAGAAAAAGAATTACACGTTTGAATAAATCGCAATATTTTTATGAATGTTACATTTTTTTCTTTTTTTTAATGGTTGTGCAATTTTTATTTACAAATAAGATTTATCAAGTAAATAAAAATTTTTTAATAGTTCTGACATTATTAATATATTATATTTAACGTTTAAAAATTCAACCTAAATCTTATTAGAGAATTCTACACAGTTCTCACGAAAAAAGAAAAATAATTTCAGGACATATTCAATTTAATTGAAAATAAAGAAAAACGTTCATGTAAACATGGGCCCAGAAACGCTTCAATTTCGAGTTATACTTGCGAAAAATTCTGGCTTGATTTGCTCCAAGAATAAAACGAAGCTTTCTGAAATTCTTGGAATTTAGACTGAGTAAACTTGATGATTTTTGCCCTGAAAGATTGAATAAAATAGATCCCAAAACTGTATCCGTAGTCATTTTAAAGATCAATATAAAAAAAAAAAACTACTAAATTTATCCCTTAATTTGGGTTTCAAGAATTACTTTTACCGAATGTGCAGAAATCAGGGCGAAATCTTTCGTTAGGGACATTTTTTAACGAAGCGTTTTAGTGATGCAAAATATAACTTCCTCGATTTGACGTACAAAAACGTCCACGTTAAATTGTCAATAAATAAAATTTAACATTTTGTATAAAATTTAATTCTGAGAACATATATGGAAGTAACGGCAACTGAAAATAAAAAAAATTATTCATTTTGCGTGATCCAGCAAATGAAATTTTAAAGAAATTTCATTACTTAGGGAGCTTTGTTAACAGATGACCTGACTTGCATAGTAGAAATTAAAACAAGAATATCAAGAAGCAAGCAGGAATTTAATACGAAGGGAAGACTGCTGTGTGAAAAGTTAAACTTAGCGTTAAGGAAGAGAGATTAATGAATTGTTTTATTTAAAATATGATACTCTAAGGAGCTAAAACTTGGACGATGAGAAAACAGTAAGAAAACAAAGGCTTTTGAGATGCGGATATGGCGCAATATGATAAATGTCAGATGGCAAGACCATCTGACATTTGAAGTATCAAGGAGAATCGGAGAGAACAGGAAACGCTGAATGTTATTGAATATAGGAAAAGGAAAAGGAACCGGCTTGGACACTGTATGAGGTGTTTATTAGTGGATGCGATAGAAGACGGTGAATGGAAGAAAAAGAAAAGATTCCAAATGATAGATGGAAAAGGGAAAATATGCGGGAAAAAAGAGTTTAGCAAAGGCTAGAACAAGGTGGACAGGAATAACCGCGGCAGGACCTGGCCTAATAGCAAAATGCTATGAATGAATGAATCCAGTAAGATTCTTCATATGTTAAAAAAACGATTGATGTACTTCACATAAGTTTAAAGAAACTTCTTTTCAGTAAAGATGGTTTTCATGTAAAGCGAAACGCGTTTGAAGTATCATTATTAAAACATGAAACAACATAAAAAAATTATTATAAATAATTTTTAAAAATCATATTTTTTTCGTAGAATATAAAACTTTTTGGAGATTTATATTGTTGTTAGGTTTTTACTCGTAATTTTTAAAATTATACAATATATAATATAGTTTCACTTCTGTAACCTAAATACTTGTCATTTATTATTCAGATAAAAATAATTATATTCCTTAATAATAATAATAATACTGGTTTAATAAAAATAGAAATCTCATTAATTTTTTAAAATACAACCAACAATTCCTGTTTATCAATACTGCAAACAGGTTAGATTATATGACTACAAAAATGATGTTTAAAACAAATTATTCTGCAATAATGTTAATAAAAAATTAAATGTAGGACTAATTAATTTTAACTAGAATATTCAAGAAAATCAATAACTAGGAAGACGTATCGTATATTACTTATTTCAATAAGTTATTACTAAAATAGTTAAGTTCACGTTAAAACCTTTTAGAGAAATAAATTAAGTTTGATAGCAAGCAGGGTTTTTTTAAAATAAAACTTATATTTGTACAGATATAAAGGGTTTTAACTAAGAAACACAGAAGTTCGAGATAAAATCTTAATTGTGCTTTTATTTTTTTTCCTAATCTTACATTAAAAAAAAAGTATTAATACGAAAAAAAAGAGATTGATCCTTTAGAATTTGTTGTACTCGTTTTTCGAATTTCATATTTACGGATATTTTTACATGTTGCGAGTTGGCGTGTATTTGGTTTTACAACAAAAAGATCGAATCTAAAATCGTACATTAAATATTAATATGCTAATGTTTTCTAGATGTTTATAAAAATTGGACGAAATTGAATAATTAAGATTATAATTCAAATAAAGCTGGCCTTAACAAAAGAATTATTTAAGTTTTTTCTCCATCAGTCATTTAACTGGTTTCATATTTCCTTCATTCCTTTCTGTTCTGTGCTAATCGTTAAACCTTAACAAATTTACTATACGCTATATCCGCATTTATCTTTTACATAGATATACCAATTCTTGTCTTTCTACAGTTTTTACCTTTTACAAAGAAGCGTCTCGTTTTAGCTGGCTTTTTTCTATATTAATTTTTTTTTTTTACTTATACTGAGTCCAACAAAAATAAGTACCCGATTTCCCACCGCTGCTGATGGAGCGCTAATAGTACAGAGTGGAGCGTCGGCACGCTATTTTGTAGCGGATGTCTTGCCATCTCAGTTACAACCGTGGAATGGAGTAATAAGCGTCGCGCTTTCGTTATTGAAGAGTATTTTAAAAATAGTGGCTCTGTTATCAACATGCAGCTATTATTTCGTTCACACTTTCGGCTAGGTCGACACGTTGCGGTACCCGATAAGAAGATAATTCAGCTACGGGTGTCCAATTTTAGAGCTACCGGTTCAGTTTTGAAAAAAAAAACCACCAGGTAGGCCACAAAGCTTTCGAAAACACGAAAATATTGAAGCAGTGAGATAAGAAGTTACACAATCTCCAGTGGCATAGCACGCTACTGCGTTAGAAATTTCTGATCGGACTGTAACGAAAACTTTACACGCCGACTTAGTTCATCCTTACAAAATGATGGTCGTGCAGCAGGTAAACGAACGTGACTGGATTAGCCGTATTGCTCCTTACCAGGCTATTCTGGAAATTTTCCGGTGAATTCGATTGTGCTGGTAAGTGATACAGCCCATTTTCTTTTTATCGGATTGTGTTAACAAACAAAACTTTCTATATCGGGCAGAAAATGATCCCTTACAACTTCATGAGCGCCCTCCGCACTCTGAGCGTGTTGCAGTTTCATGGGCGGTCACTGAATTTAGAATAATAGAGACATACTTTTTTGACGAAGAAAGGCAATACGTTACAGTAATTTCTGAACGTTTATGTAAAACGGGATTTCTTGCTACCAAGATTTAATGAACTCTGAAATCACGCCGGAAATTTATGGTTTCAACTAGATGTGGCCATTGATCGATCGCACAGCAAGACGATCAATGATTTTTCTCAGAGAAATGTTTCCTTGACATCTTTCTTCACAACGAAGAGAAAAACTCTGTGTCCTGCAAGGTCATCCGATTTTACAGCATGTGATTTTTTTTTAACTGGGGACATCTAAAGGCTAAAATTTTTAAACAGAACCCAAGAATCCTGGATCGTTTAAAAGCTGATATCCATCAAAAAATCGCTGCAATACCATTGGAAATGACAAGAAAAGTAATGCGAAATTTCAGGGAGTGGTTAAGAATTTGTATAGATAATGAAGCCGGCATATGAACGATATAGTTTTGAAAAAATTAATAAAAGAATATAAATAAATAAATATAAATATATTTAACTTTTTACTTCCTTGTACGAAGTAAAGGAAGTATTTGTGACCGCAGAAAATTTCAGTTTTCAGATTTTAACGGAAATATCCATTTTGACCATCCCTGAATCCATTTTGACTAGTTTCGGCGTAACATCTATCTCGTATGTATCTCGCGTAACTCAAAAACGATTAGCCGTAGTAGGTTGAAATTTTGGATTTAGGACTGTTATAACATCTAGTTGTGCACTTCCCCTTTTGATTGCAGTCGACTTAACCAAAAAAGTCCAAAAAAAGCCCAAAATCCAAAAAAAATTGATTTTGAACTTTTTCTTAACTGCAGTATTAAGTTCTCAAAGAGAGCTTTTCAACTATATATCGTAAGTGGTACTTATTTTCATCGGGTCCAGAGTTATTGCCAAATGAAATTTTAATTAATTAAATATTCGGATCTATATGGGGGAAGGGCCCATCGGTTCAAATCAGACTTCATTTCCTTTTTTATTCAAAACATTTTTTAAAATTAAATATATTGATTTATTCATGATTAACTCGTGATTGTAAAAATGTTTTACAATACATAATTATTCAATAATATCAATAAAACAATATATATGAAAAAAAAATCAGATGTTATTAGTGAAATAAAATTTCATGTAGTTTTAAAAATAGTTATATGTAATTTAATAAGCATTATTACACATGTATATATGTAATAGATTTGGTGAAACATCTGATTATCATTTAATATTAATTGAAAATTATAATTTAGAATCGTAGTATATTTTTTTGGATTTTATACTTTATTTTTTGTTTAATTTTATTTAATTACTGTGGAATTTCTGTTTTATTTTATCTACATTAAAGTTAACTACAGAGTGACTGAAAAATAGACCCTCTCAAGAATAACATACACTGAGGCAAACATGCCCGATGTGTAATAAATTGCAAAAAGTTCTTATCTTTTAGTTCATTACTCCTCTGATGTTGTCGGGCAATATTCTCCCTAAGTTGGAGTTGATCATTTCGTTTATTTGTTTTTTGGTGCCAATCATTTAATCGTTCTATGGTTTGATATAATTCTTCTGAACTTAATTTTTGTACACGTATTTTAGTTTTCTCTCTCTATTTATATTCATCTCTCTTCATATTCATCATCCTCTCGTAATCATTTTATTCTTTCCTTGGCCTTAACGTTTTCTTCCTCTTTATATTTATCATATTCTGTTAATATTTTTATTCTTTCACTAGTTTTAACATTTTCTTCCTCTTCATATTCATCTTCTTGTCTTTTTTAAAAATATATTTCTTCATGTCATCTTTCTTTTTCCTGTATGATTGTTTCTTTATCGTTATTGATTATTCACCAAATAATCCAATAATAAAAACTGAATATTTTACACCGTAAAGTCTAAATTAACATTTGATACCAGTATACAGGAGTTCAATAAACGGAATACTTTAATTATTATTAACTGTTATTTATACGACACCCAAAAATTTGAAACTTTTGTTAATCAACAACTCACGAATATACGAATAATACTGATCTAATAATTCGAGTAATAAAGGAACTTTTTCTCTATCCTAACATGTTGAATTAATAATTGTATAAATATTTGATGGTAATAAAAAATAATATTTCAGTAATTGTGTTATTAACTGTCCACTTTATTAAAAAAATAGAGGATAGTATCTCACCTTCAAATGAAATGCAGCAAAAAATGTATATGTAATGTAATAGGCGTACAAGGAAGTCATGTGGTGTCCAAATCAGATTGTTTATTTTATTTAAATTTCAAATCGGGGAATTAATTCTGCCGGATCCTGTACAATTTTATTTCTATCACTATTTTATTTATACAACACTTCCATCTACAACCTTATAATGTAAAGAGGTCTTTTTCTTAAAATAAAATTGTCAAATTTTTGTTTCTATATTTTCTTTAATTGTCTTTCTCTTATAAGATTATATTTTATTAACTTACCTATTATCGTTTTCTGAAATTTTTTCTTAAAATTGTCTAATTTTTGTACAAGAAAGAAAAATGTAATAGTTTATTTAGCTGCCATCTTCCCAAGTTATTTAAAGTATTATTGCAATCAAAATGCTATTTATTCCAAAAAAAAAAAATTTATTTAATTTACTTCAACTTTTTCAGAATCTCGATAATTAAGCCACCGATTCTCATCATTAAAATTTCATAGTACTTAGAATTTTCTGAAAATTAATTTGATCTTTTTTTTGTAAGTTCAATTTTAACCCTTTTACAATTGATAATATTGTAAAGAATGATAAAAATATAATGTTATTGACAAATTTTAATTTTCATGTCGATGTTTAGATCATTAACAGGAGCGACAGTAACTTGCAGAATAAGTCTGCCTTTCTTAACATTACATTTTCTGTTTTAATTATTATGATTTCTCTACATAACAACATTCAGCATATTAAATCATGCAAAAGAGGAAATTTTACTAAAAGCTCAGTAGATTTATTTTTTCCCTTTTTTATACACAATGTAATTTTATATTTCGAATACGATAGTTTCAAATCTAAAACGGTTTTCACTTAATTTCGTCGGCCTTATTGAAATAACAGCCATTCCAGTCAAGGGTGAAAATTAATAGAACTCCGGCCAGTATAAGTCCATTTAGGAGCTAAGAAATACACCCATTATGATGTAATTCAAGTACATCTTCCAACGGGATTTCTTTGGTTCGGTCATCTGAAGTATTAGGACGGTTAAATAAATTATTATATTATATATTTTTTTACTTTCAACTATTATTATTATTATTCGTATACATAAAACGAAATTTTATGGTAGTAAGTTTTTTTAAATTTAATATATAAAACGAGACTACCAATATTAATTAATTTTTTTGGTATAAGTAAATAAGCTTATACATAAAGCCGTAATTTGTTGTTTGTGGGTTTGTCTGTTAACAGCATCACGTGAGATCCAACCGACCGATTGCTTTCAAATTTGTTCGACACATTCATGTTATAGGTTTCAGGTCCTTCTAGCCTCCTTAAGGGTGAAGTTGAAAATTAAAGACATTCATTAAAGAAACAAAAAGATTAGTAGTTCTTTCACTTCATTATTATATTTCTGTCACCATGGCAACAGAAATAAATTATAAATTTTTCGTCGTCAAAGGTGTGTGTACTGTACATTAGTTACTATGGTTACTACTTCTGTCTCTTGTAATTTAGTTTATTTTCTGTGGTTTCTATAAAGCCTGAATATTTTTATTTAACAGTATTACTATCACAATAATGAAGGTACAAACACTGCGGGGGTCCAGGGGCAGAATCCTCTGGCTAGACGGTCGGGCAAACGAAGCGAGCCCCGACGTGATATTATTATTTTTTTTTGTCATCAGTCATTTGACTGGTTTGATGCAGCTCTCCAATATTATCCTTTCCTATCTAATCGTTTCATTTCGGTGTATGCCTTACATCCTACATCCCTAACAATTTGTTTTACATATTCCAAACGTTGCCTCTACCTTCACAATTTTTTCCTTCTACCTGTCCATTCAATTATTTTATATAATTATATAGTAATAACCTAAAATTTACAATTTTTTAAATTATTAAATTGCTTAATCAGGTTACAAAATTTATTTTAAAAACCTACCTACCCTTCCCACTAACAGAAATTTCTAAGAATGAATCTCTCGTTTTTTTCAAAAAAATGAGACGTGTATAATATACAAATAATAAAAGTTTTGAAAAAACTATATTATTTTATTTTAGAGGAACACATTCCTCTATCCATACATTCTTACATCTAATACCTCTCTTTAGAGCTCTACTACAGGGTCATTCACGGGAACCAGATGTTGTTGAAGTGGGTTGTACTCGGCGTTCGTGGTGGGAGGGGTACGTGGCTGGTGTCTGACGTTTCCTTTGTTCATAATATTTACATTTTAGTCGTTGAGATGGAGCCGTGGATGCTAGACCAAAGCCTGTACGCGTATGATAGTTTTGTGCGAAATGACGAACTGTAACTGCTGTTCAGCGAGATTTCCGCCGTCAGTTTAATATCCATCGTAATGCAAGTGTCCCTTCTCGTAACACAATATTGCGATGGGTAAACAACCTTCGAAAAAGTGGTTCAATATTGAAGAAATACCACCGGGTCCACGACGAACTGCTAGCACTCCGGAGAACATCGAACGAGTAAGGGAAGGCATTGTCAGAAGCCCACGCCACTCTATTCAGAGGCATTCAGCAGCGCTTCAAATGAGCACAAGTACGGTAAGACGAATTCTGCATACAGACCTGCATTTCCATCCTGCTGCACGACGGCTATCTTGTAAACAAGCAAGATTTCACGCAGCGATTACAATTTTGTCGACAAATGCTTCCCTTTTTTGAAGAAAATGAAAATTTGTTATTGTTAATGAGTGACGAAGCCAATTTTCATCTGAATGGCTTCGTCAACAAACAGAATTGCCGATATTGGGCAGAAAGAAACCCACATCAGCTTCACGAGAGACCACTTCATAGCCCAAACGTGACTGTCTGGTGTGCAATAGGAAAGGTCGGTGTTATTGGACCATATTTTTTTGAAGAAAATGACGCTGCCGTAACTGTAACAGCTGATCGTTACATTGCGATGTTGAATACGTTTTTCATCCCTGAGTTACGAAACCGGGGAATCGATTTTCAAAATGTGCTATTCCAGCAGGATGGAGCTACAGCGCACACAGCGAGAGCAACGATGGCTGTTCTCCGTAACTTGTTTCCGGGACGGATCGTTTCCAGATTCGGCGATATTCCTTGGCCCCCTCGGTCCCCCGACTTGAGTAGTTGTGATTTTTTTCTGTGGGGTTTTTTGTTAAATCGCGTGTGTACGGCAATAAACCGCGTACATTGGAGGACCTAAAGATTGCAATTTGTCATCGCGTCACCCAGATTGATGTAGACATGCTGCAAAGAATTGAGGCCAGTTACCGTGAAAGGCTACAACAATGTATTGCCCAAAATGGACATCACTTGCCGGACATAATTTTTCGTTCATGAGTAAGTAACAAATGCTTTGATTTAACAAGTGTTTCAGTACCAATAAAACTTTTTTAAAGTAAATATTCAATTTTTTATGATTATTTTAAAAACATCCGGTTCCCGTGAATGATCCTATATAAGTTCTTTCCTCTTCAATTCATCTTTAAACGGAGATCTAAAATTGAAAAAAAAAACAATCATTTAGAAATTTATCAACATCCTTACGAAATTTTATGTGCTTCTTTTCTGTTTTCTGCTACAAAATTGAACATAAACTGTTTTTAGTGTAAGTGAAACATGAGATTCAAACCCAAAATCTTGCCGATGAAAATAAATTTTAACATTTCACTAATAGATCGGCAATTTAGTTCGTCTTAATCCTCTTTTATGTTGCACTTCATTACCTTTTTTATTTTTTGTTTTATTATTACTTATTTTTAAACTGAATTTCTTTTAACTCATTTTTGTTTTTCCGCAAAAAGAGCCATATCGTCAACAAATCTTTATTATGTATCTATTTGGATAGATACTCAGCTTTCAAATTTATCCTACAATTTAGTTCGTCTTAATCCTCTTTTATGTTGCACTTCATTACCTTTTTTATTTTTTGTTTTATTATTACTTATTTTTAAACTGAATTTCTTTTAACTCATTTATGTTTTTCCGCAAAAAGAGCCATATGGTCAACAAATCTTTATTATGTATCTATTTGGATAGATACTCAGCTTTCAAATTTATCCTATTCATGTACTATATTTTTTTGTTTATAAAAACTTGAAAAGATATGAAAACGACTACAACCCTAGTCTCAATTCATTACAAACAAAAGAAGTTGCCTTTTTCTAACTTCTACTTTATTCCCAGCTACTTGATTCCATGAGAGAATGTAAATACCTCTTCTTTTCTATAAAATTTTAAATAATTTGTTCCGTCCTATTTTACATTTATAAAGCCTTCTCCGTATCTACAAACAACAATACATATATGTTTCATTTATACTTTCAATAAAATCCATCAGGAATATTTGACTAACTGATCCACATTTTTTCTATTACGCAGCAAAAGATAAGTCTAGAAAATCCAAATTTAGGCAAATATTTAATAAATAAATTAACTTACAACAAATAATTGAATGGATATATTAATATTTAAAATAATAACAAAATTATTCATAAGGTAAATATTTTACATCAGACTTCTGATATATACTAATTCCTAATAAAATTCGTATAAACTTCGATCTTAATTAATTTTATCAGCACGTTTATCGAGGTTTAATAGTAACTTATTTGAATTGATAATAATAATAGTGATAGATTATGATTCCGAGATAAACTACATTAATCTGATATATCAATTAAATCAGGCTGATGCTAAATAAACTTACTTGATGACAAGAAATTACCTGTTCACCTTCTCCAAAAAAAAGAACATCATTCCCCTTACAAACGATTTAAAAGTTTCTGAATAAAAATTAAAATAGAAACTGAACACTCTTAGATAAAAAATACTGAGAATATTATTTCGCTGAATTTATAAAAGGAATGAATAATTTTTATTTTTTTAGATAAAAGCAGTACCGAACTAAAATTTCCTCTGGAATAAATTTCACGACCAAGTGTGTGTGTGTGTGTATGTATATATATATCCGTAGAAGTGTTTTGTAGAGAAGGGTTTTACGTAATATGGATGTTATAGATATTATTTACGAGCAGGTATATCTCGCTGGTTGTTCAGTACGTATGGGATAGGTAGGATCTACACCGTTCGACCTAGTTTAAAAGTTACAGAAAGGAAACGATATACCTCAACCGTACTATCCGTATATAAGTGTGCGCGCGTGTTTGTGTACGATTAAATATAAAATAAAACAAACATAATGACAGAATATCTAGGCTTTTTTTTTGTTATCACCAAACTCATAGATAACACGGGCACTGCCCTTTTGTTATCTCTAACTTTAGTACAAACGGCTCCATTCTAAAAGTATATCGACCTAGCTATTAAAAATAAAACAAAAAATCTGATGTGGATACTACATGACTTCCTTATACGCCTATTAAATTACATATACACATTTTTTAAATGATAAGTAGATAAAATTTTATTTCATTAATAAGTTCTGTTACTTTTTCATAATTTTTTTTTATTATTGAATTATTATTTATCGTACAAATTTGTACAATCACAGGTTAATAATTATTAATAAATCAATATATTTAAATAAAAAATAAAAAAGGAGATGTCTGATTCGAACCGATGTGTCTTCCCCTGTATAAGATCCAATTATTTCATTAATAAAAATTTTATTCGGCTGTAACTTTGGAACCAATGAAAATAAGTACCACTTATGATATATCGATTAAAAGGTCTCAATGAGAGGGTTTTACTACAGTTAAGAAAGCGTCCAAAATCCAAATATTTTGGGATTTTAGGCTTTTTGAATACTTTTGGTTCAGTCGATTACAATCAAAAGGGGAGGTACACAACTAGATATTACAACAACCCTAAATCCAAAATTTCAATTTCGTACATACAGATGTCACACCGAAACTAGTCAAAATGGATTCAGGTATGGTCAAAATGGATATTTCTGTTGAAATATGAAAAACCGAAATTCTTTGCGATCATAATACTTCCTTTACTTCGTACTAGGAAGTAAGAACGATGTATGTCCAAAAATATATCACAGATAAATTTATATATTTTAGTTTAATTATTATTAAAATGTAAAAAGAATATTAATTGTAAAAAAACAACACAAAAGGAGAAAGAAACTCCCACAAAAAAAAACTTACTCTAAACTCTTCAAACAATTAATTCTAAGAAAGAACCAAATACTATAGAAAATATAGACCTGTTTGATACAAAGTTCCTATTTAAATAAAAATGGATCCTTAATTTAATCTAAAGAATCTTTAAGAGGACTTAATCCATTAATCCAATTTTTTTAGACCTACTACTTAATTCTGTAATCCTAATTAAAATCAATTCCATTTACAATAATTCTATTTCATTTAAAATAATATTTTTTTTTTTTTTTTTTTTTAATAAACTTATAGTATTACCAAATAAAAATATCATTTATAATCAAAAAATTTCGAAACAGAATGTAAAAATAAAATTAAAAAAATTACAAACTAAGTTCAAAAGAAAAGAACAACGGCTGAGATACAATTAATATTAATTATTAATATTTATGACGAGTAATCACATAAATTGAAGTCATTGAAATTGCATTCAGTATTATCCAGTTGATAATGAAAGAAAAACAGACAGGAAAAACAGTCAATTAGAGAGGAAATGGAAAGATTAAACGGAAAAAGTAATTTTGTATGATGATAACACATTACATCTGATAAAACAGCAAGCAATATAAACTACATATAATAAACTGAATTGATGTTCAGTCAATTTTTAAAACGGTTTTTTTTATGATCAAATTTAACGAGTTTCAATATTTACTTCGCAAACTGTATGAATTGGTACTTTCATAAGCGTGCACTCAAAAAAAAAATTCGAAGGAAGAATGGTGGAGTAAAACAAATTATAAAAATGAGTGAGAGAAAGATAGTAAAAGATACACAGACGGAGTACCGATTGTAAATATCTGGACGTTAAAAGAGAATATCAAGCAGTTAATAAAATTAAAATAATAATTGAATATTAAAAAAAATATATCAAAAGGAAAAATAAACAAGTGTTCGAAAAACAGACTTATTACGTACATGAAATGGGGTTTTACAAAAAAATAAATAAATAAAAATGAAATACCAAAACCGTCTATCCTATATTGCCCTTAATAAACTCGTTAAATAATTTTATAAAATCTACGTTAAGATATTGTTTAATATTATAAGAGAACAAGCAGTGTTTGCATGCGAACCGGTCCGTTCTGTTTTATGTACTTTGGTGTAACAACGCTACCCACACTTGTATTCATATAACGTAGAAGTAGTAGCACAGTAGTAACCTGACAAGCCATTAAATAAAGGTCTTTTATACCGTAACATATACAACCCACCATAATTTAAAAGATCACAATCAATTAACTGAAGGTTAACTGTTGTACAGAAAGATGCAGTTACGGTACTTCATAGTGTTAATATTATAATCCAGGGATACCTGCTTAAATGAAAATAAAAAAAATATTTTCATTTAAGCAGGTATGCCTGTAAAAAATATTTTAAAATAAATAATAATTAAATAATAACAATACAAAAAAATATGACAAAATATGAGAACTTATTAATGAAATAATTTTTTTTTATGTATTTTCATTTAAAAAAAATGTAAATATGTAATTTAATAGGCGTACAAGGAAGTTATTTGGTGTCAACATCAGATTTTTTATTACTAAAAATATTATAAAAAAATTTTTTTACCAAACGAGCAAGTAAGTAGACTAGTAAATAGAAATGTCTGGAGCGATACTCTATGGTGCAATAAACATTGAACAATAGCAATTTCTTCAAACCGTTAATTATTTTACAAGATTAAACCCAAAGGTAGCAGAATGAGAAATTAAACACACACAGGTATCCTGTTACGAATGCAATGTTACATTCGTTGAAATCTAATAAAGCTTGCCTCCCAGATCCCTAACGAGTGCTGATGTTTACAAATTAGATATATCTTACATTACACCAGATCGGCAAACAGCAAGTTAACGTTTAAAACCAAACAGAGAACCTAGCTTTATTAAAATTAAATTTCTGAAGATTTAACGTGTTTCAAACGGTGTAAATTTAATTACAAACAACTTAAATGAAAAAAAATAAATAAAAAAAGCATTCTGTTTTAATCGAGTAAAAATCATTTCACACACTAAATTAGAATTTTCTGATTATATTAGATGAAAGGTTCTCACCCAAAACAAGCACAAGAGTAAAATCAATTAGATTATCTGCGTTTTAAAGTTCAATGTATGCAAGGTTAATGCGGCTAGAATCACATGTAATCACATTTAATTCTCTAACAGTGAAGATGTAAGTAACCAGTTGGTGCAAATAAAACCCACCGGGTTAGTCTAGTGGTTAACGCGCCTTCCCAAATCAGCTGATTTGGAAGTCGAGAGTTCTAACGTTCAAGTCCTAGTAAAGCCAGTTATTTTTACACGGATTTTGAATACTAGTTCGTGGATACAGGTGTTCTTTGGTGGTTGGGTTTCAATTAACCACACATCTCAGGAATGGTCGAACTGAGAATGTACAAGACTACACTTCATTTACACTCATACACATATCATCCTCTGAAGAATTATCTAAACGGTAGTTACCGGAGGCTAAACAGGAAAAAGAAAAAAAGTTGGTGCAAATAAGATCTCGCACAATAAATATAGAAAATCTAACTTACTTTTAAGATGAAATGTTAAACTGTCCGACCTTTTGTTCTTTTTTTTCAAAATATTCAAGCTATGTTTCTTGAAGTTTAACTTTTCCAACAGGAAATTAATAGATACGGTAGACTTTATTCTATAACATGGAATAAAATGACAAGTACACCACTTTACATTTTACTTTTTTCCTTTGGATTTCGTTAAGAAAGGAAAAAATGAGAGGGAAATATTGATTGTATTCGTTCCCACGTATATATTGGCGTCTATTTCGGGTAGTAACAATTACATATGGGGCAATGATGCTATTAAAAGTTAGACTTTTTCCCAGTTAGTATATTAAAAATAAACATTTTAATACAATTTTGTTAAAGACATAAGAGAAATAAGTAATAACTTAGCAGTTTACTTTCATATAATGTCTACGGCTGTCTATGAAGCCGTAGAAAAAAAAACATTAGCCATAAAACCTTTGAATGTGTTAAAATTTTCTCCTGATTTTCTTTATTTCTTTTTTAATAAAATGAAAAATTTCAATCTTTTCGATAAATGGTTGAGAAATAATTTTATTTTTAAAGTCTTCTGAAATCTCTTGCAAAACAGAATTAAAACTGGTTTTCTTTTGGGCGAAAAACACTTTTGCGTTACCATCACACCCGGGACAAAATTATAACGCAAAATCTCTTTCTCGGACATCAGAACTATTAATAAAGATTAAAATTAAAATAAAAAGGAAACGTAACCACCAGCATAAAATATACAACATGAATAACAAAATAAAATCAAAATTTATGGTCTGTTAAAATTAGATTTTATGAAATATATTGATAGTTCTTAGAAGTAACAATACACGGTCTAGTACATTCTTATCATTGCAAAGGATGCAGCGAATGTCCCTCGGTAATTTAAATTTATGACTAAGGCCGAATAATACATGCAATCCACAAGGATGTGGCGCATAGACAAGCGGTAGTCGCATCGTATGCATAACGGTGCGTTTTCTGCTAACATCAGGTACCAGTGAGTAGCTATGCTGTCCTAATCGCAATCGACAGAGGACCACTTCCTCTCGGCGGATTTTTCTGTATGAAGAGTCCCATGGCAACATCGCATCTTTGATGTGTCGCCGTTTATAATCAACATTAGCAGTCCAGTCAAATAAAGATGTAACGATGTTTTGACTTAATGATATTCAAGATTATTTTGATGGTGTACAGTTCAGCATTGTAGACACTTGTAATACCACGTAGACCAAATAAATAGGATCTATCAAACTGGTAATATAATTTAAAAAAAGATATACGAGAACAACCTTTCTGAAGGAAAATTTCTTTCTTGTTAAATGCATGAGTTACGTGGTCTCAAAGTCGACCGACACGGAAAATTTAGTACAAATCGAGTTTCGTTATCAGTTGGCCTCATCATGTTATTTACGGTTATCGTATATTATTTAATTAAGAAAAGAAAAACTTTACAAACTAACCACGAATCAAATCTTTGTTATTTCTTTTTTATAAGATACACTCCTTGAAACGCAAGATTCATCTTTTTTCATTATACTTCAATACAGTACTACATTATTATTTACATATTAAAAAGAAAGTATTTTTCATTAACGTTTTTTATTATGAAATACCAAGCTTGAAGAAAAATCTTTTCCCACATTGGTGTGTGATATATAGTAAAACCGGATTACTCGTTTCTTTTTTTTGTCATTTGTGTTATTGAGAAAGAAGTCAAAGTTTACCCCACCTTCCAACAATAATTACAACGTCACAACCGACGGATGCTCATTGCCGAATGCAAGACGGACACTACACGAATTTTTAAAGGTTTTTGTTATAGAAATAGTTTTTACGTCACTACGTTACTAGACGCCACCGTTCTTTAAACAAACATATTCTGTAAAGAACTATATTAATACGACGCGTTAAGTATGCTGTCTCAATAAAGTGAATATATGTGAACACATCGATATAACATCGCATTAAGGCTACCAAAGTATTAAGTACGATATATGTTACTATAATAAAACAGCCTTTCAGTAGGTTTTCATACAACCATTAGTTTTTTTTTTAATTCAGGTCAACATGCTTTGCCAGATCGCGTAGCGTATTTAAAAAAAATGTTTTTACTTTTATACCGATGCCCAACGAATTTTTCCACTAATATACATGTTCGTTCAAAATAAATAAATCTACTATTTTTCGACGCTCAATATTAAAAATATTAGAAATACAAACTATATATATATATATATATGAATATTAACCTGAATGTAAATTATTTAAATTTATTTTCCTCCTGAGTGGATAGTATTAAATATAATAAGACATTTTACTTAAAAATATTATATTTATTAATCTCTTGAGTTAACCAATCAATTATATAAACTTATAAATTAAATTCATAACGTTTCACTTAGAATTCTCTAAGCTTCCTCAGGTGATAATACATATTCATACACACATCATAAAAAAATTATTTTACATACTCTTACGGTTCTCTATACTCCATACTCTTATAAAAAGTATAAAAATTTAATAACAGTGCTATCAATTTACGTTAACAAATGCTAACAATGTCTGCATTTTCATGAATGTGTGTTTATGTTATTAGTTATGATTAAGCATTAGTACAAACATCGCACAATAAATTAAACTCGACTTCCAAAAAAGGCTATCAAAACGAAGTTTGTCTTTTTTTTAAATTTGACCATGTACTATAATTAGAAATTAGATAAGCTTTTGTAAATAAACTGTTTATGAACAATTTGATACATGTATGGTATAACTGATTATGAGCAAACAAGAATATTTAACACATAAATATTTTAGATGTAAATTTCGAGAACTAATTAAACTAGCACCCACTGGATCGAAAAATCTGAAAAGCGTTACTATTAATCGATTAAACATTATTTGCGGTCGAGTTTCAGGATAAAAATTCTAGTAATATACTTCAGTTTTTATAAAATATACATAAAATTTCAGCCTTTAAGTTTTTCTATCGTTTCATTTAAGAGATGTGGTTAGATGAAAAGACGTTTGATTTTAGATCTTTTCGATGTTTAACATATCACGAATAGCAGCTTCGCTGCTAGACAATATCATGATTAGGGCTCTACGAACGTATCGTATTTCAAATTATTATTTTACATTTGGACAATATTTGTGAAGTTATACACAATTAAACTTTTTGACAGTTGAGTTATGTTTTGCTAGATTCTTCATAATTCAATATTAATGTTAAATTAAAGTTATGATGAGATTTTTTAATTTACAATAACAAGACAATGAAGGGTCGCTGGAGATCTACACCCCTTTCGGACAATAAATTGTTAAACCTTCGGAAATCTATAGTTTTATATAAATAAAGAATGCGGCAACGTTGTTTTCTTTCACATAAAATCCACCATGCAATAATAAAAAGAAAAAGAAATAAAATTTGCTCATCCTAACTTTTTAATTGATTATTTAATACCGAATTCGTAACGAAACCAACATAATATATCCCATTTTACTACGAGTGGTATTTGAAAATCATCACGTCTTCATATGAAAAAATATATATAGGAACTTAATGTGATGATACGTTTCAGAAATTCTATATTCGATAAAGAATAATATTTAAATAGATATATGTTAAGAAGAAATGTGCAACAAACGTTAACGAGCTGTTTGACCATATAATAATGAATTCATACATTTATTAATCCGTACTCAAGAAGAAATTACTGGAAAAGAAACCGAAGGAAGACCACAGAACGAATTCTTTGAAAATTATATTAAAACTTTTACTGCCAACCGAAAAAAAATTAATTAAATGAATTTTGCGCACAAGTTATTAATTTAAAGCCCGTAAAAACGAATAGATTAGAGGCAAATTATTTCTACCTGTCGTGTGTCTGAAGTAGTATTACCACTGGTAATAATACTGTGGAGGAGTTACTGCATCTAGGTAGCAAGATGTCAATCATCGGTCCAACAATCCATCCCCACCCTGCGCATCACGTGAGCTTTTTAAAGTTTGACGAGTAAGCTAGCTCATCGTTAACAATATAATCATCAACCGTTATTGAAATCCTTATCAGCAACGGTGAGGTGCAAAAAAATCCAGGATCACGGAGTAAAAGCCAATTCCTTTTTCCTAGAACGCATTCCACAACCAGATGCGAAGCCGGATTAAAATGATTAACCGTAAATTAAAAACGTCAGGTCGGAAAACAAGTTTTGAATCTAACCAGTTCCTTCATCGTGTAAATTAAAGCATAGACAGCACTGGAACGTATTCTAGCCTAAAATTATGTCGCAAAGGCTAATTAATTCCTTTCGAAATTAAAAAGATATAATTGCAAGTAATGCATGATACAATAAAAAGAAGAAAAACACACCTTTTTCGTTATGATTAACTAACTAGGTAACTGGGATGATCCGAAAAGCTTGGAAAAATTAAAAATATATATTTTATGAAAAATTACACTAAACATTTAATTTTCCTCATTAACTTACTTTACAATGTACTTTACGTAAAACTAACAATTTTAAATAAAATAACAAAAACAAGAAATTTTAATAAAATATAAAGAAAACAAATTAAATAAGGTTATTAACTTCTAAATCGTTTTAATATAAGAAAAAGGGGAAAAGATAGATTAATCTATTTAGTAGCCTACTTCAAATTAGTAATTAATTTTACTCTTGCAAAATGACTTCATAATTATAAGTTATGGCTTGTTTTAACAAGAGTTAACCTTGTCATCACACATGATTTAACGTTTAATTTGAAAAAAAAATATGGACAAGTAGTCAGTCAGCTAAATGTTCCTAATAAACGATAGCACAGTTAACAACCTACGTTTATATATACATATATGCAGGTGGGTTTATTATTACATTGAGGTTAAGACCTTGGGAAAAATAAGAAAGAAAAAAAGCTGTGTCATTATAAAATAACGGGGTCGCCCACAAATCTGTATACTTATTTGCTTATATGACTGGATTTTGTTATATTTTATACATAACCGAAGTATGTTAAAAAATAAACATAAATAAATTGCATGTAGAATACCGCTTACATAAAATGAATGCAATTAATTTAACGATACAGTAATATTAAGAACCATAAAATGTAATGAATAATTACAAAACAGAAAAACTAACGCAATTTATTCTGATATAACCCTAATAAAAGATGAATGTTACTTTTACTGCAAATGAAAAAATAAGTGACGAAGTTATAACAATAAAATATAACTGTTGGAAAGGTCATGGATTCTTCGTTTCCGGTCACGACATACTGAAATTGATTTTCAAACTGTTCTCTTAAGTAATTGCACAGAAGAGAGAACGTGGATGTAAATAATTATAATTTAAAGTACATTTCTGATAATTACTTTTCTAAAAGCCATTCTATTATGCGTTATAATTTCACACTGTTCATCTTAAAAATTTTTTCAATAATTTTATTCATCACCGAGGCAACTGGTAGCATACCAGCTAACTGGTAGCATACTAAATATCATCTTACACATGTAAGATGTCCATCAGAACACCAGAAAATGTGTAGCTAGTAAGAGCAGCCATCTAGCGATCGCCAAGCGTTCTACTCAGAAGAATGTTGTTGCCTAGGAAGATGTCCAGACTGCAGTTTGAGGAGGATTCTGCATTTCGATTTGAATTTTCAACCCTTCAAAATAATGCCTCAAAATGCTTCCGTTTCTATTTATCCCATCTTTCTTTACATTCGTTACCAAGACGGTGGATTATTATACCAAACAGACGTTTCAGTTTTGCATGCCCTACCGGATTTTTTTATAAGTACCAAAAAGATAATCTTTTAAATGGTTACAAAATTATTAAACAAAACTTCACACAAAAATTTACCAAAAAAACTGAATATTTTATGACATTTTAAATCGAATTAAATAGAAAACCATGAGGAAAGGGTAACTCAGAGTATACTCAATAATCATTATTCAAACAAGTTATCACAAAAAATCTGCAGCACTACAGGTGACACTTACGTTTAAATTAATGTATCTTTCTCAAAAAAAATCTTGCGCAGCTCTGCGACTTTACGTTATTTCATTTTGATTCCACGTTCCGACGTGCAGCATCATAACGAACCACCCACGCTTCTAACTTGCCCCGCTCAAATTTTTCGACCTCAAACTAAGCATAACTACTCGACCAATATTCATCAAATTTTCAGCATAACTAAATTTTTAGAAAATTGATCCGAAGATTTGAAGATTTTCGAGCCACAAAAGTTTATACATAAGCCTATACTATAGGTGCGGCAGAATCGACTAAGCGGTTTGGAGGGGTCAATGCTCGGGCGGTGGTGGGGAAAAGGCAGTTGTACGTGGTCTCCCTCTGTTCAGTCACTGACACTTCAGTAGCCAACATGTTCCGGACCGGAGGTACATCGTGGCTTTGCCGTGCCGCGTATTTTGAAAACAACCGATCTGTGATCGCGGCACAAAGAGCTTTTCAGAGACAGTTCAACATTCCGCGCAACATAATGCGAATACAATTCGGTCATATGTTAGGTAGTTGGAGGAAACTGCATACTAAGAATACCGCTAACTGGTAGCATACTAAATATCATCTTACAAATGTAAGATGTCCATCAGAACACCAGAAAATGTGTAGCTAGTAAGAGCAGCCATCTAGCGATCGCCAAGCGTTCTACTCAGAAGAATGTTGTTGCCTTGGAGATGTCCAGACCGCAGTTTGAGGAGGATTCTGCATTTCGATTTGAATTTTCAACCCTTCAAAATAATGCCTTAAAAACTGAGCCCATCAGCCAATCCCCAAAATCTGTGTGAGCAAATGCTTGCACAGATCACTCACGAGGCAGCTTTGTTCAGTAGAGACGAGGCACATTTTCACCTCAGGAGGCTGTGAATAAGCAAAATTTCCGCTACTGGCCTGCAAATAATCCCCGAATTATTCACGAAAGACCGCTAAATTCCTCTAAACTAACGGTAAGGTAAACCGTATCAAAATTTGGGATGATAGGTCCGTACTTCTTTGAGGACAATGTAACTGTGATTGTCAATTCCGAACGTTATCTCCAAGGTTGCGAAATTTTCTGTAGCCCAAAATGGAAGATATTGAAAAAGACGGATTGGGGGGACTGTTGATTCCAACAGGATGGGTCTACAGCTCACATAGACCGAAATTCACTAATGTTTTTAGAGATATTTTTCTCGGACGTTTGGTCTATCTGCGGGGTGATGTGGGATGGCCGCGCGGTCACTCGGTTTGAGCATTTTTGCTGTCTTTCTTTGAGGATATCTGAAGTAAAAGGTGTTTAAACGTCGCACTCACACCCTAACAGTGGTAAGGAAGGGGATTATTGAAGAAGTTAACGCCATACCCCGCGATATGTGTGAACGAGCCGTACAAAGCTTCACAGATCGTCTTCAACAGTGTACTGCTGCAAACGGCTGCCATCTTGAGGATATTATTTTTAAAACTTAACAATTATTAAATGGTATGTACTGCTAATTTAGAAAATATTAACATTTTTTTTTATATACTCCTATTCTGTTTTGACAGCTCAACAAAACTCCTTAATCAATTCTGCAGTTTTGTATACAGTAATGTGGAAAGAAAAAAAAATCAGGAGGGCTTATTAGAAGTATTTTTCAGAATTTCAAATTTAAACAACTCCTAATAAACATTGGTAGATATATTTACAATTAAGAGCTATGTATAACGCTCAAAAACAGTTTAAAAGTTAAAAAAAAGACCTAAAATTAGGTATGTATTTAATTCTTTTTAAATCCGTAATCAGTAAATAGAGGTAGAATTAGAAAAGATAAATATAAAAACAAAACTTTAAATAAACAAACGTATCAACAGGAAGTATCAACAAAAACAAAATAGAAAAATAAGCAAAAAAGTATTTTTGAAATAGTATAAATAATATTACTATATTTTAATATTGAATATTTTTAACAGATGTATAGAAAGTAAATAAATAAAAACAACTGAAGACTAAAGAATTATAAAATACAGTTTCAGACAGTAAAACTGAAAGTTAAATGTTATAAATACATATCTCTGACAAGTTATCACATCCTAATTCACCCCAGTCATATTTGATAAAGTATGATAAAAATTATCTCAAGAAAGATAGAATTATCTTAAGCAAGAAATTACATAGTTGGGAAATTTATTTTATTAACAATGATGACGGAGAGAGAATTAATTATTGATAAAGATAAACGAAAGGTCATACAAGAACAGTCTTTTACAATTTTAAATTTACTAAAAATACTTTTGCTTTCTATTATAAGATTAATCATAAACATTATATAAATTTTATTTATTACAACGGGTATTTTCGATAAAAAAATCTGATGTGGACACCATATAACTTCCTTATACACCTACTTAATTACATATACACATTTTTAAAATGAAAAATTCATAAAATTTTATTTCATTAATCACTTCTGATAGTTTTACTGAATAATATAGTATATATAGATTTACTGTTTTAAGTAAAAATTTTAGTAAAACTACTATATAGTTTTACTAATATAGTATATATAGATAGTTTTACTGAATAAGCCCATTACTGAATAATTATTATTTATTGTAAAACTTTTTTTTTTTACAATTAGGAGGTTAATAATTATTAATCAATCAAAATATTTAAATTAAAAAAAAACCTAAAAGAAAGGAGATTAAGTCGGATCTGAACCGCTAATTGGTTAGCGGTTCAGATCCGACTTAATCGGGAAGGCAAAGTTGTGCCTTCCCTTGTAAGATCCAAATATTTCATTAATTAAAATTTTATTTGGCTATAACTCTGGAACCAATGTAAATAAGTACCACTTATGATACATCGTTGAAAAGCTTCCAATGAGAGCTTATTACTGCAGTTGAGAAAAAGCCCAAAATCCAAATTTTCTTGAATTTTGGGCTTTTTCGGACACTTTTGGTTCAGTCGATTGCAATCAAAAGAAGAAGTACGAAACTAGATGTTACAACAGTCCTAAATCTAAAATTTCAACATTCTACGACTAATAGTTTTCAAGTTATGCGAGATACGTAAAGACGTCACGCCGAGACTAGTCAAAATTAATATTTCCGTTGAAATCTGAAAACTGAAATATTTCGCGATCACAATACTACCTTTACTTCGTACAAGGAAGTAAACAGCAATAACAAAAAAAAGTCTTCATAAATTTTCAATTATAATAATTAACAAAGAATAAAATAAAAGAAACGAGATGATCGTACAAATTCCAGCTACGAGCCAGGCTCATTAATGACTTTAAAGTATGGTTAAGGTGAATTAAATTTTCTATTATATTCTTCCGTTGAACAATATTTTTAAATTATTAATACTACATTCAAAATTATGTATAGATTTTTCCATCCTAATTAATGCACCGATTCTTCCAAAACACTTTCAAAGCATGAATAAATGAATTATCAACACATCTTAAATGAAATTTCCGTCTTAAAAAAAATAAGGATTCTCGTAAGAATGTAATTGAAAAACACATAATTTTAAAACGTTTTTACTAATAAGCTGATTTGATAAAATTTACTGTACTTGAAAATTTTATATGGTTTAGGTATGTTGAGAACAAAATTGTTACGTGCTATGTGTATAATCTTGAATTTAATATTTCTGTACGAATTAATATTTCCCCTTGATGTGAAAGCAAGAGTTTAATCTGTTCAATGTACAGCTTGCACCAGTTTCTAATGTATATATGTGTATGTAGTCTGTGCAATGTAATATTTATTACAATCAATTAATTATAATTATTTTAATAACATTGTATTTTTGTTAAATGCAACAAACATTAGTGGGAACTGAACCCATTTAGAAAAAGACGGAAAAGAACTGTCAGGATTACAACGTAAAGCATAGCACAGTACATTTCATTCTAGTATTGCAGATTCTTCAATTAGCAACCAACGATTTCGGAAATTAAATTAAACCAAATTTTAAATTGATTTTAAATTACACATGTGCATTTATGTTACGGTAAATTCGATTAATCTGTTGATTATGCATAATTACCGGTGAATTTGATTATACGCCTCCAATGTTGGAGAATTTAATAAATATATAGCAATTTATTAAATATACCTATCATTTTACATATTCTCCGTATTAACATACTTTACATATTAAAATAACAACTCGCCTATAAGCAGTAATAACTGAATTTATTATTTAAATCAAAACATTACTGTTAATTATTCGAGGTTAGCGAGCGAAGCGAGCGTAGGTTGTGTTTGGTTAGATTATGTTGATTCCGTGTACTGACGAATCGTATGTACATCAACATAACCTACGCTCGCTAATCTCGTCTAATTAACGTTAAATATACAAATTATATATGTTTATTGCTACATATTTATTAAATTCTCCAAAATTGGAGGCGATTATAAATATTATCGGTTATTTATGGACAATCACCAGATTAATCAAATTTAACGTAAGACGAACATAAATAATAACGCCTTTTAAGAATTTTTTAAAATAAAGTAAAAATCCATTTACCATCAATATATTAATACGCTAAAAGAAATTTTCAAAAACTAAAAACACAATTTGCTTAAGTATTATTTCTCCGTTATATTGTCGTCTATAAAATGTAATGTGGATACAAAAATTCAATCTAGTAAACTAACCAGTTTATTCGTTTTTTTTTTTTCAATAAAAACAACCAGTATTTTAAATCGGCAATAATAATAGATATAAAGAAACTAAGAAATACTAAAGAAAAATATAGTAAAATGACATTAATATTTTATTCAAAAGTAAAGCAGTAGATATGGCAATAACCGAAAGCAGTTTCGTGCATCTGCATCAAGTCTATTACCCGTTCTGAACATTCATATCATAATATGAGATAGGTAAAAGGTACGTAGGTACTAAACGTAACTGAGAAGAATATATAAAGTTCATGTTTATTATATACAGCTGCGCTAAAACATAACATAAAATCCAATCTCAGTATTAACAGAATCTAATTAATAATAATTTAAAATAACGAACTTACTAAAGGTTTTACGTAATAAGTACTTTTAATGGATAAACTAGTAAGTTATTTTACCTGCAGAAAAATACGGGCTAATGATATATAACTACATGCTGATTTTAATGAAGGAAAACACAATACACGGCACACTAGAAAATCATTATAGTGATTAAATAAATAATACCACCGACTAGTAAACTGAAGAAGTCAGGGTTCGATTCACGGCGTAGATCCCGGAAGTTTTCCTCGGAGAATGCATTTTAAGGCTTTATAGTCAACCAAAGCTAAACTATACAATAAATACGCTAAATACAAAAAAATAATTCGGGTAGAGAACATTAAAAACGCATAAATCAAAATAAATCATGGTACTGGATTTTTACACGATTAGTTTTATTAGAATGTAAAAATTTCCATTTTAATAAATTAAATTGTTTTGTATTTCATAATTTTCATATTGTAAGTGTAAAAATAACATAAAGAAATGATTTAATTATATTTTTCTCACTTTAAGACTTCAATATTCTTTATTTATTTTATACAATAAATATATTATTCCTTGAAAAAGATTTCGTTCGTAAAGTACGATTCGCGAATCTAAATTGCGATTGATATGTAATGTACGCAAATTGAATAAAAACAATTTTATATTTAAGTTATTAATAAATAACCGAAGATATTTAATGAGTATTAATATAATTAAAATAGACAAATTCAGTTAAAAGTTTAAAACGAATGACTTATTAACCTTCTAATTATTTTATAAAATTAAAAGATTTTCTTTTATAGAACCAGTATTACCATATTGAAGAATTTTTAAATAGCATTACTGAATTTACTAAATCTTCATTTAAAGCGTACAAGTGTTTTTACTTATAATAACAACTAAATATAGGAAACTAAAAGTTACTCGTATTTAAAATCTGTACAATAATCATGTAGGTGTGATTAGAGGCTTGATTCAGAAAGGATTGAATTAAGAATTAATTAATTAATCGAACAACAAATCTGAGTGTGAAGTAATTATCCAAAGAGAATAATTAAAATGTTTAGGATCGTTGATGATGCAAACCAAAAATTAATAGAAGCTGTAACTTGAGCAAGCGGAAATACTGAAAGGCAAGGGTTTATTTACTGCTAAAAGAGAATTTCAATTTGAAAATAAATAACAGTAAAAGAAAGATAATAAAATGTAAAAGGAAGTTTGATAATACAGAATTAAATAATAAATTAAAGGAAAAGAATACGTCACAATTTACACGTTATTTAAATAGTAAAATTATTAAGGGTTGAAGATTAAGGTGGATAACAAAATCAGACTGGCAAATGAAGAAGAGATCATACACCGACGAGTTCTCCTTATGAAGTGTTTGTTCAAATAATATGGACGAAACAGGCTGCCAGAAACTTTTATGGATTGGCAAATAGAGGCTAAGAAAAAACTTGAAACCATTAAAATAATTATCCTACGTAAACAGCAGTTTGGAAAGATATGGATTACAGCCAAAGGACTGATGACGGATAAAAAATGTAGAATTTGATTGCGCAAATTGTATACGTGATATATATGCAATTTTCGTTTTTCCAAATACATGTATTTAAAAAACCTCAGCATTAAGGAAATTCCTATAAAATAATTCAAATAACTAAATGCACGTTATAAAGGTGACATACAACAATCGTGTAATGTATATTACTAACTACACGTTAAACTCGAATTACAATTAGTATAACAGAAATAAGATAATTCAATAAGCAGTTCAGCTATGGTAATTTGAAATACACTAACGGTAAAGATAAGATGAAACAGACGTAAACAGTGAAAAGGATCTTTGAAAGGGAGAAAATAAAAAATAAGAGAAGGGGTGAAATGGAATGAGGTTAAAGTAACTTTCTTGGCGCCACCCGGGGCGGTACCAGAAGAAAAGAAAATAATACTGGAGAGAAGAGTATCTCAACGGAATTAAAACGCAAAAATATCTTTACGGTAGAGAGAAAGAAGAACAGTGGCGGTTCATCCATAATTTACATCACTCCTATATTATATTTATGACTTTTTTATCATACTTTACCTTTTGTTTTTCATTCAATTTTCGAACAACGGAGTAATTTTAAAAAGCCTATATATATCGCATGAAAGTATATAAAACTTCATAAAAAATCTTTTAAGACTTCACTTTCATATGAACAATAAATAAAAACCAATATAAATTATAATAAAATAAATCTCGAAAAATTTCGTCAAATTACTACAAAAAAAAATCTAGTTCAACTTTCAATATATCCAACTTTACATAGATTAATAAAAAGATAAACCCAATTGAAACCATTCTAATATTAAATATTACTATATAAAACAACATTAAAAAATATTTATTTCGTAATAAAAAAAATAAAATAAATACTATTTTATACCATTCGAAAAATCTGATGTGGAACACATGACTTCCTTGTACGCCTATTAAATTATATATACACATTTTTGCTGCACTTCATTTAAACTTATTTCATTTGAAAGTGAGATACGATCCTCCAATTCTTCAATAAGTAGAACAATTACACAATTGTATTGTGGTGGACACCACATTACAACACTTTTTTTGTGGTGTCCGTATCATTATTTTATATCAGGTTATACATTAATTTTTTTTCACGTCGTTAAATCAGTTATGTGGTGTAAGTGAAACTTACACTTAGTATTTTCTTTACTTCGTACAAGGACGTTAATGGGACTCATTATACGAACTAAAATAATTGGTACAGAGAAAGAATTACACGATAAACGATTACTGAAATAAATTGAAAAACGAGAAAGACGCTTAAAAACCATTTACAAAAATAATATAAAACTTCATAGCAATTTCAATTTTTAAACTGATATTATCAGTAAATAGAAAGGAAGTAGTAAAAGAGTATATAAAAGAAATAATAATAAATATTAATTACAAAAAAATAAGCGTTATTTATGAAATACTAAAAAAAAACATTTCTAAAAGTTTTAACAGAATTAAAGTAACAAACTGAAAAGAATATAGTTTTGCTAACCCCAATAAAGTTAGGAAAGTGTAAAGTTAACTTTAAAACAGAATAAACTACTAAAAACCTCCAACTCAGACAGCCCATCACGACCCTAAACATAACTTTGGAAAAGAAGAAAAAAATAATCTCAATAAAGATAAGAGATAGCATGAATCAACCAAGTAGATACATCCGTTCCATGAAAATAGAATTATGGGAAAGGACAACAGAGTAATGTTTATTAGGATCTAAAAAAAAAAAAAAAAAAAAAAAAATTGAAATATGTTATTTTAAGTCAATCGTTATTCAACAATGAAGTTTCAGCATCCTAATTCATAAAGTATATCTAAGCATCTCATTACTGTTTATTGGAAAAATTATTAAAATATATCTTTTTCATTAGCAAATGAATATTTTACTGATATATGAATACGAAAAAGAAGATTTGTACAGGTAATAAATAATTTAAAAATTGTAACGAAATAATCAATACTCATTATACTAACAGAAATATATGCTGAACCCAACTTTTTCGAAATACAATCCACAGCATCAATTATTGCTTTATCATACTCAAAAGGTAATGATGAATTAAAATAAGTTTTAATTAGCCTACCTAAGTTCTGAAAGAAAATAAAAAATTTAAAAAAGAATATCGTATATAAAAAATTACAAATATTTAAACGGTTGTTCATTTCGGTTGTTCAAAAAAATCATCATCGTTAAATAAAAAGGAGATGACCAGTTAGGCCAGAGAAGATTGTACGAGAATTACTTTTTTTTGAAGGTCCGATCGGTCACGAAATTAAAACCACAGTGAAAATAAAATTTTTTTTATTTGTAACAAGTACTTACATAGTTACGCTATTTCTCTACATAGTCGCCACTCCGATTTAGACATCTGTCGTAGCGTGGTACCAACTTTCCAATACCCTTGTCATAGAACGGAGCCGCCTGTGTTTTCAACCATGTTTCTCCTCTGGTCTGCAGCTCGATGTCTGTGCCAAAATGTTGTTCTCCTAGCAAGCGGTTCATGTGAGCAAAGAGGTGAAAATCGGATGGAGCCAAGTCCGGGCTGTATGATGGGTGATCAAACACTTCCCAACGAAAAAGATGCAGGAGCTTCTTTGTTAAAGCTGCAGTGTGCGGCCGAGCATTGTCATGGAGAAAGACAATACCTGATGATAACATTCCTCTGCGCTTATTCTGAATTGCCTTTCGTAGACGTTGAAGAGTCACGCAGTATGAGGCTGCAGTGATGGTCGTGCCACGTTCCATGAATTCCACCAAGAGAACTCCATTCCGGTCCCTGAACACAGTAGCCATACACTTTCTGTTGGAGAAGGTTCGCTTGAACTTCTTTGTTTTACTGGGAGAATGAGAATACATCCACTGTTACGATTGATCTTTTGTTTCTTCAGTTTCGAAATGGACCCGTGTCTCGTCCCCTGTGACAATTTTATTCAAAAAATCTTCTCCTTCATTGTGGTAGCGCTGCAGAAACGTTAGGGAGGCGTCCATTCTCATTGTTATGTAATGGTCGGACAGCATTTTGGGAACCCAATCTCGCACACAGTTTGCGGTACTGAAGTCTCTCACTCACAATGGTGTAGAGAGCTGACCTTGAAATTTCAGGAAACGAATCACTCGATACAGAAATTGTGAACCGACGATTTTCTCGAATTGCCTCATATCCACTCCCTCAACGAGATCATCGGTTCACACTCGCTTCCTTCTCTGACCGCATGCATCATGAACATCTGTACGTCCTGATTTAAAGTCCCTGCGTACCACTGTCGCACTTTGCTGTCACTCATTGAAGTTTCACCGTACACATTACTTATTCGTCGATGAATTTCAGCTGCATTATACCCCTCAGCCTGAAGAAATCGAATTACCGCACGCACTTCACACTTGGCGGGTGATGCTATTGTTGTAAACATGTTTACGTACTAGCTGCGTGTTCAGAACTAAACGAAGTGACGCGGCGTGATTGAAGGCCATACTAGAGACGCTGCGCAACATATATGCGCAAAGGTTCATCCGATTTTTGCGCGGATTTTTATTTCGCGACCGATCGAACCAAAAAAAAATATAACCCTCGTAAATGGTTGTAGTATATATCATACTAACACTTTACTTTTACTTCGACTGTTGATAGCAAGATTATTTAATTTTTATTTTACATAACCTGGAAGAAATTTTGCGTCGTTTCGTAAATATTGCTGAATAGAATTAATTTTAATGCCTGTAGTTGTTTTAATTCTAAAATCGGTAGTGGGATGTGTATGTGCACGCGCGCAGGTATTTATAGTCATCACCTAAATATATTTTACAATTTATATTTAAATTTTACATAACATTTTGCTATAAATTAATAACCTTCTTGCTTCTATCGTAACGAATCCAGATTGAAATTTTTGCAGATTTTCTGTTAATTTACATTAATTACAATAAATTTCCAATTTGGAAGAAATGACAGTCAAATAATAAACGAAAAATCACAAAAAATTCATTTTGTATAAATATTAATAGCAAAGCATACTATCAACAAATGGTAACATGAAAAAATTATGATTAAGTAAAGATTTTTTTAAACATTTTTAGTTTCATAAGTAAAAATAATTAAAAAATAAAAAATAATGTGTTAGATGAGTTATAGAGGACTGTTTGGAAAGTACTCAGCCGACAAAAAACAGAACAAATTTTGTCCAACTCTGCAATATTAGCGGTTACCTTAGTCTTGATCTCGTCATTCGAATTGGATATTCATCCTACAAGCCATTTCATTAGGTTTGAGCAGAGGAAATAATCGACGGGAGCAAAATCAGGCGCATGTGAAAACATTTTGAATCGTAGGTCACGGAATTTTGCAGCAACAATAGGACACATATGCGCAGCAGTATTATAATGTGAAAAAGCACTTTTTTTTGGTCAGAGCCTGAATGGTACTCTTCAATCGGTCCAGTAGTAAAACCTAATACTCCTGGGTGGTGATCCTACCTTTTTTCATATAATTTATACACTCAACCCCACACCAATAAATAAAAAAAAACAGCAGCCGTAACTTTCCCTGCAGATGGAACCGATTTCGCTTTTTTTGGTGAATTTTCATCTGCTCCCATCCGCTGTTTGGTCTTTACCTTGTAACGATGATCCATGTTTTATCAACTGCTATAAAATGCCGAAGATACGAGCATTTAACAAAGTCTAAACACCTCGAAAAAAACGTTCAGTTGAACTCGTTATTGGTCCGACTGTTAATAAACCGCGGCACCCATCGAACGGAAAGCTTTTTATCATCCAAAATATTGTGTAAAATTTTATGGATACGGTATTTCTAGATGTCTGCAATGCCAGCAAGCTCGCGTACCTTCAGTCGACTACCATGTAATATGCCACTGTGGGAGTCTCCCGATATCCGACCACGTTTAAATTCACTAGCCCACTCTTTATACCGTCGAAAACGAACGGAAAAAAACTCTTGTAAAGTGGAATCTAACTTATTTTGTATGTCCATTGGGGTTAAACTTTTTAAAACGAAGTACTTTATAACAATTCAAACTTCAATTTTACCCATTTTTTCAGAAAAAATCAATACTTGTTTCCTTTACTCGATCGCCACAAAAAAGCAATTACACGCACGCGTCTGAAACTTCTCAGCATGCCTTTTGAAGGATCATACTTGACAAATATCATAGTAATTTAATCATAATTGCGCCATGTGGCTGAGAATTTTCTAAACGACCCTGGTATTCTGAGTTTCTGGGTATATTTTAGGTTTTGTATTATTTTACTAGTTCCTTTTCTCTTAAATTACGAGTATTAACCATTAAATTAACTAGTAATAACCATTAAAAAACGTTAAAGTGTTATTTCTCATGGGAAAGTTTATCTAAATATAAAAAAATCAAAACAATAGTTTAATTTTTAATTAAAAAAACATATTCAAATCAAACACTATAAAAATATTTTATAAACTATAAATCTTAAAACATTGTATTCGAAAAATGGAAATAAAAATAAATTTTGTACCAGAAGGTGGTATAATTTTTTATTAAATTAAGTCTCGTTTTTTAGAATGTGAACACTCACACTCACACTCGCACATGCACAGAGAGAGAGAGAGAGAGAGAGAGCGCGAGAGAAATATATATATATTAATTTCCATACACTGATAAATATTAACCGCAGAATAATAATAATAAAATAAGATAATTGAATAATAATCACGGTAAATCTGACTAATACTTCGGCGAGTCATAACCAATGTTATCAATGGAGCAAACAACATACAAAGCTAAACACACTTACAATACACATTCTTTCACCAAAAGAAAGTGAGAAATATTCGCGAAGTTCCAAAAAAAACTGATTCAGTGGAAACACTGATTTTTTTTTAGATTGTACACAACTAAAATATCATAAATTAATTATTTGTAAAACGGTTTTTTTTTAATATAAAATCCCTGAGTAAATATTTAAACGAAAATATGGTTTATTTTACTCAAGTTTTTTAACAATGGCAATGTTCAAAAATCATAACTGCCGCGGATATACAGATAATGAAGGACTCGCTATTATTTTATCCTAGTCAAACAGAAATAAGTTACTTAACAAACTTCATAGGTTGGAACAGATTAAAATTCTTAATTTAGATAATGTAGTAAATCAAACAGCCTCTAATTTAAGGATAATTAAATTTGTAGGGGTTCCGCCACTTTGAACTCAAAATTAATTACGAATACGCTACGTATAACTACGTAAACAATTAGCATTAGCGGCATAAATGGTACAAAAGAGTTTTTTAATTTAATTTTATAATTACTCTGACAGAGTTAACTAAACTTCAGAAGTTGAGACTAATTAACAGTCTACAGAGTAAAGAAATATATACGCTAATGCAATATTCATTTAAAATTAAGATTAATAAATAATTAATATTAATCTAAATTTAATTTTAGTAAATTTATACTAATTCTGACAAATAAATAAACAATAAGTAATATAATAATTTTTAATTTTATTAATAAGAGATAACTGAATGTACCACCATGTCATCCTCCTCCAATATATATTTATGGTTATTTATAATATTTAACAGTAATAAGGATGGCTCTAAACAACCTAAGTGTTGTCACTCTCGTATGTGTGTAATCGTACAAACAGATGATGAAAAGGTTATAAAATAAAAGAAACAAAAAAGCAGAAGCCCTAGCATCTAAATTGCAACCCCTTTTTTTTATATATTCCTGGGCCGGACATCCAATTAAGCCTAGGCAGGATTCTGCCCGGGGGCGTGTCCTTTAACTCAAAGGAGGCCTCCTCACCCACCGGCTAAAAATCCGCCACGGCAGGTCGCCCCCCCCCCGCCCCGGTTGGATCTTCTGTTGCCTGCCTCAAATCCCCAGCGGACGGTAACCAGGCCCGACTATGTCGTTCCCAGCCCGCCCGCCAGAGACCGAGTCTCGGTCAGTAGCACTGCCTGCCTTTAACCACGGGAAGGGGAAGAACCAGGCCCGGCTATGCCGTTCCCAGCACCCTAACAGCCGGGTCTCGGTCTTAACTTTTTCCCCACCGACTGGCCCCTGGAGTCCCCACCCGATCATTGTAGGCCGCACACCTAAGCATGCGACCACTCACGGATGGGGCTGTCCACCCTTCCCTACTCTGACATCATCTAGAACCTTCTTCTAATCCCCTCTACCATCATGGTGGTGAGGACTTCGGTCGCGAAGGTCTCAAACTTCCTCCAGTTGGCCTCCGACCCTAAAATAAATGTCAAAAGATTCTCTACCTGAAGCCCATTATCCCCGGTCGTTCTTCTCTGATTCTGACATTCATTACACACAAATATGGTGCGTTCTGCGTCATCCTCCCCGTCGTAATACATGCAACGGGGAGAGGACCTTCTGTGGAATTTGCACAGGTAACTTTCTAAAGCTTTGCTCCGTAAACATTGAGTCGCGTAATAACCGAGCTCACCGAGCCGCCTGTCAAGCCAAAGATCAAGATCCGTGACAATTCGTTTGGTTCAGCCTACTCGGTCTCCTGACCGCCACCTCTCCTTCCAATTTCTACCCTAGTCAACTTTTTGGCACTATATTAAAAAAATGTCTTCCCATTGAAGTTTAAACAAATGGTTTTAATATTAAAATATTAGATAATACCCAATACAGTTAGAGGTTCCTATTCTTATGAATTTCGATACTGAAATTTCGTTGACGTCCTTTACTTGATTCATTACAGTTTCCCCACCTAGCGAGAAAAATGCTTTGGGGTTTATTTGGTTACAAGCCGAGAGCTCTTTATTAACACAAGGCTTAAAACCATAAAAAAACCAAGCGTTCTCAAACAAAGTCGACTTGAGATATCTTTCTGGCCAACAGGAGTGATTGAGGAATGATGGAGCTTCCCTAAGGTAGGTGTCCTCCCCTCAGGGTTATAGATATAGTAGGGTAAAGTACGAATATACACCCACCGGGTTGGTCTAGTGGTTAACCACATAATCATCACTGCACAGCGACTTTCCGAACGTACTGTATAAATAGGAAGATTATATCTTCGGTTTGGGAATTTAATGCAAGAAAAAGAAGATAATGTTTAAAGCTGACATTTGAGCGTATTGAAATTTACAATGTGAATTCAAAGTATAAATTAAGAACTAGAAAACACTAAAAAAAAATTAACTGTAAATTTTTCTCATGTTTAGTACTTTAAAGATGTCAAGGAACCCTAATTAAAAAAAGAGCCACGTAGCAGTATTTGAAAATTAAAACACAGAGATACAATGTATTAATATATATCTTAATGCTTTTTAAATAGGAAAGTGAGAAAAGAGCTTAATGCCAAAAAAACCAATTAAAATACTTCGTACACTACAATACTTCGTTTTCTAGTTCTTAATTTATATTTTAAATTCAAATCGTATATTTTAATTCTCTCAAATGTCTCTGTCAGCTATAAACATTGTTATCTTCTTCTTTTATATATTAATATAAACGATCTGTAATAATGTAAAATGATATTGATAACACAATAATTATGTAACTGCCGGCGCCTTGTTGAAGACCAATAACATTATTTACATCCGTAGTATCATAACAACGCACATCGCTGCCAATATGATAATTCAGTTACGAAAAATTGAGATATGCAGCACAGTTGCCGCAATGTTAATTAATCGCCTTTACGATACAACGTAGTTCCATTTGTTACTGCTGTGTTTACAATTAATTTTGTGATCGCAGTTAATGCTTTGTTCGTAAAGCTAAGTTAGTTCTATTATAGTTAATAATGTTTTATTTGATTAATTTGCGCCAATTATTTTTCCTAACGATAAAAACACTAGTGAAGTAAGAACACAGCTGCTTCATCGCTGATTCAATTAAAAGAATTTAATTAAATAAGTAGGTGATACTATATTTATAGATAACAATAATTTTTTATATTTTAAAATTAAATTGATGAGATGCTATTACTCCGTCACGGTGAATGACGAGACGCTACTACTCCGCCGTGGCGGAGTGGTAGCGTCTCGCCCTTTTATCAGGAGGTAATATGTTCGAATCTTGGTCAGGCATGGCATTTTTTACACGCTACAAAATACCATTTCCACATCACACGGACAAAATTTGAAGCTTATGTGGTGATATAATCAAGCTAAAAAAAAAATTATGTAATATCCAAATTACGAATATAATTTGTAATCTGAATGCTGCCAAGTACACTCGCGTACCAACCAAATTTTTACAATTAATTAACAATTGTTTTGAGAGAAATTATCCTGAATACTGAAGTCATAACAATAATTAACTTAAAAGGATTAATCATTTTACACTTAACAAAAAGATGTAATTAGTTGTTTATTTTTATTTCATAATGAATTCTATTAAGTTTTCTTTTCAAAACTTTTCAAAAAGTACATAAATTTATAACTTTCATACGCTTTAAAGAACTTAAAGTTCATAAAACAGTATTTATCAACAAACTCCTTACACCATTCTTTATTCATATGAGTAATCCCTCACACGCTTTTGCCAGAGAGTCATTTCCTAAAACTTAAATCCCTTAAATTTAGGCTAAATATCAATCTTTACCTTACCATCTTAATTAAAATGTAATACTATTTAACACGTGTTATATAATTTAAAAGACTACGATAATTTAATGACAGAACTAGTCAACTAATTAATTATAAAATTTAAGCAATAATTTATTTTAAAAAAAATAATAATTTAATTAAATTTTAATTTAGCTAAAAACGTATTCAACGTAGAGAAAGCTACACTCGCAACAGCGTTTTCCTCCAATTAACCAAATGGCATCACTGTATTATGTAATTGATAACATCCATTATTAAGGAGTATATTTTTTAATAATATATAGTTGAGGAAGTCACGGACACTACCCGCATCAAATATCACTGCTACTAAACAACCGTACATTCGTGTGAACACACCGCAGTGTAAATAAATGTAGTAGGAAAATGAGGCAGCAACGGGCGTTATGAATGTAATGTCTGTTTACAGTGACAAGAATACGAGAAAGAAGAGAGGGGGCTGTGTTGAGCCTGTGGGAATGATTTATTGTTAGAACATTAAAAAAATATAAACTATAGACATTATCTTCATTTCATGTGGCTTTCTTTTTCCTGTTTTGCCACTGAGAATTACCGTTCAGGTATTACTTCAGAGGATGATATCTATGACTGCAAATAAAGTGTAAGTTTTGTACAGTCTCAGTTCGACCATTCCTGAGATGTGTGATTAATTGAAACCCAACCACCAAAGAACACCGGTATTCACGACCTAGTATTCCAATCCGTATAAAATTAACTGTTTTTTTTTTTTTTTTTTTTTATAAGTATACTTTAAATATTCTTAGGATATATATATATATATATATATTTACTAGGACTTGAACGCTGGAACTCTCGACTTCCAAATAAGCTGATTTGGGAAGACACGTTCACCACTAGACCAAACCAACCCGGTGGGTTTCACGTGGCTACCAAATTAGATTTAACTAAAACACACACACACACTTTTTTGTGGCAAATTGCACACATACATGCAATTTATACATGATATAAATTGTATCTAATACAAAATAATTTAATAACCAAAAATATATTATTGTGAATAATTAAATTATAAAAAATGGCTTAATCAATATCCATAATGGAAAAAGAAAACTTGAATTTTCATTAGCATATAAAGAAAATACTATATACTGATCGAACCCACGATTCCTTCATCATAATCCAAGATTTAAGCGAACACATACCTGAAAAAGAAAAACAAAACTTACTTGAAATACATTACGCTATTGTAGTACATTGTATTAATATGAAAAAAATCAATTATTAAATCAAAATAAACAGCAAAACATTATTAAACGGGATTATTCCTCGGGCATAAAATTAATACTTGTACACCAACTTACAATCATTAGACTTTTGCAGCAATCAATAGATGAATTAAATATATGTAAATTTAAAAATAACTAACAAGAAACTTGAAACAAAAGAAAAAAGTTACAATTATATTTTTTTCGGACCATTTTACTTCTAATTAAAAATTTACAATTCGCATAACAAACACGAATAAACGATAAATAAAACAGTGTCTTAATATAAAATATCACAAACGATTGTTATAAACTTAGGGTTACCAAAGAAACAAAAATCTTTGTAGAAGGTGAACTACCTAGAATCTTGTCTAAGGAAATACAAGCCATTACACGTATTTATTATATTACGAGTCGTAGCAGATATCGTCATGAAAATAACAATGGCAAGCAATTCTCAACCGGTTGTTTCTTAGAAGTTAAACTTCATCATCACTATTTACTTTACAAATGTATACAAGAAATCATTTTATAAAAAAAAAACTCTTTGTCAAGTTTACAATCGGAATGAGTTAAATTGAAATATTGCAGGCTCCAGTTAAAGAGCTACTTGTAGGAATAATCATCAATGAGCTATATAAACGTGTAGTAGGGCAAAACGTGAAGTAAGGTAAAATGTCACAAAAAAGGGATCGAATAAGATTCATTAACATATAATCAATCCACTTTACTGTCAGGAATCTATATTAAAAAAATGGTTCCAGCGCAATGTCATTTAATTAAAACAGTTCTACCGAAACAGATTTAAGTATATACCATCTGTCTATAGACCAAGCAGGCGTCAGCATCGAAAAAGAAATATAAATAATCAACTTACAAATAAATCATTTCAAATTACATATTATATTACTAACAATTTAATATTTATGTATAATTGAATATTACTGGCATAACAAAATAATCTTTTACAGCTCAGGATCCAGTCCAGTAATAACAAAATTGAGCGTGGTTAACGCCAGATATAAACGTAAGTGGAATGAACTTTTAATCGAGTCAACAAGAGACCCAAAAAGACCTTAACTTCGAAAAATTTCACTACAGCAAATGAATTGTTGGAACGGGTTTGCAAAAGTATGTAGAATAAAAGTGTGTCCTAACGGACATGAGCGAGTAACTAATTTGTTTATTAATAAATTAAGGAATAATGTTAGTTTTGTCAGATTTATTTTTAATCTATGTAATAAAAATAAAAATCACCAGTAGATATCTGAGGAAATTTTGCATAAAACATCTCCCGGATACTTTTTTCTACGAGCAAAACTAAGGGCTCTAGCGAATTTTGCAATAAGCACAAAAATCACCCTAAGGTAGAATAGTTTGGAAACTGAATACCTTTTCGTATGCATTAACACTGAATGAATAAGTTAATAGTTTATCTATAATTTCTTAATTGTTTTAGTTTTCTATTGGTTTTTCATACGATTAAAAAAAACACAAGATATTGATGTAAAACAAGATATTAAAAAAAAGAAGGTTTTTCCACAAACAGCAAAAAATTAGCAAAATCAATCAAATCTAAGGTTAAATATTGATAAATTACTATTTTTACATAAATCTAAGAATTTGCATAAAAAATCTGTTTTCATTAATTTTTTATAACAATTTGTTTATAGCATCATTTTCATGGGTTTACGAATTATACTAACATTTACTCTCGGCTATATCATCAGCAAATCGTAGCATCTTTATTTTTTCACCTTGTACTGTTACTCCGGATCTAAATTTTTTTATAACATCATTAACTGCTAGTTCTACGTAAAAAATAAAACGTAACTTGATAGGGAACATCCTTGTCGGACTCGCTTTCTTATTACGGCTTCTTTCTTATGTTCTTCAATTATTACTGTTGCTATTTGGTTCCTGTAAATGTCAGTAATTGTTCTTCTATCTCTGAATTTGAACCCTAACTTTTTTTTAAATTCTGAACATTTTATTCCAGTCTACGTTCTCGCCTTTTCTAGGTCTATGTATGCCAAGTATGTTGATTTTTTTTTTCTTTAATTTTACTTCTACTATTAATATGAGCTCTAAAATTGCTTCCCTTGTCACTATGCATTTTCTGAAATCAAATTGGTTTTCTTCTAACAGTTCCGTACAGAAAAAAAACTGGATTTTTCTGTACAGAAAAATCTTAACTAGAGTTAAGATTTTTGATGCGCGACTAGTTAAGCTGGTCATAACAATAACTCATTGAAAAATTAGTCTTTGAAAAACCATCTCTACCATCTTAAAGTACCTTACAAATAACAAAATATTTTTATATTTGAAAATACAGAATTAATAATGATTGGTTTTGAAGGAACCAAAATAGCTTTTTCTAAAAAAATATAATTCTCAAATGTTGATAAATAAACAATTAAATAAGATATAGGAGTTATCCCTTACGAAGGAGCAGGTAGTAAGCTCAAGAACAGAATATTGACTTTTTCATTTTTTGCAATTTGTTTATTGTTATAGGGGTTTTATCAACAACTTGCAAATTTTCACAGTACATCCGGATCAACGGACAATCACAAATTAAAAATGCTTAAACGATTTGACTAATTTATAGCCTTGGGTCTTCTGAATCCGTACCTTCTGAATTTTATAATTATGTCAAATAAGATCAGTTATGGAAGTTAATTTATTGCGCGTCCTCGAGTTACGTTATCTATGTACGAGGTTGCGAGAAAAGTAATGAGATTGGTAACACTGCGAGCGATCTGGTAACGCTGTGTCTACTGGTCTGTGCTAGACCGGTTTGTTCATCCCTTCCAGATGCTCAATACGAGTTTCAACTCGTTCAGCCAACACATTAATTTTGACAGCGCCATCAGTAAATTAGTGTTTTTTGTTGTGTTACGAAAATGGAGCATCGGAATTTAGAGCGACGTTGTGCAATCAAGTTTTGTGTTAAACTTGGAGAATCCGCGAGTGTGACTTTGAAAAGTTGAAACAGGCCTATCGGGAACATTGCTTATCAAGAGAACAATTTTTCCGCTGGCACAAATCATTTCTGTAAGGCCGAGAACACGTTGAATATCAACCTCGCTCAGCGAGACCTTCAACTTAAAAATTGGACGAAAACGTTGAGCGTGTGAGGGTTCTTGTTAGATCAGACCGTCGTTTAACAATAAGGATGATGAGTGAACAGTTAAATTTAAACACTTTCACCGTACATCAAATTTTGATGTACGGTGTGGACACCGTACGATGATTGGACATGCGAAATTGGTGCCGAAAAACCTCACAACGGAACAGAAGGACAATCGAAGAAACGTGTGCGTTGATCTTCTTGAGAGGATTGACAATGACCAAGAATTTTTCAATCGTGTTATCACAGATGATAAATCCTGGATATTTCAGTACGATCCTGAAACAAAGCGGCAAAGCGAAGAGTGGCACATTCCGTCATCTCTTCGACCGAAAAAATGTCGAATGAGCAAATCAAAAATCAAAACCATGCTGATTTGCTTTTTTGACAGGAGGGATATCCTGCATAAAGAATTTGTTCCTCCAGGACAAACTGTCAACCAAGTGTTTTACAAAGGTGTCCTTGAGAGGCTCAGGAAGTGAATGATTCGCGTGAGACCGGACATTGCAGACAAGTGGATGCTTCATTCATCATGACAATGCCCCGTGTCACACGGCCATTTCCATCAGGGAATTTTTGACCTCAAAAGGCATTCCTACGGTTCCTCAAACCCCCTATTCAACTGATTTGAGTCCTTGTGACTTTTTCCTTTTCCCGAAATTGAAACATGTCTTAAAAGGACATCCATTTTGGAACTCTGGAGAACATTCAAAAGACTGTGACCGACCAGTTAAAAGCCCTACCAATTGAAGCCTTCCAGCGCTGCTACAAGGAGTGGACACAACGACTCCGCCGGTGTATACCGGCCCAAGGGAACTACTTTGAAGGGGATAATATTGTTTGAAAAAAATAAAAACTTTGCTAAGAAAAAAATCAGTCTCATTACACGTTTCTCACACACCTCGTATGATAGCTATAGTACAATTTTGATGTTTATTGAAAAATTCGCTAGCGCCCTTACTTTAGCTCGTAAAACAAAGTACCCGAGAGGTTTTTTATGCGAAATTTCCTCAGCTATCTATTGGTGCTGTTTATTTTTACAGCGATTAAAAATAAAGCCGCTACTGGCGAAAAACTAAAACTTTTTCGTTAATTTATTAATTACCAGATTAAATAGTTAATCGCTCATATCCGCTACGGTACACTTTTATTCTACATGCGAGTATTTTCAAACACATTCCAATAATTTATTTGCTGTAATAAGTTTTTTTCGATTGACTCAGGTATTTACTTAAATACCTGATCAAGCTAGCTAACAGAAATTGTACTTAATAAATCCAAGATGATAATTAAAATCAATGTGAAAAAAAACACGAAAACATGTAGTTATGAAAATCAATTATCGCTTTCATTAACCACCGAATAATTTTAAATATAGTTTATTGTGGTAACTTATTATCACGAATTAGAGATTAACATTTATATATTTTTAATACTTTGCTAGTAAACACATTTAAAACAATAACACTTTAAAAGAGCGTAAAAACTTACAGGAAGAAGTATTGATGGATGAGGCGTAATTAATATGAAATCTTAGGTACAAGGAAAAGAAACAGGTACATATGTTTGTTGAAAGATTATAATTTATTTTTACGTAGATTAGACTGTGGAAATCTTCTGCTAAGAAAAAACATCCTAAATATTACAAATGCAATGACAGAAAAAAATACTTAAATTCTACGAAATTTACGAGATAAACGAACATTTTTTTTTTAAACAGTAAAACGAGGAAATTTATCTAAATTATGAAGGAAATAAAAATCCTATACCCGCCAGTAAAACAGACAAAAAGACTTTAAGAAAAAGGATATCATTTTTATTTTTAAAATAGAATAAAATGCGGCAGAGTAGCTAACTTATTCGAATCCATTAAGATAATTTAAACAATAACGTGCGCTATTTAAAGAGTAAATCGCAAAATAATACAACTACGATTCAAATGTAGAAATGTAATAAATTTTAATGTATTAGCTAACAAGTAGACTCTATCCTAAATCCTTGTGCACTCAGTAATAAATTTCATCCTTTACAGTACAATATAACGAAAAGAAAAAACCAAACCTTCGCTAATGTTAAAAAATGTAATACATATTAATTCTGAACCATTTTTTGGCCTTGCTTAAGTATAAAATTATTAATATGTTTTATTACAATGGATCGTTATACAATGCATCAATAAACGAGTGTCAATTCTCAACCGAATACGGGCTGAAAATTATTAAAAAAATAAATAAAAAATAGGCTTAGTTATTCTTTTTTATATATTACTTTCCCGGCGAATGTAGCTAGAATATCTATATTATAGGGAAATGTCTGGTGATCGTGTCAAAAATGGGGGTATCGGATTTTTTTGCAAATTTTAGGTTTTAGAATACAACAAATTCACATCGACAAAAACACATATGTACTGTATGTATGTGGGTACGTATGTTCGAACCGATTTTTTTCAAATCTGGTTCAAATATATAAACTTTATTTTCAAAAATCGTTGAAAGGGTCGAGGATATCATCAAAAACGCTATTTTTATTTTCTTCCGAGGCATTTTTAAGAAAACTTCATTAAAGAAAATTTATTACCTACAACGCGTATATAAATAACCTAAAATTTTATTTTCAAACAATCAACCCTCACTTCTTAAAATTGAGATGTAAGTTTTTTGTTCTTTTGTTGTATCTCCTTTCGGATAAAATATTTTTCAAAGTGTTTGAAAGTATATACTTCATATGTAGGGCTTCAAGAAAAGTCTACAATTTTTTAAAATTATAGACCCCGGATGTAAAGTGCGGAAACGTTTTTTTTGAAAATTTTCTTTTTCTTATTTTAAACTTTATTAAAGGGGTTGTTAAATTTAGAGATAAATTTAAGCAAATTTGTTAAGCCCCTAACCTATATATGAATATTTTTAGAATAAGTTTTCTTAAAATTTATTCCTAACCTATCAATAATGTATATTTTGTTAATTTTTGGCTCTCAACTCATTCTGTACAATTAAAGAAATTTGACCGGGAAAGTAATGCAATAATTTGCTACCTTTTTTATTAACTTTTTATTATAGATTTGTTTGGCGAGTTGTTAAAAACGTATAAACCTCAAATTAATATCAGTGCCTACCTTCATAGACAAGTGCAAGTGTATATACGTACAGACGTTTTTCATTAAATTTTAACTTTTGATTATGAAAAAACTACAATGAGAAAAATACTTCGGGAAGATTTAAATTATATGTTAAAACAATATATGTAGTATGATTATTCCAGAAAAATTACCAACTTAATAAGTAATATGTATGAAAAACCGGCAGTAGTTCATTCATTCAAACAGACGTGCATTTACGACAGTGCAGAAAAATACCTTTCAGTTACAAGAGATCAACCACCTATGAAGCAGCAGGCAAGCAAAACAGAAAGGCGTTACATTCAACAACGAACGGTCCACGACCGCTTTACGTTACTAACCTGAGCCTGCTGTCTGCATTGTAAACTAATATCCAGTTCAGTGCATTCTCTCGAGCGTCAGATTGCGAGGCTGTGCCACACTTGCTGGTAACAGCATTTTGCTTTCTCTCGACTGCCTCACCTCACCTAACCTAACCTAACCCACATACCGACAACAATAACATAATTTTACCTCGCTCCCCGCACGTTGCATTTCAACTTCTAAATTACCACACTGTTATTCTGTTACAATACTTCGCTTTAACCACACCACTATTTTGATTGCAAATACCACGAGTTAATATCTATATTAAAACAACAGTCACAATTTAAACCTGATAATCATCAACCCGTAAAAAAAATTATGTAATTAAACAATGCCTCTAAAATTGTGTTAATGTTAAGAAGATTGTTCGTTCTTTATAATACTCTCACTTTTCTTCTATTTATGCTAATAAAACCATACAAAATCTTATTAATTCGATTATAAAAAAATATTTTTCAATATTTTTGATGGCACGCATAGATATTTATTTGAAGTTTATTCTTCTTTATCCACTCGCCGAAACAAATATAATAAAAAAACTTACTAAAAAACATTTAAATTCTTTACAACCATCCACAATAACTAGTGTGTGGCTGATGATGTCAGTTGATATTACTGTTTTTGATGTTGACATTTTTTATTAATTTCATAGACGCTCAAAAAAAAAAACAATACGCTCAAAAAGTATGCGTGATTTAAATTGTTCATTCAGTACATCGCTGTCGTGGGATTATATGTAAATATATTTCATAATAGTCGAATGAGTCAGTGTTATCGTGTAATCATTTTTTAGGTGTATATAAAGAATATCAAAGTTGGTCGTTGAATTTATCAACGAGGTGGTTAGATTGTTGTGGAGGGCTTTTCATCGATGCGCAACTTATTTATTCACAAAATTGTAAATAAAGATTTGTTTAAAACAAAGATCTTTTTAAATAAAGATACAACGAACATATAAAAGCCTTCCATCCACAGGAGTATATACGCAATATTTGCTTGCCACTGACAGACAAATTTACCAACTTTGAAATCAGCCTTGTTAACCTCATCTAAAATACATGATTATGAAATATATATATATATATATATATATATATATATATATATACACACAAAATGCACAACGATATACTTAATAAACAGACAATCCAAATCACACACTTTTTTTATCACATTCTTTCAAATAAAGAAAAACACCAACAGTAATATGAACTGACACCAACGTAAAAATAGCGGCACCAGTGACTACTATTGATTGCACAGACGAAGTTTTGAAGTTAGTTTTTAAAAACATTTTATTATAAAACTTGCCGGTGTGTCCTTCCAAAAAGTTTAATTTCAAACTGAAAAACATTAAGTAAATAAGTAGTTATTTTATAATAACTTAATGTAAGTCAAGATAACTCAAAATAACATGATAATTTTGAGATTTAAAAAAATTCCTATCAAATGATTCGTATTCGTAAATTTTCGAAATCACATCGACAGTTTTAGATGATACAGAAAACATTGTTGATGTATATATGAATTAAACAGGAATTAAAATCTGGCTGTGCCGATGAATACTTTAATCCTAATTACGCATTTTGTATAATAATTGGATGGGAAAACAAGCTCCTAGATTGACTGGAGATGCTATATTACATAAAATCAATTACGCCTAACGACAAGGTAGGCTAATCGTATTCCCCAGGGCCTCAGCACTTAGCCGATGTAAACTAGCCAAAACCTATAGAATATTATTGGGGGAAGAGGAATAAAGCATAAGGATAAAAATAGATATTGATAAAGGGACATTAATTCAGAGGGATCATCAACCGAGACAATTCCACCAAAGGATACACCAACGTAATAGTGGGAAGCCGGTTTTCGCCCACCAATTCCTTTGAAAATGTAAATTTTCCCAGGACGGGAACAGTATATTACTGGTGTTTCTCTAAATATTAAAGAAACTATCTAAGAAAAGGCTAAAAGGAAAACCCTTCGTCATCTCAAATAATTATTAAATATGTGAAAGAACCTAACAAAGCTATGAACCGTTCAGAAAATACCCTTCCTAATACGGATGATATATGTTTACTAACTATAGTCAATAAATTTTTCCGACTATATTACATACAATACAAAAGCTATTTGCATTTGGAATTTGAGTGTATGCAAAAGGAAAAACGAGTAGTTAGGAGGTAACGGACCTCAGAGCATATATATATATATATATTTATATGAACTATTTACATTACATTTTAGAAATTCAACTATAAATCAACTCATTCTAAACTTTTCTCTCTAGCTTTTTTCTGTACATCTTAGGAGAAATCTCGTTCTTATCAGATTGTAAATTACATCTAACGGAATAATTCTTTCAAGTTTTTTACATCATTTCAAGTCTTTTACTCGGCATTTTTATCTGAACACTAATATAAATAAACTATACATCACTGGTTAAGCTTATATAAAATATTTATCTCTAACATCCGAGTAGAAATTTTAAGTAGTTATTTAAATTTAAAGAAATACAACAAATAAACCTTCTTTTATTAATATGATAATTTTTCATAAAATATCACTACATTATATTAAAAGTTTATGGTGTAAATGTATAATCATATTACTTAAATATATTAATTTTGGAGACAAAAATTTAGTTTCAAAATATAAACAACTCGCTTAAATGAAATCTTTTTGGTAACCGGTATCACGAATAAAGTTTCAGATTTGTTTATATGTATATACAAAAGCTGAATTAAATAACGTACTATATTAACCTAATTTTGGGAAATGAGATAGGCGATATAAAAAATTGAACCAATCTTTGCACGTAAATTGAGAAAGAAAAAATAAATGTTTGAGCAGCGTAGGGTATAAGAGTAAAAGATTCATACCGCTCTTTCCTATGTCCACAAAACGTGTTCTAAAAGACATAACCTTAGATAACTTTACCCAAGACATTAGTTGACCTCAATCTGTCATAATATTAAAAGGACACAGCATAATGGATTTCAAAAAATAAACGAACGCAAGATTTACAGAACAACCCTACACAAGCTTTACAGATAAAACGATAATCTCAGTTTGAACACATTCAACGACAAAATAAATAATGCAAATAGAATAACACTAACATTTTCACAATTTTTAAAATTTTTGAAAAGCGTTAGAAATTCAAAGTAATAAATAAATAATAAAGCCCAATTTTTATAAACAGCCGTTTTTTTATACTCGTGTTTTAATTTACTGTTACGTAAATGACACGGCGGAAAAGAGGAGCAGCACATTTCTAATAGGTCACACATCTCTAACGATTAAAACAGTAAATAAACTATTTGCAATCATAATAATAATTGGCTACCCGAAAAGAGTCTGGCAAAGTTGAGCCAATTTACATTACGCCAACCATATAATAATAAGTGTAAAAAATCTCATCATTTTTTATTTATTATTTATAAAAACAATTCGAACGATACAAACACAATGTCTCATATCTTATTAGTTACTAGAAAAAAGACGGGCCCGCGAAAATGTTACATTTCATTACACATGATTTTGTTAAATGTTTTTGCCAATTGTAACTAAATAACGTTTATGAATTTAGCGTACTAACAACAACAAAACGTCTATAACGAAAAGTCTCAATATTAAAAAAAAATTGCAACAGCAATGAAAAAAAAAAAAAAAAAATTTTTCAAAAAATTACAGCAAGCAAATAGTTTGCTACTTTGTTGAATTTTGGCAAGAAATGCAACAAATGCATTAAAAATAAAAATGTGAGTACATACAGCAAACAAACCAACGCATCAAGCTTCTTCATCTGGTTGAAATCGAAAAAACCTCACAACACAGTTGCAGGACTTCTCCGTCAAGCGGATTTTTTCTGATGCATGGCTCACACACACACACACACACACACACACACACACACACACACTCCCTCTCTCTCTCTCTCTCTCTCTCTAAATAAAATATTATATTAAAATAAAATGATAAATATTTTAAAGAAATATAATATTTTTTTATCTAATTCAATAATTTTAACTAAAGCGCGTGCGCATACCGTACTTCAACCGCGTGGTTGTGACAGTACTATCGGCCACTTTAAATACCTTTTTACACTTTAAATATTAATCACTTATACAACTCTACCGGTCACCTGTGACGTCACAACATAACGACTACAGCTGCATAAGTCAGTGCTACACAAGCGCTCCTTGGTCGGGGTACTAATTACATTGTATATCCGTATACCCGCTTAGCCAATTAGCCAATTAATTTAGAGCATTTTTTTGGGAGGGGGTACAATTTTCAAAATTTTTTTTGCAAATATTATTTTTTAATTGTTAACAAATGGGTCTAAAAAAAAGGCTTTAATTAAGCAAAATCTCAAGATACTGAGGGTGACGTTGCTCTACGTCTCAATTCTTTGACCTTTTATGTTGAAAATTTAACGGCGTAAATGTCCAATATGTAGAAGTAATCTGACCAAGTTTGGTCAAAATCGGTCGAGAGTTCTGGAGATATAAGGTGATTTAGAGTGCAACACCGAACATATACACATACATGCGAAGATTCAGAAAATTTCCATTCGGTTTTTTGGGTTCTTAGGTGTCAAAACGTAAAGATCCGGTGAAAACCGCATACGCTCAAATTTGACCGATTACAATACTTTCCCGTCTAAAACTATAGCTCTGCTACAGCGCTATACGGGAAAGTAAAATTTGATCAGATGAAAAGTTGTTTTTTAATAACTCTCATCTCAACGCTTCATTTTGAACGATTCGGAAACCTCGCTTCATTAAAAATAAAAATGTATTTGATTATGGATTTCACGAGATACAATCGGCAAATGAGAGATTTTCATACTGAAGTTATAAAATGCTTTTTTCTTTCTTATGTTTTTCAAATAAACTTGGAATAACAATTCCAACACGGAAGGGATATCTGGGTTTTTGAATTATTTTCATAGATCTTTTACACTTTTTACTTTATCTCTTTCTTCTTATTTAAACATTTATTTATTTTTCTGTTAAAAAAAAGTGGTACTTTTATTCATTTTATAAGGGTTAGCCAATTCATTTCAATAACTAACTCGTTAAATCAAACACAATATTAAATAAATTTTAAGGAATATATTGATTGAATTTCTCACATTCGCTGGTAAACGTAGCATTGGATGATTATTATTCTACAGGATGACTAAGCCAATATAAAAGAATTATTTGTAAAGCTGCTCACAAACATTTATTTATTTACGCTTAAATAAAGAGTATATTCAAATGAAAAAAAAATTAAATATTTATAATTTTATATAAAACTTTAATATCAACCAAATAAAATTACTATGTATAATAAATAAAAATAAAATAAATAACGTCTAAGAACCATTTTTTTAATTAACACAAAAATTTCAATCTAGAAACATTAATTATATGAATAATTAATTGGTTTCTTGACAGAAACCAAAGAACTTAATAATCTCCTCTCTAAAAAAATTATCAACGCTAACAAAATTTAATGTCTACATTAAATAAATTAATGAGAAAAGTTGAAAAATAATTAACCAATAATAAATATCATAAAATTTTAGTTAATTTATACATAATGCCGTTTAAAGATTAAAAAAAGTTTATTACGCCTTCAAGACAAGAAAAACTTTTGCATGCGTAAATTAACACTTCTTAAAACGTTTTTAACAGTTCATTAAAATATATATAAGTTTTATATATATATACATATATACTTACTATACGGTAATCTAAATTTCAAAACTTTTTCAACTTTTCTTACATTGAAGCTCTAAAAGTATTGAAAACTGTCTTTTATTTCTCTTACTGTTCTTTTTTTTTTGTAAGAAAGGAAATAAATGTCATTCATTATTTTTTCTTTTTTAAAGTTTTAATTAATAATCTTATAATTCCATTTCAATGATAGCTCGCTTTTTAAATTATCTTCACAGTTCGTACTCCCGTTTTTCTTTATCTCTTTCTTCTTGTTTACAACTTTTTAAATTAATTATAAAAAATAGTGGGAGCTTTATATTTTTATTTATTTATTTATTTTATAATGGTTACTTAATTAATGTGAATAATTATTAAATCGTTAACATATATCACAATATTAGAAAACCTTGAAAGAATATGTTACAATTGTGGATAGAGTATATAAGAATAAAATTAAATAATTTAATATAAAACTTTGCTCATGTTTTTTACAATTACACATCTTAAATGACGAGTTTGAAGTCAATAAACTAGCTTCATAACAACGATAAACAGTCGAGAATTGTCTTATTTTGATCCCAGAACTATTTTTGCATTTCTCGATGTTTCAGGACCCAGGACCCCCCCCCAAAAAAAAAGAATAAAGTGGGGTACCCCTACTAAGATATGTACGTACGTACGTATGGGCGTGTTTAAAGCTTAATAACCTTTGACTGGATAAACCGATTTTGATAAAATTTTGTATACAGATTCATGTACACCAATTACAATTATTTGGTAAAATGTTTGGGTTAATACGTCCAGGAGGTGGATGAAAGGGGTATGGGGGTCAATTTTCTCAAAATTTTGCAAACATAATCTCACATTATATTAAGCTCAGTACATACGTGCATGCTTATCTTACAATATAAAAAAATTATCCCTTCCCCAAAAATCGATAAAGCTATCTTTTTATTTATTACAAACAAGATGTGTAAATAAGAAACCGGAATTTGTCCGTAGATAGCCCTAGCTATCAATGTAATTACCGTCAATTTCATCATTGGCGCCATTTTCTTTCTTTACAGCTGACAAAGATTTTCAACTCACAACAATACAAGAATCATACAACAGCATCGTTTTAATTAGCGTTGAACATGTCGAGTTTTCTAACTATAAACTACGATTAGAGGACAGCATTGATTTTCTGTAACCGTTTAAAGAAATGGTAACAGAAAATGCTGCAGAATCGCATAGAATGCTTGTCGAAGCTTACGGTGAGCATGCTCTTGGTATAACACAGTGCTTTGAGTGATTTAAAAAATTCAAAAGTGGCGATTTTGACGTGAGAAATAAAGAACGTGGAAGACTACCGAAAAAGTTTGAAGATAGAGAGAAAATTGCAAGCGTTGTTGGATGACGATGACGCTCAAACGTAACAACTCGCGGATCAATTAAATGTAACACGAGAAGCCATCTTCATACGTTTGAAAGCCATGGGAAAGATCCAGAAGATGGAAAAATGGGTTCCATATAAACTGAATGAAAGACAGCAAGAAAACTAAAAACCACTTGCGAAATGCTTCTCGCCAGGTACAAAAAAAAGTCATTTCTCCATCGAGTTGTGACAGGTTATGAAAAGTGGATATATTTAGAGAATGTTACGCGTAAAAGATCATGAGTAACTCCAGGCGAACCATCAACATTGATTTCAAGGCCAAATCGCTACGGAAAAAAGACAATGCTCTCTGTTTGGTGGAATCAGAAGGGTGTGATCTACTATTAGCTGCTAAAACCCGGCGAAACCGTTAATACTGAACGCTACCGACAAAAAATGATCGATTTGAATCAAACATTGCGTGAAAAACAATCAAAATATCAAAAAAGGCAACACAAAGTGATTTTGGTTCATAATAATGCATCATCACACACAGTAAAACCGGTCAAGGAAAAGATTGAAGCGTTCAGTTGGGAAATACTTTCGCATGCGGTTTACTCACCAGGTTTGGCTCTGTCTGGCTATTATTTATTTGCATCGATGGGACACGCATTTGCTGAGCAATGCTTCACTTTTTATGAACATGTACGAAAATAGCTCGATGACTTGTTTTCCTCAAAAGAGCAACAGTTTTTTGGCGTGGCATTCATAAATTGTCAGAGAGATGGGGAAAATGTATAGCTAGCGATGAACAATATTTAGATTAAAATATTTTTATCATTTTAATATAATAAACGTGTATTTTCTACACAAAAATTCCGGTTTCATAATTACACACCTGGTATTTTTAATCGATTTATTTTTTATGTCTTCCTAGGCGTAATAGTAGTGCAAGCGACCCAATCAAAATACTTTGGGAGTAATATAGAGGAATGGAGGAGTCGATCAAAGTTTAAAAATATAAATTTTATTATAATTTTGCTATACTTTTTTTTTGGGTTTACTTAAACTTTTCGTAATAATATTACAATAAAATTTCATCATAATTCATCCTCCATACAAAAAAAAAACTTTTATTAGGCGATAATGTTTTATTTGTTAAATATTTTTTGGTGGAATTATTTTTATTTTCTTCCATTTAACATAACACACGTAGAGAAATTAAAAACATTTTCTTGGAAGGCCATTTTGGAAACGAGGGAGCAGAAAAAATAAAATAATTCCCATCTTTTGAATTTTAAAATCCTTTTTTGGTTTATTTAAACATATAATGATAATTTTTACAATAAAACCTCACCGTAAATTACTTCCATGTATTACTTTTAATACATAAATAAATTACTTTTCATCAATCGTTATTTTTCTCATATACAAGAATAAAATATACCCAATGCAGGAAAGTATTACAACTTTGTTGTTAGTTTTTTATTCTGAGTAATCTTTAACCTCACTTGACTTTATGTTTGTTTGATTGCGGAATACATGAAAAATTCTACGTACGTAAACTGATATTGCAATATGCGTATAATACGCACATTGCGCATTATATGCATATATTGAACTATAGTTAATGTGTTTTTATAATCCTTACTCAGCTTGGGGATTTTAGATCAACAATTTCTCAATTATCGACTAATTTTCAAGCAAGAACTATTTCAGTGACGGAAGATTACTTTTAAAAACTGAAAATATTGGTAAAATTGTTTATATACACTATAATAAGATCCAAAAAAATTACAATGAAATTATAAACCGTACGGTAAGACTCGCAGTTGTGATTTCTTCCGCTCAAAAAACAAAAATTTCTGTAATATAAATAAAACTGTTTAACAAAATGATACCGATATCAAAAAAGGTAAGACACCACTTTCTATTATCAAAATCTGTTTAGAATTTTGTTTAAAAAGAAATATATGTTAATATATGTAACAGACAATATTCATATACATAATAGATAATAAACAATGTTTAAGCGTTCCATATAATAAGCAATAAATATAAAAAATCTGTTACAAAACTCTTACCGCCCGATTTCATTTATTAAACAATGAATAATCAATCATAAGAACTGTATTATTTCTGTAAATATGATTATGTATTACACATAAATGAAATCGGACCGATAAGAGCTTTGTAACAAATTTTTCTAATTTTTTTCTTATTATATGGAACGCTTAACATCGTTTATTACCTATTATTGTATCTATTGTCTATTACATATATTTTTTTTAACAGATTTTGATAACAGAAATGTAGTGTCTTACCTTTTTTGCCAGTTTCATTTATATTACAGAAATCTTTATTTTTTGAGCGGAAGAAATTATATCTGCGAGACTCTTACCGTATACGGTTTACAATTTCATTGTAATTTTTTATGATATCATTGGGTTTTGTTAGATTATTCTTTTATTTTCTTTAATGAATTACTGATTGTTATCTTATTGATTTATTATTAAACTTTACTGACTTTCTAGAACAACCAAATATACATTTTTGAATTTCTCGGCTAATTTTTTGGTAGATAATCATAATATTCACTTTATACCATATTTTTCCTTTTTCAATAAAACTAGTAAAATGACCTTCACGGCCCCCTTTTTATACTATTACTAAATGAACTTTATTTATTTATCCATCAGATAGTTCTAATTGTAGAATACAAATTTGACCAATCGAATCTATTTCTCTTTTATGTAACAAATCTTTGTTGCCACATTTGCAACACTTTTCTGTTTGTGTTTTATTAGCAGCTCTAATCTCTGGTAAAGTGATGCTTTATTTTAATGAAGTGATGGGAATTAAAAAAATTGTTTCACCTTCAGTACTTTAATTTATATAAGAGCATTTACTATGAAAACAAGCTGTAGTATATTTTCTTTTAAATTTTATTACAAGTACATTATCAAATTTTTTACGCTATCTAGCGGCGCGATTCATAAACCCACCTTTTTGAGGAAAAAATGACATATTTGAGTCTAACAAAATTCGAAGTATTTTTTGAAACTTTGTTACAAATCTAATTGTACTGAAATATAATGTTTTCATGCTTTCCCCATTTTCATTTCACTTTTAGGTTAGGTCATGTTTAGAACTGTAAACATACTTCGCTAACTTCGCCGTGCCGTTCAGTTCTGCGGACTCTTTTACCGGCGAACTTCTAACAAACTTCTTGATTTTACAGATTAGTTAAAAGCAATCGCTCTAAAAGCCAAGATTTGCATTTTTAGTTTTTAAATATCCACTTCATCCATTTTTTTAAGATTGGTTATTTTTCAATCAGTATTCACAATTTCATACGAATAAACGTATTATTTTTGTTTATACAAATAAAAATTCCTAAATTAAATATTTATATAATTGAATAATAGCAGATTACTTTAAAACTTAAAACCATTGGTCCAAAACACGCAAATTAGGCGAGAAAATTGGTTAAAGATTATTTATTACGAAATAAATATGACAAATTTTTATATTTTTTATGAATTTCACAACAACTGTAGATCGTGTTAATAATTTAAAAACTAATCAAAACTGTTATGTAAAAAATCATTTTTATTCGGTTGTTACTTTGAAGAAACATTTCAATAATAAATGAAATTACATAAGTTTTCAATAAAAAAAGGGATAAGGAAATAAGAGAACCCTTGATATTTTATATTTATTACGAAGCGATTTATTAAGTTTCAAGTTCATAGCACAACAACTGTAGTCAGGATATTCTTTGCCGGTGTGTGTGAAACTTAATAACTCGTTTCATAACTAAGGTAAAAATCCAGGATGATCGTGTGTAATTCCTCACCATTTCCCAACAACTTTACTCTAAAAAAAAAGAATAGTATAATTTCATATTATTAGATAACCTAAACCTTAAAAACTGAAGGAATATTAAAGAAAATATCACATTTTGATTAATTCGTTACTTAACTAGACTTTATCCCATTATGGAACTGGAATAATTATAGATAAAATTCCTCGCGAATAGGTTTGATGTAACTTACACGAGAAAATTATAAGAACTGTAACAACTGTCACTGTCACTGTCACTGTCTGTGATTGGGTTGAGCTCTCATTTCATAGAAAATCACATTTGTCACCCAACATTCTCTTTTGTTCGATATGACTTCAATTTTTAATGCAACTTACATCCCATCCTAACTCGATTTCATTCCAGACTGTATCCAGCAAGTCGGGCGTTACCTCTGCATCTGCGGCGTTATTTCGAATTCTCAGCTCAACAAGATCAGCAGGGAAAGGCGTACATAAACTGATCTTTAATAAAACCTAATAACAAAAAATCCAGCGTGGTCAAAAAACCGACCTGGAATCGAATATCCAGAAAATCTCGGACTTCTAATCCATAGGGGGGTGGTGCCGTCTTGCTGATACTAATCTTAGTCATCATCGTCTAACTGATGAATTACAACATTTTGAAGCACATCCAGGTAAATAATACCATTTACGATTGCCTCCAGGAAGAAGAACAGGCCGTTCAGGCTTTGTTTGCTTAGGACACAAAAAACATTGACCTTAGGGCTATCACGAATATGCTGAAAAGTTTGATGCGGGTTTTCGCTATCCTCATATTCGACAGTTATGGGTGAAACCTTGCCACTGATGTGAAACGTTGACTCATCACTAAAAATTACATTGTCTAAAAATGCATCGTTTTCTGCAATTCTATCTATCATTTCCACACAAAACTGCAGCCGAGCAACTTTGTTGTCATCTGTAGTGTATTGACCACGGTTATTTTGCATCATTTCAAGTACAATCGTTTACGTAATACGCACCAAACAGTCGTTTGTGGAATGCCAGTCTCACGAGACGCACGTCCCGTTGTTTTCTTCAGACTACTTGCAAAGATTACTCTGAGGAGTTTCACAGCAGCGACGAGGGGGCGTCCTGGTGATTTTTTATATTTAACAGAACAAACTGTTTCAACGAAGTAAATTATGCGAGTACAATAAGCTTTGACAATGAAGTCATTCCGAAACGCGTCCATATATAATAAAAGAATGAAGTTAAGAAAGGTAAAGAGTACTCGACATAAAAATCATAGTGTTGTTAGTAGAAAATATAATAATTATTATATTATCTTAATATAAATTTTAAACTGCATGGCAACTAGGAGGCTCCCTAACGTACTCTGAAAAAATTAATTAAACTGAAGTTTCTGAATGCAAATCGTGAAATTTAAACACACAGAGAGCACGTTTTGTACCAGTAAATGTATCAATTTCTAACAACACTGCTGACAGCGCTGGTGGTCGAATACCGTACTAATGAACTACATGAGTCAAAACTTGACTGTTTTGCTGTGAAACAAGACCTCAACCGAATCTATAAGTTATCTAAAAAAAATTTTAAATGCTTTTAAATTGTGAAGTACTTTTTGAATCACCCGGTATTTATATAATATTATGTATCTCTCAAACGGGCATAAATTTAAGTTAGCTTAAAAAGTAATAAAAACTGTACTTCTGTTTAATATTTTGAATAAAAATCTAAGATATGAAATAGAATTTAATAAATTAATTACAAATCAAAGGGAATAAAATTAGAATACACTCGATATTGAAGTTTTATTATGAAGCGAATAAAGTAATTAAGTTTCAAACTTACAGGCAACGATATAAACAAGGATGTAGTTAAGATACTGCTTGGAATAAAAATTAAAACATAAGATTGAAGTACAAAGCTAAAACATTGCTAGTACAACAGACCAAGATCTATCATATATAGAAACCAAAAAGTTTTAATTACTGTTATCTTCACATATTTTGTAATAAGTATAAAAATAAATAATCATATTGAAATACATATTTACAAAAGAAAACAATCATCAGTTTATTTCTAAACTGTCATTATTATTATTAATCACAAATCATAAAACACGGAATGAAATATATCAGTATATATATATATATATATATATATATATATATATATATATATATACATATATAATGTTTTATTATTAAAAAAATATTAGAAAAAAATGATCAGGTATCTGGAAAAAAATAATAAAGGCAACTTATTCAGAAATAATTAATTGAGACAACTTTTTCCAGAATATGTAAAAGCACTGGCCATGTCCCAATGAACAACTTTAAACAATCGCCCACAAAAAAATTTGTCATCGAGTTAAAAAAAAAAAGAAAAAAACTTGATAGCCTTTTAACATTCAAATACCTACATTTAAAATAATGTGTTTTCATTATAAATTTAAAAAAGTCGAGAATATATTACACCAATGCTTCCTTATCAGAATGAATATTAATAACTGTACAACATAAATTACTAATGATATATATATGCTCATGTGTAATCACTAATTAGCTCATTTAATTTCAAAATTAATGAACATCTCCTTACGTCACAACAAATTTTAACGAATTATAAAACAAAAAAAATCAAAATCTAGCACTTCACACTACTTATTACAACATACGGAAAAATTAAACTTTTATGAGTACTTTGGTAAAATGAATCGCTTAAATATGTGGGAAATTCTTCAACATCATTTCCGATGTTAAGTTAAAGATGTGGTGACATGTGGCAGTGTGGTGACATATGATGTCACCACACTGCCAAGTTTTGTACTACTTTTTAAAAAATGTGAAGCAGCTTTTTTCTGGTGGGGAGAATTCTAGCTAATTTATCAGCATTTAATTAATTCACCGATAGAATTTTAGAAATTATATACATACTAGCTGGCCCGTCTAGCCAGAGCCTGGACCCTTGGGGCTCAAGTCAGCCCAGGCAAATTTTGGAGCAAACTCTGGGGCTCCTCGGAGACTCACAGGGCCACGGGGCCTGATCCATGGCTGTAGAGCTCGCTTCGCTCGCCTTTCCCAATTTGTCAGGGGGACCGGCGTCCTGGACACCCGCAGAGCTTACTTAGGTTGCCATTCCTATCTACCCAGAGGAATACGCCCCCTGGACCCTCGCAATGTACGTTATCCTCATGGTTGTGAGAATAATAAAGATAAATTATAATTATAGTATTCAGCCTGGCATTATAGAAACCTGAAAAAGAAACTAAATTACAAAAGGTATAACAATAACAACTCTCTGTAACAAAGATAGAAATTCAGAGTTCACCGTTCATTAATTCAATTCATTAAAGTTTGTGTTTCAACCGGCAAATCGTCATTACTACGTACATATATACACATTTTTTTAGAGATTTCTCCACATGGAATATTTCTTAAAACCTTCTCAGTTATACCAAGTTACATGGGTAAAAATTTGGTTGCGATTGATCGAGTAGTTTTTTTGTTTATACTGAATAAATAAAAGCCTTCTTCCTTTTTATATAATAGTATAGATATATCTTTAAATTATTAATGTAGCTGAACAGTCGATACAAAAATTCATGAGTATTTCAGAAAAATATAATTTCTTTTCAAATAGCTCATGCTATTTTAAAAGAAATAGTACTTTTAATGAACCACAGTTTTCGAACGATATGACTAATAACTTAAAAATATGTCTTGCTGTTTTTTTGAGCTTAAAACGAGGCGTTTCAGCAGAAAAGTACAGTATGATAGTTCAAAAGCCATTTGAATGAAAAAATATATATATATATAATTTATGTAATTAAAAATGTTTTTGAATAGATTTTTATAATGAAAATATACATTAACTTTCTCTCTTTTTACTAAACTTTGTGGATGCATTTCGTAAGTACTTCCTGTAATTTTTCAATTTCATTCTTTTCTTGTGGGTATTCAGTTTATTAATGGTGTAAGAAATATCATAAATATTTTTCTAGACTCTTCAGGAAGATTTGAGGGGGATGGTCATTGAGAAAAACATTTTCAAAAAAATCACGGTGTGCGCTGCTATTTGTAGTGTGATACCGTTTTTTTTTTATAAGTAACAATGTTTACACACTTTAAAGGATCGATAAATTATTTTAATTACAATAATTTGGTAGTGATAATGGCAAAAAAAAAATGGTCTACTAATCTTCTTCTGTGAAATTGTACTTTAAACATCTAATTCGATTACTCTAACGTAACGGTTAGTACCATGCTTCGTTAGTGTAATATTATCTAATACTGTACGGGAAATCTTAATAAATCATTCAGTAACTGATTTGTTCGGTTTTTTTTTCTTAATGAATTAATTCACCACAGAAGCTAAGATAACTTCGTACTTGGAAATATGGAAATAGAATTTTGTAACACATGAAAAATTTCATGTCTGATCGGGATTCGTAGCTGGGATTCCAGGATGAAAGACCGATACGCTACCACTTCACCACGGAGTGGCAATTTTGTCTTTTTTATTTGGTTTCTTAAATAACAATATTTATATAAGATTTATTTTTAAGCACAGTATTTTTCTTTAATAGAGTGTTTCAGGAATTTTGGCAAAAACAGTAAACGCAATGATTTTCCAGCAGATGACAGCAGTCTATTTTTAATAACAATTACTTAAACCGTTGGCACAAAAGATTACCAAAATATGCATTATCTTCTGCCCTAAAATTTTTAGGAAAGCAATCGAGCAAACGCTTTATATTAGGCTTTTTAAGCATATATATTGCAAAATAATTATTGGATGTAAACGTAAAAATTTGATATTCTATTCAAAAACTAATTTTACATCTTTACTCAATATATATTTCACAATATAAGTAATACTCATTATTTATCTAAAGGAACGCATCCCGTGTTTGAAAAACAAATTTACTGTTACCAACTGTATAACAGTAATTTTCCTAAATATCCTTATTGCCAGAGCTAAAAGCCAAATTTATTGTCGTGTGACTTTTGGGCAACCAGTAATAAGAAAAATAATAACATATTATTTATTAGTCTACATCAAACAAATGATAAAGATAAATAATCTTTAGAAATAAAAATATAATAATAAAGATAAATAATAATTATCAAACAAAATAAAGAAAGCTGGCATAAAGTTGCTTAACTTTCGAGACATTTGCATACGAAAATTTAACCCCTTACTCTGTTAAAAACATGAAAATTATTTTACCTTTAGAAACTATTACTTTTTAGTAAAATATTTACGACAATATAAATTTAGTCTGTATTTTAAAAATACAGTTAAAAATAAAAAATTACGATAATTTATAAAATGCCTTAACGGTAACAGTTGACCTATATAACTTGATGACCTATACATTATGGCATGAATGTTTATAAAATAAACGTACATCGCATATCAGCTTATTCGGAAAAAAATGAGAAATGAAGAGGTTTCTCGTTGACGTTTTGATTTAGCCAAATAAATTGTTGCATGTTGCATAACAAGACAAACGAAATTAAGTTTTTGTTTTTTAATCGACACTGGCAAAACACCTTTATTATATTTTATACAAAGAATGGTTGTATAGTGAACATTATTATTTTCAGAGAAAGGAATTTTATACCTCTAGTACCTCTACCTCTACCTCTAGTACGTAAGAACGTACTTACAGTGATTGCAGTTACAATAAAGACGTGGACAGATAGTGTAAAGCAACAAATTGGTTTATCTCTCTTCTATTGTGAAAAATACATTATAATAATATCCCATGGGGAAAATTACACACACTTTAGGAAAACAATCTTTAAATAAATTAAGAAAAAAAATTCCATATTAACCCAAAAGATTTTATTTTACAGTCATAACTACCGTAGGTTTTTCCCCAAATTTTTTTACACGTAAGTCAATATATTTTTCTTTTCCCTGTTTAGCCTCCGGGAATTATCGTTCACGTATTACTTCAAAGGATGAATGAGGATCATATCTATGAGTGTAAATGAAGTGTAGTCTTGTACAGTCTCAGTTCGACCATTCCTGAGATGTGTGGTTAATTGAAACCCAACCATCAAAGAACACCGGTATCCAAGATTTAGTACTCAAATCCGTATAAAAGTAACTGCCTTGTTAGGACTTGAACTCTGAAACTCTCAACTTCCAAATCAGCTGATTTGGGAAGACACCGCTAGACCAACCCGGTAGGTTAATACCGTACTGCAATTTTATGGATTCCATTAAGTCGGAAAACAAATTTCATTTTAAGTGTAATTTGAAATAAAATGTTAAATACCAATTAAAAAATATTATTTTATGTTCCGAGTTAATTAATAAACTGGTGTAAATAAACTTTAGTACAGACAATCAATGTTTAATCTATGACGAACTGGCATAGGGTAATTTAGAATAAATAATATATAATAAACAAAACGAAATTTATGAAACTAATCGTTTTATTTTCTGATAAACTAAGAACATCAGCAATAAATTTACATTAACTCAAGCCCTCATCGAGATATAAGTCGTTTCTTTAGTTTTTATTTTTATAAAAAAATTTAAAAAATACATCCCCTAATACTTAATTTCACGATTAAAGTCATGAAAAGTGAAATAGATATCAATGTGCATGCACCCAAAACGTTAGTATTTATACAGGAATTAATATAAAAAAACTCATAAAACATTATGAAATAAAATAATCCGACCGGGCCATTTTTTTTTTAAGAAAAGTTACAGAAAAAAATTCGAAAAGTAAAAATCAATGGGTCGCCGTTATTTAATTATACAATCCTAGAATTAATTAATAGAAAACGAAGTAATTCTTAAACAATTAAAATTGCGTAATTCACACGGTAATTTAATTTTAATCGTAGAATAGATGGACGTAATGTATTTTATTAATCTAATGTCAAACAAAGAATGAGATTCCAATCCGCTGAATTACTATGTTGAATTACTATTTTTAATTTCACAAATTATAACTGCTGCTATTAAAAGAAGTACTTCATGCTGGATTGCCAAATATGCTACATGCTTTACCACCTTCCATAACTTAAAAATTTTAATTAAGTTTCTATTCTACAGGTAATAAAATTTTAGTACAATTGTATATAAATAAGAACCGCAAGATATAAAACAAACAATCTGGCAGTGAATTTAACAGATTGCAAGACACACACAAACTCAACAGAAAGCTAACAAGAAAGACAACTAAACAGCCAAAAAAAAAAAAAGACGAATTAGTTACTCAACCTTACTCCTAAATCTTCTTAAACTTTCTCTTACAGTAAATATGCAGTACGTAAAAATCATTAACATTATGTTATAAATAAAAAGATTTAAATGGTTGAAAACTTGGTAAAAAGGGAGGAAAGAGTATGCCAACAAATAACATTAACATGAAGTCCTAATACTAATGTATTTAAAACTTTCTAACTTTATTTGAAAGAAAAATCATTTAACCATGCACAATCTGAAAAAAAAAAAAATTTTACATTGAAGGGCATCTATATTTAATAAAGTTACTTCTTTTGAAACCAAAAATATACAAATAATAGCTAATAAAAGAACGGAAATATTGATTCAAACTGTGCTTGAAAAATTCATTATAAAATAAGAAGCCGAAGGGTTTTTATAAATAATGAAAAAGTTTCTAAAAAAAAAGTTTTCATGACAAGAGGAAAAAAACATTTAACAAAAATTTAAAAACGAAATTCTAAAATACAAAATAAAACTGGATTAGCAGACAAAAACTACGTTATTTTAAAATACAAATTTAATATTTTATTCAGAACGCAAAGGAAATAAAAAGGCATTATTAAAAGAAAGAATATACCCAGAAGTTAGAAAAATAATTAAATAAAATTTAAATGAATGAAACTCAATTCATGAAAAAACTCAATTTGACTTAAATTAAAAAGAAAAGAAAAACAAGATTGAATAAATGTACTATCGAAAAATATTATAAAAAAGCAACAAGTAAGATTTTAAAGAAGGATAGACTGGGATTTCGTAAATAAAGCTCATAATAAATCACCAAATTTTTCACTGTAAAAAAGACACTGATCAAACATAAATTCAATAATTGATTTAAAAAGAAAGTAGCTAATCATGATCTCTCATTGGTAGTAAATATATAAAAAAAGAAATGTTATAAGTAGTTTTATCCACATTAATTATTTTATGGATCAAAAAATTAAAAACAAAATGACCATCTTGTTTGGAATAAAAATGTTTCCATTTTATTATAATTTTACAACAGACATTATTATATTATACATTACATACATTATTATATCATATTTTATATATAATTAGTTCGATTATCCGGCGTCGCCTAGGGTTTGCGCAGAGTACAGTAATGAGATAAGGAGGCTTTAAACATTTTTAATTCTATTGTGCATATAAGGGTGGAGGGGGGGGGGGTGTTAGTAGATTGCATACCAACTACAGTTTTATTTATCTCAAAGCTTTTATTGGAAAGTTTGACGTTACACTAGCGAGCCGGCTCTAGAGCTAGCTACATACAGACCGTGCGAAAAACATTAACTTTCCAAGTTAATGTCTGCCACACGAAATGATTGCCTTTTACCTTGTTGATATTCATAGCGAATGCAAGCCGGATGGAGAAGTGCAATCGTTTAAACTCAAAGTACTTTGATGCGGGTTATATATCGTGCTAAAATTTTTTTTATCGTGTTTTTTTAAAAATAAAATACAGATGTTTTAGCTGTTAAATATAATTCAAAGAAATTTGGTCGTTGTGTTTGACAGCGGCCATCTTGCATTGGTCTGATTGGTTTTCCTTTGTTTACATTTAAAAATTAAAAATGTACAAATTAAAAATAGATAGATAGATTTATTAAAAATAGATGAAAACAATCTTTGATGCGGGTTATACATCGAGCTAAAATTTGAGCTCAATCGGTGAAGAACATTTTGAGTTTTTGAAGCGTACACAAACGAACTTAACATTTTTATAAATATAGATATATATTTATAACATTTGGATAGAAAAATATAAGAAAATTTATATACAAAATTTATTTTTTGAAGATTACATCTTGCAGGTGAGTTCCGTTTCTGCGTAGAAGATCCTGGAGTCTCGTAATGAAACTTGCCATGGTTCAACGTAACATTTCAACCGGAATGTCAGCAACTCTTGTTTGGATCTTGGCTTTTAGGTTTTCTCTCGTATCGGGTCAACTTACTATGGACTTTGCTTTTAATTTAAGGTGATCTCAAAAGAATAAATCGCACACCGACAATTCATGAGACCTGGGGAGACTACGGAATGTCACCGTTTCTCGAAATTATACGGTAGAAAACAATTGGCACAGTAAAATTGACTATCGATCTGATAGTCGTAATCCCATCCCCTTTGCCAAAAAGTAAGGCCTATTATGACATACGATGACAAAGCACACCACACGGTAGTGCTATGTCCGGCTTCGTCCGACATCCACAGCTTTTTTAAGTCCTCGTTTATCTTTACAACCAACCATTTGTTCACAGAATTGATGGGGTATTATGTGATAGTTTGGTTTCAGTTCCTGGACAATCTGCAACTTGTACAGATGGTAAAGTAGGTCCTGGCATTATTATTATTGAACTATGCGACGGTAAAGATACAACATGAGGATGAATTGAACAACGTGGACTTCTTATGATAGCAGCTCGAACGTCTCCATATTTTCTGACGTAAGAACGATCCGTAAACCGCCAGGTTTCTTTTTCATTGTTAAACCTGTTCCCTTAAAATTTCGTTTTGTTTGCGTAGGCGGAAAATGAAATGTCATCATTAGCGCCCAAACACGATATTTATATAATAAAGAATTAAATCTACAAGATTAACCTAAAAGTTACGCAAAAGTAATACATAAACACAGAATAGACGAAAAATCCCCATGTCGTATGCTAAAGACGGATTTAACTACACTTAAAATAATAGTAAAAATTTAACTTAGAACAAAAAACCATATGGCATAAGCCAAGTTGCATAGATAGTCGAAATAAATTGTAGTAATAATCAAATTTTTGAATCCAGATGTACAGCTTTAAGAAATAGTCATATTGTTACCTAAAATATTTCTAATGTTAGCTCCAAATTTAAATTTCCGACGCAGTGAACTAGAATGTGGTGTACCGTCAGTTGGCAGTCACAGCGAACACAAACGGGTGCATCAGTCTGAGTCATCAGATATCCATGAAGTGAGCCTGGTGTGCCCTATTTGCAAATGGTAAATAATAAAATCCTCACGACGGTCATTCTTACACGAAGAGTTCCAAGGTAACATAGTGGCCTTAACCGGACGAAGTTTTAGTGACGATAGCATTCTATTCACTTTGCCAATCATCACGGAATACACTCTTCAGAAAACACACAAGATCATTCGAAACAACGCGATCAGGGAAAGGAGACTGCAAAAAAGTATTTTTTGCCGCATGATCAGCGGGTCTGATCATTTCAATATGGCTGGGGATCCAGCAGAAGCTTACAGTTGTATTACACAGAGTCATTTCAGAGATGACAGAAGAATGTATATCATGGACAACAGAGTTCCTGGAGTACATACCATTAATTGCTCGCAAGGCACTCAAGGTATCTGAAGACAAGTAGGTGTCGGAATGTTGGACTAAATATATTTAAGGCACCACCGGGTTGGTCTAGTGTTGAACGCGTTTTCCCAAATCAGCTGATTTGGAAGTCAAGAGTTCCAGCGTTCAAGTCCTAGTAAAGGCAATTAATTTTATACGATATTTATTTGAATACTAGATCGTGGATACCGACGTTCTTTAGTGGTTGGAATTCAATTAACCACACATCTCAGGAATGGTCGAACTGAGACTGTAAAAGACCACACTTCATTTACACTCATACATATCATCCTCATTCATCCACTGAAGTAATACTTGAACGGTAATTCCCGGAGACTAAACAGGGAAAAAAAAGTATATTTAAGGCATTCTTAATCGTTAACAGCTCCGCGACGAGCACTGGCGATACTGGAAGGTCGAATATGTGGGTCCTATTACCAACCACAAAAGTATAGCCAAAGAATTATCATGTTTAGAGCCGTCTGTATAAACTACAGCATCTCGATTCGCGCTATTTACAATATTAAAATTTGTTTCGTAAGATAACCGGATTAGGGTCCCTTTTTTATATAAACCAAGACTAAAGTAATAATTCAAGAGAGGAGACCACAAAGGGGTAATAACGTTGAGTGACAGTAGGTGGGCTTTAGGTAAGCCCACCGGCTTGGTCTTGTGGTGAACGCGTCTTCCCAAATCAGCTAATCTGGAAGACGAAAGTTCCAGCGTTCAAGACCTAGTAGTCAGTTATTGCTACACGGATTTGATTACTAGATCGTGGATACCGGTGTTCTTTGGTGGTTGGGTTTCAATTAACCACACATCTCAGGAATGGTCGAACTGAGACTGTACAAGACTACACTTCATTCACACTCTTAAATATCATCCTTTGTAGTATTACCTGAAAGGTAATTACCGGAGGCTAAACAGGAAAAAGGAAAAAAGGTACTTGAGGTAACTGTGTATTTAAAAATTACAAATGCATGTGGTAAACTGCATGTGCTGACGGTAAATGAGTGTGACGTACTAAATTAAACTGGCGGTGCAACTCTCCAAGCACTGCATCTCCTTTGTCATTATTTTTATAAAAACGTTGGTTTCAAAAGCAAGTTGTGCCTCACTTCATGTATCCATGACGGCAAGGTGCCGTGAGGTAAAAGTTGTTTAGTGCTGACACTCGTTTATGGCCACCAACACACCAACTTAAAAATTTCCTTTATCCCTGAACCACCTTATATATCCAGATACACAACACGCCTTACCTTATACAGATGAATAAGATAAAAATTTATTTCAAGAAATACAGAAATAGTATAACACTTAAACCAGTTCAAGAAATATCCTATTCCTTAAAAAAAATTTGATTAACCCCCTACTGGTTATAAGTAAAGTCCTTTTCGAGATATATCTCATCAATCCCACTAAAGATTCGTGTATTAGGTCATATTAGCAATCAAGTATGATATTACAGAGGTTTAGATTGTTTTTAATCAGAATTTACACTTCGACAGGATTTCACAATTTTTACTTTACTTTTTACTTCATAATTTTTAGGTAATAAAATATGCGTTTTTTAAATGTTTTAATACGTAGAAATACTGGTTTCTTAATATTTTGTAAATACTGTTTCTTTATTATAATTATTATAAGTACTTAGTTTATATAAATAAATATATACATATATACATACATGTTGATTATTTAACGATTGAACTTGTTACCATTTACTTTTTTAATTACTTTCTAATCACCGTTTAGCATAAATAACGCTACCTTTGATCTATCAAAAATATATTATTGTTTTACATCATGTCACGTCCATCGGAATGTATGTGACAGTCAGTCCTATAAAATGACACCTTCACAGGGACTGGTATAGCACAGTTCATTAAAATGAACATTATGTTTCACAGAGAATTATTAACAGTGCCTTTGTACTTCAGTTGCTTTAGATACGCCACAAACATAAGAGAGACTAGTACAAACAGTTAAATCAATAAATTAATGTACCTCGTGATTCAAAACAAATCCGTTAAAATAAGTAAACTTCCTCATAGTAGACAAATGAAACTTATTTTATCATAAAATGCACTTTTCAGAAAGAATAAAATTAAAAAATTAATTGTAATGAAATATATAAAACTGAAATTTATATTATACATTTCAAGAAAGTCTAATAATTTAATTGTGTTATATATATGTAATGGTTAAGTTTCATTATTCCAGTGATTATGCATAATTACCGATTAATATGCATAGTCGCCTGCAATGTTGGCGAATTTAATAAATATAGAGCAATTTATTAAATAAACTGGTTTATTAAATATAGAAATTTATATTCGAGGTTAGCGAGCGTAAGTTATGTTTGGTTAGATAGTGTTGATTCCATGCACTGAAAATCGTACGTATATCAACATAACATAACCCCATAACATAACCAAACATAACCTACGCTTCTCGTTAACCTCGTCTAATTAACGTTAAATATACAAATTATACAAGGTCTGTTCAGAAAATAACCGAACATTTTTAATTAAGCACTAACGGAGATATTTATGATGTGTGGTTGGCAGCAATGTGACCTCCTCCACATGTTCTTGGATTGCTGATATCTCGTTTAGTTTTCGTGTTATTGTTATTTGAGCGCAACGTGTTTAAATATTAGTAGAGATTTTTGAAATGTGTGATTTCCGGGAGCAACGATTATTTTGCGTGAAACTGGGGAAAACGTTAACATAAACATTTGAAAAAAACTTTATTAACAGTCAATATCGCCGATTGACTGTTACAGAACTTGCAGAAGAAGTTAGCATCTCTATTGGATTATGACGTGACATTTAAACGGAAAAATTGAAGCAAAGTTTGTTCCTCATTTGATGATCGAACAGTAGAAAGAACATCAAATACACGTTTATCGGCAACTTATTGAACAAGCCGATGACGATGAAATATTCATGCAAAGAATCATAACGGGAGACGAAAGCTGGACTTACGGTTATGACATCGAGACAAAAGTTCAATCATCACAATTGATTGGCAAAAGATCTCCACGACCCAAGAAAACACGTCAGTCTCAATCCAATGTCAAAGGGATGTTCTCTGGTTTTTTCCCGGATTTTAATGGAATTGTGAATTTTGAATTCTTGCCTCAATGTGAAACAATGAAACGTGCGTATTATCAAGGCGTTTTACATCGGTTACGTGAAAAAACCCCGCAAAAAGAGACCACACTAATGGCGAGACAACCTTGGTTCCTTCACCACGACAATGCGCCCAGACACTCAGCTTTGTCAATTCGAATTGACAAAGCAAAGTAAGGAGAGTGAGGGAGGACAGTCCTCCCTCACTCTCCTTACTCACCAGACCTGGCTCCTTGCGATTTTTTTCCGAAATTAAAATCAGTGATGAAAAGATGTCGTTTTGCGACTATTGATGACATTAAAGCAAATTCGTTACGGACCTTAAAGGCCATTTCAGATAAAGTTATCCAGGACTGCTTCGCGAAGTGGAAACACCTGTAGGAAAAATGGGTGAATAGAGGAGGGGATTTGCTGATGATATAGTAATTCTAGCCGAGAGTAAAAAGGATTTAGAAGAAACAATGAACGGCATAGATGAAGTCCTACGCAATAACTATCGCATGAAAATAAACATGAACAAAACAAAAGTAATGAAATGTAGTAGAAATAACAAAGATGGACCACTGAATGTGAAAATAGGAGGAGAAAAGATTATGGAGGTAGAAGAATTTTGTTATTTGGGAAGTAGAATTACTAAAGATGGACGAAGCAGGAGCGATATAAAATGCCGAATAGCACAAGCGAAACGAGCCTTCAGTAAGAAATATAATTTGTTTACATCAAAAATTAATTTAAATGTCAGGAAAAGATTTTTGAAAGTGTATGTTTGAGTGTCGCTTTAGATGGAAGTGAAACTTGGACAATCGGAGTATCTGAGAAGAAAAGATTAGAAGCTTTTGAAATGTGGTGCTATAGGAGAATGTTAAAAATCAGATGGGTGGATAAAGTGACAAATGAAGAGGTATTGCGGCAAATAGATGAAGAAAGAAGCATTTGGAAAAATATAGTTAAAAGAAGAGACAGATTTATAGGCCACATACTAAGGCATCCTGGAATAGTCGCTTTAATATTGGAAGGACAGGTAGAAGGAAAAAATTGTGTAGGCAGGCCACGTTTGGAATATGTAAAACAAATTGTTAGGGATGCAGGATGTAGAGGGTATACTGAAATGAAACGACTAGCACTAGATAGGGAATCTTGGAGACCTGCATCAAACCAGTCAAATGACTGAAGACAAAAAAAAAAAAATAATAAAGATTAAAAAAATAAAGTTGGATTATTTTCTGAACAGACCTCGTATATGTTATTCTCCAACATTATAGGCGACCATATATACTAACTTATAATTATGCATAATCATCAGCTTAATCAAATTTACCGTAACATATATATATTTTTTTTATTATTAAGATCAACCCATTAGTTAACTAAAAATTGTATAATGAAAATGTTGCCATAAGTAAGGCAAAAATATCGTCCAGCTTTTTTTAGGATCCAGATGAATTAAGACAAACTGAACATAAAAAGTTATGAATAAACAATTAGGATGTAGAAAAACTTTGTAAGTTAATAAATAACCGTTACTAAATTATATAAAAATATTTTATTTATTTATTTATCAAAATAAAATAAATAAATTTTGTTTATTTAAAAACAAATGAAATAAATTTTTTAATATCTCTGACATTTGCTAACAGAATACGTATAAAAATAAATTTATTAACCGGTACAAGTTCAAAGAAGCTTATCTCTCAAACCACAGATACATAAATACGTATTACATGAAAATATATGGTCTGTACGCTTAAGAGGATAATTTATTTAATTTTCCTTTAGTGCTGTAAACTAGACTGCCGTATATTATTATTATATTAGCAGCATACGCTGAATACTTTACAAACTGCAGTAACGCCACATAATAATTTAATAATGTGGCTTTAGACTAATTCATAATCGAATAATACAGTAATGAATGCAAAGCTATGAATAATATACAGAGACCAAGTCAAGTCCAAAATAACTATGCCGAAAAAAATTAGATGATACAAAATTATCGATGTATTTAAAAAAATAAATAAATACGGTTAAGAAAAATAAAATAAATTAAAAACAAGCGTTTCTATTAGAAAAGTAACTTCAGTTTACTATTCCCATGATATTACTTAAGTATTTTAATACAAAACAAATTACGGATAGACTACGAAAGGTTTAAAAAATTGTCTAATTAGGGATTGAAATTGAGACGGTTAGAATGGCGTAAACAGATTAAAAAAATTAAACAATAAATAAATTTTCAACAGGGAAAAGGAGACATATTAATCAAAAGAAAAACAGTAAATGAAAAAGAACTTTAAAAGACATTTGTTCAGAGTACAGCAGTTAATGATAGTAAGACGTGTACAGGAGAAATACTAGGAAGTAATGTAACAGAACTGTTCAGAGAATTAAGTGAAAAGAACAAAGTAAAAAAAATATAAAAATTCTTGAGCAGTTCCACGCAAGAAGACTTTTCGGTATTTTATTTTGTTTCAATTTGAAAAGGTATAAACTTAATCTAAAATTTTACAGAAAAAAAACCTTTGAACCATAAAATATAGTTATACATAAAAACGCACTGCAATAAAAAATTTCGGTACTTGGAAAAATATGTGAAATTTAATTCAGCAACAGATTTTTTTTTTGGGGGGGAACGAAAAACCTTTCGCTTTATTTTCGCCCGGAACAAACATAATACAATATCACAAAAAACATCTCTATAATAATAATTGAATACAGATGCAAGACCTTAAGAAACAAGATATTCAGTAGCATCATCATATTGTTTCCTAGTATATCCTGGATGTTACTCCTAATAGTGGCGGCTCGTAGCTAAAATTAGCGGGAATGCTGCTCCAGAAATTTTTTTTCTCGACCTTTTCAAGGCCATGGTTAAAGTTTTTTGTAACATAAAAGAACCGAAAAAAACGAATCAAAAAGAATAGCTAGCAGCAGAATAATAATCTAATTCTACGCTTTATCACATTCAAGAATACGGTACATGGGTTTTTAAAGTACAACACACGAGGAGTAAAAAAAAAAACTACCTTCCACCAGCACGCCAGAGTCGGCACTGCAGGAGCGACAGTGCTCTCTCTCCCTCGCATCCTCGCGTGCAGCTTCCAATGTGCGCATCTGCACAACAGCCAAACACTACGCCGCTGAAACTGTGAAACGAACAGTCCCACATACAGATTTTTGTATCTTTTTCATAAACCGGGGGATGGCTACTGACATTAAACTTAAGGATTAAATACTGTACAGGTATAGAGAAAGAATTAAAGAAAAAGGGACTTATATTAAATGTTACCGATAATACCACGTGGAATTAGAGGGTGCTGCAGTTCAACAGTGCCTATTCACGACCCGCTACTGGTTCCTAATTTAAATTTACGAAACAATTCCGTATAATACATACACACACAGTTCACAAGAATGTGGTGTATCGTTAGTTGACAGTCGCAGCGAACACAAAAGGGTGCACCGGTCTGAGTCATGCGATATATCCATATGTAAAGTTTGTGTGCCCAATTCGCAAACGGTAATTAACAACCTCTTCTCACGGTTATTCCTGCACGAAGAGTTCCATAGAAACACAGTATCCTTAATATTTGGGAATTTATTATTTACTGTAGCAGTCCAATTACCTTGCCAGTTTCCTCGAAGAGTGTGTTTAACAGAATTAATAAAATTTGTAGTAGTAACACTAGTGGTGGAAGACAGTTGGCTACATGCATCTTTGGCAGCCGAATCCGAACGTTCATTACCCGGGATTCCCACATGGCTAGGGATACAGCAGAAATTCACTTGTGTTGTGACGGTTCAACTAAGCGATTGCATTATGAATTTCACTGACGACAGGATGTCTAGAATACAAATATTTTAAACTTGGGAGTGTACTACACTCCGAACAAGATAATGAAATCTCAACGTTCCAACTCGCAGCATCATACGAGCCTTCTAACTTGCCCCGCACAATTTTTTCCGACCTCAAATTGAGCGTAACTCAAGAACAACTCGACCAGTTTCAATCAAATTTTCACATGCACAACTTCAGATACACTACTATAGGACATTTAAGTTTCAATAAAATTTATCAAGTAGTTTTGGAGATTTTCGAGCCACAAACTTTTGTACATAGGCTTATAAAGTAAACATATAAGGTAACCACAATTTAAATGAATAGTATTTTCCTGCTCCTCATACCACAGAACATAAAGAAAATTCATTTTCATCCCCACTTCCACCACGCGATCGAACTTAATACCGTACTTTCTTGGAAAAATGGGGGGGAAAATTTACAATCATCTGATTTATATTAAAATCAACCTTTCAACGATAAACCGTGAGGCTTTTATTCTAATGTGTAAGGAAAAAATAAACGTATTACATTAAAATTATCTTGAAAATTTTTAATTTTCCTAAGAATAAACATAACCACAAAATTTCTACGAATATTTGTTAATTTTATGAAAAATATTTACAGATAACAGTGATTCAAATAAAAACGTTTTTAATAGATAATGAAGAACAATATACCCTACTTTCCGCAATAAAACGGCATTACTGATTGTGATAATTAAAGTGTATTTATTATTACCAAATAAATTAAAAGTATTTTTTTAAATGTCGTTTAAATAATTCAATAGTGATCAATTACATTAAAGGTTCGTACGCTGTAAGTACAAATTAAAACGGGACGTAAATGGGTTAATAAAAACTTTTGTTTATCCGGATCAAAAGTAGTCTCGTTACTGATATTATTATTTTGGGGCATTTGGTGAACGAGCATCACTATCATCAGTTTTTCTCTGAAAGTAGTGATATTCATTGCTGCAGTAAAAATATAAAGTTGTATATTAGTTGCATAGTGGTGAACTCGGCGTGCTAATATACAACAGTATTAACTTAATTATTAAGTTTGACGAGCGATCTTATTATTTTCTAAGAATGATTTTACCGTTTGACATTCAATGTCAATTATCTACAACTGTTTAGTTGTGGTATTTAACATACATATATAACATGTTTCAATCACGAAACATTCGTGATTAAAAGATCCCTGTAATATATCGATGAAATGTAAAATATAAGTTTATGAGAAATCTTTTGGGCATTCTCATTTAAAGACAAAATAATAAATGCTCAACATATAGTCTTCTGTTTTCTACATTTTTCAGTCATCTGATAATAACACTGGTCAATAAAATTTAATTTTTTGTTTGTTAAATGAGAGTGAATGGCTGATTCTTATAGTATTTCTTATGTTGATTTCATATATGCTAATAGACGTTTTTTACCGGGCTCAGCTTTGTGTAACTGAAATTTCTTTTGAAACAAAAAATTTATGGTGAACGTAGATAATACATTACATGCATTTTGTACTCACCTAAAATCAATTTCTTTTGGATTTTCTGCTGTAATTTGCTGTAGGTAGATCTCTCTTTAGATTCTGACAGTAGTGAGGTAACATTTTGGGTTCCATTTTCCCTGGTATCGTATTTCCATTGTAGTTATCTCCTGGTGAAAGGATTCTTCATGTTCGCATCACTAGTAGCGCCGAAATTGTTAGGGAAAAAATCCAAATATGATTTTAAGAAATGGATTTTGAGCGACGTGTTACACCCAAGTTCTTCGTAGTTTTGAAGGAGTTCACGTAAGAGTTCTGAGTAGTTATTGGCCTCATGGTTTCCAAGGAAGTTGTTTACCACCACATTTTGAAATGATTTCACGCAGCAACCTCCAAGTCATTCAAACATTCTTCAAACTCCGGATTACTTATTAATTTTCTTATTTGCGGTCCAAGACATTATACCTTCCTTTATTTTAGCATCGCTTATATTAGGAAATTTCTTTTTTAGAAACTGAAACCCTGCACCATTATGATCCGTTGCTTTAACAAATGTTTTGAATAAACTTTTGTTAAATGTTTACTCCCTACCTTAATGTGAGATGGCGGAAGATAAACTTTTTCTGGTTTTAGTAATGTCTGACTGACAACATTCTTCTCTCCTACAGTCAGTACTTCTCTGTTTGGCCACTGTTCTTTTATGTAATGGTTTTATCTATCCCTGCTGTCCAAAAGCAACAGAACTTAGTGTATCTGCTATTACTTTCAGATCACAAATATTTCTCATACTGAATCCTGCTCAATTCAAGATTCATAAGAATCCTTCATGTGAACAGCGTATAATATTTATTGATGGGTATCTATTTCTAATGTGAAGTAAAACCGCTTTCAAAAACTAAGCTTTGACGAGTCAATAAAAAGTCGCCATTCCTCAGGATGGTGCATATGTCCCACAGCTTCCAGTAAAGAGTCCACATCATTACAATATACTAAGTTTTTTGTACTGAGAGAAGAAACGTTCAAATCTTGACTGTTTGTCATGGAAAGTACTTATTTTAGTGTTTGGTTGTAAAAGATGCCATCCTTTCAGTCTTGATGCCAGTATTTCAACATGATTAACTGAATAGGGTTCAGCATATTGTTTTTCTAAAACGTTTGGATCTCTTTCTCCATCGCCTGATAAGTCACCACAAGATTCGAAATTTTCAACTTCATCTAAGTTCCATGTTTCTGGAGGTACTGGAATTGGAAGCTCTTGGCTATGTAGCACTGGTCGCATGGCAGAGGGAATATAAGGGTATTTAACAGTATGTCTAGTTTCAGCTATTATCCCAGATATCTCTTTTTACACAAAAATAACAGTCTGTGGTGTGATCCTTCGGTTCTCTCAGTTCTTCGGTTAGAATTGCACTCACTTTACTAAGCAACATACACCCGCAAATACGAAAGTCAGCTACAAAACTGAATATTACACACATGAAAACTCACACTTGAATGAAAATTTAAAATATTTCTCTAGTCTGCACGACAGTTTATAGTTAATATAATAATGACAGAAATAACTAATGAGAGCATATGTTTATAATAACATGAACACAGGAAGCAGGATTCACATTCTTGTTCATTTTAATTAGTGTGTAAATGATAAACATCATGACTAATGTCTAATAAATCAACGTGACAACAATTAAGGTACGGTGATAAATAACAAAAGCTATTTAGTCGATAAATAATATAGTTCACAAAATGCTATACTTATGGAGTTCATGCACGATACTACCTGAAAAAAAGAATGGTAGTTACAAAAAAACTAAGCCTGATAGAAGAATTCTGATTTCATATTTAAAATCAGCATGAAAAATATTTTAAGAATCAGTTATTCACACTCGTTTATCAAAATCATGTTGATCAGTGTAATTTTATTATTTAATGTTCTAAAATATTTAACAATTTTAATGGCAATATAATTGTAAGATAACATTTTTTATTAAGCTTTCAACTCAATAGTAATGTTAAATATATTTGTTCTAATTTGACATACTACCACTATTATATCAATCATTCTATCATTAGGAGGCAATTTGTAACAGAATTACAAATACAGTATATGCATTACTGGTGTAAGTCACGTATTTTGTTTATTAGTGTTGCAAGTGGTTTTAAAAGTCTAAACACAAACGATCCTTAATCAAGACCTTCATTTTTAATACGTTGCATATAGAAAACCTGATAAAAATTTTAAATACTTTGCAAATCAGGATAACTTTGTCCCCAATTAAGGTTTTTTTTTTTTCTACGGATACGTAATAAATTTATAATTATTAATATTTTACAGATGTTCAATTAAACGTAACATATATGTATAAATCAATCGTAAATACTTATATTCAATTTTGACGTAAATCTATAACAGTAAATATACAACTGTAATCGTACAAATGAATCATATTAATGAGACAGTTTACAATATTAAAAAATTAAACTTATTTTCACATTTATTATAAAAATACACAAGTCAACATAATAAAAAATTCAAATCTCTTAAAAATTTATAAGAAATATCTCTACAGAAGATTGATAAAGCGAAGTGAAAGATGTATTATTCTAATTTAATAAGAATGAATAAGTGATTTCTTCTGACTTACGGAAAGACATTGATTGTTCTTCTCATTTCTTATACATGTTGTATATAATAAAACATATTTTTACAGCTCCTGTTTAGGAATAAATGAACGTACGTAAATTACGTACGTTGTTTAGGAATAAACGAATGAATGTATGTTAATTCATTTTTTAAATAATAATACAATTTTCAAAAACTCTCTTTTTTCTGTTTAGCCTCCAGGAATTACCAATCAGGTATTACTTCAGAGGATTACATGTATGAGTGTAAATGAAATGCAGTCTTGTCCGGTCTCAATTCGACAATTCCTGAGATGTGTGGTTAAAAATACGAATTCGAATACGAGTACGAATTTGTATAATGTTGGAGATAAAACAGCTGCATAAAGGGGATCTCAATACATTGCATGTAGTTTATAGAAAAAAATGAAATGAATGGGAAAAAGCAAATCTTATTACATTTAACTTTATTGGTCAAAAAAATAAAAAATAAACTAAGATTATTCTGGAAAAAGATTATTGCAGATGCTAGATTCTTAAAAAGAAAATTATTCGCAATTTAACAATACTCAATCCGGTGCTAAAAGAAAAATTAATTTCATTTTATCAGACTGATAATAAAACATAAGAGATATGAAAAGAAAAAAAAATCGCACCTATATAATGAAAAATAATAATTTAAAATCTACAGTAAAACTTGAAAAATCTGTGAAAAGAATAAAGAATAAAACACACTTAACAGTGAATTGGCTTAAAATTTAGTATACGAGATTCACAAAGAATAGTCCGCATACATGTACAGTATTTTATAAGGAAAACCTGAATGAAAACATTGCAGTCGTTAAAATAATTTTGCCTCTAGCTAAACAAGTTCGAAATCCTTTTGCAGCCACCGAACAAAGGAAATGATTCAGTGATTTAGATCAGTTAAACTCAGAACAAAAAGGATATGTATATTCGTTATTCTATTCAAACCTCCTATACATCAAAATTCTTCACATCAGAGAAAACTAAAACAAAACTTGAAATTATTGACCACTTGAAGCGTAGAAAAATGAGAACAGAAAAGTGTTGAAACTTCAAGCTCACGTATAAAATGAGAATTTATTTAGTAGTTATTATTTTTTATAATAGTTTTAAATCAATGGATATTTAAACATATATATTTTTTAATTTATCTTTTTATATTTTCATAGTTTGTAATAATATTTTTCTTCCAAATATATATATATTTTTTTTTCTCTACAATTTACAGTCAGATTAAAAATTAATATTAAAGTTACAGTATAAAACATGCAAAACTATTATAAGTCACAAAATTCTAAGCAAGTATTATAAATAAATGTTAATATTAAAAATGGAGTAAATATATGAAAAGTTTAAAAAAAGTAGTATAAAGAAGATCAAAGTGGTTACTTTGATTTTCACTAGTCACTAAATACGAATACTTTTTATTAATTATAATAAAGAACATTCCTGCTGTATTACAACGATGAATATTTTTCCAGTTTTTCTTTTGTAACTCTTTATATTCGAAAATTAGAGCGTAAAAGCCGTATTATTATTGCCGTTCTTTTTTAAGTTCACATTAAGTCAATTTTCTATTATTTTATTAAATGATCCACAGTTTTTCAATGAAACTTTATTGGATCATTCCTTTATCACTGACAGAGGAAGTTCCTACAAAAAAACACCGGGAACACGGTCAGTCGCGACGGTGGAAAAAATATTTTACTATTATTTTATAAACAAACATGCACCATTTCGCCATACTCTCAATGATATTAATTAATGTTCCATGTATCATAAAATACAAATATTCGTACTAGGAAACTAATTTTTGAGATGCAACTGATGGGCGAATAAAGTAGATTCTAATTTAACTACTTGAAAAACGCGGAAGTACAATGATATCTAAAAAAATATGAATAGCATCACACTTCATGGCACGCGAAACGTAAAACGCATAGGTAAGTATTAGTTTTACTTCGCTTAATTTAGTAACACAATTGAAATTGTATTGACAGGCCAATAATACGTTGGCGGGGTTAGAATTGTACCGCTACAGAAAGTTAAGGATGCTAGAAACAAATCCCGATTCAGCAGTCAACTGAGTTTTCTTAACTTTGATGACAAATAATTAAGCGTAACGTTTGACTACATTTATTTATCCGCGTCTTAACGAAAATCCGTTACTTTAAAAATAATACGTTATACACGAGTGTATCATGAAGTTCTCCTGGAACTATCATAACCTATTCTATTCGCGAAAATAATGGAAAAAGTTCATATAAACAAATGTCCTAAAATGCTTCGTTTGCGATTTACGGCTAGTGAAAGATTTCGCTCGGATTTCAGCTGCCCCGTCCTAAAAGTTTCAGGTACTGAATTTTTAGGACGTTAATTAAGGAGCAAAATTAGTGATTTCTTATGATTTTTGACTTAAAAAATTGAATAAAATAGGTCCTACAACCGTCTCTGCGGTAGGATTTGAGAAATCTGTGGGAAATACCAATAAATTGGGATAAAAAACTCCACTTTTTATGTTTGACGTACAGTAACTTTGTTAAATGAGTAATGTAAACACATAAAACATTTAAACAGATCTTGTAAACAATTTAATTCTGAACAAAATGGTGTAAAATACACAATTTACACAATAAGCATACATGGGCAGAAGTAAATCCTCATGAAACGGTGGAAAGCAATTTTCAACACCGATTTAGCGTCAATGTTCCATGTAATGCGGGACCTTCTTTACAATCAGGTTTGGATCGTTCACATTACCTGGCCGCTTAAATGGTGAGGTCTACTTGTACTTTCTTCAAGAAAAATCGTTACAGCTGCTTGAAAATATTCGCCTTCCTACTTCTCTTGTGCTGTTTCTATTCACTTTAATGATCATTTCCCTGAGAAATGAAGCGATCGTGGAGGTACACATTTCTGGCCACCAAAATCGCCTGATCTAAGACCTCTAGATTTTTGCGTCTGGAGATGGAAGAAAAATATCACATACAAAACAAAAATACATTCTCGTGAGTAATTAACTAACCGCATTATGGATGCGGCTGAACAACTTAAGGATAGCCCTGAACAACTAAAAAGAGCAACAAAAGCAGTACACAAGCGTGCCAAAATATACGTTGAAAATGGCGGGTTCATTTTTGAACATTTACACAAAACTGGTACGTATAATGCACTTTGGTCTACCGTACAATTCTAAATAAAATTCTAATTTTTCTTTTCTTTGTTTTATTCAACTTATCTTACACAGTTTTATTCGTAATTAAATTCCTTACATACTTTGTTAAAAAGTTTAATTTGTTTATTACCTTTTTTTTACAAAGTTATTGCACATCAAAAATAAAATACAGGAAATTTTTGCCCTAAAAGTTTAAAAAATTCATCTTCCAAGGAATTTTTGTTAATTGTCGAGGTTTACTATGTTAAATGGGAAACTAAAAAAAATCATCTGAAAAATGAATAACCACTAAAAGAATATTTAAGATTTCTTCTTTTGGTGGTGGGGGTGAATTATGCTGAGAATTTATTGTATTATTATTAAAAGTTTAAATAAACTTTTTACGATTTTTGTGAAGAGGAGAATTTGGGGGCAAATTTACTTTTAAAATGGTAAGAAGGACGCAAGCATGCATGTATCAAGCTGAATATTAAGTGGAGTTATGTAGACAAAATTTTTAGAAAAATGAACCCAAACTTTTACAGACAATTACCACGTACGTACAAGTTTATGTGCCAAATTTCATAAAAATCGGTTTATTCAGTCAACTTTTAGTTCAAAAACACGCCAACATATGTACACAGTACGTACAAACATTACCCTCTGTTTTAAAATTTTTTGGGGTCCCTGGGTCATGAAACGTCAAGAAATAAAAAAACCCATGCTCCATTTTTTACTGATTACAATCTTTCCTTCTTGCAGGATAATTTTAGAGCTATGATGTCAGGAAAGTAAAATGAACCATTAGAGAAACATTACATTCATAAAAAAAATATATAAATATTACGAAAATGCTAAAAAATAATAAATTATATTTCTTCAACGCAAAGTTACAAAAATAAACTGGTATATTTTACCTCAATAATAGATGTGATATATCAGATAAACAATATTACATAATTTCAATGAACACATACAGGTGAAAACTATGAACGAACGTTAGGTATACAGGTGTGTTTTACAAGGTTATATTATAAATTGATTATAATTTATAATAAAGAATAATAAAATAAAAGTAGCTTATAAATATGTATATAACGACAAGGACAATAATTTTAAGTAAACGTAACAGAAAAAAACATTTTTTCAATATTAAAAATAAAACGTTAACATAATTCAAGAGCATGTAATATAATCAGACAGTATAAATTACTTTATTTAAGATTTAAATAAAAAATACTGTGATGTTAGCCTCAAAGAAGATTGACCCGATTTCATCTTAAAAAAAAAAAAACAAGATAAAAGATAAAATCATTGACAGAAGTCAAGGATAAGGACAAATAAGAAGGTTAATCGATAAGAAATTTGTACATATAAAACGGAACGGTAGAAATTATTAATATAATAGCACTGAACAGTACTCAAATTTAATCAAAGTAAGATAAAACAAGAATTTTCCAGGTCATGATCGATAGTTAAACGACAAAAGATTTTACTGGATATTGAAAAATAATGCTAGAAAATCAGCCAAAATATGTTAAGCTAGTAGCCTTACAACAGAAAAACTGGAAAGAAAAAATGGTGCTTCTCACAAAAAAACATAATGTTTGAAATTCTAATTGAAAACATAGAAACACAAGAAAAAATAATTAATTATTTTGAATTAAAAACAAAAATAAAAATCTGATGTGAACACTACTACATGACTTCCTTGTACGCCTATTAAATTAAATACACACATTTTTTTTTTAAATTAAAAGTACATAAAATTTTATTAACTTCTGATAAGTTTTCATTTTTTTTTTGTTATTGAATTTATTTATTAATAATTATTGAGAAATCAATATATTAAAAAAAAAAAAAAAATAGAAAGAAAAAAGGAAAAAGGAAATGAAGTCTGATTAGAAACATGTGCTTTCCCCTTGTAAGATCCAAATATTTAATTAATTAAAATTTCATTTGGCTATAATTTTGGAACCAATGAAAATAAGTACCACACTTATGATATATCGTTGAAAAGCTCTCAATAAAGGCTTATTACTGCAGTTGAGAAAAATCCCAAAATCCAAATTTTCTTTAATTTTGGGCTTTTTCGGACACTTTTGGTTAAGTCGATTACAATCAAAAGGAGAGGTACAAAACTAGATGTTACAACAGTCCTAAATCCAAAATTTCAACATCCTACGACTAATCGTTTTCAAGTTATGCGAGATAAATACGTACGTACAGACGTCACTCCGTAACTAGTCAATATGGATACTTTCGTTGAAACCTGACATCTTTCGCGACTACAATGCACAAGGAAGTAAAATTAGATGAGACGTAATTTTATCGTTATTTCTTCTCAATTTTAATTTGATTTGAATGAAACCTTTTCAATTAAAAGCTAAATTTCAAAAATTATCTCATTTTAAAAAATTGTGACTCCGCTATTTTCTTTTTCAAGTTTCTACAAACATTCCCAACATTATTTCTAAATTAATCGCATTACATCTTCGCCAACGAGTTATGAAGCTTTTGCAATAAGAAAAAAAAAATCAATTTTTTCCAAAATCTTTTTAAAGGGCAAGTCAGTGAATTGGACAAATTTAAAAGCTCGGTTATTCATTTGACGTTCGAATGAGGGCGCTGAATTTTATGATACATTACCAATCATTTAACGCCAACTAGTTAACGTGGAACAGTGGTGAGGTACACATCGTGCGTTCTGTGTTGTTTTATAAAAATCCCGACAACTGTAGGAAATTTATTTCGCGAACTAAAAAATTCCGTTACATGTCTGTTCATGGAATTAATTTATGGGCTAAAACGTTTGAGCACATGATGGATTAGATTTAATACATAAAGGAGCAGCAAAAAGTGTCAGAGCGCCGGAAATCATTGATAGAGTTCGAACTGCCATAACACACAGTCCAAAATATTATACGATTAAACATACAGTAGGATTGAATATCACTGAACCATCGTTTCGTCAAGTCATATATACGGACTTAAATTTTCACCCCAATAAAATTAAAATCGTTCAAGAATTAAAAGTTATTCATTTGGTTGCACGAATGAATTTTTGCTAAGGAATGCTGCAGTGTTTGGATTGTGATGACAACTTAGTCCGCCATAAAAACGGTCGAGGACCAGCGGACAGGGAATAGTTCGAAAAGGCTGTGCTCAGCGTAGTCGTGATAACAAGCGATAACAGCCAGTAATATTACGAGGCCGTGTTCAGCGCAGTTGCGATAACAAGTGGTAATCAGTAAGCGTGTGGTAACTACGAGAGAAGAGTACGTCCACAAGATTACCAGGGTGGACAATGGGTGAAAACAAGAAGTTGTTTGGTGAGTTACTGGGAAACAGTAGTGAAAGTGACAGTATTCTATTCATTCATTAAGTGTAGGGTACTTCTTTCATACACAGTGAAATTAGTATACTTGCAAAAATTGCATTGTATGAACATTGTAGTGTTATCTTGTTGTTAGTGCAATATTAATTTCTATCAGTCATTTACTAACGTTTTTAGTAAATTTGACTATTTTGTTCTTGCTCTTTTTATCTGTATTACTAATCTGTACATTATAATATATATTTATGTGTGTGTGTGTGTGAACACAACGCTGTTCTCTTTTTAAAAAAGGAACTTTTATTTATTACACAATTAATAATTTACAATTTGATATACATTCATTCAAACTATTTGTAACAATTAATCGTATAGTTTAAAGTTGAATAATATTATGCGTACCTGATAATATTATATTTTAATACTTTAGGACGTTAATTACACATGTTAAAGAACGAGCATCAAGATGAGTCTAACTAAAATTATATTATTTTAAACAAAGGCTGCAGCTCCACTGCAGTAGTTTTCCTGGAATACACTGATATCTTATGCTCGTGGCTTATGGAATGCAATGTATCATATAATTAGTGTATTATAACTTATATGTTCTGTGTGTGTGGGCGCTCGCGCGCGCTCGGCAGGCTCTCGTTTGATTTCTAAACAATGATTAGGTTTTTTCGTTTCTTCAGCAATAACAAAATCGTCGTAATTTGTTATATGCATGTAGAATGAATAAATGGAATGCTATGTATTTTCAATTAAAATCAAATTCAGAATTTTAAAATTATTCTGCGATACGAAACTTTTTTATTTTACTTAAAATTTAGTAATTATTAAACTAAGTAATTACCACTTTAAGGGGAAATAATTTCTAAATTCCTGTGTAGTAATATCCTCTCAGAACGATACGTCTTTGTGGTACTGTAATTTTCCGATATCTGTCGTTTAAAATTAATCGACAACCTTTCACATCAGCGTACGATGATTATAAAACTTTTGAAAATCAATATTGAGCAGAATTTTACTAGTCTATGAAATTACCTTTTGACATCAAAAAATGTACAGATAAATGCTACGTAAATTCATTAAGTACTGTGATTTCAAAGATTCAGCAAACTTAATTCAATTTAAAACATTAATTATAAATTTTTAATATGATTTACTGCCTTAATAATTATACATTGTAACAATGAAAAGGTAAATTTTTGATCAGAAAATCTATATAAACCAAAAAGACGCGAAGAATAGGTCAAGAAGGTTTCAGACTGGACTCATAAGAACAATAAGCATCGGATGATTATTATTTTGCTGATAAACGATTATTTCCAGGTTCCAACGAATTAATATAAAAAAATAAAAAATAAAAAAAATAAATCGTACCTTTATTTACAAACGTTTTAAATGATTGAAGTTTAAGCATTATTAAAGAGAACATTTTTTGTTATTAAGATATCGTAAAACTACAATTTCTTTCTTCTGCAGTTGACCAGACTCAAAAAGGTTGTGACAAAACATTGTAAAGTAATTTCTTACTTTAAAATTAATTATCATTAGTTTTTTCATTATTTCAAGTTTTTATTAATTTTATTTTATTTCGAAATTTTCTTCTGCAATAATAATTAAGACAACATACGTAAATTATAGTTATTGTCATGTAACTTAAGTGTGAGGTTATGCCAATAAGGACAAGCTAATAACTAATAACTTCTTGCAATCATGAACAAAATTAGGTAAAACATTTTTTAATATTTATTTATTTTCAAACTCCCCTCATTATTTGTTTCCGTTAATACATTTTATACTCCTAAATTCATCTTGGGTCCCGCAAAATTATTCAAGATTTACTTATAAAATATTTTAAATTAGGTTTAATGATATAAGTCACCAGCTATAATTATGTCGCTAGGATTCCTTTAATGTCACTGAGCTCAAGATCGAACGATCTTATTCTAGATGAGAATATATACACACCCGATATAAATTTCTCACACTGAAGAGAGATTAAATTATTTAAAAAATAACAAATAATAAATATCAAGGAGATGACATCTATCTAATGAAAGATAGTTGTCAACGAATCAGTTGACATAACATAGTAAGGAAGACTTAAAACGGCTCATAATAGAATCACACTACATACAAACATTTTTAAAAATAAACTCGTTACGAAATAAAATTTAAAGTTAAATTTAATCTGTTATAATCAAAATATCAAAAAAAGTATGTATGTAATTTAATAAAAAGAAAAAAAAGAAAAAATCAACTCCAAGGTAAAACAGACATAAATACAGACTCTGAAAATATACAAAGTTTATTGTACTTCGCAAATTTGATAGAAATGCAGAATGATAAATAATGAAAAATGTGAGATAAAATAAGACAGATAAAAAATTGACATCTGGGTTTATTTCAACTATTTATTTACTCAAAACCACCATTTATTTAAAAAAAATAAAGTGAAAATGTTACAATGTTTTGTAGCACCAATGTTAAAAAATTTGATGTGGACACTACATAACTTCCTTGTACGACTATTAAATTACATAAACACATTTTTTTTAAATGAAAAGTATGTAACATTTTATTTCATTAATAACTTCTGATATTTTTTTCATACTATTATTGAATTATTATTAAGACTTTTCTTACAATCAGAAATTAATAATTATTAATAAATCAATCTATTTAAATTAAAAAAAAAGTTAAAAAAAGATGATGCTGAATCGAAACGATGAGCCTTCCCCTTGAAACATCCAAATATTTCATTAATTAAAATTTTATTTGGCTGTAACTCTGGAGCCAACGAAAATAAGTACCTGTTATGATATATCGTTGAAAAGCTCTCATGTCGGATTATTATTGCAATTAAGAAAAGTGCAAAATCCAAATGTTTTTAGATTTTGTGCTTTTTTGGACATTTTTGGTTAAGTCGATTGCAATCAAAAGGGGAGGTGTGCACAACTAGATGTTATAACAGTCCTAGATCCACAATTTCAACATCCTACGGTTAATCGTTTTCGGGTTATGCGAAATACATAAGTACGTAAAGACGTCACGCCGAAACTAGTCAAAATGGTTATTTCCGTTGAAATCTGAAAACCGAAATTTTTCGCCATCACAATACTTCCTTTACTTCGTATAAGTAAGTAAAAACAGACATCGTTTGTCAATTTGTTATTTCTGACATAATTTTGATTAATTTTTTTTTTAGAATCAAGTTATGTAATGTTTTTTGTGTTTGTTGTACTCTAAACTGTACCTACATTTTTCCAGTTGAATCTGAATTTAAAAAAGCAAAATTCTGTTTTGAATTCTTTGTTTTTAAAAATCGTCTCTTCACTGGTGCAGAATATGTTTACTTTTTTGAGATGAAAGAAAACAGATGTAGATATACTTTTCTTTTTCCTGTTTAGCCTCCGGTAACTACCGTTCAGATAATACTTCAGAGTATGAATGAGGATGATATGTATGAGTGTAAATGAAGTGTAGTCTTGTACAGTCTCGGTTCGACAACATTCTGAGCTGTGTGGTTAATTGAAACCCAACCACCAAAGAACACCACCCGTATCCACGATCCTGTATTGAAATCGTGTAAAAATAACTGACTTTACTAGACTTGAACGCTGGAACTCTCGACTTCCAAATCAGCTGATTTGGGAAGATGCGTTCACCACTAGACTAACCCGGTGGGTTAGATATATATATACTGGACGAGTATTTCATAACCGTAAAGTACTTTGTAGAATTTTTAATAATCTTCGTGAAAATGGTACTCTTCCCAGTGTTCATGTTTCGTCTGAACGTCGACTGGTAATAAAAGGGAAACCATCTTCTGATGGTACAGATTGCTCCTACAACGAGCACGCAAAGGGTTTAAAATTGATAAAGTGATAATAATGGAAAATTTTTCTCTAATCAAAACAACTGTTTTTAAATAAACTTAAGCGTATAATTTTAACGGTATTCGGTATAGTAATATTTTAACCGATGAAACAAAAAAAAATCCAAAGAATAATATCGTTAAGTAATTTCATAAGATCTCTATTTTCAAATGTACGTATTTTTAAAAAGTCAATCGATCACAGAATGTCCAAGTGAACACATAGAAGGACATAACTATGTGTACCCAAAAAAATTAAAACCAAAATATTTGATAAGTTAAGTTTTATTTTTAAACTTATTCAAAGTTTTGGTCGCTAAGGAAGCTAATATATTAATAATAAAAAAAACTTTCAGAAAAGTGTTTCGTTCGTTTTAATCAAATGTGATACCGTAGAATAGAACGACAGCCGAAGAGTGATTGCGGGGAAATGCTAGAATCGACATCCATTGATTCTCTCCTCCACATCTAACTGGGTGGTGTTTAGTCGTAGAGATGAGCCAAAGTATTAAATATTTGTTACAATTTGATCTTTCCGTGATTTTCCGGCGAATTTTTTCACCGCTACAATACGATACTGAATGACTCACTAGCTCGTACATTAGGTTCTCCTTTCATCTTGCGCACTAGTAGGCGGACAACCGATGCTTCTCTTTTCCTCAGTCGGCAAGAACTTTTTAGGCGGTATCTATTACCCGGTAGAGTATTCATTAATTATGAAAAAATTTCCAATCGCACAGAGAATCGATCCCAGTAAAGTAACAAGCAAAGAAACATGTACCTTAATAATTGGAAATATTAAAATTAATCTTGTCTTTTTTGTTAATTTTCCCGAGATCTGAGAAACGATAACAAAAGTATACGTTTCAAACCTTACAAACATGTAAAAATGTCATGTCAATATATTGGTAGGTGAAAACGTTGTTTTAAAATAAACTCCCTACGCAAACACGTGACAGCCAAATTAAAATAATAAAGGTAATAAATTCTGAATTTGATGTTATCTTTTTTCAGTTATTAATGCAATAAATATATCACCTTTTTTCTTGGAAATATTGCAGTTAAAAATTATTAATGATAAAATTAATTTTTAAACTATGTCTAAATTTAACAAACACCAGAAAATAAATTATGAAATGATGTAAAAAAAAAGTACAAGAAAATAAAAAGTTATAAAGAAAAGATAAGACAGTTATTTCACTGTTTACGGCGAGTCAAAACACATTCATCCCTACTTGTTTTCTCAATCTTATAACTCCAGCTCATACGAAGTGAAAGAACGAAGAAAACTACTTGTGCCTGTCAACCTAGTCGAGAGGTAACCTCAATAAAAGAGAAGGTCACGTGCTTTTCAACTAACAAATAAATCTTCTAAGCTGAAGTTCAAGTATCACGTGAAGCTATTCTTCAACAATCGCTCCTGTAATCACTTGACAATTGACCGTTTCAATATAAACCAAACCAACACATGTGTTAAAAATATATATATATATATGCACACACACACGCACACACACACACACACACACACACACGCGCGCGCGCGCGAGAGAGAGAGAGAGAGAGAGAGAGAGAGAGAGAGAGAGAGAGAGAGAGAGAGGGGGGGGGGGAGAGCGCAAAAGTTTTATCTGCAATTTTGAACTTTTTATATTTCATAACATATTTTATTTGTACTTTCCCGGTGAATACACCTAGAATAGCTGTATTAAAGAAGAAAATATGGAGATCGTGTCCAAAATTGTGGATCGTGTTTTTTGCAAATGTTTACATTTTAGGTTCAACTACTAGACAAAAATACGAGTGTGTCGCACTGCGTTAAGCCTATCTCAGGAACGGCCGAACCAAATTTCTTCGAATTCAACTCAATACTTATATAAGTACGGCGTTGATCGTATTATTTTGTTTTTTTAAATTCGTTAAGGGGATGGGAAATATCGCGAAATAACAAATTTTGATTTACTAAAGAGGTATTTTAGAGAAAACCTTATTAAAGCAAATCTATTGCCTAAAATGCATATTAAAATAAGCGAAAACATTTTTTTTTAGAAAATCAACCCTCAACTCTTAAAAGTGATATATTTGTTCTTTATCCTTTTTCTCCCTTCGGTTTAAATATTTTCCAAATAATTTTTGACAGTTTACACTTCATATATACGAGGGTAGATCCAGAAATAAGGTTCCCATCAATTTTACAAATAGACAACATTGTTTATTCTCATAGAAATTTACATCGTTAGAAAGAAGAAACTTTGCTCTATTTTTCTGCATAATCGACATCTTTTTCCACGCATTTTTGTAGACGGTGCTCCAATTTCTGTATCCCAATGTCGTAGAACTCAGCCGCCAACCCGTTGAGGAAGCGTTTCACCTGTTCTTTGACTTCATCATCGCTCCGGAAGCGTTGACCACTCAAGTGTTCCTTTAACTTGGGGAACAAGTTATAATCACTAGGCGCGAGGTCCGGACTGTTAGGTGGGTGGGGCATCACAGTCCACTCAAAGTGTGTCAAAAGTTCCTGGGTTTGACGGGAGACGTAAGATCGGGGGTTGTCGTGAAGCAGCGTTACACCGTGATACCCCAATTTTTCAGTCAAAGCTCTTTCCACTGGTACAGTGGAAGAGTGGTAAGAACTCCCAGGAATCCGAGCAACAAGTTCACAGACGGTGATCCTCCTGTTTTGAAGCACCTCGCGTTGGACCATCTCGATAACCGCCTCCGAAACTGACGGTCTTCCACTACTTTCTTCGTCGTGGACTTTCTTCCGACTGCCACTAAACTCCCTGCACCACTTTCGGACGTGTTGAACGGACATACAACTCTGTCAACTGACGATGAATATGTGGATATTCATCGTCAGTTGAGACTTTTTGCACGCCAAAGCGAATTACGAAACGAATCTCACACATAACGGGATCAACAAGTGGAACCTCCATCTCGGACGGCTGCTGAGCCAAGCCGGAGCAGCACAGCGAAGCGCGGCCGGGCGGAATCGAGAGTGGAGGAACAGCCGTGCACAGCAGTGTTGCCGGATTTCGCCACGCATCTTCCCGTGCTGGAGCTCCTTGGATAACCTTATTTCTGGGTCGATCCTCGTAGCTACCAAGAAATGTCTACACGTTTTTTAAATTATAAATCCTGGACCTAAAATGTAGAAAATTTTTGGAAAATTTTATTTTTCTTAGTTTAGAGTTTACTGAAGGGAATGATAGATTTGGAAAAATGTCAACTTGCAAATTTTTAAAGCTTAACCAATATATGAATATATTTAGATAATACTAACGAATATTTTTTTTTTATTTCCCACCTCTAAAAAAATTTTTTTTTTCTCTAACTCTTCTTATTTTTTATTATTTCTTTTATTTTTTGGATTTTTCTTTATCATTTTAAAGGCTATTAAAATTATAGTAGCTTTAAGACCTACATTATATTCCGGACCCAAAAACGAGAAGCAACGTTTTCCATTACTTTCGTAAAAGTTTCTTACACTTTATTTTTTCAATATTTTTTTAACGATTCTCTTTTAAATAATTTTTTTTCTTTTGTTAGGAATCACTGCATTTATACATAAATTTTTCCTAATTTTCTCTACAGAGTAAAGAAACCCCTAAAATTAAAAAAAAAAAATATTTTGGTAATCATGACGTGATCAGCGTAACCGGGAAATTTATGCAATACTATCCCAGCTCTGATATAATTAAATTATTATATACATTTTTAAAGAAATTATTGCTCTTAAATTTTTATTTTATATATTAAAATAAATTTACACAACAAAACCGACAGGAAGTTTAACAATAATTTTTAATATATAAACCTTCGTATTTATGAAATGGATTCGTTTAGAATCATTAGCTACATAACTTTCAGAGTTATTGCTGTGCCTTTAAGTGAGCTAAGTTAAATGTATCTATGAAATATTAAAAGCGCTTTCGGGACAAAATTCAACAAATCATAGTTAAAAATGAAATAAGATCTCCAATGTCTTATCACACATCTTACCATAAATATTTTACACCTTCCTAAAGTCCATACCTTCCGTCAAATATATGACGATTAGAAAATTGTAAATTATAAATTGAGGTACGCCACATACAACTGAAAAATATTTATTTTTTCAATTAAAAAAAAAAAAAAATGTCTGCTTAGAATCCTACAGATTAATGTACTATAACCATTGTGATCGCGCCAGTAAAATGCTCCCAAGAATTCCTCGTTATTCAACAAATAACAAGATAAAAAAGAACAACGACGAAGAATTCGTTGTTATTCTTCGATACAAAGAATAAGCAATTTTAGGCCTCAGATTAATAGTAGAAGGAAGATTAAAGAAAAACAAACCAACATACTTGGCGTTTATAGACCTAGAAAAGGCATTCGATAACGTAGACTGGAATAAAATGTTCAGCATTTTAAAAAAATTAGGGTTCAAATACAGAGATAGAAGAACAATTGCTAACATGTACAGGAACCAAACAGCAACAGTAGCAATTGAAGAACATAAGAAAGAAGCCATAATAAGAAAGGGAGTCCGACAAGGATGTTCTCTATCTCCGTTACTTTTTAATCTTTACATGGAACTAGCAGTTATTGATGTTAAAGAACAATTTAGATTCGGAGTAACAGTACAAGGTGAAAAGATAAAGATGCTACGATTTGCTGATGATATAGTAATTCTAGCCGAGAATAAAAAGGATTTAGAAGAAACAATGAACGGCATAGATGAAGTCCTACGCAAGAACTATCGCATGAAAATAAACAAGAACAAAACAAAAGTAATGAAATGTAGTAGAAATAACAAAGATGGACCACTGAATGTGAAAATAGGAGGAGAAAAGATTATGGAGGTAGAAGAATTTTGTTATTTGGGAAGTAGAATTACTAAAGATGGACGAAGCAGGAGCGATATAAAATGCCGAATAGCACAAGCTAAACGAGCCTTCAGTAAGAAATATAAGTTGTTTACATCAAAAATTAATTTAAATGTCAGGAAAAGATTTTTGAAAGTGTATGTTTGGAGTGTCGCTTTATATGGAAGTGAAACTTGGACAATCGGAGTATCTGAGAAGAAAAGGTTAGAAGCTTTTGAAATGTGGTGCTATAGGAGAATGTTAAAAATCAGATGGGTGGATAAAGTGACAAATGAGGAGGTATTGCGGCAAATAGATGAAGAAAGAAGCATTTGGAAAAATATAGTTAAAAGAAGAGACAGACTTATAGGCCACATACTAAGGCATCCTGGAATAGTCGCTTTAATTTTGGAAGGACAGGTAGAAGGGAAAAATTGTGTAGGCAGGCCACGTTTGGAATATGTAAAACAAATTGTTAGGGATGTAGGATGTAGAGGGTATACTGAAATGAAACGACTAGCACTAGATAGGGAATCTTGGAGAGCTGCATCAAACCAGTCAAATGACTGAAGACAAAAAAAAAAAAAACAAAGAATAACAAGGCGCGCTAGCATTCATGCATACACACACCCACACAAACTAAACACGCACGTTCAGATTAATTCATACTCGTCCAACAGTTAACTAATCTGCCTAATATCAATCGGTAATCATTGAAAGAAAAAAACTTTGCTTGAAAACGAGACACGTAGCCTTACAATACATTTATTTTTAAATAGGTGGAGTTTGTCAAGAGGGGTACTTCCAGAGTTTTACTTCCATGTAACTTTTCCTGATGAAACCACAGTAAGGCAACCTATTTGAAAGCGTTTTCTGTAATATATTAATAAACCGTATCAAAATCTATTAATCCCTTTGTAATAAAACCCCTCGCACTGCATATATATGCAGTGATTCCAAATTGCTCGGCAATCTCTCGGGAGATGATTCTATAGCCGAAAATAAGAAAAAAGGTTCATATAAACATAGGAAGAAAACGGTCCGTTAGCGAGTTCCAGCTTGCGAAACATTTAGCCCTGCTTTCAACTATCTCTGCAAAACTAATGAAATTATTGGGATACAAATCGTGGGTAATGATTTTTTGGGAGAACCTTTTCCTTTACAAATCCCCAAAGAAGATAATCACACGGATACAAATCAGAAATGTCCGGGGGCCATTTCTGTCCACACGTAAAACGACTAGGAAGTCGGTTTGAAATGACATTTGCGTTGAAAGTTTCATGCGCAAAGTCTAAAAAACCATTAGCTGCGTGCGGTCTGGCTCCATCCTGCATGAACCACTCGTTTTCTAATCGAAACCCTTTTGCAAGAAGCTGAGGAACAAAATTATTACGTAGCATGTCTAGATAACGTTCACTATTCACTGTCCAAAAAAAAATTGCCCTATTGCCCCGTGAATTGAGAGCGGTCCGTACCGAACTCTTAGAGCGAAATGGACCTTCTCATGAAGCACGTGTGGATTTTTGAAAGACCAAAAACGAACATTTTGTATATTAACAACCCCGTCTAGGTGAAAATGTCCTCATTTGAAAACCAAATATTGTTAAACAATACGTCTTTGTACACAGCCCGTTCAGCGAATGCCATTCTTAAATGTTTGTTAACCGTTAATTTAGGCAAAACTGTTATTTTTTAAGGATAAATATGCAAATCAGTTTTTAAAATTCGCTGTCAAAGAAATTCCAAGTCGTGTTGTTGATTTGCCAATGCTCCTCAGCAACGCTACTCTGACAGCTTCGACATTCTGTGGAGAACGAACATCGACAGGCCGTTCGCGCTTACTCTCAAATACTGAACCATCACTATTAAATTGTTCGTTAAGGCTACGTATTGTTTTAAATGAGGGCGACCACCAAGTTGGAAAAGGAGAACAAAACCGTCTTTGTGTAAGAACCACACCTTTCGTTTCATTTAAAAACAAAACAGTCTTTACGCTCTGTTCAACAGTCAGTCTTCCTTTGTCACCCATTTTAAAACGATATACAAACAGCGGACTCGGAAAGAGAAGAAACTAATATTCATGAACTGCTGTCACTTCTGCCAACATAAAACAAATTAATAATTATTAACCTAAACAATTATTGCCAAAACAAATTTTGGATCACTTCGTGCGTCAACCTATATATATTACATTTATCATATATAATATAACGACTTATATTACGTATATATTACATCAGTCTTCTATAATATTTGAATTTACTGCCCACGTTCCCTACGTTTTACTGCATAGATTCATCCAAGTGAACATCGCGCCGACGCAGTAGACTGCTACTGATAGCCATAACAAAGCGATCATAACGCTCAGTACATTGTTAGAAAGGCGATGGTGTTTTCACAAGACGAACGTATGTTTATTCTTGAGTCGTACTGTAGCATACGATCAGTGGTTGCGGAGCATGAATCTTTTTGCTGTAAATACCGTGATAAACCAGCACCTAACATGACATCAGTTTTGAGGATAACGGTTAAATTTAGAATGGGTCCTGTTAATAACAAGGAAAGAGAAAATCAATTATATGCTTGTCAGCTGAAATTAGTTTACCAAAATCAACCGTTCATCGGGCAAAAAAAAATTAAACTTACGACCACATCGAATTCAACAGCTCATCAACTTCCTGATCCAGACAAAAAGAAACGGCAACAATATTGTCATTGGTTTCGTCGATTCGTGCGCGAGGGTATTCACGTTATGGACTCGATTTTTTCACAAACAAGTCGTGGTTTCATCTGGACGGCTACGTAAACAGCCATAATAGTAGGATTTTGAGAACGGAAAATCCCCTCGCGTATCATGAAAAACAATTGCACCAGCAGAAGATAATGGCGTGTGATATCCCGAAAAAAAAATTGATGGTCCTCTTTTCTTCGTTGAGTACACCGTTAGTGCAGAACAGAATATTTTACTGCAATTCATTACATTTTTGAAAAAGAAAGATCAATACTGCTGGTTCCAACTTGACGTTGCAACACCACACTATGCACATTCAAAGTCTGCTTTCGTTAACGAATTCTTTGGTGATCGCAGTAATGGTCGTGGCTTATTTCCATAACAATCTCTAGATTTGACTGAGTCAGATTTTTTTCTTTGGGGTTAATTCAAAGCAAAAGCCTAAAGCAACAAACTACGAACACTTGAACAACTGAAGGTCAATATCGAACAAGCTATCTTCAATATCAACCACAAATTGTGAAAACAGTTTCAAGAAACACATTGAAAAGTTTAGAAGCGTATGTTCATAAATACGGCGGCCACTTCCTGCAATTACTTGAGAATTTAAAGTATTGGAAAGTTTGCAAATAAAATATTTAATTTAATAAGTTACAAGTAATGTATTTTTTATTTAAATAAACTTACTTACTGATATAGATAGGTTGCGTTTTATATGGGACATTCTGTATATGATAGATACATATAAGAGAAATGGGAATAACAACGCTAATGGGCAATTCGCTTCTAAAACAAGTACTTCGGGGCTAAACTAGTAAGAACCAATTTAAATGTATAACAAGTGTTTAAATATTTAATACTCAAGATGAGAGTTACGAGTAATCCAAATTGTAATTAATTATTAACTGGTAACTTCCCAGATAATTAACTGCTGTTAACAGGTCCGAAACAATGTAAACCGCAAACTAATTGAACTTTATTAATAAACCAGTGATTCTCCGTTAACTGCATTATAAAGTCAACCCAAAAAAATTTCAACATTTACTCCATACAGTATACAAATAGTATGATAAATATTAAATCGGTTATTTCTGTTTAATAAAAATAATATCATTAAAAAAAATGTTAAAAAATCGTGTCAATTTTTAATAAAAAAATTAATGAACGCACAATTGATCCGATGAAAAACTTACAGTTATGATATTTATTCTTTGGTTGGATATTTTAATACAGCCAATTTTCTTAACCGATTATAATTTTCAATGGATTTTCACGAAACACACCATCCTGAGCAAGTTTTTTAAACCCTAGAAGTACAGAAAAGAGAAAAATTATCTAAACGATATTAGTAAGAGTAACACAGTTATTAAACGCTTGTCTTTATGTGAGAAAGCTTGAGACTGTTATTTCAGCAACCAAGTAGGCGTTCTTCGTGACGTTGTCCGTAGGGCAGTGTTAAAACCATTGCTTTGGGTTGTCGAATTCGACTCTTTAATGCGTTGTGATTACTCAGTGGTGTCGCATCGTTGGACGTGCGGATGATGGACTCCTGGTAGTTAAGGACTATTCGAGGAATGAGTTCCGAGTTCAGGACAGCCCAGGCTTGTAAGATACTCCAGTTATGGAGTCAAAAAACATAAGATGATGTTCAGTCCAGAAAAAAAACACAATGATGTTGCTTAAAGATCGATTAGTTGATAAACGACATGCTCGTGTATCGATGGTAGGTCGGCCATCCAATAGGGTATGTTCCGCTTCAAACGTATCTAAAGTGTTATCCTTGATAAGAATCTTCGATTCAAGAAGCAGTTTCAATACACTGACAATAAGGCAAGTGAAGCTTTCTTTGGTGTCCGTAGATTGGTCCAACCCGATTGGGATCTACATTTCGGAACCATGCGTGTTCTTCATAAAAGTGTTTTTGAGGCTATAAAGCTGTATAGGAATATTTTGTTGAGAGGCCAAGCGTCTTTTTCTTTTTCAGTAATCGGTGGCTGTAGAACCGATTCTCGCGAAGTAGTCTTTGTTATTGCAGGCGTTAAGCCAATTGATATTCTTGCCATTGAACGCCAATTACTATATAATGCCAAAAAGATAGGCCAGCTAGCCTCCGGGCGCATGCCAGATTGAGAAGCAAGGTTTCCACTCATGGCAGGTGATATGGAATGAATCTCCTAATGGGTCGTTATATGCAGGTTATTTTCCCGGACGAGAAAGATTTAAAAGTTGCTAGATGGTTTTGTTGACATCAATCTGTCTTTCCCGCGTAGTTTTAAAACTTCTATTAAGAAAGTCGAACGCTAACCAGCAATGCCGGTGATGACAGTTTGTAATATTTTAATAAAACGCTTATATATGTGTCCATACCGTTTACAGCTGTAAGCTTAAAATCCTTCGATCGATCTACGCTGTGCATGAACACAATTCGCAATCGAAATGTTGCAGGCATGAAGATGGCAACTTTCTTGGTCGTGCTATGTTAATGAGCTAACATTTCACCTTGGAAAGGTTAACACGCATAATCTCCGTATCCGGAAATCTGAAATTACCATGAACATTTCACCAATGCGAAAGGGACCCCCCTAAATCACATGCTTTCTGTGCGATTTTCCGACAAGTTTGGGGGCCGTGATTTTTTCGCTGAAACAAGCATAACCGGAGTTGCTTATTTGAGTATGCTGGATACGTGACTCTTTCCTCAATTGCAAGACTGACCAGAGAATTTTATTTGGCAAGATTAGTGCGCCTCTTTACCGACATAACTCTGTTTGGGATCGGTTGAATGATGTTTTCCCCGACTGCAAGATTGGTCAGCATCGACTCGAAGACAGATATTGGCGGAGACCTCCAAGGTCACCCGATCTGACCCCGCTAACTACTGATCTACCCGATTTGAGGTACAGGATTGAAGCAGCTGTCGCTTCTATTGCATCTGATAGATTCAATCGATATCCACTCCGAAGAATGTGTGCCGCGTGAAGAAAAGTCCTCACATCGAACACTTGGGGAAAAATTTCAAGACTTACTCATTTATTTTATTTTATTTTATTCATTACTGCAAGTCGAAGTTAAGAGATATTAAATAGATTTAAAACTCTGATATTCTTTTTCGTACACTCTTTACATTTAAAAAGGGGTATGAATTGTTATGTGGACTATATCTCCGAAAAGTGATTTGCACGCTGTTACACATTAGCACATATGCAACTTTTCTATGATTAGACGGTTAAGAGCGATTTATGGTCATAAGGAAATACTTTGCACAATTTACACTGACATTCAAAAAATAACGCTGATCAAGTAATGTTGAACATTGTACACCGGTTCAGTTTCATTCATTACAACTAAAGTAGTAGAAATAGAGTATTCATCCAGATTGGCTTTGGTAACTTACGTTTAGCAGTGTATGGAACATACACTGCTAAACCTTAGGACCCTTAGGAAAAGCAACTTATCAGCACACAACGTAAGTTTTTTTACAGCTCTCAACATTTATAAATTTCAACAAAGCACAAAGATTCCACTATATTTTTATAAACTTTTAAAAGATTAAATTTTTATTAATACAAAAAGAGATACCAGAGTTATATCACAATTGGATGGTACTATATTCGTAAATTTCTTTTCCATTACCACACATAGTTGTTTATCTTTCCATAATTTTTCTCGTTTTGCATTGTTCCGCAATATATTTTTAAAATTACATCTAACTTAATTTTAAAAAAAACATATTAACACAGGGTTTATTTTCTATATAAATTATATTTTTTTATAAAGTGCAAAACAATATTTCCATTTTAATAAATTCATTTTTTTTTAAATCTAAATCATCACTTTGTATTTGCTTGTTTTACAGAAATGAAAAAAACTTCTTTTTTTATTGTTACTGTAATGAACAAAAGTTAACGTAACATGTACGAAAAAATAATAAGATATAGAAAGTTCTGTAATTAATCTCCAGTCTCTTTAGTACTTTCAGTACTTAAATTTAGCTTATTTTGATGTAAATTAACCAAAATTAATAAGATACATTTTATCAACAACACTGTAAAGCAAAGTAAAAGAAATAATTATAAGGTTTCATTTATTAAAATGAAATCCGTAAAAAAATTCACAAACATTACTAGGAAATCGATGAAACCATTAACATATCAAAATCTCGCGTAAAGGAACTAAACATTTTCCTTAAAAATGTGTAAAAAGAAACAAAAATCAACAGATTCATCACTAAAATAAAGCTATGATTAATATTGATAATGTTAAGCCCTTTTTGAAAATGCATAAAAGTTTTAAAAATGTTAAAATAAAAAACCAAAATGTAGTTGATGAATAAGATTCGTTTTTGCAATGCTGCTTTATAAAAAATATTCCTTAAATGAAATACTTTTCTTTTTCTTAACTTTAGTCGGTAGATTTATAAAAATATTCTTTAATGTATATTGAATTTCTTTTTTAAGTATTGGATTCTCTGAATGTTGTTATACATACATACATAAATAAATTATTATTATTATTATTCTTGAACTGGTTTTTATTTTTCATTATATCCTTGTAACGGTTTAAATTAATATTACATTATTTAAAATACGAAAATACCAAGATATTTGAGTAATTTATTTCATTAAAATAAAGAAAAGACGGATTGGGGAGACAGTGATTGACGGTATTATATCGTAAAGATAAGGTAGATGAACTGTTTCGCAATAAAAAATAATAATTTAATTAGTTGTTTTATAAAGTCGTCCCAGTTTTACTTAAGGTATGAGAAATGGAAAGCACTTGAGCACGATAATTTTCTCCTTTTTTTAAATATCACTATAAAATCCCTGTTGTGAACAATATACGAATGTGTCTTTTGTAGGACAAAGTGTCGTCTACATTTCATGATTCGTTAAGATGGCTTAACGAACTGATAAATAACATTATATTCTACAGTAAAGAAAACAACCGGGAAACCGTTAATTTTCTTTAATAAACCTGATATGGGATATTAATTATTCTTGATGGTAACACCATTTTCAGGATTGGTTACGGGACTTAATTAAAAATTAATCTAACCTCACTTATTTCAATTTTTTTTTTTTTTTATTCCAATAGAATTTCTTATTAGAATGAGAATTAATTTCAAACTTTTTACCTTTTTTTTTTTTTTATTTAAGTAATACAATTAAGAAGGCTGGATGAAGAAAGGAAAAGATTTATAAAAAAATATTCTTGCACAACAAGAAATTTTATCTTAAAAAAGACCTAGATTTACCGAATCTGGCAGTAATAGAACGTGTGAGGGTAAAAATAGTAAAAATTTAAAATATGAAAAATAGACAATTGAGGATAAACTAGATACAAGAATTTGTTCAGAATCAATGGCGGCTCGTAGCTAAAATTAGTGAGGGTGCTGTTCCAGAAAAGTTTTTTTGGGCCTTTTCAAGTTTTCTGTAAGATAAAACAACCGAAAAAAATGAATCAAATAGAATAGCTGGAAGCAGGATAATAATCTAATTCTACAGATCACATTCAAGAATACGGTACACAGTTTTTAAGCACGTTGTGCTTAAAAACCGTATTCGGTTTAATCGAATAAATAATATAATGTGTCAATACAGATAATATTTTTTAATATTATTAGATAATAACTTAATAAAATGTCCACTTAAAAAAACATTATAGTCCAACGGTGCTTAATTTAAATTTCTATGTACACTGAAACAAATACATAATTAGTTTTTACTAATTACTTCTCTTTCGCCCTTCCAGCGTTTTTTTGGACAAATTTGGCAAGAGCCTTGCTTTCCCCAACTTCTGATCACTACTGAAAAAATAACTAAACCACTTTCATATTCTTTCCACCGACTAAATTGCAAAAGGGAACGAACAAGGAACGTTCCATACACACGCGGAGTAAAAAAAAACCAACCTTCCACCAGCTCGCCAGGGTTGGAACTGCGAGAACGACAGTGCTCTCTCTCTCGTAGCTTCACGTGCAGCTTCCTATGTGCGCATGCGCACAACAACCAAACACTACGCAGCGCACAGTTCCATACAAAGACTTTTGTATCTTTTTCATAAACTGGGTGATGGCTACTGACATTAAGCTTAAGGATTATATATCGTACAAGTATAAAGAAAGAATTAAAGAAAAACGGACTCATTATATTAAATGTTATCGATAATATCAAGTGGAAACAGGGGACGCTGCACAGAAATTCAACTAAGAATTCCACAGTGCCTATACGCGAGCCGCCACTGTTCAGAATAGAGAGGAACTATGCATCAAACCAAATGCAAACTATGCATCAAAATGACTTGAGACAAGAAACGCTTACATCATAACTTACTTGAAGTTTAAAAATTAATAAAGTACACTATTTTATTTTAAATAGAATATATTTTAATATTAAAAAAATATAAATAAAGTCGTAATAATAGTATTAATTTTCAACATTAGAGGAGAATTACGAATTAAATTCGGTACTGAAATACCGAAAAAGTCCAACACCGCTGCCATCTAATTTCTGTAACTACAAGCATATTATTATTTTTTTTTTAATTTGAATAATATACATTTTTAAATTTCTTTCATTATCACGTAAAAATAACAATAATAATCTAGAATTTAAAGCATGAAGTTTAACGGACCGTTTAACAGATAATTATCTTACGTTAATTACTAAATTCAGATTTTTAAAGAGTAACTCTACTCGTACATATTATGAATTATTAATTTAACAGATAATATACATACTCGTATATATCAAATTACTAATTAAATAAAAAGAAAGTCCTCAAAAACTATGCGTATAATTTCTGAAATGTGGAAAAAGAAAGCAGAAAAAAGAACGTATATTTAAAGGCCAAATAGCAATAACAAATCAGCTATAAGTACAATAGGTGAATAAGTCAAGAGGTAAGGCTAAAAAAAAGTATTAGGCAACAATGTAGAAAAACTTCTAAAAAGCATAATTTTTTCTTTTCATAATTAAAAAATAAAAAAAAACTAACATCATATAAATTAAAAAAATCTAATTATTCAACAAGATTGTTAGTGGAAAATCAAATTTTCCCTTTAAAAAGCTTTCGATCAAAAAAAAAAATAAACTACTATTATACCTGTTTTTTTTTTTTAAAGAAATACCACCTTACATTTTAAATATTGCGAACCCTATGCAGGGGTAATTTACAAAAAAAAAAGCCAGTAATAACTTATCATTTCAAAAGATGTTGAATAATTACGGCTAACATCTATATGAGCTTTTCTAATCCTTGTCTTTTCTACAAATAAAAAGGAATTATGAAAGTTACGGCTTAAAATTAAATAACGAAAAAGACGAGCCTGAAAAGTCCTACATTCATCAGTGATATAATTACGTAACATTTGTTGACGAGTTACGCATTGTTTTTAAATTTCTTCCGGAGTGGGGGATCGAATTGATCATTGCCTTTTCAGCTTATTAAACAAGATATCGACTAGAAATTAATACCGATCGACCAACGACATCCCGACAAATATAAAAATTACGTACCGTTAGATGTTAAGAGCAGGGATAATTTTCATACAAAAATGTATAGTCCGCGTTTAAGCCAATCCTAATTCATCTAGCCTATACTTCAAACATATTTAAAAATTAAAAATAAAAACGGGCCTGAATTAAAATCGGAAAACAGAGTTGCCAGCTCGTATACTCTAGTAACACGATACGGATTTCGACACATGTATGAGGGAATGAGCAGCTGAACCTACAGGCCTACCTACTACAGCGAGAGAAAATTTCTTATACTCTTTTAGATATATGTTGCACGCTTCAAGGACAAAGAAAAGTTGTTCTACCCATGCGTTCTCTCAATTCTGGACTGGCAACCTTAGATTATCACCATAGTGACAAAGGCCTTCAAACATACCAGTCTGGCAACGTTCCATGCCACTACGTCAATCATCTTTTTTTGAACAAAGAGTATATAGTTCAATAAATTTAAAAGGCGTAAAATCACGATTATCAGAATGTGCACCTGTGATTAGAGACAACCAAAAGACTAAACTGTTTTATTTTGAAGCCTCCCACATTCTGTGTTTACCGATCACTTGTTGGGATAATTCATATTTTGGATCTTATGCAATAAATCTTGCTCCTATTGAATAGAAAAATAGAGAAAATATATATAACGTACTGTTTCTCACAGAAATTAGAACATTTATCTCTTTATGCTAATTTTTTTTATGGCTGTGATTCGTGTATAGCATTTGAAACATAAGTAACACTGATTAGAATTGAATTTTCTTCGTAAGTAAATTGTAGTGACAGTCCAGGTGAACAGAGTGAAACCACTCGGTAGGAATCAATACACCTGTGTTACAACAACGACATAGGACCTACAAAAGACGTCTTAGTATCTTTCTTACAAGAAAATCGGCCACAATCACCATCTACTTCTAAGAACACTATCGAAATTAGACATACAGGCTGCGAGTCCTACCCACTGCAATTTTCTAACAGTTTGTTCACGACGATTACAAGAAAATAACTGAGGGGGATTAATAAATTTTTATAACATATTTGTACATCAAAAGTCATTTTAATAGTAAATTACCCAAAATAAATGCGATAAAAATAACTGAATAAAAGATAATTTAAATAAACCTGAAAATCGAATCTTCTTAATAAAATTTCCAACAACTCCAACACCAAAAATACACATCAAAATGGAATGGATGACTCAGAAACTACATACCTGTAACAGAAAGGAAAATAATTACCGAATGAAATATTGAAAATGTATTTTTTTTACCTGCAATATACGCTTATTTAATTTAACTATTTATGCAATACGTTTTAAGCTATAGAAACCTTTAACATTTCACTAAACACATATTCTGGAACAGGAAACCTTTCATGAACAAGACTGCATGCCATGAAAATTCTTTTTTTAATTTAATTTAATAAAAAACAAAGCCTTTATATAATAATAAATAAACGGGATACCAATAAAATAATATTGAGTATCAAAATTAATAGCTTTGATAAAGAAAATTAAATGATAAAAATACATTTAATGAAAGAGAAATTACATCGAATAAAAAATTCACACGCCGATAAAAATTATACGTAAGAAAAAACTAAATAACACATATTTTCATTAAAAGGCACGATAAATTACAATTGTAGCGTAATTTAGTGCGCCTTAATTATCTTATTCAAATATTCTGAACGGAAATTCTTATGCGAACGATATGAAAATAAATAAAGATAAAAAATTTTTACAGAAGTAACAAACATATTGACCACAAAACTATCATGTTATTTAAAAAAAAAAATTCTATAGATAACTGAAAACAGTTATGCAGCAGTTCTAATTAAATTCGATTTTATGTATTTTACTTTTTATCTAACGCCCATTTAATACTTATTTTATTTTTTACAGGAGATATCTATAATGGTTTTGTAGTATGTTTCTTCCATGATTTTTGAAACGGAAAAATTACATTACCTATATATAGATCTGAAGATATATGTATAGAACAACATATATTTTTGGGTACCCAGAAAAAACTAGTTCTTACGGTGTTAAGTGCACGCTAAGAAAGGAATTTTTGAAATTTCGAGTTTAAAGGTTTAAAATGGAGTAACAATGAATGAACTTTACAATTATTTTTTTAATTTTTCGGTAACAAATGAAGATATTAAATTTATGTTTTGTGTCTATAATCTACATGTAAATATCTAAAAACCGATTTTTAGATTATTTCAAATTTCGAGTTTAAAGGGTTAAAATTAATTATTGAATTTTGTTTGAAACCCGGCTAATCTTTTGAATTTCTCTGTAACAAATGAAAATATCAACTTGATTTTTGTTATGTGTAATCTTCATGAGAATATTTAAAAATAAATTTGTATTATTTTTATAATTTAATTGGAGATATTGTTATAAAGATACAAACAACCTTCATATATTCAGTGCTTACGAATTGACTGAATTAAGTAATAATAAAGTGGTATTGTTTAATGTTATTTATTTTAAAGGTAACTATTTTTAAATTATAAACGATTCTGTTATATAACAAAAATATTTATCAGTGTTTTTGTTTTTTTTTTTGCTACATCTTAAGCATAAAAATATATTTAAAAAACGAGTTTTCTACCTAGCGTCATAAATGGTTATATAATTTAAAGAAAAAAAATCAACAAAAATATTTTAAGATAGATTTTTATAATTAAACGTGCAACCTGTCAGGTCGTAAAACATTTTGAAAATAATTTAAATAAATAATATATATATGTTACAAACATATAATCTACATATATAGTAAATAACAGCCTCGAAAACACATTTTTCAAGTTTTTTAATTAAAAATCAATAAATATTAATATAATATATATTAATAAAATATAATAAATTGTAACAATAATTTTAACCAATATATATGAAGAAAGCGGAATTTTATTATTTTACTGCACAGATGGGAAAATTGTTTTCAGTAACTTCATATATAATTACTACAAAGGCAATGAATGACAGACAAGAGAAAGATATCTTTCAAGTTCAGTTGTCGAGAATGATTTAATTCAAGGTCATATCTTTAGACATCTTAATAACACGTCATTATTTTCATTATTATTTATGTTACGGCTACAATATCATTATTACTGACAATTTTAATAATTTATTACTTCACATTATAAATTATCGTATAATTAAAAATACTATTATCCAACAACTAATTAATTCATTATCGTTTTTATCATCCTCTAGTGTTATTAATTTTTCTCTCTGTGATAAATCTACTTAAGTATAATGTAGTACAAAATAAAAATATTATCGTTTATAAATATGTAAAAAACCAACAAACAAAATTTTTATTCTTTTTTCTTATTTTAAAGATACATCGATAAAGTTTTAACAAACGTTAATACAGAAAAATAAAACATTAGACTTTATTTTTTAATATTATTATACTTTTATAAAATTGATTGCGAGTTAAGAGTTTATCAGCGCAATGAGTCATCCTATTTATTTGTTTGGTGAGTAATATTTCGGAGGCATTTACACAAAAATTATTGATCATAAAGAAAAAGTCCAACCCAAAACAGATACCACCTGGACTAATAGCAGTAAAGTCAGTAACACCTTTGGCCGTTACCTTGTATGGTATGATCATAATTTATTGTTTCGGTTGTAAATAATTAATTGTCATTATGCTTGAAGTTATTGTTTGCCCAATCGCAACTAAACGCTATACAAATATGTGAATTACGTAAGTATTTTTAATAATTAAAAAGTGTGAATAAATAGATTGTACCCAGGTTGTTTATAGAAGAATCCAGTTAATTATCAGAACTGCGGCCTATGTATTTATTTAAAATAAATAATTACACGTGTATACTTCATCAAATATCAGCTTAAAAATACGGTTATTCCGTCATGCCTGGTACGCATACTTTACTGATAACTTATTTATTGCTTCAGTTTTCTTATTTACATAACACGTAATTAAATCTAATTTAAATATTTTTTTTTTTTTAATTTAATTTTCTATACATTATTTCCTTATATCTTTAAATTTAATTAAAATTAAGCCTTTTATAAGTACCTTTCTTTTAAATTTTAACAAGTAAAATGAGTTTCTAGATGAAGTAGATTATATATACGGTAGTTATCTCGAGTCACCATCTGCGGTTGTTCGAGGTTTATTCATGATCGATTTATATCTTGTTTTGATTTTTCCGACTAAACTTTATTAAATTTTGTATTGTAGTAATAAATAAATTACAACTACAAAAAAGATTCAATGGTCCTTCCGATTTTAAATTAACTATTAACAATCACATAAAAATTCTACTAGTTACGAGTAAATTATTACTACACGCCAATGAAAAATCTTAATATAAAACACTTTCAAAAAAAAAATTAAAACGAGGCAAAAAAAGAACGAATAACACGTCAGATAATTTATAACGATCGGCAATAAATTGTAATACAGTCGTTTTATTTAATATCACCTTTGGCATGTTAACAAAGCGTATTTGTAAACTGAAACTACTTTACAGCAAGTTAGTAGATTTGTGAGGGTGAATTCTGCGCGTCGAGTGGCAAACACACAGCCGTAAAGCAATAAATTGAAAAGAGATAGCAAGTGCCATATAGAAGATTTATAGAGAGCGAGGCGACAACATCAGACGGTTCAATTTTAAATGGTGAGAGCACACCGTAAAACGCGATCAACATCATTCGTACACGTGTGACTATAAACACACATCTTTCAAAAACACATTCGAGAACACCTACATTAGAAAAAAGAAAATGAAGACTCCGAGAAGGAAGTAATAAACCAACAAAAATTTTAACTGCTTTAGAATGACAGAAACGGGTGTTTACGATACATATGTAAACTACAGTTTTAATCGATGCGCAGAACTCTATAAAAAAAAAATTGTGCCCTTGAACATCAATGGCAACAAATTCATAAACAGATTACCAAGTGATACAAAAAAAAGAACATTACAGTAAAACCTTTTACTGTCTAATCAATAATAATTAGATTAAAAAAGGGTCAATGCAGTATACTATTTCCAATGTTTTAAATACAAGAAAATTTCTAAAACTGTACAAAAATCAACGGATTTATAACCGTGAAAGAATCAAGGATGAAGGGGGAATGAAAAAATATTATTTTATTTAATTACTATAATAAAATTTTATGATGTTTCCTAACTTCCACAAAGCTGAATACACTACCAGTTTGGCATAGAACTAAGTAGGACAAGTAAAAATTATTTTATGCAGAGAATTAACTGAAATCTATACTTTAGTAAAAACTTAGTAACAAGAATATCGTAAGTTATAATAATTTGTTACAAATTCAATCCAATAATAGCAAATAAAAGAGAGAATTTTAACAAAATTAACAGGTTTTCATTTCTAAAACAGTGAAAAAGTTTATATATATATATATATATATATATATATATATATATATATATAAACTTTGAATTCACTACTTTTTTGTTACTTTTTTTTTTTTTTATATATAGACGAGGGTTACTTTTTTTCAAGGTCCGATCGGTCGCAAAATAAATACCCGCGCAAAAATCGGATGAACCTTTAGTATGGCCTTCAATCACGCCGCGTCACTTCGTTTAGTTCTCTGAACAGCAGCTAGCACGTAAACATGTCTACAACAATAGCATCTCCCGCCAAGTGTGAAGTGCGTGCGGTAATTCGATTTCTTCAGACTGAGGGGTGTAATGCATCTGAAATTCATCGACGAATAAGTAATGTGTACGGTGAAACTTCAATGAGTGACAGCAAAGTGCGACAATGGTGCGCAGGGACTTTAAATCAGGACGTATAGATGTTCATGATGCATGCGGTCAGAGAAGGAAGCGAGTGTGAACCGATGATCTCGTTGAGGAAGTGGATGAGGCAATTCGAGAAAATCGTTGGTTCACAATTACTGTATCGAGTGATTCGTTTCCTGAAATTTCAAGGTCAGCTCTCTACACCATTGTGAGTGAGAGACTTCAGTACCGCAAACTGTGTTTGAGATTGGGTTCCCAAGATGCTGTCCGACCATCACCAAAACAATGAAAATGGACAATGGATCACCCACCATACAGCCCGGACTTGGCTCCATCCGATTTTTACTTCTTTGCTCACATGAAACGTACCTAGGACAGCATTTTGGCACAGACATCGAGCTGCAGACAAGCGTAGAAACATGGCTGAAAACACCGGGGCTCCGTTCTATGACGAGGGTATTGGAAAGTTGGTACCACGCTACGACAAATGTCTAAATCGGAATGGCGACTATGTAGAGAAATAGCGTAACTATAAAAGTACTTGTTACAAATAAAAAGTTTTTTATTTCCACTGTGGTTTTAATTTCGTGACCGATCGGACCTTGAAAAAAAAATAACCATCGTGTGTATGTATGTATATATATATACAAATACACTTTGCTCCACTTAAAATATCCTATATACATAGATACAAAGATAAATACATAGATAGGCACGTAAAGAAAAAAAAGAAAGATTTTTGTAATACAATTACATCACGTACAGAGTAAATTAACATTCCAACAACACAGTTCAACGAACGCTATAATACGATAGAATCATCATTAACCTCATAAATAATAGAATATATTTACCATTTTCAGTAGTCACCCTCTTACACAAAAACAAAAAACACATACACACACTTAAATCTGTAACGGAAATGTTTAGTGAACTAAAAGATTCTTTAAAAAAATAAGTAAATAAATTCGTTATGGCTATTCTTCGTAGATTTTAATAGAAGTTTTAGAAACTGGACAAAAACTGTCAACCGAAATACTTCAAACATCGTCTGAAGTTTTACGTATTCATCGCCAGTTCGGTAGACCTAAAATAAAACCAACGGCCATGTAGTTAATCTTTTTAACACAATAGAAGTACAAAGTAGTTCTAGTGATTGAACATAATTTTCTAAGACTCAAGTTTGGAGTCTAAGAAATCACAACTAAAAACTGTTATAACATTAGGATAGAGACATTCGACGGTAGATCTGTAACTGAGAATCCGTTGAAATTTCCTTAGCAACTAAAGATCATCGATCCACAAAAATAACAGAGAAGCACAAAAACTTTACAGATGAAGTTGGAATACATCTAATCGCAACGTTAAGTGGTGAATGATTAAGTCATCCTAAATGATATAACGTCATACTGGCCGGTTTAAACTTTCATGGCAGTTACCCCTTTTTCTTTTCCTGTTTAGCTTCCAGTAATTACAGTTCAGATAATACTTCAGAGAATGAATGAGTATGATATGTATGGAGTTTAAATGAAGTGTAGTCTTGTACAGTCTCAGTTCGACTACTCCTGAGATGTGTGGTTAGTTGAAATCCAACCACCAAAGAACACCGGTATCCACGATCTAGTATTCAAATCCGTACAAAAATAACTGAATTTACTAGGTATTGAACGCTGGAACTCTCGCCTTCCAAAATCAGCTGATTTGGGAAGACGCGTTCACCACCAACCTGGCCGCCTGTGTTATGGCAGTCACCCCAGTTCATTTTTATATTTTAATTGGGCGAGAACCCTTTACAAATTCGCCAAGTTTATTCGTAAATTAAACTGCATACATTATTGCTCTTTTATTTTTGTGTATTATTAAAAATAATATTTTATTGTAAATCAATTTTCACTATTGTATTTAAACACAAAGTAGTTTAATTTATTTTCCCTGTTTCCTCGTAGAACACTTTTTGATTTATTGCCTTTTTTTAGTTTTTCGTAATTTGTAACAAAATTATCTAATAGCTACAGATACACTGTAGACAGCACTGTGTTATTTTATCTTGGAGGGCGGAGACGTAACTTCACTGTTTAAAACAGTGAATACCACTGTATTAAACACAGTAGTATTAAGGTACGTATGTAAGATATATATAAATCACTTCTTAAGAGTGTCTGTTTGTTTTGTTCTCACATTACACGAGGATCAATCAACCGATTGCTTTCAAATTTGCAGGATATATTCGTGTTACCACAGGGAAGATTTTAAGGTATAAATCGAGTCCCTAGCCCTCTTGGAAGTGAAGTTATCAATTAAAGAAGAGAAAAAAGATCTTTTTATTTCACTGTTATATTTTTGTCACCATGGCAACAGAAATAAGTTGTGAAATTTTCTTCGTCAAAGGTATGACTTACCCGTAATCCCTGGAAGCCCCCTTGGTCCAAGGCGCTCCACCCCCTGGCTAGACGGTCGGGCAAGCGAAACGAGCCCCGATTAGTTAATATATAAATATATATATATATTCAGATTTCCAATGTTGAGATAAATCTGACGTAGGTCATTCGTTTATTTTAATACTTTGTATATGTTCACACAGTTTCTGTACTATCTTCCTTTCCGGAACATCCTGTTGTCTGTTACTGTCACTAAAGTTATCTTACCGAAAACTACTGACTTTACCATTTATATCAATACTAAGTATTGAAAAGCCAGCAATCAGTCTTTTTATTAACCATATCAACAAAATTTCTTTAGAATGAAATTTCACCTAAGCGATTTTTTATTATTACAAAACTTCTAATAAAACTGGTTTTTTACTTTTTGTACGTAAATCAATAAAAGACCTGTCAGTTCAACTTTCAATTCAGTGGAAGACTGAACGCAATCTAACATCAAAGCGTATTACAAAATTTTGTTGCTAGCTCTATGATTAAACAAATTGTTCGCGCATACTTTACTGTTATACTCTTCATTTTGCGTAGGTAAAATTTATGAATGAAAGGCCTAATTGAATCGTTTATTTCAAAAACTCGTTATGTACAATGATATTCATACGGAACGTAATGGGGTTTCTTAAATAAACGATTCATTAATGACGACTTTTATTTGAAATTTTATACAAATTGAATTTTAAAATTCAATAAATTCAAATTGAATTTTATTTATTATTTTATGTAATTGAATTTTATACCACTATACTAATAGTTCTTTCGATTACAAGATTACATTTTACGGTATGGAAAGATTTACGGTAATTTATTTAAGCTTCAAAAGCATAAAGTTTGTAGCTTATTTAATGACAATATAGTAGCGTGTGAAAATATATAAACTAACACAACATAGAGGTCAAACACTTATCCTGTTACATATTAATGCGTTTCATAATATAACAATGTCTTCTTTTAAATCACAGTATTTAATTTCCGGTTATGTTCAACATCTTAATTTACAACTGGTATTAAAAAAAAGGAAGTTGCATGCATTCATTTAACCTATAACTCAACCTGTCAATGAGAATCCCTTAATATACTATACCTTCCTTAAACGTGATCTTTTTCTACAGCATATACCACATTCCACTGATACAACTACTTAAATGTAATCTGGCAAACGCGCAACGATTCTGCAGATGTTCCACTTGAAAAATAGCCCGTTCAGAAATATTGCTTTCTTTGCTATTTGAACTTTTAACTACTAGACAGATTCTATGTTGTTTACACTGTTATTATATTATAAACCTCTTCAGCCACACTACCCGGGGGGACAGAAAAGCGATCCGGTTGAATGAAGGTCCGGATAAATCAGATGTATCATACAGACAACACAATAAATGTTAAGTGTAAACCGTTTGAAATCGTTTTTAAATCTTACGATTAGAAATTATTATTATATTAAGAATAAATTCAGATTTTATTTACGTTTAAGATTAATTTGAAGAGATTGACAACAAAATAGGGATAGGTCTAGCAAATACGCTAATAACACATTTCTTCGATTAAGAAATGGATCACTTCAATGTTCTATAATAGAGGTTACACTAGCTTACACTTATGTGTATGCATAAATTCTAACAGACATATCTACAATCTACAGTGTTAATTTACTGATGAGTAAAAGTGAAAAATCAAAATTTTCGATGTGAAAAATAATTAGATTGCACTATTAGATTGATCATAATACCAATTTCAAATACTAATTACTAATTTAGTAATACTAAAATATTAATTAATTTATTAATACTAATTTAAAGTACTAGTTTAAAAAAAAAATCTTATAATAATCGAAAGACTGTGTTTCTGAAAGTTCTTAAAATAAAAAATTCAGAGGCAATTTCGGTCTTTTTTAATTTACAATTTCATTTATTTTTTTTATCTAATCAAACTAACTATTCTTCATAACGGCATGTACTGACATTTTGAATCCCTTTTTATTCAAACTATTTTTTACTTACATTTCATAAAGAACTACTTTGAAATACCTAACAAAAGTTTCTAGTTTTTAACTATTAAAAAAAAAAATTAATCAATCAACGAGATAAATATATAATATAATTAATATATATATATAATATATAATTATATATATAGATTAATTTACAGCCCCATTCACTCCTAAAAGAATGAAAAATTTTCATAGCAGTAGCTTATTACTTAACGGTAACGTACGCGATAGGTTTACTGTTTCTAACTCTTCTGATATCGGAACCTCAATTTGGATATTTTTTGTTAATAGCATAACTAAAGTTACATAAAAAACTAAATACGCTTGTTCAAACAAGCAATAAGTAATTAGCTAGTGCTGAGCGCCTCCCACAATTCTGCTCTATACAAATTAATTTTAATTCCACTACTCGGTTAACACTTTTTAAATAAAAAATTCTATGTATTGCTGAGGCATATGCCGACGAATTACGGATTCCTGAGTGTTGTAGATTAATGGCTCATTAATTGATTATTTTATTATTATTGTTTTATAAAATTATTTAAATTTCTTGATCTTTTATGGCTATGGGAAATACTTATTTCACTACCGCTTTCTTGCAACTTTTTCATAATTATACGCGTCTCTTTTGTAAAAGCTTGGTAAAATGTTTTTCCAACTTGAAATTTATCAAGAAAAAGTTATTTTGTTTTAATTTATTTAGATTAAAAAAAGTTATAGATATTTAATATTAGTTAAATTACTCGGTATTCATCAGATATCAATTATTATTTAGTGCCTAAAAAGCAACCGTCGGTCAAAACTCCACCTCCCACAAAAGGTTGTTTAAATTCTTTTCTTTGAAAAGATTTTTACTAAAATACATATCCAGGGAGTAAACAAAAAAAGAGTATTTTCACATGATAGGGGTCGCAAGATAAATTACAAAATGTGTTTCTATGAATGTTGTTCAAAAATTATATTCTCTTAAAATGTTTCGTTACAAGAAAGGAACATCCCAACCCTCGTAAAGAAAGACATCCGCCTTGTGACGATTCCGGTCACACACCCCCCGGTCCTAACCCTGATGGCTTTAACGGAAGAAAAAAAAGGACAGCGAAATTTGGAGCACCGGTGTGCCATCAAATTTTGTGTTAAACTTTGTAAATCCGCGAGTTTCACCTACGAAATATTGCAACGAACCTTTGGCGAACATTCCTTATCAGAGCATAAGTTTTTCGGTGGTACAAAACATTTTTGGTGGGCCGGGAAGCAGTTGAAGACAAAACTCGCTCAGTGAGGCTTTTAAGAATGAAAAACAAGATAAAAAAGGATGAACGTTCTTTCGAGAGTACAAGGAAAAAATTATGCCCTCGTCTACGTAAGAAAATGCGATTTTTAATAAGTTCTATAAAATAGAATATCCCGAGAATAATTAGCCTAAATTTTATTAATGAAATATCAAAATAAAATTCAGTTATCCTAATTTCATTCGCGGTAAACATGTAACTGTCACTTACAGGATTTTCATTTAATCAGCGACTCAGAATATTACTATGAAATAAATGATGTAGTAAATTTCCACCCGTTTAAGCCTTATGGCTTATCAGATTATGCAGCACCCGGAAACGTCTACATCTGACCTCTTCAAATTCAATAAATACAACAGAAAATCAGACCAGGACTTAATTTTAAGAGAACAACGACGTAAATAAACACACGGAAATTCTGACAACTTATATTTTTAAATAATAATTTACCTCCTACAGTATAAAGAGAAGAAATAAGACAACATATTACTATATAATTATATTCATAAATTACATATTTAAAGATTAAAAATAGCTCTTTAATTTTTTAATAGCGTTATTTATTCCACAGTATTTTTAAAATATAAGCAAATGAATGTGTAATGAAATGAACTCATTATTATTTGATTTATTTCATTTGTTATGATTGTGATAATTTTTTATTTATAATCAAAACTATATATATACACACACGTATTTTTTTTCATTATAAATCTTTTCATGAATAATGTATATAATTATACATTATTTCTAAAAGGAATCTTTCCATCTATTTTTGTAGGAAGTGTATGCAAATTAAAACTTTTCCCAGTAAAAGGAAGCAATTTGTATGTAAATAAGGGAATGGATATGATCCCTATTGATTATAACTTCTTCATTATTTTATTATAATAATTAGAGTTAGTTGGGTTTTATTTATATCGGATTACTTTCTATTCTTTCTTTTCTAAGAAAAATGCTACCTTAGAATTTGCTGTTTATGGTTTCTGTAGTTTATTTTTAGATTACCGATTTGCATTTAATTGGATAGAACTATATTTTATTTGTTCCTGTACGTAATATAATAATATTCTTTTAAACAATCTTTAATTAGAGAGAAAGAGAGACAGAGAAAGAGTGAGTGAGTGTTCCATTAAAAACAGAAACTAATTCGGACAATGATTCTACAGCGAAAAATAAGAAAAAAATTTCTTATAAACAACGGTCCAAAAATGATTTGTTTTCGAGTTACGACTGCCGAAAGATTTCGCTCTTGATTTTGGCTAGGTAGGTAGTATGTACTAAAATTGTGAAGTAATAATACTGTTTGGACACTAATTAAAGTAAAAAATTAATGTATTTATATATTAACAAATAAAACTTCATAAAAATAATTTGGTAGAGAATTTAATTCAGAAAAAACTGATGTAAATAAAGCCAATAAAAACACAAATTATACGAGTATTATCTATGAAGTAAAAATCATGACGAAATCTTTCGGCAAACGTAACTCGAAAACATTTCCGAACCTACGGTTAATAGCGTGTACCGGGAGGTACTGAACAGACGTACAGGACTAATTTAAGACATAAAAATAAACAAAAACGTTCAGAAGCTCTTGCTGGAGCCGTGAAAGGAAGGCAAGGCTGTGGCGGGCGAGAAGTTCTGAAGGTCGCCACCTTGTGACGTCGGGCTTGACTGAGAACAACAACGTGGTGGTCGACCCTAAACCTGAGGTGTCCGGGGCGAGGGACATCTCTTTCCGAGATTTTTTCGTATGAACTTTTTGTTTGCTTTGATAGCATGATCAATCCCGTAAGTTAGACCAACATCTCACAAGGCGACTCTGTAAAACGTTTTTCTCATTTTAAACTCTGCAATTACCTTCCGAAATATTACCACCGTTTTTGTGGTACACCCTGTGCGTACGTATATATTATTTTATCATATTAACCGAGAACGGTTATTACGACGGGACAGTTTTGATGATGATTATAAAATATTTCTTGATAATTGAGAAATAAAATTCTGTGTACAAAAATGTAGGAAATTCTTCATTGAAACAATTCTAATTAATTCAACAATTTTCCCAGCGGATAGAAAAATGGAATTTGGCATAGTCGAACGCAAAATTTAATTTGCCCTTGGTATAAGGGATTCATTCTTCTAAACAAAAAAAGTTAAAATTGTTTCGATACGATCACCACTTCTAGTAACTAATTAATTATTTTTAACATTTATTCTAACTTATTATACAGTGTCCCACAAAGAAACTTTCAGGACATGTTCTACTGGTGACAATAGTGGAAAACGTTCATATAAACATAGGTCTGGAAACGCTTTGATTTTGAAATCTTTCGCTAGCCGTAACTCGAAAACAAAGCGTTTCCAGGCCTATATTTATACGACCTTTTTTCATTATTTTCACCAGTAGAACATGTCCTGAAAGTTTCTCCTTTCTTCGTGGGTCACTCTGTGTATATTTTACTTTAATATTTAAATTATCTAATTTCATGTAAAGATGTTCACATAGAACTCAGGAAACAATATACTTATCGGACCTGATCCATTTACTACTATGTTTATTGAACTTTGAGAAATATTAGATCTAAACTTATCCGGGTGTGGCATTATTGTTTAAGTGGAACCATTATATCTAATACAGATCGCCAATATATTTGCATAAACAAACAAATAACGTTTTGAATTATTTCCGAATGATCTCCTTTTGATTATTAAATAAACATTTTTATTACATAACACATGGTTCAAGCATTTTGATAATGTTTCGTAATTCGTATTTAGATTTGCATAAACTTATTCATAAAACTAAACAATGAATGAAGATCAAACATGAATGAATGAATGAATGAACCAGTAGATACTGTTTTCATAAATCACAGTAAATGCTATACAGGTAGCATAGTCAGTACTATTACAGTGATACCTCCGACAACAAAATAAAAGTTTGAACAAAGCATAATACAATTAAAAGTACAACGAATAAAAATAATTCTAAATGCACACAAAGTACGTAATAAAATACACGTAGATCAAGCAATCAATACAATAAAAAAAAATAAAGAACAACACCACAGTTAAATTTATCAATAAAACAAATAAGAAGACAATATTTACCGCACACAGTCTCAAGATTCAATACATACAAACTTTCCAGTGATTTCACATCCTCACTGTTATCCAATAGGTTAACAACCAGATGGTTTTCATGTGTGGTAAGCTTAAGTATATACTTAGAGCTTACCGGTGAATTTCTTCACGAATAGACGGTATCACTAGATAATCGTTGATTTCCTTATTCTTCACAAAACCATGTCACTTCCGATATGTTACTCAGCAGTTTGTCCTGGAACCTTTGGATGATGTAGATAACGTTATTGCTAGCTGTACCCCAAAGGCGTATCCCATAGGCTCATATTGATTTTAAAAACGTCTTACACAACAACAGTTTGTTACTTAACGGCAACACGGACCTCCTTCCTACCAGTTCAACCGCCTAAGCTTAATATTTAATTGTTTTCTCTTCTCTCTCACGTGATTTTTCCATGTTAAGCGGCGGTCCAAATGAAGGCCTAGATATCGTACGTTGTCCGAATAAGGGATAATGGCTAATTTCCGCTATCCTCATTGCAAACATCACATTAATCGACTTTGCAGTATTAACATGTACCTTCCAATTAGCAAGCAATTCACTGAAAAGGCCTAACTCTGTTTGCAGTTTCTTCTACTGTTGGGTGAACATCAACCACCATAACCGCCGTGTCATCATCAAAGGACGGAATAGTGATATAGTCCGTGCTAGGAAAATCAGCAATGTAGATTGAATACAAAACCGGACCCAAGACTAGATCCCGAGGAACCCCCGATTTGGTATCAAAAGACCTGATAACGCTTGGCCATATTTAACCTGTGAAAACCGTCTATCAAGGGAGTTACGTAATATCAAATAACATGGTTGGGGGAGGCTCAACTTAATCTTGTACAGCAGACCAGGCGATCATACCTCGTCGTAAGCCTGTTGGATATCCAAAAAACTGCCCATCAATATTCCTCCTTTTCTAAACAACCGCTGATGACATCAACAATTCTATGAGTTTGTTCGGTGCTGGAGTGCCAATTTCGGAAACCAAATTGAAAATTTAATAAGAATCGTAGTTTTTAGTTGAATCAGCTTGATTCATAACAACTCCCAAAGAGAGAAAGTATTGCTTAGTTAGGTTAATCTAACTAGCCTACTAGAGATGGTCGAGTTTTATTTAGAAAATAGAACCTTAACACTACAAAAAAAAATAATTATGATATTGTACCTTTCCGGTTTCCTAATTACGGAATTTCATACACAACACACATAATTCAACAGAAAATAAAATAATTCATAAGAGTACTAAAACAATAAACAACAATCGAATTTAATTAAAACAGCTGATAGTTTTCGAAATAATATCTAACTGAACCAAATTGACTGACAAATTTTTAACTTTTTTTTTACGCGTTTTACATGAGCGTAATAAGTTAGCATCTTTAAAAAAGATGATAGAGCTTTTCTTTATTTTTGTGCAGTTAAGTAGAGAATAAATTAAAACCATAATTTCCCCCTTTACAATTATTATTAGCGTATAAATTGTGTAATAATCTCATACAAGTCCAACTTTATTTTAATTTACGAAATAAAATTATTTGCAAACCAACTATTGAAATAACCCTCTTAGAAATTATTAGACTAACGATCGTAAGAAAAATACAAGCATTGTTGTTTGAATGGAAAAACATCATGAATGCTACGAGTGGGTTTGCAAATACCAATAAACAAGTTGAAAAAAGTTTGACTCACCGAAGCCATATATAGTACCCCTCAAAAAAAAAAGAAGTAAAAACAGCATTTTGTAAAATACGCATAATGTTTATACAATAAACGTGTAGTACTGTAATACTATAATTATAAAATGAAAAAAAACAAGCAAAAATCATTTTCATGTTTCACAGAAATTAATTAATATTAATCCAAGGCGAAACCCGTACAACAATAAATCCAATCCTACGTAATTTGCAATTTTATGAGCCGACATTTTAAATTTATGAACTATGAAACGTATTCCAGCGCCTACATAATGAAATATATTAAAAGCTTAATAGAATAATTTCATTTTGATATGAATTATTCAATAATGCAGTAAATAAAATCTTTTAAATTTTTTCCCGATAAAAACATAATAATATATTTTAACATATTGTAAAAATAAATCAAGGTTTGTTTAAATTATTCTTACTTTACGGTTCTTTTTTTAACTACTGAATAATTAACTAAACGGAACTGTTAAGGTGCGTCCACACTTTTATATTACAAACGTACCACCAGATATATAAAATATTTATTAACGAGTGTAACAAGCGATGCTACATTTCTTTTTTACTGTACGACTAAAAGAACAGAAATGATACGAGTTTCTTTTTGAATCGGCCTGTACGTCACTCAGAATAAAATCATAAATAACGTATTGCTGTAAGATGTAAAAACAAATAAGGAAGTATCTTTTAATCGAATTAAATCCTGATCGGGTTTTCCAAAATTATTTTTAAAATAATATATATGTCTACTTTCAACTTTCAGCTCTAAGCATCGCAGATTTTGTTAACTTGGAGTAAACCGACCAATTTGAGAAAATTTTGAATTTTGTATCGAACGAGATATAATATAAAATACGTTCTGCCTTGAGTCAATACACACTAAGCTGAGGTCAGATTAATTTAAAGTAAGAATAAACAAGCGTGATGAATATAATGAATGAAACGGCTTGAGTAATGCGACTATATCCTTATTTATTAACAACAGTCTTACTGTAGCCTTCTCATGTTTCATAACTGTGATCTACAACACATGCATGAAATAAAGTAGAGAAATTGATATGAAATAGAAATCTTGTCTTAATAATGAAATATGAATAAGATAATTTTATACGCCTTTTTAAAACTTTAACGCGCTGCATTAGAATTTTTTTTATTTATATATATAAAATAAACGTAGCTTCCAAGAAATTTATGGATTTTTTTAACACATGTATTTTTTAATGTAAAAAACTATTTTTGTTGGTTGCTTAGTTGGTTATAACAATTTCATAAAACTTTTAACTGTGAGTGAATGTTAGGAAATACAAAAGAAACACCTTAAAATATTGCTACAAAAATTAATTAGAAATATTTATAAATAGTTTAAAAAACCAAGCCCTTATATACCACAAGTAAACCACACGCCCGTAGTAAACCACAAGATATCGTAAACTACAATATATAGTATATAGATATAGTAAATTGCAAGAACCACAGGCGGCGTCAACAAACACGTATATGCCATATAATTAATAAATTTAAACCAAAAGGGAAAATAAAACTTATAAAAAACCCAAGATTTTATAAATTTAAATATCTGTTTAGAACATATCCTATCCGATTAGACTGGAATCAAGGAATACCAGAATTTGTCAATAAGTGCATAAGTATTTCTAGATTAACTGAGAAATATGTACGCAACTTTTAATATAAAAAATTAAGCAACTAAAAATTTGTTACAACAATAAAAAAAGCATGTTAAATAAAACTCAAACATTGAAGTAACAACCATTATGTATTGAACATATTTATTTATTTTTTATAATTTTAAAAAAAGGTACATAAATGATCTCACAAATCTGAAAAAAATCAAGTCTATCCATCTGCAAAGATCTTCGTTATTTTTCCCCGTTTGTTTACAATTATAGCAACGTGGCCTGAAATCGAGCTTAAATTCAAAAGTATAGGCGTGTCGGTAAATAATTTAAGCTAAAATAGGTTTCTCATATCTATAGATTTGAATATGAACAATAGAGTGTTTGTCCACGGTTATCTATATTAACGTAATAAAACTTAGTTCATAAATATTTAAAAGAATAATTATCAACGACAGTTGGCAGAATGACGTGAACTCACAATTCAATAAATAGTAACTGAATGAATCTAAGAGAAAAAAAAAATTACACAAAGTTTAACAAAATTAAGACATCACACAAAACCTTTCAACCAATAAATTTTTAATTAACTCAATTCTAAACATGCTTTAAAAGTCTTCGGAGTCGAGACCTTCTAATCTATCGTCTATAAAAATAGTGAAATGATAACTAGGATCGTCCCTGTGCGCGCATCACGCCAAAACTACTGGACAGATTTTAATAAACCTTCAGATTTATAATCCAGAGGGCTGGGTCATTATCTACGATTAGAATTACCACAATATTTGTATGGGGATTAAAATTTTAAAGATATTCATTAAAGGAAAAAAAACGAATCCTTTTTAATTCATTACAATTCTGTCACCCAGTAAAATATCTTCGATCTGGCAATGCTTCGCTATTGATAAATTTGAGTGAACGAATTAAATAAATTTTGTATTATAGTTGACATATATAATCTATTTCGTTCATTTCGTTGTGGTGTTTCTTCATCTGTTTCATTTCTTCTGTATTCTCTCGTTCACTTTCATCGAATTATGTCGACCAATATTTTGTGGGTTTGGACACACATTGTTATTTTTAATTTATAAACGTTTTATCTTTTATGTAAATATTGATATTATTAATTACATCTTTTTTATTACATTTTTGTAACTTACGAAAACAATAAATTACAAAATATTAATTCACTACTAACTTTTTTCTTTCTTGACTTCGGAATGTTTACCACAGTTCAAACCTCACCAATCTCACTTCTATATACATCATTAAAAAATCTGATCTGATGTGGACACCACATAACTTCCTTGTACGCCTATTAAATTACATTTACACCTTTTTTTTTTAAATGATTAAGTACATAAAATGTTTTTTCAATAATCACTTCTGATATTTTTTCTTTTCTTTATTGTTATTACTGAATAATTATTTATTGTAAAAAAATTTTTACAATCAGATGTTAATTATTAACAAATCAATACATATAAATTAAAAAAAAGAAAAGGAGATGAAGTCTGATTCGAACCGATATGCCTTACCCTTGTAAGATACTTATTAATTAAAATTTTACTTGGCTATAATTCTGGAACCAATGAAAATAAGTAAAACTTATAACATATCGTTGAAAAGCTCTCAACGAGGGCTTATTACTACAATTAAGAAGAAGTCCAAAATCCAAAACATTTGGTTTTTTTGGATACTTTTGATCCAGTCGATTGCAATCAAAAGGGAGGGTGTACAACTAGATGTTACAACAACAGTCCTAAATCCAAAATCTGCACATCCTACGGCTAATCGTTTTTGAGTTATGCGAGTACATATGCACATACAAACGTACGTACGTGCACACGTCACGCCGAAACTAGTTAAAATGGATTCATGGATGGTCAAAATGGATATTTCCGTTGAAATCTGAAAACCGAAATTTTTCGCGATCACAATACTTCCTTTACTTCTTACAAAGAAGTAAAAAACGTTAAGATAAATAACCTAAAACTTTTTTTACTAAATTTAATGTTGCATATTTCGAGAAATGTCTATATCGATCGTTGGCTACGTCAATATCGACTTCCTCAGACAGTTATTATGTGATCAATATTGTTTCATTTTGGACGCATTATTTAAACTCTATAACCCTAATAACATGTAAACATCCCGGGACAAATAATTATGAATTGTGAAATTTTCCGCGAAATCGATCAAGTAATTCTTGATTTATTAAGGCATACAAAAAAAATGATTTTCTTTTATTTATATAGATTTTATTTTTTATTTTTTCTGAATTTTTATGGGCATCGACTGCTAAGGTCATTAGCCCTCGTCACAATCTTTAAAAGAAACTACTATCACCATCTGGATCGTCATATGTAAGGGTGTAAAGGGCCCTTACATTTTATTTAAAAGCACAAACTACACAAAACATTTAAGACATAAAGACAAGGACAATCACAAAACACTTATGGGGTGTAAAGGGCCCCAATATTAAAATTTGAGATAGGTTCCCAAAAGACCATTAAATTAAAATTAAAATTAAAACTTATCCTACAATATCTTTCTTTCTTTCTTCTACGAGTCTCATTTATAGTTTGTTTAAGCACCCTCGGGGCGACCAGAACCGCCGTTGAGCAGTATATAAGTCGCGCCAGGGTGCCGTGGCAGTTGAATCCTTCTTATAAACAGGCTATAGGCATGCACAGTGTACACCCACAGCCTCGCGCCCTCAATCCACCCTTGAGGGTCCCCCATGCCATCATCGGATACACCCCGACTCACTGCTCTTGAATGCAGGTGAGCCAAAATGACCTAGGCAAGAGGGCTACCTCCCGTCACTATACGTGCCACGTTTCGAGACTCCCTTATGTATATATGCATACATTTAAAATTAAAATTAAACTTATCAATACCATTTTTTCTTTATATATATATATATATATATATATAAGCTACCCCTTAGAGTTTCTTTTGTCACAGCTTTAAACTTTCATTTTTATAGACTTTTAAGAAGTCTACTGGCGTGTAAAAATGCACCTATATTTTCTTCATTTCCATTATCCAGATCAGCAGTAATATTATTTCTAAAACGGAACCTCTTTCTGAGGTCCTCATATATGGTACACTGTTCTATAAGATGCTTGATTGTCAGTATTTTATTACAAACACCGCACATTGGACTCACTTCGCCGGTTAACAAATATAAATTTGTTAATCGCGTATGACCGATTCTAAGTCTGGTCACCGCTACTTGTTCACGGCTAGTCAACTTATAGTCGCTTTTCCATTTATAAGGAGAAGATTTTACTGTTTTTAATTTTGTATTTAATCTCCTCCATTCAGCATTCCACTTGTTTTTTACTATGTTTGTTAGACGGTTTTTAACATCTGCCACTCTTACAGGAAATGCATCCAAAACATCGCAGACTGTTGCCTTTCTGGCAGCTTCGTCTGCGATTTCATTACCTGTAATACCAGCATGCCCCGGAGTCCATACAAATACGCATCGCTGTCCTCGTTGTTTTAGTACGTATAAAATGGACAGGATGTTTGCAATTAGGACATCCTTAATGTTCTTGTTCCGAATTGCGACGAGTGCACTTAATGAATCGGAACATATTAGCACTCTCTCTTCGCAATAGTGTTCAGTGTAGCGAAGAGCTTGCTGAATTGCAGTGAGTTCTGCCGTGTAGACACTGGCCACATCTGGCAGTCTCCAAAAGTGGGCTTCTTCATTTACATATATCGAGCATCCAACACCATGTTCGGTTTTAGAACCGTCAGTATAAATTCTAATATGTTCTTCGTAACTACTGACGGTTGCCAAAAATTCCAGCTGGATGATCACTGCTGGTTTCTTTTTTATTTCTCCTTGAGAGAGATCCAAACTTGTATTAACCGCTGGCAAGAGCCATGGCGGTATTTCTCTAGTAGAAATTGCCAGTGTATCTGGAATGGCAATTTCATATTTATTTCTTAATTCGTGGTACCTAATTCCGGCTGGTCTGGAATAGGTAGCACGACGTTCGTATAATGCAGCCATGGGATGGGATTCGTAAACAATTTATTATTTATATGAGCAGGGAAAGCTATATATTTGCTGCATATCTTAACAAGAGGATCTCTCTTCTATAATGTAGTGGCATTATTCCGGCTTCAGACATCAGACTAGCCGCCGACTTGTGCGGAAAGCACCTGTTGCGTATCTTATTCCGCTATTATGAACTACGTCTAACTTTCTTAAGTGCGACTTTCTAGCGGATGAATATACGATACATCCGTAGTCAAGTTTAGATTGAACCAATGCTTTATACAATCTCAATAATGTCTCTTTTTCTGAGCCCCAATTTAAGTTCGATAAACATTTTATAATGTTTAGGGCTCTTTTGCATCTATCACTCAAGTCCTGTATATGTAATTCCCATGTAAGGGATTTATCCAGTACTAGTCCTAAATACCTTACGCTGTCTTTATATTGTATTGGATTATCATCAATTGTCAACGCAGGACTTTGATGAGGAATTCTCTTCCTACAAGTGTACACAGCACGTTTTTTCTGGTGAGAATTGGAATCCATTATTCCCTGCAACTTCATTTAGAGCATTGATCGCTCGTTGCAATTTGTACCTCACCATAGCAGTCTTGTTGCTGGCATATACGATTGCCAGATCATCAACATAGACGCTTTTGCTGATTTCTACTGGAATGGCTAATATCAATTTATTAATGGCAATGGTAAACAAGGTACCGCTCAACGGCGAACCTTGCGGTATGCCATTTTCCAAGATTCTTTCACATGAATATTCATTGTTGACGCGTACTTGGAAGGTACGGTCATTCATGTAGTTGCTGAGCAGTATAGGCAGATTGCCACGAATGCCCCATTCATGTATCTGGAGCATTATACCATGACGCCAGGTCATATCAAAAGCCTTCTGAAGATCAAAGAAGACTCCGACACAATGTTTCCTTTTAATAAAGCTGTTATATATAATGTCCTCTAAGCTGATCATTTGATCAGTGGTAGAATGGTATTACCGAAAACCTGCTTGATACGGTGATATCAGGTTTTCTTTTTCCAAAACCCAGACGAGTCGATTATTAATCATTTTTTCCAATATTTTTCCCATAGAACACGTCAGAGAAATAGGACGGTAACTATTGGGGTCTGTTAAATTTTTATTTTTCTTTGGTACTGGAACAACATGAGCTTTGTTTCCACTAATGCGGGTACGTTCCATCCCGCCATATTTTATTATAAAGTTCTAATAATCTACGCTTTGCAGTGGTATTCAGCTGCCTGATCATATTATAGTGGATTTCATCCGGACCAGCAGCTGTGTTACCTGATTTTTCCAACGCTTTCGCGAATTCTTCCATTTTAAATGGTACATTATATGAGTAATTATACTCAGTTCTAAAATTTAGTAGACCTTCGAGTTCTTCTTTTTTGGTTCGAAAACCTTCCTCGTAGTTGGCCGTTTTTCTGGCCTTTTCGAAGTGATTGGATAACAGCTCTGCAATTTCATATGGAGTATCTTTTATTTCATCTTCATCTTGAAGGCTAGTTATGGGAGCAAAATCATTACGCCCACAAATCGCCTTCACTTTCCTCCAAACATCTGATGCAGTAGTAGTTTTGTCGATGGATGACACGTATTGCTGCCAGGATCGTTTTTTCGAATCTATCATAAGACGTTTTGCATACGCCCTGTATTTCTTAAAGGCAACAAGATTTTCTATACTAGGACGCTTCTTAAAGGCGTTATACGCCCTTTTCTTTCTTTTTATAGCTTCACTTATTTCATCGTTCCACCATGGAACGGGTTTCTTTGTAAGTTTCCCAGATGTTTTGGGAATATATCTCGATGCCGACTGAATTATTGCATTTGTTATGGCGTCGACATCGTCTCCGATAACTCCAGTAGTTTCTGGGACGAGCTGTGAAGCTCGTCCAGTCTGCCTTATCAAATAACCATCTTTTAGAGATGGGATATGTTTTTCTTGTAACATCAGTTACAATTTGCACCGGGAAATGATCGCTTCCATGCAGATCGTCTATGACATGGAAGCTGTACCTCGGTGCTATCGATCCGCTTATAAGTGCAAGATCTATACAGGACGTCGATCCATCTCTGGCATTGAAAAAGGTTCCTGATCCGTCGTTTAAAATAATAAGTTCTGAATTCATCAGGAACCCTTCCAGTTCTCTTCCACGGGGATCTACTTGATCCGATCCCCAGAGAGAATTATGAGCGTTAAAGTCACCCACCAGTAAAACAGGTGGGGGAAGCTCGGAAATTAGTCTTTCTATGTCATCCTTATTCCAATCGTAATTCGGTAAGTATATGCTGCACACAGGGATCTTAAGCGGTCGCTTCATTCTAACGGCGACCGCTTGTACGTTAGTGTTTAGAACAACCGGTTCGGTGGTAGCTCTAGTCGATGTTAATATAGCTACTCCACCTCTGACTCTTACATTTGGCGGTTGATCTCGCCGAAGTATATCGAAACCTTTTAATTTAAAATTTTCATTTCGGCGGAAATGCGTTTCTTGCAGACATATACAAATCGGGTCTACATCATGCACCTAGCGTTGGAGCTCATGGATGTTTGAAAAACATCCATTGATGTTCCATTGTGCAATCGACTCGCTAATTTTTAATTAAATTATGACCTTGGTTTTCCTTTCGGCCATCCTTTTTTTCTCTTCTTCTCCATATTGCGAACGGCATCATGTTCGCGGAGAACATAGTCGCCGGTTAGCTTCCGGTCTCCGAATCGGAGACCACCGAAGCCGCCGACGACGACGGGCATGGATCGGCGCCGGTTTCAGGCGCCGATTGAGAGGCGGCAACCTGGCCGCTCCCCGACACGGGGGGCGCACCGGTCACCGCCCGTGGAAGGGGGGAGACTCGTCCCCCCTGTGAAATTTTTTGTGGCCTCTGAGGCTTAGAGGCCACTTCAGTTACAGGAGGCTTGGGAGCCTCCATAACAGACTCTGTAGCTGTCACTTTCTTATCTTCAACTAAAATCTCGCTAAGACGGACTTGGATATCAGGTTTAGTGTCCGTTTTCTTCTGTGCTGGAGCGACTTTTTGTTTTGCAGATGTGTCTTCAGGAGGCTGTACAATTATTCTTGGCTTAACAGGTTCTTTAGTGCTGAGAGGCTTCATTTTGTTTTCGATTATCCTCTCAATTAAGCCAGCCAAGGTAGGTGCGAGTTTGTTGATGATTACACTCTCATCAACAGCAACTGGAGCAGGAGCAGGAACAGCAGCCGCAGCCTGAGCATATGTCGTTGTTGCTCTAGGTCTGCGGGTGTTTACGATCTTTTTTGCTTCAAAGTAGCTGACTTTTTGCAGGGTTTTTACTTCCTGCACAGCCACTTCGTCTTTGTAAACAGGACAGTTCCTGGATCTACAGGAATGCTGTCCTCTGCAGTTTATACAGGTAGGAGGCTCCTTACACGGCTCTCCTTCATGAACTGCATCACCGCACACGCATATTTGCGGCCTCTCACACCTAACACCGGTGTGTCCAAAGCGTTGGCATTTAAAACACCGCATTGGCTGTGGGACAAATGCCCGCACATCCAACCGATGTATGCCCGCTCTTATCTTCTCCGGTAAAGTAGGCCAGTTAAATGTAAGAACATGGGATGCAGAAGGAAGGACTTCGCCATTCCTTCTCATGTTCAACCTCCGACATTCTAATACTCCTTGCGGCGCTAATTCTTCTACAATTTCCTGCTCCGTACAGTTAAGAAGATCCCGACAGACCACAACACCCCTTGAGGTGTTGAGCGTGCCGTGGGGATCAACACGTACAGCTAGCTCTCCAATTTTCTTTAGTCCTAGAATCTTCTGAGACTGTATATCATTAACAGTCTCGACATGAAGTCCCGTGAAAGTTTTTCTTATTTCTTTAACAGGGCCTCCAGCACATTTGTTTATTTCCCGAGCGATGAGAAAAGGACTCACCTTCGAGAAATTACCTTCTTCCTTCGTGATAACCAAATACTTAGGTTTTGGGATGCTGTTCTTAAAAAAAGCTTTCTGCAAGCTTTTTCTAGCCTCAATCTCAATCCTCTTAATCTCCGTACTCTTTCGGCGTTTCGCCTCAGGCGAAACAGCCGGTTCTAAACGAGGGTGTCTGCGTGAACCCTCTGCCACGTTTAATTGTTCAGTTTCCATGAACAAATAATCCCTTCTGTAGTAAGGCTAGCCGCCGGGGTATACCCCCACTCCAGGGCTACCACCCCTGGAGGTCCGTTCCGGTACTCCGGTGGAACCGGCATATGTCCTGGCAGAGAGCGGATGCGCAGTCTCTGCACTGACTCCAGGCCCCTACACACCGAAGCTTTCAGGGCTCCCATGCTCCGAACATGGGCACCTTAAATAAACCCCGCGATGCTTGCCATCGCGGGGGGCATGTGGACGACGAAAGGTCACCGTTACACCTGCAAATAACTTTGACCGTGGCCGCCACATCGCCAGCTCTAAAGGCGGTATTAATCCATTTCCGTAATCGTTAATAATATCGTATCTGCAGGTGGCCGTAAAGTCCAGTCCTGTAATTCGGCCTATAGATGTAAATCGACCGAAAAAAGCATATCCGAGAAACAACACTCGGAACCCCGTTAGCCAGCTATATGTAATGTACTTGATTACAGCTGTTGCCGCCCTGGACGTGGAACGTATATGTTGTGTTCCGGACGTGGGGAATATCTACCTCAGGGCTACCTCATAGGAATACCTCAGGAATATCTACCTCATAGATTTTATTATTAATTATTATTGTTATTTTAATTACCTTAAATTATCACATTTACGAAATTTTAAGGGTTTTGATTGTTTATTTTTTCTGTAGATATTGGATCATTCAAATTTAAAAAAATATGCCTTCAAGAAAGAGAGTTACCTTTCTTATTATTTAAAGTCTGCTAAAAGAATGAGAATATCTCGGACCTCTGAAACAGCTGGTGATCCTCGGTTAACTCCCTTTTTCCTGTTTAACCTCCGGGAATTACCGTTCAGGTATTACTTCAGAGGATGAATGAGGATGATATGTATGAATGTAAATGAATTGTAGTCTTCTACAGTCTCAGTTCGACCATTCCTGAGATGTGTGGTTAATTGAAACCAAACCACCAAAGAACACCGGTATCCACCATCTAGTATTCAAATTCGTATAACAGTAACAGTTTTTACTAGGAGTTGAACGCTAGAACTCTCGACTTCCAAATCGGCTGATTTCGGAAGACGCTTGCACCATTAGACCAACCCGGTGTCTGCTGACTGAGAACGCTACGCCCAGACTCGAGCAGTGAGCTTCGCCTGCAGTAGCAGCATATCACAGCTTCTACGTTAAGAAAGAGGAAAACGTTGGAGGAAAAAAGGCTTTTCAGGCTTTAATTGTTATTTATCAGTATTATTCTCATACCGATGAAGATAACGAACACGGAGGGGGCTACATGGCCAACCGGCTAGTATTTCTATATAAATAAAAGTTACCATTTCAATTAAGAAGTAAACATTTTCAATTAATAGAAAATTAAAAAATTCATCTTAATTTTCTAGTTACATATATTTTTTAGTTAAAATTTTTAATTAGTTGCATTCCATGTTTCTGCATTATCTTTTTCATAAGAAAATTTTATATTATGATAGTTATGTAACATTAACTCGTTAAGTATCGTTACGTTACGTTAAGAAATAAATACTTCATTAATTACGTGGAATAAATATATAACTGCTAACAGCTGCTAATATAAAGAATGTAATTAAATATTGAAGTTAGAAACGTATTCACAATAATGAATTATATATGTGAAGAATATAAATAACAAATGACGTATTTACTCAACGTACATGAAGAAATGAATGAATGAATGAAAAAAAATTATATTTCAATTAGAATCGTACATAAATATGGTTTCCTGTACGAATATTTAACAAAAGAACAATGATGAAAAAAACGAGATATTTCTACTGAAAATGATTATCTTTTAAAATGCATTCAATTAATATAAAAATTAGTTTAATTAATTATCAATAGAGACCGGATTATATACATTTGCATATTAAGCCCATTCTCACCGGTTATTGCATATTTTCCTTAAAATCTAGTGATTATGCATATTTTCGATATATTTACAATATTTTTCGGTAAGATAACTTGTTAATAAATGAAATCTTACGTTGTAGCTGCACGGCTCTTAGCAATCGCGGAACAGCACCACTGATTGTTTACGTTTACAAAAGTAACAAAATGTTAAATAATTGTTAATTATCGAATTTATCGATATGTTATTCAACTACTTACTAATTGTATGCTAATTTTGAAACAAAAAAAAAACAAAAATTACTATTTTTTTATTATTTAAAGCTGAATATATTGACACTTTTCATTCATATTTCAAACTTTTTATGTTGCATATAATCCGGCTTCTAATTATCAATAATACAATTCTAATTAATAATAGGCTAAATAATATATTTCCTAAAAAAATATTTTTGTCAGATGAAAGCAGAGAGAAAAGAGTTTCTGGGGTAACCTGGATAAGTAGGTACGTTTATTTCAAACCAAGACAGAGAAGAGTTGAGTAACTAATTTTGATAAAACAAACTAAACGTAAATATTTATTCAATGCGAACTATATTTAGATCAGTGAGACAACCAAGGCATCTTATTGTTTTTGATTTAGTTCAACAAATTCAGGGCAACGGAGTGGATTTTTTAGGAGTATTCTTTGAACCTTTTAAATTGTTAGGAAATAAAACTGACAGTGTTGGGCAATTTTATTTGTCCTAAGCACCCACATTTGTTCTTTTACTTTCAATTCTAACTGTATGAAACACTCTTGCAATTGTATCTCTACAAATTTTAAAAATATTACCTCTGTCTACTGGACACAATTGTGTTCTTGTTCCATATTAAAAACCTTTGTGCTTTCATGATTTCTGTTTAACAGTTCATTCTCTACTTATGCTTCTGCCTCATATCAATTATTTTCACTTGTACTTCAGATTTCTCCTATTTTACAGCTCATTTAAAACATAATATTTATAATAAAACTCTTTTGTTTCTTTTAATTTTGTTATAACATTATATTTCCATCTTAATTCTCCTTTGACAATTCATTTTGCCAATCAAGCAATCACTTATTTTTCTCATTTTGCAATAGCTTCATTAATGACGCTAATTCTATTTTATAACAAGGACAACTGATGCCGTAGTTACAAGGAGCCGAGTTTTAGATTTACTCGTATGTACGTTATTACAGAACTGTTACTAATAATTTTAAAGACTTACAAAACCACTAGGAACAGTCACTATGGAAATAATTGCTATCGACATCTGTACTCCTATTTTTAGTTGAAGTATTCTTTGATTTGCAGGCATAAATGTCCTATACGCTTATACTTAAGATAAAGTATAAATTTAATCAACCATATGCGATCCTGCAGATGTGCGTCTTATCCACAAAAGAGACGATAATTTTTTTTTAGTGAACTCTTAAGTCTACCTAAAAAAAAAAAATTATTAAATCTAATTAAATTACCGTCTAATCTTATCAATAAATCTGACAGATACAGAGTCTGGATCAACATATAGTTCTAATGGCATAAGTTTGTTGTCCATTAGGGGATTACAGCTAATCCCGGTGGATAAAATACTTCCTGATGTTTTTTTCTTTTTCCAGGTCATATTTAATCGATTAAATTTTGACGGCATTCATTGTTAAATCACGCTTTAATCTATAAAAATTAAACATAAACAGTAAAATGAAATTAATAAATAAACAAAGTAACAACGTAAACATTCTCTCCATAATAATGGACATATAGTGTTGAAAGATCTCATCCCTGAGCGGGAATCGAACCCGGAACCTTCTGGATGAAAGGCTGCATACTAAACTGTAAGTCGATCAGATTGATATAATAATTTTCAATAAAATTTTCTACAGATAATCGTTCTAGTTTTTTCTATACAAAATAGTTAGCTGATTTAACAGTTATAACGAATGAAACTGAAGAAAAGTCTAAAAGTACTGAATAGCCCAGAGAGTTAACGCTTACCTTCCGTGAGAGGAATTTGACAGTTTCGGTTGAGCCGAAAAAGCAATAATACTTTTAAGTAAAAATCTCGATGTCTTACGGTTATTATTCTATTCAGTTAATAAAAACACATCCTAGTCTAACGGTCAAAGATATAACAAGCTACTTAATACATGAACAAGTACGCAGCTGTGTATACAAGGCTTCAACGAAGCTGCATTAAATATCTGCAGACTTTGAAATTAAGAATCTATCAAAACATTTTTTAAATTGATGACTGCACAGTATTAGAATTCATCAGAAGATGACAATAGCATTCAATGTAAAAAAAAAAAAAAATTAACATGAAATAAAAGCTAAAATGTAATATTTATTTCTTCCGATGAACTCAAATGAACTACAGGGTGTCCCATATAAAACGCAATCCAACCTTATATTGGTAGGTATTGAAATAATAAAAAGACATGTGTGAATGTAAATGTAATTTTTATTATTACCATCCATTACCTTACATTTAGAGTAAATGTTGGAAGTGGCCGCCATCTTCTTGAATACAAGCTTCAATTCTTTTTACAGCGTTTCTTACAACTTTTTTCAAAGTTTGTGGCTGGATATTTAATACAGCTTGTTCAATATTGACTTTCAATCGTTAAAGTGTTCGTGGTTTGTTGCTGTAGGCTTTTTCTTTGAGTTAACCCCATAGAAAAAAATCCGCCGCAGTCAAATCTAGAGATCTTGGTGGCCACAAGCCTCGACCGATAACACAATTACCAAAGAATTCCTCAACGAAATCAGAAGTTGAACCTGCGTAGTGCGATGTCGCACCGTCATGTTGTAGCAAGCAGTGTCTGTCTTCCTCTTCCAAGAGTGCGATGAACTGAAATAAAATATCCTGATATCGTTCTTCATTAATGGTGTACTCGAAAAAAATAGGTCCGATATTTTCTTCCGCGATATCGCGCACCACACGCCCAACTTCTGCGGGTGTAATTGTTTTTCGTGATAAACGTGGGGATTTTCAGCGCTCCAAATTCTACTGTTTTGGCTGTTTACGTAGCCATCCAAACCCGTCCTTCATCTGTGAAAAATAACGAATCCATAACATTAATTCCCTCACGCAGAAATCGACGGAACCATTGGCAATATTGTAGCCGTTTTTCTTTGTCGGGCTCAAAAAGTCGATGAACCGTTTGAATGCGATAAGGTCGTAATTGTAATTGTTCGGTCACCCGATGAACAGTTGATTTAGACAAATTAATTTCAGCAGACAAACGTCTGATCGATTTATTTGGCGAGGCGAGTAATCGGTCTTTGATTTCAGTGACTGTATCTGTATTCAACACTGACGCAGATCTTTTGTGTTCCTTGTTATTAACAGAACCGGTCTCTCAAAAGTTTGCAACTAACCTTAATACTGATGTTTTGTTAGGAGGTGGTTTATCTGGGTACTTATGGCGAAACAAATCTTGTACTGCAACCACTGATTTCGTACAGAAGTACGACTCAACAATGAAAACACGTTCATCTAGCGAAAACACCATCTTGTCTCTAGTAATACACTGAACGTTGTGATTGCATTGTTACTATCGGTAGCGTTCTAGTGCGGCGCCGCGATGTACAGATGTTGGACGAGTCCATTTCAGTAACGAGTAGGGGAGTAAGCTTAACTTTTGAAATTTCATGGATGAGATTGATGGATTGTATTTTATATGGGACACCCTGTATTTACTTTTTAGGAATCCGTAATTGGTGTACTCTTTATGTAATATCAGTAGTTTGCATGGCTTCGTCATCCTTTTTTTATCATTAATGACAAAAATGATAAAATATCATTTTTGATATTTTAATGTGATTAAGTGACTCGTATTGTTTTATCATTAAAAAAAAATCATTCAAAAACCCTCAGGCGTTTTCTTAACGTTCTCGAAATTTGGGTGGTGTACTAAGATCTAAAATAAGGAACCAAAATGTAAATTCTAATCTTGACACGCGTAGTTTAAAAAAAAAACAGGTACATTTAACTGAAAATACAATAAAAAGGTTTATAAATGCCAGGTATAAAATAAACTAATTTGTCTACTTCGTTTAAAAATAAAATAACAACATAAAACATCAAGGAATAATCTCTTTAAGATTATAATGACCCATCTTGAAACTTATTAATTATAAGATTTAATATTAACTCTCATTACTAATTGTGTGTACAAAGTAGAGAAATAATCTGACTTTAAGTTAATTATACTTAAAAAGAAAACGTATACCATTAATACTGAAGGAATTTAATTAAAACGCTGATTAAAAACCAATTACAACAATCCAAAGTTATAATAACAATAATAAGGAAAATGAAAGCTTATAACTTAATTTTAAAACAGAAATGAAAACGAGACTTAAGCGCAATCTGTCTTATAAAATAAAACGAAGCTCTACAATCAGGGGGAGAAGTTATGCATAGGTTCGATGATATTAATTAAGCTGATATTAGTTAAGAAATACGAACTAACGGAGTATAACGATACGAAGCGAATTAAGAAGGGATAAATAAAGAGGAGACGGTACAAGATGAAACAGAAAGAAAGAGAGAGAAGAAAATTTGATGAACAGATAAAAACAAACAAACCTTTGTCGTAACTTCGGTACTCGTCGACATCATCTAGGTCGCTAACCGACTTACCGAAGACGTAATCTTACGACGCTATTTTATTATTTATACGCGAAGTATCTTATAACAGGAACTTAATTACGGAACATAAATTACATAGAAAAAAAAAAAGAGCGACCGAGACAGAACGAGGAACGCGTGGAAAAACAAACTTCAGTATAAAAAGAAAAAGAGAGGAAGCCGGTTAATCAGATTTAAAGTAGGACTACTAATATCAATTGTGGAAGAGTACAGCCTATAGTATAATACCCTAATAACCCCTCTAACGGACGTGATGTAATGTTGCTATGATTATTTTATAAAGCGGTTAATATCATTTCCCCAACAGGCAGTTATCTAGTAACGAACAACCTTAATGTTTCTCATAAAATCCACCCGTTACAAAGGAAAGGAAAAAAGAGCATATATATATCTTTCTGGAGAAAAAAATGGTTCCAGATTAAATACGAAAAAGAGTTCCACGTTTCGAATGTTAAATAATATCTAAAAATAAGCTACGCGACTACGTCAAAAGGATACAAAGATTAATACAAATTATTATCTATAAAAACGAAATTAGATTATCTCACGATCTGAATCACACCATTCAATTATGAACTTTTAAAAGCTGAACAATTTCAGTGATTTTTTTAGTTCTGTTAAAAAAGGGAAATCTAGGTGGAATAAAAAAATGTATTTGTTACTTACAAAAGAGATTTAATAAAAAACTATTACTGACCTATTACTAATTGTTAAAGAATATGTCAGATGTGAAGTCTGGGGCCCTTGGAGGCCATAAGCCCTTGCTTATTATTCGATTATCAAAGAACTCTTGTAGAAAATCCATGGTTTCTCGAGACGTGTGGCATGTAGCGCCGTCTTGCTGAAACCAGCAATACCGTTCTTGAGGTTCCAGGAGGGACACAAATTGGCGCACAATAATCCTGTATACTTCACCATTTACTGTCTGTTCGAAGAATATGGGTCCGACTATACGATGACGAGATATCGCACGCCACACACCAATTTTTTCAGGAAGCAAAGACTTGTCTTGTAAAGCGTTAGGATTTTCAACCGCCCAAATTCGACAGTTTTGACTGTTTACATAACCATCGAGATGGATCCAAGCTTCATCACTAAAGAACACTGTGTTTAAAAATTCGATTCCGTTATCGTTTACGAGAGACCTAAACCGACGGCAATATTGCAATCGCTTGTTTAAATCTGGAGGCTGAAGCTCTTGGAATAATCGTACGCGATACGGATACAATTTAAATTTTTTAGCAGCTTTCTGAACACTCGAATATGACAAACCGACTTGCGTGGAAAGTTTTCGTAAACTTTTCCGTGGAGAATTGAGCAATCTTGTTTTCACATTCTCTCAAACGTCATCTGTCCCCAAGCGAGTTGGTCGACTACTACGTTTTCTATCGCAAACACTACCTGTCTCTCGAAATCGGTTTGCTAGCCTAGAAATTGACATTTTTTTCTGGCGGAGGAACACCAGCAAATCTAATTTGAAATGATTCTTTTACAGTCGCGTACGATTTCGCAGCAAAATAATGTTCAAGAATGAAAACTCGTTGTTCTATGGTAAAAGACAATCTATTCGTAATACAACCGGAAACGGCACAAACGTTTACACAGCTCAAGGAGAATCAACTTATACTGCCATATCTATACCGGTTGAGTTCGGCTACCAACTTCGTGTCACAAAACAAAATTTCTTAGAAAAAAATTACCAAACATTCACAATTTGGTAACAGGACAAAAAATCACCCTGTAGTAGCTAAACACAATGACAAGCATTCTTAAAAAAAACAAAAAAAAAAAAACAATTTATTACATTATTTTTATTACATATGCTATGAAAATTAAAACATAAAAAGAGTGTAATAGTTTGTAAATAAAAAATACGTAAATAAAAAATTGTAAATAAAAAGTATGTAAATGAATAATTCAATAAGCGAAAAATTAAATACTTCTGAAAAAACCTACATGAGATACGAGCTCAAAGAATTGTTACAGTTAATTTTCATAACTTCTACATGGATCTTGTTCACTGTCTGTTAATTATCAAATAATAATTAAATATTGTTCTTTATGCAACAAGGAATATTAATGTTGTCCTACTGTTTTGACAAAATTTTGGGTTACATTTTCAAAATATCTGATGTGGACATTACATAACCTGCTTGCACGCACACCAAACTACATATAAAAATTATTTAAAAAAATAAAGCACGCAAAATTTCACCTCATTAATAATTTCTGATATTCTTTCATATTTCTTTATTTTTATTGTTATTACTGAATACTATTATTTATTGTAAAATCCCTTCCACAATCAGAAGCTAATAACCAGCAATAAATCAACATATTTAAATAAATAAAAATTGCCGGCCTCCGTGGCGCGAGTAGTAGCGTCTTGGATTTTCATCCGGAGGTCCCGGGTTCGAATCCCAGTCGGACATGGCATTTTCACACGCTACAAAAATTGTCATTCATCTCACCTCTGAAGTAATACCTAACGGTGGTTTCGAAGGTTAAAAAAAAATACTAAATTTAAAATCCAGGTAAATCAATTTGCTAACAGAGGAATCCGTAACTGTAAAAAGACTATAGTGGAAATTTACGTTTCAAATACGTTCAAGAAACCCGAGGATATAGACTGTAGTACATATGTTGAGATTAAAAGAGTGGCACATAATAGATAGAAAGGAATGGAGAACGGGGTGAAAATCGTTCACGAGATTGATGACTAAAACGAAAAACTAATACTACAGAAGTGTAATTTTATTTATTAAAACGTTTGTTAACAGATGATTCCGCTGTCAATATGGAATCAACAAAATACAGAAATTAATATTAAAAAATGTTAACTGCTTAACCTGATGAAAGAACTGCTCTAATTGTAATTACGCCGCGCTAAAGAGAAAGTCTCGTAAGAGTGAAACAGTTGCAATTACTTCAAGTAAATGAGGATTACAGATTACCTTCACCGCTACCGTACAGCAAGCCTTATCCGTACTAAGATGCTCTTACTATATTTTATTTAATAAAATTTATGACTGATAAATTATAATTTATGCGAAATTATTCAGAAAAAAATATTGATTTACTTACAACAGCAATAAAAATTTATGTGATTTTTTTAAACCAATACGGTAATAAATACTAGGCAGTCAGGGCTCTGCCCCTTGGACCCTCGACGCGTTCGTATCCACATGTTTGTGATAATATTACGTATTTTACTGAAATATTTTAAGAAAAGATATATTAGTGTGTAGAGAATATTTTCCTGAACATTTTGGTGTTTTCATTTTTAAAATAGGCTTAAGGGGGGAGTAGATATAGAATTTAATCATTTTTAATAGAAATATGAAGTTTAACGCTAGCCATATTGAAAACAGGGAACTGGCTTGGGGACAACGCCGCACCGGCGCCTTTATCTTCGTTTACTCTTGTGTGTGTTCGTGTGAGGTTGTGTTAGTTGCTTCTGCTATTGGCGCAGAGCGGACCACGTGATACGCGTCAACGACTCTCTATTTCTGGCTAAAGAAAGTAATTTCTTTTTCTAAATATTAACTAATAATCCCTTTCTTTAATTAATAAAAATAAACAATGAAAATTAATAATATGTAAATAAAAATAAATATAAAATATAAATAACCTACGTTTAGAAATTAAATTAAATAATCTGTAAATCAATTGATAAGGGCACGCTTCGAGCGGGAGATAGTCGCCGTGCGCAGACGTCCAGCGCACAACCAATGTTCCGTCCTGCGCCAATAACAACTAAAATAAAAATCTGATGTGGACAACATATGACTTCCTTGTACGCCTATTAAATTACATTTTTTTAAAATGAAAGTACATAAAATTTTATTTCATTAAAAACTTTTGATATTTCAATTTTTTTTTTTGTTATTAAATTATTATTCATCGTAAAAATATGTTTACAACGAGAAGTTAACAATTATTGATAAATCAACATATTTAAATTAAAAAAAAGGAGATGAAGTCTGATTCGAACCTATATGCCTTCCCCTAAGATCCAAATATTTCATTAATTAAAATTTTATTCGGCTATAACTTTGGAACCAGTGAAAATACCACTTAAAGTTATATCGTTAAAAAGCTCTCAATTAGGCTTATTACTGCAGTTAAGAAAAATTCCAAAATCCAAATTCTTTTGGATTTTGGGCTTTTTTTGAAATTTTTTTTCAGTTGATTGCAATCAAAAAGGGAGGTGCACAACTAGATGTTACAATAGTCCTAAATCCAAAATTTCAACATCCTACGGTTAATCGTTTTTGAGTTATATACATACGTACAGACGTCACACCGAAAGTAGTCAAAATGGATTCAGGGATGATCAAAATGGATATTTCCGTTGAAATATGGAAATCGAAATTTTACGTGATCACAACACTTTCTTTACTTCGTATAAATGTGAGCACATACGACAAACAAACCCACGCACCATCCTTTTTATGAGAAAGACGATTCCACATTTAAAAATAAATCAAATTATCATTAACATAATTAAAACATAGATTTTCCGAAAATAATTATAAACATCAAATAGTTGATTAAAGTAGACGTTATAGTTATAGTTGATTAACATCAAATAGCGATTAAATAGTTTAACTACAACAATAATGGTAGAACAGTGTTGAAAGATATCAAACGTACAAAAATTCTACAGTTATACAATAGCAGTACGATAGAAGTTTGTACTAATTACGTTAGAATCATAAACATTTTTAGCTTCCGCGAGCCGGTGAAATAGACAGCTTAATCACAATATAAACTACGTTGACATCAATAAATTTAGTAGTATATTTTTACTTCAGTGCGAATAAATTTAAATTGTAGGTTAAAATAATATTATTACGTAAAACAGAATAATAGTATCCAAAAAAATAATTATCTTTTGGATTTTCTTTTTTCAAAAGAAAATCAAATAAATACAAAATAAAACCATAAAAAATTTAATTACATAAGCATTCTGATAAATAATTATATTTTACTTTATACTGATAGAAGACAATATTTATTAAAATTTCCCAAAATTAACATAACCAAAAAAACTTTTTCTGAGTTGTCGATTGATAAAAAATTCATAAAGAAAAGTACAAAATCAACAAAAAAATAAACCTAATAAAAAAATGTGAGGATTTTGAAACTGTGAAAAGATGAAGGGTGATTTTAAGAAGCTGAGCAAGGGATGTAGGTCAGGGCTGACGTAACTCTCATCCCTTATTCCACCAACTTCCCCACCGCCTCTACCCCACCTAAACCATACAAAATGTTGCATTAGAGGTCGTGCAGAGGGTGAGAAGAATGATGCGGGCGGACGGGACGGGGGATGTGAAATAGCCAACTGCAGACGCTTCTATTACTATTATTATTGATGCTACTTCTACTATTATTACTAATACAGCATAAAACATCGTACGTACACAATGCAATGGAACGGGTGGATGGGCAACAATTGCTTCACAAAGCGGATGCATCGAGAATATACCTCGAGGGACGTAAATACGTATTGTTATACCCCTACCCGTATTCATTAATTTAATTTTTTTTTAACCAAAAGAAACTACAAACCTGCAAACAATATTTAACGCCCTTAGTAAATCAAAATACAGAAAAAATAATAATAAGTAGATAAACAAACAATAGCATTAAAATTTGGAGCTGCGGAACTGACTTTAATATCTCAAAAAAGAAGCCTGCGTAACCTTTTCAGGGCTACTTTTTTAAAATAAATGACCATGTTCCATTTGCACTATGATCAGGTAGTTTCATAACCTGGATAGTAATGTCATATGCCACAAAATTCTGGTAACGGATCAGGGTTTTCCTTAAGGAGACTTGAGCCTAAGGTAGTTTTAATATCCGGAGAAAATAAATTTTTTTTTAGTACCTTTGAATCAGGCGATTTAAATTATTATTAGTAATATGTTACTGCCATTCTGGGTAAAATCACTCCGATTTCCTAAGAATTATGGCTGGGTTTGGTAACCGCTACTTGAAGGCCTGAAGCAGTCCTTTGGATGGGTTTATATATTTCCACACTTCCTCCGAGGATAGATCGTTACTTACATTTTTCCAATTAACCCTCTTTCCCAGAATGTTCTGTAGGTTTTAGGTTGATGCTCACTGGATCTTGTGAATGTGTGAAGAATGTAGGGAACGTGTACTGCATCCCTAGTGATTTGATGGAGATGATTCAGACTTTCAACCAAACCAGAAACTATTTTCTGTCACCAGGCAATTTATATAAAATCTAAATAAAATTTTATAAATTTAAGAAGTTAAAAATATCCATCTAAATACATCGGTTAAAAATAAAATATATCACCAAGAAAAATAAATAAAGGAGACCTGACGACGTCTAACGTTAATTTGATTACATCTTTGTATTTTCAATGTAGCTTTTGAAACTAACTAACGGTTTCGGAAAGTTTTTCGCATGGAGATCTTAGATTAAGGCAGGGGTCTACAATGTTTTTGTGGCGCGGGATCATCTGAGATTGCAAAAAGAATAGTGGCGGGCGCAATCGGATTAAAAAATAAATAAAAAAGTATTATGTAATATTGGAAGGACAGGTAGAAGGAAAAAATTGTGTAGGCAGGCCACGTTTGGAATATGTAAAACAAATTGTTAGGAATTAGGTTGTAGGGGGTATACCGAAATGAAACGACTAGATAGGGAATATTGGAGAGCTGCATCAAACCAGTCAAATGAGTGAAGACAAAAGAGGATTATGTCCTTTATTATAACATACATTTTGTAACATATATTTACTATAACATAGTACATATTTATTACAAAAATCGAATTAGTGTGATCTTTGATGCTGCATTTCATTTGCTAATATCTCATAGTTGGAAGTGTAAGATGATAATCCTAGTCGTAAAAAATCACAAAGGTTGGCATTAGTAAGTCGAGATCTGATTTTTGATTTTATAATATTCATGGTGGAAAATAAAGATTTGCACAAATATGTGGAACCCAAACAGGAAATGATTTTGTAGGCTCCTTTTTTCAAAAGATCATACTTTTTATGGTCAACTAAATTCCAAAAATTTTCATCCGTATCGTGAGATTTTAATATTACGTAATTTTGAAAATCTAAAATCTCTTCTTCAATTTTCACGTTTCTTCTTGAAGAAGTTCTGCTATACAATTAGCAGTTTCAATAATGTGTACTTGCGCAGTAAAAAGATTTACAAAAAATGTAGCCACAGGTTCGATAACGGTAAATTGCTGAAATCTACTTTCAATCTGTTTTTTACGACGACTGATAAATAATGTTAGGTGAAAACTACTTTCACTGATAATTTTTTGCATCCTTGAAAAGGGTACAGGAGAATTTTTCGACAAATTATTTATCAAAACTGTATTTCGGCTTTGAATGCTTTTATAAAGCTAATCATTCCAACTAAATGTTTATTTTTTCCCTAGATATCCTGGTTTTAAACTGTTCAACTTTTTTCACATGTCAGTTAAAAAAGCCTAGTCCATCAACCGTTGTAGCTTAATCTAATTGTGGAAACGTTTGATTTTTTTTAAATACGGAATTTCTTTATTTTTTCCAAAACATCAAAAAATCGGGTAAGTACTTTGCCTTTACTTAACTATCTTATATCTATATAATGTAAGATTATTATATATATATATATATATATATTATATAGATATAGTGTTTGAAGTTATCCTTCTTTGGAGTGACTAAAAAGTTTCAGTATTAGGTTTAACCCTCTCGAAGACTGAAATAAAAATAAAATAATTAAAAAAAAAAAATTTTTTTAGTTTTTTTAAGTTACGCGCGTATGTTAAAATTTCACTCATCTTTTTCCCCCAAACGCGTAAAAGAAGTATAACTTCAAAAACCAAAACACATCGATAGAATGTCACGACAACAGTACGAGATTACAACAACACGTGGTGATAACTAACACCATACTACTAATAAACAAAGACGTCGATTACAAAAGGCGGTCAGGCTAGCCAATTCGGCGAATTTCTCACTATCAAGATTTTAAAACTAAAGTAGCTTTTTATTTATTTTCTCTAATTTTATAATTTAATTTTTTTCATTATTTCAACACTTTGTCGCGGGCGCATGCCAATAGCTCCGAGGGTGCATGTGCGCCCGCAGGCGGAAGGTTAAGAACTCCTTGATTAAGGCAATAGACACTAAAGCGACGTCAAAGGTAGGTTTTTCTGTTTTGGTAAGGACTTAGAGCCAAGAAATCGGACTCTGAATAAATTTATTTACTATCTTCTAAATTTAATAATAATATTTTTTTAAGGAAAAAATTATCTGAATATATTTTTCCTTAAATGTAACACAAATGAACTACTCGAAGTTGTAAGCTAGTTTTTAATATTTCAAAATATATTTAAACATTTAAATTTAATCAAAGTTAAAGAAATATTTTTAGCGGTAAGAACTTTAATTAGAAAAAAATATTACTAAGCTATACTGTGAACATTTTAATTTACAACACACAACTTTTTTTTTTGTTTTTAATCAGGACAACTTTTAAATACAGAGTGAAATGAAAACGCCGAATCCGAACAACGATTAGTAAAAAACACAAGTCACTCGGTTAACTTTATCAGTTAATTAAAGAAAATTATGTTTTTTTACCCTCAACATACGATTGGTTAAACAAACAACTAATTCGTAAGTGAACTTTGTGTGTTGTGGACGCGCATAACCTTGAGTTACGTGTATATGTAACTCAATCAGTGAATTTAATACGATACAGAACGATGGTGGATGTTGGCAACAAGACAATAATAATCATAAACTTTATGAAAAGGTCACAAAGGTTAGATAAAATTACCGTTTTAAGAATACTAATTAAAAAATAAAAGTAATGAATTTTAATAATAGCAGTTTATATCTGTATGAAATTAATACAAAATTGAAACAATTTGAGAGGCCTTTCTAAGTAAATATTCAATTAGTTATATTATAACGAAATATTATAAAAAACGCATAAAATTTTATTACTTACTACCGTGCTGGAACAGTATCAAGTAAGTTAGAAAAGAGTTATTGATCGATAACTCCCATTATCGACCGATTGTAACCACGTTTAAACATAACAAATTAAAAGATCAAAAATGAACTTACTTATCCGCAAGGACACCAATATCATTTTTAATCCCAACTCTTTTTACCACTTTTCGAAAAGCACAGTATTACTTTCGGTACATGATTGGGGGGGAGGGGTGAAAATGAATTTTCTTTACGTTCTGAGGTACGAGGAGAACAAAAATATGATTAACTTAAATTAGGATTTCCTTACATATTTATTTATATAATAGGCCTATATATAACATTTTGTGGCTCGAAAATCGCCACATAAATTTAATCGAAATTTAAGTATGCTATATTAGTGTATGTGAAAATTTGATGAAGATTAATTGAATCGTTCTCGAGTTACGCTCAATTTAAGATCGAACAAATTTAAGCGGGGTAAGTTAGAATGGTGGTTCATTATGACGCTGCAATTTGGAACTTGACACGTTTCTTTATCTGGATATCTGTTGTCAGCAGAAATTAAAAAAAAATCTTATATGGACACCACGTGACTTCCTTGTACAGCTATTAAATTACATATACACATTTTTTTTTTTTTTTTTTTAATGAGAAGTACATAAAATTTTATTTCATTAAAAACGTCTGATATTTTTTTTTATTGTTATTAGCGAATTATTATTTATTGTAATTTTTTTGCAATCAGAGGTTAATAATTATTAATAAAATCAATATATTTAAATTAAAAAAAGTTAAAAAAAACGGAGATGTCGGATTGAACCGATGTGCCTTCCCCTTGCAAGATCCCAATATTTCATTAATTTAAATTTTATTGGGCTAAAACTGTGGAACCAAAGAAAATAGGTACCACTTTTGATATATCGTTGCAAAGCTTTCAATGAGGGCTTGTTACTGCAGTTATGAAAAAGTCTAAAATGCAAATTTTTTTTGGATTTTGGGCTTTTTTGGTTCAGTCGATTGCAATAAAAAGGGGGAGTTGCGCAATTAGATGTTACAACAGTCATGTGCACAACTCCAAAATTTCAACATCTTACTGCTAATCGTTTTTGAGTTATGCGAAATGCGTACACACGTCACGCCGAAGCTAGTCAAAATGGATTCAGGGATGGTCAAAATGGATATTTCCGTTGAAGAACCGAAATTTTTCGCGATCACAATACTTCTTTATTTCGTACAATGAAGTAAACATATTAAAACCAAACTAAATTAATGAAAAGTCAGAACTGTGCAAGAGTTTTTATAATTCTTTTTGTGAACCGTTCAATAAAAACAAACAATTTTTTTTAAATGTATATATAATTTACATTTAAATAAAATATATTTAGGCGATTTAAATAAAAATAAAAAATAAAAATCTGCTTTACCCTAAATTTTACTAATAATCACATACACGGTTCCATGGTTATTTTTATTATGTAGTGAGGGAATACTTTTAGTTGTTCATTTTAAGTTATTTCGAATAAAATCAGGGGAGCATTTTTAAAAAAATATTTTAAGCGTATTTGAGCAAATTTTAAATCACACAGTCACATTAAAACTATGAAACGTTTTTCGCCCTCATCATTATTTGTTATTATTATTATTATTTATAATAATTATTATGGTATAATCAATTGTAGAAAGGAGTCATTCCGATATTCAAAGTATTTTCATGTAAAACTTCAAGAAAATTAGTGGGAACATATAAAGTTTAGCTAACATAAACGAATATTCCCGTATTGTAAATACTAGTTCACACTCGATAGTAGTTTCTTTGAATGTCTTATCTTATTTTCATCAAGATGAAACGATTAAATTTCTTTAACCGAGTGGTATTTAAATCGAGTGGTTTTTTTGTCATAAGGGTGTCGTTTTTAAAGACCAAATATATAAAAAATAAATAAACTTTAACAAAAAAAATATTTTTTTTTTACTTTTCCTGGCATGATAGCTCCATAACTACGATGCAAGAAGGAAAGTATGATAGTAATCAGCCAAACACTGGGTATAGGTTTTTCATTTCTCGACGTTTCATAACCCTGGGATCCCAAAAAAAAGTGGGAGTAATATTCGTACGTACGTACGTAATGTGTTGGCTATTTGAATTTTAATAACCTTTGACTAGACAAACCGATTTTGATGAAATCTGACAGAGAATCGTGTATATGGGGCGATTTGTATGTAAAATTGATAAAATTTTGGGGTCAATATCTCCAGGGAATGGAGTAGATTGCTTCTTTAGGGTAAATTTTCTTAAAGTTTTGCAAATACTTTTTTCAAAAGGGTTTCCCAATCTTTTCTTAAAATTTTTCCCAAAAATACCTTGAGGCAATATGGAGAAGCCGATCAAATTTTTAAAAATCGATATTTGAATTTTTTAAACATTTTTTTAGTTTATTTAAACTTTTAATAATAATATTACAACAAAATTTCATCATAATTTAAGTAACAAAAAACTTATCAGAAGCATAAAAACTTAGTTGTCAGCTTTTTTAAGTTGTGAGGTATTGAAGTAGGCAAATTAAAAATCGGTCAGTTAAAAGTAATTTATCATTTTAGGATAATTGTAGTACTCTTCAATTTGCAGTTAGAAAGGAGAGTAAGTAAATGTTCGCGCTTTTAGCGTTTAATATACGGCGTTTACATATACATTTCAATTCTATTATACATTGAAATAAAAATTGAAATCAAATAAAAAAAAGCAAGAACAATAATTTCCAATTTCTAAAACAAACCAAGCAACAAAAATTTAATATTCATAGAATAGATTGCGAACGTTTTTTTTAAGTTTATGAATGGTCGGTCGTACGTATCTCTACTGAAATGGGTAAGCCAACATGTATTGAAAAATTGATTGTACCAAAATATAATACAGATATGTGTTACTACGCAGTCGTGGGAAATTTATGACCTCCAGGAACGAAATATATTATGTATAGAAATCTCTAGACAATACCGGAATATATATATATATATATATATATATATATAAAGTATATAAACCATGGAGATAGTAAAGGAATTCCCTTTCTTCTGAAAAGTAACGTTTCTGAAGAACTGATGTGGCACGCATAGTTGAACTTAACTGTATTTGAATCAACAACATAAGTAATAACTTTTAACTTATTCTTTTCACTTTTTCATGTATAGAAGCAAAATTATTTTAAATACAATACGGAAATAATGGACTCTATTACAGAAAAAGTTTATAATATTATATAACACATCTATATAGTTATATATCTCAACGTTATTAATTATTAATTATATTATACCGGATGATTCAAAAAGGACTTTAAAAGTTTAAAAGCGTATAAAAACTGATTTAGATAACTTGCAGGTTTTGGTTTCATTTCATAGCATCCACATCAAGTTTGGACTCGCGTAGTTCATTAGTATCGAATTCGGCACCCAGCGCTAACATCAGTGTTTTTAAGAATGGATGCATTTACTGGTGCGGAACGTGCTCGCTGTGTTTTGGTTTCACGAATTTTCAGCCAGCGATTGCAGTTCAACATCGTTTTCGTAAAGAGTACGGTAAGGAGCCTCCTAATAGGCATAAAATTTATTCTTGGCACCAAACCTTCGTTGAGAGAAGGTTCTTCTGTTAAACATACAAAATCACCAGAACGCCCACGCGTCCCTGAAGTTGCTGTGGAACAACTCAGAGAAAGCTTTACACGTACTCCGAAGAAATCAACTCGACGTGCGTCACGTGAGACTGACATTCCACAAACGACTGTTTGGCGCGAATTACGTAATGATTGCACTTGAAGCCACGTAAACTAACCGCGGTTCAATACATTACAGATGATGACGAAGTTGCTCGACTGCAGTTTTGTTTGGAAACGATGGATAGAATTCCAGGCAACAATACATTATTAATGAGTCAACGTTTCACATCAGTGGCAAAGTGAGCAACCATAACTGCCGAATATGGAGTAGCAAAAACTCTCGCAAAATATTCTTGATAGCCCTACGGTCAATATTTTGTTGTGGCCAAACCAATAAAGATTGTAGAGGGTGGGGCCGTTCTTCTTCCAGGAGACAAAACGTAAATGGTATCGTTTCTCTAGACATGCTTCAAAATTTTCTAATTCATCAGTTAGACGATGATGACCAAGATGGGTGCCATTACTATCAGCAAGACGGGACACTATATCACTGCCGCCTAGAAATCCCAGCTTTTGTTGATAAAAGATTCCCAGGTTGACGTGTGATTGGTCGTAAAGGTCCAGTTACATGGCCACCTCGCCCGCAGATATGACCCCGCAAAATTATTCTTGTGAGATTTCATTAAAGGTCGACTTTATATACCGCCTTTGCGTGCTGATAGTGTTGAGTTAAGACTCTGAATTAATTGTGGCTACAATCTGGAATGAAATCGACTTCAGGTGGGATGTACGTCCAATTACAAAGTGAAGCCAATTCGAACCAAAGTGAATGTTGGGTGAAAAAAGTGAGTGTTTTTCTATGAAATGAGACCTAAACCGAACCTGTAAGTTATTTCAATAAATTTTTATATGCTTTTAGATTTGTGAAGTCCTTTTTGAATCACCCGGTACAGAGAAGATTTAATTCCATATTATTCGATTAAAAATTTATATTATAATTGACCGATATATTTAAATGAGATTTTAATTTTAAATTGAAACTATGATTAAAATATAATCTTATTAATGGAAAATAGTGTTTTTGTGTATACGAGAGTATACAGAGTGATATTAAAGTATGGGAACCGCTTTATGTTTCAAAACAGAGGGATACTTGGAGGTTCAAACAAGCGCGAATCTATGTACTTCCAACCAATTTACTTTACGGTGTTTTTTTGACCGCCATCTTCGATCAGCCATATTGAATCAAACTTCTTTTTTTTAAATAGCAAAGCCCAAACACTAATAATAACAGCCTTTACAACTTAAATTTTCAATATGGCAGATCCAAGATAGCGAACAAAGATTTTAAACAAACCAGAAAGTAGTAATTTTGGAACTATGTTTCTACCTACTACTTTTGTTACACTGTTTCTACTGCCTCAAATTTCTCAGTTTTGAAATATGAAGTTACCATATCATCCTGTATAAACATAATATACTAAATAATCTAATTTAATGTAATAAATATTTAGCTAGATTCAATTTAGAATTTATATTAAAATATTTTCTTAAAATAATATTTTAAATGAAAACGTTATATAAATGCTATTAACTTAAAAAAATGCTTAAATCATTATATATATATATCATTAAGCATTTTTTTAATCATGACGTTAAAAAAAAAAACAGTTATAATTCTCAATTTTATTTCAGTTTAAACGGATAAGTAAGATCATAAATTTAGTACTACAGTTTAAAAACTCTTAATTCAGATTCCTTACTTTTACGTTCAATAGCTTTTACCTTCTGATATAGCAGAGCTATATCTATATCTAGATGGAAAAGGATGGTAATTGGACCAATCTGGAAATATGCGGTTTTCACCGAATCTTGAAATTTGACACCCAAGCAACCCAAAAAAAACCCGATGGAAATTTTCCGGATGTTAATATTCGTATGTACGTGTAGGGGTTCGGTGTTAGCCACTAAATCACCTTATATCTCCAGAACTATTGGACCGATTTTGACCAAACTTGGTCAGATTATTTCTATATATGGTCATTGATGCCCTTAAATGGTCAACCTTTAGGCTGTAGACCAAGGTCATCTTCACTATCTCGAGATTTCGAGTAATTAAGGTGCATTAAGGTTTTTAAGACACATTTGTTAACAATAAAAAATAACAATATCTGCAAAAAAAATCCTTTTTTACAAAATCGCACCCCACCACCTCTGACCTACTGCTATGATGTGACGTCACAGTGAGCGGTAGAATTAAATAAATGAATAATATTTAACGTGTAAAAAAAGTAACACGGTCTGGCAGTCTCGAACTCGATCGTCCGGTTGACTTGGTCAACCAAGCCCTACACCAGTCCACCCATCGCGACTACACCAGTCTGCCCACCGTACAAGCGATATTTGTTCTATTAAGTTATAAAATTACATTGATTAGTTAGTGCCAACCGTCGCCGCTAGTACCGCCCCACACCCACGCGAATTAAATACAGCATGCGCGCGAGCTTTAGTTACAATCATTGAATTAAATAAATAAAAAAATATTACATTTAAATAAAATGATAAATATTTTAAATTAAGTTGTGTGTGTAAGCCGTGCATCACAAATAACTGTGTAATCGGCTTTTTTTACATTTAATCATCGATTTGACAGTTAGGATTTAAGGCTAATTTCAGTATTTTGGGAGGCTTTGGGGCATTTTTTTTATATTGTCAATTAAAAAAAGTAAGTAAATAATTATAAGACGACAGATTAAACGAATTGTCGCAATTACATGATTTTAAATAAAATAATTTAAACGGGATACAATAATATAGGAGCATATATTTCTTAGTATATAAGAACTATTTAACCAGTTGAAATAAAGAGCTTAAAATGCTTCAGCCGGAAGCATTTATCCTTACTTCATACTGTTCAATTTCTAGGATTTATTTTTCGAGGTATTCCTGGAGCTGGGGCAATTTCAGTTTGTAAGGATGCTTTTTATTGTCAAACTCCAGCCGTCCGAATACGAAGCGAATGTTCACCAGAACGTCATGTCCGCCATATGCAAATAAAACACGGTTGGTCTTTCCACTGGAAGAATTTTTTTTAATCTATCGTGTCAACATACTCAGTACTATATAGTTCTAATTAGTTTGATATCGGGTGTACAATGGATTCATATATATTAAGCAGTATTACTGCTTTACTCCTACAATATCAATTTCTCTAGTTTTTCCCCCATAATGTATTATTATTGATAAAACACTGCTTACATTAAATTCATTATTTTTAAATTTAAAAAAAAATGTATAAAAAATATAATAAAAAAATATATATCACGAATCTGTTATGCATTATTATACTGGCGCTTGCGTTAAAAGTGGCGAATCTGTCCTCAACGGTTTTATTCTCAGCGACTACCGGCTCACAAACAAACAGGTGAAAACATGTCTCGCCGCGAACCAGGATCGCCGTTCAGAGCTGCAGTCTTTGTGGTGGGAATCCAGCGCTGCGACTGGCGCCGGCTGGAAATTCGCCGGGCCGGCTCATGGACAAATACATGTATAAATAAAATTATGTATTAAGGTCATGCAGATTCCGTCACGACAGAAGGCCTTTGCGAAAATTTTTCTACGAAAAAGTTAACTAGCTGTAATTACAACTTCTTTGGATAAAGAAAACAATAAAATCGAAGGAGAAACAAAAGATGGAATGTTTACCATACATGGAAAAAACGCATAACAGAACAATATTTTATTTTTAAAGATTTGATGGAGATGAAAGAAAATTCTACGAATATTTTGTAAGGTATAACATTCGTTCAACGTATTGTTGGGAGTACTTAACAGAGTGTAATGACTAACAATTTATAATAAATTGTTAAAGAAAATATTTATAATAAATGACGAGAAATAAATTATTTTCGTCATTCATTTTGTCTTTATAATCAATAAATACAAGTTAAAATTTATCAATTAATAATTACTTTATAAATAATATCATATACCTATCAAAATTGTACACTCAACGACAATTAATCATTACGTAACACTAGCCACAACTGCCGAATGACTGACGATGCTCGAGACTTGACTTACAAACGTATGAACAGATTTCGTTAAATGTCGACGGATCCGTGAATTCAAAAAAATATCGGCAGTTCCCGATAAGTCAGTTGACTGTTAAGTCAGGTTAACTGCCGTTTCGGCAGTTAAATGTCAGCAGTTCCCAGACATCCTACCGAATCTTGACCAGGAATTATCTAGCTCTGTTATCACAACAGTAATATAGATTGTCTCGTACAAAAATACACTCGTATATTGATTTCGTGATGGGAGCTGACACTGCTCAGAACATGTGTAAATCAAGCCTTACTCGGCTAATTTTCCGGTCCGGCAGCCGCCGAAAATTCGTATAATGGACAAATAGCAAACTCAGAATTAAAGAAATAAATTTTGAAATCCTTAGTTTTCTTTATAACACCTGATGAATGTAGTACAACTTTTCAGACCTGCAAATGCTCAATAAGTGATTTAAGTATCGATAATACTCAAATATAGGGGCTAATAATTTATAACATCGACACATGAAAATGCAAAAGAGCGTATCACCGACTGTGACAAACAAACGATTTTACAGCTCAATCCACGTATCTAGAAAAAGAAAATGGTCCGAGAAGGAAGTATAAAGCGAATACATTTTGTCTTCTACATTTAATTTATATTATTATAAGAGAAAAACCATATCGAAATGTTTAAGATACGTAAAAAAATATATATGAACGGAAGAAAAAAAAGTAAAGTATAATAGAACAGTAGTTTGTTATTTCGAAATGTTTAAGGGTACAAGCTTGATAAAAACAAGATACAGACACGAATCAAATTAAGGAATCATGAAGTCTAAAAATTCTGATGATTATATTTAAAAAAATACTGTCCAATAATATCTTATCAAAATTTCGGTGAGATCGTTATATGTATAATTGAAATGCAAGCCTTTTCTAAGTCTAATCCGAAGAGTTTTGCAAGGTAAATCTCTTATAATTATCAACGGCAAATAAGGAAATAAAAGATAAATTATTTATTTCTCTATTTAAAAAAATAAATACATAAAATAATAATAAAAGGACATTATTATATGATTAAGATAACAATACTGATGAAAAAAAAAACAACCGAATAATTAAAATTACATCGATGCATTTCGAACCACACATGCACGCGCGTACGAAAAAAATCATCCTATCACGGGTATAAATCTACTTTGTCCAAATTAAATGGAGTGGAAGAATGGAATAAACAAATAACTTTTAATGAAGTTGTGAAATGTCATATTTCTATTATAAATAACAGAGAGAGAACAAAATAATAAAAAGTGTGAAATGAAAAAGCTAACGACTGTGAAGAATCTATAAAACAGTTTAGGCACTAGAAATTTTTATGTTTCAAACATTCATTACCAGTCTAAGCAATATAATTTATTATGCTGCAAGCAAAAATTATATTAAAAAAAAAAGTAATATAACAAAGATCATTATAAGTTTACAATTATACTTAGAAGATTAAACGTAAAATCAACAATATAATTAATTTTAATTATTTGGTTACCGTTCATTTGTGAAGGATACATTCAATAAAACATAATTTTCAAACTTTCGCAAAAATCACGGGAAAAGCATGAAATAAAAATTATAGAATAATTTCTAAATTTATGCTTTCAAAAATCATGACATGCTGCTATCAGGACTTTATGCAATTCTTTTTCTATAAATTGAAATATACAATTTTTTGATACAATAAGACACTACTTACTGCGAAGTCAACAATAAAAATAAAAAAAAATCACGAAAAATCAACTAAGCTTTATAAAACTTTTGAACAATTGTACAAATGGCGTAATTTCGAAATTCAAAACCTTACATTTTATTAAAAAGAAAAATACGTTACCAACGTAATCGGTAATTTTATGAACTGTTAACAAATTGGACTTCTAAATCCAGTAAACCGTTTAAATTAAAAAGGAGTACGGACAAAAAATTATAAACGCAAATTTAAAACATTTATCAACAATTAAAAAAAAAAAACAACCGCAAAACTTAACCGCATTAAGAGCATCATTATGCGATCTAAAAAGAGAAACAAAGGTAGATAACAGTAATAAGGCGCTTAATATATTGGCCACTTTACATTACCACTGCAAAGTTTTTATTTTTAAATTTTAACTAGTAAATCTACCTTAATTACAACTTAGAACTAAATATAAACGACCAACTTCACTTCATCTAACTACCCGAACCTTACCCACAAAGAAATAACCATTTCATTTTATATATGTATAAAAAGTTTATCTACATCATAATAAAATACATTCACTCGGTTCATTATACTTTATACTTTACTAAATATCCCATAAATGTTTCGACTTATCAAGCTTTTGAATTTTAAAATGGGTGGGAAAACATTATACGGGTTTTATACTGTACCATTCAAAATTAACAATCGATATTTTTTTTTTCTTTAAGAATTCATTGCGTTTTAATTTTACTTCTCCCATTTAATAAAATTATTACAAATACGGGAGAACATCCTTTCTGAAGAAACTTATACGTTCCAATTTCTTATTAATGTCTGATATATTTATTATTACAAATATTAACGATTTATTAACCGAATTAAACATCCAAAAAATGATACTGGAACAAAACTATTATCAACAACAAGAAACCCCGACTGGACAACTAGCTTTTAATCTGGAGAAAAACGATTAGTTTTCAAAGCACAAATTTTCCCGTGTATTTAAGAGCGCATTAATATGGCCATGGAAAGTGTATGAATGAGTTCATACCGGATTTAAGGGGGGGGGGGGGAGTTGGTATATCAGTAAACTTGATGATCTATGGTTTCTTCACATTTGATCTATGTTATGATTTCAACCAATATTTTAAGGGCTCATTGATGTACACGTCTTGAATTTGTTACAGGGGGATGATCGGTCGAAGTAACATCATATGATATTGAACGGGGAGACTGGTTAAGAGACCGCTTGACCCACAACAAAAAAATTCAGGAGATAAACTGGCCTCTCACTGAATATGAAACGTTGCGACATCTTCAGACTGCTTGGTATTTTTTCAATGAGGATGCATTGTCCAACCGTCATAGGCGGTAATTATCAGAAATTTCGGTCTTGTACAAATGATCCAAATAAATACAAATTCGCATATTAATAAAAAATCTATCAATTCCGTAAATTTATAAAACGATGGGATATCCCTGATATTTTAGTTCATAATAATCAGGCTATTTTTAATTTAACAAATGAAACGACAGAATTTCAAGGATGGTCGATGCAGTATTTCACTAGGGTCAAATTGGGCAGTTCCATTTTCTAAATAATTTTACGCTAATTTAATTATTCAAATAGACTTCGGTGATATCCAAACGATACAATAATTAGTCGTAACTTTTAAACAATCCATTATGCAATAAAACTATTTTTTATTATTAGAATGTTTTTACAATAAAACTAAAAGGAAACAAGAAATTGGGATCTTTCCAATTTTGTTTTTATTTTTACTTTATTTATTATTTTTTGATTATATCAACTTAATTTGTCATATTTATGCCAAACTAGCGGTTGAAAATTACAATACTATCAACTTAGTAGTAGAGTAGAATGCTTTGGATGGAAATATTTAATTTCAGTAAGGAAACACTTAATTTATCAACTGATAATTCTTCATACATAAATAAGCAATATTAACTGAAACTTTTTAAGTAATCTGATGGTTTTCTTCCGTAATATAAAACTTTTATTCAGATGACTATTATGGCAAAACAATACTGAGTCTTTTATAAGAAAGAATCCACGATATATTGTTCTCATCAGTTCATTTTTTCTTTTCTTTTTTTGTTTAACCTCCCGGTCCACTGTTAGCCATGCTTCAGAGGATGAGATGAATGATTTGTAGCGTGTGTGAAAAGTGAAAATGCCATGCCTGACCGGAATTCGAACCCGGGATCTCCCGATTGAAGGGCCGAGACGCTACAACTCGCGCCACGGATGCCGGCGTTCGTTACCAATTACCCATGACTAATATCACGCAGAAGAAACATATCTGAGTTAAGGTTTTTTTTTTCAAATGTAATCTACCGAGTCATTCGAAGAGAACTTAAGATTAATCATTTCATTCAATAACTTCGCTAGTAATGACTATCTAAAATATTATTACATACTATGATTTTACTTCATTTGTTAAATAAATTATTTACTTTTTAAGCTTATAAGGTCGGATTTATTTTCATTTATTAATAAACTAGCATCCCTGTCGCTGTCAATTTTTTTTCTATTTTTTTAGTTTTTTAGTCAAATAACCGGAGGCAGTTACAGCCAGTCGCGTTGCAAATACAGTAACAATGGCAGTGGCTGTGTTAGTTGAGCCGCCGCGTTGTATGCAGTCGCACCCCTTAAAAACAAAACTAAATTTAAAAAAAGTGAATAGCCTGATTTTAAGAAAAATGAACGAATAAAGACATTAAAAATACATAGATACACAAAATTAATATACAAAAGAAATCTGTTGATATAATATTTAGATTATGGAATTGTAATAAATTCTGAAAAAAAAAATCTGCACGGAATAATAGGAGCATTATGGCTTCAAACGTAAACAATAACAGAACAAACAAAGCTTTTGAAATGCGGTTTACGAGAGATTGTTGAAAAAAGCGGGTTTGTAGAGAACGAATTTTAGAAAAAAAATTATGACTACCTTCTGAAAAAAAAACTCGTGTGTTACACGTTAAAGTAACAAATTTATTTAATTTTTGAAGGTGTGTAACAATTTAAACAAAAAAAATTGGAATACATGAAATAGAAAACGCACGAACGAGTTAAAAGTTAATTGCGGAAAAATGGTGAACTATACACACTTCTAAACCGCCAGTTGACTTCGTAATATGGTTAATATACACAGCGTCTATTAGAGCTGTTCAGGTATTATAATAATTATATTAAACATTGTTATTTTCTTTTATTATAAATAATAAATGTAACAAATTATCATTATTGTTACGTGAAGTACAAAAAAGAATATCCAAAATGGAAAGAAACGACATAGAACACCAAAACAGGGAAATGAATAAAAAATAAATAAACATTTTCGAGAAACAGGTATGAATTTATTTTGCGAGCAGACCAACAAGAATTGACTACTAGACCACCGGGTTGGTCTAATGGTGAACTCGTCATCGCAAATCAGCTGACTTCGAAGTCGAGAGTTCTAAGGTTCAAATCCTAGTAAAGGTAGTTACTTTTATACCGATTTGAATACTAGATCGTGGATACCGGTGTTCTTTGGTGGTTGGGTTTCAATTAACCACACATCTCAGGAATGGTCGACCTGAGACTTCTTTTACGTTCAAACATATCATCCTCCTCATTCATCCTCTGAAGTAATGTCTTACGGTGGGAGGCTAAACAGAAAAAGAAAGAAGATGACCAACAAGGATATTTTTGTTGAGTCATATTCTTGATAATTTAAGACGAGTGTATGTCGAAAAGTGGTGCTGATTCTTTTAATAAATTAAGTCTTTGAGTTCTTGTGATTGTTATTATTTTATTATAACTGTAAATATCAATTGTATGTATAACATTAATAACTTATAAATCTTTATGTAAGTTTATTGTATTAATAAATGTAACGAGTGAAATAAGACTTGATGAGTCCTTAGAGACTTGTAGTCTCGTCGAAGAATGGAATAGGACTGCCTGAATGAAGTGAAGAGCCTTGCTATATAAGCAAGCTCCTCATTTCACTCATTGTACGGAGCTGCTGAATCGTCGTCAGACGCCGAGTGCATCCGAAAGGAGCTGTGTGAACTGTACGGAGCAGCCGCTGTATCGCCAGGAGCCGAGTATGAATCCGACCGAAGCCGAAGATCTTTAAATTTTAAAAGTCCTAATTTAAATGAAAATTAAAGTTTCTCATTTATAGTGAATTTTAAATAACGTGAATGAAACCTAAGTCTATACATACTGCCCGCCAAAAATCATATGATATATGAATTAAATTATTATAAATGATATCATGGATCATATGATTTTTTACAATTATAAATAAGTTACATGAAAGGTACAATTTATAATGAATTATTTGAACGAATAACAAGTTTAGTTGTATATATGGACAATAATATGATTAAGATATAATAATACAACTGCGTAATTTGGTTTTTACATAATCACAATTAAACTAATACAAATATGTAATAAAAATAATATTTATAAGTGTGTTCCCAACGTTTTATAAAAATACAGTCAAGTGAAATTAAAGAAAACAAGTGCAAGAAATATTTTAATTGATCAAAAATATTACAAAAAAAAAACATATATATATATATATTTGAATTAATCATCTACTTTTGGTAATAGGAATAATTTATCAATAAGTCTTGTTAATGGACCGATAGCTGTTTGCAAATCAACAATTCTTACAAAATTGTCAGAGCTCCGATAAACCTGCTTCCATTGAATGCATGGAAGCATTCAATGCATGGGTAGAGAATTTTCATTAGTAACTAATATTAAGTCTCCAATACAAAAATTACGTAACAGAAAAAGCCATTTATTGCGTTGCTGTAAAGATTGTAAATAGCCCTTTGACCATCCTCCGATTGTACAAATTTTTGTAGTAGTTACCAGCGGCCTAATCGATTAATTTTAAGTTCTTGGGATTCGGGATCAGGTAAGGAAGTGAATGGACATCCAGTAAGAAAGTGCCCCGGCGATAGTGGTTCTATAGGTCTCTGTGATCATTTGAAATAGGGAAGATAGGACGGGAATTGAGACAGGCTTCAATTTGTCAAAATTGTATGTAATTCTTCAAAATGAAGAACGGTTTGTCCTATTACACGACGCATATGATATTTAACGCTTTTTATTGCGCTTTCCCATAAACCACCAGAATGGGGTGAAGAGGCCAAGTGCTCCGATGTCAGAATTTAAGTTTTCTGAATTTAAAAATTGAAATAAATTATAAAGTATATTTTTGTCGGAACGCAAATTGGAACCATTATCAGGAAAGATTCGAGTGGGAATGCCCCTACGTGATATGAATTTTTTAAGTGCTGCTGTAAAAGACTGTGATGTGAGATCAGAGACTAACTCTAAATGAACAGCTTTGGTAGTGAAACATATGAAAGGTGCTATATATGATTTGCTTAATGTTTTAGATTTCTGCTCACAAAGACGAATCATAATTGGACCGCCGTAGTCAACTGCGCAAGCAGAAAATGGTCGGAAAGGAATAACTCTGGAATATGGTAGCTGATAAAGCTGTTGTACTTGGGTTTTTGCATTACATCGAAAGCACATCATGCATTTACGAATGATGGAGGAAATAACTTTTTGCCATTTATTATCCAAAACTTTTGTCGTAACGAATTATGAATAACTTGGAACACCAGCACGGAAGAGTCCAGCGTAAGTGTTCAGCATTAATGATTAGTTTCGTGATGTTAGTATTAGGATGTAAAACAATAGGATGTTTCGCTAGTAACAGTGTTGCAGTCTGCCATCTACGCGTAATAAGCCAAAATTATTCAGAAATGAATCAAGTGAAATAAGTTTGCTCTGTTTAGAAATAGTTTGATCGTTTTTAAGGTTATTATTTAATTCATCACTAAAATGTATGTGTTGTGATTGTTGAATAAAAAAAGTAAGAGTGTGGTTAAGTTCCCCATTAAGTAAAGGACCAGAAATTCGTTCTGACTGTCTTGACTTGGCATTATGAATAAATGCGAAACAAAAATTAAAAGTGCGAATTAAAGTATGTAGTGTGAAAATCGTTCTGTGTAATCAAATACAATAGTAGATACAAATGATATTACAATACGTTTTTCTATTAGACATTCAGCACTCATAACACAGTTACTAAAGATATATATAATATTGTGTATATAATATTGATATGTTTCGGCCAACGGGCAGCAGTTTGTGAAAGCCAATGAGTACTATGCCACTAAAGTGACGTCAACCGACTTACTTGGTGAACAACCTCTGGACAATACGTCTGCTGGACTATTAGAGGATTTGACGTAATGCCAATTAGCCTTTATGGTATTTTGTAGAATCTCAGAAATTCTATTGGTGACAAATACTTTCCGATTAGATGGTTGTCCAGGAATCCAATGTAATATTACCGTAGAATGTGTATAATGTATTTCGCCAAACCGTATATGTTTGAGCCTTAATTACCTTTTACAATAAACGACTAAGTAGTAAACTACCACAAAGTTCAAATCTTGGAAGTGCCATGTGTTTTAAGGGTGCCAATTTTTACTTGGAACAAAGTTAATTAGAGGAAGTTATATTATTAATGTACACCTTATGTAAATACAACAGCTATTGCCCTTTAAGGAGGCATCGAAGAACCCATGTACTTGAAAAGTTTACCTTGATTGTTTCTAGTAGTACTGGTTTGAGAATGTTTTTCACATGTCGAGGTTTCATTACCAGAAGCATCAGTATTTATTTCTTCAAGTTGTCAGAAATTTTCGAGTAAAGTAAATAGATGTTTATGAGTGTAACGCAAAAGAAAACCCCCGTGTGTGTGTGTGTGTGTTATTAATAACAGAGTTGTCCTCGATGTTATTAAGAAGGCGACCACTAATTATATATCCTAATTTAGTTTCCTGTATAATAGGATATCTGAAATAACGAATGAATTTCCCTGACAGAATAAAGACTCAAGTAATACTGAGCTTCTATCAGGATGTCACTGTTATTTGGTATATTGAAACTGGAATCAGCCACGAAAATATTATGAGGTAATTTGTAATGAGAAATATCAAATGCGGATGAAGGTAACCTGTCTGTAATATCTGGAAAAACAACTTATTTTACCTTGAACGAAAAGTTTTTACTTAACATGAGTGCAATGTAAGTGTAACATTGTATTTGCATTGAACTAATGAATTATTTACGCCTGAAATGGGTAGATTATTTTATTAAGTAAAAGGCTTAATTTGCGATCAAAACAAAATGTACATTTGCTTGTGAACCAGAATCTAACAGTAATCTACATGAATACGTATTACCATGTATATCAGTAGTATTGCATACAGCTGTTGACAGAATTATATTTTCATTTGACTGATTTTTAAACGAACAATAGGTTATACTTTCAGGCTTATTGCCATCTACCTTAGAATGATTAATTGTGTCCATATGAATGAGGGTACTGTGTTTCTTACCAAAAATTTTACAGACTGAATATAGTTAACAGAATGGCTCTTATATAAACAATAAACAAAAACAATAATTATTAGCCATAAATGTTTTACGATTATATATGGACAAATTAAAAAATTCCTTACATTGATAAAAGTAATGATTTGATTTACAAAATGAATATTGATAAAAATTAGATTTTGCATAATAACGTGCATTATGTATTTTGTATTGTTTATTAGAATTTAAATTAAAACGACTGTTTAAAAATCTGGTTGTATTTTTATGACGTTGTTCCTTGGTTTCGTTATTTGTATTCATTTTCATGTTTGAGGTGGATGTGTTAATATTTTCTCAAATTTGTCGTCTAGAATTAAAAAAATTAAATAAAATCTGTAAAGGTGGAAATTTCCCATTTGAGAATCTTTCTTTCCATAATCTTGAGATGTTATAATCCAATTTAGATGTTAGAAATCGGACTAGGATAAATTCATATTAACAGGAAGTTGCATCGCTTTAAGCGAGTTCACATTTGAGGAAATCTCATTCATAAATTTGGACAAAGTATCTACAGATTCCTTTTTTACAGAATCTGATTTTAAAATGCGTTCAGGATTGTGAAAAGCAATTATATATTTATTATCAAACCGCAGCTTTAATAATTCTAGAGCAACAAGACAATTTTCATTTGTTATTGGGAGATCTATAATAATAGATAGACATTAATTCTTTAAAGAAGAATGTAGATAGTGCAATCTTTTAATGATAGTTAAATCATCTCTATTAAGTATTAAATCAATAAATATATTAAAATAATGCTGCCATTCTAAGACATTACCTTTAAATAAGGGCATATTTATAGGTTGTAATTGAGTTTGTTTAAATGATGTATTTGTACTAACTTCTTGATTAGTTTATTAAATGTTGCAATTTGTATTCTATAGTACACAAGTTTTCCTCCACTTGTTCACGAGTCAATGATAAAACATCAACGTCAAAATCTAATTCAAGTTTTGATTGACTGATGTCATATTTGCCTTGTAAATCAAGCTTCCTTAACTTAATTTGCAAGGCGTGACTATCGCTTTGTGAAGGATCAAATCTGTCAGTAAATATGGCAATTCTAGTTATAAAGGCCCTTTATTGACACTCTAATTAATTGTTCCTTTTCCATGATAGTAATTTAAATTAATGTAAATTATTGATAATGCAAATTAAATGTGAAATAAATTGAATGTTATTACAATAAAGATGAAACAATGTGAATTAAATGCTAAGTAAGAAAAATATTACGTAAATGATGTAGTAGAATTAGACGCTGTGAGTCCCTTTATGCAGCAGATTATTGAATGATGTTTCTTCAAATTGTAAATTTATATACATCCGCCGTCGGAGGACCAATAAAAATTGGTCCTCCAATGTCGAAAAATAGTGCTGATTCTTTTAATAAATTATGTCATGAATTCTTGTGACTGTAACTATTTATTGTAATTGTAAATATAATTTATATGTATAACATTAATAACTTGTAAATCTTTATAAAGTTTATTGTATTAATAAATGTAATGAGTGAACTAAGACTTGTAGTAGTCTCGTCGAAGAATGGAATATGACTGCTTGAACGAAGTGAGGAGCTTGCTTATATACTGTGTACGGAGTCGCTGAATCGTCAGGAGCCGAGTGCACCGAAAGGAGCAAGTTGAACTGTACGGAGCCGAGTGCATCCGAACGGAACTGTGTGAACTGCACGGAGCCGTTGAATCACCAGGAGCCGAGCGTGAATCCAACCGAAGCCGAAGATCTTTAAATTTTAAAAGTCCTAATTTAAATGAAAATTAATGTTTTCCATTAATAGTGAATTTTAAATAACATGAATGAAACCTACGTCTATACAACAAGCACAATAAAACATTACGGTAAACTTATGAAACTAGCCCTATTAAGAAAAAACTACTGAATTCATACACACACAAGACGTGGTAAGGGAGGATTGTACATTTTTTACAGCAAATTTTCAAAACTAATATTGTAATTCAAAATTTTGAAAAAATTGAATTCTTAACTTACTAATATAATAGTTGCAGATGAGTTTTAAGAATAAATTGCTTCATAATGAAAATTAAAGAATGGAACATCTTTTTTTATTTCCCAATCACTTGTACTTTTAAATAAGTTTACTTATTTAAAAGTAAAACTTATTTTAAAAAACTATCATTTTTAAGTCGAGTTTAAAATGGTGTTTTAATATGAAAAAATAATTAAATATTTTGCAATAACATAGGTCGATTATAATGATGCAAGAAAAATAACAATTTTTGTCTTATCAATAAAAAAGTATTATGTTATGTTACTACGTACTTTATTCGATACAGAAATTAACGCGCAGTCTTTTTTCTTTTTTTATAATTTTGACCTCTTCAAATAAAATTAATACTAATAGTTTTCTTTTTAATTTGGATTTTAATATACGGAGCGAAAAGTTACCTGTAGTAATGTGTACAGTTTGTTTGGATGATGAGCTACGCGAACTCTTATTCTCGATCCAGTAACAGAGAGCGTTTCGGTCTGCAGACAGGAATACAGAGCCAACCTTCATCTACAATCTTAGCTAAGAACACCCGGCTTCATAATTTCGCCTTCGCCAAAGCTCCTTATGTGCCCTAATATATTACACACTTCATTAGCTAATCATAAATCTACTTCAGTATAATAAGCTTGTCTTTGATCTTGTCTTAACTATGCATTGCTTTAGTTCTTTCTATATTTAACTACAAGATTGTGGATAGTGACAATTCATGAATATTTTTATTTCTAAGAATCATTAAGACACTATACGCAAATCAAACATATTAAACAAATCATACGCTATAAATAAGGTGGTTATCTGACAACAGTACGTCCTTTTTCAGCAAACAGAGAATCTATTTTGTACGTTTAAATCGCGATTTATGTAGTTTTATCAGCGTATACAATTCAGGTTTGAACATTTGTGAAAATGGTATCTTGTTTTTAATGAGCCAGTCGTTATCATGTTTTTTGAATTCGAATTAAGGGCTGTATTTATTTGAACATCGTGGTACGGTACGTTGTTCATGTCTATTATAAATCTCGGCGATAAATTCGGAAGCAATTGTGACAAAACCTATTTTTGAAAATTATTAAAATTCATATCGTCACGATAATCACCTGTTTTTTAACCCGAATTTAGTGTTAGGAGAGCACTTTCAATAAAACCGTTACTAACTATTGCTGCCCGATTCCGTTTAGAAACGGGAACTTTCAGCCCTTCTGAAGAACCATCGGTCTATGCTTGACCCTTCGTGTGGGAAGAATATGTATAGGTTTCGTTTACGTACATAATTGGACGATTTTATTCTCTGTAGCGCATTAAGGAGCGCTGATAATGCACCTTTTATCACGTATATCAAAAATCTCAATCAAAATATTTTATTTTGTTTTCAGCTTTTTTCCACCGGACGGCTAAATTTTTCATAACTACACGAAGAGCCTTAATGCCTCCTTCAAACGTTATTTGCTCTTTTACTAACGGCAAAAGTTTCCTCAGAGAGGGGCGTTCTTCGTGTCGTTGAACTCATTCACCGTTTTCCGAATAACACCTTTGTTGAAATCCTCCAGATCAGTTTTTCAACTTCTTCCTTGGCCATTTTTTTACGAGTACTGAATTCACCTCCACTAGTTTCATGTTCTGTTGTCTGCGCTGTAGAGATCTAACGGATATATCAGTTGCTTTTAAGCACGAGTCTGAATTTGTTCTAAATCTTTTACTTGTCCTTTTCGGTTTTATTCTTTATAAAATTATAAATATTGAGAATAACTGCTCGAGTGTGACTTTTGATAATACTCTTTCTCCCAATTTTACCGGTTTTTGCCCGATATTACGGGTTTATATTTACGCTACAATAAATTAAATTTACGAACAATTCAAATAAAGTTAACTAAAAAAAATAACTTTTCTTTAACGACACTAATACTATTAATAAAATTATTAACAAATAATTGCTGTGAAATAAGGTTGAATTATTTAAGTATTAAATCCAGTTATTGGATATAAAACACGTATACAATGTTTTCGGAAAAATACGTAAACACGATGTTTTACGCTCAGAACTCTAATCTCAACTGTTAATTTGTTTACAATCACCACAAACTATTGCTGTGAGGCTACGGCGGATTCAATTTCTATCACCACTGAACAAACAAGCTGTAGTTATCTACAAGAATCGGGTAGTAATATTAAAATAAACGATGAAGAAAGGCAAGCTCAGATTCAGAAAGGAATGAGATAACGATAATCTGCCACCGTTTGGATAGAAAGGAAAACTCGGAGAGGGGTAACCAAAACGCAGAAAGATTAAAGTTGTTAAAGATAAGCTGATGAAATTATTCTTTTATTAGAAACCAAAAGATAATTTAAAAGAAACATTGCATTTATTGCTAGGGAGAGAGAGTTTATTTTCGAAATAAATAAAACTAAAAGTTAATGAAATACAATGGGAAGGATTATTTTTCTATAATTAAAAATTATAGATAAACAGGATATACTGGAATTGGGAATTTTATTAGTAAACGTACAAAGGAGGGACGAAGTAATAAAGAGATAAAAAGCAGATTGGCACAAAAAATAATAATATTCCTGCAGCAAAGAAATCTACTTATATCATATACTGATTTAAGAATTAAAAAAATTAATAAATAAAAATTGTTGAAAATATTTGTGTGAAGTACAGCGCTTAATGACAGTGAAACATGGATAACAGAAAAATACCAACGGTGCTGCAGGATGATGTTGAAAATGACAAAGTTGATCAAATTTGGAATGAAGAGATCTTAAACTAATTAGGAAGGGAAGAAATCTGTGACAAAATCATGGTGAACTAAGTTCATTCGTTAGGTCATGAATTAGGCGATTCATTAAGAAATCCCGGTTTAGTTAAATTAGTGTATGGCACATGTAGAAGGTAAAACTGCAGACAAAGACAAAATTGGGATACGTCTTAACAGTTAAAGACTGTACTAAATATGGCGGGGTTAAAAGATTAGAATATAACAGAAAAAATGGGGAATGGTTCAAACCATCTAACTAGGAAAAATTATAGTTGCAATTAATTAATGTATGTTTTCTTGTTCAGCTTAAAAAAAATTAATTTAAAAAATAACCACGCTGATTAAATAGCTTAAGTTAAAAATGGCCAATAACAGGAAAACTGTTCAAAAGATACGGGGCGACGGCTGTGATAAAATTTAATTATAAGCAGTTAATACAGCATACTTTTCAATTTTTTTTTCTGCACGTTTCACTTGGAGAGGAGAGTTAAGTAAAGAAAAGTATCTTGAAAGGTTACTTTTATTTAGTTTTTCTTTAATTATTTTGAAGACAAATTTCAGTAAAGAAATTCCATAGAAAACCCGAAAAAATAGTTTTTATAAAAATTAGTTATCGTTATTTTTGAAAAAATTAATTACCCTTCAAACTCACTGGCAAAGAAATAACACAACTCCAATGGCGTGGAATGAATATCTTTTTAACAAAAATTTTAAATATAAATGTTCATCGATTTAAAAAGATAAGTAATCCATTATCTACTGAATAAAAAATGTTTGCCACTTCACCAAACTAACCTTACAAACACACACGTACACATTAAAAGACAATATTTAAACCAACAGTTTTATATTATATGTAATACGACGAATAAATAACATAATGCATTCTTTGGGTCAACATTGAACAATCATTTATAAAATCATAAATTACAACAACAAAATGTAACATTACGCTGTAACTTTCTATCAAATACATCCATTTAAAATTTAGGAACAAATAGAACACTTTAACGGGTAATATTGTAAAATTTAAATTCATTAAAAACAGTTTCCAATAACTGATAATTAAACTGAAATACGCCTACGGTTATAAAGAAAAAACACCAACTTTTATAACTTATTTATTCTTTTAGTTTAGCACTGTTAAAAAAAAAATAAAAAAATAGATAGTTTTTATAATTGATTTTTCCAGTTTGTACACTGCTAATATGACTTTTTTTTACTTTTTACATAAAAGATTTTATTGATTAAAAAAAAACATCCTTTTTATAAATATTCAATTAAATTAAAATCTTAAATAGTTTAAAAATTGATTTCTAATTACAAATATTTGACTACGCAGTTGTATATCAGTCACATAATATAATACCACTATGTAATTAATGAAATAAACAAAATATTTTAGTAAGAAATAAAACACTAGCGTTTGCATAACGACAAAACATAAGTGAAAAAAACGAACTTTCATAAATAAAAATTAAATAACCTTTGCAACATAAATATGTATCATTTTATATTAGGATGATTAATACAATTATTTAATCATATAACAGGCTATAAATAGCTAAAAGTCAAACAGATCATTACACGTACTGTATACGATCTACACTACTCAATCATAAGATTTTGACATTATGCGTATATAATACATATACCGCAGAATCAAATCGGTAAATGAAATGTCAACACTATATTTTCACAATTCTCTCCACTGAACATCTTTATAAAATAAATCTGTTGTGTAAAGGAAATTGCAAACGTTCAGAAACTGTTTACCAAATAAAAGTTATTATTAGAAATTTAGCGTTTTTATTATAATGACCGCTCATAATAAAAATATTTTTAGGACCGCTCATTCTTAGTATTCTTGTGTACAAGAATAAAAATATACACGATTCATAAATGCATGATGGTATTGGCGGATCATCTACATTTTTATTAGATACATAAAATTCTTTCGTAGAATTCTCTCAATTTACCTGATATGATAATATAGAAAAAAAATACAGAGCTGTCAAATTTATAAAGAATGGATTAAATATTTTTGCATTCCTGTGCCTCACAATTAAGTTTCCTGTTAAAAAAACTAAACATAGAAATATTTTAATTAACAAGTCAACAGCTAAAGTGTAAAAGCGTGTAAGCTTCACTAGAAAAATTATGTACGTACAAATAAATGAACATAAATAAATAACAATGTTAGAACATCGTGAAAGTGTCTCTGATTAACGTTCCACTAATTTCTTTTGTATTCATCAAAAGACCTCAATTTTTAGAAAATTATGTTTATATTGTTGTGGGAGGTTAAAGTTAGTAAGGTTATTTCTGATATAAACATTACAGCTTGAATTACATTTCACAAAATAAATATACAGCTACTTAAAATAACAATTTATCATAACTACTAAAGATATTAAACAACAACTATCTAAAATTACGTTTTTTTGAAATACTTTTAATTCTGTCTGTTTTCAAAAAAATATCATGTATAAAAAAAATTATACAGCAGCAAGAAGAATGCCAACTTACCATCTTTGATTTTTGAAGAATTGCTAGTGGTTTTGTCCACCTGACAATACATCGTTCGGAACAATCACACACTCGCAATATATTTTAGTAATTCTCACCGAATAATCGCGATCATAACTGTTAAATAAATACAATAATTAACACACATTACCGACACATAACACACACTTCACGAAGCAAAGACGCCATTTCACTGACTACAGAGATTGTAGAGCGCAGCATTGAATGAAATACAAAGTTCAAATTGCTACCGCTAGAGGTAGCTTACACTACAAATGCCGATTCTGGTGCTCTCTATTGCTCTCTACTACTAACTCATTTACAAACAAAATAGTATTTTATTTCAATTAAAGAATAATTCAGAATGGTTTCAGCTGTTAATTCTTACCGATTAAGTAATATGATTGTTGTTAAAAAACAAACAATCTAGAATTAATTATACCTAAGATAGTTTAATATAATTTATTTGTATTACAATTGCATTTTATTAAACATTATAATTATTTTTAGTAGTTAAAAAATAAACATCTGAAAATATTTTTATAATAATAATAACTGTACTATAATTGACTCGTGGTGATTTTTACTTCTTTGTTAGTACTGTAACCGCGAAAAATTTAGGTTTTCAGATTTCAACGGAAATATCCGTTTTTACCATTGCGGAAAACATTTTGACTAGTTTCGGCGTGACGTCTGTGACGTTTCTCGCATAACTAAAAAACGATTAGCCGTACGATGTTGAAATTTTAGATTTAGGACTGTTGTAACATGTAGTTGTGCAGCTCTACTTTTGATTCAATTGACAACCAAAAGTGTCCAAAAAAGCCCAAAATCTAAAAATTTGAATTTTCGACTTTTTCTTAACTACAGTAATAAGCCCTTATTGAGAGCTTTTGAACGACGTATCATAAGTGGTACTATTTTCATTGCTTTCAGCAATGAAAAGTTATAGCCAAATAAAATTTTAATTAATGAAATATTTGGATCTTACAAGGGAGGCACATCGGTTCGAATCAGACTTTATCTCATTTTTTTTTTATTATATATTGCTTTATTAATAATTATTAACCTCCGATTGAAAAAAAATATATATTTACGATGAATAATAATTCAATAACAAAAAAAAAGAACCAAATAATGAAATAAAATTTTATGTAATTTTCATTAAAAAAAATGTATATATGTAATTTAATAGGTATATAAGGAAGTCATGTGGTGTCCACATCAGATTTTTGTATTTGAGTATGGTTTTCTTTTCTGTTTAAAGAGACTTTTATAGAATTCTTTTCGTAAATAATTATTTTAATTTGTTGGTTAAATGAGTAAAATTTAATGGAATGAGATTTTATTTTGTTTGTTTCATAAAATCATATTTATAGAAATTTTGAATGAAGCTATCCATTATAAATCTACATACAAATAAAAAAATGTGAAAATTACTTTTTTGCTTCCCTTTTTTTAATCTGATAACTGTAGTCAATTCAGTTGGGACGTGGAACATTTTAATACTTTATATAGATCTTTTTGTCAATCTTTAGTATAGACTTCCAAGTCAGCATCTACTTGTGTAATGTTTATGTATATTACTAAAAATTTCATTTTGATGTACAGGAGATATTAAAAAATTTAAATATTAAAAATGATCATAATTTCTACATTAATACACAGCTACATGGATAAGTTTTTATCTTTTTATAATATAATTTATCTTCATTTTAAAAATCATTGATACCATTCTGTTGATAATGACTGTTGGTAATTAACACTACACCGACACCAGAAACTTATCTTCTGCATGGTGTTAGCTAATACAAACCTGCGTCAACCTCTATGTTTGCAACATTTCATTAGGAGGTACTCTTTTCAGATAACTGGGTCAAGTATAACTCAGGTAATTAATAAAGTTGATGTTTTGATCTAGACAATTGGACTTTATTTTTGTGTATTATTTTAGCTTAGGAACATTTTTTCACATCTACACTTTTAAATTAGCTGTACATTATCTAATATCTGTATTTTCTAACATATTATATCAGAGAACTATCATCTTTACCCCTACTGCACTTTTCCATAAAAGCCACATACTCTGTATATAAATAATTCCTCATATAACTGTTGGCTGGTAAATTACATTAGAATGTTGAAATTAAATAACATCATTTCATATTGAAATTTTCCCTGGAAATAATTATACTATTTGTAAGTTGTAAAATATGATATCTTTTTATAGATACTAAAGCTTTATGTGTACTAAAGATAGGATTTAACGTAGACTTTCTCCACTTTTTCTAGAATTAAATGGAGTAATTTTCTTTTTAACTTGCATATTATCCTCTAAACAGTAAAACTTAGATGTTGCAGGTGTATGTAAATGATTATGTAAGTGTACATGTATGCAGCAAATGATTACATATTTAAGGGTTAACTGGGACTGTGAAGGTAAAATAATTTATGTAATTATGTATTTGTTTACGCCAATGCGTAAAGCAGTCATAAGTTAATTCAACTGGTTTGGTATTTGACTTATTTTCATCTAAAATTTAACAGTATTTCGATGTAATGAATATTCCAATTATAAATAAGAAATTTTTCATACACTGAAATTTATGCGTTCCATTCAACATACATTTAAAAATATGCTCAGCTGATTTTTATTTATGCTTTTTAAAATTTATTTATAATGTTTAAAAAAAAAAAATAATAATAATAAATAAAAATACGTAAACATTTTGCATGAACTCGGCTCCTGATGATTCACACAGCTCCATCTACACTATAAGCCGGCTCCCCACTAGATTCAGTCAGTCTGTCTCTGACCATCAGTCTCTCTCAGCCTCTCTCTGATCACAGACACTCTTGTCTTGTCTAGTCTATTCTCAATCTATCATTTGAAGACTTATATTGTTCAGTCAAGATTTACACATCATACAGTATACAAGTACATACATTAAATTATGTATATTTTTCAACAATTTGTTAAGCTATCTTTGTGAACATTTCATTTGTAAGGTACATTTCAAGATTTTATAATTTTTCTTGTTAAAAAGTGTATGTTTCAATTAACTCTGTAAGTATCTTTTGTTATGTTACAATACCTATGAATCTTTGTTATGTGAACTCGGCGAACATTCTTTATGTTTAATACTTATGAATCTATGTTGTATGTCAAAAATCCTTTCAACATTATGTTTGTGATTCTTCTTCTCTATAATTGTATGGTAAAATATTAAACTCAAAGGAATTTACATAGACATATAAAATCCACAATTGTAAGATTATATTTTGTGCAAGTGAATATCAAAATGTCAATGTTTTTCATTTTACAGTAATCGTCTGTTAAACTCTCTGTTATGATAATCCAGATTACATCCTGCGTAAGTGAATATCAAGATACTAATGTTTTTTATCCTACAGTAATCGTCTGTTAAACTTTCTATTATGATAGTCCAGATTATATTCTGTGCCAGTGAGTATCAAGATATTGTTTTTCATTAACCAAAAAACGGTAATCGTCTACTAAATAATAAGGTAATCCTCTGTTAACTAATAAGATATTATTATTATACTCTGTATTGTTATTATATTCTGTCTGTAAGTAAAAGAAATATTCAAGATAACATGTTTACCTATACTTTACTTAACGATTGTTGTATATAAATATCGCATAAGGAGATTTTGTGCAAAACATTTGTTTTTAACAAAACAATTATGTAATAATAATGTATTTATGAATTTTTTTGTTTTTACGAATATGTTTATATAATTCTGTTTTTCATTCTGTTAAAAATAAGGTCCAATTTTCTTTTGGCAAAAACGAGCTATGTGTAATTTTATTTTTGTAACTTTCCCCAACAGTATTAATAAATTTTTCTTGCAAGTGAATTATTTAAATATTCATTTTCATGCAAACATAATTATTAAATATATTTCATCTTAGTTTTAGGTTACAAATATTATTTCTCATTGTAATATATAATAACTTTTTCATAAAGCATTATGAAAACACATGATTTTTTCCTGAATAATGAAATCTTAATAAAAGAACTTTATCAATTTCTTATCTTTTTGATAGTATCTTCCTCATTAAATTAATTTATTTTAGAATATCATTCCTTTGTTAATTGTGTGATGTTTGAAAATACAATATTGTTATTTAAATCATAATACTTATTCAATTTTTTTCTATTTATTTGATGTAGTAGTGTGTTAAGACCATGTTTTGCTTTTCCTTATTTTACAGTAGTTATTTACCCAAAATAGGCAAAGTTTGAGTTGTTATAACTTTTATGAAATTTTTGAAATATTGCTTCAGAAATTTATTTATCATATACTGTAATCACCACCTTATTCACCATTGTCATGTTTGTGCCTTAAAAATGGTAAACTTCAATGGTTTGATTGATGTTCAAGTCTTATACTTCCATCTACAGTTTTTGTATTCTATAGCAATATTGTGTTATAAATATATACGGTACTGTAAAATTAAACCTTCACGTAATGAAAAACTGAAAAAACCATAAGACTCAAATGTGATAAATATTTAATGCAACTGTACTTGTTTGTTAGGAAGACACACATTCCTTTACAATATTAAGAATAATTCAATATAAAATCATTCTTTCATTTCACTTAATGTTATATATCACATGATCATTTGAAAAGTTACTACATTTATTATTCAACAGCTATCAGCCCCATTGTATTTCTGTCTGCATACATGTATACCATTCTTGGGGGGAACCTTTTTAAAATTATTTTTAAAGGGGTAGAACCCACCCTCTCTGCTACAGCTATCACAACTTAAAAATCTTAAATGGCAATGGTAACATTTAATTACATTAATTGACAACCCAAAAAAATAATGAATTTTGGTGAAAAGAAAATTAAAATCTTCCCACCCTCTTTGCTAGGTAGATGCAAAAAACCATTTGGGTAGTACTTTTTTAAATTTCAGTCCAACAAAAATAACTATAAAATTATGTGATATTACTTCTTAAACCATTTGAAATAATCATAATTTGTGGATTAAAACTGAAAATTATTTTTTAAATTACCAACATATAATTTCCGTAAATATTTTCAAAATTTTCAGAGGTTAAAACTTATTCTTTTTAAGTGAGATGATGCAGCATTGATACCTCATTGGAAAGCTCTTTGAATGACAAGTAATTTGGTGCAAATAAAATAAAAATTGGTTCACTGGCATTGACATTATGATTAAAAATATGTTTTTTTTTTAGTTTATGTTGGAATACAGTGTTACTGACTCAAAGCATCAGATCTGAAATTGTCTGTTCTTGTTAAAAATATGGGTTTTAGGTTTCTCCAGCACTGAAAAAATGTACCAGTAAACACAACATTATAACATCAGTTAAACATACAAAAAACCAACAATAAGGTACAGATTTCTTTGCTGGTAACATGTTGAAAAATCTATTACCAGATACACTTAATGATTAAATAAAATCTAATTCATAAATGAATAATTTTTAATAAAAAAATAAAGCTTAAATTATTCATTAGTTAATTTTGTTATGAAGGTTTTTAGCAATAAACAACCTTAAGAAATAATGGATGAAACACGTTTTTTTTTACCTCAATAAAATAAAAGTATCAATTTTATGATTCATTGTTATCTTGTAAAGGAAAAACTTCTGGTAATCCCATTGTAAGTTTTTCTACATAATTTAGATGGAAGATATTTTTAGTAAATAATACTGTAGACTATTTATTCTTCATGTTTTTCTCTTTTTTCATCATTATTTCTTAGTTTTAGATTATAATAATGTTATGACAAACAGAGCAATACCATTCTGACATTCAATTATTTTCATGTGAAAATGTAAGAAAATTAGTAGGAAAAGTTAAAACGACAAATAATGTAAATTGCTGCATCCCAGAGAGTCTAACAAATACATTCTGTAGTAATCTTGTTATACTATTTCTCTGCATTCCTTTTCCTAATTTTATAAAGATATTGATTTCTTGATTTGGTCTTACAGGCTGCCTTTTTTAAACAAGCAGTATTTTTTTTTGTAGTCAATCTAATTTTTAAATAAAATAAAAAAAGCAAAACAAAAAATGTGTAAACTGAATAATATTTCTTCATTTTTTTATTTATTGGAGTTTGTGCTAAATTAGTTTGTTTTTGGCACAGATTTTTTTAAAAGTCAAAATTCAAGTAAAAAATTCAGAATTTTTTTTTAGTTTTTAGTGAATTTAAAAAAAATAGAATTATGTTTGTTATCCAACATGTTATATTCCATTATGTTTATTCCATTATATTATTGTGGAATAAACATAAAGTATATAATGAGATGTATTACGTAAATCTTAAAATAAATATATTTATCTCACACTTTCTTCTTATTTATTAAGAAAAAATCACAAGAAAAATCTGATGTCTTAAAGAATTTAAAAGCAAACATTTTTGAGCATCCAAAAGATAGTATTCTCTAAAACAGTTGCCGAATTACACAATTTTATTTATGCAGGATCAATAATGTTACTTTTGATTAATAATAAATAACAATTTCCTAAGTAAGAACTGCACATTTAATATAATACAAACTATATGTCTTGTTTACAATACTAGCTCATTTTCTAGCCAGTATTGGTTGTAGGAAACACTACGCTACAGTTGTTGAAACATTGGGTAGTTTTCTACTGGTTTTATAATTCCTATTTTCCTCAGTTTCTTTAAGCATATTTAGTGCATCTACAAGTAGCCTTGTGGTGTGTGAATCCTAAGATTTACTTTTTTTTAACCAAATATATCAAACATAAAAATAAATGGCGAATGTGTAATATGAGAGATAGTGTCTTAGTCAAGAAGATAAATAATCTTTATCAACATGGGTAGGTGAACATCCTTTTTCATAATCTATTCTTTTCCATTATCTTAATCCCTTTTTCTCCATTACCAGTTCATGGATGCACCTTTGATCTCACTAGGTTCTCCATTATGAAGATATCAGGACCTGAAATTATGCTGGGGAGCAGTCTGAGTACTCCGGTATCATTACTGTGGACCAATTCAGTTACTCTGTCTCCCGTTTAGTGACTGCACAGCAAGCCTAATAACTGAAGTACCTATTGGGTAAAACCTGCCTCTTTCCAAAATTACCCATAAACATGGCGTAGATTTAAGGAATGTGACAAGGATTTAGGATATTGCTAAATGCTCAGATGTGTCAGCTCATGATCATTAACTATTGTAGTGTTTTATTGAGGATAATGAAGTGGTTAACGATTGATGAGAGTTTATTTGGAAATATATTTGCAGTTTTCAAGACAATTATAAGATTTTACATGTAACAACAATAACACATTACTTGATATTACAGTCTTATGACTGATAATGAATCCATGTTTTTAAAAAAATTATTATTTAAATCGCTAAGTTTATCAATTTAGCTTGCTATTTTAGAATGTTCATATGTGGTTTTCATCTGTTATTAAATTATATATGTGTAAAGTATTTGCACGGGATAAGCAAGCAATTATAAATTAATGAAACAAAATAAATATGTGTGAATAAATATGATATGTGTTTCTGAATTTATATTTATACCATACTTTTACATCTTTTCTTTAAAAAATTTGGGGTGTGTGATAGACAAATAATTTAAATTTACATATGCATTAATAAATGTATATATTTGTAAAAATATGTATGGACAAGAAATGAGTTACACTTGATCACACTCCAACATCATTAGTTTGAGTTTCATGCCATAGTCTTACTACTCTGTTAGCATTCTATTTAATTACCATATTATTAGAGTAGTTCATTATTTCATTTGCAGCAAAAAAAGAAAAACACTAACTTTACATTGATAGTTAGTGGAAGAACAAAAAATTAATGTAACCATGGAGTATATAGGCAGTATTTTCTTTATAAAACAGCTAAGTTTCTGAAGGTAGAGAACCAATTAGCAGAACTTATAAAAAAAATAGAAGAATGAGTCTTTCTCCTTTACTACAAAAACAATGCACATTTTGGCTATTTAGCTTTCCTGAAATAAATTAAACACAATTTTGAGCTACCATTAATTGGTGTATATGGTTTTCTGTGGATTTGTTCTTCTTTTTACTTCAAAGAAATACTCTAATAAATGTTTAATTCATGAATTGGAAAACAAAATAATCAAGTTATTTTGATTCTTTTTTTTAAAAAAATCTGATGTTGACACTGAATGACTTCCTTGTACGCCTATTAAATTACATATACACATTTTTAAAAGTAAATAACATTTTATTTCACTTCTAACTTCTGATTTTTATTATTGAATTATTATTTATTGTAAACATTTTTTTACAATCGAAGGTTAATTATTAATAAATCAATATATTTAAATTAAAAAAAAAAGGGGGATGAAGTCTGATTCGAACTGATGTAAGATCTGCCTTTCCTTTAAGATCCAAATAATTCATCAATTAAAATTTTATTTGGCTATAACTCTGGAACCAATGAAAATAAGTACCAGATATATCATTAAAAAGCTCTCAGTGAGGGCTTAGTACTGAGTTAAGAAAAAGTCAAAAATATAAATTTTTAAATTTTTGGCTTTTTTGGACACTTTTTATCCAGTCGATTGCAATCAAAAGGGGAGGTGCATAACTAGATGTTACAAAGTCCTAAATCTAAAATTTCAACATTCTATGGCTTTTTGAGTTATGCGAGATACATAAATACAGATGTCACGCTGAAACTAGTCAAAATGGATTCAGGGTTGGTCAAAGTTGATATTTCTGTTGAAATCTGAAATTTTTTACAATTATAATATTCATACAATGAAGTAAAAATGAAATGTAAGAATAATTTCTGTATCAAATTAGAAGTGGAGACTATTGCATTGCCTTAGGTCTTTCGATATGCCCATGAACACAAGTATTAAAGAAAAATATACCAAATTAGGCCATTTATCACACTATCATGACATTAAAAAGGTACACAGTCATTCTTTCTAGTACTGCTAATGAACATATATGAACCTTCTTATATGGTTCTTCATAAAAAATTTACTCAAAGAGAAATTTCCACATAGTGTAATTGTTTGCATCTAACAGAAAGAAGGATAGAAGAATAATTTGTTAGGTTTGTTTGAAATAGTCTGGAACTGAAGATCAGCTGCTGTTTTGTAAAAAAAAACCTTTTTTGTTTTAAAAACTTTTAAAGTACTATTTACAGATTGAATAAAAGAAAGTTTTCAAGAAAAAAGTTTTAGGATAGTTCCTAACAGATTAATCTATATCTATGTTTGCATGAATAAATGAACTAAGGAAATTTTAGAAAATTGGGTACAGAATGGTTTGTATTATGATGATTGTAGATATTTTTTGTATCTAGTGTTGAGTCAATAAAACAAACAATATAAAGTTTAATACTGGTAAAGGGGCTTTACTCTGTTGGAAAATTAGGCTGTCAATATTTTCAATTTGTGGAAACACAAAGTTTTCTAATATATCCAAATACACTATGAATTGCTATAGTCTGCTCATGGGAAAAAGAAATGGCCGAAAAATTTGATTATGTATTTTACCTTACCAGATATTCACTTTCAGACAGTTGTGGATGATGAATTTCACTGATTCGTGTGATTTTCTGAGCCCTGTACTAAACAATTATGGCAATTCATGACTTCTTGAATATGAAATGGGCTTCATAAGAAAATAAAATACACTACAAGAGTAGCTGCAGTTTATAGGTATGAAGTTTCAATTGCTTGCAAATGACATCACATGATGAACAGTAGTGTTTTTAGGAATGTTTAGTAAACAACTAAAATTACAAACTGAACATTTTGGACTTCATTAGAAAAATATTAGAATTTTTTCCATGTTTTCAACACTTGTTTCAGACCTACCTGGTAAGTGCCCTTTCAAAACACTTTTGGTTTTGAAAAACTGTTCCCACCACTTACATATGGTTTTGTCATTCAGAGAATTTCTGCGATAGACTTGTATATAATTTCTTTATACAACAATCACTATTTTGTTTCTGGGAAACAGTTCATGCACTGTGTTTTGTCTTGTGGTGACACCATGATACTGAAGTTTGGACTCATAACAGCCTGTCCTGTGCAACAGTCTAATATAACTGATATCTGAAAAAAATGTTTAACTGAAACTTAATTGTTATTGCTTAAAGTTTATGCATAAAACACTATTGAGAGCTGCAAAATAAAATCTATATTCATTCTTGAAACCCTGGAGTTCTTTTTTGGACACCTAGTATTATTAAGTCAGTGTTGAGATGTTACTGAATAACATGTCCTCTTCAAATTATGTAATTTCTAGTCATCTGTTTGACTTTATTATTTATTTGAATATCTTATAGTTTTAGCTTGTAACAGTAAGAATGATTATTATTTATTTTCAAAATATACATTCTATTTTCTACACCAGAAATAATATCTTTATTATTAATAAAATGCTCAGTAATATTTTAATGTTTTTAGTGACATTCTACTGTTAGTAATTTTATTTATTTTTGTTTAGATCTTGAATATTTTTCTTGTTATTTTATATATATTTTTTATTATCTCTGACAATTGTAGTAAAACAAACAATGACAGTGCGCATCAACTGGTGGTTTTTTATGTTTTATTTTTAATAATAATTGGTAACTAAAATTGATCATTAGAAGAGTCCAATTCAGTTAATGTTTTAATGATTAACAGTAAGTTAATTATTGAAAAACTGAAATTTCTTAAAATTTAATTCTAATTTAAAACGATTAAAATGAAATAAATTATTTTTATTAAATTTAATTTGATAAACATTTTATTAAAATTTAAATTAAACCAATAAAAACTGTAACATTACATTTAGATTTCTCATAATAAAAATAATTATCTGTTTTACAGATTTTTATCTATTTTTCCTGACCTTATAAATCCATTTCTTCAACGTCAACTCCTGGTGTCTTACTAAATAAAATCCCATCTTCAGTACTGCTCATCATTTCATCATTCAGATGCATAACTTCAATCCTCATGGAACATTCCTTATTCCAGAAGTAATTTTCAATTTAAATTTAAAAAATGATGACATTTATTGATTACGGGGAATTTATTTTCTGGTTAAGAAAAAATTATTATTTAGAATTTTGGCTACAAGAAACCATAATCACAATGCTTAGTGATACCAGGTCCTAAAAATAGATCATCTTGGTATTCCATTTGAGGAGAATGAACTCATCAAAGAAGCAAACTTACATTAAACTTACCAGCTTATATGATAAGCTATTGAAATCTATGGACTCATCATCCGTAATACATTACTACTGTTACATTTAACATCTGTTGTCATGATCAGTATTTTATAACAGATCATGAGTTATTGGATTCAAAAAGCTTATTAAATAAAATTGGTAAGTTTATATTAATTTTGCTACTTTGATATGTTTAAAGATGGTTTTTATTAATTAATATATATATATATAATTAGTAATATATATATATATATATAGTATATATTAATAGTAACAGTTTTTTCTTGTTTTCAGTCATTTGACTGATCTGATGCAGCTTTCCTAGATTCTCTATCTAGTGCCAGTCAGTATATTTCGGTATACCCCTACATCCTACATCCCTAATAATTTTTTTTACATATTCCAAACGTTGCACATAGCCACAATTTTTCCTATCTATCTGACCCTCCAATATCAAAGTGGCTATTCCAGAATGCCTTAAGATGTGACCTATAAGTCTACATCTTCTTTTAACTATATTTTTGCAAATGCTTCTTTCTTCATCAATTTGTCACAACATTTGTCACTTTATCTACCCATCTGATTTTTAACATCCTCCTACAGCATTGCACTTCAAAAGTTTCTAATCTTTTCTTCTCAGGTACTCCGATTATCCAAGTTTCACTTCCATATAAAACTATGGTCCAAACATGTACTTTCAAAAATGTTTTCCTGACATTTAAATTAATTTTTGATGTAAGCAAATTATATTTCTGACTGAAAACTCATTTTGCCTGTGCTGTTCGGCATTTTATATCGATCCTACTTTGTCCATCTTTAGTAATTCTACTTCCCAAATAACAAAATTCTTCTACCTTCATAGTCTTCTCTTGTCCTATTTGTATATTCAGTGGTCCATCTGCTTTATTCCTAGTACACTTCATTACTTTTGTTTTGTTCTTGTTTATTTGCATGTGGCAGTTCATCCATGCCATTCATTTTTTATCCTAAATCTTTTTTACTCTCAGGTAGAATTACTATATCATCAGTAAATCACAGCATCTTTATCTTTTCACCTTGCAGTGTTACTCCGGATCTAAACTGTTCTTTAACGTCATTAACTGTTAGATCTATGTAAAGATAAAAAAGTAATGGGGATAGGGAAAATCCTTGCCCGACTCCCCTTTTTATTACTACTTCTTTCTTATGCTCTTCAATTATTACTGTTGCAGTTTGGTTCCAGTAAATGATAGCTACAAGAACCTTACTTAGAAGTTCTATCTCTATACTTGAACTCTAAATTTTTTAAAATGTTGAAGATTTTATTCCAGTATATGTTATCAAATACCTTTTCTAATTCTATAAATGTCATGTATGTTGGTTTGTTTTTCTTTAATCCTCCTTCTACTATTAATCTGAGTGCTAAAATGGCTTCCTTACCTTGTCACTATACTTTTCTTGAAACCAAATTGGTCTTCTAACACTTCTTCCACTCTCCTCTCAATTTTTCTGTTACAGCTACATTTTCTTGGGAAAAAAACAGTTGTAGTTTTCCACTGCTTTCTACTGTGCAGTACTCAGAAGAGTGATGTTGATATCACCATTTAAGTCTTCCTGACCTATGTCAGGAAGACTTAGACTACTACTGAAAGAGCTGTTGCCCTCTTTCAGGAATCATTCCTTAGTCTGGCTCTCAATAGAAACCCCTTTGATATGGTTGCACGTTAGGTCTAGCTGCTCTGCATCACGAGCACTCAAGCCTCCTTACCATCGGCAAGGTCTCATGAGTCATAGAGGGGGAAAATATATATATTTATAAATTAACCTCTGGCCAAGTGATAAAAATAAACAAAATATATTAAAACAAATTATTCTATATATAACAGTTACATACCCTTTGTGGGATCTAATAATCCTAATGGAGGATTATTAGATCCTCCATTGGATGCCTTCCCAGGTGGCGAATAGGGGAAAGCCTCCAAGATATGGGTGGTGCTGGGGAAATGAAATATCCAGGGTGGACCAAATACTAACTAAATCCTCCATTGTCTGTTCTGGTATCCAGTGGCTGGTGGTCAGCATCTGTTCACCTAGTTGGTTGGTAGACATACATCTTGAGCTCAACAATCAAGTTGTTAAGCCACGTGACTCCACCAGAGGTCACCACAAACAAAGTTCAACTTGAACAACCATAGCAGAACAAGAGGAAAGAAATCCGCTACCCCAGGCCTCAGTTGCCTACCCCAGACTGGATTCCCATTCTGGTCATAGGATTCTGGAAGACCAAACATGCCATTTGGAGAATGATCAGAGCTTCTCAAAAACTCTTCAAACTAAATGAAAGTTCTTCATAGGTCTTCGTTAGTTGTTTCAATTTTCCTGGTTTCAACAAACGAATGTGCTTGCCAGATTCAGCATTAAAATTCTGGCAGTACAGGAGATGTGGTTTATACAGATGAATGCCATTTTGACTCAGAAAACTACATTTATAAGGGAAAACCCGCAGTGCAGATAAACACAGGACCCAGACAATTTGGTAAAGGTATTGTGATTTTCAAGTCAGTCATGGATTCTGTCACTGACTATAACAGAAAAATCCCGCAAGTGATAGAAGACTTCTGGTAGAAACACGAACAAAATTCCCAAACATCACATCAAGTTTCTGATATATGACTTTAATGGGCAATTAGGGAAAGAAAAGAAATACAGGAAAATCACAGGACCATACATTGCCAATAAAAATGGTAAACACCTTATAAACTTCTGTTATAACTTCTCAAGTTATGTCAACACAATTCCTGAAGCCCACATATAAACTAAAGATGTGGAAATCCCCCAATAAAACACTTGGAGAATTCCAGATTGACCACATTGCTATCTCCAGGAAAAACATCAAAGAAGTACTCAATGTAAAAACAAGGAAAGCATTCTTCGAGTCTGACCATCACCTTCTCCAAATCAAGGTAAAATTTCAGTCCAATAGTAAATGGACAAGAATAATCCAGACTTTCCGTACTGACCTCAAGTATCCAAAACTCAACAAGGAGATCACTGATTAACTCCATAGGGTGGATACAATGAATTGATCTGAACTCACAGAGAAACTGTAAGATACCATAAAATGAGGCCAACCTTTGGGGTAACCGTGCCGCTGGGGTATGTTAACCTGTGCGACCGGGGCTGTGGCTTCCCTCTGCCGGTGGCGTTCCTGATCGTGACTTGGTAATGCTACATGGGACACCATGATGGGAGTGGGTGGGGGTGCAGGGTTTGTCCCTGGCTCCTGTGTGGACTGGAATGAGGTTGTGTTTCCCTGTTAGGTAACCTAAACTCGTCAACTTATTTGGGTGTAGGTTTGAATTTCTATGTTGCGTAAAACACAATTTTGATTGGTATGAGTTAGCACTGATTTAACTTTAAACTCGTTCGTTGTATGAAGCACTCACAGTCATGAATGATGTCAAATCTGTACTAGGTGCGGGGTTTGCGCTTCCGATGTTTCGGTTAGTTAGTTTGAGGGGATCATGTTAGGTTGGATGTGAAGATGTGTTTGAGGCCTACGTGAAGGTGAAATTTGATGTGTATTTACGAATGCAAATGTCTACCGAGGCATTTACATTGGTGATATCCCGACCGAAACCTGGCTGATGACTGTGAGATGTAATCAGTTAGAGGGTAATGGAATATTGGTAATGTAATAATATATAGAAATTCAATACCATTTGAATAGAAAGGTACGTATAATAGCTATAAAAATACTAATCTATTTTATGATAAGTTAGAAAGGTTTCCATTATCTTGAGTACAACTGTAATTTTTTAAATAGAGCAATGTCATAAGATACATTACTTTCACCTAAAAAATTGGAGAAAAACAATGATGAAACCCATTTTTTATATTAATAATTTAAGGTACACAATTACAAAAATAATGCAGGAAATGAAACCACTCTAAACATACTATAGAAGATAAATGATCAAATTCTACTTTGATAATTATCTCAATCATATTCAATACATTTTTTTTCAATTATATTTTTTTTAATATAATTAAACAACATAAACATTATGAAACTATTAGATTTTGTTTCATGATCTGGAAAAAGAAATTTGTTATTTTGCAACAGTGTACAAAATTAAATAATCAAATAAAAATCCAGGTGATTCTTTTTAAACATTATTGAAGAATTAAGTAATAATAAATCGGTTACTGTTTCCAACAATATTTAAATTGTTTAATTTATTCATGTGATGTATTATGTAGAGTGATACATTCTTTAAATAACAATTAACTGAAAAAAGTTGAAGTAGTCAAACTTTATTTTCTAATGATTTCTTTAAATTAACTGAAAAAGTAATCAAGTAGTAATTATGACAAGCCTTTTCAAAAGATTTGGTATTTATGTAATTATAAGTTTCCCAACAGAGCTCAAATAATGAAATCAACTGTTTTTAAGATGGTGCAACAATTTGAACAAAAAGCTAGTGCTGCTGTTACTACTATTAACCATGCCCATTCCACAAGACCAAAGTTGGTAAAAAATTATAAAAAAATACAATTATTAAATCTGTACGATTACAAATTAGAAAAAAACCATAACAGGTATTGCAGAAACCAATTTAAGATCCTCTCTATTCATTAGTTTGGAAAGCTGATCTTGAAAATGGCAACAGTATATTTTTAATTTTTTAAATCCTTAAAAACAGTTGTACTTTCATTCTTCAAGGCTACAACTTACCCACATTCTTTCAGAGGATTATTTTAAAAGCTAAACTGAGTATTACGGCAATTGATGATGGATGAAGATATTCCGATGTTACATGGCTTTGTTAATAAACACAACTATTGAAAATGGAGTGATAAATTCCAGTGAATTATAATCATATTCAGAGTTCTCAAAAATTAAATATTTGAGCAGGAATCATCAATTGCCACACTATAGAACCGTTTATTTTATGTGAAAATTTAACAAATACTGCATAATGTGAGATGTTAATCAGTGGATACATTTACCCGTTTTCATGGAAATTGTTAAATAACTTATAATTTCACAAAGATGAAGCATCTCTTCAGTATGCTGAAAACACTGGTAAGTCATAATTTAAATATTTTCACATCGGTGAATATGCTGTATGGAAACAATAGAGTGGCCGTCAAATCTATTTCCCCAAGTTTCGTTTTGGAGGTATTGAAAGATATATAAACAAAATTAAATCTGAGACCTGAATTAATGACCAGGCTTAATGTATAACTGAAGTAACTATTATTTTTGTACTGTTTAATATGATTAAACAGATTGTTTTATAATTCAGATGGGTTACTGAATATACAAGGCTCGGCTGATAAATTTTGCACATATATGCGTAAAATGGGAAGGAAAAAGAGATATTGGAATGAAATAAAATATGAATAAAAGTACAATACCTTAGCTACAAAATGGAGTATTTATTTTTCAATATAATCCTCGTTTACACTTATACACTTTTCCCAACAAGTTTTCGCATTCAGTTACTGAAAATTTCTGGGGGTCTTTCTCGGATCCAAGTGACCACAGCTTCCTTTACTTCATCATTGGTGGTGTAATGATTACCTTTGAGATTCCTGTTGAGATGAGGGAAGAAGTGAAAGTTGCACGGAGCCAAATTCGGTGAGTATGGTGGATGCGGAATAGGCTCAAACTTCAGTTTGCGGAGAGCCATCAGAGAGTTTGCACAGATTTTACGGTAACACAATTGCTTGATAATATGGCCTATTCAATCTTTAGATATGCCTAACTGAATAGCGATGCATTACTGGGTGATTCGTCAGTCATTATGAAGCAAATCGTCCACCTCCTTTCAATGTTTCTTGTCAGTCACAGAAACTGGTCGTTCGCTGCAATTGTGTCCTCAATTGTCTTTGTACCAGCTTCCAGATTCGCAAAATTTCAATGTCCACCTATTTACAATACTCTTGTCAACAGTTTCAGTACTGTAAACAACTTTTAAACTATGAAAAATATTCGCAAGATTTACATTTTCTGCTGTCAAAAATTCAATCACTGCGCACTGTTTTAACAATGTTGACATATCAACCATACTCTACTCCATTTTTAACTGCTACTGAAAACAAACAGGTACACGGATTTCAATGCATTATTGCAGGTTTGTAGAGGGGAATTTTAGCTATAATGTGCTGCCACGCCTAAGTCGATAGTACCTTTTGTATCCGTGTAGCACGCTAGTGTGAAAAATTTATCAGCCGAGCCTCAGACTTTATGAAAATCTAAATTGCAATTTAAAAATAATCTATTACAATAAATATTGAAATTATTTAGTTTGCAATTATGTTTCTTATAATTTGGTTTATTTAGAATTAATTAATTTAATTTTGTAGTACTATTGCCTTGGTTGGTTTTATAATAAGTTGCATTATCCATCATGAACCATATCCACACGCATGTGTCTGAATGGTTCATGATGGGATTTTGGTATCAGAGGTCCAAAAATATCATAAATTTTCCATTGAATAAAAGAAGGTAGTTGAGGACCCAGTTTAAAAATAAATATGTTTCTGTAAACAAATTATTAAAAGTGATTAACATTCTGTGAATTTTCAGTGTTTTGAATTATAAACAGGGCTTATAAAAAAGAAAACATACACATTTTTCAAGTCTTCCTTAATCTGAAATGACTCAAGAACATTACTGTATTGTGAAATTTAATAATCAGTTTTTCTTACATAATCAAATACTTTTTCTAAGATATGTGCAACTGATTTAATTTGTATTGATTTTAAATAATTATGTATTAATGCATAAATAAATACATCTCTAATATAGGTACATTTTGGAGTGTAATGTAAAAATATTCAATATACAGGAAAGAAATTACATAATTTTAGTGTTGTGTTCAAGAAGATGAGGTGGATAGATATGACTGAGTTAAAGGTGACATCTTTAAAGCTGACCCTGTCTGTTGTGAAGTGTTATGTTTCAAAATATCACACTATTTTTATAAAATGTTTCTAATTTATAAAAAAAAAAATTATAACAATCTTGTAATGACTATGATGTTTAATTACAAATATATAAATAACTATAAAAATTGTTTATTAATTGAAATTTTATAATAAAGTGTAATGAAATGAAAAATTTCTGCAGTATGTTTAAAAATATTTAGCTTATTTTTCCTCATTTCATTTTCAGCATAAATTTTGTATTTGTTAATTTAAATTGCTAATATTATCAATATGAGACTATTAATAAATAGTTTTCATCATAATTTTTATTGCCATATTTTACATAAAAATATCACTTTCTAACTTATTTTATGACAATATAACATAATAACTTAGCTGTAATTCCAAGTTAAACTTAAGATTATTATGAAGTTTACTAAGTAATTCATATGAGTAATACATATGATTTCGAGATATAAAGCTTTTCAGTAAAATAAGGTAAAACAATTTGATATTAAAAAAAAAATATGGAGAAATCTAGAAACGTTTTCTTGGCTACATAAATATTTAAAAAATAATTAACTGTTTTAATGATTTATTAGTTGGCATCAGATTGTAAAGTTGGATTCAAGATAGTGAATAGATATTTCATAACTATACACATTTGTGTTTGTTTCTACATTATAATGATTCAGTTTTGTAATAGAGTTACAGAATAAAACTAGATAATTGAAGGTAAGAGATTATGAGGAGACGACAGATTCCTTGAGAATATTTCAAATTAAATTTAGCAGATATAAGCTGATGTGATGAGCTGCCTTATACGCATTTTTCTTAACCATTTTATTTTTTTTGTTGATGTTGAATTCATGTTATAACTTGAGCTCCATGGTGGACACACATGTAAAAAGAAAATAGGGGTAGTTTTTCAGTGTTAAATACACCTAAGAGCTGATAATCATAAATACCAGACAATAATATTTTATTTCATTTCATTTTATTTTATGTTTTAACTGGAATTAAATAATATAAATAAATAAACAAAAATTGTGTTTTGTATTATACAAAAAAGCAACTGATGCCTGTTCAAAAGTTGAAATATTTACGTTTTACATATTGTTGTGCTTAAAATTTAAAATTAGAAATGATGTTTAATTTCCTTTTTTTATTGTTTTACAGTAGTGTTAAGAATAATTACATGATATAAAAGTTTTACAAAAATGGGTTAGATCATGAAAACCGTTGAAACGTAATTATGTATAAATCTAATCATGTATAATGAAACACAATTATATAAAGTAATAATTAACTTAGTTTATGTGTATTTTTTTCATAATAAACTTAATATAGGCCCCTATAATTAATAAAACTTATGCATGTAAAAAAGAAACATTAACAAATATATGTAACAATATTTTAAAATATATTTTTGTATTATTATTTTTTTAAAAATAATAATTATACATATTAACATTTCATATACAATAATATTATGTTTTAAACTATTCTTTAGGTAAGTAAAATGTACAGTAAATAAATTTACAAATAAATAAATATATCCTCTTTTAGAGAAATTTATTATACTGCCAATCCTGCACGGTGTAATTAGTATATAATTATAGTGTAATTTTCATATTTTTTATACATATCTCTATACATTTATTTATTTTATGCTTAAAAGCAAATAGCAAATTTTTTACATGATTTCAATTTTTAGCATAGCATTTTTTGCACTATAATAATAATAGTTATTATTATTCATAACGAGAAAACATGAATTGTTTACTATTAGGCTGACCTTAGGCTAAAATATTAGCAATATTTTGTGTATTATAATTTCATCAATAAAAGGCTATAATTATAATAAATTCTAATTACTGAGCTTAAGAAAAACTTGAATTTAGTTATTTTATCCCTTTCATTAAAAAAAGATAAAAATATATATAATGCATCTTGAGAAAATATATAAAACAAAAAACTTATTACTTAATAAGCAATCAACTTCCAGTTTTATACAATATTTGTGAAAAAAAAATTAAGTAGTCAAGACTAATACAATATAATTCTATTAATCTAAAATAATTGTGTAAGTTGTACAAAAATAATTGAGAATGAAACTAAGAAGCTAAATTTTGTAGATTAGTTTCTTATGATAATCTGATAAAGACTTTTTTAATGTAAATATTTTGGTGGTTTGAACTTTCAATGGTAAAATTATTTTAGAGAATTAAAAAAAAATTATATATATATATATAATTAATGTTACTAAATATTGACTGAATAATATTTAATTAGTAATGTTATTAATGTTACTAAAACGTTATAGTCACTGAAACTATTGGACCAATTTCTGTGTGATTTTCTTACCTTAAAGCCTCACCTTTAAATCTGTAAATGTGCTAAAAAACACATCTTTTGAGAGTCTGTGAGTGCCAATTATATGAAGTAAACAGGATTCAAACACACACATGCACACATTCACAAAATCTTTTTCTAAATTACTGCCTCATGTGCAGAGTTTTCCTGATCTGGTTAAGCTGATATATCACTAATACAATAATTTTTATGTTAAATTTTAAAAAAATAAACTTATATACTTAGTATCACCATAGTGAAACTGGGAGTTGATTGAATTATGATGCATACCAAACTTTATTTTTAAATAATTTTTGACAACACAGCGACACTAAACTACTCCTTTTTAAAATTATTTCAACTATTTATAATTTTGATTGCATTATGTTTTGTTATTTATTAATTTTATAATAAAAGCAAATAAACTATCTTTAATGTAGTAAAATGATTTACTCTTCCTTTTCTCAAATCACAGTAATGAAGTAATTTTCTTTTTTTTAATAAAGTAGAATAAAATAGTAAAATAGGAATAAAATAAAAATTATTTATATTATTGATTACTGGTATTATTCCATAAAAAGCCACAAATTATAGTTGTAATTGAAAAAAAAACTTGTATTAAAAACATTACAATAGTTTAATGAAATAAAAAAAAAAAACAAAGTGAAATTAAAGTTAGCTTTGAATAACATTAGAAAAATTTTTAATAATAATAACAATAATAATGTAGTATTGTAATACAATATTTTTAATACAAATCTGCATTTAACTTGCTATAAAATATTTTCATTTATATCAAAAGTTCATTAGGTGCAATAAAATTGTTGGAAGTCATTGCTATAAAGTGCTATATTTAAAATATTATTTCATAATAGTTACATAATTTTAAATTTATTTAAAAATTTATTCCATTCTATTAACATATTTACATTAAAATTAATTTATTTTAATAAAAATCTACACAATTTGTGTAAAAACAATTATTAAAAAATTAAAATTAGTCAAAATGTTGCAGTAATTTATACTGAAAGAATTACTAACAGTATGACTCAACGTAGGCCATAGTTTAGGCAGTTTATTCTAAGTATAAAAAAAGAAGATAAACACAAGGTGGGATTAATTTCACAGTATTACTTATGATTAAACAGTCATATGTTTACAAAATTGTTGAGGTTAAGTAAAAAAATAAAATAAATAATAAAAATTATTTTATTTAATCAGGTTAGAATGTCTTAGATATTTTCATATCTCACTGATCTTCTAATTTTTGTACCTTGATAAATATTAAAGAATATGATAAATTATATTTTATATATTGGAAGTAAAGATGTTTGTATCAAGATGCAGGTTTGAATAGATTGAAGAAAAAATAATTTTTAAATTTACTTTTAAGTTACTCTACAACTGGTACCTGTTGTAATGGGTTCATCAAACCTCTTCTGGATTTATAACTGCCTACATTTACCTTAACTTTTTATCATACTTAAAAATCTTTTTTAAAGTGCCTAAATTTTATGAATCATCTTTAACAGCTACATAATGAAGTGAATATAGAAACTTGAATAAATTAGATTAACACAAAAGTTTGGATGAGTTCTATAAATTAAATAAGGAGGAATTCTGTAAATTAGTAGATAAAGATTAGTAGAATAAAAGTTATACCATTTAGTAGAAATAAATGAATTAATTTTTATACCTTTAAAATTAAATAATTTCATTTTCTTTTATTAAATGGTATTGCTACTTTGTCTAGAATTCTGATACTTATAAACATGTTATACATTTATATCTATTTCCTATAAATCTTGTGAGTATTTTCCACATTCATGCTACAAATGTTTAATATGTAAACATTTTTGCATCATAATGTTCAAACTTTTTATTTATCATTATATATAACTTAATTTAAAAATTACTTGTATGTCATTAAAACAGTTTTAGTTCCATTGCAGAATAATTTTTCACTGCAATCAGTGTAAATGAATCATAGGCTTTCTTCTTTTTAGGATTAAATTTGTAAATTATGAATTTATTTTAAAACTACTTTTGTCTGATACATAAATTCTAATTAATTGCAAATTATATGGTCCCACCTTATGTTTGAATAGTGAATTAAGAAATAACTTTTACTTCTAAAAAAGATAAGTTAAACTAAATATACCTGTATAAAATAATAATAAAAAAATTACTAATTAAAAAGTGAATTAAACATTTGGGGTATTATAAATGTAACTGGTCTTCAATTTACATATTTTACAAATAAATTATTTAATTAAAAAGTTATTACAATTTAAAATCTGATATGATTTCATGAATTGCTTTTAAAGTCGTATGAAGTTTTGTTATAATGCATAATAATATCTTACTGTATTCATGTGTAATTTAAAAATAATGATCAAAGTTAAAGGAAAAAATTCACCCCTCAATTCAGTATAGCCAATTAGCATACAAAAATTATTTATCAAAATATACAGTAGATTTTTGTAAATAAACTTATAAGTTATTTTATATGAAAATATAAAAATAATCATTGTAGTACCTGGGTAGTAATAATAATAATATTAATAATAATAATAATAGAGTACCTGGAATTTTGTTTGCTAAAATTAAAATAAAATGCAAATCTTTTTTTATTTTTAAACTCTAGTCTGTATTAAAATGTGCTTAAGAATGATTTTAGAATATAAATAAAAATCTGATATCTTGTGTACTGAAAATAATTTTTAATAATTATAAAATTAAACAATTATTTTACATTATACATTCATCTGTCATTTTTACTTTTTATAAAATTAACAATTAAAAATTTTCTTCCTATTAAACAGTATGCTTAAATATTGCAGTAGACCCTTTTTAAAAATGAGATCCTTATTAAAAGTGTATACATTTAAAAAAAAGATTGTGTAACACTTAAATATTCAAAAAGCCAACCCATAAAAATATTGATTTAAGTGTGTGCCATACAGTTAGTACTAGACTTTCTGCTGGGAAGACAGTAGTTTGAGGCCCAGCTAACCAGCTATATTTTAATGCTGATGGATCCTCAATACTGTCTTGCAGTCATATCCTCTTGTGGGATCCTTATTAACATATCTTGATCTGACAATACATGAGTGAAATATACTCAATACATGAACAAGAGATGCAGCTGGCTGCAGGTCCTGATTTGATAAAAATGCTATGGATACTTGTAGTTTTATCACATGAGTGAATGAATCAACCAATCAAGTGATTTAAACCATCAGTTTATTACAATAAGTTTTATTAATTTTATCACATGCTGTCAACAAAATATTATCTAAGCAAACTACAGTAATATGGGTAATATTTACTATAAAGAGGCCACATAATCTGTAGCAAAATATGTTTCACAGAAAAATATAAAATTTTGTGAAAAAATAAAATTAACTATAAAAACAAAATTAACACAATTTTTTCAAAAATAAAACTCATGAAAATAAAAATAAATTGTTAATTTATTTTCTATTTGTTATTAATTTGTATACTGTATATTGAATTAAAAGCTCTTTCATATTGTTTAAGGAAATGGAATTTTATATCAGTTTCTGACATGCTCACTTAGCGGTCAGAGTTTTTTTTTTATTTTTTGTGAATCTTTCTGGTTGATTATAGAACTTCATTGTACATGAAGCTTACAGTGTTACTGTTGTATAATGTTAATGGTTAATTAATTTGTGCAACATCTGAAAAAAAACTGTTCATTCTATGAAATGCATGAACAAGCAGCAGTGAATGGACACATTATTCATTGTTGATATCATCTACAAAAAATGTATTTTCATCTTAATAATCATAGTAAAAGTATCAGTAAAAAATGACAAAAATTTGTGAGAATAATGGTGAGTTATTCAATTAGTTGGTTGTTCAATTTAATCAGGTTGAATAATTGACTGATAGATTTGAACTTATTAAGTAACGAACAGCAATTGATCTTACTCTTTAATTATCTAATTTCAATTTATTGATTACTGTTTTTATCATTATTGAAAATATGTGTTCTTGATAGTAAGATAATAATCATAATATATATCAAATAAGAACAAAATAACCACCAAACACAGTAACAAAAAACTTAAAAAACTAATACCAAAAGTCACATTTGCAGAATCTCACATCATCAGTCAGTTTTCTTTAGGTTTTCCACCTTTTTTTTAGGTTTTCTATTACTGTGTTTGGTGGTTATTTTGTTATTTTATGTTAGTTGACACAGTGGTCAGTATGTTGAATTATATGAATTCTCAAAAAGTTTTATATATATATACACAATTATTTTTTTCCTTTGTTGAAACATTAATTCATTACTTAAAATTGATCTGATATCTTAATATTAGTGAAATAATATTTTACTTAGGTTAGTGTATTCTGTATACCAGTAGATACAAAAAAATTAATTGAATGAGGCAATTAATTGTAGAATTATATCAACAATACAAAAATCAGACCCAGACTGAATTTTACATGTAAAAAAAATGTATGGATACCTCAATTTAATATAATGTATATTTTGTACTTTGATTTTTTTTATGTGTAAAGATGTGTTTATCTATTAGTAAGCGATTTATAAATTTAATTTAAGATATTATATCACACAACAACATTCATACCAGAATTAGCTTAATTTTAAGTAATTAAGTAAATGTAAGAAATAAGTAATGTAATGTAGAAGTAAGAAGTTTATTTTTAGTAAACTGTAAATTAATGTAATTTAGCAGAATATATTCTGTACTTATTATTTGAATGAAACATCAGATGTTAAATTAGTAATTATTTTATTAAAATGTTAAACAAAGTTTGTAATTGGATCTGTATCATTTTTGTTAGCCATTGATATATTAGTAAGGTAATATTTTATCATAAAATTGAAATGTCAGTTATTTCTGCAATACTGGTATATGTTGTTCCAAGATAATTCAACAATGAAAACAATATTGTTAAACACTACCAGAATAATATGGATATCATTACACAATGACCGACTGCTAATTAAGTCTTGGAATGAATAAAGCCTTTAATTCAGAGTACAAAATCTCTGCACAGACAATGGAATGTGGCAACTTGGCTTTGTATGGAATGTATGCACATAGTTATTTACATATGTTTTCATTTTATTTTAGCATTAAAAAACCATTCTGGAGTGATGGGTGAAAATGACTGGTTTTTCAACAATATTCATTTGGAAGTAAAGAAAAGTTAAACAAATACTGTTTTATTAAAATTAAAAAAAAAGTATAGGTAGACCATATCTATAATGAAAAAGTATAATTCTAAGAAAGGATTTCTGGGGGAACAGATTTTTAACAGTTAATCTTGGGAATAAAGTGAGATTCTAATTGTTTCAAATTTATTTTACTTGATTTTGAGTTCTTACTCAAAGTTATTTGATAATTCTTGTGTATTCATCACAGCAATAAATTTTATATTTGTGGAATGCACTTTCTTTAATCTTAAATATATAATATTTTATGATGTTTATGCTAATATTGAGATACTAATGATAGTTTTCATATGAGTAATAGTACAACATAAAATTATCATACTTGCTCAAAATATTCATTGTTAGCCTGCTCATGGATGATACCATTGTTTCTGTATTAGAGAGTAATTACTTAAGAAACTCGACAATTTAGAGTAAACAGTTAAAAAAAAATCATTCACTTTGTGAACTATAACTATCTTAAACACTGATGAAAACAATGAAATGTGATTCTTAGGTATGTGTATAAAATTTATTCGATGATAATACTTCTTAGATGATCAGTTTGATTCTGTTTGTGAGATCAAACCATATTGTTTCACTTCAAAATGTCTTAAACAAATGGAAAGCTTATTATCATTACTAAATATCAATTATGTCTACATTTACACCCATCTAAAATATAATATTATATCTTCTGGTTACTTCAAAAATAAAGACTTCAGGAAATCTTTCTACATTTAAAATAGGTAACAAATGAGTGAAAATATTGTATTACAGTTAGTAAAAAACAAAATGATGTCAAATAAAAAGAGTTTAAAATATGTTTACATTAATTAACAAAACATACTTTCTATTATAAATTATTATGTAAATATTAACAAAAAGTATTAAGAAAAAATTTAAGTCCATGCAGATTAATAATTGCAATAGTCAATATGAATTGGTTATTAAATTAACTTTAAATCTAATCATCAAACCTTTCATAGAGTAGTTAAAAACTGGTAGTGAAAATAATTAGACTAATAAAAAATCCAATCAAGAATTAATTCTACAACATTTTAGAAATTGTTGATTTTCATTAATATCAAACTCTTTGTGCTGTATATTTAATAGTAAAAAAAAAGTTGTAATAAATCTTAAAATGGAAAATGCTCAAAAATCATTTCCAAAAAATATATTTAATCAAATCTGAAATTAGATGGCCGTTTTGATTGCTAAACAATTATTTGCAGGTTCTGATTCTAAGGAACATGTATTTAAAGTTCAATGAACATTGGAGTTTGATTGTGTGCCAGGTTGACTGTTATTTTTTAACACTTACTGCTTTTAATTGATTTTTAAGAGATTTGCAGTATGATTCTTTGTTATTAGGAATAATAATCTATATGTAATGATTTTCATAAAATTTTCGGTTTCAAAATTAAGGCTGCTACCTTTCTTAGACAGGGGGTAAAGAACTGTACAATGGAGGGAAAGGTTCTGTCACCTACCACATAGCTTTCAATGACTGAAATATGCCTCCTTTCTACTCCTGTCATCGTAACCAAATCCTGACATTATATATTCCATAGAGTGTCTGTCTCTCTCTCGCACTCTCTCTCTCTCTCTCAGAAGTTATATGTTTTAGATATTTTTACATTATTCCTTTTTTAAGCTAGCCATTTTTGTCTGAGACTGTTTTACTACTGTGCTGTACAGTATGACGCATGATGCTGTATCATGCGTTTTTTAATACATTATTAAAGAGTCTTACATTGGTTTTTGATAAACATTTTTTAATGTTTCTCCTTGGATAACTAATTTATAAAAAAAAAATCAATAAAAAAGAGTGTGATACAGTGGAAGTACTTCTTTAATAGTTTTATTAGAAATGATTTTGAGTGTGTCTGAAAATTGTACCTGTGATACTGTGATACTTTTAATTAAATAGTAACATTACTTTTATTTGGAATTAATTGAACCTATCAGAATTTGTTTTGATTGATTATTTTATGTATTTTATCCTAATCTTCAATTCATTAAGTTTCATTGTAAAACTGTTTTCTTTAGCAACGTCTACTGTTCAAGACCTATAAGCTATTCTTAAAAAAAGTAAAAATATATATTTTTTTTGTAAATCCTGTTTATTTAGTTTATTTTTATTAATAATAACAATGATAAAGTATCAGAATCTTTGGAAATGTAGCGCTAAAGACAGATGCTGAAAGTTAGATGGACATATAGCATATTCAATGAGAAGATACTTGTAAGATCAAATAAAATGTTGGGTTCCCCTGAAAAATACTAATTAAAAGAAGAGATGTGCTAATTGGTTATATATTAAGATGTGATGGACTGATAAAAATCATTGTCAAAGGAATGGCAGGGAAAGAACCATAGAGGAAGAAGGACAATGGAATTCATGAATGATGTTAAGATGTACAAGCTATCAAGAATTTAAGATGAAAGTTTAAGTTAAAAGACTTTGGAGACATGCTGGAAGCCAATCCGAGGATTGATAACAGCAAGAAAGATTATCTTTGTTATTTAGTCTTTTATTATTTTTATGATATACATTTTTTAATACTAATTCTTCAGTGTCTAGTAATGATGATTGTTTATCTTTGAAATGGCTATATAATTTTAGTTTTATTTATAATTCTTTTTATTAGGACATTTTGAACATTTATTATTTCCCATTTTATCTTTGTAACTATTCAGCATACTTCTTTATTTGTGTTTAATGTTATAGTAGTTAGTAATATTTTGTTGTGCTGATTGTTGAAAGCAGTTGATCAAAAACTAGCTAACTGTAACTAGGATTGATTACAGTTTATTTTCCTGTAAGTCATTTGTTTTAAAGTATCAAATTAACTCTGTGTATCCTGTAATGTGATTGTACAATGGTAATATAATTAATTGTATAACATATTGTTATTATTGTGACTTATTTCGATTAATTAATGTTTTAAATTAATAATTAATCAATAATATGAATATAATATATTTTGTACCTACTGTAGTGAGGAATCTGGCAATGAATTATGTAAATAAATGTATATTTAGATAAAATAAACATCATAAAAATGGTCTGCTGCAATTATCAAACTACGATATAAATCTTAGAATCAAAAGCACAGCCTAGTGAGGAATAATGTAATAAATTAAAATAACATTTTTTTGCAGCATAATTTGATAAAATAAATATTTATTTTGTGTCAGGAATCAACAGTATTTATTTTGATAGTTGATAACTATCCATTTTTGTTTAAGATTAAAATAAAACAATTAGCATTTTCAGATGTGTTGAGCAACTGCAATTCTAACTATAGATAATATAATTATTACATTTTATTTATAATATATATATATGTATATATATATATTTCTTTGTTGTACATATCAAGGACTTTTCAACATTTAAAGCAAAATTACTATTATATATATAAATATATATATAATATTTATGTAATTTATTTATGTCTATACACAAATTCAGCAAAAAATAATTTCTTATTTTACATATTTATAAATTTTATTTATATTTATATATCACCTTATAGTTACATATTTATCGTATATAAACACAAATTATTCTAATGGAATTTTTGAAGTCTATTTGTATATTTTCCATTTATTAATTTTGTGGGCGTTGTAACACTTATGTCGTTGAATGATTCTTTTCATATGTTATTATTTTGTAATAATATATATATATATATATATATATATATATATATATATATTTACATAATGGTATAGATGTTTATTTTTTACATGGTAACACATAAATACATTCAATTTTATATTACACACTTTCTCACGACAATCATTTATTTTTATTTTATCACATTCTATAATAAAATATTAACAGTTTATTATTATAATTTTTTTTTTTTTTGTTAACAGATATTGTATTTTGTTAGAATAATGGAATGTTGTATTTTTATATCATTATTATAACAATTAATTATGGTAACTGTTAATAATAATTACTTTTATTATTATTACTGTAATTACGATTATGTTCACAACCAAGAATAGTAAACATAAAGTATAACCTTATTGTTACTATTTTCCGATATGCTTTATTTTGTCTAAGAATGAACAAACATTCTGATAATAATTTTCTAGTAGTCTGTTGATGATTATCGGCTGCCCACAACATACTTTTATACCCACTGACCTGAGAATAGAGAGATAATAAAAATCAAAACAAATAAATCATCATAAAACATTTATATACCAGGAGGTCCATTTAAACTGAGACATATGTATATCTCAAAAAATACATTTAGGAAAAAATGTTTCCTATTAAAGTTTTTCCATTTCAAGGGGGAAATATGTTCACAACCTATATTGCCCTTGATAAGGTCAAATGAAGGTCATTTCAAGATCAACTTTATTTATTTATTACAGAATAGAATTCTTTGCAAAAAAGTTAAAATTTCATTTCAGATCTTTTTTCTAAAATTGATCGTTTTTTAGTTATTCATCTTGAAAAATGCCGTAGGCCTATAAATAGGTGTTTTTAGTTTCATTAGGTCTGGCCCAGCTGACAAGTTACAGCCTGATGTTAAATTTTAAATAAAAAACAACCAATTAAAGGATTAACTTAATAAAATCCATTTACATTTTAATGAATTTTTTTAATCAAATAGTACATACCAGTATGGCAGATAGCCTACATGTGTTGCACCCTTTCGTTAGTTAAGTTATGTCAACTCAATGAAAATATTTAGTTTAATTAATTACTGATACTTAAAAAATTTTTTTTTAATAGTCTTTATTTAAAATAATTACAAAAACTTACTCTACATAAATTACAGCAACAAATGTTCGAAGTAATGTCCTTCTACTTCTGTGTATTTTTCCATATGTTTTAAGAACGACCCATAAACATTTAATAGAGTTTCTCTCTTGATGTCCCTACAGACATTTGTTATATGCTCTTTCATGTTTTCAGGGAGTAGTTGATACTTCTAGATAAATCTTTTCTTTAAAGAAACCCCATAAAAAAAAGTCTACTGGAGTAATGTCAGGGGAACGACTAATGAGTAATGTCAGGCCAATGAACTGGACCAGCTCAACAATTCCAATGATCTTGTATTTATGGTCCAAAATTACTCTAGTGATAATTGAATAATGAGAAGGACAGCCATCATGATGAAACCACATCGTTCTTCTCTTCTCCAAGGGTAGTTCACTAAACTGATTTTCTAGAAAATCTGCGTATTCCTCTCCATTCAAATCTGCATCGAAAAAATCAGGTTTGATTAATGTACAGCCAATGATTCCACAATAGACATTGTCGGTTCACGGACATTGATGTTCTACTTTCCTTAGCCACTGTGGATTTTCACTGAACAGTAATGCATATTATGTCTGTTTACTGCTCCATGATTAATAAAACCTGATTTGTTGGTAAATAGAACATTAAAAAAAATTTTGATCTACCTGTACTTCTTCCAGTGCCCATCAACAAAATACTACTCTTAATTCAAAGTTATTGCCAAACAATTCCTGATGTAGTGAAATATGGTACAGATGGAATTTCAGACGTTTTAATATTCTCAGGACACTGGTTTTCGATACCCTGGAGTCACATGAAATTCTTCTTGAACTAACATGAGGATTTACAATGATTCCGCAGCCACCTCTGTTTCATTGTTTTCTGCTGTCACAGTATTTTGACAGTTCCTATTTTTGGCCACACACTTCCAGCATTAATAAACTTTTATAATTCTGTCTTGCAGTATAACTGGGGGGAATGGTATGCCTCTCCTTTGTTTCTAAGGGCAACGGAAGCCCGGATGTTGTCCAATCATGTAAATTTAAACCAGTATTTGTTTCGGTTCCACCTGGCAGCTGATGAGCTGTGCATCTGTGGGGAGGTCCAGTCGAATGAACACATGATGTTTGACTGCCCAGCTCTTGGAGGGGGGGTGGCAGAACTCAAGTCCGCCCATCAGTAGTTTACCTAAGGGAAAAGACTCCTTCCGTGCTGTAGGAAGCTAACTGAGAGATATGGCTGGTTCCAGGCAGATTAAGGCTCCAAGCACATTAATGGTGGACAGGTACTTGCTGGCATTCAGTGGCCTTGGCATGACAGTGAATTGCTGCCTTTGATGAGATTAATTATTGATTGTCATATATGTTTTAGTAGTTGACAGGTGCGCCTACCCATTTTAGTGATTTATGACAAGTGGGTGGAGGGGCACACAAGCGAGTGGTGTATGGTACCATGCTTATTCCGCTCACGCTTTTAGGTTAGCTCTAGGAGCTAGTTAGGACACTCGCTAAACTGTTTTGTGGCTCAGTAGCTGTTTGTGGCACAGATATTCAGTCTTATGCTTTAGGGCGATTGAATGGGGTAGCGGGAGAAATGCCAAGCAAACCAATGACTTGGAGTATTTCTACTGGGGAATCGTTGAGCATACAAAGCTACTATCTGATCAACATTTCAGTGACATTCCCCGTTAGGCAAAATTACCTCAGTTTTTTCTCTAATTGTAAATCGTTCCATAATTTGCAATAAATAAAAACTAATTAATTTAATAGTTGGCGAGCAACAAAGTAATAAAGAAATTAATTGAAGACATTGATAATACGTTCACTTAGACAAATGTCATTTGAAATTTGAATTTCTGTTTTATGCTATTTAAAAAAGTTTGCTGGTGTTTACATGCTCAACTTCTTTTTCATCTTCTATTGTTAGTTTCATTACTGTTAGCATTCACTGTTTTTTATTTAAAATTTATTTTCTTTTATTTAAAATTTAACATCTGTTGGATGTAACTCGTCAGCTCGGCCAGACCTAATGAAACTAAAAACACCAATTTGTAGGTCTAGAGCATTTTTGAAGATGAATAACTAAAAAACTATCAATTTTAGAAAAAAAGGTCCGAGATGAAATTTTAATTTTTTTTTCCAAAGAATTCTATTCTGCAATAAAAAATATAGGTTACTATTAAAAAAAATTAAGTTAACCTTGAAATGACTCTTATTTGACCTTATCAAGGACAACATAGGATATGAACATATTTTCCCCTTGAAATGTAAACAATTTAATAGGAAACAGTTTTTCCTAAAATGTGTAGTTTTTGAGATATAAATGTCTCTCAATTTAAATGGACCATCCGGTCGGTATATCAGGTGCCATAAACAAATGATTACAGATGATAAGACACAAGACATTAAAGATCTAGTACTGGGCTTATTTGGAAAAGTGAGGAGAGAATTGACTTCATGTTGTCTTTTTCATCAAACCAAATACTGCTGCATATCAGCAAAAAAGCCAGTTCGAATGCAGGTGCTATTTAGCCTAAATAATAATAAGCCCTAGTTGTGAACTCAGTACACTACAAGCAACTTCAAGATAATCAATTCTATTCATTACTGGCTGTATAATGAATGTCATTACTCTCAAATGTGTAATTCATTCACACATTCTCTCTGAGAATGTATTCTCAGAGAGCAAACTTTGAGGAGTGCTACTGACTCTTCAGGTGATTTCCATAAGCTACATACATCAGAAGAGACAGTGTAAATTGCTACAACGAAGGAGGGTTTTAGTCCTATCTGATGCAAGGTTATGTTGGCTTGTCCTATGTTTCTATTGGATTTTCAATTTTACATATTTGCTGTAGTTAATATAAAAATAGATCTTTAGTTAATAGCATAGTTCTCAGTTAACATTATTGAATTATGTGATATCCAAACCTTTAGATTCTTGACGCCCTTACCAAGTCAACATTTTTCCATGGTGTCCTATGGTAAATTCTAACAAATACACTTTGTGAAATAGCCAAAATTGTTTTCAAGGGTTAGGTAAAAATAAATAAAACACATTTTAACACACAAAAATGTAACTGAAAAAATTCATCTAATTAAAATAATTAGTGGGATGAATGAGTTGTTGATCACTATATATATTCTCAAATTGTGGAACTAAACTAAACACAGTTATCCTCATTTCCTTCTCCAGATTGATTTTTGTGCATTACTTAGATTTCTTCACAGCAATTGTCAAAAATCCAGCTTCACACAAATAAGAAGTCGTAAATGGAATTAAAATTCTCTGAACTTTATCAGTTAACAGTGGATGTCAAATTCTACTGACATCAAAAATTCAGTTAACTCTATAGTGCTAAATTTTGTTTTCAATGTACTGTCACAAGACAAATCAATTAAATTTTCATCTTCTGCAGCAGTAAATTTAGATGGAGTGTGGCAATAAAGGGATTATGCAAATTTATTGATGTTATCATTCTGAAAATATTTTTTTAAAGGAGGTGATTTACTATGATAAGGTTCTTCAAAAATGGATTGTTTACTTTGAGAGAAATCAACTTCATTGGAGGTCAAAAATTGTTATAACAAAGGAATACAAACATTCCTTGCCTCCATCTTCATTTTGCACAGCTTTAATTTTTTTATAAACGCTAATATTTTTTCAATCAACTTTAAAAGATGCGTGTTGTTTCCCTGAAGGAAAAGGGCAGATTTTAGAGGTTTGGGGCAGTCTATTGGCCCTTAAAGGTGAAATAAACTTCTGTAGGAAGTCAATGGCATTAGGATACAGAAGGCAATGGAATACCACCACATTACTTTTTCCTAGTCAGGCACCATGGTGATGTCTTTTTTGCTAAAAATTCCAGAGATAAAATGACTTCCCATTTGGATCTCTGGTGGGGAAGCAGTAGAAGAGGTGTCAGAAAAGACAAAGCAGTGAGAATAGGTACGTGGAATCTGAGAATATTTTTTGTCTGAGGTAAGGAAACTTGAGAGAGATAACGAGAAATAAAATGAAGGTAGTTGAGATAAGCAAGCTTAGATGGGAGGGAAGAGGAGGGTTGAGAAGTGATACTTCATCACTTCTCAACCCTCCTCTTCCCTCTTCTGTAAGATAGAAGATAACTTCTATCTTACATTACTCAGAAATTGAAAGAAGAAAAAATGGAGTAGGAATATCTGTAAAAAATAGTGTAATAAGAAGAGTACAAAAAGTAATTTATCTGGATGGTAGAGTAATGGCTTTAAACATGGGAGTGCTGCCAAAAGATCTAGAAATAGTTCAGATGTACATGCCAACCTCGGGGTATACAGATGAAGATAAAGACAAATAATAAATTAAGGAGTTATTAGAAAATGAAGAGGATTACTGTAAAATAATTATGGGGAACTGGATGCAGTGGTGGGAGAAGGTGAAGATGGAAAGACAGTGGGCTAGTTCAGATTGGAAACATGAAATGAAAGAGGAGACAAGCTGGTTGAATTTTGCCAAGAGAAGGATTTGCTCATTATGAATATGGTTTTTAAGAATCACAGATGAAGAAGAAATACTTGGACAAGTCCAAGAGATGGATCCCGCTTTCAGATAGATCATTTTTTTGGTTGAAAATAGATATAAGAATGTGTTAAGAGGGAAAATGGCCTTCCAAGAGCCGACATAGGAAGTGATCATATTCTGTTAATAATGGAAATGAAAATAGGATTAACAAGAAATCAAACTGCAATGAAGGTGAAGAAATGGAATTCAGAAGAACTAGAAGGCATATGGAGAGTAAAAGTGGATGAAATTCTGACAAAGGCAATTACTCAAAGTAAAAGGGAAAATGAACCAACAAGGGAATGTGGTCAAGGATTAAATAATCTATGAGGGAAGCTGCAGAAAAAGGAATTGGTTTCTATGAAGGCACCTGGGCAAAGAAACCTCGGGTAACACAAGAAACGACACAAAAAGGGGAAGAAAGAAGAAAATATAGAAATAAAGAAGGAGAATACAATAAAGCAATCTATCTAAGATTGAAATCAAATTAAAGAGAAAGAAACGTAAAGCTAGGAAAAGGTGACTAAAAGAGGAATGTGAAGACAAAGAAGATTTAGAAAAGAAAAGGAAGTATGAGATGTAGTAAAAAGTGCCAAATGGGATAAAAGAAATCCTAATTATAAAATGACAGCAATTGAGAAGAAAGATGGTAATAGCGTCTATAAAGAAGATAAAATAAAGAAACAGATGGAAGAAGTGGTGGTGCCAGGGACCTGCCACAAGCAGAACACCATATGATGATTAATAATTATATGGTAATTCTATATCTATGAAAAATATATACAATATTAAATAGAATTCCTGAAAGTATAACTAATTTAGAAAACAATAATATTTAACACTACTGTCTCACTGACAACAAAAGTGAACTAAACCTGTCTCACAAAACAGTGCAGTAGATATAAATATGAAATCAGGACGTATGAGTAATATCTCAGTAGTTAAGGCTGAGTCAGTCAGTTACTTCCACATACTTTATTACAAAATATATAATTATTATTAATTAAATTGAATAATTATTACTTTTATTACTAAAATTAAGATGTTATAATCAATTGTAATATTATTTAAAAAAATATTGTTTTATTACCATTTAGTTTAAGTTATAATTATTGCTATTAAGGTAAATTTATTGACGTTAATTTTATGTAATAAACAGGCTAGTGTGTTAAAAGTATGAACCTTAAAATGTCAACCTGACAGATGGCTTAGGTTATTATATAAGATGTTTATTTTTCTAACCTTAGTTATGTGTTTAAAATTTATGTAACTAAGAAGTCTAAAACTTATGTGTATCATATAATGCATGCTTTTTGAAATAAACATACTTATCATTCTATCTATCATTTGAAAATGTTTTCTAGCAAACTAGAATTACATGGCTGGAAAATGAAACCTCATATGCAATGTAAGGAGTCAATGGTCTGTTAAAAGGAAGGCTGATTAATTGAGTGCAGTTTAAATGTAAACTAATATTTACCTGTGACTGCTATGAGGTGTGCAGTGAATGATGGGACTTGAGATCACCCTGATGTAGCAGCAACTTGGTCTCTTCTGTTGGGGAATGGTCCATTGGTGGTGGAGGGGGACATATATATAAAGGTGGAGGAGGCCCAGAAGAACTTAATAAATCATGAAGTAATGTTACTTCTGAGCCACCAGTAATACCTACAAATTTCAAAGGTAATGCATGAGGTTTTGCTGCATTTGGTGATCTTAGTGGTCCAATTGCTCTGAGTGCTGGTGGTGATTTCCCTGGTGAATAATCAGATCCACTTGCTCCAGATGCTGTATCAGAAATTAACTTTTCCATTTCTGGATCATCTGAACTGCTATTCATTCTACTTGTTCTGTGATTTGCACATGTCTGAGTTGGGCCTGATTCATGCTTCTTTAAAATTGACTTGGAACGTCTATGAGTTTCAGGTGTTTGACAAGTCCGACTATCAATTGAGTCAACTGATAATGAAGAACGACTTTCTCCATTTTTACCTAGAATAAATTGCAAATTTCATATTATGCACATATTACAATTAAAATTGCTATTATGTACAGGTAAATAAATGATAAAATAAAATTATCTTACAAGATACATGATCAGATTCCCATTCCTTTATTACATTTATTTACTCTGAATACATATTCTAGCAAATTTTCTTTAAATCTACAACTGCGTTCAGATACTGGATAGGAAAACTGGAAAACATTTGATGAAAGCATTCTAATATTTTATAACAATATAAAATAATGTAGATAGATTAAGCTAATCTAGGTTATAAGGTGTTACTTTTATTTGGATTTGAATACTAGATCGTGGATACTAGTGTTCTTTGAAGGTTAGGTTCCAATTAACCACACATCTCAGGAATGGTCAAACTGGGGCTGTACAAGACTACACTTCATTTAAACTCACACATATCATCCTCTGAAGTAATACCTGAATGGTAATTCTCAAAGGCTAAACAGGAAAAAAAAGAAAGGTTATAAGGTGTAAGTATGCAGAAATTTTGTCCATATCTTGAAATACTAACTATTTATAAGTTAAATCCAAACACTTATTTGAAATTAAACATACAAATTACTATTATTGCTGCCAATAGTTACTGATGAAAAATTTATTTTCAGTATCAAAACTTGTTACTGTGTGATACCTTTTTACAACAAACATTATGTTATTCTCAGTATCCAGATTCATCTACTGATCCTAATACTGCATTATTTTTAATCATAATTATCGATTATGGATGAAAAAATGAAATACAATGCATTAGGAGCAATTTATTTATCTTAATGGTGAAAAAAAGGAAACCCATATACTTCGTATATTTTAATTTACTCAAAAATTAAACTGTTACATCATTCAGTGTCTTCCTCTTCGATAGAATGAATTTAACATATTTAGAATGTAGGCATATATTGCAAGTATATTCAAAAATGTATCAGTTATTTCTGTGCAGAGCTTCTCTTTTCTGCAGTAGAATCAGTTACTGTCTATGAAAGTCAACAGTGATTTAATGCTTTTATAAATTTAAATGTTTATATATGTTCACTGATTTAGCATAATGTACATACAATCTGTAATTTTGGATATATTTATCAAAACTTTCTTCTTGTAAATAGTAAAAAATAAATAAGAAAAAAGTATATCACAGAAGTGAGTCTCAGAATACCTGATTATAGGTGAGATTGTGATCAACATGTACCATTCCCCTGTAGCAACAAGCTACAGAGTTTTGAAATCACTTTTTATTAGCAAAATTTTGCTAAGGTTGGCAGTACCAAAAAAATTTGTCAAGGAATCTTGCATACAAATGACAAGTATGTAAAGTACAATATGGCTGCAAAAGTGTATCTTTTGTATGGGATAATGTCATAAGAAAACACTGTATAAATCAGATCCACGTGAATTAAGTACATACTTAAATATAAGTTCTGGAGGTAGGTTAAAGACAGTTGAAGTTAGCATAAGTATAGAGAAAGAATGTTTATTACAAGTACTAATTTATTAATGCTTCATTCATAAATTTTGTACCCTTAATTCATTAGTTACAATAGGTTAAGCTCAGTTAGAGTAATTCTTTTTTTTAATGTTGATCATAGTTTATGATTATTTCTTCAGTCATAAATGTAAACAGATCTACAACACAAATTTTATTTTCTAAAGTATTAGTAATTCCTAATACTTTATTAGTTACTAGGGATGACTAATATATATATTTAATACATAACAATATTGCTTTTATTATTTTAAAAATAATTTTTTTAAATATTTTATTTACAAAATCAGACATGTTGTTATATTTAATTTTTATGTCTAATTCTCCATCCTCTGTTTTAAAATTAATTTTATGCCTTATAATTATCCTATTATAAAAAAATATGTTGTTTCTTATTCACATGATTGAATGTGATATCATAAATATATAGTAAAAGGAAACAAATTTAAATATTCCTTCCATTACACAATGTGTTACAGATATTAATCAACAATTGAATTACTAATTATTTTATCAATTGATTAATATAATAATTAATAAATAATTTATGTTAAATCATCCTAACAATAGAATAATATTCAAATTATTGTTTTATTAAAAACTGCGCCTACTGTATTTTAAGTTACTTCATATATACTCATGAGTGATTTGGAAGCGATTCCTACTTTATCTATGTATATTAAAAATGGGAAAAATTAATAAATTTAAAAAGTAGGAAAATCTCTTTCCTTCAAGTCGTTTAATAAAAATGATTATATATTGCTAGTATATAATAGCAGTAGTTACAATAAATGCTAGTAAATTATAATAAATTAGGACAACATCACCTTTGTTTCCACTGTGTTAAGCTTGGTCATAGGAGTGCCCAATATACAGGAACTAGGGCGTGCGCAATTTGCGGTGCAGGGGGCCACTGGACTACAAGATGTACGGCATCCAAATGAGAATATTACAATTGAATGCTAACCGTAGTAGACAGGCGCATGATATATGCTGGTAGATGGCAATATGAATGAAGGTAGACATTGTTTTAATTGCTGAACCTAATATATCAATAATAAAAGGCCCAGGATGGATAGAAGACAAAACATCAGTCGCTGCAAATAGGCTTCCTGACAATGGGGACTCAGGTTGGGAAATGTGGTACAGTGTTAATTTCGTATGGACCAATCTAGGAGATATAGTCATCTTTACTGGATATCGCTCTCCAAACACAAAAGTAGAAAATTTGTTGATATTTCTTGAAGAATTGGGGATGGAAATTGTTGAATTCAGAGGAAAAAAAGTACTCCTCTCAGGAGATTTTAATGCCACATTTCCTAAGTTTGCATGGTCTGTCCATAACATTAAAGGTCAATATCTGGCAGAGAAAACCAATGCTCTGAGCCTTACTTGTATGAAAGCTGATGAACCAACCTTTTGGCGTAATAACGCATGCTCAGCAACAGAGCTAACTTTTATATTGGAAGAACATGCTGCGAGACTTAATAACTGAAAGTACTTGAAGATGAAAGATTTCGGTTACGAGATTATAACACAACCATGCTTAGTTCGAACTATGAGAACAGTGGCTTCCAGAAGGGGATGTTCCCGTTTTGCTGAAGTTATTAGCGGAAAAACTGTGCATATTATTGACCCGGAAGATTTAGTTGCAGTTGTAATCGAGGAATGTGAAAAGGCAAAAGTTACGGTGAAGGTACCAGAGAAGTGATATACTTACTGGCCCTGATTTAAATACTTTATGTAAAAAAAAACATTGTCAGCAAAAGAACATTACAATGGGCGAATAGATGAGACTGCCAAATAGTTAAAGACAATGCTAGACAAGAATATGTCAGAACTAGAGCTATTTTTAGTGCCACGATAAAGCTAGCCAAACGTAAGTGTTGGAAAGATCTGTGCTAGGATATTGACTAGGATCCATGGGGTTGGGGTTATCAATTGGTAAAGGCAAATTGGGACGATGGCTACCGGTGATTGCTAAAGAACAAGTACGAGAATCCGTGAAAACACTATTCCCCAACCGTGAAGATTCAATCAGAGAAGAGATTATTGCTGTAGGATATACCCCTATTTACAATGCCTGAATTAATTACGGCGGATAGACGCTAAAAAGAGCCCAGGGCCGGACAACATACCTGGAGAGATAGTCAGAATATTGTGGAGAAGGCTCCAGTTACCTCCTCCAAGTTATGAACATGTTGACGGGTGAACATATTCCGAAGTCTAAGAAACTATTGCGGTTAGTTTTAATAAGAAAAAAAAACAGGAGTAAGTGAAGGTGTTGTTTCTTATAGACCGATTTGTTTGACGAACAATCTGTGCATGTTGCTGGAAAGGTTACTTGAGCCGAGATTACGAGGTTATATCGAAGACACAGGGGAATTTAGCCCTAGCCAATACGGCTTCCCATCTGAGAAGTCTACCACAGATGCAGTGAAAGAGGTGATGCATATTGTTGATACCGCCGTAACAGGAACTTGGAGAACGCGCAATATTCCTGTGATTATATTAATAGATGTTAAAAACGCATTTAATTCCCGCAGTTGGGGAGCTATTTTTGAAGCATTGAAAGAGAGGAAAATACCTGATTATATAAGAAGAATGATTCAGAGGTACTTCCAAGAGAGGAAATTGGTTTACTGGCTGTGGTTATTGCTTATTGGCTGTGGTGATCTGAAGGTCACAATCTCGAGTGACGTCCTTAAGGGCTCGGTTTTGGACCTGACTCTCTGTAACCTCGTCAAAGACGAGGTTCTAGGATTGGCTTATCCAGATGGGGTAAAACCCATAGCTTTTGCGGACAACCTGACATTAGTGGTTACTGCGAGGAAAGAGGAGGATGTGACACTAGTCGCAAATGCGGTATTGAATATGGTATGTGAATGGATGAACATGAAAGGTCTTAGTACATCTTATAATAAAACAGTGATCATACCGGTGACAGGAAGAAGAAGAATCGGATATATTTCTATTAGAAGTGAAGAAGGCCTGATTCAATCTGTAAAAAATGTTAAGTACCTTGGAATGTGGTTAGACCACCGAAGATCATTTACTCACCACATTAAGGAGACCCGCACGATGCCGGGAAAATTACCAAAAGCCTGAGTATGTTATTAAAAGCAACGACCGGACAGAGAGCATCAATCAGACGACTATACTCTCATGTGATAAACTCGGTATTACTATATGGTATAATAGTATGGCACAGAGCGCTGAATATTGATAGAAACCGCCGGCATTTGGAAGGGGTCCAACGGAAAATTGCCTTGAAGATAACGTCAGCATACTCCTCGGTGCCCTCCGAGGCTCTCTTGGTGGTTGCCGGGGTCCCCCCTGCTCCAGTACAACAGATGGCGAGAGCAAGAATAAAAGTTTCCGAGGGGATGATTAGAGAAGACGCTAACGAGAGCTTATAGAAGAATGGCAAAACAGGTGTAGAACCTCCAGGAAATGGGAGTACACTCGTTGGCTTATAGGCGAGATCAGACCATGGCTTGGAAGGGGATTTGGTGAGCTCAGTTTCTGGCTCACCCAGTTCCTGACCAGCCATGGTTCATTCTTTACATATTTGTTTGGAAGGAATAGGGCAGACAGCCTAATTTGTCTATATTGCGACCAACAGGAAACAGCGGAACATGTTTTCTTTGAATGTTATAGATGGAAGAATGAGAGAAGACAGTGTACTGCTGTGAAAGGTCCAATTGATCCAGATGATGTTAACTGATGCGAATAAATTTTCGGCTGTGTCCAAATTCGTTACCAGGGTTTTAAAACAAAAGGAATAGTGTAGGGATGGGTGGATAGCCCCAGTTGTGAGGGCTGGCATGTTTAGGTGTGCCGTTCTCAATGAGCGCTGGGGACTCCAGGGGTTCATTAGGTTGGATATATAATGCGTCAAAATAGATGATTAGAGATTGTGAACCGAGACAGATATTATTAGAGATAATAGAGAAACGTGATAATAAAATAATAAAGTGAGACCAGGTTGAGTCCAAATAAAAGAAGATAACAGTGATAAAGTAAAAGACTGAGACCCAAAGCAGGCACTACTAGAAGATACAAATTGATGTAACAAAAGATCTGAGACAATTGGTGAAGAATCAACTGAGGGAAGGGGAGAAAGATAGCCCCCTCTGTGGAGCCATAGTTCATCTGCGCTTGAGCGGATGGACGATGGTGATGAAGCACGGGGACTCTTGATCCCCTGAGTTAAAAGGCACCCCCGGGATTGAGCTATGCTTAATTGCTGACCCAACCCTGGATGGGGAGGAATGGTGAAATAGGAGTTTTAGTTGGTAGGGTGTGGGCATACAAAAACACCTAACTGAACCCGTGTAAGCCAACACTCCCCCACTTGTGGAGAGTACTTAAAATAGTATTTCTCCACAGCACCGATAAAAAAAAATTATAATAAATTGCTAGTTATAGTAATTTTATAATTTAATTAATTGTTAATCTAATAAATCATTTTAATACAAATTACATTTAAATAAATAACCATATCATTAGTTTTAATCTCCATGAGTGGATAAAATATTAGCAGTAGAAAAACAGTTTCATAAAATAATTGAACAGATGTTTCCGTCCTCCATTTTAATGTTATTAGTTTGTTAATTTCTAACATACTCTTTTGATAAAGTTTTAATCATGAACACATATAAAGGAACTGATAAGCAGTGAAGTATAATAATAATAATAATAATAAATCATAAAAGAGTTGGTATAACTTTAAAGTTAATGGGTGAAATTCACCCAAAGAACTACTTTGAATAACATATGTAGATATCAGCAAAAATTAAAGTCATCAAATAACTAATTTCACAATTACCTGGACGTGAGAGACTACTCTGCAGCCCAAAAAGATGCTGGTTGATAATACGAGTGGCAGTGGCTAATGACCTTGTTGTTGGCATAAATGAAGGTCGTCTTTTTTTAATAGTTTCTAAACTTTCTTGTGATTCTCTTCCCATAACATCTTCAAACCTTGGCTGTTATTTCATTCATATACACATACAGTTTTATTAGTATTATTTATAATTCATTTAATTTATAAATCATACTATAATGATGACTTGTGAAAATGTTTCAGGATGTACAAGTAAAAACTCCTTCCATATGGATTTTTATTTTGGAAAATAATGTAATACAGATATAAATTTTAAAAAAATCACCAATACATCTATAAACAAGGTTTATAATAAAAATAATAAAATATTTGTGATATTCAATTTTGTTTTAATAATTTCAATAAGTAAAATGAATTCCAAAAAATGATTTTTTTCTTAAATGAATGGATAGATAATAATTATAATGGCAATAAAAATTTCTAAAAAAATTGGTCATTTAACCTAATTCCATTAAAGTGCAAAATGCTGGTTAAAAGAGAATTTTAATGCAAAAAAAAACTAGAAGGAAAAGTAGATGCTGTGTTATTGAGAATTAAAGCAGGAAAGTCCTGAAAAAGGAGTTAAGTTGAGATAGTATGGAAATATAATATGTAGATATGAATAAAATACTACAAACATTCAAGATGTTATCAGCATGAAAATGGAGTAGACTAGAACCAAAACTGTGATTTATTGAGAGGAATTTTTTTCTATTATAACCTTGGAGATATCTGCGACAAAATGACAAGAATCAACATTCATGACAAGATTCAGTTCAACATCTGTAGTAGGAGATCAGTTTCCACACAAGGTGAAAAATATATAAACGTAATGTTAATAGAACAGTAGAATTAATTATACTTGATGTGTTTTTTTTTCAATCAGTATATATTTCTTCTTCGTATTTATGAGAAATTTCAAAAATAAGGCAAATTTGACTATACTACAACTATAGATAATTATTTATTTTTGATTTTAGAAGCTTAAAACTAATCCTAACAAAAAATAAAAAAACCTATTTTAAAATGAGAGCAAGGAAAGAAAAGAGACACCAATGAAGCTGAAAGAAATAAAAATTTAATCCCTGAAATGAAAAAGAAATGAACCTGCTAATGACAAATTACTCACTCATAAAAATAATAATGGAAATTTTAAAAATATGATGAAATAGATATTGTTAAAGAAAACTATGAGATATCATACAAAATGAAAATTATTCATTACAAAAATGAAGTGGAAAGTTTATTAAACACCTCAGAAAAGTCATAAGGGAACAACAAATTTTAAGTCAAAAGGAAACAAACCATTAAAAAGCAGGTATTGATAAGGAAAAGCACAATTGGTCTCTTGAACTTTGTTCTAATTTTGATTGAATACTGTATATTTTTGCTAAAAATAGTTCTAAATGTACAAGTACTATAAGTACAGCTGATTATCTGACATGCAGTTGAAATATTCCTTTTTATCTGATGTTCTAGCCAGTGTTAGTCCTGACTGATGTTCTAGTCAGTGCTTATTAGAACTTTACTTCAAGTTCATTTTATCTGTGCGGGTTGATGTTATTTATTGCAGTCTGTTTAAAATTATTTATTTGTTTTTGTATTCCGCTTATATTTTACTGACATATACAATCATCTCAAATATCTAGTCATACATCTCAAAACTTGAGATGACTGACTAGAAATTATGGGGCTAGTCCGTAATTAATTACATTTAGCTGACAGTTTATAATTAATTGTATTTAGTAATTATACCAATGAAGCTGATGAAGGTGTGTGGAGATAAGGCAAACATAAAGATAAGGAGGTTCATGTAGAAATAAGTCACGGCAAAAGGAAGAAATTTCTTATCATGGTAGAACCTAAATCTAATATGTCCCTAGATGCTATTGTTATTCATTTTATATAAATATGACATTATAGTAATAAAAGAAAAAAATAATTAATAAAAGTTAACTTCAATGATGTAGTTTTATAAAAACTCTGTACTTTAACTTATATATAATTTAAAATTCACAAGATCATGTTCATAATTTTTTTTTAAATAATATTTTTTGGATAAAACTGTGCAATTAAAAATAATAAAATTTCTGTTTAAAATACTCATTTTTTATTATTTTCTAATTATTTATAAAGTATTAATCAACCGTTCTATTTCAGGATAACGTGATATTTTATCATGAAACTGATTATTTTGTAAAATAATGGAAATAAATCCATTAGTAATTTTTGGTTTTTAAAAATTAAACTTAATTTTACCAGATGATGTTTATTTTTAAATTAAGGATATGTATATCGATCTTTATGAAAATTTTCTACGTTACATAGTTATCTCTACTTTTTATAAACTGCTGGGATTACTTGCTATAGTGAATAATATTCATGAAAATAAACACTCATATAGTTAGTGAAGTGAATAAAAACCAGTATTTACTTTTACTTGCAATTATACAAGTGTTTACTTGCAGTTCTGTGAATAAACAACGGTAAACCAAATACTTGACAAGTATTCTCTTTACTTGTAAAATAGGGAAGTGAATAACCTTTACTTATCAAGCGTTTACTTGTAACTACACGCAATTACTGATTCCGGTCAGACTTTACTTAAAACGAGTGAATAAAATCCTAAGTTCGGAAGAGTATTCAAGTATTTACTGGTAGAATTTCAAGGTAGCTATTTAGTAACCTTATCAAACTTTCATTTAATTTTTTATACTTGGTATGGCTGCCTTTGTCAACATTCGTCAACCAAAAACTTACAAAGAAAGGCGAGTATTGAGTCCAAGAAGGTATGAAGAACTAATTCGTTTTACAAAACAATCAGTTGAATTTTTGACGAACGCTTTTTTGGAAAAAAGTAATGAAAAGCGAGGAGGTGCTCTGTCATCGCAACAGAAGATGGAAGTATTTTAGCGGTACTTATCAGACCCTGAATTTCAAAACGGTGTCAGGGAAGACTTCGGGATTCACCGTTCTACAGTATGCAAAACTTTCGATTACGTTCTGAATGAAATAAACCAAAAGGCATCTGAGTGGATTCACTTTCTACAGAATGCTCATGAGTTAAATGAAGCCAAGAGAAAATGGAGTTCTCGCTTTAAAATGCCGAGCGTAATAGGTGATGTGGATTGCACGCACTTAGAAATAAATAAACCAGCACGCTACGGAGACTTACGTAAACCGTAAGAAGTATCCCAGCATCAACGTTCAGGTAACATGTGATTCCACTGAAAAAATCACTAGCGTTGATGCTTCTTGGCCGGGTAGCACCCATGACAGTCGCATTTGGAAATTGAGCAGTGTTTGCCAAACCATGGCTAAATTTAATGTTACGGTATGCCTTTTGGGAGACAGTTTTAAAACGCTGTTACGAAATCATTTTATATGGCATCTAAGTCGCTTATTTTGTTTATACGATGTAAAATGTTTTATTTAGACTAGAAATAATATGACCATTTTTTTCTCAGAAATGTATAGCTTATCTTCTAGCAACATATCGATGTATTGAAACACATAATAAATTATGATATACGGCACACAAAAAAAAAGAAGGAATTTGTGGTCATAAATACGTCACTTTAGTTGAAGTCTATAAATATCTTTTCTGACAAATGATATCGGTAAACATGTAACACATAACGATTCGTAATGAATAAGAGTTTACAGTAAAAATGGTTTTTTGTCAATATGAATAGCCTTTTGAGTGGTGGGAATTTTTATAAAACGTAGTTTTCTGAATCTACGTTCACTTATACTAACATATGTTACTAATCTGTGATTTATGACACGGGTTTTTCATCATATTTTGCCCAATTTTCAACCGATTTGCTTGAAAGTATTATTTTTAAAATCAGCAAACTATGTTTCATAACAGAAAGCAAAAAAAAAAAAAAATTTCGCTAATAAAAAACGCGGTAGAAATGCGCAAAATAATTCTGCAATTAAATTATCGTAATTTTTGAGGCAATCAGATATCAACATATTTTCGCGGATACCAATCAACCGCGGATCATTGTGATGGGAAAAGATTAAAACAACAGAAACGTTTGATGTGTTGACAAACGTGTCTGAACATGATGATGTACAGGATATGAATCATATAAGTGTTTACTTGATAAGTAAAGAGAATACTGGATAAGTAAAAGCAAAATGGGAAAACTACTGGCAAATACTTGGACAACTACAAATGTTTACTTATAAGTATAAGTAAAAGGTTATTCACTTAGTCTCAAGGGTTTACTTTACTTGACCAGTATTTACTTTAAAGTAAAAAGTATAGTTTATTCACTTCACTAAGTATCCCATAAAGAAACCTTCATATTGTTATCCAACTTGAAAAGATGGACAAATTTAAGAGATTTTTTTGAATAATTATACTAAACTTCTTAAATTATACTTTAAAATATACTAAATCTTCATGAATACTTTATAGATAAAATAAAAAAATCTCATACTTAAACATATATGATCAATTAATTTATAAATAATGGTTTTATTTCATGAAATAAGAAAATAATACATTTAATTGTAACATACTCGTATGTACAGCAAATCTAAGTTTTGCAAGAGTAGTTTTCATGCAAGTTGGAAGAGGTATTTTAGATGTATATGAGGGACTATATTGTTACAGCACCAGAGTGTGGTGAAATACACATACACACACACACACACATACTCGCGCGCGCACACGCTTTTGGGTTAATCCATTTGAAGTGACCCAAGGGAGGTTGCTTGACCAATTCAAAAAAATTGGAACTTACCCACTTGTTTCCTACATGTTTCAGGACCTTAAAACTAGTTTTTTTTAAATCTTTTATTTAAGCAGTTTACCTGTGGTGGCCGTTTTTGTTACATTGTACACACCTATTTTTGTAATTGTAAGGGTTTACAGAAAAAATCATAACTAAAAGACTATTGGTCCTAGAAGGATGAAACAAAAAGCAATTTAATCATATTTTCTCAAGGGAAAAGATTGGTCCAGTGGTTTATTTACCTATCTCTCTCCTTTCTATGAGAAAATTACTAACTAAGTTGAACATGAAAAACTGTGAAATTTCAATTCAATTTTTTTCGAGAGGTAGGGATGGCTTACACAGTTTGAATTATTATTTATATGTAGGTATATGTTAGTAGTTTTACCATAAATAATACCAGCTTATGTTTTTATTGGATTTTGGGACATTTCAAATGAATTGACCCTTTTGCCTCTGCGTGTGTATGTATGTGCATTTGTGTGCATATGTCTTTCTGCAGGCAGCAGAAGCTGTCTCCTGATATGGGATTGTTTATTTACTAGCTTAATTTTTTACTGTATTTTTATTAAAAAAAAAATTGTGTTTTATTTATTTATTCAAAATATAATAAAAATAATATTCATTAATACAGAATATTTAGCCTACATTATAAAATAGTTATTCATAATAACAAGTGTGCATGTAAATAATTTATAAATTAAATCTATAAATAATTTATTATAACAACTCAATCCCATCCACATCATCTAGTTCCTCAAGTTCATTATCAGATTTCTCAGATTCTTCAATACTACTATTGCCATCATTCAAAATTATTATCCTTTCAGAGTGGGTGTCCATAGCCCTATCTGCCTCATAATGCTCATTTTCTATCTTTAAAATGTGATCACAAGACTTTCTCAAAATTCTGTATCTAGTTTTCTAAATTTCTGTCCAGCTATTTCTTTCAATTTATTAACATCATTTGTCATATGATGTTTACCAATGTCATATTATATTTTTGCTCAAATCAATTCCATGGGGTTTCGCTCGGGGTGGTAGGAAGACAGTCTCAATATTTTATGAATTTTTGTGCCAATAACTGATCAAAATAATATTCCTTTTACCATGACTTGTTCATTTTTACCAGTTCATAAAGTTCAGATTTGAAAATAATTTCAGATCATGTAATATTCTTATCTCTTAGCTTGCCAGCAATACCTTTTTATTTTTTGATCAGAAATAATTTGATTTTAGAATTTTGTTATGATATGAAGAATTTTCACCAATACTGAATTTTCAGAAAGATTTCTGATCAGTAGTTTTAATCCATTTTCTGTAGTTTTCTGTATTAATTTCATTATGATAGACCAGAAAACAAAAGACTATCATGATTTAAAAACCAAAAATCATTTTCCACTTCTCCTTCCAGTGTAGACTATTATTAACCTTAATCCTCTCAAAATTTTCTTGTAGCTGTTGACTGATTTATCATTCCACCCAATACTTGTTACATGTGTTGAATGAATGTAGAACTCATCAAAAAATATTACAGGTATCTTCCTCTTCCTGTATTATTGAATTCTGTAAAAATATGAGATTTGTTTAAAGCTACGCATGTTTGCTAATGAAAATTTTCCTGATTTTCTCCCGTTTTCCTCCATTGGAATCCTATGCTTTTTAAATTTGTGCATTGTTTCTCAGTTGAAATTAAATTCTAATTCCAAATGCTCTAATTCTTCAAAACGCTTTAACATGGTTCTTAAAGTCAGCAGTACGCGAATAGCCATGCGATTCTGAATTTCCAAAATTAACATTGCAGGATTTTCATTAGATATATTTTTAAATATGTTCATAATCATGTCTTTACTTTGCTTTCTAGATGCCACTCCTTTGCCTAACAAGCATATTGATTTCAGTTGAGGGTTTTGTTTTTGTATTAAAAAATACTGCTTGTTATAACATTGAAAAATTCAAGTCCAGTCAAAATGCAATAGATACAAGTCTGTCAAATGGTGCAAACTAAACATTAACTTATACCACATAATGCTTTATTTCTCCCTATCTTATATGCTTCTACTACAACTGTTCACCAACAACAGTACTACCCAGCAGAGGCAAGCAAATGAACTACTGTGCAATAACCAACTATGGTAACAAAACTTGGACTTGTATATAAAACACTCACTTAAGCTTTTACTTGGGACATATACTGGTACAGTTAGTACATTTTTTTATATAGATCATATAAATGAAATTAAAATTCTCTGTGAGAGAATATTATACAAGCTAAAAATTTAGAGGTATTTATTTAGAGTAAGAGATAAAAACCAAATAATCACTGATGGTTCTATGAGTACCATCTTATCTGAGAGACTTATATAATCTTTAATTTTTATTCATATTATTACATTAAAATTCATGTATATTAATATTAATATTTTTTAACTGGTTTAAAAAATTAATAGTAAAGACACATAATTTAAAAAAAAAAATGTAAAAGAAGATATTATTACCTGCTGAAATCGTGTTTTTCGATGCTTAGGTATAGGTGTGTCATTAAGACTTCCACGACTTCCTCGTTCAGGAGGACCGAAACCCTTATATGTTTCCTCAAGAGGTGATGCTCCAAGACTTCTTAAAGCAGTATCACCGGAAGCACTCTTTTTAACAATTGACCTTGGACTTTCCATAGGGTTTACATACAAATTTGAACTGTCTAATTGATCGGGTTCTGGGATATCTTCGGTTAAATCACCTTGTGAATTAAACGGTTGAGTATTACAACTGGCATAAGTGTCAGAACTGTCAACGCTACCCATTTCCATAGGACCACCCTGATTGTCTGTTCCTCTTGCATTCCTTAGCATCTTCATTTCCATACAGATAGGGTTACGAAAATCACTTGTTGCTAATGGCATCAAATTCTCCGCGTCTATGAATTCTTTGAAGTCCTGAGAATCAAAAATATGTTAGATGTTGATACCAAAATTACAACAGGAAAAGAGTTCTACAAATAAACACAGTGACTTAAAGGAACAACTGAATATAAATACAATTTTTATGCAGTAGTTATTAAAATAAATTAAAATATTATGACATTATATTAAATTAAATTAAAAAATACAAACTGTTTAGGGCAGTCACCAAAAAGTAAGTTAAAACTATTTTATGAATGATGAAACAATAGACTTTTAACAAAAAATAAAAAGAGTAATTTAGCTTATTATAAAACTTGATATTGATGCAAAATATTAAAACCTTTAATGTAAAAACTTTGAAATTGAGAAAAAATTACTGATGAAGCTCCTGGAGAGGAATAATGAAACATAAACTTCTTAAAATAGTTTGGTTTTTGAAAATCAAACTGTCTCTTTAAGAGATTAGAAATACTCATTATGAGCTACCAAAAATTTTATATATAAAGATGCAATTTAATAATGCAAACATAATTGTTCTCTCAAACAAAAGAATAAACTTTGTATCACAAATGATAAAAAAAAACAAAAAAAACCTAGAATTTGCACTATACAATTGAAAATAGTTAAAATTAAAAAAATAAACATTAAATTTAATTATCTATTCCTTTTATTGTTAATCTTCATTTTATGAACCACTTTCTTCTATGGGTAACATGTAATCTTTGGTTTTGAAGTTTTACTTTGCATTACAATAATAAATATTAAAAAAAAAGAATAAAAGATACGTTAACTCTAATTGTGATTTATTATTATTTATATTACTATAAGTAATAACAAAATAATAAAAATAATGAGGATAATGTAATTAGAACTTTTATTATTAAAAAAAATAATAAAAAAATAAACATATTGGCAGTACAAAAATATAGTGAAATCTGATGAACTGTTAATGACTTCCCATGTTTTATATTAAAATGTTTTCATAAATGTAATTATGAATAAATAATAAAAAGACAAATTCTGCCAAAGGTTTGTAATATTAGTAACACAATAAAGATGTGATTAAATTTCAAAACAAAAACTTAATAAATAAATGTTTTCTGCAAACACTTTTAACTACTATATGGATATTTGTATAACATAAAATAAATGCATATTATATTCTGCGTACTTAAACATTTTATTTAAATTATAACACTCTCACTATGTGAAATTCCTACTTATTTTACATTCAACTTCAAGTGAACTTAATATTTAATCCAGTTATTTTTTGTTCAGGAAAGAGTATGCTTAGGAATATATCACAAGATAAGATTCTTACCTGGAATAAGTACTATTTACAATAAATTAGTTCAACAAAATTAAAATTTTAAGTAAAATATTATTTAGACATTAGGATGTGATGAGAGAATTGGTAAGTAATAATACGAAGTCTGTAAAAATGGACAGGAAAGAATTTGTTGTTAGATATACTCACTCAGATCTTGCACACTCCCTGAAGATTGCTCTACTTACTGAGACAGCTCTTCAGTCCATGTACTGCACACTTTTCAAATGATTATAATTATTCCTAGCTTGGCCAATTAAAAGGTTAATTTAACTTTTTTCTCAGCAGAAAAGGAAAACAATGAAGAATTATTGCCTACTCCTTACTGTTTAAATTAATGTTATGAACAAAAATAAAAGTAAAAAAAAAAATTATTTTTTTAAAGCAAGAAACACTCACAAATGATGAAATTAACATTTTAATGACAATTTAATGATAGATGAAATTAATTAATGATAATACTTTTTTAACTTATGGTCAACAGGAGATGAAATAAGGGTTCTCATCACAATCCCAAGAGAAAGCTGCAATCAGTGTAATTGTCTACTCTCTATAAAGAGTAAATATAATGAATGAAGTTATGTTAACTGTCTGAAGATGAGAAAGTCTTATTTTCTCAATTTTCTACCTCTAGGAGACTTTATAATTGCTATGCCATTTTGTAACTCAAGTTTGTAACTTTTGTCTGTCTTACAAAATACAAGACTTCACACAAGTCAAGTCATCTCACATGCTGGTCTCCATGGTGTGAGTGGTAGCATCTTGGCCTTTCATCTGGAGGTCCCAGGTTCGAATCTCGGTCAGGCATGACATTTTTACATGCAAAAAAATTGTTATTCATCTCATTCTCTGAAGCAATATCTTACAGTAGTCCGGAAGGTTAAAAAAAAAAAAGTCTCATCTCATGTAAGATATCCAAATTTACAAGTGGGAAATTTGGATCATCTCTTCTGTAACTCCTATCTCACAGTAGGTGATTACCTCATGAGCTATAGAAAATACATTATGTTGTCGGATGAGCTTTATAGAACAAAGTTCAAGGGTGTGCAGGGGTGGTAGATTTATTTTGCTAATTTTTTTTTAGTTGTGGAGGCACATGATGCTTGTGGACATAAAAGAAGAGAATTAGTCTGATTGAATACATAATGAAGTCAAATAAATGTCGAATGAAGCAGCTGTGCAAATAAAAAAATGGGGCCAAAAAATAAAAATAACAATATACAGGGATTCTAAAGGAAATATACAGGAACAAACTAATCTGACATTAACTCAGAAACTATCACTGCATAGATCCTATTCATTTTAAGAATCTGTATATGACTACGCATTTTCAAAGATGATAAAAAACTGTCATAAAATATATATATATATATATATACACCAGTTCTAATTTTTATGATTTCCTAAAGAGAATAAAAATAAGATGAAAATATATAACACAGGTATAAGGTCTTAGCAGTTTTTGTTTTTACAGATTTTGCATTGCTTGAATAAAATTTGATGTAGTTTATAATCAGTTATAAGAATTAAATGGCATGAAACTATTAATTAATTCAGTAAATTTAATATCACAATATTACAATAAAATCAAACTAGATTTTATTACATGTTTTGAACATTAAGTGAATGATTTTGACCTCGATAACTATCATAAATTGAGCATTTCTCCATTGATCCCAATGAAACATGTACGCAAGTATCAATAAAATTAAATGAACATAAAAATATTAATATCAAGAAATAATTTTTATCAATGCTTTAATTTGGTTTTTTAACTTAACATAACTGTATGTTCTTTATCTCAAACAAGTTTATTTTAATGCACCCTGTATTAAACACATCACAAGATTATTTAAATCATTTTCAATATGTTTTAGTAAAACATGTTTAAAATTAAAACAAAAAAGAAGGCTTAATATCAAAAGGACATGAAGTTAATTGCAAGTTACAGAATAAAACAAAACAAATACATCACATGATAAAAAGTATAAAAGTAAATATTAAAAAAAAGACAAATTTACAAAATTTACCATAAACTGATTTATGGTAACGTGACTTCCATGTTCTGAATTTACATGAAAAATAAACCTTTATGAAGTAGTACTTGTTTTTTTTAAACATTAACCAAAATAATATGATTTCATAATATTTAGTTTATTAATGAACTTGATATAAAAAGAAAAAAATGAAAAGATACGTTTCATCAATCTTGCTACTGCAAACATCAAGGTAAAATTTTATTCATTTATGGTTTTAAAGGTCTTATGTTAATATCTAACCTTATCTTATTTTTGAATTTTTTTTGATACTTCAATATTAACTTTTCTTCGGAACATGGAAGTAAATAAATTACAACTTAGTTTTTTAATGTGTTTGTGAATGCCTATATATGTCTGTAACATGTCGTTTACACATACATATGAAAATACATTGATTTTTATATATTGCAGAAAATATGTGTTAAAAAGTAAATAAAACAATAATATTATCTGTCTGGAAAAAAGCAGTAAATTATTTAAAAAATACTGAAAAATATATACTATTTTTCTAATATTATTAATAACATTATGAAAAGCATGCAAATTTTGTGCAAAAAAAATTAAAGTTACATGCTGAATTAATTATTAAAAGAAAAACATGCAGTTAAAATAGAGTATATATAATACTTACGATAAAGAAAATAATTATTTATTATTGCTGTTTAATAAAAAACAAAATATTTTAATACAATTTACACTGTAAGAATATATACCATCACTGTCAAATTTATACTTTAAGATGATTATAAAAAAATATTAAAATTTCATGAACTGTATTTTTCATGAAAACAAGTTCATTGTTTTCCAAACTGAGTCATACACTCATAACAAACATACAAATTTCTAAAAGTTTAGAATATTAATAAAATTATCTTAAGTAAATAAACTTTTTAATGAAAAAGGAAAAAAATAAATTAACAGCTATTGCATAATCAATCCAAGAAAAATTATAAAAGAACTAGTTTTCTGTAAAAAAAAAATTACTAACATTTCACACATACCTTAACTCATCTAAGATGAAGAGATGTTATAATTATTAAAGCAAAATTAAGAAAAATGATCTTAATTTATCTTGAAGCCTAACATCAACAGTGTGGTTTTGGTTTTCAAATTAAGATTTGATGTAAAAATTTAAGGGTATTTCAATCCAATTTTTCAAAAAAAAAAATTATGTAATTCGTAGAATCTTAATGATTTGCATGGTTTTTTTTGCATCACAAAATCTATTTCAATTTCACAAAAATATTTATTGTAAATTTCTCTCACTTTCTGTCCATGATAGCATCATAAAAACCAAGAGATTAATATGAAAAATATGTAAGATACGATTTCTTTTATTATAGATTATTAGCTGGTTGGTTTGAACCTAACAAAATTATCTAAATTTTGATAATAGTTATAATATGTTTGGCTTGTTCATAACAGTACATTTTTTAAATAGTGCATATATAAGTTAGGATAAATAATCTAACATTGCTGGATTAAGAACTGATTGATAATAATTAAAAAACAAAGAACAAATTTGAAATAAACACATATAAAGCACCTCCTCTATGAATCATGAGACCTTGCCGTTGGTGAGGGGGCTTGAGTGCTCAGGGATACAGAGTAGCTGGACTGAAGGTACAACCATATCGGAGAGGTATCTGTTGAGAGCCAGACTAAGGAATGATTCCTGAAAGCGGGCAGCAGCTCTTTCAGTAGTTGTTAGGGGCGTGAGTCACAATGACTTAAACGGCCGTATCAACATCACTCAGTCCTCTGAGTACTGCGCAGCTGAAAGCAATGGAAAACTACAGCTGCTTTTTTTCCAAGAAAATGTGGCTCTCTGCATTTTCACATAGCAATAATGGAGGCGCCTTCCTTGGTAAAATATTCCGGAGGTAAAATAGTCCCCCGTTCGGATCTCCGGGTGGGGACTACTAAGGAAGGGGTCACCAGAAAATTAAAAAATAACATTCTACGAGTCGGAGCGTGGAATGTTAGAAGCTTAAAAAAGGTTGGTAGGCTAGAAAATTTAAAAAGGGAAATGGATAGGGTGAATGTGGATATAGTAGGAATTAGTGAGGTTCGGTGGGAAGAGGAAGGCGACTTTTGGTCAGGTGATTTTAGAGTAATTAACTCAGCGTCAAATAATGGGCAGGCAGGAGTAGGTTTTGTGATGAACAATAAGATAGGGAGGAGAGTGGAGTATTTCAAAATGCATAGCGATAGAATCATTGTAATAAGGATAAAATCAAAACCTAAACCGACAACGATTGTTAACGTTTATATGCCTACAAGTGCCCATGATGATGATGAGGTAGAGTGTGTATACGAAGAGATTGATGAAGCAATTAAACACGTAAAAGGAGATGAAAATTTAATAATAGTTGGAGATTGGAATGCAAGCATTGGAAAAGGCAAGGAAGGAAATATAGTGGGTGAATACGGGCTGGGCAGAAGGAATGAAAGAGGGGACCGACTTATAGAGTTTTGCACGAAGTATAATTTAGTAATTGCCAACACCCAATTTAAAAATCATAATAGAAGAATATACACTTGGAAAAAGCCAGGCGATACTGCAAGGTATCAGATAGATTATATCATGGTTAAGCAAAGATTTAGAAATCAACTCGTTGACTGCAAAACTTACCCTGGAGCAGACATTGATAGCGACCATAATTTGGTGATAATGAAATGTAGATTGGGGTTTAAAAACCTGAAGAAAAGTTGTCAGATGAATCGGTGGAATTTAGAGAAGCTTGAGGAAGAGGAGGTAAAGAAGATTTTTGAGGAGGACATCGCAAGAGGTCTGAGTAAAAAAGATAAGGTAGAAAATGTAGAAAAAGAATGGGAGAATGTTAAAAAGGAAATTATTAACTCAGCAGAAGCAAACTTAGGCGGAATAAAGAGAACTGGTAGAAAACCTTGGGTTTCAGACGATATATTGCAGCTGATGGATGAACGTAGAAAATATAAGAATGCTAATGATGAAGAAAGTAAAAGGAACTATCGGCAATTAAGAAATGCTATAAATAGGAAGTGCAAACTGGCGAAAGAAGAGTGGATTAAAGAAAAGTGTTCAGAAGTGGAAAGACAAATGAACATTGGTAAAATAGACGGAGCATACAGGAAAGTTAAGGAAAATTTTGGGGTACATAAATTAAAATCTAATAATGTGTTAAACAAAGATGGTACACCAATATATAATACGAAAGGTAAAGTCGATAGATGGGTGGAATATATTGAAGAGTTATACGGAGGAAATGAATTAGAAAATGGTTTTATAGAGGAAGAAGAGGAAGTTGAGGAGGATGAAATGGGAGAAACAATACTGAGATCTGAATTTAAGAGAGCATTAAAAGATTTAAATGGCAGAAAGGCTCCTGGAATAGACGGAATACCTGTAGAATTACTGCGCAGTGCAGGTGAGGAAGCGATTGATAGATTATACAAACTGGTGTGTAATATTTATGAAAAAGGGGAATTTCCGTCAGACTTCAAAAAAAGTGTTATAGTTATGATACCAAAGAAAGCAGGGGCAGAAAAATGTGAAGAATATAGAACAATTAGTTTAACTAGTCATGCATCAAAAATCTTAACTAGAATTTTATACAGAAGAATTGAGAGGAAAGTGGAAGAAGTGTTAGGAGAAGACCAATTTGGTTTCAGGAAAAGTATAGGGACAAGGGAAGCAATTTTAGGCCTCAGATTAATAGTAGAAGGAAGATTAAAGAAAAACAAACCAACATACTTGGCGTTTATAGACCTAGAAACGGCTTTCGATAACGTAGATTGGAATAAAATGTTCAGCATTTTAAAAAAATTAGGGTTCAAATACAGAGATAGAAGAACAATTGCTAACATGTACAGGAACCAAACAGCAACAATAACAATTGAAGAACATAAGAAAGAAGCCCTAATAAGAAAGGGAGTCCGACAAGGATGTTCCCTATCTCCGTTACTTTTTAATCTTTACATGGAACTAGCAGTTAATGATGTTAAAGAACAATTTAGATTCGGAGTAACAGTACAAGGTGAAAAGATAAAGATGCTACGATTTGCTGATGATATAGTAATTCTAGCCGAGAGTAAAAAGGATTTAGAAGAAACAATGAACGGCATAGATGAAGTCCTACACAAGAACTATCGCATGAAAATAAACAAGAACAAAACAAAAGTAATGAAATGTAGTAGAAATAACAAAGATGGACCGCTGAATGTGAAAATAGGAGGAGAAAAATTATGGAGGTAGAAGAATTTTGTTATTTGGGAAGTAAAATTACTAAAGATGGACAAAGAAAGAAGCATATAGATAGATGAAGAAAGAAGCATTTGGAAAAATATAGTTAAAAGAAGAGACAGACTTATAGGCCACATACTAAGGCATCCTGGAATAGTCGCTTTAATATTGGAAGGACAGGTAGATGGGAAAAATTGTGTAGGCAGGCCACGTTTGGAGTATGTAAAACAAATTGTTGGGGATGTAGGATGTAGAGGGTATACTGAAATGAAACGACTAGCACTAGATAGGGAATCTTGGAGAGCTGCATCAAACCAGTCAAATGACTGAAGACAAAAAAAAAAAAAAGCAATAATGATGAAGTATGATTTTTCTAAGTTTGACTTTTGCTGAACAAACGTTTATTAAAAATACGTAACACATAGGTGTTACAATTCATTTGCCAAAATAACAATTTTTTTTAAACTTGCAATATTTAACAATACAAACACACACATACACACACAGCAGACACACGGCAGAAGAATATGATGAGGGCATATTGGAGCTGGTGTGTCGCTACCATAATGTCGTAATTCATTTGGTGATTATATACAGAAGTAGTATAAGGTATGTAGTTTAAGAGAAATAAAAAATTTTTATAAAGTTTTCAGAAAAATGTTTTTACAATAAAACGGTCTTTACTTTAGAGATGATCTCTCCTAAGTTTTAAAGTGTTACCTGAAAATTTAAAAATGGTGAACATTAAAGTTTTTTAATAATTAACAGTTCTGTAAATATTACTTTTATCAAATTATGTTTTAGTAGATAAAACATTAAGCCTTTAATTATTATTAAAAAAATGATACCTCTTTAGTTCAAATTGTATGATAAACAGCTGAGATGTGACTGAAATTGTTAAAGTGGATTGCAAAAATTATGTAGTGATTTTGTGTTTGGTTTTGAACTTTTTTGACTAAGTGAATATTATGAAATATTCAATGGTAAAATTTTCAAATTTTTTATTTTGTAAATTTGTTGGGTAAATGTACATCACCAAATTTGATTAAATATCTCATTAATTTTTAAGATATACGTTTTCACTGAAAAAACCGCAAAATGGTGTACAGAGGGAAATTAAAGCATGATTTATTTATTATGCATTTGTTTACATAATTTTTTTGTTTATTTTGATGTTCTGAATCAGTCCTTTAAGGTTGGTCAACACCTTTCAGGACACCTGAATATATATATATATATATATATATATATATATATATATATATATATATATATATACATATATTTGTAATTTATTTTTTGTTGTGAACCTTTTTTGGCAAAGGAGGGTCTAAATGCTTTTCTTATATAACTGTTTTTTATTAAATTAATCAGAATTTACATTTTTTTCATGACATCAAATATTTAAGTTTGTGGTTAATTTTCATTCTGAAATAGGTTTATAATTAAAGCAAGCCAAACAAATAAAACTGTCCAAATTTTGTTTTGTTTTATTATTATATGTTAATGTTCTCAAGATAACACGCATTTAAAAACTCATTTCATGCTATAAACTAATTAATGCGCAACACTATTTCATGAATTTAACTATGCAATCTTTCTCTTGTAATGATTAAGAGTAAAATTTTGAACTAGTTTCCATTATCAATTTTATCAATCACAGTAATAAGTTTATAAAACTTTGCATGTTACTAAGGCTTAATTTAGTAATGATAAGTTAGTGCTTGATCACTACCACTAACAATTATTAACATATTGACTATTAAAAACTAATCTTAAATGTTTAAATATATTGAATATAATGATTTACTGTGTTAAGATAACATCTAGACATTGATAATGAAAACAATGCTGTAAATCTTCTAAGTAGAAAAACTGGTCTGCCATTCAGTGTAAGGCAAGATCAGCATTTTTAGGATGACATTTTTGTAAGTCTATTGTTAACATTTTTCTATGTACCCACTTCTTTTTAAAAAAAGAGTAATTCTATTACATGTATTGGGTTTACAGTGAATTTTTATTTCCAAATTGCCCCTAAAACTATGAAAATTTATCATTTACTGTAAAGGAAGAAATGAAAACAAATTATTATAGTATTTGCACTCCTTTTTTAAATGCACAAAACTAGTTAAACTCAAAAAAATTAAATATATACAATTTTTTTATTTCAAGTATAGTAAGAACTTAATTTTTCTTTTATAAATGCTCTGTCGTAGAAATAGTAATAAATTACAATGTATAAATTTAGGGAAAAACAAAAAAACACAACAATAAATTTCACAACACTTTGTGGTACGTTACACTCAGTAAAGCCACACTGCTGCATCAGAATTTTTAACAATTATCTTAAAGCAAAATCTTGAGCCATGATTTCACAGGTTAACCACTTTCTTAAACTGACTTACTTAATTCCCAGATTCAATTCCTAGCTTGGGCTCAGAATTACTTCATCAATCATATACCTCATTACCAATGCAGAATAAAAAAATTATTTTTATTTGCCCATAAAAAATTACTCAAATTGCAGAAATACATACCAAACGACAACAAAAAGACGGTGTTAAAAAAGCACTTTTACTTCAAGGTTCATTAAATTATTTAAAACCATCCCAAACGAGAATAAATATTGTAAAGCTCTGGATAATATGATTTAGGAAATAACAGAAATTCAACATTAATATTAAGTAAGTTAACACAAAAGAAAATATAATATGTAAATACAGTATGTGTTAAAAAAAATTGATGTGTTTAAACATAGTTGTTTATTTATTGCAGTAATTTCACATGTAGTAAAGTAGCCACTACTCAAAATGTTGTTTCTAACTACTAACAGGTGTAGAAAAAGTAATAATTGTACTGTCTGAAATATTAGAATATATGTCTGTGTAGTGATATAAAAAAACTGAGTGATAAAGATTTAGAATTTAAACTTAAAAAAAAAGTGAGTGTGTTTATTAAGTTTGTTTGAAAAAATGTGCTGAATTTATAAGTTACCACAATATTCTACTAATAAATTATATTTTCTATTCATTTTTATAGAAAAATCAGATAAATTAGTTTTTTATCAGATAAAAATAAATATGTATGTTGAGACTGCAACCATAAGATAAATACTGAGATACAATTTAAAAAATATTTAATTCCAAAAAAGAATACTTCAAAAGTTAATTTATTTCATAAGGATACCTTTTTATTTTTTTTCCAAAGAAGTTTAGGATACAGTAATTAATTTTTAATTTTAAGGACATAACCAGATAAGTCAGTACTGACATATGGGAACAGTACATAGCCAGAGTTACTTTTATTGAATAGAAACATAATGAAAGTAATGTATAGCCAAAATTAATAAACCTATCTGGGAGATTTCAATCTCTTGCTGGGAAAAATTCACATAATAACTTTTCTGTGGGAATATTCATTGCCTCATTGCACAACAGAACAGCCTATGTTATGGTTACATTTTCTTAAAGCTTCATTCACATCCTTAGTTAATAAAGAGAATAAAATAATATAATTTTTTTATTAGCATTTAAATTTTTTCTTCTTTTGGGCTACAAAGAGTTAGTTTAGTGTGAGAAAAAATTAAAAATTCAAGAAAAGCTTCCAAAAAATTGGTACAATTCTTTAAATAAGTAATTTTTTAGCAGTCATTAAGGAATGTTATCATGTTAATGGATTTTATTAAGCAGCTCAACAAAATATGAAAATACTTTAAAATTGTTGAACAACTTTATTTCAAAATTCAAAATTTTTCTTTTAACAATCCTTTTGGGCTAATTAGCAGCAATTACTCAATTGAAATTATTGGTAGTGCTGTTACTAATGACACCTTTCTTAGTAGGAAACCCCTTAGGAATACATTTGCACAATATTTTATGAATGTTGTGTTTTTGTTTACTTATATGCTTTTTTGTCAAATATGTTTTTGTTAAATTTTATATTGATCAATTATGGTGAGATTTTGTTTTTTAAATAGTCATCTCAATGTTCTTGAATAATATAAATTCAGAACTTACAAAATTTGCCAAAAACAACACTTTAAAGGAAAAAATGTAACACAGATAAAACATGTTATTATATTATATACTTGGATGGTTTACTAATAACCTTATAAAGATGGGTGCGATTAACCACAGCACAACTGGTAACTCCACTAAAGAAGGTGCAGCTAATTAGCAATGAAATATCTTTTGGAAGAGAGTTCTAGTGTTTTGTTAATGAATTGTCAAGTGTTTAATTATTTTACTTGATTTACTGCAAATGTATCTACGATATGGAATTGATTTTTGGGGTTAGTTTAGATTAGTATACAATCGCATAAAGTATTTTATAATGGCTTTTAATGTATTGCTTATACATTCATATCTTTTTCTTTTTACAAAATTAAAGTAAAAGTTTATTGTTCTTGTATATAATTTATGCCCAACATGTTGTATGTATCATCTAATTGAATAAAGTGTACCTAAATATTCCTTAAAGAATGATAAGTATTTGTAGATACGAATAAGTTATTTTTTCCTCAAAGAAGCTTAACAGTGATTAAAGAAAAATGAAAATGTTCTTATTTGGGATACAGAAATCATTGAAATCAACTACAATCTGACTCAGCTAATCATGTTATATATTTTTCAAAATTAATTGATGAGGGTTAAATGGGAAACAGAAATTACTTTCTGATGCTTATTGTTAAAATAGTATTTATTTTTTTTTGAAAATTGCTGTGATAAATATACCTAAAATGGATAAAAACGCCTTTTTTTGATAAAAACCGGAATATTAATTTACATACTTAAGCAGTTTCTTTTTGCGTATAAATGTACTAATTAAGTATACAAATACATCCTTTTCTACAATTATAAAATGCACAAATATATAATATTTATGAATTGTTTCTAATTTATATTTAATAATTTTCATGAATTGTGATATAAAAATTGAAGTATTCATTATGGTTTTTAAAATATCTATGCAAAAGCATTTTCCTATATAGGAAAATTTCCTACAATGAATGAACGAAAGAGAGAAAATTTATGCAAGAATATAAAATTGTAAATTAAAATCTCAATATATAAATAGTTAAATGATATTGTATTAATAGTGAATAGTAGTAACCAGACAACCCTAATTTAAAAAAGTACAATGTGGTTTACCCATGGAAACATGCCTTCGAATATTTTACATTACTGATAAGCAGCATAATATTATAGAACTCACCAATAAAAGAATCTAAAAGATGGTTGATAGTTTCTCAGTCGGATTCAACGTCTGCAAACTGGTCCTCACCTTCCTGAAATATTTATGTGATTACCACTAAACGATACAACACAAAGACATGCAGTGAGTTAATCCACAGAGCAAACATAACAAATAATACAATGAACAAAATTTAATAATTTTACATAACACATAATACTAACTACAAATAAAATACATTCAGACATACACATGTAACAACAAGTAACATATATAATAACATGCAGCCATAACATGCATGCTGAACATCAATATATTTTTTCCAGTATTAAAGAGAAATATTGTATAATGTAATGGATAATTTATTAAAATATTTAATGAATGCAATTTAAAAACGAAATAATTCATTGTAAATGGTAAATATAATTAAAAAAGAATCATGAGCAAATTGGATTTTTAAAATTATCTATATTATATAAATACATACGATTCATGAAATTTTATAAATGTATATGAGATATTTAGGAAATTATATTTCTAAACATGCTTTCAAAGATTTAAAAAAAGTGGTAGAGAAATATATCAATGAAGAATAAACATGATAAAGTAATAAATAAAATCTTAACGTACCATTAGCCATAATTAAACACTTATAGTTCATAAAAAGTACCTTAAATTAAATTAAAAAATGACGATAAAATAAACTGAATAATTAAGACATAATCAGAGGTAAGAAATGTGCAACTAGTTTGAATATACTTTTAGTAATCAAGACACACAGAACATTAATAAATCTTTCATTCCTCTGCGTAAAAATGAATCTGAAAAAATTGTGTTAGATGTAAATACATTTATTTAATAAAGTAATTTATACAGATAAATGAAAAATGCAGAATCACTCAATAGTACTTAATTGAAAGAAAATATTTACATAAGGCTACGAGTTTACACCCTTATTACATTTAACGTATATTTAAGATATCTTATACCAACTACTTTCTCTAGTGTAAAATAAAAAAAAAAAATGTTTAACCACATAGCAATATTAATATTGATTAGATAACCATAACTTCTTTGCTTGTATATTTTACTTCCCGAATTCAGTTATTGATTAGTTGTACATTAAAAACTGTGTGGTTTGTTGGAAGACTGTCATATAAATTCGGAAGAATTAATAGCAGGAATTTACTAAACATGAGAAATCGCAAAATAAAAATTATCTTTAAAAGAAAAGAGCAGGGAAAATTTTTTTAAATTGAGAATAGCAAAGGTAGGATGATGGTCTTTGGGTAATATTTAACACGACTGACTTCATGGTTTTATATTACAACAAGCATTACACCATTCAGGAGTGTTTCACCAATAAACTAAATTTACACATTATTTTATAATGTTAATAAATTGCAACTCATAAGAAATTAAAGTGGTAGCTTAAAGAGGTAGCTGTCATTTAAAAAAATATCAAAGTAATAATTTTATTTAGGGCTAGATTGTATCACTAATATATTTTCCAGCTGAACAATTGTGCATTAATCTTATATTATTGTAAGGAATTATATGATATTGTGAATAAAATGATAAATTGCATGTCCTTTCAACCTTACGATTTTATTACATGTGAAACATCTCAAGGGTAGCTTTATTGAAAACAAAATGATTTGATATAAGAATAAATTCCATTAACTGAAGCCATTTTTAGGAATTACAACTAAACAGTATTAAGTATAATTTTATTTTAGATAAATAGATGAAATAATGTTGATATTAGTAATTTATGATGCATAATGACCATAAACATTATTGACACTTAAAAAAAAAAATTAAGGTGGCTGTTGTGTTGCAATGAGAGTTGTAATTACTCTTGAGTCCTTTTTTTTCCTGTTTAGCCTCCAGGAATCACCATCAGGTATTACTTCAGAGGATGATATGTATGAGTGTAAGTCAAATGCAGTCTTGTACAGTTTCAGGTCAACCATTTCTGAGATGTGTGGTTAATTGAAACCCAACCACCAAAGAACACCAGTATCCATGATCTACTATTCAAATCCATATAAAAGTAACTGCCTTTACAAGGATTTGAACGTTGGAACTCTCGAATTTGAAATCAGCTGTTTTGCGAAGATGCATTGGTCTAGATGCACTAGACCAACTCGGTGGGTTACTCTTGGGTCCAGATCAAGCTTGAACTGCACCAGATATCCTACAAACTTCTAAATATTGTATGATATACAGGAGGGACTCTTTTACTCTAGTTAATGTGGGTGTAGGTGAATCATATATAAAAAATCTTAAATAATAAAAACCTGACCAGGTCTTATATTTTAAGGTGTTATATAAATAAATAATTTATTGAGAGCAGTAAATAACTATAATTATGTAGATAATGCTATGATTGGAAACAGTACATGGATAGAAAAAGAAGCTCTTCAGGATTGGACAGGAAGGATAAAATAAAACTGCGGAAAATCTTGATTAGAGCATCACTTAATAGAAAATTAATAAATAAAAAAGAGAAGTGATTGTAGTCCATATTAATATATACAGTTAATAATTACACAAAATAATACTGATCGAGATTTAACTATTAATTAATAATAAATGAGTAGAATCTGCACACAATAACAATTTTGTAAGGCATTAATTGGAAAAAAATTGAATTCATAAATGAATAAGATGTTAAATTACACCTCCAATTTCACTTTTTTAATAAAATAACAACAAAAGTTGGAAAACTCACACGGTCAGAAATACGATAATGAGAACTAGTATCTCCTTTCATTGTATTTATTTTTATTATGCTAAATGTTATTAAGATCATTATTCTGGAAAATCATACAAAAAGAGTACTCGGTGACCAAAACGCACAATAAATATTTGCATGGGTTATAATTTTTTTGAATCTGGGGACATAAAATATTGAAAATTGTAAAAAAACAAGGGGATGAAATTTTTATGGATAAACATATTTTCACTCTGTTAAATACTGTTACATATTCATTCTAAAATATAACTTTAACCTGAAATTTTATGAACTTCAAAAGTAATTTAATCAATAAGAGAAAAATAAATTTCCAAATAGATGATCAATAAAAAATATCATAAATTATTTTCAGGTTGTTATACAAATAGTTTTCACATTTAAAATTATTTATTCTTCTTTTAAACAATTGAAATAATCAAGAAATAACTCCATAAACAAACTGTATCAAATAGTTTTATATATAACTTCATACAATAATCGGAAAATGAAATAAATATATTAACATTTCTTCAAAAAAATAATTTTTTTTTTTAATCAGATTTTCCTGGGCTAGACAGCTAAGATTTGGCGGAGTTTTTTTAGTAGGCCCTAGCTGGCCTTGCCGGCCTCCGTGGCGCAAGTGGCAGTGTCTCAGTCTTTCATCCGGAGGTCCCGGATTCGATTCCCGGTTAGGCATGTTATTTTCACACGCTACAAAAATTGACGTTCATCTATCTCATCCTCTGAAGTAATACCTAACGTTGGTCCCGGAGGTTAAAAAAAAGCCCTAGCTGACAAAAACATTTTGTTTATTTATTGTGGATAAGAAATACAAAATAAAATTTGATATCTGCATAAATTTAATGCAGAAAGTAAAGGAAAGAATTAATAATAACGATGTATATATATATATATATATATATATATATATATATATATAGATCAAGCTACAAGAAATTCAAGGTTGGATGCTGAGTTTGAAGTTAGGTTATTTTATATGTAATTCAATAAACTGCATCCTTTGAACCTGATAGTTTTGTAATAATGGGAATGTCTCAACAGGAATTCTCGAAATTGATGATGGATACAAATAATGCCAATCGCAAAACGATGTGACGATTGGTATTTTTTTTTCCTGTTTAGTCTCTGGGAATCACCGCCAGGTATTACTTCAGAGGATATGTATGAATGTAAGTGAAGTCTTGAACAGTCTGAGGTCGACCATTTCTGAGATGGGTGATTAATTGAAACCCAACCACCAAAGAACACCGGTATCCAAGATCTAGTATTCAAATTCGTATAAAAGTAACTGCCTTAACTAGGATTTGAAAGTTGGAACTCACGACTTCGAAATCAGCTGATTTGTGAAGACGTGTTCACCGCTAGACCAACCCGGTGGGTATGACGATTGATACTACGAGAGGGTATCTCTAAAGTAAAGACAATTAATTGTTAAAAATTTATTTTGAAAACTTTATGAATATTTTTTATTTCTTTTAAACTACATACCTTATACTACTATTATATATAATCGCCACGTGAATTAAGACATTTATTTTAACGATACACCAGCTTCAATATAAACTCATCATATTCTTCTGACGTGCACAAATCTTTCTGAAGCCTAAATGGTCACAAACAATGAGACTAACATCAGCAATTGAATCATCAGGAAAAAGAAGAGCCAGGTCAGAAATTGTTGAACCCACTAGGTTGGCCCAGTGGTGAACTCGTCTTCGCAAATCAGCTGATTTAGAAGTCGAGATTTCTAAGGTTTAAATCCTAGTAAAGGCAGTTACTTTTATGCGGATTTGAATACTGGATCGTGGATACTGGTGTTCTTTGGTGGTTGGGTTTCAATTAACCACACATCTCAGAAATGGTCGACCTGTGACTGTACTTCACTTACAATCATCCTCTGAAGTAATCCTGACGGTGATTACGGAAGCTAAACAGGAAAAAAAGGTCGGAAATCGTTGAGTGATGATCTTTTCTAATTTCATCACTGACGCGGTTCAAAAAGTCCTCGGTGATTATCGAGGGCCTCCCCGAATGTTCTTCACCATGCACATTAATTCTGTTATTTCTAAACATTTCACACTATTTTCGTACGCTTCTTTCATTCATTAAATTATCAACGTACACAGCAACCAATTGCCTATGACTTTCAGGGGGCTTAATATTTTGATGATTGAAAAAACATATGATTCCACGTATTTCACAGTCGGTGGCAACATCGATTTTCCTATTAAATTTATAACGTAATAACTCACACGTAATCAAAAGTTACCACAACGCGATAACTTACAGACAACAATACAGTGTATACATTACTAGCGTGGCCATGACGGATACAGGTTCGCTAACCTTAAGGAGAGAAATTTCCCAGCGGTCTTACAATAACCAAATGAAATTTGTAGCTATGATAAACGATTTTTTTTTAATAAAAAAGCTAATTTTAATTGTGATATATTTTCATTTCATTGAAGAATTATTTTCCCTCCCTGTTATAAGAAAGGTGGTTTAAGATTAGGTTTCAGTTAAAAAAATTGATATTTTCATTTCTATTCATGACTCAAAATTAAACAATGGGAGTGCAGTTTCACTGCATGGTGTTGACATTTATTTCTGATTGAAGACAAATTATTAATTATTAATACCTGCTTAGAATTTAATTTTGCAAAAAGTAACTGAAATTTAAAATCATAGTTATAAAGTAATTATAAAATAAATTTATAAATATTACTTATGTATTTTAAAATACAGCATTTATGTGACGTAACACATTTTGTAGACTACCAATTTATCAGTAATTTCAAGAAGAGGGAGAGAAAAAAATTTAATTGTATGGTGGTTTAAGAAGATGTCAGATGATAATTTGAGTTCACTTGACATGTAGAAAAAATTAACACGAATATGTTTTAGTGTAAAATGTAAACTCAGCTTTGCTGAGTTTACATTTTATCAAGAAAAAACTTTTTCTAGTTTTATAGCTGTTAAGTTAGTAGAAAGGAAGCAGTAAATAAAATTAAATAAAAGATTTGAATAGGTTTAGTTTGGTTTTGATCATAATTCAATTGGCTGTGAAGAAAAATAACTTAATAATTTATGAAAAACGTTCTATGTTATTTCAGTCTTTCAATGAAAAATTCTGTGGACAATGGATATTCTGATGGTCTAAGCACATGGATTAATCCAGTTATTTTCATAAATAAAGCTAAATAGTGATATTACACCATGAAATTGCATTTTTAAATGAGACTGTAGTTGTAAAATAATGTCTGAAATGGGATGTCTGTTGGGATGTCAATGTTGTAAAAAATCAAGGCATTGAACTAAATTCTATTCTCTTAATACTTAAGTAGCTACATACAGCTATGTAACTCTCTTATTTATATAATCAATAACATAATTGTGATTCTAGAAAATAGATTTATAAATGCTATTTACATAAAGTTGATTCATTAGAAGACAGTAGAATAAAATAAACGAAAGTTTGGTAATATGTGTACGTACTGCACACTAATTTAACAAAAAATATTGCTCAATTTGCTTATTTCATATTTCCTTAAAATTAATCAACTTTACTTATTAATGTACAATAATACTACAACTTCGTAGTATAGCGTACAATCTTATTTATAATGATTTTATTTTGAGACACTACCTCAAAAGTTGCCCAATCACAGTTTGACAGTTAGTCCATTAGTTCTCAGACAGAACCATTTATAGAACCTCTATGTCCAAAGGACCTTAGTTTCATGGGTATTCAAATCCACATAAAATTTACTATGCTGAATATATTTGAACGTGGATCTACTACCATCGCAGAAAATGTGATCAATAATGATATTGATGAGTCACCTAATCAAACAATTAATAAACAAACACCTAGTAACAATGATGACATGATGATTAAATAATGGTTTTTGCTACAGATTATAAAGATAAATAAAAAGCAACAGGACATAAAAATATCCTAAAATTGAATAACTTTAATACAGGCAGAATAAGTAATTCTACACATTCAATAAATTTTTAATTAATAAAAAAGGAAACTTGTCTAACTTCTATATTAAGATCTATTGGAATAGGTTACTATTAATACTTACTACACATTTACAATCTGGATATAGGAAAATATTTTTCTAGGTTTCAGACTCCCAAGAATCTAGTAAAAGCACTGCTATTACATACAGTTTTTTTAATTAGTTCACTTGTTCAAAAATTACATGTTGCCGATTTCATATAATGAGCAAAACTGTTTAATAAAGTTACTACTTATTTGTTATATAAATATATATATTTTGAATAAATTTTTGTCTTTTTTTTTTACAACAATTAGTGTAACTAATTTCAAGATACAAAAATAAAAGGATAAATAAAAAATTAACATTTGGTGATAGTATATTCTTTTAACTAAAAGTATAGTAGAAGAAATCCTGAATGGAACAGGTTAATTGCTAGGATAAAAATTTACTGTGAAAGAAAATGGGTATAATAAAATTAATGAATTGTGACAGAAAATAAAATAAAAAACGATGTAAATATGTTACATAAGGGAATACAGTACATGAAATTTGAAGACATTTTCTTTAAAGCTTGCAAAATTGTTCTTGTAATAAAGATTTATGGAGTATAGGAAAAAGTAAAAAAAAAAAAAAAATGAATTCTTTTATGTCAAGTTTGATACAAGGAAGTTTGTTTCATGTTTTCAATTGACAATATTTGTGGGTAAAAGTCATGTGAATCTGAGGAAAATAAAGAAGAGTGTAATAAATAAGAAAAAGTGTTATTATTTGGAAATGATATCATGTTACTGAAGATGGGTAAAAAGGAATTAAAAAAAAAAAACAAACAGATAAATATATCAAATGCAGAAACTAAAGAAAGAATTACAAATTAAAATAAACAGAAATAAAAGTAAAATATTAGTTTTATTGAAGTAATGAAGTTAGGAAAATGTGTCATGAGGTTAGATGGATAAAGTTGTAGTGATAAAAAGCTGTGTAGTGCCAGGAAGTGAGATAAAGGAAGAGAAACTTTAGAAAGATGATACAGAAGATTGAATTTTTAAACTGGCAGATAGAGTTGGGGTTTTCAGGTAGTTATGGAATAAAGATGTCCCAAGAAATTTAAGAAATTGAAACCTCTATTAACAGACAACTACTTAACTCTACTATGGACAACTCTAAACAATGGAAAGTTTTTGAATTTCAGTCCCTTGAAAAGAGCCTTCTTAGTAAAACATAATGGACAATGGATGAGAAAACATATTTTTAAATAATAATTATTACTTTGTTGCAAAATAATAATTTTTTTTTAAATTTTTATGAGTATTATTAAAATATACTCCAGCGTAATCATACTAATTACATTTCTTTTTCATTAATTATACCTTGATTTCTCACATTCTTATTTGTGTATAAGTGTAATCCATTTTTTTATGCAGATGACAGAAAATGATATGGCTTACTGTACAAATCATCATACAAGTTTATGAAATCACAAACCAATCATTAGCATGATTCTGTACAGTATAAATACACTCATTTTGTATTCATTTAAAACCAGTGTTTTTATAGAGCAGGTTCTCTAATTAAATGGTAAACAGCATTAACATAAATGGTACCATAGTAAGTGACATCAAAATTTGTGAATTGTTATGTTGATAGCTAAATTTTAATGTAAAAGTAAACAAGTTTTATTAACTTTGATGTAAATCTCTCCATGAAAGAAAGTGTAAATGTTTAAAATCTTTATATCCATCATTTAACAATGAAATGATAAGAACAGTGATGATGACTTGAGAAAGTTTGTAGAAACAGAGATTCACCAAAGACTATAATGGTATATTGAAGCAATCTAGTAAGTTTTAACTGTAAAAGAATTAAAAAATTGTAAAAATGACGCACATGGTTTCAAAAAGAGTAAATATAATATTTAATTCTTCATTTAGAAAAACAATTTTGTGTTGAAAAAAAAATGACAAAATTCTTCCTGTTAAAATAATTTATTATATGTTAAAAAAAAAAAAAAATTAGTTTTCACTGAGCTTATCTTTTAATAGGTTTTGTGTTTAATTGAAGCTATAGAAAAAATAATATTCATATACTCTCAAAATACTTTGGGTCATTTTCTGTTATTCCTCCCTCAGTTTGTCAAATATCATTACCCAACGATTTATATTACATTTATTGATGCATGTATAAAAGACTTTATTAATGAAATGTGTAACTCAGGTTATGTTCATTCCTGTCTTTTAAGTTTAAGATAGTGTTAAGTTTAACTTTAAGGTAAGTTTAAGATAGTGATGTGTTTCAAGTAATTCTGGAAGATATTACCTCTCTTGGGCTACACAATAAATATTTGTGTTCATATGTAAGTATTCAATGTTTCAAATATTATTATCTCAGTTTCAGCTTTCATTAATTTATATTTAATCATTTCAATTAATTTTTTTTTTTAATATTTAAAAAAAGAATTTAGACATTTTTTTGAACACTTATTTATTTTAACATATTTTATTAGTGTTTTAAAAATTAAAGCAAAATCTAAGAATTTAACAAATATTTTTTCTGAAATGCTAGTGCAATTTTATGCTAAAAATACACACAAAATAAATGGTGGGAGGATAACCTATGACAACCATATTATGCGTCATTTTATTGTAAAATGATTGACTAATGATGATATTTTTAAGGAACATTGCTTAATGAACAAATTTGCTGCTTAAATTACATATACTTGTATACATTATGCTTAAGTTGTAAGCATAGAGTTTTAAAAATAAAAGCAAAAGCTTTTTTTAATGTTTAGCTAAAGTTTTTAATAAGCTTTCTATGAAAAACTTATTTAAAATTTTATTGAAAGAATAGCTAAATATTAAATCACCAGGTTTTTTCAGTATGGAAATGAACTGATCAGGGCTAAAAAATGACCAATAAGAAGGAACATGAAAACTTGAAAGAAATGAATTTGGAAGCAAACATTTGCTATATTAATTAAAAGAAACTGCAGTGTCTTATGATTTGTTTGCAAAGTTGTACATTTTGTTTATCAAAAGGGATAAGACTATTAAACAGACCTGAATACAAGGTAGAAGTTAAGGAAAAAATAAGGGTGTTACTGTGAGTTACAGAGGAGAAGGCAGGAAACAGAGATAGGTGGGTTAGGTAGAGAATCAACTAAAGTTTAAATGGCAATAGTAGTATAATATGAGAAAATTGTAATAAAAATTAATAATAACTGCAACGGGGGAGAAAAATACAAGAAATAAAATAAATAATAACTAAAGATTAAATTCATGACATGAAGTAAAAATCAACTTTTTTTGGTGTCTTTTTTATCTCAGGTGATTTACATCGCAGCCATAAAAAAAACTGAAACAGTTTCTATAAACAACAAATTAATGTAGCTCCTCTTCTGTAATAAACAATGCTATTACTACACTGATTTAATGTAATGGAGGAAAGAAAAGTAATACTGTTAAATACTTTAATCATCATGTTGTTTTTTTATGGATCATTGCTCCTGCTCCTAGGATGAACAGTAATTCTCAGTTGTTTTGGATGAATATTAAGGCAAAATCAGAAGTATAAGGTGTAAAGTATATGAAACAACAATTCTTCTATTATTAAATAGAACTGGGCAAGTATATGAAATTATGAGAGTCATTAAGGCTATGAAACCTTGTATCACTGCTGAGAAGACAGTAGACAGAAGACAGTCTTTTGAAGTAAAAGTCTACATATCTAGTTACATTTCAAATATCAAATATAACTTCAAAATACATAGCATTTGAGATGAATATATATATATATATATATATATATATATGAGTTAGACCATCTGAATAATGTCCAAAGATGAAAGAATAAAAAGTCTGCTGACTTCTTTATTTCATGTATTTCAAAATTAATTTTATTAAAATTATTTAATAGTTCATAAACATGATTTCAACTCCTATATTTTAATACAATATTACGTGTTTAATAATTAAATAAATTAAAATAATTCAAAAAGATATATACATAAATGATTTATAGACTTAAAGACTGAACCAAGTGAACTATTCCTACAAAAATAATTACTATATGTTACTAGAACTTTTTGTAAAGTTGGGAGTAGAAAAAATTACTGCTACCAGAACATTATAAATTCAAGTTTTTACTTACCACTAACAGATTTAAACATACCACTAACAGATTATGTAGAACAGAAACCACTAAAAACAATAATAACTTAATGTTATCAAACAGAAATTCAATTATGTATTTCATTTTGGTGCATAAGATTCAAGTTACTTAAATTTATTTATGTAATTAAACTTATCAAATTTTTTATTCATTTTACTTATTTATTTAGTAGTTTTGTTAAAAACAATATTATTTAAATTACTTGTGTAATTAAATAAAATTTAATGTAATTTTAGTTTTAAAGTAAATCTAAATTAATGTGTATATTAACCCCTCCACAATTTTATTGTTAAAATATGTTCAAATAAAATTGGTTAAAACAAGTATGTGATGTGAATACAATAATACTAATGAAATCTTTACAATTACAAAACAGTTCATAATTAAGTGAAGTGTTACATTTAATTCATTAAAAATATGCAAAACATTTATGTACATAAAAGTTATGTATTGTATATATGAACAAACTGCACGAGTATGTGTGTGTGTGTGTGTGTGTGTACGTTTTTAAAATAATCATGTACCTATTAAAAGGGCAATGACCTCATGTAAGAACTTGCCTTTCTGCAAGAAATGCAGTCAGATTGAATCTTGGTGAGAGCATGATATTTTTACATTAATATCCCTTGATTCTGTATTTCTGCATTAATTTGTTTATAGTCTCAAATAAACAATACATTCTGATCTGGAAACCACATGTTAATACAGTGAAAGTTTTACTGGTTGATAAGAATAAAACTATTTTTAGGATATTGGCCAAAATGAAAACTGCCAAGACATTTTTGTGAGAAAATCTTTTAACACCTTTACCAGTACCAATTGTACCAGTAATCAACAGTTCATTTTTATTGTAATAATGAAACACAATACAACTTTGATAAGTTTTGAGTTACTTCATTCCATGAAATTTAGGAAAGAAGCTAACTTGTGTGGTGTGCAGGAAAAACACAATCAATGTATGGTTGTATTAAAATACAAATGCTGTAATGGTCTAGATATGATTAAATAAGGGTGCACGTTCTAATGAAAAATGAAATTTATAATTTTGAAAACTTTAAATTTAGTACTAATAATCCACCACATTTAAAAAATATAAAACCGTTTAAACTGATCTCAGTTCACTTCAACTGATGATAAAGGACATAAAATCTTCAAATAAGCTTCTTAGATTAATTTAGAGCAAATGCTAGGTTAGATTTTGGTAATGTTTATGTAACTTTCATCTTAAATAATTGGGTACAATTATTTCAATAATTTTAATTAATTAATTTATAATTTAAATAATTACTTAAATAATCTTAGTTTCAATTAAAAATAAAATAAAATGAACTGAAAATTCTAGACGTATGGGATGGGCAATTTACATCATTAAATATTAGTAACCCTGATGATAAATGATTTCATTAACTCAGTAGGAAGAAGAGATATCTACAATGTAACAAGTTCTGACTGAATTGTTCTGAGTTTGAGTTTTATAGCATAGGTTAAAAGTCTACTCTACTATAAAATTGCCTTAAACCTAAAATAAATCTAATTAAAATTATGCTTACCTATCTAAAGCAATAATAATAGGGGATTGCAAACTTATTACTTTAAATGAGATGTTTAAATTGTTATCTTTATAAAGAAATATTAATCAAATGTAACTTAAAGATCTGAAAATATATCAAGTGAAATCAAATTGATTATGCACTATTACTTTTGAGTTTTAGACAAATACTCCTTTTCTTTTTTTTTTATAAAAATACATCTGTCATTATTACTGTTAAAATTGATTAAAGAAGAAATGTGATCACTATTAAAAATTAAAATTTATAATTACATCATAGTGGTAAAGTAAATATATAGAGTGCAGCAGAAGCGACTAAGCGGTTAGGAGGGGTCAATGCTCGAGTGGTGCTGGTGGTGGTAGAGAGGTGCACCTCTCTACCACCGAGGGGATGTTCTCCCTCTGTTCCATTGGTGACCCTGTTTCAGTAGCCAACATTATTTGGTTTGGAACACATCATGGCTTTGCTAAGCACACGTATTTTGAAAACAACCGATCTGTGATCGCGACGCAAAGAGCTTTTCTACTACGGTTCAACATTCTGTGCAACAATGCTGTTCCTTAATGTGAACACAATTCGGTCCTGTGTTAGGCAATTGGAGGAAACTGGTAGCATACTAAGAAAAGGTATACTGGGCTGACACACGTCCACTGAATACCAGGAAATGTGTAGCTGGTGAAAGCAGCAATTGAGCAATCACAAAGACATTCTTCTTGGAGGCATGCTGTTGCCTTGGTGATGTCAAACCGCAGTTTGAGGAAATTCTGCATTTGGATTTGAATCTTCAACCTTCAAAATAATGATGTCTCAAGAATTGAGTCGAGCAGACTATGCCAATCACCAAAATTTGTGTGAGCAAATGCTTACACAGATCACTCCCACGGCAGCTTCCTTCAGTAAAGATGAGGCACATTTTACCTTAGTATAGCTGTGAATAAGCAAAATTTTCACTACTGGGCTGAAAATAACCCCCAAATTTTACTCAAATTACTGCTACATTTTCCTAAACTAATGGTGTGGTATGCCATACTACAATTTGGTGTGTTAGGCTTGTACTTCTTTAAGGAGGATGGTGTGATTGCCACTATGAATTCCCATTGTTATGTCACAATGTTAAAACATTTTCTGCAGTCCAGAATGGAAGAGATTTTTGAAGAAGAAGGATTGGGTAACTTTTGGTTCCAACAGGTTGGGGCTACACAGCTCACACAGCCCGAAATTCACTCAATGTTTTGAGATAAATTTTTCCCAGATGTCTGGCTTCTCTGAGGGGTAATGCTGGGTGGCCTGCACGGTTACCTAACATGAGCATTTGTGATTTCTTTCTTGGGATATATCTGAAGGAAAAGATGTTTAAATGGCGCCTTCACCCCCTACCAGAACTAATTATAATCTGCTCTTTCTTCAATAATTATTGAAGAAGTTCATGTTATACTCCACAATACGTGTGAATGAGCTGTACAAATTTGAGAGGTCGTCTCCAAAAGTGTGTTGCTAATGGCCATCATCTTGAGGACATTATTTTGAAAATTTAATGATTATTAAATGGTACGGACTGCTAATTTAGAAAATAAAAATATTTTTTCCTATATACCCCCATTACTTTTTAATAACCCTCAAAATTGCTTAATTGGTTCTGGCGTACTCTGTATTAAGTCATATATTCATTAATTCTTAATCTTTTTGGCGTTTTTGTTCAGCTACAAATTTAAATAGTTTAGGTCAGTAAAATGATATTATCAATAATAAAAATAAAAACTAAAAAAAAAAAAAACATATTAATGGTCTATTTTTGATCTAGCTGTAATTAAAGAATAATTATAAATATGAGTTTAAATAAAATAAACAATTAAAAAAATACATTAATAAAAAATAAAATCAATAAGTATATTGATATATACTTATCATAACATATCAATAAGTATATTATGGTTAATTAAATTAATGAAAAAGGAAGGTTGAAATCTTTGTTTTGTTTATAAGGAGTAAACAGTTATTTCAAGATAATTCATTGCAGAAATACTGTACTTTTTATAAAGAAATACATAACAATAATTCTGTTTCTGCTGTACAGTAGTAAAGTATGAAAATATAAAATTTTTATGAAAAGCTAAAAAAGACAATAAAGATTAAAAAAATGTTTTAAGTATGGCATACAATAAATGGAAACCATAATATGGGATTTTAAAGAAATCCTGAAGATAGAAGAAATATTTAACTAAAAGGTTATTTAAATAAAAGTAATAAAATATTTAAAACAAACAATAATCATGGACATATATAGTGCAAATAACTGAAGTAAAAAGCTATTTTAAACAATATTTAAAATGAAAATGTCAATGACTTATAATTCTATAAAAAGTTTTATTAAACAATTATCTTTTAATTAATATAATTACTATACTGGTGAAAAATATTTTTGTAAACATAATAAAAAAATTGGAGTAAGTTAAAATGCCTAATAATACTGATCTTTTATAAATTTGTTATCAGATCTGATACTAAAGTAAGTGGCAATACTATCTTTAGAAGACTTGAGTTTTCTTGTGGGAAATTAATCCTTTGTTGTTGGATAAATGAACTACCCTTGGTGAACAACTCTTGGTACATGGGAAGAAATTTTCAAAAATCTGATGTATTAAAATTAACTCAATATGCATACCAGTATTTGAGAATACAGGTTTGTTTAAAGGGCTGGGTTATGTTGTTAATAAAAAAAACTGGAACATTGAAAAATCTTTTTAAGTAAAGGAATTTAGCTAGATTTTGGTAATATTTACAAGAAATTTGGTATGGTGATAACATTTTATGAAATAACTTGTATTACAAAAAAATATGTATTATAATGATGTGATTATTAGTTAAAAATTCCATGTTATTAAAGTTATTTACCAATAACATACTCAAAAGAATAAGAATTGAAATGTATTTACAAATTCTGAGCTCAAATCTTAATCAGGCATGACATTTTTTGCATAATACAAAATTTTTATATTGTATTTCATACATAAGCTTCAGTTTCTCAATTAATTTTCTCTATTATGACATTTAATGATGCAACTACAATCAATCTAAAAAATAAAATTTTATTTTTGATATGTAAATGAATGTTGGATTCTTAAAATGAATAAAAAAGAAATTATATATTCTTTTGCTAATTGTATGTTAGAATTATAAAAGAGCTTATCTGTACTACCATAACTTATACGTATACTCAAAAAACAATAATTCCAAATAAAGTAATAACATGTGCCAAATATAAAAGTTTTATTTAACAAGGGACATATCCCACTGTTCTAACAAAACTAGTATATTATACCATTGTTAAAACCAGTGATGTTACCTATAAATATAAAAATTACCAGAAAAATATATAAATATGTAAACATATATCAAGTTCAACACACTTGTTCAAAAGGTTAGTGTGCAAGATAATTAAACAAATTTTGCTAACACCAGAAAACAATAAAATATTTTACTAACCAACAGGTTGCTAAAGATTAATGATTACAAAAAATTCTCTATTCATGGAGTGTACTATTTAGATTCAAACAATAAAATTCTTTTAATAAATTTCATCTATTAAAGTAATATTCTGTTATATTTGCTGGCATATTTACATATAGATTGCAATAAAAGAGTACAGAAGTTTATGGCTTTATGACCAAAAAAGTATGGCTTTACGACCAGAAAAATTGAAGTTTATGGCTTTATAACTCTCAGTCATTGCTTTAAACTGCATTCTATGACTGTAATTGGCACTAATATAGACTATAATTGACACTGATTGTAGCACTAATCTCAAAAACAGTAGACAACTATGGAAGTAATATAAGATATTTATTTAGAAAATCTCATACAAACACTGAATGTTACAGTAATTCATTTGCTGAGTGTAAGGTTTTGATAATTACTCCCCAAGCTCCCCAAAGGAGTAGACCTATCAGAGGTCATCCATAGAAGAGATAGTAGAAATCAGTGAATCCTGAGTAAAAGAAAAAGAAGAAGATCTTGAGTATTAACAGTTAATAAATAATAAGCATGTGATCAATAGTCATTCATTTTTTATATTAATTATATTTAATTGTACATTACTAATTTATAATATAATAGCATATTATTATTATTTTTTAAAAATCACAGCAGATATAATTCACGTTCGTTTATCTTGTTAATGAGAAACCAGGAAGAATCAATGACGCAAATTTTTTTATTTAAAAATATATAAATAACTTTATCAATATAAATGAAAATTTCAGAAATAAAAACATTGTAATATAATTTTTTGATGTAGTTAAAAAGCAAATAATCCCATATGCTCACCTAACTGCAAAAAAAAAATCAGTTCAAACCTTTTTTAGTTTTGAACTTAATTTTAAATTAAAATTGAAATATTTATTTAAAAATGCTATGCACAATGTTTTAGTAGTTTAAATAAATCATAAGAAACATATATTTGAACTACAATCAGAAAGCATATGTGCTAAGTGATAGTTTTACCATGCAACTGCAAAATCACAACGATTACAAAAAGTAAATAATAACTAATAAATTATATACTTAAACCATAAATCTATTAAAATTTAATGAAATAGTTTCATACTACCTTAGAGTTGCAAAAGCAACATTCGAATTCATTAGGTATCTCATCTAACTTTGTCATCGCTGAGCTATCATTTTTGCTGTCATGTTCCTAAAGAGAGAGAGAGAGATAGAAAGAGAATTGACAGGCACAAAGAAGAGGGGTAAAAATAAAATAATAATTAATTAAAAAAATGTAGTAAGTGATGAATAAACTGAAATTGGGAATTTTGTTAAAATATCAGGTATAATTATTGTTAAGAGATAAAAAGCTAATTATTACTTATTACTACTGGCTTTATACAGTCATGTATTGGTAAAAAAAAATTTATCTAAAGCAGTTTCATTGAATATTGATTAATGAAAAAAGCAATCATTTTTATTTGAGATTTTAATTTTTAATTTAATTTTAGCCTTTATATATTGAGAAAAACTGTCCACTTTCAAAAATATTGAAAATACATAAAATAAGTGAACCTTAGAAAAAATTAGTTTATTCAGTTTTATCATGAAAAAATAACGAAAAAATAACCAGGAAATCTTCTAAAAATAAAATACCAAGATACAAAAAACAGCAGACTGTAGAATGTAAAGTTCTTAAGAGTACAAGAACAAAATATAAATTGTAGAATGAGGTGATATGGCAAGAATAAAAAATAAACATCCACTCTGTTAGAAGTATGTCATGTTTTGGATAGTCAGTGTGTATAAAGCAGATGAACTGTGGAAGTAATGAAAAAACTTGAGAAGAAAACATCTAGAAGGAGACCACAAAAAGTTGGATTGTTAAAAAACAGAAGCGAGGGAGAAAGAGCAAGTACTTGGTTGATAGCAAATGGAAGAAAACACTTACTCAAACTACTGTAAGTATTTTAAAACACCTGTGTATAAAAATCTGAAGAACAAAGTTAGTTGATATTCTAGTAGAAATAGAAATGGAAATTCATTAGCTACATCTTGGCAGTTAGAGTAACAAATGATGTTAATAACAACAGAGTAATTGTATGAAATAGAAGATGCACTCATATGAACAATATAGAGGAGAAAATGTAATCATTATGGAAACATAAGGAAAAATAATACACAGAGTTATATTCCTTCTCTTTGATTAAATTTTTGTCTTTGAATAACAGTTCTGTTATTAAAAAAGAAAGTTCCTGCTTATAAGAGTTGTTTTTGGAAGGTGAATAGATCATACTATTTTTGTATGGACTCTAATGGCCCAAATTGCATCAAATCAAATTAAAAGAAAATAATAAATACATTTTGATCATGTATTTCTTTTATTCTGAATTTATAAGAAAATAAAGTTTAATTATAAATTGGATTTACATTATTATCTATTTCAACAACATAAAATGGTAATTTTACTTGTTTATGATAGATTATTAATAAGGAATACAAAAAATTGCTGTTGATGACTCACTTAGTTGAAAGGAGGGCTATCAATAGTATTCTGAGTTCTGGTTTTCATTTTAATTAATTTATTGGTCTGCTTTATAATATATCATGTTTGAGTTATGTACCAATCGTTTTTTTATACTTTTTCTAAATATAATGACGCTACGTAAATAATATGTTAATTTTGTTTTCACCATCAATTTATTAGTTTTCAGTGATTGAACCATACTATAAAATGTTTAATTTGAATAAACAGAACAAAAATAGCAACCAAGCAAAATAAAATAAAATTATATTAGCTGAAATGCAGACAAATATTAATTTTAGAGCATTTCATAAATATTAACCATTGATAATTTAGAGTAAAATTAAAATTTAGAGAACATCATTAAAGTACTATTAAAATCATAACAAATAAGCTTGTTTGAACTTCACAATTATCTTCTTACTCATGTTATGTTTTCATAGCACTGGATAGAGGGAAAATAGAAGTAAGTTACAATCAAGTGGCAACAATTGATAAAAACTCAAAAATGATTTTTTTTAAGTAATGAAACAGTCACATTTAATATATGACAACATTAAAATAGTGATGTGAATATATTTCTAAATATTTTCAATCAACAGAAATCAGGTATTCATAAAATACCAAAAGTTTTATAGACTTTTGGCTGGGAAAAGATAAAAATTTGGATATACAGTTTAGAAGTAACAAGAGTATACAGAGAAGAGTAACAACAATAACTTAAAGAACATTTTAAAAATACACGATCATGCAGTTTATTAAAAGTCAGATAAAAATTAAAGAAAAAAATAAATACATATTTGTGACACCAATACACTTCTGAATTCAGCCAGAATAAAATTACAGAAAACTAGAATGAAAATATATACAGTCACATTATATTCCACAAGTAATTTGGTTTTTACTGTACTTTATGAATTAAAATATAATTTTCCAAATATAATATAAATTAAGTGAAAGTAATTTAGTTAATATAAGCAAGATGTTTCATTAAATTGAAAAGTAATATGAGTGACACATATGTATGTTTGCAACAATTACTTATCTTTTTTTTTAAACCACAACAGATACTAAATTTTCTGCAGTAAAGCATATAAAATATATAGTCATTGACCTAATCTGACTATATATTTTTGGTGGGGAGTAATGTAGAGTACATGATTTTCTAACCACAGTTTAATAAACAACAATACATTGTTTTTATAAATGAGTTGTAAATATTAAACATTATGAAAATGACAATTGCTTATATGAAGTTACTTTCTATATGATTTTATTGAATACAAAATTTATTAATAAGTTTACAGTTTTTCTTAGTTGGAATATATACAATGCATATGTATGAATGCATATATATATATATGCATTCATATATATATATATATATATATATATATATATATTATTGAAATTAATCTTTTTAAAATTCATGTTTTTCTCTGTGCTGTTAAATTATATTTTAAATTCTATTAATATAAACCACCTGGTACACAATAATGAGATAAGACAGATCTTAATTTTAGCATTCAAGTACTTTTGTGGGATCCCGCATCATTAGTCACGATTGAAATATTTAATTAAATTGTTTATTAAATATTAAAAATACTAAAATAATGGAAATTGTATTTTAATTTATTATATGAGTGCTACTATCTGTTGCAGTTTTATTAGATAATCTTATATTTTTATTATTTTTAATGTTTAATATGTAGTTTAATTAAATACTTCAATCATGACTGAGGATGTGGGATCCTGCAAAAGTACTTTCATGGTAAAATTAAGGTAAGATATGTATGTCTTACCACAATATTCCGTACTAGATGGTCTATATTAATGTAACTAAAAATATATACATATGCTAAATAATATTTTGATTAAAAATATCTTCAGGTAATCATTCTAAATGTAAATCATTTCTAAAGCAATTATGTAATGCATATGCAAAATTTCATATATGGTTGTGTGGAAAATCATTGGATCTTAATAGAATTATTTTTTTTTAAATCTGTAGTTTGATCTTTAGCTTTCCAATGAACTATAAATTCATTTATTCATTCTTAATTTACAGATATCTAAATTAGATTTCTGCTAAGTCCTTTGAAACTGTTCAAACAAAATCCGCAAGAAAATAAATCAGACTGTCTTAACAATACAAAATATTGGATCTCAAAACCTGACTAATAAAACATTGTCATAAAACACAATCATCAAAATAAAATAAAATTTATTTGTTGTAAGGACACTAGATTTGAATTCAAGTCCTGTTTTTTCACATTTTTTAAAACTATCTGCAATATGACAGACTTTTTTCTGTCTAGCTTTCAGAACTCGGTTTTTCTTTTTTCTCTGGAATCTAGCAGTAAAAAGTAATTATATTAAGGGTAGACATTTTAGAAATGAACTACATGTATTGTACTCATGTTTGAAGTAGATATGTAATATTATCATTAGAAGGGAAATTATTTCATGATGAAAATAACTCTACTATGGCAAAGAAACTACAGCTAGTAATTTTGGAAGGTACAAAAAAAAGTCTAAAATTTTAAAGTTACATTTAATTAGATGTTCATTAAAAAAAGAGATGCGCTTTTCATATCATATTTGTAATGGATTTTATTTTCATATGTAATTACAAATTTCACCATTTTTAAATTGGTTAAGAAATACCATAGAAGACCGTAAGAGTTAAAAATCAACCTAAGTTAAAAAATGCTACTTTAGAGTTTTAATTGGCGTATCACTGTTTATTTAACGAAATACCTTAGGTTCAATTGCAGGTCAAGGGGTTTCCCAGTAAGATGACTTATCAATGGTCAAAGAAAGCTATATTATAAAAGGTATATTAACAGATTTTTTGAAAATATACAGTTTTCAACTAATAAAAATATCATTTTTCATTATTAATCATAATTATGAAATATAATAAACAAACTATAACATTTTTCCTAAAATATTGATGATAAAAAAAAATAAACCCTGTTTTTATTTAATAAGTTTCATTAAACTTTAATTGATTTTCATTCTAAAATTTATGTGTAAATATTGAAATGTACCCATGTTGAAGAATTATTAAACCAATATCTACATTATTAAAGCAATTTCAGAAAAATTCAAATAAGGTAAACACTTCTACAGAACAAATATTTTTAACAAACAGTAATTTTATGTACTACTGCTTTTATGATAATGATAATTCTACAGCACTAGAATAATAACTACAAATAATGGTTAATCACAAATTATTAAATGTTATATTTTTGTACGAATAAAATTTTTTAATTATAAGCAACAAAATACAGAATTGTAAACTACAAGAAATACTTAATGTGTAAAATACTGGTAATAAAGCAGTCTGTTGTGGTTTATTATTGTTACTTTTATATGCTTTAATGTGAAAAATAGTTACAAAACAATAATCAATAATCAATTATGAAAATACCTGTAAAAATACCATAAAATGAAATATAATTACTTTTAAATGTTTCTCTATCAATTTTAACTTGACTTTAAAAACATTAATTTCATAATAGCACAAACAAATTTCAGTTTTTATACTGGAATATAATATTTTATTACAATAAAATAAATGTGTCTGCAACACTTTTGGGCAGGAATTGGGGCTATTCACATTTATTCAAACAAAAGAACATATAGTATATACAGATTTCTTCTTGATATTCAGCAGTAATAAACTATTAAAAAAAATCTTAACTGACTTTTTAAATTTAATGAATCTTTTTACCCCAATCAAAACATCTTTAGTTATGAGCAGATAGCTTTTACTGGTGACTGGGATAGTTATAGTACTTTTCACGTGTGAGATTCCAATGAAATCACAATGCAGCAAAGATACCTGTCATCAATGAATGCTCTTTATGAGTAGCTTAAAACAGTTTCATGCAAGTAGAAAACTTGTATTTAAAAATATTTTATCCATGTTTAAATTTTTAATCAATAACAATAAGTAGCATTAGTTTTAGATTTTAAAGTAGGAGACCTGGCTTTATTTGGTAGGTCTAAGCTACTTTGTTAAAAGATGCTGGGCATGGCATGACATGAGCCAAGGTGCTGATGACACAATTCAGATGGTTTCATCTTAGAGAAAAGAGATGAACATAAGGAACAGAAGAGTGTAGGGAGAGTAGGTAGAGAGAGCTTGCCTCTGATTAGGGTACTTATTTGTGGTCCTGTCTTCATGAATCTTATTAACAACAAGTTACAATGAACACTATGGTCTGAAAAAAAATCAATGCTGTTAGACCAAATAAAACAATGCTATTAGTGCTTATATTTACTTAATTAGGAATCAACTCTGCAGTACAACAAACAGAAATCGGTTAGTACTTTAATTCAACACATGTAAGTTTTGCAATAAATTTCATATCAGAACAAATAATTAGTTCTTTATAACACACTGTACAGTTTATTCAAAAAGTAATTCACAGATGTAATTTCACTAATTTTATTCAAAATTTGTGAAAGACATTCACTAATAACAGAAGGGAAACTATGACTGCGATAAAAAAATTCCATGACCTGTCTTAAAAATAAAAATATGGAACGTAGTATGGTTAAGCCTGTTCACCAGCAGTGATCTTCATGATTCTGCATGTTGAATGGCTTATATATACAAACTAAACAGATATGCATCTGCATATCTGTTTAGTTTAACAAAGTTAAACTTAATTCTGAGTTAACTCAGAGTTCAGTTTAACTTTTTCTTATAACTTTGATATTTATTTTATAGAAATTCCTTTCTCAAATACAGATTAAAGTAATTTAATGAAATTTAGTAATCAAGATTAAGTAACTGTCATTCTTAAGCAAACAAATAAATATAATAAATATAAATATATTTATAAATATATATTATAAAATTGTATTCAAATTGAAATTAGTAGGCTTATAAAATTTTGAATCAATATTAAATGTAAATATTAGGTTTGTAAATAATAAAATTATGTTTTATTAGTTAAAATCGTGATTTCTTTTATTGTGAATGAAACCATTTGTTTAAATAACACATCAAACAATTGAATTGTGGCAAAAAAGTAATCTGTGCTAGTTTTTGCTGCTATTAATAACAAAGATGTAATGTTCTGTTTCAGTTTTTTACCTTAGCACTTAGGGTATAAATTTTGATTCTATGCATTTTTATAAAAAGCTGGTAATTTAATGTATTTAGATTATTAACATAAGGTGATTTTTTGAAGTTGTAATTGAAAGAATATGATCTCATATTTATTCTTAATAAAAAATATTCAAAATTTTATTAAAAAGAATAAAATTTACAAAACTTATACTTATAAAGATATTAATAATTTAAAAATTGATGCGAGTAATATTTAAAAATTTTTAAATCCAAGTCTATTATGCTTATTTATTTTGTAAGAATTAAAATTTAAACTTGAGTATGAAGTTTCATTAACTACTAAAATTAGCTACTTCAATCCATTTTTGATATAAATTTCTAAAAAAAAGGAAAGAAAACACCTACAAAGGAGTAGAAAATGAAGTGTTTTTTTTTACTATATGCTCATAGGAACTTGTTTTGCATATTTTTGAATGAACATTTCAGAATTTAGCTAGTTACATTTGAAACACTCTGTACAATTGTATACTAAAAAATCAACAATACTCTGGGTAAGCAAATCATAAACATCAGTTTTATGTTAATTGTCAGTATTTGTGTAGTTAGAGTGCTAAAAATGGATTGACCTTTACTAGTTTGTAACTGAAATTTTAAATAGATTTAAATTTTTTAAGTAAAAGAGATTCAGTAACTAGATCTTCATAGTAAAATTCATGAAGAGATCATCTAAAACCTAAAAAAAGTATTAAAGTATTAATTATTTTCCTTTTATAAAAATAACAATGTTATCTGTTCAGTTACTGATTAGTAACTTCATCAACTTTAACTTTGCACTTAACATCATCAAAGTGATTGTTGAAAATGTACAACAAAGTGTAATATATATGATACATCTTTCTTATACCATCAGTAAGTCTTACAATGGAAATATAAAGAATTCTTTAAATTTGAAACCATTTGAATAACTGAAATAAGGATGCACAATACTATTTAAACAGCAAAGAATAGTTCAAATTATTGATGATGCTAAACATATTTAAAGGTTTCTTAAAATTTTTGAAATAGACAAATGAGTCTTCTTTTATATAAAAATTCAGTAAGAAAAATTATACTTTATTGCTACCACATTTTTACATCTATTGATCTTTAAAATCTGCATAATCAAAACGATACATTATCAAAGTACGAATATTTGAAATTTGAATATTTCGAAGAATACAGATAACTTCTTTTTTTTTTTTTAAGTGTATGGTGCTCTATACAAATAATAATTATAATACAAATTAATTTAGTTGGATTAAAATTTTTTTATGTGAACCTAATAGCCTAACTACAGTAAAATCTACTTGATCAAATTTACTAAATATAAAATAAAATAAAAAGGTTTTACTTACAAACATTTAGTATAAAAAATTCTTGAGTAGACCAATATAATTAAAAAAAATACTTAAATTGAACTGATAAAAGTATAGTTTAGCAGTTCAGTTCTCATACAAAAGTGTATAATTAATTATATGATACATATAAAATATACATAGTAAAAATGTGAAAGAAAAATGTAATTAGCCCCTTTCCTGATATAATTATTAAAAATGTAATACAACAAATCATAGCAAACATATAACACACAAACCTTTCTTACAACAACCAAACAATTAATGCGATCAGTAGTAACATAAAAAAAAAATATTTAATTGTATAACATTATTTATTTTACACAAAAACAGTTTATAGAGAGACACATACATACATATAACACTCACACAATAAAAAACAAAAAAAAACTGCCATTTGCATTGTTAATAGAATGGTATAAATATTTAGCAAACAACAGTAGTCTTAGAATATACAAATTACAACATTTTTGTAATAAATGTTATAAGTTAATCTAAGTTCCTCTTTGAAAGACCTAAACAATTGATCATTATAATTACCATTATAGAAAAAAAATATGAAGAATAGAATGCAATTTAATTAAAGAGATTGAAAAAACGACAAAAGTATGATTGAAAGCATAAAAAATAGTATTATTGTAATGTAATGTTTAAATCTTACATCTACCATTATTATTATTATTATACATATTTTTATAATACTCAGTTTCATTTCTTTATTGATGCAGTTATGTTGTTTTTTTTTACACTTATGTATATAGTCTTCCTATAAACATGAATTTAGTTGACCATTTATTTTAGAAAAAATCATGATTAAAAAGGAATTTGATTGTTGAACAAATTCAAATTTTATCAATTTGTTAAAATTGAATAATTATAACAGCATTAATTAGAGAATAATTCATATACATAAAAATGAGTAAAAAATTAATTAAAGTATTATTCAAAATTTCTTTATAATTAATTCGTGACAAAATCTTAAAAAAATAAATACCACAAAAATAAAAAAAATAAAAAAAAAACAAAAAAGAAAACAACTAAACAGGGAAAAGTATTTAATAAGAAAATATAATTATGAAATTTAACAAATTCATAATTATATAATTTTTCATTTAGAATCAAATTTAATAAAGATTTTTAACCTGAAATAATTCATTAACTAATATCATTATGCTAAATTTTATAACATTATATCGTTCTTCTAAACGATGATTGTTTTACCTTGATTAAAATAAAAATATGGCAATAAACATGGAGATTATTGTTTTATGATTTGCTGGTTTAACAGATGCATGTATACCTTAATGAACATATACTGCACAAATGAAATATGAGCCAGTAAAGCATAAAACAAACCAAATATCTGTTTACTGCTTCATGCAGCTTGAGTTAATTAAATAGAAAATAAAACAATAAAAATATTGTATGTAATATGCACGCAGAGCATGCTGGGAGCAAAACAGAACATTATTTACAAGTAATAATATATAATGTAAAGTAAAATGAAGAACATGTATAAAAAGAACTTTAGTGTAAGAAAATATAACAAAAAAAGACAGATGTAGAAGGAACAAGAAATTTCACATAAATTAAACAAATAATTTATTAATTAACAACAGAATTACTAATTTCAAATAACAACCACTAAATAGGGTAACATATATTTCATCATATACAGTACAAATAATGAAGCTGTTTTTCTCATTACCATAAAATTAATAAAGCAATGTGTAATATTACAAATGTAATAATAACAATGATTATAATGCTTATTTTTTATATTACTGTAACATAGAAATTTAATTCTAATGCTTAAAGCTAGGTGATAAAAAAAATAAAATAAATAAGATTGGTTCTTTCTTATACCTATAGTTATTATAACCAATAAAACACTTTTTTATTATAATGCTAAAATATCTTATATGCTGTATATAATAATGAAAACCATGTGCCAAATAAGCAAACAAACGAAATTAAAAAAAATTATAAGAGTAATCACAACTACTTACAAAAGAAACATTTTTTTAAGATTTGTAATAATTAAGTACACTTTTAATGACACCAACACATAAATATCTCACTGTTATGGAATTCATGCATTGTAATATTAAAATTCCTAAAGAATAAGTTGTTAGTTATGAAAGGAACAAATTACATTTTGTAGAAATTTTAAAATTATATTATGAAAATTTCTATAAAGTGATGTTTACTGCATTATATACTTAAAAAAAAATAATTAAAAAAAACAAAATTAAAGAACAGACAATATTCTACCTGCTATAAACTACCAATAAATATAGTAATAAAATTTATTATAAATCTTCCTAAATAATCTAATAAAGAAACTGCATGAAAAATTATTAAATTATAATTTTTTTCAACAAACTAAAGTTTGGGAAACAAAAGAAAAACCTGAGTTTGAGCTGTTGTAATTTCATAACCAAGATATCTATTAAAAAAAAAAAATGAATATGTTAAAGTCCGTTTTGTTTTTCACGATTACATTAAGGATTTGTTTACACAACAAGAAATGGGTCACATCATTTTCATTTAAAGAAATAAAAAATCTTTTTCATGAAATTGTTTACATATGCAAGTTTTAAGCCTAATTATATCTACAAAACAAATTTATAAGATACATAATTAACATGTGTTACATAAAATATGAATTTCTAACTTTACTCTCATCGAATTCTGGTTATTTTGGTAATAATAGCAATTTAAAGATAAGAAGGTAATCTTAAGCAATCATGACAAAATGATTTTGTAACAGAAATGAAAAAAAAAAGGCGGTTGTCTACGAACATAATATTTATCAATAATATTGAAAAGGCATTTAAAACATGTTTTGTAGTTACTGAAAACTGCATGCCTAAGTAATAATTAAGTAACCAGTAAAAATATTAAAAGTCATACTGACCTATGCTAATAATAAATACTTTTTAAAACCAAAACTAAAGGTACAACATTCAAGTGAAATAATGAGTTATTCTTTTTTTTTATTAATAAACTTGAAATAAATAACTTACTAAAAAATAAGTCCAAAATAAGTAATAAGTAAAATAAATAATAAATAAGACCAGTAGGGGGTGGCCACTCTCCAGCACGCAAACAGGTACTAAAGGGAATGATTGCTAATATCTCCTTACTGTGTGTATGTAAATAACACACACACACGCGCACACACGAAAACAAAGGAAGATTGCATCATTTAATCCAATGCTCTCCTCAGGATGTACCATTAAGGTACAGCCCACGTCCTGGCCTAAAAGTTTCAGTTTCCTTGCACTTTCTTCAAATCTTGTTCCTGTTCCTTAGAGGCCATTCACAGGGCCCCAACAACTATCGGCACTATCTTTGTCTTCATGTCCTAAATCCTGCTTAACTCAATCTTGAGTTACCGATATTTCAATTTCTTCTTGGGATTTTTTTGAGTGATAATTGCTTCTTTTATAACAGAGATGTCTACCAACAACTTATTTCGCTCTCTATGATCCTTCAATTCAATATCGGGTCTATTCGCATTCACCTGTCGATGTACGATTCAACTGTGTGTACTGGCCTGTTTTTTTTAACTTCCCGCTTTGGAATGTATATACCATTTCTCCTTATTCAATGGTGTTTGGAGTTCTCTACACCTAGCCCAGTGAACATAATCACATAATCTATTGTGCCTTTGCAGGTACCTGAATTTTGTCAGTTGAGGGCACCCCAATATATGATTTATTTTTTCGGAGTAGGTCCTGCAGTCTACATTTGTCATCCTCCCTTGTTTTCATAATGTATTTTTGTAACTTCTTGTCTTTAGTGCCTGATCCTGCACTGCTACAATCAGGGTTTTAGTTTCAGCCTTCAGTTGTCCTCTAAGAAGCCATCATACTGTGGAATCCTTGACACTGTTGCCTCCATTCTGATGGCATACTGGCCATGAATATTTTTCCCATTTCGATGCTTCCAGGGATATTTTCTTCACGCTAAGTGTTCATCAAAGCATCTTGCGGTAGCCATTCATCTTCATCTCCCAGCAATCCTACACATTTTTTTGCAATTCTGAGGGCTTTCGATAGGACTCCAAATACCTTGGCTGTTGTTCCATTCTTATAAATTTATCATCAGCTTATCATTCTGTTTATCAGTTTGAATTGCGCTAGAACAACGATTGCATTTCTATATGCTGCGACGATTTGCCGCAATCCTCTGGCCCCTTCTTTCTGCGAGACGTACAGTCCGTCCAAGTCTGTTCGCGGATACACCATTTCATTGATTGAGAATAATTTTCTCATCTTACGATCTAATTCGGCTGCCTCTACTTCTGTCCATTACACGATATCGAAGTTGAGCTCGAGCAAGTTAGATACGGGCAAGTTTCCGACCGCCATGATTTTGTTCCTCGAGGTTAGCCTGTTTTCTACGACGGACCTTACTCTCCTAATGATGTTTAGGCAGCTTTTCCTTGACATCTGCATCCTTGATTTGAGGAACTTCTTCCATATCCAGGATTTGTTTACCTCTCCATGCTCTAATTGTCTTATAACCGTTCTCACTCAGCATTTCAGCTCTCATTCCTCTTCTAAGAACGACCTTCAAGCATTTATCCAGTCCAAATTCCATCCCGATATCGCTGGTGAATTCTTTGATTGTCTGCATCAAGCTGTTAAGTTCTTCTGGACTTTTTGCAATTAGTTTTATATCATCTATATACAAAAGATGGGGAAAATTGGCTCCTCATTTTTACACATCTCATATCCTAGTTTAATACTTCTCAGTCAATACATAGGGGGTACTGGCTCTAAGCAGAAAAGCAGTACGTCTCTCTGAAATATGTCTCTCCGTATGAAGATCGTTCTCATTCTCATGGAGCCGGTTCCCTTATTGATCAGTAGTCGGGTTCTCCATTGTCTCATATCTTCTTGGCATACTCTCATTCTCTTTCTCTGGTTATCACGTATATTATGTCTTCTGTCATCCACTGTAAGTTATGGCGGGATCTCCTCAATACCTTTGTGAAGGCTTGCGCTCTCTTAGCATGTAGGGGGTGTAATCGTTTCAACCAGAAGTTATGTACCCCGTCAATTCCTGGTGCTGACCAACGCATTTCCTTCAGCGCATTTAGTACCTTGTCACTGGTTATACCATCCTCGTTTTGCACGGCCTCCAGGCTGCGGTTACGGTAGTCCTCATCTTTAATCCATGTTGCATTGGTTTTGTAGTTAATTTCTTTTTCCCAAATAACAACTAATAATTATTATTATTATTACTGTTGTGTTCAGCGTAATTATTTGAATTAGTAAACTTATGTAAGTAATTTTTTTTGTTTATATAATTAAAGATCTACAATCTGTTTTCTAGAGAGAATGAATAGATGATTTGAATGCCTGTAATTGACTTGAAGAAGAACAATCCCAAAACCGAGCGGCGTCCCTCTGAGGATCGGGGCCGCTAAACATGGAGATGAATTATGTAACGAACACCTAACCGGATTAGATGATTGTGTAAATACATCACACCTTACTCCGCGCAGGCCACGGAGTACGCCTGGTCAGAATCGGAGATCAAAGAAGTTATGTGGAGTTTTTATTAGTGTCGAATGCAATCAACAGGTATCGAAAGAGAAATTTACGACCTATGGAGAGCGCGCAACTAAAATTCAAGGTTCAACATCGATAGTAAGAAACTCGGTAATCAGAGATGATAGATTGAGAAGACCGAAAAAATTAGGGACGCGGAGAGGAGATTGATTCAACTTGATGTGAGGAAGGCGATACGAGCCCAAAATGAACGCCAACCTGGCGGCGAACATAGGATTCAGAGTCAGGCAAATCAGGGTCAAGGCGCAAGCGAAATGACTAATGGCAGAGGAAATGATGAGAGGGAGAATATCGACTGGAATGATGAACTACTGGCAATGATTGACCTCCTATCACAGCAGTATGATGAAGTCACAAGCATGGAGATGCATCAAAGATTACCACCGATCAAGATAAAAAAGAATTCTCACGTACGACAGAAACTAAGTAGAATCAACCTCATAATGCAAGATATCGTGAAAAACAAGAATAATTGGAAATAACAGAGATCAATGATCTCATATATGCAGTGGCGCGAATGATTAGTAATATCCAATAGAAAAAAATTGAAAGAAAGGAAAGCGAGAGTGGTCACCGAGGGTGGCCTCAACCAACTGACGCCCAGGCCCTCCGTGCTCACGCGAGTCCGTGAAAATAATAATAATAATCTCGGTTTCGCTGCTTGCAGCGGGGTTGGGAGGTGGGATCGTGATCTATTTGCTGACGCTGGGTGGTGTGCCGACGGGGAGAGACCATCTCTTTTCTCGGTTGTGATTGAGGGTGGGCTTCTGTGAGCTTACTCTGCCGAAATCGTGCGCCGCTCAGCGTGAGTTAGTCACTTCGGTAATTGACAGGGATTGTTCTATGGGTAAGGGTATCGGAGCCTTTCTTACTGCTACGTGCTAGCCCTGGGATATCGGGCAGTACCCGACTCCCCGGCCCGGGTTAAATTTGTGGGAGGTGGCTGACTGGGGGAACCTAGGCAGGATCTATGATCCGAGGCAACTGTATCTCTGCCCGCAACTTATGAAATATTGACTAGCAACACTATAGGCTATGGATACGTCTAATTCCACAACTTCAAGTAAAGGTTCAAGTAAAAACCCTTGTCATGGATAGCCTCTCTCTTTGCAAGTGAAGAGGAGGAAGAATGTAGAATTCATGAACATTGATAAGATGGACCGAACAAAGTTTCAACCGAAAGGCAACGTTGTGATTCCAAAATATTAAATATATTGTAATCAAAAGAAGTGAAGGAGATTTTAGCAAGATAAGTCCGATGCATCATGGAAGCTGCTGGAGGATCGGTAAAGATTGTAAGGAAGACTGCAGTAGGATTGTTTGTTGAAACTCAATGATTTACAATCATCACGGCTGATGAAGGTGAACAAGATTGGACTATTAGACATTGAAGTTGCACCACACGGGACTTGAAATACGTTGAAGGGTGTAGTTGTGTGCAGGGACTTACTGAACTGCTCCTACGAGAAAATCGTCGAGGAACTGAATGAACAAAGAGTTATAGCTTGCCGATGATTGAACACCTGACGCATTGGATAAGTTCTACCCTCCGCCTTGCACATATTGACATTCAACAAGCCAAAGTCCTCAGAAAATAAAAAGGCTGGCTTTCAGAGACCAGATGTCCGTCTGTTTATCCCGATTCTGTTGCGATGCTTTGGATGTCAGACTTTTGGATACACATTGGCACATTGCACTAGGAAACAGATGTGTGTTTGTGATAAATCGCTCCTTCCAAATGACCGCACAGGGATCCACTTTTCTGCGAAAATTGTCATGGGAATCATTTAGGAAGATTTTGAAACTGCCCAATGCATAAAAAAGAGGTAGCAATCCAAGAGATTAAGACCAGTCAAAAGGTGAGCTACTTCAAAGTGAAGAAAATCGTCAAAAATAGATCGCCTAAGGTAAGGTAAGGTACATGCACAGGCTATCAACTAATGTATCTTCTTTCAAAGTAAAGGATATTATTGTGGAACTCAGTAAAAACAAAAATGGAGCCCGCAAAGCATGGAGGCCTTTAAGTGAGAGGGTGAGGAGTTCTCTCACCCCACAAGCATTAGCAGGGAGTACATCAAATCTCGACTCCGAGGCACTACTGAGCACAGCATCTGATCCAGTATCATCCGATGCCGGTAGCAAAACTTTCTCCATGTTTTATTGTGGAGATCTGATGATCCCATCTCCAAGGCCTAAGATACGTTGGAATTTGACTTTGAGGCCTATAGGAAGTTGGAAAAGAGAAACAAAAAAGAATGGCCTAAGGGAAAACCTAGGCGATATGGCATTCGAAGAAGCTCATTTTTTGTGTTTTTTGACAAACTTTAATGAAAGGATATACATTTTAAGTTTTGCATAACATGAAGATGTTTTAATAACTTATATATATATAGATAGATAGAAGTGGTTTGTGCATTGTTAAAGTGGCAAGAGCCCTTTACATGCTAGTCATCATTTTAATGATGTTTGTTGTCGTACTTTTCTGAAGTGAATTTGATTGCTTTGACAATGTTTTGTTAGAAATGGTTTATGTTTTTAAGTGGCAAGGGCCCTACACCCTTATAATTTTGTGTTTCATTCCATAAATAACCATTTGACAATCTATGTTCTAAATGATCTGTTTTTGACAAAACTAGTCTGTTGACTGTATTGCTAGTGAAATGATGAGGAAGGGAAAAGAAATATTTTCTCTTTTTTTATGCGAAAAGGAGTTATGACCACAATAGTCGATGCCCCTTAAACCTCAAGAAAAAAAAAATGATTATAATAAATATATTATATTGCAGTAGACATATATCTACTGCAATGGAAAGTACTACTTTACTAAACTTATTATTTAATAGAAATTATTAACTGCAAGGGAATTTAAATTACTTGTAATATAGGGAAAAAACCAGGTTAAAATCATAAAAAGATAAGAATTATAAAAACACTTCTAGTCTTAGCACCTTCTGCAAAAACAGACTACGCTAAAGTTAGGGTCGAACTGTAGGATTTTAAATAAATTTCTATTTTTGTAAACTTAATTTTTTCTTTTCAACTAGCATGAAATTTATAAATAAAGACATTTTTTATTTCTGTTAAAAAGTTCTTTACTATTATTAAAAAATAATCTTGATACAATGAATAGAAATGGAAATATTATATTTATTTAAAAGGTTAACTATTGGCTAAATAATCATTAAAAAAACCTGAAATTTACTAAGGGTAAAGATAAAAGTACATCTTTTAGCATACTATTAATTACATATTTTGCATATTTGTTATTGCCAGCTGCAGTTGAACTCAGAACTAGCTTATATAAAAAAAGGGTATAAAAACATATTTTCCCATTGTTGTATTCTCGTTTAATATTAATTAAGCATGCCTTGTTTTGTAAATAAGGTATTATGTGTTTTTAGACCACTTTGTAAAAAAATTAGTTACAACTCAAACTCAGCTCCATCTTTTATTAGTGAAAATGCGATATGTGAAAAGAGAGGTTGGGGAAATTCTGTGTTTTATTATAAGTTGGTTTAAAGCAGTTTCCATAGAAATTCTTTTAGTTAGTACCAATTATAGGTTGTACTATACTGGAGTCTATTAACAGGTTAAGATCACAGACTAGAAATAGATTTAAATTCCTTATCTGTTTTAGTAGATAACTTATTTAGTATTAAAATTAGTCATACCTTAAACTGAACTTGAGTGAGTAAAAATTGTCCAGCTTCTCAAAGGGGTGTAATAAAATAATATTATTATTAATAAGATTAAGTCTTATTTAAATGAATCCTAATAAAGAAATATATTTCTCTGATCAATAAAGATAAAAGGAGAAATTACATTGATTATAATATGGAAGAGTGTTAATTGTACGAGTATAATTATTATTTAATTCATTCATGTTATAGATTATTTTATTGTATGTATACGTACTTATCTTTTATACAATATTATAATTTTCAAATACATATATTTATTCTTTTGTTATTTTTCTTCCTGTTTTTACCCTATTAAGATCTACATTCTTTAAAAAACACATAAAATACTAGTTTTAATACAATTACCCTTTATTTAACATTTCTTTCATGGATTAGATATTAATTGTTTACCCAATGATCTATTTCAACAAATGGATTTAAAAATAAATTTTGATGTTAAAATTTTAATGTAAAATTAATGTTCCTTTAAACTTTTGATTTATTTCTATATTTTTTAATAGAATAGGTTTATCATCAGAAATATTAAATTTAGAAATGAATAATCTTTTTTCTCAAATAAGGATAATAAGTGTAAATATAACATAATAAGGAAAAAATTCTTTATTCTGATTAATACATAATAATACATTACATAGATCACACCATGAATGGGTAGATATACTACTCCATGGATAAAAAAGACCCTAGGATTTGCCTGGATGGATCAAAGGAAACCATGGTAAAACCTTGATCAGAGTAAAATCACAAAATAATAATTATAAAATTTAAAAAAAATCTGATTAAAGTCCACATTAATTATTTATATATAAACACATGAAATAATTTTAAGATAAATACATGAAGATACTAAGTATAAAAAATAATAACAAAATAGACCACAATTCAGAAGGTGTAAATGAAAATTATTTGAGCACATATTTATATACACATTGAACAGGATGCAGAAAATACAGGATTTTTGAAATCTTATAATTAGTACTATTTAAAAATTTATTGAGAGAGTAATATTGTTTTGTGTAAAAGAAAATCTTTTTAATTGTGTTTTAAATAATGTGGTGAACATTTTTAAATGGCTTTGTAATCTATTAAAAATGGTAAAGTAAAATGTTCCTTTAAAACAGCTGAATTGTAGCTCTCCAACAAGATTTATAAATCACTAATGAGAATCACAATATGGACACTATAAGGGACTAACTTGGATCATGAACAAAATAAAGTATAATTTAGGGTTAGTAATTACACGATTAGGATTGAAAACAGAGAAAATAATTAATCTACTATAAAAAGCATCTGCAAAAGTTGAATAATAAATAAATAAAAGTAACTGAATTATTCATATTTTAATCATTTTTTACATACTTCTCCAAAAAATATAATTTATGATATAAAAATTGTGAATGTACATATACAAACATATATGATATAAAAATTGTGATGTAAACATCTAATTTAACCTACAAAAAGTACAGAACTTCCCCTCTCTCTGTACTTCCTATATTTCCATTGCTGATATGAAAGAGTCTTTCATCAAATGACACCTCGTTGTCTTTTTCATGAAATCAGAAATATTTTTACAAATTATCATTCCAAAGGTTACCAGAGTGAAGGTGATATTCAGTGGTGCTGTAACTACCACTCAATGTCTTTCTACAGGTTAATTATTTCTGTTGTGAAACAATTTATACAGTTTTCTATTCAAGTAGGGGAAAGAAATGCACTATGGGATAAAAAGAATATGTATCATATCAAAATAGATTTCACATTTTCACTTGTTAATTTCGCAACCGATAAGAAATTTTGCATTGAGCAAAGGTATATTCTTTGTTAATAATAATGTACAATGAGTATATTTAATTATAGTTAAATAAGTATTTAAAATAAGACACATATTTTGCTTTTTTTTCCCTGTGTCAGAGTTATTTTTTTTGTGCTTTTCTCAGAAAAAAATAAATAAGACAACAAAAATAAAAAAGGAAGTATTAAATAATTTTAAACTAAATTTTATTATCTTAAAAAAAACATTAACTACTACTAGGATGCATTTTGATAAAATATTTATCAATGTTGAATTATATATAATAATGAAAATATGAACAAGATTTATAGACCCAAAAATGTAATGTTTTAACATTTTATAAAAAAAAAGTAATAAGTAAATAAATGTTGGTAGTAATTGATTTATATTATTTTTTAAATGAGAAAATTCATTCTTTCTTTTTTAGTTATAATTATTTGATTCAATGCATTTTTTATTTAAAATATCAGAAATAATTTTTTTTTATTTATAATAAATTAAGAAAATTTATGGCTAAATTATTTATGTATTTATTCTATATACTCGTACAACTAAAAATAAAAATAGAGTTATTAATTTGTATATTATAACAAGTATTGATATACTTTATTTATCTTCTAACAAAAAAAAAAAAAAAAATAAAATAAAAAAAATAGTTTTTTATTAAAATAAAAGTCACTAAAAGTAGTTTAAATAAAGAATAGGTTAGGAGAATGATATTTGTTGAAATTGTTTAGAATAGAAATATGTGATTCAGATAAGGTAGTTTATGGTTATATTTTGGATTCATGGTCTTTCTATTTTTATGGTTTGAAAGGTATATATTTAAAACGTAGTAATGCAGAATCTGTTATCATCAAAACATATTTTAAAATACTATACTTAGCTTGTTAGAAAGAAAATATCACATAATATTGGTAACACTACTAATTCTTAAAAATAATAAGTCAGTGATGCTTTTCCATTTAAGAGATGACAAAATGGGTAGAGACTGACCAGTGCTGTTAAAAACTGTACCAGAACATGAACTGTTATTTTTATTAATTTTAAAGATAGTTAAGTATTTTATAAATAAATATTTATAGTATTGATTACTCTTACAATAAAATATGACAATAAAAATGTGCGATAAAAATTTATATGCATATTTACAAAATACTGAATGATAAACTTATCAGTATTATATGTAATTAACTTATTTTAATAACATAAAAAAGTTTACTTACTGGACTGATGGGATTATGTGGTGGTGACTGAGGTGGTAATTGTTCAGGAGGTTCAAGGTCAAGCAAGGGTGGCTGAGCAGGAGGCCGGCGATGTCTGGAAGTAAAGTGTTCATGATTCTTATAGCAGCCAGCGCCAGTCTGTGCTGGATTTGCACTACTCTCTCCCTCTGTACTATTACCATCAGCATTTGACATATTGTGACCAAGAACGGCATCTGAAATAAAGTAACAAATGTATTTCTTTCAATAACACTAAACTATTCCGGTAAACCTAACAATATAGTTTGGTAAGAAAAACATTCACATTTAAAAATCATATTGCAAATTTAACATTTATTTAATTTTCAGTTTTAAGACTTAATTTACATTTTATTTTATTATTATATAATTTAACATTTATTCCAATTTAAAATTATCAAATTCACATTAAACCCATCATGTTTTAATTGTGTAAAGATATATAAAAAATAATTGAGATTATATTGATTATATGGCTTTAAAATATTAAAAAGTACAAACAATTCTCTATCAAATTACAAGGAAATTGTTCTCCTGAAGACTTTTCAAGTTCCTTCTTCAGTGCAGTTATACCTGTTCAGGACTAGTAACATCAACCCACTAGGTTGGTCTAATGGTGAACGCGTCTTCCCAAATCAGCTGATTTGGAAATCGAGAGTTCCAGTGTTCAAGTCCTAGTAAATGCAGTTACTTTTATATGGCTTTGAATACTACATCGTTGATACCGGTGTTCTTTGGTGGTTGGGTTTCAATTAACCACACAAATCAGGAATGGTCGAACTGAGACTGTTCAAGACACTTTATTTACAATCGTACATAACATCCTCATTCATCTTCTGAAGTAATACCTGAATGGTAATTCCCAGAGGTTAAACAGGAAAAAGAAAGAAAAGGACTAGTAACATCAGTTCAGTGGCACATGACATCTCTACTGATGGGAGACATTTTTTGAATTTCAACATCACTGAAAAAATTATCCAGAGTGCCATTGGTGGAATTCTGGAGTTGAATGCTATAGTGTATTGTAGTATTCTGAGTACTTATGAAAAAGGAGCTGCAAGTTTTAAAGGTCCTTAGAAAGAATTTTTTTTTATTTCACCAGTAATTTGAAATAGTCATTTATTTACAGAATAAGAAGGCAGAAATAAAATTTAGCAATGAACTAAGAAAAGTATTACTACAATCAGTAGTGGTGAGAGGAGAGTTAAGTGTGCAATATATAATGATCGAATGTAACAAGTAAGAAGTGACTTTACATATTTGGTAACAATATTTTCAGAAGATGACAAGTTAGAATAATAGTTGAGTGCAACAGTTTATAAGGCTTTTTATTTTTATCAGAATGTCACAAGCCTAGTATGAAATGAAGAATATTGTCATCCAAAAACGTCCTTTATATAGTTGTTAATTTCCAATCCTTCACATAGCATTGAAGCTGAAGGGACAAAAAAGAATAAAATGCAAAAGGCAAAAATTAAATTTGTGAAAAGTATACTTGAGAAAACATGATAGGATAAGTGAGTGTGTGGATAGAAATAAAATTACAGTAATGATATTTCAATTTCAGAGAAATTGAAATGAAATAGACATCTGAAGAGAATATGGGATGGGAGACTAGCTGAGCTAGTTGTTTTATATAAAAGAGAAAGGCAGCAGACCTGGAGAAAAAATCCACGAAGAGATGATACAGAAAATTGGAAGAAAAGGTCATGAAATTAAGGAAAGTCATAGAAGAAAGAAGGTTTTAACAGAGGGGTAAGTGCACATGTAAGGTAAATGGCCCAACCTGGGAAACTTGGAAAGTGGAAATGCATGAGATAAGTAAAGTTGTATGAAGTCTGTAAGATGGTACGTAGCCTATCAGAGCGAATTTTATAAAACATCTGGAACATACAAAAAAGATAAAAGAAAAACGGATTCAGGATAAAATACTAATATCTAAAGGCACATCTAAAAAGTGAGTTGCATAAATCTACTACCTGCTTTGGAATTTTGTAAGTAATGATCACAGAAATCAATGCCATTTAGAATTAGAAAAATAAAATTTATAACTAAAAAACATAATCTTTTTTAAATTTTGAAATTAAATTACTTCACAGCAAGCTGTAAAACCTGTAATACTTTGGCATTAAATCTTCCATTCTGTCACCAACTATTGCTAAGGCAGTAATAATTAAATGTTTATTAAATTATTTTTTTTATAAATGTCAATTCCTCTTGCCAATTGTCCATGTGTAAAGCTTAATTAAGTTTTGTGAGAAGAATCATAATTGGATAATTTTCATTCAGTTATTTACACATTGTAACACAAGATGTATATACAGCCTTCTAACATTAATATAAATAAATACATTTTAGTGTAAAAATTAACTGCATTGAAAATATTTATCTATCCCAAACATAATTAAAAATTTAATTTGCTATTAATATCTAGAAAACAACAGTTAACTAAATTTTTATTATTTAATTACACAAAAATTGATAATTTTTATTCGCTTATTGAAACAGTAGTAAATTAAAAAAAAGAAATATTTTTTTATTTTTATAAAATAAACAAAAACAATAAATTAATACATTTAGTTTGGGTTAAAAATGTTTTCTTATTTATAAATTATAATTAAGTTATTATATTAATCAAAACTTTTTCAAAAATAAAAAAAAACATTTTTTACCACCATTAAAAAAACTGAATGTATGGAGAAAACTTTTTATGTTACTTAACAACATTTCAACTTTAAACATAATTATGTTTTAATTTTAAAAAATATACATTTTATGGGTAATAATGAACCTACAATTATTTTGAGTGCTTGGATAAAATTTTATATTTCTTTGTAAGTAAAAAATGATATGTATTTAAAGATATTAATAAAAAAATATGATTTATGTACAAAAATAAGTTATAAAGAAATGAGATAACCTTTTCTTATTTTCATATTAAAAAAAAAAACTTTTGCAGATAATATACTGATAATAATATAATAAAAGGTTAAGCTTATAAGAAGACATCTGAGAAAGATGTATACACATTTTTAGTTTTTCTTACCTAAAGCTTCTATCTAAACATAAAAGTTTAATATAATTATCTCTAGAAAATACATTCCTTATTTTTAAATAAAAATCATGACAGAATATTTTCAACTGAAATTGTTACTACTTTAAAGCTACAATAATTAATATAAATTCAAATAACATGACAGTGCAATTCATCGAACTGTTTTACAGCAGTTCAGTTCAATGGGTTTATTAGCATTGAAAGTGGTCTACTTCTCTTCACACGGTGAGTCCTAAGTTAGCTGATTTTTATTTCTTTCAGGTTTTGCTTTTTGTAAGTTAATACTTTTTTATTTTTTAATATCTCATCTAATGATATTATGCCTTATCTTTTAGACTATTAATGAAAATTTTTTAAATTGTTCTATATATGATGTAAAAAAGTTTTAAGCATTTAAGATATAGATCTAGAAAGAAATGGAGTGAATCAAGCGACAAAAAAGGAAATTTGTAAGAATCAAATTGTTAAATGATCTCAAAGAAACAGATATTAAATAATGTGAGAAATCAATGAATGTAGGATGATGTTACTTCAGAGATGTAAGATGATGTTTTAGATAATGTGTTTCAGAGACTCATGCGTGGCTGCATATTCATGTTCATAAACCTAGTTTAAATTTTTTTGATAGAAAATACTCTTCTGTATAGTATAATACAAATTCTAAAACAAGAATTAATGATGTCCTAAAAATTTACATCAATAGGATGTTTTCATAAATCATTCATCTAGATTATTTGTACTTCTAACCTTCACAGGGCATTTTAATTTGTTAGTATTGGTTTAGGAATCTACTGAAACAAATGTATTACATAAATGGTTATTTTAAACAACTTTGAACTGAGTTTTCCTTAAATCATTTTACATCATCTTTACTATTATATGTAATTAATTACTGACTCATTCATTATATGTATTAGCACTGTCGTAACACTGCTGGTACAATGTTTTTTTTTTTTTTATTGAAAATCCAGCAACATATGAATAACTAAACAATCATGGTAAAATTTTAAATAAATAAGATAAATATGTATATAATTTATGAACTTACTGTATTTCTTAGATACCAAGTAATATTGCATATATTCGTAAATTTCATATAAGCAGTGCAAAAGATAGTAAAATCTACTCTATTATAAATTTAATACATACAATGCAATAATAAATTACAGGTGTTGAAAGCATAATATATTATTGTTTGTACTGTTGTATGAATTTAATGGTACAGTGTTGAAAAAAGTACTGTTAAATAAATAACAAAAAAAATGTAAAACATCTACATTTAAGTTAATAAAAACTTCTTAACAATTTTTGGTAGTCTTCTTATCTGGATGAAATTTGTATATAAATTTTCATAAAATTACACATACAAAATCATATTCCAGTTGCAGATATATCTTTTATTTTAAAAACATTTCAAAAAAAATGTTAAAAGTTGTATACCGGTTGATTAAAAGCACAGCATAAGACTGTATATGATACAAGACCTAACCACTAGCTGAGCTCTTTGCATAACCATTCGATATGAATTTTTTCTGTATTACTGCTAGGTGACTAATAATACACAAAAAAAACCAGGCCGTTGTATAAAAAAAAAATTGCATTTAAGTTGATGAAAGTTTTTACTAAAAATTCTAAACCTATGACAGGTTTAGTATACAGGTACAGACCTATAACATCTAGTCTAAACTAGATGTTATTGGAAGGAATCTTTCAAATAAGTAAAACTATTTTTCAATCAAAAACTGCTTTTTTTAAAACCTGAGTTGATGGACAAGCCCAAAAGCTTAGTAACTACCCAACCAAGCTGCAGTTATAAAGCAGCTTTTCCACTAGTTATCAATAGCTGCCAGTATGGCATTCCTTCTCTTAAAACCTCTTACTCCTTAATAACTAATTAAAATTTTCTTAACTATACTCATATTAAATCAATAGTTGACTATCCATAATTATTGATACATATGACTTATCCATATAATAAACACTTAAGCAGTATGTTTCTTTATCAACAAACACTCTCTTAATTGGACTGAGGAGTCTTAATAAGTTAGAATGTACAGTTAAATGACCAACATGTTAGTAGCAATCATGTACAAAAGATCTATATCGAAAATAATATTTTCCCTCTTTTATATATAAGAATCAGAAAAGTATTTAGTAACAATTTAGCAGCTTGTCATTGAGAATCAGTTTCAGGTTATTCATAAGCTTTATGAGTAAGTGGAAATTGGTAATAGAAAATGCTAGAGAATTCTGATGAAATAATTGAATGGGTACAGGATAAATTTGTTGCCAGATTTCTGATGGTTGATCATTTATTCAGCTTATAAACATATATACAGAAGTTTGTAAAACACCTCTTAGAGTAAGAAACTTTTTGTTCGAGACTATAATGGTGTTGAATTTAAAATTATGATGATCTTGAGAAAAAAAATTATTATCATTACAAAATTCCAACCTTAATAAGGCAGAAAAAGTCCAGATAGGCAAGAACAATATTAAGAGTATGTTATTTGTTTATAATTCAGAGAAATTAAATACAAAAAAATTTGCCCTATGTAATCAAACTGTTGAAGAGATTGCAATCATGTGGTGATTGCATGAAAGTATGTAAAAGCACACTTTAATTATTACATACAAAAATTGCTTGCTTTACTATGACAAAATCCTGACTTTCAGTAAACTGATATCATTTTGAGGTTTATGGTTAACAGACTTTATCCTTAAATGTCAAATATAGGTTTTATGGTTTCTTTCTAGTTCCAGAAATGAAGACAAACTGAAAAGAAAGTTTTAAAACAATAAAACTGAAGGAATAATGATTCTATCCACTCTTGCCAAAATGTACTTCCTGAGAATATTTCAGCTATGAGAAAGGGGTATCCTGGTCTAAAGGTAATAGTGAAACAGGACCTCTAGTGGGTTTTTACTTATTTTAATAATTTGTAGACCTTATAAATTAAATGTAATCTTATAATTTATAGTAACAGTAATTGATCTGGCTATTAAGTACTGTTATTATTTCAACTACATTTTGATTTTATATTTAATTATTCACTGCAATCTCTTTTATTTGTGAATGGAGTTAACACAAATCACTTATTCCACTTTCATTTATTATGGAGCAGATGTAGCTCCAGAAGAAGAAGTAAGAAAAGTGTTTGTTTTCTAATTATTTCAGGTTAAACAAAGACCCAAAAAAGTAAAATTGTTTATTTATTTTTAATTTGATTTAAAGCTGTGAAAAAAAATATTTTTTCAAATTGCTAACAGGGTAGAAATACATACTAAGACAAAATTGGTTACCTTTTAGTCTGTGGAAAGATATTTATTTGAAAAATATATGAATTATTTAGACTCAATATGAGTATACACATACAGGTGTATGTACAATATCTATTTTGGAAGTGGCTCTGAAATGAAAGCGATGTTTTTTATATTTTAATATAATCATCTGCTTGAAAATTCACTCTATCATCACACATGCTGTCAGGAATAAATTGAAATGTTCCTATTTCAAATATGAATTATGAACATAGAGAAATTACTAAATTAATTGACAGAAAAAAATGGTTTGGAATAAAAGGATGAGATCCACTGATTTAATAAAAATGTTTTTATACTGTATTACATTAGCATTGACATAATTTCAATACTTGTTTGATATTATATTTATCTACAAAAATTCAATGATGTTTAGACAATAAAATATAACAATAAAAATACTCGTCAAATTATTATGTCATAAGCACAGAATCAGAAATATTTGATGATATTTATGTCTTTCCAGAAATGCTTATGGTACTTGTAACAGCTGCCTGCTGTCAGGATGCAATTTGTTTGTGATTTTTTTTTAAATACAATTTTATAATAAAAAATGAATGTCAACGTGTAATTAAGCATAAAATTTTATAAAATAAAAATAATTTACTGTAAACTATATATACATAAACATGAATACCTTTACTATTAAATAAATATATAGATACTTTTCACATTCAGTTTTGTAATTATTTTAATAAGAAGAGACTTTACTGCATTTAAAAAAATCTAATTATACAGACATCCTACTGAAAACATTATGAACATAATTATACAAGAGAAACAATCAGTAATTCTTGTATTTATTTGGATAAACAGAATGTAAATAAAACCCAATTAATTGCAAGAAATAAGTGCTTAAATTAAAATTTGGTGACTTCCTTAACGCAAGGCGAGCATGCTGTATACTACTCTACAGAGCTTGCTAATAATGTAATCTATGCTGCAGAAAGTAATGTTTTTTGTTAATTAGTGTAATAGTGTATCACATACATTAGACAAAATTCCATATTATAGTTTATTAATAACTACATAATTAGATCGCAGATGAATAACGCAATTTAATTAAAATATAAATAATAAAAATATATATTTAACTTGTGATAATTTAAAAAATAATCATGCAGTCACCAATATCTTTAATTAACTGAATCTTTCATCAAATGGGCATTAATAAATGTTTGATTTGGTAAATCAGAGCAAAGTAAAATTTGAAAACAGTAACATAATTTCAAATATAACATACAACAAAATATTATTATTTATGTTCTACATGATTCATTTTTGTAAGTTAAATTGCTGCATATAAATTTCTTAGTAATAAAACTGTTCTATAACAATATCATTGATGTGTGTTGTCAAAAGCTATAATTTGGTCCTGTGAACTATGTTCCATTACTTTTATTCCTGTCTTTCTTGGATCACTTGTGCACAGATCATTAACTGTCATTTTACGTAGCAAGTAAAATTAAAAAAAATATTCTGAATATTATAAAAATTGAATGTTTATATAGTAATTCTTTTCTTCCAGTAACATGTAAAATCTATTCATAATGACTTTCTTCTGAAATTAATTTTTTTCTTTCCTTTGTCATAGACTTAGAGGGGTGCATTTTCATTGTATCACGTTTTTTTCATTTCTATCAGCAGTCATAGGAATAGTTAATGCCAAATTACTTTGAGTAAATGAAGATGGTTGCAAGATGACTGAAGCGTCTAAGTTCTGAAAATGTTTATTTTATTAAATTTAGTTAAGTTTGTCATTTTTAAAAAGTTTAAGCAATATTATATTTTTTTATTTTCTAAGTAGACTTATTTAATCAGAATACATTCATCATAAGAAAAATATAAATATCCCTCATTGTACATAATTTATTTTTGCTTAATGAATTAATTCACCACATAAACTTGAAACATGGGTATAGGAATGTAAAAATTGAAATTTCATAGTGAACAAAAAATGCCATGCCAGACTGGGATTTGAACCTGGGATCTCCAAATGAAAGGTCGAGATGCCATCACAGAGCTAGACATCATTAAATCATATATTTAAACTTTTGTTTTTCTGTTTCATAATTCCTTCTATCACCAGATTAAGAAATATTATTAATCTTACAGGCTATGTTCTTTGCTTTACAAGTTTCAGATCATGTTTGTCCAATTTGCTTTATAATATAATTATGTTGGACTAGTTCTTCATCTCATTTACTCTATTTATTCAGAAAAAGTTTCCAGAAAAGTCATAAAATTAAATTCTCTTGATTAAAACCATTTAATTTTTCATTTTTAATAAAATTTGTTTTCTCGTTTTATGAAAACATCAGGTCAATTCCAAAATTCTTTAGAAGAGCTTTGCAACATCTCTTTATATAGTTTTCAGTCACTGTTTCTTTTTAGAGTTAATTATGATTGTCATATGATTTCAGGATAACGTAACGATCATGATTTCATTCTTTCAAAGGTTTTTGAAGTTCAAGTTCTAAAATTATTCAGGAAGTTGTGTAGACTACCTTAGTGACTAAAACATCAGAGATAAATCAGACTGATTTAAAAGTCTGAGTGCATAGACCTCAAATCTAACTAAAACTACAATGTGGAAAGAACCTTGTATTCTTACAATCTCAAACGAAGTGGACATTAAATTTAAATAATAGAAAAAAAATAAAAGTTTGATAATGAAATAAAATAAGCATTTGTAGAACAATTACAAAGGACAGTTTTTTTTATCTAGGATTCCATGATCACTTCTCTTGATTTTATCACCATTGTAGATATTCTAGAATCAATTTTTCTTTTCTTTGTTTTTCATTTGATGCAGTGGGTTTAAAGCAATCTTTCATCACCAAGTTCCTGTGTTGCAATTTCAAAGTTTCTTCCACAATTAATCGCGCTTAAAACTAAAATTAACTGCAGCATACGGGCCTTTTTTAAAAACTATAATGACTAAAAGCTCTATGAAACAGAAAAATAATTCTCATTTATAAACCATGGAAGGGACTGAACAAAACATTACAGTTTCTAACAACGGACTGTTTTAATCTATAGTTGCAGTATTTTTAAACTGGTTCTTTGCCTTAATTGTTCTGGTAACATAATTTTAAAAACCTGCAAAATGAACTTCAATTTTTGTAATTTCATTATTTTCCCCTAAACAGCTTTAATATATAACTTCTCGGTTTTTTAAATTTGAATTGGAAATGTAGTTATAATTTTTATTATTTCCTTATTTCACTAATTTTCAAATTTTACCACAGTAAAATAATAAGTCTCTAACTGTCTAAAACTAATTAAAGAAAGTACAACCTAGTAACTTCAAATCGACTGAAGAAACTTAATCTCTAATAAATAAAAAAAAATTATTTTATTATAATGAAGCTATTTTATTTAGATGAACACTGAAAGCATTCAGATTTGAATCCAAGATTTTCATGATTGTATCTCATTGTCAGTAACTTAAAATGTTGTACCATAATGAGAAAAAAAAATTATTGGTGGATATTGCATTTTATATATACCATTGCATGCAAAATACATATATAAACTTTACTGAAAAATATAACTAAAAAACTTACACAAATTATTTTTTATCTTCTTGTTTTGAGTGATTTGTTTGTAATTATATAAAACTTACTAAATTATAAAAAAATTATTAAATATATAAAAGATTTATTTTATAAAAACATTATAATACAAAAATAAACAATATTACAAGTGAATTTTATTTTAAAATACATTAATAGATATTTTATAAACATGAATTAATTAAATAAATTAAATGCCGCATATAAGGTAAAAAATTAAATACCCAAGCATTGCAGCATGCATCAATGTTTTCATTACTTTTATTTTACCTTATATTGAATGAGTATCATGTTGTGTATGTTTAAATTCCGATTAGGTACTGTACTTTGTTAATTTGTGTTTCAAAAGTTAATCAACAAGAAGTTCATCATTTTCCAGCGCTGCTTGCAAACATACACGTATTTATCAATATTATTAAATTATTAATTAAACTTTAGGTTTATCATTTTTTTTGTTTAAATGATAAATATCTGATTTTTCCATTTCCTACCTTTCTTGATTAACTTTATTCAACATTTTAAACATTTTTTTCATAGCTTTAGTTATAAATCTATTATTTTTTTAATTCTTCTAAATTACATAATATTATTAATGAATTTAAATAATTTTGTAGTTTTTACATGTATATATAGATTCATTGTATATAATTAATTAACCAACAAAAATATGCAAATTGCATCCTAACAATTTTCTATTACAAACAAAAAAAAAAAAAATTAGTAAATATAATGAATTTTGTAAAAGAAATATAAGCATCACTTTCAGTAAAATATTCCTAGAAAATTATTAAAAATATTTGCATGAGATATTTAAAAAAAAATATTTATACTGTTCAGCAAGTTGAGAATTAAAATCAAATTCAAAATACTGTATTTAATGTTTTGCGAAAATAGAACATAAATTTTAATTATTTACATATGAAATCTTTAAATTCTCCCAATAGTTCATTCATCATAATTTACATGAATTATAAATATTAATGTTTATGGAACTGATTAATAATTCATTTATATGCTTCTTTAAAATTATGATTTATTGGTGATAATACTAACACTGTGACAATATTATTTGACTACAGAAGTTATTGCAGTAAATTTTGCATGGATGAGGATGGATGGGCCAAAGATGGTTTGTTTTTGGAAAATTCAAATGAGCTGAAGATTAATTACTGCATTTGTATATCATATATAAGTCTTTATCTATTATTTTGCAATGACTAGCAGAAATCTTGAGTTTAATCAATTTTCAATTAACACACTTATAAAATACTTTAAAAAAATATTGTTGACATCATCATCATCGTCAGCTTACAAAAGGTATACCTCTTAAATTTAAATGACTACCATTTTTTTTTTACAGCCAATCCAGTTACATACTGACACATAAAAATATGATGAAAATTACTTAATTTGCAAAAATAAACATGCTGAGGATACTTAATCACTCATGTATTTTATTAGATTAATTGGCTTATTTTATAGATTGTCTAATTAACAAAGTAAATTTTACAAGATAAGACATGTAGCATATTATACACTTGAATGCATATAAAATCTGTATGTGATAGATATACAAAAACATATTATGTACAGACTGAGGCCAAACCAGTTGGAAGGAATCCAATTTGTCAGAACTATAGTGGGGAGTGTATTTACATCAATATTATTTTACTATAACTGTCACTGTAATGGTGGCTATTAATCAGTTGAAATTCATTATGGTATGTCATTAATCAAAAGTTAACTAATTTTCAAAATGCAAATAATATTATAAAATTTTATAGTTTTCACAATACTGTCAGTACTTCTGTACCTCATCTATACAGTTTGTACATCCCACCTGCTCAATTCGTACCACATCTCTCAAAGCTTGGATTTAAACAATATATACAGAGTGTTACATTAAGAAATGGAAAGAATTTCAGGACATATTTTACAAGTGAAAACAAAGAAAAACGTTTGCTTTAAACATGGCTCCAAGAACTCGTTTTCAAATTATATAATGTGAAAAATTTCACCATGATTTCTGCTCCAATGTTAATGAAGCCACACAGAAATTCTTGAAATTTAAATTAAAGAATGAATTTGATAGTTTTTGTTTTGAAAAACTGAATACAACAGGTGCTAGAACTGTATCTCTAATAATTCTTGAGAAAATTATTGTAAAACAAAAACTTTTGGTGGTGAAAACATAATATTTTGGCTTTATGTAAATAACTTGGTTAAACTGGCCATAAACAATTAACATTTGTAGAAAATTTATTTTAAAGAAAATTCATGCAAGTATTAGTAAATAATACGAAGAGCTTAAAAAATTTGACTTAATTAAAAACAAAACTGACTGAAATGCCAGAAAAATACTGTAATATAATTTTAAACTGAAACAAAAATGATTTCATTTTTGGGGAATATTTAGAACAAAATTAATTATTAAAAATAAATAAATGAAAATGCATTAAAAATTTACTTTTATTACAATTATTGTTCAAGATGTCTTCCTTCATTGTTTACACAATATTCTGCTCAATTTAAAATTCCTTGGGTGGTATTAAATATATATATTTTATTTTATTAGATTATTCTAAGTAGAAAAAAGGTAAAATTCTATAACGTATCTGATCATCTGATTAAGAATAAACATACAATAGCCGATATTAGGACAAATTTAAAAATATTGGAAATAAAAAAAAATATCATATGAATACAAATAATAAGGGGTTGGACATTTTAGAAAGTAGTATATATTTTTAAATATAAATATAAGTATAAACATAAAAATAAATTTAATATGATCAACCTTCAGACAGAATATGAGCATGACAGTATTATGAAAGCTGCCGTAGATGGCACCACCATCTATTTTGATAGTGATATGTACTCGTAATTTAATTATTTCAATCAGTATAGTACAGTAAGTTCAGTTAAATAGACAACATGCATATTTGCTTTACTTAAAACTATTTTTTAATTTGAATTTTTAATTTAATTTTTAATAACCGATTCTTAATTTTAATTTGATTTTATGCTTTGACATCATATTTTTACAAATGAAAAAAACTTCTACAATTTAATTTTAATCTAATTTTCATGTTGATTATAATTTTAATTATTTTTTCATATTGTAAATTTTGTTTTTAATTTACCTGAGTAAAGTTAAATATTTAAAAAGATTAAAGGTTTTAAATTTTAAATAAAATAAATAAATGAATGATATGTTATTATATTTTGTGAAGTTTGTGATGAAATTTGAGATGAATATATGAATACGTAATGAAGCTGATGATGTGAGTAAATCGCAAAAGCGCTCTTGCAGATGTAGTGGAATAAGGTAAGTCATCTTACTATTCTGGACTTAGATTGTTAGGTTGATCTAATAAAATAAAATAATAAAATAAATATATTTGCATATAGTAAAGAGGAGTATGGTTCTTAAAAGAATTGATTTAAAAAAAAATAATATTTATAAATTTCTTATATATTTATATTTATAATGACCATGATAACTATGTGCAAAAGTAATTTTGCTTCATAAGTGTCAAATTCAAACTAGTTATACGTTATTGGTCACAGTGAGTGACCATTTTATTAGATACACATTGTTTTTTACTGCATACTTTTACTTTTTACTTTTGTAATAAATTTTTAGCTTAAAGAAATCATGATGAAATATGGTAGAAAAAATTGTATTAGGTTTTTCATTCATTTGAATTGAGGTAGCTGAAAAAAATACTTATAATTCAAGAGGTCTTTCTACAGAAAAGACTCTTATCATCCAAGATTGCTATAAAAATAAATCATTTTTTAACAAATTTGGAAGTTCATCTTGCAAATGTATTAACTACTTGGAATTTGATGCCAAGTAACTTCAAGATCCTTAAAAGCTAACAGTAAGGAGGGAGACTGTTGGACATATATTCACTACTGACTTGTTTACTGACTTACCAGTAGGTAATATTTAAAATACAGCTTTGGAGTTTACATGCACTACTTACACTTTAATTTATGGAAGGTAATGCAGATTAAGAATTACATAAATTTAATTCTGTTAAATTTGTCAATACCTTTTATTAATCTAACTGTTCTTATAAAATAAATGAATTGTTATTTTAAGGTAAACTTGGAAAGGGAAGCCATGCAAGTCTAATAGTCTAATATGATAAAACAACATAAGCAAAAGCTTTGATTTATTATGTAAAATTTTAGTCAGTAAAATTTATAGATTGTAAGATTAATGGTAATTAATTAACAATAATTAATGCATGAAATGTAATGTATATTTCACACTATTTATTTCCTCATTGTGTTTTATTAAGCAAAATTAGGAATTTCTGCTTAACAAATAAAACTCATGCAGAAAATAAGCTATCATGTTAGATAATAATACTGCAAAATAAGCATCATTAGTCATTAATGAAGTTTTTAGGTGCAATGATTAGTCATTATCTTTTGGAATTATAATATAGATTACATTTATAAAAAAAAATCATATAAATCTTTGCTTTAAGGTAAGGATTGATAAATTTTCATTTACAATACATAATACTATTTTGGGATCGCCATTTAAACAAAATTTAGGAAGACGTTTTTAGGGTATTAAGAAAATCTTGAAATATATTTAAAAAAATCTAGAATAATTAATGATAATTCCTTAATTGCCATGGAGTAATAATTAATTATAGGCTGGCGTATTTTAAAATAAATTAAATTAATACTCACGATTATGACAAAAAAATTAATCAAATAGGTTGGTGCAGTTTCAAAAAGATTATTCTAATTTTATTCATTCATGGAGAATTTTTATATTGAAAATTTTTAAGCATCTTCTGGAAGGTTTTGGGTTCAAATCCTGATCAAGTTAGGCATGTTTTACACACTATGAATTAAATAAAACATTACTGAATACATATGTTCTGACTCCCTTTGGAAAATTATTAAATAAAAATTAATAAATATTAATAAAAGTTAACTAGATTCCAATTTCAAAGGCTATTACTGTAAACTTAAATCTGAGAAAAAAATTCTTTTTAAGCTAATAATCCAGTACCTTATTTTGTGGAGTTATTGGTGCCATTGTTATTTTATGACACAATTTATTAAAACAAGTTCCATTAATAGCATTACTGCTGACTCCACTGTAGAAGGAGGTACTGAAAAATTAGCTACAAATATAATTTCTATGTTATTTTGAAAATAACTTGTTCATCATTTTTAATGTTTTTGAAAAGATAGAAAATCACATTTTAAAAAATTCACTTCAAAATGCATTTTAGCATAAAAATTTCTGGGAGTATCTAAGGCTAACTCATGTAAGAAAAAAATTTTAATTTATTTTGGTAAAATAATACTAACTTTCTAATTAAGTGGAATTATTTTTGATAATCCTATGGAAGTACGTTCACATTTATAATTTTAATTGTTTTGTATTAAGTGTAAACATTATTTTGTCATTTACATTATTTTTAAGTTATAATCTTGATTAACTTGTTAAAATTATCTCCAGTGAAAAATTACCATATAAAATTAATGCTTGTGATACATCAATTTTTGTAAAAATGCTAAAAATAATTTTAGCATTTCTCATTCTTTCCCTCCATAACTATAAGTTGTTTGGGAGGTTAGTTATAGGTTTAACTCATTTTTACACTAGTTCTTACTATCTTATACTAATTCTGAGTCAGCACTATGTGGTTATCGTTGTTTGAATTAACATTCACTTTATATCACATCTTTTTTTGCAAATATTAAAAAAAAAGTGCATGGTAGTTTATGTTAAATACATTATAAATTTGGAATTTCTCTTTTCTCTTTTAATAAAACTACAAGAAATATTTTGATTATTTATTTTAAATTATTTATAAAGTTTTTCATTTTGATTACTCTATATACATTTCAATTTATCTATCCACGGTTTATTATTATTTACCTTTTAACCATATACTTCTGTATAAAGATGTTTATCAGTTCAGTACTAGAACTGATAACCTGAACATATTATGACCTCCATTTTTGGCTAAAATCAACCGTAATCATGGACATAGTAGTTTTTGGTAAATTTCATTTAAAAATTATAAGCTATTGGTTGTTACAATTGATGCTATGAGCCTAAATTGATAGTGATTTCTTAATAATGAAATTAATTAAAGCCTACTGTATGTTAGGGAAATTATATTGTACAAATTAAGAAATACAGTGTAATTGTACACGATTTGAAACAAAAGTCAAATTTACATTCAAGTAGTGGATGGCTTAATTTTGCCAACAGGAATAATTAAATTAAAAGTTTTTGTAAAAGTATGTCAAGAAATAAGCCTATCAACATTAATTTTTTATTAATTATAATAAAAAAAATGAATATGCCTACAATATATTTGAAAAAAAAAAACACTTAAGAGCTATAGCAATATACGGTATATGTAGTTGATCTCTTAAGATTCATTTTGACAAACTTTCCGTTTGCAATAATGGAACTGATTAAAAAAAAGTTAAAAAATAATTAATACTTAATTTACCCAACAGAATAAAAGAATGGGTTTTAGATAACAAAGAACTATCTATAATAGATTAATATTTATTTAAATTTATTTAATTAATATTTATTTATGAAGTTAAATTTTTTCACTAATTGCTTTGTTTTTTGTTCCACATTTAGTAATTTTGTTCTGCTTCTTCAAAATAGTTTAGTGTGGAATTAAATTAATAATACAATTTAAAAAAAAAATATCAAAATTTACAAAAGAATATTTATTTATTAAGAATATTTATATTAACACGATTTAAAATTAGCTACTGGGAAGTTTTAAAATGTATGGTAGATAATCAGTATAACTAAATTTCTGTTTATTACATTTATGTTCTTGTTATAATTTTCCTGAAAGTTTATCTTAAAATTTCTGTTTACAATTACTACCTGCTTTATTAGAAATAGATTTGTTAATTATATTATTTTATCTTATTTTTTATTGTTAGTTTTAAATACAATTTTGTAATTAATTATTAATTTTTTCTTAATTTATGTATGTTAGCATTATAATTTTCAATATATATAAAAACAAATGTATATAATATATATGTGTTACACATAAATACATGTATGTATATTTAATCACAGAAAAAAATATTCTGATAACAGAGATATCTATAAAAATATTAACTGTGGAAGAAAAAATAAAGCAGTAGGTAAACAAATTGATTTTTGTGAATAATTATATTCCACTGCAGTGGTGGTTTAACCAATAGCAGAACTAGGCAGTAGTTTAAGGTCCCCAGATTTCAAGAGCCCTGGAAACTGAAAATTTTGAAGAAAATTAGAAAAAAATAAATTAAGAAATAATTAAAAAATCTTCTTTTTAGCTAAAATCTGGAAATTAAAAAAAATATAAGTGATTAAATAAAAATAAAAATTAATTTAATCCCCAAAATACGCAACTCTAAAAATTCTGAGATTCCAGAGTACTAAACAAATGAAAATCAAATGATAAGAAATAAAAAATCAATTAACTAACATTTTCAAATTTTACGGTTTTTCCTGAAATACTTGGAAATTGTGTATATATTAATTGCAAATATTATTCAATTTTGTTAATAATTATTTCAATTTAAAGTTAAATATGAAAACCAACTTGCTTGTACAAAAAACAAGAATTCAGGCTGCTCAAAGAGCAACTATGTGGTAAGTTGAGCCTTCTATGCATTGGATCTGGATATTTTGCAATAGATTCAGTTTGATGATATAATGAAAAGTTTAACATTGATTATAAATAAAATTTTATTTAAAAAAATTAAAATCTTAAATTACTATTTTTTTACTGAATTTGTAATTATATATGGGGGGCTTTTATTATGAAGTACCTGAAAACCCATTTGGTCTCAATTTGCTACGTTCTACTCAGGATGAAAATTTGCTAAACTTTTTATTAACATTAAAATTTGGATTTAATTGTACGTGTTTTCAAGTACATATAAAACTATATTCTGATTTTATATATAATTCAACAACATTTTAACATTTTTTCATTAGTAATAAAGATGATAGGTGTAAAAAATCTTTTGAGTATATTTAGAAGATGAATTACTATTGTTTACTTCAAAAGCTTACAGGCGTTGGCCAGTTATTGCAAGAATACAAAATGAGTAGATGAGCATTGGAAATGGCTTTTTTTTGTCCTTCGGTGAAAAAAGTAAGAATATTGCGATTTTTGAAATCAAAATGAAAGTGAATTAGATGGAGTTACTCTTATGTAATCAAAATTGTTATATCTAGTATATGTAATGTTTAACAATGTTAAATAATTAAGAAGAAATATATTATAAAATGATTCTGAAAAGTTATGTGTAATAAAAGTACATTATAAAATATTGTAGTATATTTATTTTTGTTATACTGGGCTTTCCCAAAGCGGCTTCGTTTGCGAATTATATAATCAGAATTTCAACATGAATAAAAAAAAAATAACTTCTAAATGCCAAACTTATTTTATTTTTTGAATTGAATGAGTAATTTTTGAAAACTACAAAGTATCTTAAAAAGAAAAGCATATAAGTTAAATAGTATGAAATGTGTATGAGTTGCAAAATAGGTAGAAAGATAGTCAGTCAGGACTCGCTTCACTCGACCTTATCCCCCACTAGGAGGTGACCGTACTTTGTTTCTCATTTTTTAAATTATTTTTATTTCATATTTTTTAGTCAAGTGATTGGAGGCAGATGCAGCCATTTGTATTGTACAAACAGTAACAGTGGCTGTGTTGGGTTGAGCCGCCGCGTCATACCCTGTCACATTCCTTGAAAAATCAAAATTTGAAAAACCCAAAATTGCTTTTTAGATATTTATTTGAAGAGAATTTGCAAGCCTCAATCTATTGAATATTTTTTTTAGTATAGTCAGAAATGGGGAAAATTTGCAAGCATTGTTCAAATATTTTTACCTTTCTTCCTCCCTTTTGAGGTAGAATTTCAAAAAATTTAGAAATTAGTTTTTAGATATTTATATTAAAATTACACACCCCAAAAAACTAGTTTATGTCTTCATTTGTTACCAAGAAATTAAAAAAAATAGCCAGGTTTCAAAAATATTCAAAATCAATTTTAAACCTTTAGACTCGGAATTTAAAAAATTTAGAAATTAGTTTTTAAATATTCATATGAATATTACACATAAAAAAAATCAAGTTAATTTCTTCATTTCTTACAGTGAAATTAAAAAAAAAGTAAAATTTATTATTACTCCATTTAACCCATTAAATTCGGAATTTCTAAAAATCCTTCTTAGTGTGCACTTACACCATAAGAAGAACATGCATACAAATTTTCATCAATTTATCTTCAGTAGTTTTTACTGATCACTGATGAATCAATCAGTCAGTCAGGACAAGTTGCTTTATAGGTACAAATATATGTGTATATAAGTGATAATATATAAATATTTAATACATCTATTTCTTAGCATGTTGTAAAATGATTCTTAAAAGTGTCTTCTCAAAAGTTTTTACACTTAGCAATTGTTTTAGTGATAAAAACTAAATAGGTCACAAATTTTTAGAAAAAAGGCAATAATATATGATATACTATTTTGTATGTTAAAAGGTCACAATTTTCATAAAAAAATTTAGTATTCATAATTTATATCATAAATATGACAAAATTTGATTTAAACGTCTGTAATTTTTTTTGTTAGAAAGAGCGAGCATCAACAGCTATGGTCATTAGCTCGGTGGAAATTGGTAGCGTATAAAAAGATGCTATGCCTTATTTGATCCCAGGACCTCTGTACGAAATGCTGAGATGCTTCCTACTCAACCACAGAGGTTGGCTAAAAAGAAATCTATTCAGAAGATCTTTTCAGAAATATAATGCAGGTCTTTTTTTAAAAGTTACAGATTGTAAAGTTGTGAATTGATTTTTTAGTTGTGAATTTTAAAGGAGTTATGTGTGTTCAAATAAATTTGACCTAAGTTGTGTGTTGGTATAAAAAGCAGTTTTCTTCAAATTTTATTTTTAAATTGTATATTTTTTAATTGTGACTTATATGCGATATTAATTGTATCAAGTACACATTAATAGCTACGCACCCATTCTTATGAACTGATGTATAAAAATGTTATTTATAAGCTGTTATATATAATATAGAACAAAAAAGAACACACCAATTAAAAACCGCATAATTAGGCTTACCATATTTTTTTTTGGTCCAACCCAGGATATATTTTTGAAATTACTTAAGAGTCTTAACAGTTTATTGAAACATTAAACTTTATTAATTCAGTTGTATTTTTCACTAGACATGACTTTTTTCAGAAATGGTTTGTTTTAATTACATCATAAAATTCACAACAAGAAAGTTCTGAATTAATTTTAACATTTAGCAGATGTTTAACAGTAGATACTGAAAGTCTACTCCTTTCTGCAGACCAAATGTTCCCTGTAATTGAGAAAACTCTCTCAACTGGAGTAGATATCCCAGGCAAAGACATCAAACTCAATCATTTTAGAAATATTGCAACATGAAATATCAGTCTTTTGAAACACGTTAAAAATTGCTTTCCATTTCTCTTCAATAGTATCTGGTACTTTTTCAGAACTTTAACAACAATCTACCCTTTGGTTTTGAATTACCTGGTTCAATAAATTATGTTCATCAAGTAGGTCATCAATATTTATGGAATCTTTTATAATTTCATTAACAACGTGTGCACTCTCTTCTAAATCAGACCAGGCAATTTCAGTTTGTAAATTTATCCACTGAAACTTACTAACTTTATCAAAACTGGTTCTCCACAACTCTAAGTATTGGATACTAGAATTATAAAAATTGTCTTAATTTTTATAATTGAGAAGAATTTTTTTCCTGAACATCATTATATTCTTTTGGAGTGCATAGCAATTCTTTGGCAGAAGATGGTATATATTTGTGGTTTTTCTTTGCTGAAGTTGACAAATTAATTCAGTATATGTCTGAAGTGCTTCTGTTGCTGTGATAGAATTAGCTTCCAATTTCAGAACTACATTATTAAATAACTGTACAGTACCATATAAAAATTTCAAAAACAGTTCACTTTCTAAATTAAAAAAAAAAATCAAATAATAATTTTGGGCATTTGTCACAAAATAAGAAGTATGATTTTAGGCCATCAAAAATTGAAAGAATTCTTTCAATTGCAGGTAACAAACTAAGGAATCTTGTGCTGCTATGAGATAATATTTTTTTTCCATACATTCCCAGAACTCTAAGTTTTGTTACTCTTACTGTATATATGTGAAAATATTAAAAATTTTTATAATAATAACTTCTATGTCTAGGGACAGAGAATCACATGCTGTTTGTACTGAATTGTGTACAATGTGGGCTGAACAACCAATTCCTAAAATAGGGCTATCTAAATCACTCTGCACTTTTCTGAACACATTTTCATTCCCCTTTCTCTTCACGCCACCAAAATTACTGTTAGTTTATTTAGCAGTAACAAACCAACTTTTCTGCAAGTTGTATTTTTACCACACTGCAAAAGATACTGAGTCAAAATTTGAGCAGTTTTACCTGACACTTCATCAAAATTCTAAAGTTTAACTTGAATTCCCTCCTCCAGACTGAAATATCTTACAACAATTGGCTTTGGTTCTAGCAGATGGAAATTTTGGGTCATAAAACTTTTTAACCCGTTTAGATGTGCATTCTGATGTTTTGAAACCGAGTTCATGTCTAGCAGTGTGGTATTAAAATGTAGCTTCTTTAGCAGCACACTCCACTGTTATTATTATTTCCATCTTTGGCTTTAAAAAAATCTCTTATGTATGCTAAGCAGTAGCATTAATAGCACTCCAATGTTTAGCTATTTTCACATAGTCTTCAATATCACTCTTTCCTTTATGCAACAGAAAATCTCCAGTACATAGTGTGCAATAAACATGTTCATTGTTACTGGCATTACACATTTTCAAAAATTTGTGTTCCTGTTGCAGGTTAACATTAAACACACATTTTCTTTTGCCCACTGCTAAATGATGAGACAAAAAATCAAATAGAAATAAAAGTGTGCAGACAAATTACTTTACACATGAAAACAACAGAAAAACATTGCCCCTGTTGTGTTGCCAAATGACTAAGTAAAAAGTTGTGGTGAGACCAGTAGTCATGATTTCGTCAAAATCAACGTCAGTGCTTGCTCCAAGGTTGGCTGAGAGATGCATGGCGGTAAGAGAACATTTAAAAACGCGATGTCGAACATAAAAATGTCTAAATGTTTTAAATAAAATGTTTTAAATGTCTAAAATTTAAAACAAAATCCTTTCCAGTAATAAAATTCTCAAACCCCGAACAGCACTAAAAAATCTATGTTAATCCACACTAATCCTGGATGTATGGTAAGACTACATAATGCTAACTTATATCAACAAACTCATAAAGCATTTTCAAGAAAGTATTTTATTTTGTTGCTTTCAAAATCACAAAAGAAGAGATAACAACACAGCATATATCAATTAAACAGCAACTCAAGCGTACACAAATTAACCTGTAGTGATTTAAATCACTGCAGGAGTTAAATACAACTTAAAGAAAAGTAAATATCTACCCCACACATATATATTCTCCACCTTATATACAAAAAGGTATTCAAGCACTGCCCAAATTTTTTAACAGAAATTATACAAATACTGAAATGTGCTTTGCTCAGTAAAAAAAGGCCATTAAATTTTACACTTTGGATGTAAAATTCACATGTACGAGAGCTATTCAGAAAGTAAGGAACGTTTCCACCTGACGCCGCCAGGCGCACGCCAATCGCGTATATATTGGTGTGCTCGTGCTCGGCACCTCAGTCAGCGACCAGCCGTGATAACGGGAACATCTCCCGTTATCTGCCCGTTTTTTATATACAAATTTGAAATGTGTGCTGCAATCAAAAATCTCGCCAGTTGTGAGGTGCGGTCTGTGATTCGTTTTTTGTTGGCAAAAAACTTAAAACCAATAGAAATTCATCGGGAACTGTGTGAAGTGTACGGGAACAACGTAATGAGTGAAAGTTCTGTCAGGAAGTGGTGCATTCAGTTTAAAAATGGCCGAACAAACGTTCACGATAAAGAGAAGAGTGGACGTCGAGCATTGTGACTGACGATCGGGTCTCTAAAGTTGACGAAAAGATTCGTGAAAACTGCCGTTTCACAATAACTGAGCTTTTTCTCTGTTTCCCACAAGTTTCACGGACTTTATTGTTTGAAATTGTTTCACAGAAGCTAAGCTACCACAAATTTTGTGCAAGATGGGTGCGTCACAGAGTGGTTGAGATCACAGGCGGCAGAATTCTATGACACAGGAATTTCAAAGCTTGTCCACCGCTATGATAAGTGCCTGAATTTGTATGGTGATTATATTGAAAACTAGTATTTTAGTCCCTCTTTCACATGTATATAATAAAAAGTTTTTCTTGTACTTGGTTTTTTAAAATTCCAAAACGTTCCTTACTTTCTGAATAGCCCTCGTATAAATGCACATTTTATAAAAGGTCACACGGAAAATATGAAATTTACAAAAAAAGTTTGACAAACTACACAATAAATTAACAAATACAATCCAGATCAAGTAATTTGTTTTTAACATGAACTAAAGTTATTTTCTAATAATTTTGAGATTATAATCTCAACACTGCAATCTGCAGTGCTGTGAGGAGGAACTGCAACCTGTTATGAAAAATTTTCTCATAAGGTTTTTTCCATTTATTTAGAAAGTGGATCATTTTATAAATTTATATTTAAAAAAATTAATATCTGTAAGAAAAAATCATAAAATATTACTTCATAACTAAATTTCAGAAATATTTTAAAAATATTGTTTATTTCATTTATATTTTAGGTAGTTGATCTTGTGTAAAGCACTATATTATAATTTCCTAATAATCCAATAAAAAGTATATTAACTAGAACTGGATGACATTAATGTCATTGACTTCATATTAATACTATTATCACGGAGTTCGTTAGAACTTCGTCGGTAAGAGGCGACGAAGTCAACGAACTACGTTTACAATTCTAAACATTACCTGACCTAACAATGAAATGAAAATGGGGGGGGGGATAATCATGAATACATTATATTTCAGTTCAATTAGATTTGTAATAAAGGTATTTTTAAAAAATACCTCGAATTTTGTTAATTTTTTCCATTTGATGGAGATTTAACAGCGGGACTCGAATATGCCATTTTATTCGTGATTTTAATGTACCTTTACGAATCGCGCCGCTAGATAGCAGTACTTGATAGTACTAGGTAGCGTACAACAACTTGATAATGGAGTTGAAATAATAAAATTTAAAATAAAATATACTACAGCTTGTTTTAATAGTAAATGCTCTTACGTAAATGAAAGTACCGAAGATGAAACAATTTGTTTAATTCGCATCATTTCTTTAAAAAAACATCAAAAGTATTAGTTTACAACAGATTATACTATAGTTTTATTAAAAAAGGAATAAATAAAACAGAAATAAATTCGGTTGGTAAAATCGAATTTAACGATAAAAATCGAGGGTTACACTTGTAAAGTAATAAGTACAATATTACTTCACGGATCTTCGATTCTTAAAGGTTATTATACTAGTAATATTAAAAAAGGGAAAATGTGGTATAAAGTGAATGATATGACTATCAACAAATACAAATTTGCCGTGAAATTCAATTTGTTTGTGTTAGAAAGGCAATAAATTTTAATAAATATATTTTTCAACTTGTTACCAGGAAAGAAGTAGGTATCTTATTGGTTTTTCGTATGTTCAACTGATGTTATAATGCTGTGTTTATTGGTACGTGTTTTCAATGCTGGAGAAACCTAAACCCCATTTTTGACCAAGAACGGACAATTTCAGACCTAATGTTTTGGGTCAGTAACACTATCCCAACATAATCTAAAACAACACTTTTAATCATAACTTCAATACCAGTTAACCATTTTTATTTTGTTTGTACCAAATTGCTTGTCATTTAAAGAACCTTCCAATGAGGCGTTACAAGCTACATAATCTCATTTAAACAAAATAAGTTTACAACCCTCGAAAATTTAGAAAACATCTAAGGTCGAAATTTTGTATTAGTAATTTAAAAAATAATTTTCACAGTTTTAATCCGCAGATTATGATTATCTCAAATGGTTTATGAAGTAATATCACGTAATTTTATAGTTATTTTTGTTGGACTGAGATTTAAAAAAGTACTACCCCAAATTGTTTTTCGCACCTAATGAGCGAAGGGGTGGGCGGATTTTAATTTTCCTTTCACCAAAATTCATTATTTATTTCGGGTTGTCAATTAGTGTAATTAAATATTATCATTCCCATTTAAGATTTTTAGTTGGCGTAGGTGTAGTGGAGATGGTGGGCTCCACCCCTTTGAAAATAATTTTAAAAAGGTTCCCCCCTGGGAATGGTATACATGCTTGCAAAGAAAAATATGATGGGACTGATGGCTGTTGAATAATAAATGTGGTAACTATTCAAATGATCACCCGGTATATATGGATTCCAGTCCGAACAGCAGAATTCGCATATTTGTCCATAAAAAATTTCAAAATTTTCAATAAACAATTTAATAAGACATGTCGTGAAAGTACTTTTCATGAAAAAAAAAATAATAATAACAATACTAAAATAATGAAAATTACATATTAATTTAAACAAATGCTGTTATCTGTTGCAGTTTTTATAAGACTATCTCCTTTAAACACAGTCTGATGGTTTATCAAACTGGAATTTTATTTGTATTTATATTGGTATATGTAATATTGTTTAATATATTTAATGTAATTTTTATTAATTTCTAATGTTTCTAAATTTGTGTTACTATCAGAAATAGAATGTTTATTGTTTATTAGATGGTCTACCATATTAGATAAAGCTAATCTATTATTTTTTTAATTTTTAAAATGTTCAAGAAATCTAGTTTTAAAGAATTTATTTGTTTGTCCTGTATAAATACCATCACAATTTATAAATTCTGCACAGATTGTTTATTTTATTATTATTAATTTTGTTTTTTAAATATTTTATTAAGTTTGTATGCTGGTTTACATATTTCTTTACAGTAATGTTTTCAGTATTATTAGTATATAAATACTTTATGTACATTTTTTCACTCCTTTGTATCTTATTATGTATTGTTTGTAAGGTTTGTAAGGTAGTTAGTTATTTTGTTATTGTATTTTGATATTTGGCAATCAGTTCAAAAAGATATAATCAAAAATGGAATTTTAAATTATTATTATAATTATAAATTCATCTGAATTTTTTTATTAAACTTTTTACTACTTTTAGAAATTTGATAGTTGGTCATTAATTTCCTCAAATTTATTATCAACAATGTATTGTTACATTAAGTTACTATATTTTTCAACTGTCATGATAACCAGTGTATTTGTACTGATTTTACTATAGAAAAATTGTTGGTATTTATTTTTCTCTTAGTTGTTTAATTGTTTATTAATAATTGTTTATTGATATATTTTTAATTTTTTCGATATTGTGTGTAATTTATTGTGTAATACAAAAAGTTTTTTTTTGTAATTTTAAATGTGTATTATATGCAATTCAATATTTATACAGTTTCTCTTATAATATCCTTGTTTAATCTTGTTTTATTCGGAAATTTTTGGCAAATTCTTTTGTTTTTATCATAGCTTTATTGTACTGGAAATTATTCATTTTTATGACTAGGTATTTAAGAGTTAAATTTAATTTGAGGCATGATTTATTAACTTTTGAAGGATATTATAAAGTATTATGTGCAATTTATAGAAATGAAAACTTTTTATTGCTGTAAATTTTACTTAATAGAATTTAAGAATAATTTAATAGTACAGAGGAATAATATGAATCACAAAATTTATTTCAGTAAAATATATATATATAGTATATATTATATATATAACAATAATAATATATATGTTTGTTTTTCTCCCCGTTTTTTATTATATTCTAAGCATTTAATTTAATATTTACTTATACCTCTGTACCTATAAAGCAAATTGTCCTGTCTGACCGATTCATCAACAACCAGCAAAAACTACTTTAGGTAAACTGATGAAAATTTGTGTACATGTTCTTCTTACAGTGTAAGTGTGCATTAAAATGGAGCAACAATGAAATTTATATTTTTTTCGTCTTTCATTAAGAAATGAAGATATCAGCTAGATTTTTGGTGTTTGTAATTTTCGTGTAAATATCTAAAAACCAATTTCTAGATTTTTCAAAATTAGACCTTGAAAGGAGTGAAGAAATTAAAAAAAAAAATTAAACAATCATTGCAAATGTTTCCCATTTCTGACAATACTAAAAGAATACTAAAATATTCTCTGAATTGAAAGCTTGCAAATTTACTCTTGAGATAAATATTTAAAAACCATTTTTGGGTTTTTAGAATTTTTATATTTTAAGGGGTGTGACAATGTATGGCACAGCAGCACAACCAACACAGTCACTGTTACTGTATGTGTGATATGACTGGCTGCACCTGCCTCCAGTTATTTGACTAAAAAACATGAAATAAAAGTAATTAAAAAATATAAAAAAATAAATAAAATGAGAAATAAGGTATACCTTCTTGTCGGGTAACCTCACAACCGGGCAAAATACATTTTTACTTGTATGTTGTATGGGTAACCAGTTATAACTAATATTTTTAAGATAGAGGTCGACTGTTTTAAAATCCACATTCTTAGATCAATTATAGTTTTGGGTCCTATACTGACCAAATTGTTGCACTGTAGAAATTACAACGCACTGATATTTTTTATAAATTGAACAGGCTTTAATGTTTATCATCATTATTCTCACACGCATGAGTATAATGAAAATGGTGGGGTCCAAGGGGCAGAACCTTCTCATTAAATGAGAAGGGTGAGAAAAGCTGAGCCATGACAGGGTAAATATCCCTTGACTGCGACTGGAAATGGCAAGTAACCATATAGTGTGGGCAAAACCACATTGGGGATGCTATATATAAAAAACAATATGTTGTGAGTGATTTATAATCATCAATGCCGAGCAAAAACTACTAAACATAAATGCTGAAAATTTGTATACACACCAAGAGAGGATTTTTTTAAATTCCCTGTTTAAAGGGTTAAAATGGATTTTTGAATTTTTTTTGGAACCTGGCTATTTTTTTAATTTCTTGGTAACAAATGAAAATATCAACTTGATTTTTGGTGTGTAATCTTTGTGCCATATCTAAAAAATTTTTTTAGATTTTTCTAAATTCGGACTTGAAATTTACAGTGAGTAAATTTCATCAATATATATATATACATACTAAGCATTTAATTACTTATTTTAAGCATAAATACATATAAAATTAAAGTATTTTGAAAGACATATTGTTTGATATGGTTAACAAAAACTGATGCTGTATTAACCATACCAAAGAAAAATTAGTTGCTTTCAAACTATAGATGGAAAAATAAATATTATTTATATATATACATTTGATAATGCGTGTATTTCTGTTTTAATAAAAATAAATTATGTGTGATCACTATTTAATTAATGAGTGAGGAAATGCTAGTAATAATACAAAAGTGCCCTCAGTGGTGGGTCCTTCATTAGGTGGTTTATTAAAAAACAATTATACTAAATAATTTGTTCAATAAGTGGATGATGGTAATATATCTGATAAATTAATTCTCATTACTAGAAGTTGGAATGCTAATTCTCATTTTAATAGATTGTCAGGCCTAAATTCAGTATAACTTGTTTGAAGCAGTTTGTTTTGCTTATCTGAGATCATTACTCATATCTTTCTGATATTACTAAAGTTTATATTTTCATAAATAAATATACAACACATGTAAAAACCAAACATAAATATAGCATGAGCATAGTTTGTGATCTGCCTCATGAAATAAACCACTAATTTGTACTATCCAATTTTATGAGCAGTCAACATTTTGGTTGAACTATTTAATTTGTCCGCTATCTTTTTTCATAATTAAATATTGTACCTACCATTGTAGCAACTCCTGGGTAGTATAAAACGTAATTTTTTGAAACACTTTGTGAATAGTGTTCAGCCTATTATTATTTTGATAGGCTGGATATTTTATCTAAAAAAATTTCACATCTCACGACTAAATCAAAGAAGTGCTCAAGTTTCTTGGAATATGAAAAAACCTGACGTTAGAAGATAGATTTATAGTGAATACTCAGATAGAAGATTGGCATTATTACTCTCTTATCCAGAAGATTTCTTAGCCAGAATTTATCCTGCCTATATTACTTTGATTAAGAGAAGCTTATTCTATTTTATATTTGATGTTAGAAATCTAAGTCAGAGAAATCAATATCTTAAAAGCTGATAATAAAGCCCCTGGATTTTTAACTACATGAAAAAGTCCAACAAGTATTTTGAAGAAATTTCTTTTAAATAAATAATATTTAACGTAGATAAAATCTTCAGTACTCACATGTCTAGTACTTGGTTGTTTGGGAAGTTAAACTTGCTGTATGTTCTACTAAATGACATTTCAAGAAATAATATGTAAATCATTTTATTATTTTAACTACCTCAGTCACTTCTTTTAAGTAACAAAGATCGTTTAAACAGAAATACTATATAATTTAGCTATACAGTATAAATAGATAAAAAAATTGATTAAATGCAATAATTAGTAACACAATAAAAATAAAATAACATTGTGGTTTGAATAATTTAATATCCAGCAGCTAATAAATATTTCTAAAATAATCAACTTATTTAAAAGTTTTAATTATACAAATACAATATGTTAGGCTTAAAGTAAATACAACTGTTTTATTTTTGTGATAAATTACTACTTCTATTTAAGATGTAGTGCAGATAATTTATTATTTATGATAAATAAATCTAAATATTAAAGAATTAAGCGTTAGGCTTAGTTGTAACATTAGGTACGAGGCCTGGCTGACCATTTGTTTTGGGACTAGCCTAGAGTTAAGCTTTTTTTTAATTAGCATTTTTATAATATAAAATTGTACAGAAATATAAACAAAAATAATGCAACTAATTTTCTTACCTGTGTCTACAATGACGTCGATGAGATCCATGCTCTTAGCGAATGCATCCCGCAGATTGATGTGATGAAATGACACGATGCTACCTTCTCTCTTAGCTCTCTCAAGAGCTTCTCTGCGTTTTAGAGCCTTTTCTCTTCTCATCTGGTTCTTGTAGAATTCGGCGAAATTATTTACGATGATGGGGATGGGAAGGGCAATGACCAGGACACCACAGATGCAACAGACACTGCCAATCACCTTGCCAAGAGGGGTTGTGGGGTAAATATCTCCATAGCCGACAGTAGTCATTGTTATTCCAGCCCACCAAAATGTTTCAGGAATACTTATAAACTTTGTACCAGGCTCCTCTTTTTCCGCAAAATAAGCGAGACTAGAAAATATAAGTACACCCATGGCAAGGAAGAGCATTAAAAGTCCAAGCTCTTTATATGAGTTTCTCAATGTGAACCCAAGACTTTGTAAACCTGTTGAATGTCGAGCCAATTTCAATATCCTTAATATTCTCATTATCCTGAATATTTGAACAACTCTGCGAACATCTTGAAATTGGTCAGTAGCGTTTTTATTAGTTTCAACTAGGAAGAGAGAAACAAAGTACGGAAGAATAGCTAGTAGATCGATAATATTTAGACCTCCTTTGAAGAATTTCCATTTGTTAGGAGATGCACTAAATCGTAACACATACTCTAAAGTAAACCATGTTATACAAACTGCTTCAACCATCGCTAACTGTGGATTGTCCTGCACACCACGTTCATCATTCACCTGCATCTGCGGCACTGTGTTCAGCGTCAAAGCAATTGTCGACAACACGATGAACAGGATAGAAATCACTGCGATCACCTGTAACAATTCTACTTTTCCAATTCCCCATCTAACCTATCAGCATATCTAATCAATTACCTATCTTACAAACTCAGAAAGTTCAAAATAATCTATATTTTAAATTAGAATATAAATTATTTGGAGTGTAAAAAACAAAACATCATGTTGTTTTAAATAAATGTTTTGAAAAAATTGATCATTCAATATTGTTAAAAAATTATAAATGAACATAATATACTGAATAAAAAAAGGAATTTATGTTTATGAGTGTATTGTTTATATGCTTGTACTGTCAATCATGTAAAACCAAGCATGATGTTAAGTATTACATGAATGTAAATACCTATATGAATACAACAAATTGAATTCAAACATTAAAAAACTGTTTTATATCATAATATATTTAGTAGTTTTATTTAATGTAAAAATATTTATTATTACTTTCTTTAGTTCGTATTTTAAATAAATGTTAATGATTTTTTAAATCATAGTTTAAAATAGCTGATATGGCTAAATTTAAAACAGATATTAAATAATTAATTAGTAAAAAATAAAAACCTAAGTACTTGCAGGTTTCTAAATTAGCCAAAGTTAATATATTAACAGAACAATTTTATGATATTAAAAAAAAGTTAATTATTTTCTTAAATTTTCAAATTATAAAAATTAAAAATTCATATTTCAATTTTAAAACAGAAATATAAATTAAAAAAATACTTATGTAATTCCATATCTATTTACAACATATATTTTATGACAGATATAATTTTAATGTTAAACCATTATATTTAAATTAAAAAAAGTAATTACTTTTACTTTAATCCATCATTGCTTTTGTCTATCATTATACCAAAAGTGCTTTGTGTGGAAAATATTAAATTTTGTTACATGAAGAATCTCAAGAAAGGTTTCTGGAAACGATATAAAAAATGTCTAAAACAAGATGATTCTTTTTTTTTCATAATGACTGACTGCATTTTTCAAAAATTGTCTCAAATCTTTAATCATACAGTATAGCTATATTTACTTTAATAAATGTTTATTTCATGATAAGGTTAATTTTTATTACTTTTTACATAAAATTATTAGGAAAATTAATTTTGAAAAAAAAATTTAACTTTTCTTTGGTTGTCAAATATATCTTAATCTGGCCTTGGTAACTAAAAGAATAATGATACAAACCTTGTATAAAACAGTTTGACTTTGTTTTAATCACAAAATGTTTTCCTAAAAGTATAAGGAATTTAATTAATGACAGTGATGAAACTGTCTAAGTCACTTCCTGTCAAATGAATGATAAATAATCCATGTCAAATATATATAATCACTTAATAATAAAAATACATAAAATATTAACAACATATATAGTTGTCATTAATTAGTTTAAAATCATACATGCAGGATATTATTGGTAGAGCTTACAGCATGTGCTGTGCACAATACACACCCATTATGCTATAAGGTAGCTATGCTTATAACTTGTTAAGATTATACAGAAATATTGCAGTACTGAAATATGGATAATCACCTGTGTAAAATGTTATAATCAGAATATTTTGTTAGTTTATATTTGCGTCTAAAATATTCATTTTATTGGAAATGTCTAAAAAAGTTAATTAATCTTTTTAAAACAGATTATAATACAAAATAAAAAAATAAAAAATTACTGGTAGTCTGTAAAATGCAAATAACACTAGAAAAAGTGTTTACATAACACATAGTATTAAAAAAAAGAAAGGTGGTAGTGAAAAAACTGCTTACAGACATTTTGAAAATCATTTCCCATTTTGTTTGACATTAATTAGTACCGCTTCTAGAAATATTTCTTAAGAAATACTTCTTATCTACAAAGTTTATAAACAAAAAGTGTAGCAGCTTTCTACTTCTGGAAGTGTACCGATGCCAAGAGATATTAAACATTAAATCAGTGGTAACTTTAATCTTCAAAATACACAAATTTAAATGAATGATATGCTACATAAGAATTATACTGCTTCTAAAAAATATTGTACTGTTCCTTGTTTTTAATTATATTAATAAATTGTGCATACAATGTAACAAAGTTATGACTACTAAAAAATATGTGTACAATGTGATAATAGTATGCAGCTTTTAATACTCTATTACTGATAAGTTGTACGTGGTTACATACTGGGATTTTTTGAATTCTAGCCCCTACTAATTTTAATTAGGGGCTGTGTTCGGATGGTGATATTCTTCCTTATTTAATGAATTTAAACACAAAAAAATTGTGCAATATACTGTTATAAAAATACATGACTTAATAGTGAATAAATTTAAAATCCAATGTATACACACAAATTTACCCACAAAGTGTGTAAAATTCAGTGTAAAAAAATTATTTTATAATTATACTGTCAATAAATTATTAATCTCTTTAATAATTTATTTATGTATTAATATATTTTTCATTAAGTTCTGGAACATCAGATTTAATACTATGAATTATAATATAAAAATATAGTGTACAAACTCTACATAACTGTTAATACTTTACCATAAAATGTACAAAAAAGAAAGAAAAATATTATCAACTACTTAAAATCTTGCAGTTCTACTAAATACAGTAAAATAAAAAAGACAGTATTTAAAGTACTACTGTTTATACTATTAAAACAAATATTTAAAAATAAAATTGGTGATCCAAAAAATAAATCAGATGAGATAAAGTAACTACATCAATTAGATAAACTAAATAAATAATATATACTTTAACATACAGTCCTTAAAAAAATGATAGAAGTGCATCATTTAGAGATTTTATTTACATTTTAATATTCAAAATAATTAAATATGAACCAAAAACTACCAATGAAAGGGAAGTGAACACAACTAAATTTTAATGAGAATAAGTTACTTATAAAATATTATATGTTAATGTGGTGGTAGAAAACTTATTTTATGGGAAAAAAAACATTAAAAAAATCAACTGACAACTCTTAGCATTATGGAATATGACATCTGAACAACTATAGTTTATTGAGATAAGTAAAAAAAGTGCTCAGAATTAGTACAACAAATGCAGTAGATGAAAAATAAACAGCAAAATTTAATAATTATTTATATAGCTTTTTTATAACAATAAAAATTGGCAAAAAATGTATACTTTACAATGATTTGCAGATTGGATGGATAATTATTTATAACCATGCACTAATCACAAATAAAAGAAACAGTATACTTTAAATGAATGTTTAGAAATTATAAATTGATTTAAAATTTACAAAAGCTAACTTAAAAATAAATAAATAAATAAAAAGAATGATTTCACATCTAAAAAAAAAAAATGGTGTAAACAATTTAATTTACAGACAAGTAAAAAAAAAAAAATACAATGATTACAAAATAATAACTTCTAATTTAATTATCTTCTTTTGTCAGTGTTCAAGCATGATTATGAACTAAATTTAAAAATAACTATTCAAATATCTGAACAGTCATGTGTGTCTACACGTATGTTAAATGCTGTAACCATAACAATTGTAAGCAATCTAACATGAAAGATCAATTAATAAAAAAATGGCCCAACAATTCTTAAAAAATAGAAACCTAGGGAAAGTGAATTCCACAGGAGTTCCTAGGGAACGTGGTACCATTACATTCTAGGGAAGAAAATAAGAACTTAAAAGGGAAAATGAAGAGTGAACTGATATCACAATATCTTTTTCACTGAGTTGATTATACTATTATGTGTCAGCAAGTCCACCTAACTGCAGGTGACATTCAGCCTTTCAAATTACAGATTCATTACTTTATTCATCATAGGGACTGTCTGTGTTATTTCTTTCAGGGAACGAACTTGATTACTGCTGTTTGTACTGAAATACTTTACATGCATTATAGCCATAACAAAAACTGGACAATAGTATAAAGCAAAAAATAAATGTATTTTTCTGGAAGCAATGCATAATATACACTGTTTCTATTCTCTAGAGAAAAGTAAATCAGTAAATCAACTATTGACTGAAATTTGTTATAAAATATGTTTTTTAACTGATCAAAAATAATATTAAATGATGTTGTTATCCATGACAGTCGGCAGTAAAAATTATATTACATGGTTTTTTAACAAATCAAATCAAGTTTAAAATATGATAGATATATTTTTAATTTCATTAATTACTTTCAAATTTTTATTATTATTATTATTAATATAGGAAGGAGATTATTGAATAACTATGAGTGAAGAATAGTATGAATTTGATGTTGAAGAAGCACTATTAGTTTCAATCTATAAAGAAAAATTAATTTTATAGTTCACCAAAGAAATCGAATTATTTCACTGATATTGAAAAAAAAAAAATACAATTTCATGGAAAGGAATTCTATTTGAAAACGTTTTGAACAATTGTATTAAAAAGAAAGTATACTATCTTAATTGAATTATATAATATTTTGTTAGTCTGCATATATATTACAGTTTTAAATAAGAGTATTTGAATAGCCGTGTTCCTTGTTTGTGTAATGAGTATAGCTCTAGATTGTTAGATCCCTGCACTGCCTGCATGTTAATTAGCCCAAGTTATTAATTAGAATAACAAAATGGTGATCAGGAAACAATACTTAGAAACTGAACAAACTTGAATTGTTCATCCATTGCTTGGGAAGGAAGGAAATCCTTTGTACCACACTTTATACATATTTTTTTATGATAATGGAACTGCACTATATAGAATTAATATTGAAAGATTTGTGAAAATAATTTAATCTTGGATGTTATAGCTTTGAAAATAGCACAAAAATTTACATAATTTGGTGAAAACATTATATAACAGAAGGAAGAAACATTATAATTAATATAGTGCTACGAAAAAATTAGGAGATTAGGGGGAAAACAGATTTTCTAAAAGCTGTTATAATTTTTATTGTATAGAAATATTTTAAAGGTAAAGATGATGTAGTGTATAAGAGATGAATTACGTATCAATAATTATTTATTTTTAGACATATAAATAATATCATATAATAATAAATCATATGATATTTATATCATATAATTAATATCATCATTGAATAGATTAGAGTTCAGGCAGAAGAAACAAGGTTTTTAAGAGCAATAGTAAGCAGAATAAGACACGATAAACTTGATACATAACTTAATAATGTTGACTATATTCTAGATATTTATATATTTTTATTCATGCAAAAATGATTTCAATCCTATATGGTTTGTTATCCATCAAAACAATTTTTTAAATCTATTTCAAATCTGGTTTAGTTTGTGAGAAACATAATCACTTTCTTTTTTTTTGAGAAATATTGCCACATAATTTTTTGTTACTGAAAATCTAGAAAGAATGATTATAAAAAAACTATAATAGATCTGTATTTAATTAAACAGATATATTGATTTTTATCAGCGTAACATCATCTTATCCTTTAAAAGTTTTAACCATAGTCTATTTAGAGCCAACAAGATTATGAGAAACTGTAGTTAGTGTACCACTGCTAGATTTTACTCTGTATAGGAGTTAGATTTTCAATCTAACAGGATTAGAGTAAATGCTCTCCATTATAATAAATAAATAAAACATTAAACAAATTATTAATATTATTCAATGCCAAAGATGTCTTTCAGATTTTAGCAAAAAGAAAATAAACTATTTTTTATTCATAAAATTATACCGATTAGGTTCCTCTCATGTGGTACCAAGCCCTCTTTTCCCAGTGTGACTTGAGGGTAATAAGACCCAATTGCCATTGAACTCATGGTCTTAAAATTATTTAAATTAAAAAAGTTCATATAATTACAGTTTAATTAATTTCTGCTGCTGAAATACTTCATTTTATTGTATTTTAATAAAAAAAAATATTGTTTTTTGTTTAAGTGTAAGTTTTGATACATTTATTATTTTTAATTCTGAAACAGAATGTACAAAATAATTTAAACATACTGGAAGAAAATTTAAGATTTCCTTAGTATCGTGTGCTAGAGTATTTGGTATTATTATCTGAAATATATTAAATATTCTTTGCAAAATTTTAATAAAAATAGAATTAAAAAAATTGATTAATAGATGAACAAAAGTAATAATTTGAATGATATTGTAGTGTTAGGCTAATGCAATGATAATTTACAAAATTTTGCATTCACATTAAACAAATATTAATAAAAGTATGGATAAAATTCTGATGTTCCAGTACTTACCCTGAAAAACTTTGCATCAAAACATTTACATTATAATAACAATAATAACAGTAATAATAAAAAATCATTTATTCAATATATTACAGTAACTAAAATGTTATCAAATAAATAAATATTAAAAAAAAAATATTATTTAGCTTATTTTATTGTAATTTAATATAAGATGATTAAATTAATAATGATGTTATACATCAATAAATACATAAATAGTGCTCTATAAATTAAATAATTATATGCACAGTAAGTTAGCAGAGTTATACACGTATTGGCGGTGCATACATAACATTGCTGCAGTAAGCAAAGAAACAGTTTGAGAAGAAATAAGACACAGAAAAAATTGAAGCTGATGAATATGCTTTCAAAAAGAAAATTACAAGATTTAGATGAAGAAGAAGATGACAAATTAAACAGAAAAAGAAAGGAAGAAAGTGACAAAAGAACATTAAACACAAAACACAAATATTTCAAACGTACGTACTACAATGAAATTATTTCAGCATTCTCAAACAAACATTTCAACGTCCATTACGCCAGGAAAATCTATTTATATGAGAAGCAAAATTGACAAAAATATTCTGTTAAATTGTTTTTACATTATTTTAGTATTTTTTTTTTTAAGGAAAATGATTATGGATATTTATATTTTTTCTGTTAATATATATATATACATTTTTTTTAAATCAAAATTTTTGAAATCAGTATTTAGTAAAGATGTGTTTATTAATTAATAAATTAAATTCCTAATTAAAATAAATAAATATACTTTTATTTGTTACTATTTTTAGAAATTTGCATTTTATAAAATTAATTAACCATCAGTTTTATTTGTATTATTATGTAGTTTTACATTCAGCATATGTTAAATATAAAAACATGAAATCTAAGCTAACTGCATATCAGCTAAATTAAAATTTGTTCATCAACAATATCTAATTAATTAAATTATTTTTATTAATTATAAGTTTATTTAAGGTACTAGGTGTTACACTTAATATTAAATTTAATTAAAATATTGTGTTATTAATGGAGAAAAATCATTGTGTAAGAAGTTTTCAGTAACATATGAAAAAATGAGATTTCTGGAAACTTAAAGTTATGAAGCACAGTGTGATTAGGATGTGACCTGCCTGCCACAGTTTAATAAGACATATATGACTTGAAGTACTAAGAAGCTTGAACAATTTAGGTTATAATTCAATTACTGGAAAGGGTGTATATAAATACATTAGAGTATTAATAATCTTGCCAGTGTTTGGTAAACTGCTCATTATTTAAGATGACATAAAGCTACAGCATGTACATGTAGCATGTAGGTATAGCATGCTATAGCCTTACTTACAATAAGAAGGAATTAAACTTTAAAAGTCTCCAGCCTTACTAGTTCTTGTACTGATATTAGTAAACCTGTAAAGCATAAAACACTTTTATATCTCCTTTTCTTTAATGAATTTCTGTTCTTAGAAATCATTGATATGAGATTTGTAGCAAATTTATATCAATTGAATTCACCAGTGATCATCCTAAAAACAGAAGATTTCAATTGTCATCATGATGGCAATGAATGAAATAAGTAAGACAATGATCACTGAAAATATCCCTATCATATAAAATAGTTATTAAACTAATGTCAAGATAATATTGTTAATTATAATATGTAGCTACAGAAGACACTGCAGTAGACCGTTTCTTTAGTACTGTCCCTAACTAAAATTTCATGAATAATTATACATAATATATTTTTACTTCACTTTATCATGGTTTCATTAAAAAGATTTAATATTAAGGAAAGAGATTCCATGAAATAAAGCGTTTTGTTAAAATCTCCTCTTTAAGAGATTAATTGCTTTAATGAAATTAACAATTGATAGAATAAGTTATTACAGGAATAAAAAACAATCAATATACAAGAAAACACAGGATAAGTGTTTTCAATATTATTACAACAATATTAAAATGAAAAAAGTATAAATAACATTTTTTTAATCTATTTTACAAAGTTGAAAACAACATGGGAGACCTATACTAAACTATTCACCTAAAATAGAAAATTTTAAAGTACTATGAAGCATATTTAAGGAAAAATACAATTAATTTTTTTTTCAAATATCTTTCATAATTAAACAGAAATACTCAGAAATATCACAAGTTAATAAACTCTTCTAAATCCAGAGGTGTGAAGCTGAGACAAATAAAGTAGAGAAAAAAAAATAAATTATATTAACTATTAATCTATATTTTGCCATCAATTGCTACTGTATTTTTGTGGCCAATAATACATACTGGTCAGATCTGCATAACAGGCTTCAGTAAAAACAATGGTTTTTATTTTTGGAGATTTTTTCTGGTACGGTCTTTTAAAAAATAAATATTGTGTATATTATTATTAGTTATATTCTAACTAGATAAGGTAAGTGAACTAAGTCAATGAAATTCTAAATTTAATGATTCTATTGGAAAGATGAAGAAATGAAACCTTGAACAAGTGAAAAACAAAATGTAGACACTCGCTGCGAAAATCTCATGTTTGGTGTTAACTGGTTGATAGAAAACAAACAGTTCTGACAATAATGATTGAGGCAAAAAATGCACAGAGAAGGATAAAAATGTTTTGTTTGATGCAACACTGAATGACATGTAAAATACTTTTATTCATAATTTTATCAACGATAACTTTATTTATTATAGACTGTTAGATTTTTTAATTTTTGTTTTTTAATATTATTTTGATAAATATTTGAACAAAATTTTTAAATAAATCTTTTACTATTGAATGATTTAAAATTAATTTATATTTATTCACATGAAAAAAATGAAATGAAATACAGTTTAGAAAATGTTTGCACTAATATGCTTTAAAATATAACATATACAAATGTGTTAACTAACTACAGTAAAAAAGTGTGTACTAAGTGCTACTGTGTATTAAAATATGCAAAAATGTAACTAAACTTTATATTTTAGTGAAATATATATATATATCTTTAAAAAATGTAGTGATTTAAGTATATATTTAGCGATTTGTATTAGTATAGTAATTTGGATTAGGTGTAATCAAATAATAAATGTTTAACTTAAAAAAAATAAACAATAGATGGTTTTTAGAACAATTTAATGTTTTCACCTTTTTCAAAAAAAATGTAAATATAAAATAAAAATTCTTAATTTATTTATAAATTAATGTAAATGATACAAAAGTTACAGAAAAGGAATATTTGGGAATGCACCAGCCTTTGATAAGAGAATTTATTTTTATTGCATCTTCTCTACCAAACACCAGGCAATAATAACAAAAAAAATAATACCTAAGTCACTTTTTTGTTGAGCCATTCAATACCATTTTTTGAAAGAGTATTGAAATTAATGATAAGAAAATATGTGTTTTCATACATAATTAAAGATATTGTTATTGTATTTTGCACGGTTAATAAATTATAATAAATAATTACATGATAATGGTAATATAGTAATAAATTAGAAGAAAGATAAACTTTTAAAAATTTTATCTTTAAATTTTAAATTATGAACACATTACTGTGAAATGAATTATTAGTTTGTTAAAAAATATAACAAAAAATTCAAATTTATTAAAAAAAAATTATGTTTTTAGAGCACTTCTCAACAATACAATCATTTGATAAAAATAACATTTTTCACAAATAGTTATGCCTAAAAGATTGATTTTTCTAGATATAATACAATCTATGAGTACTTTACATAAGCATTGTAAAATTTTGTGAAATTATTAATAGTAAATTACTATTCACAAATATATTTTAAAAATTAGTTTGAACTATCAGGATTTAAATTTGCATAATGTAAAAATGTTTTGCTGACATAAGGTATGGTAATTTATGATAAAAGACTATGAATTTAAATATTGTATTTTAATTAAATAACTTTTTTAATGATAGAAATAATCATTTAAAAATTATTTCTAAACAGAAACATAGTGTAATTTGATAAAAAATTAATTTTAATCTAATCAACATAAAAAAAAAAAATTATTAAATTTATTCTAAGAGTATATATTTCACATCTGAGTAAAGTATAAACTGAAATAAAAAAAATTACAAATAATATATTGTACCTAATCAGCAAATCAATAGTGAAATGTTAAAGCGATGTGTTTATAAAGCATCTTCTCTTTTTCTAAATTATTTAAAACTAGTCAATTACTCTATTAATGTAAAAAAACCTCTGTCAAATTTTTAAACAAATTAAATCTTTAAAACTTGACTTAATATTTAATAAAACTAAGACAATGGAAATAAATTTATGACGGGTTATTATAAGGAATAAAACATATGAATGATATAATAGAAATAATAAACTTATTTCATATAATTATGAAACACTATGCGTTTCAAAATTTTGACAATGATATACTTAATAAAAACTAGAAAAAAAGGATTTTTAACTTGAATATTAACATTGTATACATAAATATGTGCAATGTTTGGATGTTGGATGTTTAGATGTTAAGACAACAGGAATAAGTACTCTGTGAAATGATAACTGGCCGAGCAAAATATACTCAACATTAATATACTCAACTACACTACATTATTAACTGATATCAAATTAGTTAATATCTAAACTCTAGTTGTTGATCTTAATTTAAATATTCTAAAAATATTGATCCAACTTTCGAAAAAATGCTTGTGATAATATTTAATGAAAAATGTTATTATGATATTAATACTGTGCGATATAGTGCTATTTATGATAAAAATACTTTGTAAAAGTAAGTGCTGCAGTAATATATTACCTAAACTTTTATCATTTTTTTAAAAAAAATCATTAAAATATAAGATTTTTATTTCTAAATAAATTTAAATATAGAATAGTTTTTAAAACAATCTATTGTTATAAACTAATCAAAGAGTAACTATTAATTTAGTTTACTTTATTAAGTTGATGCACGATTTAGAATTACAAAATAATACAGAAATTAATAATTTGATTTTTTTTAAACTGTACATTTTTTCCTAAATCATATAGTTTGCAAGAAAAAACATTAAAAAGCAATACAATAATATTATTTACTTAATTAGTAATATCCTGAACTATTTGATCAAAGTAGATATTTTAAAATTTGTGTAATTCAGCTATTTTAAGCAGATTAAATACACATTCTTTGCATTATAAAATACCTAAAAAACCGTAACTTTAAAGTTAAAGCATCTGTAGATCCAAAAGAGATGTAATTATTTCATTGTTACAACTGCTAAGGCAAAGAATGGCTCAGAGTGATATAATACACAAAATAATAAGTATAAAATAATTATTAAAGGCAGTGATTGGCAGTGTATGTGTCGTGAGCACACATGACGTGTGTTACGACATTAAAAAATAAATATATTGATGGATGTGAGGCCATGGTCGTTGCCCCCCCACCCTCATCACCAATTTTCATAGTTGTTCTCTGCACATCTACAATAACATAACCACAACACACGCACACACCAGAGCAAGACAAAACATTAATTATACATAATAATAGATTTATCATTAATAATTTTATAAAGAAAAAAAAATTACGAAATAGGATTTGTTTACTCTCGCTTATTTTTAGTCACATAAGCAACATTTTATTTACACACATATTTAATTAATAAACATGCGCATACACTTCTATGAACATCTGTTTCTTGTGAATAATATACAAAATATTAATGATGCGGCAATATTAACTAATTCACAATTATTATTGTTTGCAATCAACACCATGTGTCTATTACACATACATTCATTATTATTTATAGGCACATTTATTTATTTTAATTAAAATGGCACATTAAATCTAGATAAATTATATTAATATTAACTTATGAATGTTAGTATATGAAAAAAAGCTGTTTATTAAAACTATACAATGTTAACATAAATTAAAAGATAAAACTTTGATATTTTTTAATTATAAAGACAGACATAAAACAAAATGCTTTTAAATTAAATAATAAACGCATACCTTATGCACACATATATTTGCACACTCACATGATTAAAGTATTCTTATACAGAAAATAAAGCTCCTAATTGATTTTCATATTTTAAATAAATTTATTAACTTATTTTTTTAATCTATTGTTTCTTAATCTTTTGTTATTGTCATACTCTCTTCTTAAGGTTTTAATTCCCCAAAAGAAATGTATTGTAAAATTGCACCATTAATATATAACAGAACAAAACAATACAGTTATATAAGTAGCTTTATGTTACACAGAGTAATAAGAATGCTTATTAAATATAAGTTTAAAAAGTTGTTTTCTACCGCCATAGGTATCACAAATGTATGTAACATAATATAGTGTACATATAAAACCTACAGATATGTGAAAGAAAATATGAAAACTGGTTATTACAAGCTAATTGAGGATCAAAGGTGTAAAGAAAGATAAAGGTGAACGTTAAATCTGGACTTTTTAACTTATAATAATAAAAATAACTTGCAAACGTAGCTGGTGCAAAAGAATGAAATATATTACAACAGAAAAATCCTACACTAGATCTTACTTATTAAAAAAAATTCTAATTAAAAATTTATTTTTTAAACACTTTCATAAAAGTTTACTTTTTGCAAGAAATTTATTTATAAAAAGTACTTAAAAAATAAATTTTGTTATTTCAAACTTCATCCTTTCTTGAGTAGACTTTTGCCTTAGGAAAGGGTAACTTTAAGTTTCTAAAACTAGAATCACCTCAAAAAAATTGATAGATATATGTATATATATATACACCAAGTATCCAAAACCACCTGTCCACCCCTTCTAAAACAACAAATAATGGTTCTTTTGAAAAACTCATGGCTCTATATTAACTAAATTGGGTGTGCTATATCAATTGCTGTATCAACTTCCAATTCCCATTGGAAGTGAGTTATCCATACCAAAAGTCGATTTTTTATTTGGATTCTTCATTGGAATAAGTTTTATTTGAAACATTTTTTATCAAGATGTGATTTTTAACTTTTAAAATAATGGCTATCATTTAGTTACTGTTTTATTGGAAATAGAGATATGTAGGTATTGTTTTAAGATAAACTGAATATGAAATGTACTTATTCAGACTTGATTGTAAGATAAGTTATAAGATTCTCTAACAAAAAAAAATACTGAGATTCATTTAACAGATGTTTTTTGTTTCAAATTTTTTTTTCCTTTTTCTTTAAACTCTGTTTTTCTGTTTTCTGGCAGTCAGTGTCATAAATAAATTAATAGTAAAGCGCAAATTTTTGTTATTTCTGAAGGATTCGTTTTGAAAAATGAATTTCTGATCAGGACAACTCACTTCTGGTAGAAACTGGAAGTTGAAAATATCGCTATTTAAAAAAACATATTCGGTATAAGGATCGGCATAAATGCTGTTATCCTAAAAATTTGTATTTCAAAGTTGAAAGAACTTTCTTAGTGGCTTGGTATGAGGTCAACTTAGAAGGTCATTTAGAGGACAAAAATCGCATTTTGATAAAAAATGTTTTAAACAAAACTTACGAATCTTTCAACGTAGAATCCAAATTCTTGGTCAAGATATGCATTTTCTATTTTTTAAAAATGAACTTCTGGTTTAAATAATTCACTTTCGGTGGGAACTGGATGTTGATATTATCAGTAGTCAATAGAGCATTCCCAATTTACTTAATATGAAACCGTGAGTTTTTAAAAAAAAACAACAATTTTTGTCACTTTAAAAAGGTGGGTGGGTAGTTTTGGACACCCAACATATACGTATGAAGAGTTTGACTTGGCTATTATTGTTTCCTCTTCTTGCTAGAAGCAGTGGTTACTGCACAGTAGAATTCACAAAAATATTTGTCACAAAATTATCTTCCCCTACAGGGTCAATACTTTTGTTTGCTTTTCTTAAATTCAATTATGGGAGTACGTCCATTGTTACTAAACACTCACATTTTATAAAATATTATATTAATTTGTTGAATGACACTAGAAATCATCTGATTAAATAATTTTATTTACTGATCAAAATATTAAAATAGAATTATAAGATTTGGTTATTTTATTTATGTTAAATTAATCAGTCAGTAAATAAGTAAAAAGTATTCAGGGAAACTCTGGTAATGTAAAACAGACCAGAAATTTTCTCTAAGAAAAAATAACTTAAAATTCTGCTCATTCAATTTAAGTTATTTTTTCTTAACAAATTTTATTTTTTGATAGCTAAACACTCATAATTTATTAAAGTTCATTTCTTTTAGCTAGCATAAATAATTTTCTATTGCATTTGAATTCTTTTACCTAAAATTGGCTTTAAAACATTTTTACCTAAAATAAAAGTTAAGGTAAGTGTGACCACCCTATGGCTGTAATGTTAAATTGGCAATATTTATGTTCCTTTTTCTCCTAAACGGTTAGATTGATCTCTCTGAAATCTTTACCACTGAATCTATATAGTTTTAAATGAATTCCTATCAAATTTACTATGTTTGGAGAAATATTTACGATTTAAAATTTTTTGATAAAGTTCTATGAAAATTTTAATTTTTTTTAAGTAAAAAAATAATTTTTTACTCTTTTTTTTAATGAAGATATGTTATGAATTTGGTACTAGAAAGTTAAATAGCCTCTGTAAACTCCTGTAAAAATTTCAGCTACTTAGCTCAGATAGCTTTTGAAAAAAAGGAACACAGGTAAAAAAAATCACATTTCCGGTAAACGCAGTTTAAAAGTAAATAAAAGCACTTACTTGATTAAAAAGGTTCTGGGCCATAATCTGGATCCAACTCTGCCTCTTTTGAGTCTTCTTTTTTCTTTTCCTGTGTTCTCTTTACTATTGTTTTGGTCTTCACAGGCTCCATCATTGAAACTTCAGCTTTCTTCACTTGTGCTGCATCTAGACTTCGTACCACCGAAATTACATTTTTTTTTCACTATATTTCAAATTTAATTTTTTTAGAACTTTTAGTTGGCCACAAAATCCATCATTAAACACCAACACTGAATCATAAACCCCTATTTTAAAAGTATCTAACCTAACAAACACAGTTTTTGGAATTTTTGATCATACTGTATGATTAAAACTCTCCTTCAGATTTTGTGTGCAGTGGTGTAAACATTTCTTTAGCAACTCTGGGTTTCACAGGATTTGATTTGGCTTAATTTTTTCAGCAATAGCCAGTGGTGTTTTATGCTTATGTCTTTCATCAAAAGCAAATACTTTGCTATACTAGAACCATGAGTTCTAGTATTGGGACATAAGAAATGTTGTGGTTCTCTGTCGGTAAATGTCTCATGGAAATATGATTCCCTAATATTCTTTCTCATTTACTCAATGGTGTCATCCTCCCTGATAGTTTGACCATAGTGTGAATGAATTCTATCTATTTTGGAAAAGGTAAGCCTGTTCTTACTGCCAATGGGTTTTCCATCTGCCAGACGCTGCCCTTTCATGTCTGTTTTTAATTTGTGCAGCCCATACACTTTTGTATGTGCCCAACACATTCAGGTTTTTCTGTGATTACATCATTCTCATAAGGGTTATTTATCCTCTACCACTTTTTGAAAACCCTTACTGTCCCCATCACCCAGATACTCAACATACATTACATTTCTTTTTGTATTCCTTCCAAAAACCTCAACAGCCTTGACAACCTCCATGCCTCCATTTGTCCCTTCATAATTTTTGGTGCAGTTATATTCCTGTGCATTCTGTGTTACACATTCATGACAGTAATTGCTCAATACACTAACATTAAAAATTTTACTAGGACCAAAATTAGTTACACTCATAAATCCATTGAGTGAAGTGTGGTCTCTTTTCTGCCACAAGCCGTCAAGAGCCATGCTTAGATTTCTTGAGCTATTGTTTACAGATACAGCTTCTTCTGTGATTCCTCATCATACTTTCTTCTGCACAACACTTAACAGCATTCCCAATCAATTAAAATTATGTGTAAGTATGAAGTTTTGTCAGAGGTGAGGGTAAGTCCATGAGGGAACAAAATATCTTACAAGGATTCTGCTCCTTGCCAATAGTTCTCATAGTATACACAAAACGCAAGTTTATACCATATTTACCACTTTTTGTTTTATCTGAATTCATAAATTCAGTTGATTTATTACACTTATCACAAAATAAAATACTTTTAGCCAAACCAACTCCTTTCTTATCAGAATAAATCAAGTTTACAGAGTAATTTTCACCACAAATATTTTTGTAAACTTGCTCAATATATTAATATCAAATATGCAATATCCATCACCTGATCCTTAAAACCTCTGTAACAATCTAAATTCAGTTTCTTTTTTGAAGAACCACTGGTCCTATTTACATCTGGTGACGGTTGATTTGGTTAACAGGTAGATCTTTTACAGGAACACTTTTTTTGATGTATTGGTTCCCATAAACTTGTTTTTTGTAAGCCTTTCAGATTTTGGCATTTTGTACAAACTCTTCTTATATAAAACTTCACAATACGCAACAACAATTTTGCTGATTACAAACTTGCCATATAAAGAAACAAAAACAAAACAAAAATTTACAACATAACCTTTTAGGAATAGCTTTATTTTTTTTGTTTAGCCTACAGAACCACCGTAAGGTATTACTTCAGAGGATGAATGAGGATGGTATGAATGTAAATTAAATGTAGCCTTGTACAGTCTCATGATCTGAGATTGTGGTGTCAACCATTGATAATGGTTGACCATCATTCAAACAGCAACAGGTGTCATGTATTGCTACCAACATTTAAAACAAAAGTATGAGGTATAAAAAATAAAGGTATGGTGCTAAATCTCTTGCGGTATTATGTAGAAAAATATCAGAAAAATTTTGAGCTTGAAACAAACAGATTTCAGGTCTAAACAACACTACAAAAATATTATTTATCTTCCGTATTTTTTATCATATGAGCAAAATATTTACATGGAATTGTACAGAATTAAATGTATAATCACACAGTGCAAAATTCAAAAAAGCCGTTATTTTTCGATTTCTGATGGTCACGCTTACCTTAATGGTTTGTTACTTTATGTTACGTATATGAATACAGAAAGTATATGAAGGAAGCACTAAAGCTATATCACAAATATGAAGTTCTTTAATGTTGGGTAAAAGTTAAATGTTCAACTGAAAGTTATCACACAGTAACTAAAGTTATTTTTTTGAAAATTAATGTTATGTTTGATGTACGATGTACAGGAAATTTACCAACTTTGGCTATATCTACGAGGTATATATTGTGTGTAAAATCTTTGTAGAAAGATTCACTGACTGTCTTTTTTAGTTTTTTAAATTCATTTTTAATTTTCTTAATCATGCCACAAATTATAAGATAGATTAAAAATTCACATTTACTTGTAAGTTAAAATGGCTTAAACCACAGCTTCCGGCAAAATAACTATGCCACATTTGTAATAATTAATTATGCTTCTCAATGTATTCATTTTTTTCCAATCACGTCAGTAAATAATTATTTTTTATAAAAGCATTTTAATTATTTAGTTTGGTTACAATGTAATGATATTATTTTTTTAAATAATCTTTCTTATGGCTAAAAACAAAAAAAAAAAAAATTAGAAGAAAGAGAAACAAGAGAAGAAAGAAAAGAAAAAGAAATATATATATTTGGATTTTTTCCCAGCTACTTCTGCCAAAGCAATAAAGTAAAAGCATTATAAGTAAGGATGTGATAAAAAGTTAACTTAATAATAGATCAATGACATTCATAAATAATGTAATTCTTAAAAATTATAAATCTACATGTTAAGTAATGTACAAGTTATATGAATTATTTACCTACAGTACCAAAAAATTGTTTAATATCAAACAACTATTGGCTGCTTAAGCTAAGCAGTATGTAACTTAAAAAACTGAAAATTAAAAATCTAATTATTAAACAAAAAAAATATCAATTTTAAAGTGCAATATAAATTTAATAATATTAGTAATTGGGAAGTAGTTGAAAATACTGGCAATATTTGTTTGTACTTAAAAGAAGATAATATTAATTTTATGAAATTTATAACACAAATTATTTTCATTTTACTTTTATTTTCTTTATAAACGTATATATGAAAAGTATACACTTTCATATGCACATTTAGTAAAAACTCTTAGAAATCCAAACAGTTGGTTTGGTTCATTTAGTTATAGAGTTTAAATTTCAGAAAGTTCATACAAAAGTTTTAATTGTTAATAATAAAGTTTATTGTAATTCTATAATTTTTGCATCAGTGTAAGTTATAAAATAAACAAATTTTTGTAAATTTATGCATATTTTACTGCTAAAATCAAAATATAAATTTTTTTGATTGCAAATAAATTATGCAGTACTCAGTAGGCCTACATCATCTGTGGATTGTATTAATTATAATACATATTATTTTAGCATTGGTTATTCATGGAGTAACTTCTATGTTTGTATAAAAAAGACATTTTAATTAAAGCCTTTTTTATTATAAAGCAATCAATAATAATAAACAATAGTTCAATTCTAAAACTTTACAATATAGGTAAATTAATTATATATAATTTATAAATAAAAGTACAAAAATATGTGTAACATTAAATTATCTCATCTAGATGTCTTTTTCTATTTGAGAATGCAATACTGTTATTAACAGCATGTTTTGGTATAAATAAATGATTGAAAAGTAATATGAACAAATATTTTTTTATGAAATGAGCTATTGAGAATATATAAATGACTTTTAGTGATGTAAAACAAAAAAACAAAATGTAAATAAAAAAGGCTGCACTTGAAATGAAAGAATTTTAACCTAGAAATGTGATGTAGTTTGAAGTCACAATTTTGTTTTTTTTTAAATAGGACCTAATTACATAGATTTCTGATTTGTTATCAAAACAGAAAAAACAAAAATGGTACTAATATTAAATATGTAACAGTAACTGATTATTATTGGTGGTTCTAGGATTTACAGTAAAATTTGTCTCATGATATTATTTTAGTTGTTTTACTTTCCTCCATACTTAGAAGTATTACAAGTCTATATAATTACATCACACTGGTTTAGAGAAAAGCAACTATATCGTTTAACATCAGAGTCTGATGACTTTTAGGGTTAACTACAAAGTCAGTAATGTTAATAATACATAAAAAATAAGGTCATTATAACAGTAGCAATTAACAGCTTGTTTATCAATAAATATCAGTTTACTTCTGTCATACTACTAATATTATATAATACCAATAAGATGAAAAACCCCAATTTTGGGCTAATAACTTGTAATCTACATTGATGGTTTATTAGACAAAATATTTCAGATAACAGGTCATCAGATGTGAAAAATGTCAGCAAATGTCATTACTAGATGCAGCATGTGCCTATGGCACGCCTCCGCAGCTAGGCCTTCCAGGAAGGTTGCCCTGGCAGGTGGTGTTTCAGATGATATTATTAGATGTCCAAAATTGATTACCTTTTGTGTAAAAGTGTTTTTTTTTTTAATGATGAAAATTGAAAAAACAACACGTTCAACATTTTCATCAAGATCCATAATATCCATATTCAAATTCACTCAATATGAGAGCTGGAAGCTTAAATATAAATTAAATTAATTAATTTATTATTTATATATTATATTCAATTTACAAAACAAATTATTGTAATATGAAACTAACCTTCCTTGACATAATAACAAAAGAGAAGTTGGCTTCAAAATCTATTAATGGGCAGTATGTTCAATCATGTAAGAATGTTCTCATCTAAGAGAGACGCACACACAGAGAGACACATAGAAATGCCCTTTAGTAGAGTAGGATAAAAATGTCATTATGATAAGTGTATTTGATGGATGTTAGATAAATTGTCTAATTTAAGTTGGAAAAATTATATTTCAGAATATAGAAATGAAATGTCATAAAAAAAATCCATAAATTTAACATTTTAAAATTTGAATTTAGCCCAAAAAGTTACTAGAAGATATATTTATTGAATTTAAAAAGAAACTAAACTCTAAGTGCTATTAATATAATCTATTTTATTAATATAGAAGTGAAATGATGAAAGTAAAATTTTGATCTCGCATCTTTCTTAAAGACAATAATGCTGCTATCTCATCTTATTAATAAAGGTACAGCTATGCTTCTGAAGGGAAAGTTGTTCACTACATTCCACAGAACTCCATGTTTAATATTCTTCTCCTGAACTGCTTATAACAGCTGATAATAGAATTAGTAAATGTCAAGCCATCTTTCAAGTTAGGAGCCATATCCAGCGATAATTAAATAAACTCAGAGTTTGTAAAAGTCAGAGAAAAATAATTATTTTATGTACTAATGAAGGCCATATGCACATGCAATATAAGAATATTATTTGTGTTTTTAAGAGGGACAATAAATGAAAATTATAGAGGGAAAATGTGAAATGGAAATAGAGAAATGTTGTAATAATCAGCGAAGTTCACATCAGTGAAGGAAGATCATAAATAAAGAAAACTGCAGAACTGTGTAAATATTAGAGAAAAGTATAAGCATTATAACAAAATTTGGAATTGACTCAAGACGAAAGTCTAATGAATGAATGAATAAAATAAAGAATGTTGAAGCACAAGAAAGTTTTACTAAGTAAACAAACAAGTTTTCATGAATCAAGTTGGAAAATTAGTGTCTCCTTATAGTAAATTTATGAATAATTTAATGTTACTTAAAATTTGACTACGTGCAAAAATATTATTTTAACACAGTTCTAATATATGTTGTAACTAAAATTTTCCTTACTTCTTTCTTAAATGAAATGTAATGAGTTGCCTAAAATGAAAAATGTAATTATCAAAATTACTTGAATCATATTACTTTTTTATAAAAAATAATATTAAGATAAATAAAGAACATTTGAATATAAAAAAAGAACATTTATAAAGAAAAGAAAGTTGTTCCATGATTTATTATCATATTATCAGAAATATGAATTACGTTTTAAAAATATGTGTTTCTGACATCAATAAAATTGAGATGGAAATTTATATATCAGGATAAATGCAACATGAATGAAATGCACACAAACGTATGTATATATATATAAAAATACAACATTAATATAATCTATACCATCTTTGCACACATATGAGCTACACAAATAGAAAAGACCTAAAAATTCACAGGTAAAATTGTAAATTTTTACTTATAAGAGAGTTTACTTATGATTTATACCAAATATTTATAAAATATTATTACAAGTATACTTAAAACTAACAAGGCAACACTAATTTTATCTGATTATATAGATAATATTTGGTATAGAATACCTGTTTACATCTTGGTAGATTCATCTACACATTTAATTAACAAATTTTTATAAAAAAATATAACTAAACATAATAATCTGTTTTATTTATTTATATTTAAAGGTTATGTAAGAAAAATATTTTTCATTAAGGAATGTTGATGGTTAAATCTGTTTTATAAATGCTTGGTTATGATGAAAGAATGTAATTGTTTCCTTTCTGCTGACTCCCTTATAACTTCCAGAGAACAGAGCTGATCTTGTTTGGTTTGACTATATATTTTTATATAGTTTATTCTACAATTTCAATTCCTTTATAATAAATTTACTATTAACAAATGAAATAATAAATTCCATTAAAAAAAGAAAAAAACTATAGTAACATGTAACTTATAAATTAAAAAAACCTTCATGAGGATGTCTGGCTGAATGGTTTATACTTGTTAGGTATTTCCATGCATCACATGATTCTGGGATTGTTGAATGTGTTCCTTTAGTAGAAAGAATAGTCTGTTATTGGGTAGCTCTTTTGTTTTCATAGGAAAAGAAAATTGTGTGGAAACATAAAAAGTATTTAAGCAGGTCACTGAAAAACAGTTGGAGTATTAAAAAAATGGAACTAGGAATTCTTCCTAGATAAAATGTTTCAATCTCCTAAGGAACTGTAGCCTCTCAGTCTTTGGAAGAAGTTTTGAATATATTCTGTGGGTGAAGTTGTTTTTATCTTGTATGTTGTTTATTTAATGATAAAAAGTCCTTTCTTACCATTCTCCTTCCCTTTTCATTATGTAATGAAAAATGTTTTTCATTAAGTAGTATTATGTTATGTAGTAGGGTAGTTCTTGTTCTGGTCTTTCCTATTTCAGGTTTTATGAGTATAGAACAGAAAGGTCCATTCTGAGGGCAAAAAGAACTATAGAAATTGTGTCTTGCTCCAGTGAGATTGGCTGAACAGTTTAACAAGTTCAACAGTTTGCAGTTCTTGTGGCTACTTCCACCTTATCCAAACTCTTATGAGAACTGGTGATGTTGTTTCTTCAGGAGTTTTGAATCTGTTCATGGGTGGTCTTTATTTTCTGTTGAAAAATCAAAATTTGTTGATTAAGCATTGTCAATGCAAAGTTATTGACCAATAGAGTCTGGAGAGGGCCTAGAACATTTCTCTCGCTGCATTTGTTTGGCTTATACTATTTTACTTTGATGCTAAATTGTTATTTTTCACCAACCATCACTTCTGAAATCTTGATCCCTTCTACATTTTTGATTTGAATGTAAGACTAATCTCTTGATAGATTCATGTTGAGGATTCTAGAAACTTTATCCAGTGAATCACTGGTGTTATCTGGTGGGGGATGCTTGGGACATCCCATATGGGACTATGTTTCCATATGGGGACTGTATGAAATGCCTAATGACTAAAGTACCTAACAGATAGAACTATCCTTTCTAATCCATCTCAAAATGGAAGTAAAATGGTGCCAGTGAATTCTCAGTGTGATATGATAGGGTGATTCCAATTGACTAAAGATAAGCAATTTATAATGAGCAAATAAATAAATTTACATGAATAGTATATTACAGTAAAATGAGTCTGGTTTAATTAATTTTGTGTATATATCTACAGTAATTTAAATTTATATACTTACCTACAAAAACTATATATTTTCAATGAAACTACCAAAAAAGATATAAAAAAAAAAATTCAAGACTAAAGTTTACGTAATTTGATGAGACTTAATGTCATCCATATTAATTAAATTCTGTGGACTACAAGAATTCTAAAACAGTTGGCAGAATTTATTATTATTTGAAGCTTGGAAAGCGTAATAAAAATTTTAAAAAGAAAATTTATGTAATCAATTGTTACTGTGTACACATTATAATATATTTAACAATACATGGATTATTCTGAAAGAATTACTATAAAGACATGATAATAATTAATTATTATTTTTGAATATATAATGAAATTATAGAAGTAAAACATCATATGAACAATTATTTTTAAACAATATGGTTTTAAATACTTACCTTGTCATCAGTAATCGAAACTTACAAATAAGTTAATGAAAACTTTGAAGGCAAAAAGCAATGGATAAAAAGTATAATTAAAATCAAACCTGTTATAATTTTAAAAAAATATAATTAATTATTTTATTAGTTTCTTTCATAGAACTGAAAATTATTTGTAAGGTTTACGCTGACAATTAAATATAATTTATTACAGCTTCTTTTAATTCCTCAGCCTATTCATCTCTAAATAAATAGATTATAAAATAACTTTTTTGTTTATAAATTTATTATTCTCATTAGAATTTATCTATCTCTAAAAAGAAGTGGCAGCTTAATACCAATATATTGTCATACATAAAACTATCTGTAACAGGGTTTTCTTCAATGCGGGTGTGACATGCTGGAGAGAAGAGTAAAATTATCCCTGGTTGCTCTGTTTGGCAATTATAAACATGGGAAAAACTCAGTGCTAATTCAGTGTTTGCCGATTTGAGATTAGCATGAATTTAATATTGTATGCTTTAATTTGAAAAATTAAACTGAAACATGTTAAATTTATAGGCTCAATATTTACCTTACAAATTTATATTATTACACTGGAAATTTTTCTAATATTTTAAAGGGCCCTCCTCAGAGCTGGTATTTTCTCTTCAGAGTGTAAATTTATCATTAGCCAATCTCTCACCAGTGAAATGTAAATAAATTGAAAGAAAAACTTTTAGAAAGAATATTTTTTCATTATGATTTATAATATTGAGAACTTTCGGATTAATTACTGTTCGTACTTAAGATACTGCTTTTATGTTAAATATATTGATATGTTTATCTTTTCTGCATTTTTCTTTACAAATTAGGCCAGACTGGCCTGTTCTGGTCTCCACGTTTTCCTCAATCAATGTATATTCTTCTTCCTCTCGGTGCATAATACCAAGTTTGTAAAGGTAGATGATAAGAAGACATTTATAAAAGGTATCCAGTCCACTGGTCTTAAAACTATTGTTATCACTTATAGGGCAGATGGTTAGTTTCTTTTGGATAACTTCATTTCTAGTATATTTTCTAGAACATCTCTTCACAGATCTTAAAAACTGCATTTCAGCTACTTGGATTTGAGACTCATTCCTTCTGTTACCGATATTTCACAGCCATATGTTAAAAGAGGTATGGTTTATAATTTTAATCTTGTATCATTCTTTTATTTTATTTTTAAAATTTTTGGATATGATAATATCCAAAATTATTTTTAATTTATTTTGGACATCATGTTCTTGATCAAATGATAAGTCATTACCCAAATATTTAAACTGATTTACCTGATCCAGAATTCTATCTTGTAAAAGTATCTTAGAACGTACTGGCCATTTGCCTCTAAACAAATTTGGGATTTCTGAGATGTCTTTAATGCCCTGCACACTGGTCAGTCCCATCTCTTAAGTTGATGGGGAAGTGTGAAGAGGGAGAAGTAGCAGTTTCATTAAAAATCCTGGGTCCAGATGGTAGCACCCAGTTGTAGGGCCCCTGCCTAGATTGGTGAAAACAAATCAACGGTTTCAGTGGCGGAAGAGGAAGAATTTCCCAACGGCAGAGAGAGCGGAAGAACTTAGGGGAGACAACCCTTAAAACCTGCAACTTTGTAGGCAGCAAGGTGGCAACTCCAACACCAAACTTAACTTGGGCAATGCTTGTAACATGAACAGGGGATATCATGCTGCTGGAAAATCTCAGGAGAAGACCTTGGATAGGGCTAGGATAAATTTATTTAATGAAATAAATATTATTAACTTAAAATAATTTTTAGTGATGTAATTAATTATGTAATTCTACTGAAATTATTATTTGGTCTGGAGGCTGCTCAGGCAAGCTCTCTCATTGATCACTAATTATTATTTCTGATAATTCTGTATGAGCTTTTATAGTCGTCTAGCTATATTTAATATTGTTTAAAATAGTCTATTAATAAAAAGAATTGTTTCAACCAAAATACATACTTAAGAAAAATGCTGTTTTTGAAAAACTACCAAAAAATTGATTATAATGGGATACTTATGTGATAGCAGAGGAAAAAGAAGTTGAAAATGATTTCTTAAAACAAATGTTTAGAGGAAGTATTAATTCTTAAAAACAGGACAGGAAAAAAATTATGAGTAGCTGAGGATGGCTTGAAGTTATAATTAAGTAAGAACAAAAGTGCTCTTTTACAAGTGGATGCACAGTAGAGAGTAGCAAGGGTGGTAATGGAACTCAGTATGTCATCATTTATGACAACTCATGTATATACTTCAGAACATCAACCATAGATTCAGCTGCTTCTAAAAATTTTCACTTGCTCAATTGATCTGGGGATTTCAGGATTTCATTTTTCCTTAATGAAATACAAGAATGTATTCTAAGAAATCTACAAGTAACCCAAGAGTTTTAGGACAGGCTAGTTCATTTTTCATCAGAAGAATAAAATATAAAATAATGTGAAACGTTAACTGAAAAAATGTACAGAAAAAATTCATTTTCCATCATTATTTATTTATAAAAAATTAATAATAATTTAGAATAAAAGTTGAAAAGATGTAAATAAAGTAGTAATACGCTAATAGTAATTAGGAAATAAAGTGCCAAAATAAAAAAAATTAACATTAACTGATTATTATTTGTATGGTATGTATTATTTTTATTCCTTATTTGTTCATAAACATATACAATTATTTATATCTATACAAATACAGACATGTAATATGAATTACTGATGACTCAATACCATATTTTAATTTCCTTTTTCTTATAGTTATTGATATTCCCAATACTTCAATCTTTCTAATTAATAAAAATCCATTATAATATTATCATCCTGCAACTAGTTCATAAGAACATCAAAGTAAACTAAAATCAAAGTATAAGAAAATGGATTCATTTTCACTGTCTTTTGATACTGTTATCTCTTATATGAGGCTGACATCAGAAAGACAACCAGCACTAAAAATTCTCTCAAATCCTTTCAGTCTATTGCTTTTAAAAGTATACTGCTGTTCCAATATTTTTATTGTAACACTTACTGTTTAAAAAAAGAAGCTAATTAAAGTCTAAATGTTAACTCTTCAGGACTCCTGAGAATCTTATGAGGCACTTAGTAATTTCCAGGTATTATATTCATATCTGATCTAAGTACATATAACATATAATTCTACTTTTTACATGAGACAAACAGTGAAAATGCATTCTTATGTGCTCTTGAGTACACAGTACTCTTGAGTACACAGTATGATATATCCAAAAACAAGTCTTTTCAATCCTATTATTATTGGGGTTTAACAGGTGCTATGTGCTGCCTTTTAAGTCTGGTTGCAAAACCACAATCACTTGTTTACTGCTAGTGTAATTACTTACATTCCTCAGCAATACCAAACCTGACATATGCAACAACAGTGCACTTTGGTAGGTTGCATACTACTCTTTAATGATCAGTATGTTGCTGTTATGAAATAACAAAAGAACTATTAATTCACTAGCAGACTAGTATAAATCAAAGTTCAGTGTATACTTGCAGGTCCAATGAATTAATTTGTAGACAGAGCAGGGCTCATTGGGATTTGACTCTACAACTTTCCAGGCAGCTCTGAGAAATAAGGGCCATCACAGCTCTAAATGTCCAACCTCAATTAGTGACAAGGTGAACACTTTAAAATTACTTTTGTGCTACTGTAAATTAACAGCTATCTGTGATACCAGAAACTGCGGTCAATTTTTTTTATACATTCATCAGTGGTTGTTCATGTATCTGAATTGAGTTTTATGAACCTTGAAGAACCTGTTAGGTCCAAGACTTCAGATTGGTCCACATGTGGAATGAATAGAAGGTACACACACACTTGTCAATTTTCCCTGTGAATGATTGCATGGAAAACAAATTACAAAAAAGGCTGTATTAAAATGCATCACTGCAATCACTAGTCTATGCTAAGTGGGATGGTTTATTCCTTGGTAATAACAAACATACAAATGCAGAATTAATTCTCACATTGATAAGCCACAGGCTATCCTACCCATGTGCTGGTATGGGTCATGGGAAAATTTAATGCTGTTCACCCACTGGTATTTCCATTCAAGAGATGTGGCAATCAATCCTTTTCATTTCAAAAGAACTGACTTAGTGTCAAGAAAACCAGACTTTAGTTAGAATATACCTGATTTTAGGCCCAGCATAGAATTTGGGTGCAGTTACTTCTCTCCACCTGTTTCATTGTGTCAAGCAGAACAGCACTGAGGAGATTAAACGCAAGGATTAGACCTAACTTGGCTTCTTTTATGTACCTTTAGAACTGGGGATAAAGATAGCAAAGTCTGGTTGAAACTTGAGGCAGTTAGGGGAGAGAACAGGTTTGAAAGCGCGACCTTTATCCCAGCTCAATTCAATAAAGTCACTCCAATTCTCATGAGTCCAAAACATCATCATATCTGAAACAATGCTATCTCCATGTTCATGACAGCATCATGGATGCTATATCCATGTTTTTGAGGTCTAACGGCATTACATGGTCAGTTATTGCACATGATTCAACAGCTGGAAATACACCTGAGCCAAGTTCTTACTGAATTTAGTCTGTGTATGAATGGGATCTGGATGGGTCTATATACAAAATGGATATCCTAACACTCTACAGTAAATGATATCCACCTCATGACAATTATGATTGCTTCACTACTCCATTCCTATATAGTTGGGATTTAGTGAGAAAACATGAAGTGAGAAATCAAAATTTACTATAATAGAGAGAATAAATCAAAAGAATACTTATTAAAATTTTAATTATTTAATGCAACTCAGTGCTGCGTATTCATTACTTAATAACAGTAAAACTTTGACATAGTAAAACTGATGATTCAGAGATTCCATGATAATGTCAATTGAGCTATTAATAATTTCTTTGTAATATTTTAATACATCGTATCATCTGAACTAATGTAAAGATAGAAGCAAGCATGCCAGCATGCCTTGTTTATATACCAGTAGTGTGAGAAGACAACCACTTGTTGAAGGTAGAGTATGTATTGTGGTACATGGACATTTACTATAAACATAACCCATTATTTCCCACTCAAACACTCCCTCCCTCTTTTGGTAGATACAATGACACTATTTAACATGCTATTGTGGTTTAATGAATACTGAAAAATTTGGTTACTGGCCATATGCAATATTAAAACAGGTTGCAGATTGTATTTTCTGTTATATAAAATTTATTACTGCAATATATTGTTACTACAAAATTTTATATCTTATTATGTAAATCTAGTAGTTTCAAATAGTGACTTATGTATGCATCATTGATTTAACTAGACTAACATATCTTCCAATTTTACTAAATGTCACAAGTAAGTAAGATGAAAAAAGTAAGCTAGTAGTTTCTCTGAATATACAGTTGAATCTAGAATGATAATGGAAAATAAAACTGTGAAACATGATCATACTGTAAAGGGTTTCATTTGTAAGTCCAAAGTAACCAATTTCATTAAATCAAAAGAAATCTCTACTCTTTGATTCTGTTATTAAAAATTGCTGTTGCTGTAACCAAATGGTTGTAGAAACCTTCCAGTCCATCCTTTATAAAATGGCTTTATCATAAAACAATGAGCATCATATGATACTCTTTCAAGAGAAAGAAGTGCTAAAAGTATTACGTTGGCCCTGGCAGTTATTAAAGACTACTGGTCGAGTGATTATAAGGTATTTGAGATCTTAGTGTAGTTAATTTCCATGTTAATAAATATTTTGACTGATAGTTTAATTTTTTCAGATTGATAACCTTAAGAGAAATAGGAATTGATGTTGATCTAAGCTGTGAGTAAAAAAGAGACCTGTAAGCCACTTCTCACAAATAGTGAATACTTTTTCAGTTTTTAATGAAAGAATAACTTCATTTAAAATAAAATGGAATACATTGTTAAAAATTGTAGAAATTAATTTTTTTAATAATATCCTAACTATTACTTAAAATAAACACAGCAATTGACATCTTTAATTGATAATTTTTTGAGACAAATTAATACAAGGAACGCAACCCAATGCTTTGGTTTTGGTTATGAAATTATTTGTGGTAATAACACAAGAATGTGTTCTAAAATTATGGTCAGGGAAATGTAGTTCAAAGTTACACCTTAAAAATGAGGCACCTGTCCAGTAATCAAAGATAAGACTTTCAGATTAAAGATATTTCTAAAGGTTTATTTAGTTTTAACAATAAACTTGCTTTTGAAAATATAAAAATATTACATTTAATTAGGAGTAATTAAAAATCTGACAAAGTGAATAAAACAGTATCTAAAAGAGTGTGGATAAAATAGTCTATAAGTAAAACACCCCTGCTGTTAATTTAGATTTGGATGACAAGTAGCAATTTTAGGAATTTGTTGCTCGACTGCTTTCTTTGAGAGGGAGGAGAAGAAGGATGAATTACTTAAGTGAAAAGAGGATTTGGAGTGGTAAAGAGAAGACGGTCAGTTTCCGTACTCATCACACCAGTGGAGGTCACTTGCTTGCTCCAACCCACTTTTGTTCCCTCCCCCACAAACCATCACCCCTGATCACTACCAATATCCTGTCCATTCTCTCTAATTAAACTTTAGAAACCCCTTATAAACTTGGTCAGTAAAGTAATAAATGCTCAGTAACCCATCAAAATTTGTTAAACTACTTAAACATTTTAATGCAAAAGATAGGTAACCTAACTTTGCTCTGTTTTCCTTGAAAGGGGAAAGATTATTTAAAATTAAAAAATACGGTATAATCTATTGTTACTGAAAAAAGAGATATTTAAAGATTGATTCAGGCAAAAAATTAACAATTTGTAAAATCAAAAACCTAATCAATAAATATTGAACAGTATATGCGCTCAAAGGCAGTACTACATCCTTAGTGGCTGAAGTCTGGTGTTAAACACTTTCCATTAACAAAGAAGAATTTGATATCTCTTAATCTCTTACAGTCTTTTTTTTATAAAAAAAAGATATTTTGCAATCACTTTTCACAGTTTTTCTGAGGTTAGGCAAGTGGAATGCGGCAGAATGAAATGTTCATACATAAATTTGGTTTTAAACAAAAAGTTATATTCCTCATAACTAAGAAAGAGGTCAGCAGACCTTGTCAACAATATCATTTTGAGAAAATGTTTTTGGGTGAATTTCTGACAAGGGATTGACTTTTTTGTATCATTGTTTAATCCATCTCTCATCTTTCAAGTTAAAACACATGTGTGTGAGTATGTCCAAAGTGTAATACTAAAAACAAAATAAGCTGTATTGTTTATAATAATGATGAAATTAATTTATATATTTTAAGAAAAGGATGATGATATAAAATAAAATTTGAAAAAACAAAAATCTGTACAACCTCTGAAGATATTTTTAAAAATAATTTTAATCATATGAAACCTATGATGTAAAATGTAAAACAAATTATACTCTATATATAAACATATATGAGAGAAAGGAAAACCAAGGTAACAGTTTATTTTAGTTAATTTAACTTTTACAATCTAACTTTTATGTTGATTTAGATGATGGTTAAATGGAAAAGGTTTAGTTTAACTATTTTATTTAATAAAGGTGGTTTGAAGTAAAACATTTTCACTTTTGTCTAACTTCCATCCTCCCTTCATGTTTATTATTATTATTATTCGTTTTTTAATTTAAAAGATGTCATAATTGGACGTTAGATCAACCTTAATAAACTCTAAGCATGTTTATATATAGTGGTATCGATTTTGCAGTCAGTCTTCAGAATTTCTTTACTCTGTGACATTACTATGGATTTACATGATGGAGGTTTTTTCACTAAATTTATATGTATATGTTACATCATGATGATTATGAAATGATATTTATATCATTTGTTTATACACATAATCTGTAGAATAAAATTTAGAGTAAAATAAAATATTATATTTATAAAATATATTAATAATATGTAAATTATATATATATATATATATATATAATTTTATTGTTTTGCTGTTTTATTATATATTACATATTATAAAATGTATTTTTGTGTAAAATAAAATATTTGGACCAAAATATGAAAATTAAATTTACAATTTGAAAAGTGAAAAAGAAATTTACAAATATACAGAAAATATAGGGGACTTAATCAGGAAAATAAGATTACAATTTTATGGACATTTATATAGAATGAAAAACCAAAGATTGTCGTTACAAATATATTTAATTTCTACAAAACATAGCTATGAAGACCCTGGTTCAAAGAAATATAAATAAATCTAAAAACATTAAACATTTCTAAGGATCTATGTAAAGAAAGAGATACATTCAGAAAAGTGATTCGAGAATCTAAGTTTCCTAGGAGAAAGAAAAAGAAGGCTACAAACCTGAATAGATGGAAGGAAAGAAAGGCAACAACAGAGCAAAAGAATGAAAACCTTCTGGGAAAAGAAAAAGAAGTCAAAATTATGCAAACGTGATCTGTATTGTTCAGAACGAAAAGAAAAAAGTACATAATTTTATCATTTTAAAAATAAACGATTACTACCGATTATGAATTATTTAATTGTTTTATAATTATGCACTATAAATTTAGAATTTTTTTCTCTTTGCGGTTGTATTTTAAATTATTTAGCAATTTTTTTTTTTTTTAATGTTCTGTACTGTATCAGCTAAAATAATAATATTCCGCGAAACATTTTTTTATAACTGTGTTTATAGAGAAGACTTTATAATTAATTCATTTTTAAAACAAGAAAAACACAAAAGGGCTTTTAATTTCTTTTATCAATCTATGAAACAAGAATTATATATACTTTTTCATCAGATTTCTGTCTAAAAAATGAACTTATCTAAATTTTATTCAAATCAATTAATGCATATATTATTAAAAAACAAGTTTAGATTAGGATTTTTTCTTTATACTGAAAAATATTTAAAAAGTAAAATTATGTTATTATGGAGGATGAAAAAATTGCTTATGTAATAATCAGTATAAGATACATACACAAAAAAATCATGGAAATAATAAATTAGTTGATTTTGAAAGGTTGGAAAAGATTTTGAAGAAATAAAATGAAAATAAACTAAATAAACTAACCATGTAAGCTCTCTGATCGATTTAGAAGTTTTCTACCCGACTGAAAGGCAGATTCATGAACAGTGGCGGTTCATAGCTAAAATTAGTGGGGTTGCTGCTCCAGAAAATTTTTAGCCTTTGTTTTAAAATTGTGTGAAAGGAAACAAACAAACATGTATAAAAGGTTAAAGTTTTCTGTAAAATAAAAGGACCGGAAAAGAAAACGAATGAAATAGAATAGCTGGAAGCAGGATAATAATCCAATTCTACACTTCATCACATTCAAGAATATGGTACAAGGTTTTTAAACACAACACACGCGGAGTAAAAAAAAACTACCTTCCATCAGCACGCCAGGGTCGATACTGCGGGAGCGACAGTGCACTCTCTCCCTCGCTGCCTGGCTTGCAGCTTCCTATCTGCGCGTGCGCACAACAGCCAAACACTACGCCGCTGGAACTGTGAAGCGCACAGTTCCGTAGAAAGATTTTTGTATCTTTTTCATAAAGTGGGGGATAGCTACATAAAACTAAGCTTAAGGATTTTATATGTTTTACATTTTATACAAGTATAAAGAAAGAATTAAAGAAAAAGGACTCATTATATTAAATGTTATCGATAATATCAACTGGAAATAGGGGGTGCCGCAGTTCCACAGTGCCTATTCGTGAGCCGCCGCTGTTCATGAACATATCATACCACACTAAACATAATTAATACGAGTATATAACTGTAGAGAATATGAAGGAGTGTGTTACGGCGTAATCATTAGAATGTTTTTAGTAGACTTTTTAAGAGAATTAGTATAATATTTAAATAATGTAAAATACCCGGTAACGCCAACGGGAATAAGATATTGGAACTCAATAAAAATAAACAAAACATGAAAGGATAATAACAATAATGTGATGATAAAGTATGACAAGAGAGAAAAAGAGGGAGAGAGAGAGTGTGTGTGAGAAAGAGAGAAGATAAAAAAGAAATTGCATATATTGAGCAAATAAGAGGAAATCGTTCAATTTTACAACTAAAAAAAGATTTGGAAAACTGGCAACTAAACTAAATAGGACAAGAAATTGACCTAAATTACTGATAAATGAAAAACCTAAGTCTAATACTCATAAACTATAAATAACGAAGAATTCTAATATAACTACAAGCGGCGCGCGCGAACACACTGTGACACACACACACACACACACACACCATACGTTTATATTCAAATTTATTGGCACTGCATTACGATCTTTAATCGTTTTTTATATTTTTTATTAAGGCTCTTATGATAGGAGTCTACATCCCAGCAGAATTATACCCGTTCAATTTTTATTACAGTTTTACTAAAATATTTTTATTACAGTTTCTAAAAAAACATGTAAAATTTTATCTTAAAAAAACAATTAAATAAAAATCACATTATCGTTATGCTCAAATGTTATAAATGCAATCTGGCATCCAAATTGACATTACTGCTTTAATATTTTGTTAAATTTCTTATCGACAATAATCTTAATACCAGGATTATAATTTTGATATTTTTTTAGAATGATATTTTTATTATGTATTCTACATTTATTATCAAGTTAACTCAATCAATCATTATTTGATAATTGTATTCTGAAGGGAAACAAACTAGCTGTGCACTTTATAACCTACTCGGTACTGATAACGATTTTAATAATGGTTGATGTTAACACTGGTGAAGGTTCAGTAATAACGAAGTAATTTTTTCTGCAACCAGTCTAACAAATGAGCTAAAGAGTACTACTTCTGTATTCTTGATAAGTTAGAAGATACTCCCAAATCCATTTCTCAATAATACAACACTAATTATGCATGGAAATTAATTATTACAACAAAAATCAAAATGACGATAAAAATTATATGTAGTAAGTACTGTAAACATCATACAAATAAATCGTAACATTAGTTATATAAGTAGAGTGTTTATCTGAAGGTGGCAAAGAAATTTTATTAGCACAGAAAAAGTGGCTCTACTATAGTTTTTGGGACAATAATCTGGAGTTTAATTATACGAATATCTACTTCTTTATCTATTATCTACTGCACGTACTTTCAAAGAAAATTCATATTTCCGCTGGTGGTCATATTTATTATACTGAGTCAGCATGTTTCCTACATAGGTTTAGTAAGAGAAATATTTTAGGTAATTTAGTGCAAATTAGGGTAAAAGGTAATTTATTAAGGTCTCGGGGTTTAAGATTTATATAAAATAAATTACTTTCTACTATCCTGAGCCTTATCTGTATCGCATTATTTCTACCTTTACGTATTAAATAAAATAAAATAAAATAAAATCGTAAATTGTAAATAAATAAAATTATAATAGGATTATATTAGTACTATAAATTTTAATAAATAATAACTAAAAAAGTTGAATATATAAATATATATATTATAATAATTTAGTGGATTCATAGATTGTTAAAAATAATGTTTAACGACTCTAGTTTAGCAACAACACGATTAGATATATTATTCCACTTTTTTATTATACCGTATTGACTCTAATACTTAAAAATATATACGTATCGTTAGAAATGTTGAATTGTAAAACGATATTTTTTTGAAATGTATATTTATTAATACATAAAAATAAATATTATTTAAATTTTATGCCTAAATAATAATTTATCGTACTTCTAATGCGCAACTTTTAATGTATATTGAACGTTACTTTTTAAAAATTCCATGTAAAACATAGTCTACATGTATATATTTTTCGTTTAAGCTTACCTAATAATGCAAAAGAATAAATTAAAGCTAAGATTATAAAATTAAACAGAGAAGAAAAAGACCAATAAAAAGAAACAAAAATAAACAAAAGTAAATCTAAGATTAATTAAGTACACCCTTTTTTATAAAGATTAAATAATTATAATCTATAAAATTAAAAAAAAGATAAAAATTAAAAGGATAGCGATAAAAAAAAGCTGAATTAATAAAAAAAGAAAAATTAATAAATAATTATTAAGGAGATGTGTGTTATTTTAGGATTAAATACAGTTAGAAGATCCACCACAGATGTTAATTATTAATTTTTAATTAAAAAAATTCTAACCCGGGCAGCAATGGAAGTAGTTGGTTTTTCTAAAAGGTCCCAAAGGAATTGTTGATAATGGGCACATTTTCCATCACCAAATTCTTCTTCATCCCTTTGCCGAAGGGATTCCGCCTCCTTTCGCATTTCTTCATGAACGTGTTCCTTACGTTGATGGTATTTATGTTGGCAACACGATTCTAAATACAGTTCATCGACACCCCAGTACTCGAGATCGTCACTAAAAGCTAGTACACACATCTCATCGACCAGATGTAATTTTCCAGTTCTATAAAAGTTTAGGATGGAACTGAATGACTTCGGGTGCCTATCAAAAAAATACTCGTTGTCTATGAGTGAATAATCATCACATAATTCTGTGATTGCCTCGTGCGTGTTGCAGTCCCGAAGCCGACCCAACCGAGTGTGAGGTAGGCGCTCCAGAGTCCTCCATAATACTTCGTGCTTTACCTTAAACAAAAAAGTACAAAAATATTATGTTAAGTGTAAATTTTTTTTATATTTTTAGCAAAACAATAGTAATTAAAAGTATTTCAAAATTCATTAAATATTGAAATTCTTATTTCGAAGGTTTTAATGAAAAATCTACTCGTGTATGTTTTTATAGTTGTCGAAAAAAAATGATCTTTTACAATTCCATAAAAGCTTTAAAAAAATGCTAAAAATTATGGATTTATTCTAAGAATATGTTCTTCAATGTTATGAACATAATATAATACGAATTAATACATAATACATTTATAATATATAATCTAAGTTAAGAATATTTCAGCCTACTGAATTGAATTAAAAAAAAAATTTCCGTATATGAAGTATTATCAAAATAACAATTTTCAACCTTTTAACACAGGAATAAAATTAGGATAATAGATCTCTGCTATTAAAAATATTTATATAAACGTTTGTAACATTTTACTTTTAATTATATCAATTGAAATTATTTTTTTGCTATTTCGCCAAATAAAAAGTCATTAAAATGAAAATACTGGGGTAAATATTTACGTATTTGAAATACAATTTTGTTAAAATAGTCCTTTCCAAAAACATAACTCTCCAAAAAGAAGTATCATCAGGTATTTTTAATGGCATTTTATGGTAACTTAAGAAAGAATATTATATACTACAGGGTTGATTTTATACGAATTTTAGGATTTTCTGAATTAAAATATCAGTTCATTTTTAAATTTATTTTTTTTTAAATAAGAAAATAAGTACATTTTATTTTTTTTTAACGAACTTTAATGATTAAAAAATAATACGCGAGATCGTTTAAAATAAAAACAATTTTAAAATCTATCATTCGAAGTTGGGGTTAAATTGTAAGCACTATCCAAATATTAAGAAAACTCAGCAACATCAATGACAGTTTTTATAATTATTATCTTTTAATGTTTGAGATGATGGGCTTAACATTTATCTAACGGTTGACTTTTCGTTAAAAAATAATTACTTACGTTCTTATTTAAAGAAAAATAAATTATAAAATTAATTAATTTTATTATCATGTTTATAATAAAATCTTGTTTTTGAAAAAAATACTGTTTTCAAAAAATAACCTTAAAGTAAATATTATTTTTCCCATTTCTTTAAATTTTGACTCTTAGAAGTTAGCACCAAATTGAAAAAAAATAAAAAACAAAAAGAACGTATTATCCCATGAAGTTGGAGCAGATTTCAAAATACTGAAGTTTAGATATATTAAAAAATTATTGTTCAGTCATGATATGACCATACCCATCGGGCTGGTCTAGTGGTTAACTCGTCGTCGCATATCAGTTGTTTAATAGCTGATTTTCGAAGTCGAGATTTCTGAGGTCCAAATCCTAGTAAAAGTTAGTTGCTTTTATACGGATTTGAATACTAGACAGTAGACCGGTCTACTTTGGTGGTTATGGTTCAAATAAACACACGTTTCAGAAATGGTCGGCTTAAGTCTGTACAAGAGTATACCTCATTTACATGTCATTCATATATTCATTTCATTGGGCCGTGGGTGATTGCTTATTGTTCACTACTACAGATTGTAGCGTACACATAAGGAAAAAAAGATCATATGGACTTCTTTATTGAGTAAATAATTTTGTAAGATCCATACCCGCCTCTTATCACTCTGGAAACTAATTATTTGGGAACATATTATTCTGTCCTAGTCTTGTTAAAAATATTAAATGAATAACCTTGAAACTAATAACCTAAATATATAAAACTTAATTTATATTTAAATATACATCAATTTATTAAACTGTAAATTATAGTATGATATTTAATTACATATAAAAAATAATGATAAATATATGACGTAATAAGTAAACAATAATCTAACCTTAAGAAGTTGTTTGGTATTAATTTATGTAACCGGCACCTTTTAGTACAAAGAATTAGCTGATCAACCCAAATATGAAGAAAGAATGGTAGAATTATGCTTTTTTACTTTTAGATCTTTTTACTTTTCTTTACTTTCCTTTTCTTTTAGTATTTTTTTAAATTTGTTATTTTTATTTAAAGTATAGGTAGGACTACAATAAACGCTGCCTGTACAAAATAAAGCTATTCGTAAAAACAAAAAAAGCGAAAAACCTGCATTTTGATAAAAATATGAAAGAAAATGAAAAAAGAAACTAACACTAAGAAATTACTACCATGTGTGAGTTAAGGTTTTCTGAAATGCAGAGAGTTACTTTTTACCTGAAGTTTTCCAACTATTTTTACATATTTTCTTCTATTTTTACATATAAATACTTTTTATATCAGAATGATAATTGGCTACCTACCATTATGTTATAACAATTAACATAACTAAGAAAAAAAAAAAAAAAAAAAAAAACACAGATTATCGAAATTAAATTTTCGTTTCAAAGATTTTCCATGTAAATTATATGGGAAAACTTACAAAGAACCAAAGAACTACCAAAGAACCTTCCACAGAAAAAAAAATTGTTTAACCTTCTCTTTTTTTGATGTAGGTTGAAACACAAACAGCAATTATTCAAACTAAATTTCAAGGGATAATATCCTGATAGTATTAAAAAAAAAATTATCCAATAAAATCGTTTAAGCAATAAAAATATTTAATTCAAAGAATTCTATTACACGTTTACATCAAAGAATAGAAAAAAAGTGGAGAGGTTAAACTGAGCTAACCGATTGTTTTGAATGAAGATAAGTTGAAAAAAAACCGACGGACAAAGAAGAGGAAGAAAAAGAAATACAATGTGAAATCAATAAAATGTATATAGGCTAACCGCAGTGAATATATCCTTTGGTAAAATTGCCTTGTAAGATGTAAGTGAGGACACGATTTGGGAACAAAGAAAGTTGCATAAAAGACACCCGACAGCTGGAAGATATAAAAAAAGGAAATTCTCAAAGCAGCAACGCAAAATTGTGAATAACTACACTACAACGTGATTTTATAAAAGTACGGTAAAGAATATTATATATATATAGTTTTTTGTAATATGGTCAAAATATTATAAAGTGAAATATTAACGATTTATTTAAAACGTATATTGAATTAAGATTAGAATTTAATATTCTATTCAATAATTTAAAGAGCAGTGCATGAAACGGGAGATTAATCATATAGATAAAAAATATTTTAATCGAATTTTTCTTATTCTTTTTATTAATATTTATTACGCGATAATTTTTATTGTAGGAGAAAAAAGAATACGACAATGGGAGGTGAAATTATCACGACTTATGAGAGATTCACTTTTCTCAAGCCTTTCTTCTCAAGTAAAACATCCGTTGAAACATGGATGAGAAAAATTTATATTCGAAAAAAATTAAAAACTTGGGTTTTACAATATTTTAGACTAATTGAACGTAAAAGAAAAATCCTTCTTAGTTATTAAGAAGAAATCCATCGTGTTGGTTTAGTGGTGAAGCATCTTCCCAAATCAGTTGATTTGGAAGTCGAGAGTTCCAGGGTTCAAGTTCTACTAAAGGCAGTTAGTTACTTTTATACGGATTTTATCACTAGATCTTGGATACCGGTGTTCTTTGGTGGTTGGGTTTCAATTAACCTCACATCTCAGAAATGGTCGAACTGAGACTGTACAAGACTACACTTCATTTACACTCACACAAATCATCCTCTGAAGTAATACCTGAACGGTAATTTCTGGAGGCTAAACAGGAAAAAGAAAGAAAGTTATTAAGAAGAAGGAGATATACATTTAATTGCGAAATAAACTTACTGCCAGCTTATCATTTATGAAAAAATATTGATACTAATAGATTAAAAAAAACAGATTGATTTAAACTACATAACTCTACATATATATATATATATATATATATATATATATACTACAATATATAAACTACATACATATACTTATTGTGGCTGAACATTAAAATTATTAAGATGAATTTATAAAGATAAAATAAGTTGAAGGAAACACTATTTATTTCCTTGTATGAAGTAAAGGAAGTATTGTGATCGCGAAAAATTTCGGTTTCCAGATTTCAACGGAAATATCCATTTTGACTAGTTTCGGCGTGACGTCTGTATCGCATAACTCAAATATGATTAGCCGTAGGATGTTGAAATTTTGATTTAGGACTGTTGTAACATCTAGTTGTGCACCTCCCTTTTTGATTGCAATCGACTAAATCAAAAGTGTCCAAAAAAGCCCAAAATCCAAAGAAATTTGGACTTTTTCTTAACTGCAGTAATAAGCCCTCATTGAGAGCTTTTCACCGATATGTCATAAGTGGTACTTATTTTCATTGGTTTAGAGTTATAGCCAAATAAAATTTTAATTAATGTAATATCTGGATCTCAGGGGAAGGCACATCGGTTCGAATCAGACTTCATCTCCTTTTTTTTAACTTTTTATTTTTCATTTAAACATACTGATTTATTAATAATTATTAACTTATTATTATACACAAATTTTTACGATGAATAATAATTAAATAATAACAAAAAAAAATATTAGAAATTTGTAATGAAATAAAAATATATGAACTTTTCATTTTAAAAAAAATGTGAAAATGTAATTTAATAGCCATAAAGGAAGTCATGTATTGTCCAAATAAGATTTTTTTTGTATGTCTTTCAATTGAAAGTTAGTTTTAATTATTATATTGTTATATAATTGCTATCACTATTGTTGTTGTATAACTATGTAGATACGTAATTTTTTTGAAAGTAATGTTAATAAAAATACTTCCAAATATGATTAAATATGCGTTTTAAATGCCCTCATTTAAAATATAAGTTTCAACTCAAAAATAGGACATGCCACGTTTAAAAACAATAATTGCAATTGCTATTTTTAAGAGCGCATCTTAAAAACAATAATTGAAATTATTAATTTTAACAGATGGCAAGTTTAAAAATTTTGGGGGCACTAGAAAATTTTTGATTCACAATGTGGGCGGTGGGCGAAAAAGTTTGAGAATCAATGATCTAGAGGAAACAGATCTGGAGACCTGGCAGGCTATTCTATGACTTCTCTACGAACTATCCGTTGATCTGGAAATGTTTCATTTAAAATTTGCTGTGCCTTTAGATAATAGTGAAGTGGTACCACAACTTGCTGAAACCATAAGTTATATAATTGTTCACGATTTTTCTTGGATATTTTGTAGAATCCTATTAGCTAACAAGTTGCAATTAGCATCTCCAGTAAGATTTCCATCTAAAATAATAGGACCTACAAATACGGCTCAACAAAATTAGTAGTAATACTGTATATGTAGATCCACACTTAACCCACCGGATTGGTCTAGTGTGAACTCGTCATCGCAAATCAGTTGATTTCGAAGTTGAGAGTTCTAAGGTTCAAATCATAGTAAAGGCAGTTACTTTTATACAGATTTGTGTACTAGATCGTGCATATCGGTATTCTTTGGTGGTTGGGTTTTAATTAACCACACGTCTCAGGAATGGTAGACCAGAGAGGGTACAAGACTATACTTCATTTACATTCATACATATAATCCTCATTCATACTCTGAAATAATTCCTTACGGTGGTTCCGGAGGCTAAACAGAAAAAGAGACGCACTTGTTTCTACCACTTATTGACGAAAATAATTACTCTGATAAATAAACTTAAAAGTTTATAAATAAATATTTTCCAAAACAAGAGGGTTGAATGGGACCCTTACTTAAAATTTCAGATCTTTTAAACTTTATCTTAAAATTTAATTTTGAACACTGAAAATCCAAGTATATCTAATATTAATATAGATAGCAAAGGAATGTTTTAAAAAAGGATGTCACAATAGACCTGAATTAAGAATTATCATTTTTTTTGATAATTTATCTTTTTTTTTTTAGTTTTGGCTATTTTGAGTCGGTTGAGATGAAAATCTCATTCTTTTAGAAGCCAGTAAAAAAGTAATTTTATAAAAATTGAAAAAGCGAAAAAGTATTTTTGTAATTACTACTATTATTATTTTAGTAACAGAAACAGTAGGTATGCTGTTCAAATAACAAAACAATGATAAACATGATTGAAATTGCTAATTAATTAGACGTTATTAACATTCAATTTACCGAACAGCAGTAACATTTACCTGGTGAATGCGCCGACAGTGTACATAATACGGATTGTGACGTACGCTCACCTGTACCAACAAACAAATAAACACGCACACATACACATACACGCACACACACACACACACACACACACACACACACACACACACAGAGCACAAACGAACAGATATTTTGAATGTATAAAGTAAAACATATGTATAACAACTCATTTACAGATATATACGTGATGACGTTAGTAAGTGACGACACGTGTATTAACTACTTCAATGCAAACAATACAATAAGATTTTTAATACCCTTAGCAAATTGATAAAATTGAATTATAAAAAATTTCGTGAAAATTGTAATGAGATGAAATTATACTACGAATGAGTTTTGAAATTTTGAGCACTATGTTTTCGAGCGAAAGCTAGACACTTTTTCTTTAAATATTATAAATAAACGGATTTTAACGGATAACCAAATAAATTAAGAAAAATTATATAGGTATGGTTACGTATTCAAACATACAAACGGATCAAATTATAAATTTTAGACATTACTAGCATAATTAATAAAGAACAAACAACACAGAATCAAAGAGATAGCCGGAATTTCACTCGCTAATTGCTTGAATAGATGCTTTACATAACTAAAAGAGTAATAATCTTTTTTAATAAATTTTATCAAAATCTTTATTTATTTCATTTCGTTTTTACAGCAATTCAAGTAATAAGGAAGAAAAATATAGATCCGGAGAGATAATTTGTTGATAAGCAGTGTTTTTCTAGATTTTCTTAAGATTTAATTGAATTTGATCAAGGTCTGTATTTTTCTTTCTTAAATGTTACGGGTTTAGTTTAAGGCGATGTTGTGCTGGCTAGCTGAATATTTGCTTTGTTTCTTAAACTTTTCGGCACGTCAATAAAGTGGTATAAAACCTCCCATAAAAAATTCTATTCTCTAATTTATTTTTTTTCATAAAATATGATGTACAGTAATATTTACAGATAAAGAATATTTTGGTACTTTTTATCAAAACAGTTTTTGCCCTTTCAAGATGCATGAACAAAGAAAAAAGATTCTCCTAAATGATAAATACAGAAGTTCAACTTTAATGCGCCGACAATGTTTTTTTAAAACCAGAATAAATTTTCCATTTTTTTCAATTCTGTTTGTGCATCCGATACAAATAACGGTGCCTTTCAGATAAGAATTTTATCAGAAACTCAAAATTAACTTCATTAGAATTTTTATTTTAAGGTTTTAGGAAATCTGAGAGTGCTAAATAATTGTCTAGGTCAGTGCTATTGCATATTAAATTAAAAACAACAAAATAATAATTAGAGCACAATGACAAAACTGGGGAGCGAGCCCCAGATTGGCGAGCCTTGCCAATTGAACCTTCACGACCAATCCGCCGACCTGGGGATCGAGTATAAAGAAAATCTCGGCCATCTAGGCGGTAGTGAGGTGTGCCCGTCTTTCTGATAGTAATAACATCTATCTTGGTCATCGTCGTCTAACTGAGGAATTAGAAAATTTAAATTTATTTATTTATGGTTGTTTTCTGGAAGAAGAACGGGCTGTACAGACTTTGTTTGCTTAGGGTTAAAAAACATTGATCTTAGGACTGTCACGAATGTGCTGCAAAGTTTCATCAGGGATTTCTCTACCCCATATTCGACAGTGTTTACCTTACCACTGATGTGAAACGTTGACTCATCACTAAAAATTACATTTTTTAAAAATGTATCATCGTATGCAATTCTATCCATCATTTACACACAAAACCACAGCCCAGCAAATTTATTATCATCTGTATTGTGTTAATCCATGATTATTTGTATGACTTCAAGTACAATCGTTTACGTAATTTGCGCCAGACAGTTTGTGGAATGCCAGTCTTACGTGATGCACGTAGAGTTGATTTCTTTGGACTACGTGTAAAGCTTTCTGAGTTGTTCCGCAGCAGCTTCAGGGATGCGTGGGCTTCTGGTGATTTCGTATATTTATTAGAAAAACCTTTCTCATCGAAGGTTTTGTTGCAAGAGTAAATTGTATGCTACTGGGAGGCTCCCTACCATACGTTCTGCGAAAATTACATTAAACTGCAGTTGCTGACTGCAATTCGTCAAACCAAAACACGGAGCGAGCACGTTCCGTACCAGTAAATGTATCCATTTTTAACAACACTGGTGGCCGAATTCGGTTGTAATGAACTATATTAGTCAAAACTTGATGTGATTCGCTGTTAAATGAGATCTCAATCAAATTTGTAAGTTATCTAAACAAATTTTTATATGTTTTTAAAGTTCTGAAGTCCTTTTTGAATCACTCGCTAGAATTGAAAACAGAACTAAATGGATTTATATGTGGGGTGTCTCAGCTAGAAACGGGAATTATTTCAGATTATGCCTATTGATAAAAATAAAGAAAAAAAGTCATATCAAAGATAGGTTTTGTAACGCTTTATTTTCAATTTACGACTAGCGAAAACATTTCGAAATGACTTCTGCTTTAACGGTAAAATGAATTTGTTGAAATTCTTGCTATAAATTATACGGAAAAACTAGTGTTTTGTGTTTTTTGACCAGAAAAATTAATAAGAAAAGAGGTCTCAGAGATGTATCTTCAGTAATTTATGAGAAAATTTATATAAAATCAAAAGAATTTAAAAAACCATCAAAGCTCAATTGAAGGTTTGATGGAAGTTTAATTTATTTTATATTTAATCAGAGTTAAAATTTCTGTTAGCTGTAACAGAAATAAAGCGTTGCTGAGTTTAGTTTTATATGAATTTTTCATATTTTCTCCAGTAGAACATATCTACAATTACTTTCTATTCTTAGTGAGACACTCTGTATTAATTTTCATCTACAGGTGTCATCTAACTTCAGGGAATTCATAAAGTTGTACTGAATTGCATTTACAGACTAATGTATGCGAATAGATGAGTAAAAATATGTACTCACATATTCACGTGTGTTCAGAGGGAGGGAGAGAGATTGATTACACGTAGTGAAGTAAATGAGAAAAAGAGAAACAATGGAACAGTGAAGGGGATTAAAGAGAACTGAGGAAGCAAAGTAAAATGTAGATACAGATTATTTAAATTGTATTTACTAAATATTTTTAATTGATGTTTTACCAAGTCAGAAATTTAAAAAAAAAGATCTTACATTAGAGAATAAAACGTTCCTATTTTTTTCTAGCAAAAAAAAAAAAACAAAACAAAAAACTTAATTATTGATTAGGCGACTAGAAATAAGAAAACTCTAATGTTTCATTAAATTAGAGAGCAAAAAATTAGGCACTAATAAATTGTTGGCAAGTATGTATGTTTAATTTAAAATCGATCAAAAATTAATTAAACAGAAGATAAAAGCTAAACTAATTAAATTTAAAATCTATAAAAATTTAAAAATAGATATTTTTAAACTTTGATTGGCTTCCACCTCCAATATTGCTCCCAAAGTATTTTTTTGGGTCAGTTGCGCTACTATGATAAGGAAGAAAAAAGTCGGTTAAAAAATATGCAATAAATAAAAAGATAGCTTTTTTAAATTTTTGAAGAAGGAGGCATTTTGGAGCAAAATTTTGAAAGGATTGACCCCAAAAGCTATAACTAAAAGTAGCAAGAGATCCTGGGTAAGATTGTAAAATACATTTCTTACAATCTGATGGTTTTGTAACACTCAGAAAGTCTTAGAGAATAAAATATTTAAAATAAGCGATTGTAATATGATAAAATCTTAACTCTTCAAACTACATTTGATAAACCGGATTTCTATAGTTAACCGAAGTTATTATTTTTATTACTAAGGTTATTATAGATATTAGGTTATTAATATTAGGTTAAGGTTATTACTTTTATTCGGGTAGTAAACTGAACGATTGCGGTACTTTTTTTATGTAATTATCGTGGCTATTCATGTCTTAGTTAAGAAGGCTTGTTGTCAATAAAAGAAACGGCACTAATAACGAATCTTTGTTGTGTGCCAAAAACAAAGAAAAACAGTACTTTTTTAAATTGAGGCATGTATTAAATTTTTAAGAACGAATCAATAAAAAATAACGAAGTAAGGAACTGTTGTACCTAAACTGTCATCAACTGTTATTTAATAAAGTTGTTATACGATTCATTAACTGGGTTTACCTAAAGAAAAAAAATTATGTGCCCAGGATAAACTGAATAAAAGCGTTAATTAAAACAATTATGCAACTTGTTTTCTTGATGAAAAAATTATGTGGAAAGATTTACATATTAATAAATATGTAAATAAAAAAAGCTCACAAAAAGTTGTAATACTTGCCTGGCATTTATTCTTATATAGTAGAAAAATGATACATGAAAATAAATAAAGTTTTAAAAAATCAAAAAAAAATCGTTATTTTAAAACTTTTATCGGTTTCCCTGTCCCTAATATTGCCCTCAAAGTATTTTTTTGGTTCACTTGCGCAACTACTATGACCAGGAAGACAAAGAGAATCGGTTAAAAAATATGCAATAAATAAAAAGATAGCTTTTTTTTTTATTTTTGGGAAGAGGGAATTCTGGGGAAAAATTTTAAAAAGAAATAATATTAAGATATCATGTACGCATGTACTGTTGTTAATATAAATGGGATTATGTTTGCAAAAGTTTGAGAAAATAAACCCAAAAAAGCTATCTACTTCATCCCCTGGAGATACTGATCCGAAAAGGTTTACCAAAAACTTGTTCTAAATACACGAGTCTCTGTACAAACTTTATCAAAATCGATCAGCTAGTCAAATGTTATTAAATTTCAAATACGCCAATACATGTACATGTGTACAAAAATTATCCCCTACTTTTTTGTTTTTTGATACCTAGGTCATGTAATGTCTAGTTATACAAAAAAACCATTCCCAAATCTTTTGACTGATTACCGTACTTCCTTCTTGCTGCATAACTCTAGAGCTATGATTTCTAGGAAACTAATATATATGTATATGAAGTCCGTACTGGATTATATTCAATGAATTTTGTTTTTTATTTGGGGGAATTTGAATATAATTCAAGAAAACCATAATGTTACGCACAGTTAACTTGGAAATCTTCTATCATGTTAATGATTGAAAACGACCTAAACCTTTATTTAATTAATTGAATTTATATTTAAATATTTTTTTTTAATATTAATATCTCAAAATTGAACCTGACCTGAGGTCAGTAATTAACTAAGAAGTTTTTGTTAGATTAAAATCAATGATTAGATTCAAAATATAAAAGTAATTAAGTTATCTATTTAGAGGCTAGATTTAATTTAAACAATACGCTTATTGCAACAATAAAAAAGGCTGAAACGATAGGTAAGTTCAAGGATAAAAAATGTAGGTGATAAAAACACGTAGGTGAAATATGAAAGAAATGAAAATTATTCTAAAAAAAAAAAAAAAAAAATGCCAAGAAACATAATGAAATGTAACTATTGTAATGTTGAAGGTCTGCTTTATGGCATAATATTTTATGAAAGTTTCATGGACTAAAACGTAACCGTATTCGAAAATTCACAAATGTTGTAACCACTATTGGGCAATCACTTTGTAATAGATATGCATCATTACAAATGAATAGAAGCTTAATTTAATGATCACAAACGTAAAATTAAAAATTCACCACTTAATATACATAAATATCTGTATTTTCCGGTATGGGGATCAAACGTAAAACAGAAGGCTTTTATTTTATTTGCTGTCTCATTTATGTAAATACAAACAAACAAATAAGCATATATAATCACTCATATTGGTATTAGAGATAAATTTTTAATATGATGAATAAACGTAAAATTTAGGTGCAGTATTAAAATTTAGTTTCTGGGGCGTTTAAAATTCAAGTAACATGTTAATAAAATTTTAATAAACATTTAAAAATCAATTATACGAGCATGATTTACAATCAACATACGGAGTATATTCATCGTTTATTGTAAATTAATTTACCTATGTTTTTTATAAGGAAATAATATAATAGAAAATTTCAAAAAACGAAAAAAATAAACTACGGTTAAAAGTAAAAAAAAAAAAACAAAATAAGTTTTACAATTTTTTTAGATCTAAATTTGTAAAAGTTGGTATCAAATTAAAAAAAAACTATAAGTACTAAGAAAAAGTCGAATTCTAAAGAAGAAACAGAAAAAATATAGTTTTTCAATTTAATACGTTTTTCTAGGATACTTAATTTTTTATGATTTAATTTTATTTTTTATTTAAAAAAAACAAAAAAACAATATAATTAACAAATCACCAAAAGGATAACAATTAAAACTGGGGGAAATAAAGTTGAGCAAGTGAGCACCTGGGGAGCATCATTAAGGAAGATATGAATTGTGATCAGGAAGTTGCGAGGGCAAAGGAAGAATTCGGCAAAATGAGGAGAGTAGTATGTAGCAAATTAGATCTGATAGTAAGGAAAAAACTTGCAAAATGTTTTGTGTGGAGTGTGGCCTTTTATCGGGCAGAGACATGGACTATTAGGAAGGGAGAGGAGAGAAGATTGGAGGCCTTCGAAATGTGGGTTTCGAGGAGGATGGAGCTGGGTTGAAATTGAGCGTTTGGAATGAGGAGGTGCTTCATAGAGTGGGAGAAGACAGGGCGATTATTGAAATAATAAAAAGAAGAAAATGCAGTTTGTTGGGACATTGGCTGAGACGTGACTGCCTGTTGGTGACGGCATTGGAAGGATTTGGAACGGGAGGAAAGCAAGAGGTCGGAGACGAATGAAAATGGTAGACAATATAAAAAGGGAAGAAGAAAGTTACTATAAAATGAAACGGATGGCACAGAATCGGTCAGAATGGAGGGCGGCCATGTGAAAACCTGCCTTTGGGCAGAACACTTATTATTATTTAAAAATTGGGATAAGTTAGTAAAAAAAGCAGGCCGTATGAAAAAAATCGTTTGCAAAAAAAACAAAGATCAGAATCCTTAGATGAAAGCAGAAAAAAGTACAGGGAAAACTAAGGAAGGTAAGGAAGGCATGTCTTATCTTATACAATGCATACACCGGTCTTTTATGTTACATGACAGAAATTACCTATTAGAAGTTACCTATTGCGTGTTACGATAATACTTTCAGGAATGCTTGTGTATATATGTAATTTGTCTTTACTTTAAATTTTCCAACTAATTTTGGCACGAAAATGTATTGAATATCAAAATAACATCATACTGCATATCAATAAACTATAATAATACAAAAGTCATTCAATATTAAACACAAATAACTGCGGAGACAAAACGATTACGAGGATTTTGATACTTTCGGAACAGTAAATTGGTAAGCCTGTGATGACTTTTGAGTAAAACTGTTTTGTATATAACCTCAAAATCTCATTTTATGACGACAAGCCTTCTGAAGTTTGCGTACTGGTTGAACAGCGTGCAGTGATCTGTTTTTGCTTTCCAAAGGGGGGAAAAACGGGTCAGATTTACTCTCGATTGACCAAACAATATGGGCAAATTTGTATGAAGAGTAGCAATTTAAATAAGCGGGTAGAAATTTAAAAAACGGTTGAACTTCAGTGACTGACAAGCACATTCCGGAGGTCATAAAGAAAGCTGCAGTTAAAATTTCGTAATGATTGGTTCAGTAGTTTTCGCGGTTATGGCGAACAAATTAAAAAGATGTCTACGTAGTAATGAGATGAAACTTTTATCTATATAGATTTTTATATATGACTAATCATTGATAAAAAATAATAAACATACGTTCCCTGAAAAATGTAAATTAAGGTAGATAAAGTAAAATTATAGATTAGTTTTCGAATTTATAAGTCTGAAAAAAAAAATTAATTAACTAGTTGTCCAATAGTTTGAAGAATGTTATCAAAAGTGTTTAATTTCTGGTGACTAAATCTGATTTTATGATTACACATGTTTTAATTATATATATATAATATATATATATGTATGTGTGTGTGTGTGTTTTTGATTGTGAGAGATTGTAAAATTCGTGAAGAAGGGAAGAAAAATTGCCTGCAATTGGTTATAAATTGTTAAACGATGTAGAAATATATGAAAATAATAGAAGTATTATTACTTCATTAATAATTAAAAATCTAATAAAATCCAAAAACAGATTTAAAAATGTCAATTTAAAAATATAAATATACAGAAGATATACAGAAATATACAGAAGTCTTATGCTAATTCAAACACAAAACACACACGCGTATGCACGCTCAAACAAAAGAATAACTACAAACTCGACAAAGGAAACTGGCAGTAGTTCGGCAGATGTTCCATAAGAAATAACGAACTAGTATAACAAAATTAAAATTTACTTAAGCAATAATTAAGTTAATATTGCTTACAAGTTTAAATAAATCGAGTGGAATACAAATAGCAATTAGTATAAAATAAGTATAAAACTTGTCTACCTCTAAAACGTTTCTGTAAATATAAATATGTGGGTACGTATACGTTAGACGCTATCAATTTAAATGAAGTTTCTTTTGATCTAAAAATAATTTAAATAAATAAATTAACGTACAGAAATACCACGTGTATAATACACTGTATATAAGCTTTATTACTATATTAAATAATAAACGGGACGTACAGTATTATTCGTATAGAAAGCACTTTGTAAAACGTTATTATTTATAAAGTTAACTAGATGGGATATTTCTATTACTAAGTACACTATGGAAAACGTATTCTCTTTGTACTAGTAACTTTTTTATGCCTTGTGCGAGTGCATGCAAATACAGTGGTGTGAGTAAAATTGAAACAAAGATACACAAACACACACACACACAAAAGATTTGATCACATCTATTTTCTTTTTAAATTAGCAAAAAATATTTTTAGTTAATGAACAGAAATAAATAAAATTAAGTATTATAGTTTCATTTTGAGATATGCAATGTTGCATGCATAAAAATAATGGTTTCTAGCTTATTTCAAAAAAATTAACTGTATTCACTTTTTTATCTTAAAAAAAATTTTATTTTTGTTTTACAATTTTATAATTGTTACTGTCATCCAACTTTTGTTATCAAAAAAGTAACCCATATTATTTAATCAAACCTTATTGTCTAAATTTTAATATTTTTATTTATAGATGATTTATTATATACGTAGCACATTAATTAGATTGAGTTACATAAATAGATTTTGTTAGTAAGTAATGCTTTCAAAGGGGTATATGAAATTATATATAATTTATATTATATATAAAATATAATTATATATAAGGGGTAAATTCATAAACTATATATATATATATATGTGTGTGTGTGTGTGTGTGTGTGTGTGTGTGTGTGTGTGTGTGTATGAATATTAACTTAAATGTAATTTAAGTTAATTTTCCTCTTGATTGGATAGAATTAAGTATAATAAAAAGACATATCTTATTTAAAAATATTACCTTTATTAATTTCTTGGGTTAACCAATCAACTATAGAAATTTATAAATTAAATACACCTTTCACTTAGAATTCTCTAAGCTTCCTCAGGTGACAATACACATTCTTACACACATCATACAAAATTCTCTTACATCCTAAGAAATTAACTGGTCTATCCATCCTAGATAACAATATTTTATCCCCACTCTTATTGTAATAGATCCCACTACTCATACCTGACTCATCTTATCTTTAGATAATTTTTTTTTTTTGTTTTTGTCTTCAGTCATTTGACTGGTTTGATGCAGCTCTCCAAGATTCCCTATCTAATGCTAGTCGTTTCATTTCAGTATACCCTCTACATCCTACATCCCTAACAACTTGTTTTACATATTCAATAATTTTACATTTTAGATAATTATCTCTTTATATAACCTGATTGCTATTGCCTGTGTATTGAAACCTTTACAATGCACATATTTTCCTCAAAAATTACAAATATTAAACATTATTTTCCTTAAAACTAAATTTACAAAATAAATATGATTTTTTAAATTGAATTAACATATATGTGGCTGAATCCGGTTATGTCCGTTCTACTGTTGACAGCGTTTGTATTTTTCTTGATGTATATCATTTCTAGAGCGGTCCTTTTATATGTATTTTGTTCTTTGTCTAATATTTTGGTGCTGTTGAAATCGAACGAGTGTTCATATTCTATTGTATGTTTTGTGAGCGCTGTCACTTCCTGTTTTCTATATTTATGGGCTTCTATTCTTTTCTTAATGTATTGAGATGTCTGTCCAAGGTACAGCACGTTACAATCTTTACACCAAATGCTGTATACTACATAGGCTTGTTGATTTCTATCAGCAATTTTAATTTAGAAAACATACTACTTAAATTATTGTAATTTTGATGGGCTATTGCTAAATCCTTTTGTAGCAATTTTTTAATCTTTTCTGACAGATCGGAAACATATGGTAATGCAACATAATTCTCACTCTTATTATTTTAATTAGGATGGCTGTCTGATATGTTATTATAGTGTTTATGAATTGTATTTTAAAATATTTCATTTATGATATTTTTCGGATAATTATTATTTATTAATAGATCTGCTTTTTTATAATATATTCTGGTTTATTTTCGGGGTTTGTAAATTTCGTTACTCTGCTTGCAAGATTCTTGACTACTGATTTTTTATGTGATATTGGTTGTGTTGATAGGAAATTTAGGTATCTGCCTGAAGATTTTTGTTTTATATACCATTTTGTTGATATTTTCTTCTCGAAATGAGTTATTGTTAAATCCAAACAGTTTATACTATTGTTAATTTCAGCTTCATTTGTAAATTGTATGTTTTCATTAAATAGATTAAAATCTTTTAATATTAAATCAACATACTGTACATGTGCACATACTAGAATGTCATCTATGTATCTTTTATAGAATGAGACCACAGTATTTAATCTCTCTATTACTTTGTTTTCTAAATATTCCATATTTAGGTTTGCTAAGCAGGCTGAGATTGGTGAGCCCATCGCTAAACCATGCCATTGTTCATATAATTTGTTTTTAAATTTAAAATACATATTATCTATGCAAATATTTATACATTCTAAAAATTCTGTTTTTTAATTTCAGTTATTTTTTCAATTTCACTCCATTTAATTGTTATAATTTCTTAGTGTGTAAGAGAGTTTTGTATGATGCTTGTATGAATGTGTATTGTCATCTGAGAAGCTTAGAGAATTCTAAGTGAAACGTTGTGTAATTAATTTATAAGTCTGTATAGTTGATTGGTTAACTCAAGAAATTAATAAAGGTAATATTTTTAAGTAAAATATGTCTTTATATAATATATATATATATATATATATGATAAATAAAGACATATATATATATATATATATATATATACAAACATTTTTTTCTCATTTAGTTTAACATTATTTTAAAACTACTTATCGTAATGCGCCCTCCAAGCTTATTATATTACCTTATTTAAATTTTGATATTCATAAAGATGTATAAAAATGTCTTTAATTGTTCAGGATTCAATATACAGGAACAACCCTGTTAATTTTTAGCGCTTAATTGTGAATATATTATGTTATTAAACCTCAAACTACAACAAACACCACACACACAAATAAAGGTTGATGATTTGGAGTAATAAGAGAGTTTCAAATGAAAAATAATTTCCACATGATATTCTCTAAATATAAATTTGACCTTAAATTTTCTTAAAATAATTTTACTTTTTTTTAACTTGATTTTATTGGACCACAGCTCATTAAAATACTTCTTCAAACAATGCACATTCAATTTTATTTACATCTACATGTTAATGTACAATTAGTATCGCCAAAGTAAGTTATCAATTATTCAATCTTTCTCTTCGAGTATTATCCGGTTATCGTAATCAACTTGAAACTTTTGCCATCTTTTTATTTACAAAATGTCTAGTTTGTACTTATCTTGTTATTTGAATTTAAGTTACAGCTAAAGATTCAGTTTCTCTTTTGCACCATTTTACGCATAACACTCATATCCAACACTGTTCCGTTCCATGTCGAGCCGTTCGGTGCTGCAATCTAGTGGGTGCTAGCGCTAACCGGAAGGTGAGGCTCGTACTAGTATTCTATGTCAGGATCCCGCACAGTGCGGTCGTGTTTACATTTCAGTCCAAGGGGACTCATAGTTTCTTGATAATGTTAAAGTTCAATTATGACTAAAGTGTCATACACTCTTAAGTTTAATGTAACTATTGTAATTCAATTAAAATGTCAAGGGTGACAACAGATTAAATATAATGATTCAAGAAGAACATAGCATTGCTTCATTTCATCAGCTACCATCTCATCAAAAAATACACTCCAAACTAGCTCTAAATTCTACCAAACACTTTTGAATTTGTATTGTTCAAAGTAAACCTTTATATTTTAGTCATACACTTGCCTCTAAGTTGAATAAGCATAACTCTTGGACTCGTTGAATTCAATTCAGATATATAATCGTCACCTTCTAATTAATCTCTTCATTCACTGAGTTTAAGCTGTAGTAAAATTCGCAACAAATACATTAATAATTTTCGGATCTTCTATAACGTATCATTCAGGTTGTATATTATCTGTACTATATTATCAGTTATAATCATATTTGTTTGGTCCAATCTATCGTGTAAAAGTATATTATAAAATGCCCATGCATCACATACAAGATTTGATTCATATTTAATCTTTGTCCAAACTTACCCCATAAATTAATCAAAAAATCTTTGCCACAGCACGCTAACCGGGATTAGATTTTATTGTATAGATATCTAGTCCTATTCCCAATCTCTCTTTGATATATCTTATTTGTTACCTTCTTTCTTTCCTGTTTAGCCTCCGGTAACTACCGTTTAGATAATTCTTCAGAGGATGAATGAGGATGATATGTATGAGTGTAAATGAAGTGTAGTCTTGTACATTCTCAGTTCGACCATTCCTGAGATGTGTGGTTAATTGAAACCCACCCACCAAAGAACACCGGTATTCACGATCTAGTATTCAAATCCATGTAAAAATAACTGGCTTTATTAGGACTTGAACGCTGTAACTCTCAACTTCCAAATTAGCTTATTTGGGAAGACGCGTTAACCACTAGACCAACCCGGTGGGTTCTCTTTGATATCTGCACAATACTCTTCTTTTGTCTGGTAGTCGTCCTAACATGGTGAGGTTTCAAGTTTAATCTTCATAAAATCACTTATGTATTCTTTAAACAACTCGTTTGTTTTGTTTTCTAATATCTTGTAACCTTTCTCTAAAGCTTGTTAATCTCTAGTCGTCCAAGTTCCTGTGATCGCTCTGCTGCTCTCTCGATATAAACATCTACCATTAATTTTTTTTATCGTAGACTTTCTATATAAAGGAAACGACTTTACTCCTTTAACTGAACTACAATATTTTTGGAGGAAGTAATTTACATCTAACTATGCCGAACCATTCAGTATCGTAACCCTTAATATTATAAATGTTCTCTGGATGACCAACCGGATAATAATGATAATATTAAACCGTAGGATATCAACTGCATACATTTATTATCTATCTCGATTTCTTACCTACTACTTTAAATTTGCTTGCGTTAGTTCTTTCACCGAAAGAACGCATCTCAAGCATCAAGTGGTTCTACAAAATTTACGTTGTCTTCCTCAGGTAGGCACCTATTTGTATTTCGGAAGTCAGTCACATTCCCACAACTCGATTATTTGATATCCTTCTATTACAACTCTTCTGTTTTTTCTTTTGTCTTATTATATAAATTTCCCATACATTCTTTTGTAAATATATTAATTGCATGTGGTTTGTAATAATCTGAACGACCTTGCTAGTTACATCCGTAATACTGATAAACAGTATTTGTTAACTTATCAAATCCATCGACCTGATTGATTGTTTATTGTATTTTTCATTTCTGTTTGTTTGCATAACATCTGTAGTTTTTCCTGAAGGTATTTTGCTCTATAAATATCCGTACACACACTAGGGATTGTGATATACTGAAACAATCGATATTTGCAATTTCCAAGAACTGTTTTCTTAGTTCTAAATAACCTCAAGATATCTACATCAGAGTAATAATATTCTTCAATCTCTTGAAGTCAAACAAGTAACCTTCGTCAACTCTCTTGGCATGCCGCTTTTAGAAATTTTCTCTACCTTTAGGTTTTGTAGTATTTGCGCCATAATAATTAACCTCCGGAAAAGGACCAGTGTGATTATGATTTTCGCATGTTGAAGAAATGTGGATAGTATCCTTTCTTCAGATACGTAAAAAATTAGCCTGACCTTTTAAATAAACTACCAATTTTCAACTACTTAAATATTTACAGGTATCGCCACAGAAATCTAATAAACTAACAATGTAAGCAGAATAAAAATAAAAGGAAGCAAAAAGAAGTAGTTCGAATGTAAAGTAAGAGGAAACAAGAGAAAGTAATTGGAAAATGGATAAGGGCGTTGAAGAAATGTTTTGTTATAATAATGAAACAAGAATATTAATGAAAAAAAAGTTGTTACAAACAATTCCAACTACTATAGAAACAACTATAAAAGATTTATTTGGAATAGATTTAACTCCGTGACGGAGTGGTAGCGTCTGCCTTCCATCCGGAGGTCCCGAGTTTGAATCCCGGTCAGGCATGGAATTTTTAGTATGCTAAAAAAATTAATAAGCCATTAATAGATGACTCTTTTTGTAACAACGTAATGATTTTAAAAATATTTTAGATGCAACAGATGGTGAACTTAAAAACGGAACATTAATGGTTAAAAAAGAAACTTGTGGATTTTGTAACGCGTATTTAGTTGGTCAATTTCCCAAGTACTAGTTAGCAGGACATGGGGTTAAGGTTAAAAAATTTAAAATTTATTTTAAACAAGAACTTATAAAATTAAAACAGATTTTAGATGAAGAAGAACTGGATGCTGTTTTTGGCAGATTCAGAGACGAATTTACAATAATTACATAAAAGTGGAAAGTGCAGATTTTAAAATAGAATAAATTTTAGAGGATTTATCTGAAATCTTAAACAGAGTTAAAAGAAACGATTACTTTCTTTTTGATTTGGTTATTATACAGGATTTTACACGGATATTTAAAAAAGAGAAATGGAAACATATTTAAGCGAGAATTAAAATTTTTCCTTAGTTGCGGGAAGGAGGTAAGTTTTACAATACTGCAAAAGTAATTAGTAAAAATGACAACACTGTAGGACTAAATTGCTTAACATGGCTTAATTCTAACTCAAGAATTAAAATTTATGACAAGTTTATTTGTCAGTTAACTTATACCGGAGTAAATAAAATACCAGATAACCACATCGTAAATTTCTTACACTGCTTGGATAAGAAATTAGGAAAATTTAAAAAATGAAAACTCCAGTTGACATGGAATGTAACATTTACAATTACAACAAAATTTTCGAAGTAGAATATTACTTTTCAGTTGAAGATCCTTTAAGAAATTCTGTAAAAATCTTCAAAAGTAATCTAAAATATTTTAAAGAGCCTCAGTTTTATTCTGTGCCTCTTGTAGAACAGTGGAAAAAGTGTGCTATTCTTTAACAAGTAGCTGTCGTATTGTTTACAAAAACAGTTTCAATTACTCATACGCATGCTGGGTTAACAGTAAAACAAGTAAGATTGTTAGTTAAAACTTTAAGCTTCCAAAAAACACACAATAATGAAAAAAAAAAAATCCGTTTTATTATTAATGCGTTTAGTTTTAATCTTTTACCAATAAATTAAGTAGAAGTTTTAGAAATCGCAAAAGATAAAAAGAAACTAGATCTTGTGCAGGGAGCTTACATTAAATCCGGTAGAACATATTTTTCTAAACCTGCAAGTTTCTTAGATCTGTACCAGAAAATGCAGATTTAGTTTCTACTAAATCTGTAGAGTTTAATAGATATAGAAAAATGTAAGCCATTTGTAAACAGAAAGAAATTAGACATAAATAGATATTTAAGTATTTACAACGTGGAAGAAATGATCCTCTTTGTAAACCTAAAGTTTCTTTCTTAAAGAAAATGAATACATATACATTTTCTTCGTAATACATATCTTATTTTCTATAAAGGTTAACTGTGAGAAGTTTCGATTTAAAAGTGATTAGTTTTAATTATATTATATATTAAGTAAAATATATATTAAAATATTCGTCACATTTTTGAATACATCTTTTCACTAAAAGTAATTTCATTTATCAATGAATGAAAGTAGTAATTAAATGAATAAATACTGTTAACAATTAACAACAGACCACTGTTGATATTTATCTACACATTTTCCTGTTTCACTATCTCTCTGTCTGCTTGGTTTTGACAAAACTCGTTATAAGTTTTAATTCTTACACCGCACTTCAGATAAATTTTAGAAACTTATTAAAACATATAATCACATCTTCGATCTACACCAATCGTACTTTCTTTTCCGATAATATAAGGGGTAATTACAGGCACGATAACTTTAATCAACTTACAAATATTTTAATGATCTCTTCCATTCTGTCTTTATTATATGTAATAAAAATATTTTTAATATTTTTCCAACCGAGTTTTTCAACAACTTCTCTGCAAATATCAGATATGCAGTTACCTAGGGATCGTTCGTCAAAACTCTCTTTTTCCTTAACCTCCGATTCCCTTCCCCCAAACAATTAGTACCACTCTTCTACTTTGGTGGTAGAGTCGTGCAGCTTCTTGAATTAAAGATCCACAGGTATAGATGCAAAGTGTGATCGAGATGAGTGGTGTCTGTTAAGGAGTAGTTCAGTTGATGCATCGGTACTACGTTCACAAACTGTTCACATCTACTCTTTTTCAAAACTTTTTTTTTGTAAAATAAAAGAGATATGGAGTTGGCAAAATATATTATTAATGTTATCAATAAAATTACCGTGGAAGTTCGCGGAATTAGAAACAACATAGATATTGTTTCACTGATCGGTAGTGATCAAATTGTTTTGGATGTTGATCGATGGACTAAACTTTATAAACTAATTAATACTCTTAGCAAAGAATATTACAGACGCTTTAAGAATCAATATAATGATGTTTAAGGTAAGGTTTTAATGGGCTGTGGTCCATTAAAAACAAAGTCAAAATCATCTTGAAGACAAGTCAAGCAGAAATTATATAAAGTTAAGGGGAAATTATTTTAAGAGAATTCAAAGCCAAAATTAATTTAAGAGAATTCAAAATTATATTAAGGGAAAGTTAAGTGAGAAAAATTTTACGAGATCATGTGGAAATTATTTTTTACTAGAAAATCTTTTGTTGTACCAAATCTCATCCTTACTCTCTCTCTCTCACACACGCGCGCAAACACACACACACAAATGTTTCAAATTATATTAGTTTATTTTTTAAATACATTTTCGTTGAATTAAAACCCACCGGTTTGACCTAGTGATAAACTTGCCGTCGTAAATCAGCTGATTTTGCAATTCGAGAATTCTCAGGTTAAACTCCTAATAAAGGTAGTAGCTTTTATTAGAATTTCAATACCGATGTTCTTTGATGGTTGGGTTTCAATAAACCACACGTCTCAGGAATGGTCGACCTGATCTTGTTCAAGACTAAACTTTTTTTTGTTAAAGAGGTGGGGAATCCCATTTACGGGCGCCTACGCAATGTCGAGCTCGCTAACAGATGCCGCAAGATGTTATTAATATGCGTATGTAGACCTGCGCACTACCGACTAAACTTCCATCCCTGGCTACTATCCTTCTTGGAACCGTTATTGAAACATTCCTTCTGGAAGGGGGGTTACACGCCCACTCACACACTCATAAGTCATAGTGCAATCGCATCATAAGACTACATGTTTATCGGTACAGTTATATTATACTGATGAGTCGCTAATGACCTTAATTGTTGACGCGACTATAAATAAAGAATAAAAATAAATTAAAATTTTTCATCAAAAAAAAAAGAAACAAGTATAATAATAATAAAAAATGCATCCTTACAGAGTAAAATTAAAAAAAATGTATCTTGTTTAAAGGGGGTTGGTCTGTTGGTAAAGATTTCAAGTGATAACACATAACAGAACGTTAATATTTTAGTCATGTAAATTACTTTGTCGTGCTAAAACAGATTTTTTCTCTAAGTTTTGTTACATCAGATTTTACAGTTCATTTGTGATAAAAAAAGCGATAAAAGCAGTTCATCAGAAAAAGCGATAAAAATCGAAATGATGTGCTAACTTAATAATAGAAAAAAATTGCATTTATGAATTTCTGCTTCAATTTTATATGAAACGTAAACACACGAGTAAAACGGTTTCTTAACAAATTACAAACAATACTTTAATTTAATTTCAAAATAAAATAAACAGAGCTTGATACAAAAACTTATGTCATGCGAAACAATACTATTTTCTATTAAATTCCTGGTGTCTTCTAAACAGTCTACCAGATTTTAAAAATCAAACAAAAAAATAATATTTACACAATTTTTTAAGATTCATGAGGAAACCATCTAGTTAACAGATCGTGATTTACATACGAAGTAGAATAAAATAAAAATAATACATTATGACGTAATAAATACATTACGCTCTCGAATTAAACCTTATCGTTTGCCCATAAATGTAATTGGCCGGATAAATTTACTATTGAAACTGTTCTTAAAACTCAGTAAATAAAAACGTAAACATTTATTCAAAACGGGCTCAGCGGTTGCAGAAGTTTAAGCGAGCACAGGAGCAAATAAATTAACACACGGATAATCTGATTCAGTATATATATTATTATAATAATAATAATATATTATACATAATAATTGATGTACAATTAAGAAACATTATCAAACTTTTAAAATAAGTTTAAGTTATAATAACAAATAAAAATTGCTGCAACAGTAAATATTAAGGTAAAATAAATAAACGTATGTGGTTCGATATGAAATATATTCTGAACGATAATATTCAGTTTTTTTTTCATGGAATTGTAATAAGAAAAGGAAGAAAAGAAATAAACATCAAACAAAATAGAAAATAAACAGTCATAAATAAGAGAACAGAGGGAGAAATTACTGAAGAAGGAAAAGGAAGATAAAGACCTGAAGGAAAAAGTGGTAAAAGAAGAAGAGTGGAAGGTTGTTGACAATACAAACAGGCCACCCTTTCTTCCCTACGGAAAACAATAGAAGGGTTTGAAGAGCGCTTAACATAAGTAAAGATATTTTAGAGGGAGAATAATTATTACTTATTTCAAGAGGTAACATACTCCTAAATACTGTATTATTTAGTTCTTTAGATATAAAGGTAGTAATGAAAATTAACTCCTTTACTAAAAATTTGGGAAATAATAAAATATAAAGAAATTAGATTATCTATTTCAAAAATAAAAAAATAGCTAATTAACTTAATCGGCCCTAATTGGGATTAAACGTTTTGTCTATATACATGAAGTAAAATAAATGAATTATAAATAAAAAGGTATTTCTATGTAAGACTGTTTTTATGATCAAATTTTTTTTCTATATTTTAATTCAATTTGAATCTAGGATCTTAAAATCACAGAACGGTTGTATTCAACAAGTATGTATTCAAACAGCAGATTAAGAACCTTCTCTTCTTATCTGTACTTTTATCGAATACTGGCCACTCGTCATTTGTTTAAATATCCCGTTTATTTCGTTGCAACCAATGTATTTGCGGTCGAAAGTCAATATGGATATCGGTACGTGTTTGAAAACTTCGAACCTGTTTTGTGACCGTCTATGTTTTCTAAATAGTTGGGCGTTTGAACTATGAACTATCAGGTGTTGTTGCTGAATCGAGTGTGGATCCAAACCCAGTAATAAACTGGAATAATTTAATTAGAAAAGTGTGTGTCGACTATATTGAACAGCACAGGCAAGATAAAATTTGGATTAACGATACGGTCGTCGAAATCGATGAGACGCTGTCATCACTCAACCCACAACAATTGGTTTTCGGCAGTATTTGTCGTGAAAACGACGAGTGTTTCGTTGTGATAATTATTAATTCAAAACCTGCTGAATGTTATCAGTCAACGTTAATAAAGGGAGCATATTATACTCGGATTCCTGGCGTGCGTAACACACCTATGAACTGGAAATGAAAGGGTTTCGCCATTATACTGTGAATCAGCGTTACCGTTTCGTTGATCCTCAAAGCGGTGCTCATACCCAAATCTTTGAAAGCTTAAGGTGGTCGCTGAGATGGCGGAATAAAAATCACAGGGGAAATGCCAGGCACCATGTGAATTCCTATTTCGCCGAATTCATGTGGCGTCGCGTGATAGCGGACGAGAACACGTTTCAGAAAATGCTCGATGCATTAATGGACACCTGGCCGTCGGAAGTCTCCATGTAGCAGTCAGTAAGTAAATTTTCTGGGATCTTTAAGGTGAAATAATGCAATAGACTGTAAATTAATAATGAATAAAGAAATTCTTTCGAAAAAGCTATCGATTTGAAAGGAAAAAGTGGTGGCGACGGTATTCCATAAGAGTACCACAAATTTTAATGTTTTTTTTTTGTATTCCAAGCGAGTGAAGTAAAACGCAAAAAAATACTGTAAAACAGATTGTTTTGCTGACTATCGGTTTTTATCGGATGAAAAGCAGTAGTTGTAGTACGAAAATACATATTCATGTTTTATTTTTAAAACTATGCTCATTTATAGCAAAAAAAGTAAAAAATTGTTTTTAAAAATAATTTTGTTGTTATATTATTCAGAACAACAAAGATGCAGATTTGATAAAACAGAATAAACGTTGCATATTGCTCTTCGTATAGCAACAAGATGAAATTATCTTTTTTTAAATATCACACCTTAATGTTACTGTGGTTAAGTCTAGGAAAATGATTTCTCGGAAACGTTATTGATAAAAACTAAACCCGTCGAAAGAGTGATGATTTATAAAGGTTAAATTGCAATTTAATTTGCATAGGGTAACTAAAATAAAGATTAAGAATGGGCTGAAAATGTATATGGTTCATTATAAATATAGATTAGAGAACTCGATTGTTTCCAAATCAGCGTTGCATGAAAACCGGTCTTAAAATTAATTCATTAGAAACAATACTTTAAGAAATGACTGTTGTTTTAAACAATAATTACATAATTGGGAAACTTACTTTAAAAATAATTATGAAGAAATTTCATTGTTGAACAACGGAGAGATCAATGTTCAGTAATTTTTGTGAATCTATTGAAAATCTCTCTGTGATAGTCTAAAATCACTGGAACATTAAACGTTTATCTTTACCTTAAACTTTGTTCAAGGATGGGGAAATCTTTGGTTTAAGGTTATGATATTTTCATCTTCCATGAGGTAAGTTATAACTATCCAACCTTAATAAAAGGCGGGTAAGTCAATTTTATTCGTTGCTTGAATGTTTTTAAGTTAAATTTACGCATTCTATTGGGATTACTTTAAACGATAGCATTGTTCGTTTTTTGTTTTACTCTGATTCTAAAAAATCCATTTGTTACAAATATTATTTGTAATAATATTTTTTAATAACACTTTATTCTCTATATCTATTAATGATGATTGCTTAAAAATCAAAACGGGTATCTAGTTTTAGATTTTAAGTAAACTTTCTGTGAAGTCTTTGAATGTTATGTTGTTTTCCAATTAATCAAACTAATAAAACAGTCAAATAAATTAACAGAAAATTAATGTTTAACCTAATTATATTAAATTTTAAAACAATTTATGTATTTATATTACTATAGATTACTTTAAGCATTACTTATATTAAATTTACAATAACCATTCTTCAGGTTTCAACAACTCAACCCTCAATCAAAACAAAGCACTCACACGGAGAGGATAAATAAATTTTATTTGATTTTATTTATTTTGCTCGTAAAGATTCCAAGTCTTGTAGGCAGCATCCAAATAAAAAAAAAAAATTAAAATATAACTTAGTACTGAATTTTTCAGAGAAAGAGAGTGATCAACGTAGCCTCCAGAAACATTTTATTATTGTATATCAATAAGTGTATAAGTCACAATCAACTGACTGTCCAGTTGACTTAGTGTTTAACATTCTGGCTTTTAGATCTGTTATAGTTTGATTCCTGGCTAAGGTTTGACATATTTTATCTATCTTTTTATCAGTCTCATTCTTTATTAAAATATGTGTCTGCAGCGTTCCGAGATATAATTAAAACAAAATAACTTTAAGATTCCAAAGACAAAGATTCTATAACTGATCAGGAGGGACGGAATTCAAAGAAAGCTCTTGGGTATAACTTGATAACTAACAAAATGCTAGTCATTCCTTCGTTCAGGATCATTTGATATATATCATATCTCTAACTGTATTCTTCGGACTACGTATTTTCCGACGGAACGGAAGGTGTCATAAATGATAATGATCCGGGAACCGGAGTACGATGTAGCTTCGTACAGGCCGATAAGTCTATTGCCAATTCTATCGAAGTTATTTGAAAGATTACTTCGGAGACTATGGCAGATTCTGGAGGAGGAATGCGTTATTCTAGTCTATTATTTCGTTTTCAGAGGTGTTCATTCGACAACCGAACTAACACTTCGGATTGTGAACGTTATCAGTAAGCGCCTAGAAGAGAAAATGTATTGCTCAAGTGTTTTTCTAGACGTCCAGCAGGCATTTGATAAGGTCTAGCTTCCTGGCCTACATGATTACTAAGTTGAAAAAGAGCCTTCCTCAGTCGTGTCATTTGATCATGCAAAGTTACTGACGGACGTTTTTCCCAGCTAAGGTACAATCAGGACCTGTCGGTATTCTTTGACACCAAGTTGGGTGTCCGTCATGGTCGGTTGTAGCACCTGTCTTATTTTCGATCTTCATGGCGGAATTCTGTCTCCTGAGGATGTCATGGTTGCATCGTTGGCAGACGACTCGGCATTCCTGGTTGTGGATGATGACCCTAATGTCTGTATTGATGACTGTAATGGAACTAATAGATGATGATTGTATTGGAACTAATTAATGAAAGGCTTTCTTAGAAGATTAAGGTAAATCCAGCAAAGTTTACACACGTTACTTTTGCGATAATAGTGATGTGTTTAACGGTTTGATTTTCCTCACACTCGCAAAGGGGCGTCGGTGTTTTAACCCATTTATACAGGAAATAGACGCACCTACTATGCTGAGTTCGTATTCTGTTTAACGTAGACCATGTCTTACGAGGCAAGACAAAACCCGGCGGCTTTTGAGTAATACATGGAAATTGGTTATTTTGCTTTCTGGTTCATTCTGGATGCCAGGCGTCAATCAGGTTGTATTCTTCATCTGTGGCAGCAATTTCTGTTTTGATAGATGGCTTTTTAGATCGAAGGCGACTATGATTGACATCCTCCAATGTGATCATGTACTGGTCGGTTTTTATTGTCCATAATCTTCTTGTATTCTCTTGTAAGAGCGTTCATACGGAGCAGATGGGTGGTATGTGGCTCAATACTGGGATCCATTCCACAGGAGTAGACCTGATAACTCCGGCAATCATTCTCATCATGTTATTAAGTTGAGCATCAATTCTATGAACATAAGGGCTGTTAAGCACACTGGCGCACAATATTCCGCAGCCGAGAAGACGAGGTTCAGAGCCGATGAGCGCAAAGTGGAAGCCGATGCTCCTCACGTCGTTCCCCAGAGCTTATGTATAATGTTGTTTCTCGTTTTCAATTTCTCTGCAGTTTTCATTAGGTGCTCCTTGAATGAAAGCGTTCTAGCAAGTGTTACGTCTAGGTATTTTGGTGTCTTATTGTGAAAGAGTCATGTATTCTCAATAGAATTTCAAGCTCCCCAATAGCAAACTTGTTATCTAGATGGAAGCATTACCTCTGTTTTACTAGCATTTGGTTGGAGGCGCCATCTTCGGCAGTACCTTTCCAGTTTCTCCAAGTCGGCCATCAGGACCTCCTCCGACTCTTCAAATCATCTACATTTTGTTGTTAGCACCCAGTCATCGGCGTAGTCGTGCTGATTAGATTTTGTCTCTGGCATGTCTGCAACATAGTAGCTGAAAAGGAGAGGCGCAAGTACCGACCCTTGTGGCAGGCATTCTTGAGTTTCCTTGGTGAGCTTATATCGGATCCCATGATAACTTGGAACATTCTGTCGTTCAGCATGTTATTAAGCAGGCAAGCTGTTAATTTGCATGGGATTACACGGATGGCATGATTAAAATTCATGCCTTCTTTTTAGACAGTGTAAAAGGGTGAGCGTACTTAATCTCCTTCGCCTCCACAAGTTTCTGAGTTCACATTTTATCTCAATTGTGTGTGCGCCCTGTCTCTTGGTGCTCTAGATGAGAGCACAATGGTGGAGTGGTATCTCACATTGGTTCCCAATGTGAGATACTACGGTGATTGGGGAGACATTTGCTTTTTGTCTCTGAATAGGAGCTCGGCTTCCTAATTTTTTTAGGAGAGTCCGTGCATGACAACTTGAGGTCTGAAAGTTCAGGCTTTCCGCAGTTTCTGACCATTTCTGTTGCCTTGCAGCATCGAGGCTAAGGAGAAGCTGAACTGCCATCTCTTGATCACCCATCTCAAGGAAGTTTCGGTAGAGATCTTCGCTGTTTTGGGACCACCCTGGGATATATTTTCTGCGAAACCCTCTTGGGGTGCACTTCTTAGCGGTACTTGTTGCTGCTCCAATAAATCTGCTATAGTTTTTGCTCATTTATCTCGACCCCTAAAAAAAGTTTCCTAATTAGCCTTTTTGAAGTTCAATCTAGGGCGGGGCACAGAAATCACAAGTGGAATTTGGCTACCTACCTCTTGGGTGTAAAGCTAGTTCGCCTCCACCTGGTGCACTCCGGGTAACGCTAAATGAGTTGTCTGGCGGTCAGACAAACCAAGAAGATAGGTTCTCCTGACCACGCAGACACAAACCTACAGAATTATGAACTGCAGACCATGTCGCCAGATATACCCAACAGTTCTTTTGGAGATTTGCCGACAAGAAATGTTGGATCTTCGGTCCGAATTTACCACATAAATATAGAAGGCATAAGTTATTCTAAGAGGAGCCATTATTTATCAAAACTACTGAAGAACGTCAATACTGATCAGGTGGCAATCCAGGAAACACATTGTAACACTGAGAAACAATTACCGAAAAGGGGAAAATACCTGAATATGAATTACTTGGTGCCACATACCATAATGCATTCGGCGTCGCTACTTACATTAGACGCGATATAGAAAACGCCACTCTCATCTCCACCACCACAGGCAATGAAATTCATAATGTTTTAGTTACAATCGGAAGTATAACACTGTCCATTATCTATAAACCACCAGCTCTCTCATGGCCAACCTCAGTAATCCTAATACAAGCTCACCCTGTTTACTTTGCGTGATTTTAATAGCCACCACGAGCAGTGGAAATATAAGGATTGTGATGCGAACGGTGAGGATTTGGTGAGATGGGCTGAGGATGAGAATCTTAGTCTTGACTTTAATTCTAAAGACCGATTTACTTTTAAATCAGCGGCTTGGAGGTGGGAGTATAACCCGGATCTATGTGGTTTATAAGAAAGATTGAGATACATGGTTTTCTGGGAGTAACGAACATTCGAGAGGAGATACAACGATTCAGAACCAAATGCAAACTGAAACTGAACAGTCATGTGAGTTGGCTCACAGTTAACCTCTTAAATAATAGCGAGAACGTTCAGCATCTAAAGCGGCTGCACGTATTGGTTTTTTAAGGTTCTTTGAGATTTGGGTGGAGCCACTACTTTGGATATTAAGATTCGTCAAAATATCTTGTTTTGTATCGTCGTTTAGTTTTTTCATCATTTTTCATTTATTTTTTTCAGTTTAGCTATTTATCTTTAATTTAATTTTTCCTTTTTTTCTGATATTTCTTCATCTGGTTCTTATTTCGTGATTCTTTATGTAACTGTGAGATATATTCTTGGTGATTTTTTCCTTTCTTTTTATGTTAAGGACTTGATCAATGTTCTTTGGACTGATCAGTGTATTATATTGTTTACTGCATACTTGAGTGTACTGTATATGTATATACATACGCAGAAATGTGCATGCATTTATAATTCTAGAAAGCTTTTAATGGAGATCTTTTTGCATGTCATTTGAATATTGTTATCAAATTTATTTATGATTCCGGTTAATTGGAACTGATTGTAAATTAAAATAACTTTACTGGCAAACAAAATAATTATGTCAAACACACAATCAAAGAATTTATTTTCATAATATTTGTTTTTCTAAAATGAATATAGATATTATGTAAGTATGTAAATATATGTGGTTGTGTGTTTGGATCTGCGTGTAAATACGCATATTTATACGCGCATGCGTCTAAATGTTACAAGATTGATTCAGACAGATCACTCGGAACGGTAGACGGTATTTAAACAAATATACACTAATTAATATTAACAGTCATGCTTTACTGTTACTGTTATGTACTTAAAGATGTGCATGCATGTCTATGCATAAATATGGAATATACAATATATGTTCACTAATGAATTATAATTATTCTGTAATTTTACATTTCTTTTTTATCCGATTAAAAAAAGACGATATTCTCAATTTCAACCGTATATTATTTTATGTATGTATTTTCAAGTATTAATTCTTTATGAAATGGAGCGATTTTTATGGTTCATTTTTATCTTATACAGGAATTTCGTTTACAGGCCCCGTTTTAAGATTTTTTTTTCTTTTTTAGATAATAGCGTAATATTATTAAAAGAAAAAAAATTGTCTACATTGAAGACCTTTTCTTTCCTTTCTTATAATCACTCTTGCTTAATGATGTTATAACATATGTTAAACGACGTCGTGTCATTGTGATATTCAGAATACTTTCTGGTGAAAATTCAAGAAAATTAGTAGTAAAAGTCAGAGAAAAAAGAATATATATACTCTACAGTTCTTTAGTTCGAACACGGTAGCAGTCTTTATTTCATTTGTATGGATTATTTATTTTTTGCGAAAAGTAGGGTTTTCCCTACTGTATTTCTTTCAAATGGTATTTTTAATTTGGGAAGGGCTTTTGTAGATATTTTTTTATTTCAAATAAAAAAAAATATATATATATAAAATTAATTTATTAAAAACTACTTAAAAAACTGTATTAAAAAATAAATATAATTTTTTCCAATCTTGAAATTTCGATTTCTAAAATTTGGCGCTAGTTTAACATCTACCAACATCTTGCAAAATGCTTAACTTAACGTCTACTTTAAATTGAAACATTTAAAGGATAACTGAAAAAAATATTTTATTTTTTAATTCTTTTGTAGTTTATTTGATTAATTTATTTAATTTAGGAATCTGTTATGTTTAACAAAATTAATTCAAAATCTAGTTTTGTTATATAACTAAAACTTAAATTAATATTTTTACGTTATGAGATATTAAAAACAATATAAATTCAATAAATATGCTTTGATTTTTAATATTATAGGATGTATCCGAATCGCACTAAAGTCATTCTAGCAATTTCTAATTAGTTCATAACAAATTTTATGACCATGAGTAAAAAAAAATTGCAAGATAAGGAATTTTACCAGTTTTCCACATATACAAGTATATTTTTTGAAAATTGGGTAATTGTTGTAATACATAATTTTTAATTGTTGTAAATAATTTTTAATTTTAATTTTTTTTCTGAAATAATATTCCTAGAAAAAATCTAAGTTTTAAAAAATGTAACTGCAAGAAATAACTATGAATATATAGTTATACACACACTCTATTCTATCCATTACAATTTTACAATTGGATTTGAAAAATTGCGGGCTATTTTTACTGACCGAGTTTAAATCAGACTTGGTTGTGTACAGGAAACCTTCAAAGAGATTCCAATTTTGGGATGTCTAACTCAGCAACAAGCTTGTAATGTTAAAAGCCTATTCAACCCCGTTTTACGTCATTCTGTGGGTTGCAGTACCGAAGAGCAAGCGATTGAAGTATGAAAAAAAAATATATAGCTTTAAACTTTACTAAAGCTTTTAAGTTTACTATATATGAAAACCTATTCAAACATAATAACATTAATAGAACAATGCAGTGCAGGCAATAGCTCATGATCGCAACACACTACATAAATCATAATTTTTTCCAATTAAATCTTTGTTTTTAGAGCTGATTTATATAAATAAATAAAGCAGTGTGGTGCGAATCCATTTTTTTATGTTCTATACATCGGCATGTCAATGATATTATAATTTGACCAGTCAGGGTAATAACTATTCGGAATAATTAGCTTCCGCTCATAATTAAATTAAATTTTGTGTCACTTAAATTTATTGTACGGAAAATTTCCTTAACCCAAAAATATGTAAAAATTTTTAATTAGAAATATGATACATATTTGTTGAAAATGGTACTGCATTCTCAGCAAAATATATATATATATATGTAATAATGGTTTATATTTTCTAATAACATCACAATTTTAATCTATACTTTTTTAATATGGCGGATTAAGTTGTAATTCGAAGTCCAATCGATCAGGATTTTTAGGAAAGTATGAGATGTGAGAACTGCTATGAAAAACTGACAATCCAACTTAACTCCCTTTTCCTTCAATAATTCCAAAATGACTTGAATATGTAAAGAATAAAAAACGATTAAAATCGTTTTTTATGGTTTATTGTAGACTGATAAAGGAGCAAAACTCATAATAAAACGTTTGAATGTTAATAAAAATTAGCATTAACATTATTAACATTAATAACACACATTAGCATAATTAACATTATTAACACAGTTAATAAGACGTGAATAAGCAAGATTGGAAAAAAAATTGATTAGAGTTAAAGATGAAACATCTGCATTTAAAGATAAACTGATATAGATAAATATGAGCGGAGGCGATGTCGTAATAAAAAGTTTAATAAAGTTTTACAGAGCGAAGTTTATGAATCTGACCTAATATGAATCCGTTTTGCTGTTATATTAGATATATTTTATATATACCTAATAATATTATTTCTGATACCGTAATACTTTTATTTTCTTTCGAAGAGATAAATAAAAACTGAAAATACCAAAGAATTTGGTCTAAATTCTTTCCTACAAATTTATCTGATTGAAATAAATAAATGCATAACAAGGTAAATTACTCGAATATTGGTCAATTTATTTTAACAGAGAATGTTTTTTCAAAGCTATGAGGAAAAAATTTCATGAATTTAAATAATAATTTAATATTTAAGTAAAATATTGAAAAAAATATTAGGGAAAATAGAAAAACAGCTGAAACAGAGAAAAATAAATGCAATACGGAAATAAAGTTATGAATATAACATTTTTAGCTTAATGTAGATGGAAAGAAAGGACAATTAAGTATACGTAAAAAAAAGCCAAGTGTAAGAATAATTATAGACGTTAAAACATATTAACAATAGAGAGGTATTAATTATTATGAAAATAAAACATATGAAGCGGGCAACCATTAAAGTTATGAAATAGCTTTACTTCTTTTGAGATAGATACTCTAATTCCTTCTAAATTTATTAACGGATTTATTACTAAAATATTATTGATATCTTTAAAAAATAAATTCGTGTTTTTTATATTTTTGGTCCGAGGAAATACTGCATACAGTTCAAGTAATGTTTAAAAGAATCTCATCCTTCCTATCACCTTTCCGAGCTGCAACACTAATAAAATGTCTTTTCAGAGATACTTTGAAAAGGCTAGTTAGCAGTAATAAATAATCATAATAATAAATACATACCCCGCCGACGTTGATGCAGACCCTTCTATTAAGGGCCTTGGAGCGCATGATCATGAAGGGCTCCGGAGGCAGAGATGACATGGAACGGGAGTGCGCTCGCAGGAGTGGAGGTGGCGGTGAAGGGAACCGCACCTCCTTGGCATCCTCCCAGCGCACTCCCTCTCTCTCCCCGCCCGCCATCACAGTCGAGGCCTCCGGCGTCGTCTCATCTCCCTATAGAAAAAACAAACAAACAACTAATCAGTATTACTGTTTCAACAGAAATAACAAATTACAACTAAAAAGCAATTATTTCAGATAAGCGTAATCGAATAAAAAGAGAAAAAAATCAGCGAAAAAACTTAAAAGTTGAATAGATGTACGTAATTATAGATAAATCATTAACTTTTTTCTTTTTTTTTTCTTAACCTCCGGGACCACCGTTAGGTATTGCTTCAGAGGATTAGATGAATGATTAGTAGCGTGTTTGAAAATACCATGCCTAACCGGGCCCGAATGAAAGGCCGAGACGCTACCACTCGCGCCACGGAGGCCGGCAAATCATTATCCGAACAATTGTAAAGCCACGTATATATTACTAATAAATCTATTGTGAGGTTACAAACAAAAGCGGAAGTTCATGTTCACGTTCTTAATTTAATTAAAACGGTTCGTTAATGGAAAGATGTATGAATGAGGTCACGCCAATATTCTGGTTAGAAAAATGGAATCAGATCCGATATTAAGTAGAAAAATATGACCAGTGTTCTTTCCAACGAATTTATCCTACTGAAATAAGTAATAATAAAATTATGTATTATTTTAATAATTAACGACGTAATTTCATCGTACGTTTAAGTTGTTTTCCTATATCTATTAGTCCGGGTGATATGTAATTAGTCTGAAGGTAAAAAAAAAAAAAAATATAGTATCTTTGTTCATTCAGTTTTGATGATTTATTGGTTAAGAAGGTACACACACACACACACACACACATATATATATATATATATACATCAAATAACATGAAGATTTTACTGAAATAAAACATGACATTTAAGTAAATTACAACACAGAAAACTGTGGATAAACAGATTTATTTTTTGAGGATTAGTTTATTCGTGAATAATCAAATTTAGATCTATACAGTTTGACTCAACTACTCATAATGTAAATTAGCAACAAAAAATACCACAAGGCAGATATACAGAAGGAATAGATGTTGTGGAGAACATATACGCGGTGAGAAAACACCGCACATATTTTTCCCTTAAGTTACCGGAAGTAACAAAGATTTAGCTAATAAACGTTAATGTAAAAATATACTTGCCAAATCTGAGATGGTCCAAACTGGCAAACAATAATTTTCTCTTTTTTTTTAAAAGGAATAGGTTTTATATAAGTTCAGCTGTTATACTTTGCAGCCAAAACGTAAGTATTGATATGTCTTAAAACATAAAGATTCATATTATGACAAAAAATTCTGGTTTTTAAAGTGAGCTATTTTAGTACGTTCACCATATTTTGCACCATGAAGCTTTCTAGAATAAAATTTTATGGTACGCAAATTAAGATAATTTTTTTTTTATAGATGATCTTTTAAACAGATATAACGTCTTCCTACAGTTATTGAGGGACTGTCTAAGTGATGCGGCCTTAAAAAAGGAAAAAACACACATTGCAAATTTTTAAAATTTGTTTTTAGATTAAATTAAAAAAAGTTAGATCTCTTTGTTAGTTTGCAGGAATTATAAATTAATAAACTCATGATAACGGTTACCACAATATAACATATAATGTGTTTGGATACTCAGTGGTTGAAAATAATGGAAAGATTTGTAATATTTTCGACTGAAATTTATCTTGTTCATTTGATTACTTTTAACGTTGTAATGCAATAAACTCAATTAAATAAAATATTATAATAGAGTTAAATATTCTGGAGATAAATGTAATACACTGATCGGATCAGTAGATGAGAATTACTATTTTAAAAGAACGTCCTCCGTAGAGGACGTTTAACAAGCTTATAATAAAAATGTATGATGCAAAAAATGTAATAAGTTAATATTTTATTTAATAAATTTGTATGGCTTTTGTTAATTACAGCGTAAAGAATAAAGTATGGTAGAAGTTAACAAAGTTAACCTCGTGTAGCAACTGGATGCGCACACGTTCGTTGCTGAGAAAAGAGCAGACTAGTGGAAGCACACAGTGTAGTGGGGAGAGAGACAATTATGTTGTAGTGTAGATGACTGCGGTTAGTGTTTAACACAGGTTGAGGAAGCAACTCTTTATATAAATTAATGGTATCTTATTTCTTACGTTAAACAGTATTTTTTAATAATACGGTTTTAAAAGGTATTCTTTAACACTGCGTTTTAACAGTATTTTTCAAAACTATTTGAAATATTTTTCTATCATATTTATTTAATCGTTCACGCAGGAAATTAAACTGGTGGTATTCCCAAAGGACTTTTAGTTTTTAAATCAGGTACCATGTCTTGAGACTGGGCAAGTCCAATCCATTCCAATGAAATGAGCTGGACTGGACTTGCTGAATTGAGCTAGGCTGGAATGACGATTTGCGTTAACTGGACTGGTTTGGTTTTGTCAAGTCAGGTCAGGGTGAAAATCTGACCTACTTTTCACTATGTGATTTTGATTTAAGTAAAGGATTTAATCGAATAAACCATAATACCGTAATATGTTTTTTTTTGTTTACTACCAATTTCACGTTATTTTTTAACACCGTTGGTTTATGATGTTTATAAGGGTGCATTGGGTGTATAATACCCAGTGTGCTAGAAGGTTAAAAAATTTCATGATTGAATAATAATATTAAAATATATTTTACAGATTTCAAAATTTGAAAAACAAAATAACAATTCTGATTATTTTTTTAATTTATCTAGGTATTAATTTTTTTGTTTGTTTCCATGGATATACAACAATTAGTAAAAGTATAATTTTATTATAATCAAATAATTTATAATAAACATTTTATAAAATAGCTCGTTTGGTAAAGTAAAGCATGTGTACAATGCCGAATTTATCATTAAGAGTTATAAAAAAAAAGAAAAGAGTTAACATTTGAAATTTTTTCGATTAAATATAATTTTTTGAGGTGTTTCCAAGTTTTTTAAAGAGATATTTGTTACAAAATAAATTTTTGAGGAATAATTTTAACTTTTAAACTATGTATGTGTAAAAGTTCAAAATTTTTTTCTTTGCGTAATTACTGCGCAGTAGGTGGTGGGTGAATTCCTCACTACGCTGTGGAAGCGTTTGTTAAAAATGCTCGGTTAATACTCAGTAACGTTGACTGACGTGAACGAACCTGTTTGTTTGCTGTGTAAGTAGCCGTCGCCGATGACTGACAACTTGTTTAAAATTCCGTTAATTTTTCATTAGTTTACTTTAAACTTTTTTTTAAACAGATGGTACGTTTGAAGCATATATCATGATTTTCTAATAAAAGTTATCTGTTGTCATCTGTCCTTTTCGACTTGAAACCCATATTCAACAAAACGTTTCTCTATATTTCATGACTACAACCGAAGCCTATTTCTGGTCATCCTTTTTTCAAAATATTCAGAATTTTTTTTAATGTTGGCATTGTATTGTGATTTTTATGAAGTTCATAAATTATGTTCCGTAATACGCTTTTTTGAAAGTTGTCTATGTTCAGTTTTTTCACTCGTGTGCGAGTTTTACCGGGTGAACTGAAAGTTTCTTTTCTCTTAATTTATTTGATTCTGTCAAAACCTTTTTTAACGAGTCAACCGGTTCTCCGCACCGACTGGCGATACCAATCAAACTTCCGAACATGACATATTGTGATCTTCTAATGAAATATTTTGAATACTTTCATTATTAAGCACTTACTCTGACTTCTTAAATCTATGCCTGGCCTTAGTCGGTGAACAGATCTTGGTTGAGGCAAACTAAAGTACTGAAATATATTTCAAATAGTTTTGAAAAATACTGTTAAACGCAGTATTAAAAACTACCGTTTAAAACCGTTGTATTGATAAATACTGTTAAAACGTGGTATTGAAAAATACTGTTTAAAATATAGTGTTGAAAAATTCTTTTTAATGTAAGAATTAAGATATCGTTAATTTACATCAAGTGTTGCTTCCTCAACCTAAATGTGTTAAACACTAACCGCAGTCAGCTATACTACAACGTGATTGTCTTCCCACTACGCAGTACGCTCCCACTGTTCTGCTCTTCTCACCAAACGAACGAGTGCGCATCCAGTTACTACGCGAGGTAAATTTTGTCAACCTCTACCAAAACAATATTTGGATGCTAGTAGATTAAAAATGTAGAGGTACAAATAGTACAAATTATTACAATGAAAAATTGTAGATTTATACACCGTGTATGTAAAATGTTCTCAATATAAATTTTATGGGTGATATAAATTATGCAAATAAAAACCATCTATAAATACAAGTAATATAAAAAATTATTTTAATCTTTAGGAATGACTGATTTTAAAATACATTAAGTTGAGTTGTAAGTACTTCAAAAAGTTTTGAATAATTTACATCAAGAGTACTACGAAGATAATATTCTTTATTTACTATTTCCATAAATTTTTTAATTGTATCGGAAACACATTAAAAAACGAAATTAATTGTTTGCATTGCCATATTTTATTTATCATTATTTATAACAATTCTTCTAGTCAGATGATATCAACCTAACGAAGTACACATAATATAAGTTGAATGAAGTATTTAAGCCATAATCTTTCCCTCAGCATTATTTTTCACGTCACATATTTGCTCGACTTGTCTTATAATAAAAAATACTCCAAAATTAAAAAAAATAAATAAATAAGTAAACCAGGAACGGTTTCATAATTTCCTTAATAAACAAAATTTTCACAAAATCTTAAATTTCTGTAGCAATTTATCGTTTAAATGTAGAATTTTATTAAAAATTACAATCTTTTTTTAAGAAATATATACTAATCTCCGTAGCAAAGTGATAGCGTTTCGGCCTTTCATCTGGGTGTCCTGGGTTCGAATCCCGATCAGGCATAGAATTTTTCATTCGATATATGAAATTCCATTTCCATATTCCCGTCGTACAACCTTCTAAGCTTTTGTGGTGAATTAATAAATTAATCATCAAGCAAAAAAATAAATAAACACACATACACGTATTTAAACTACACTGTACTGGAAACAATTCACAGTAGTAACGCAGAACATGAAATGACACGACATAAAATGCATTGTTGGCTAGCTGATTTCTGTTACCAATTAACGAAATCATAATTTCTCAAATTTTCGAATTGATAGTGAATTCGAAAAAAGATAAATAAACTTTATTGTCTAACATTAATACTGGATTTTTTATTTTATTTTTACCTTTAATGTAATATCATTGCACTCTGCAGGAAAACAAACAAGCTTTCTACGTGTAATCTCCTCGTTTTCATACGCAGTGTTATAATAAAATCAAATTTCTTGAATTTGTATTTGTTTTTCATTGGGATAGTTTAAATAATAATTTTCATAATTAAATTCACTGCAAGGTTTAATGATAACTTTTACGAATTTATTAGTCATCTAACAAAGTTTTTGTATTTATTACAAACATAAAAAACCGTACATTTTTAGACAACACATTTTTCTGTTTTACGTCAGATATAAAGAAAACTACCGGATATATGGTTCTGGAACCAGTTTTATTCATTTTTCTGGTCAAAAGCCATAAGACATTATCATGTTTACCTCTTTATTTGGGTTTCTAGAATTTCAGTATGTTTTTATTTCACTATTTGCTCTGGAATCAAAGCGAACTCTTTCACTAGCCGTAACTCGCAAAAAAAGCGTTTCCAAATCCACATTTATATGAACGTTTTCCACTTGTTTTTGCTAGTAGAATGAGCTCAGAAAGCGCCGATAACTACTTGAATCACTCTGTATATATAAACGATGGCCTGACTGATTCATTCATTCATCAACGCCCATCCTACATTATTAAAGTTACGGACTCGAAATTTTGAGGGTGTGTTAGTTTTATATAGGTAGAGGTGTACTAAGAAAAGGATTTTGCGAAATTCCATCTCTGAAAGGGTGAAGTGATAGTGTTTTTTCGATTTTCTCAGCTTCCAAGAGATATTGACTTGATATTTGCTTTAAAATATTTCTCATATAAATATTTAAAATAAATTTCAACGTTTTTCGATATATTTCAACTGAGGGAGTGAAATGTGATCAGGCGGAAATTTTAAAGAGCCGTCTGTATCTTATAAAATTTGTAATTTATTCAGTCAGTTCTAACTCATAAAAATATTCCTTAGATGAATATTTAAAAACAAATTCCTGGGTTCTGTTAAATTCGCCTTATACGAGGGATGAAATGAGGTAAAACTGAATTTCGCTTTTTTCCGAATTTTTGTGGAACAGATTGAGATGTTAGCTTGATTTTTGGTAAATATGTTTTTCATATAAATATCTTAAAAACGGTTTCTAGATTTTTCAATATCTCGTGTCTGTAGGGGTGAAATGTGATGAAACCTAAAGTTTAAAAGTTTTCCATCAAGTTTAGTAATTTTAGCACTGAATGGAAGGATTACTAATTTAGTGTACAAACAGGTTCTGACTTAAATTTCTGTGATACATCTGTACAAAATTTTTGACTTGTGACTTGTTCTAATTTGTGACTTGTACTGCAGATATTTTTTAAAAGTATTCTTTATAATGTAAATGCATTTATAGTGAATAATAATAAATTCGTGCAATACACGTGAATGCTGATTGCCTTTAAAAATAAAACAACAAATAAAGCTTAGTGTTGATGACTCAATTATTTGTTCAATTCAATCAATCTACGCAATTCCAAATTTAAATTTTCATGGACAAAGCCTTTATCTTTTTCTGTTTAGCCTCTGGAACTACCGTTAGGTATTACTTCAGAGGATGAATGAGGATGATATGTATGAATGTAAATGAACTGTAGTCTTGTACAGTCTCAGGCCGACCATTCCTGAGATGTGTCGTTAATTGAAACACAACCACCAAAGAACACTAGTATTCGCGATCTAGTACTCAAATCCGTATAAAAGTAACTGCCTTTACTAGGATTTGAACCTTAGAATTACTGACTTCGAAATCAGCTAATTTGCGATGACGAATTTAATCACTAGACCAACCCGGTGGGTTTAGTGAGCAAAGCCGCGATACATAAATACCAGTATACATATATATATATATATATATATATATATATATATATATGGGCGTTTGGATTTATAGCTATTAAAGAAGTACAATTAAATAAAGAATAAAACAAAGGGTTATGAAATGTGATAAAGAAGGGGAAGATAAGAAATTAAATATTAAGATAAATAAACATAATAGAGAATTAAATTGCTAAGAGTGGAAAATTGTAAACTTTAATAGACATACTTCCAAAAAAATTAACTTAAAATTTCATAATTACATAATTTAGAGTGTAATAAAATTTTAAAATTGTAAGAAAGTTCTGTATTAAAGTCAGTAAGAGAAGATGTGTTTATTACTAATACAAGAATCCGCTAGCAACTGTAAGAATAAAGACTGAGAAAAGTGAACTGAACTCTGATTCAGAAAAAGGATACTTGAGATAAAGATACAATGTGATTTTTAATTATACATGGAGAAGTACAGGAGATACATGATTGAAGAAAAATTTGAGAGCGGATTAACTAACCAAGCAGAAAAATTAAAGATTGTAAAATATCTTGATGGCATTTCGTTTTTGATAGAAACCAATGATAATCTTAGACGGTACGGATTTATTGCTAGGAGAAAGATTTTCGTTAAAAAAAAAAAAAAATGAAATGTGACAGAAAGGATAATGAAAAATTAAATGTTAATATAGGGGAGTCGAATATTCTACAAGCAGGAATAAAACAGATAACTGAATTTGCAAAGTTTCACCAAATTTATTACATATACATTTATGTAATAAAGCCTATTAAATTACACACATTTTTAAAAGTACTTAAGAGTACTTTATTAATAACTTCTGATTTTTTCAAAAGTTATTAGTATATTTTCAAAAGTTTTTTTTTATTGTTCTTGAATTATATTTATTGTATTCTCTTTTTACAATCACGGGTTAATAATTATTAATAAATGAGTATATTTAAATTAAAAAAAAAAAACGTGAAAAAACAAAAAGGAGATGAAGTCTGATGTGCCTTTCCTTTCAAGACCTAAATATTTCATTAATGAAGATTTTATTTGGATATAACTCTGAAACCAATGAAAATAAGTACCACTTATGATATATCGTTGAAACTCTCTCAATTAGGGCTTATTACTACCGTTAAGAAAAAGGCCAAAATACAAGTTTTTGGGATTTTGGGCTTTTTTACATTTTTTACTCAGTCGATTGCAATGAAAAGGGTAGGTGCACAACTAGATGTTACAACAATCCTAAATCACAAAATTTCAACATCCTACGGCTAATCGTTTTTGAGTTATACAAGGTACGTAGACCACGCCGAAACTAATCAAAATGGATTCAGGGATGGTCAAAATGGATATCTCCGTTGAAATCTGAAAACCGAAATTTTTCGCGATCACACGCGATTTACTTCGTACAAGGAAGTAAAAAATTATACAAATAAAATTCTGATAAAATATATTACTTATTCAATAATTTTATGATGGCGCAAGATATTTATCTGTTAGCAAAAAAATTCATTACTATGTATAGTAGATAACACAATTCAAAGTTATCAACGTACAATGTTACAATTAAATATTTACTCATAAGCATGTTGAAATTTAAATCCAGAACGATACAATCATGAAAAAAATTACATCAAGAATCATGCAAACAAGTTTCTAACATATTTTTTTTTACAATATATCATAGAATTTTAATTGGTGACGAGGCGTTTCAAGGTTGTGAAGAGGAAATTCTAGGTTTCGGGAGTTGTAAGTATAAAGATATAATCATTAAGAAAATTTATGTAATGATTAATGCACTATTTTTCGTTCTTGAATGGTTAACAAAGTCTAATTAAAAAAAAAAAGAAAAATGCAGTAAAAAAAACGACATTTTTAAACAAAAAAAAATTTAATTGCTATTTTATTATAGTTATTAGCAAGTTATAAATTCTTTTCACCATGTATTTTAATGAAGAAACCTAGGTAAATTTATGAACATATGTTAAAAAATTTCTACTAGTGTAAGCATGATAACATTATTTAGTTACATTAAACACGCAATTCTTCTCTAGAATGTACTGCTAACTAGTGTTCGTGTAATATATTATTAAACATAGTTACGAGTATTTACGATAATTTATTACCAAATTTTGAATCACCAAAGATTTTTAACAATAACAACAAATGATCTCTTTAATTGATATAAAAAAGGACGATAATTTTTTAGTTAAAAAGAGAAAGAAAAACATTTATTTATATAATATAAAAAGAAATATATGATGTAACACGAACAAAAAAAGAAGCATGCAGAATAATACGAAGTAAATGTGATCAAAATTTAAATTAACTTTGGGCGATCCAAACTCGGATGTATTGAATAATAGAATTAAAATGATAGTAGTGCAGTTGTCTGGAGAGAGATTAAGCATCCTGGTTCTACCACAAAACGACAGTTTACTGTACAAACTACTAAGTTTGTTTAATTTTGTTTCTGCATTAAAGGGATGTCCTTTCAAACTTTAGAACGAAGTAATACTTGAAAAATCCGACGTGTTGTCATGTTTCATTAAAACTCTGATGTCACAATTGGTGTAGGTGTAGTCTGTGCGGTAAATAATTGACGAAATATTTAAAATTAAGATGTGAAAGTTCTTTCTTTCTTGTTTAGCCTCCGGTAACTACCGTTTAGATAATTCTTCAGAGGATGAATTAGGATGGTGATGTTCTTAAGCGGCGATGGTGGTGTAGTGGTTAAAGTACTACTTGCAAATTAATTAAGATGTGAAAGTTACGCAATAGAATCTGTTGTCTAATTAATTAATTAATATTTATTTATTATTTTTCGTAGGTAAATATTCATATTTATTTACTTTTTTTAAAGTAATTATTAAAAATTATTCTCTTTTTGTATTATTATTATTATTAAATCATGATGTTAGCTGATGATGTAGTTTTACTCCTAGCAAATGCGTCCTATGAACGCGTTGTATTTAATATGAAAAATATCCTTAATACACTATTACGTTGGGCTCATGATCAAGGCCCAAAATAATTGTTAATGGAAAAAAGACGGTTGTAATGCACATCCGCTGCCCAAAAAAAGTAATTACAGAAAAATTAATTTGAAATATACATACTTGTATTTGTTTGCAAGATTATTCATCTTCCTACAATTGCCCTATACTAGCTTATAAATCCGAGCATAAGTGTTTACGCATTATTATTGATGAATTTTTTACTTGGTCTAAGCAATTTAGTGTTTCTGCTTGATTGCGTAAATGTAAAATGTATCATCTACAGTTTCATTTTCCTAATTATGTTTTAAAAATTGTATGTTACACATTATTTGAGACAATCTTAATAAATGGTATTATTACTGCTTGGGGACATTCTGAGGATTGTTATTTAAATGTAATCTTTCCATTCAAAAATAAGTAATTAAAACTATTCTAAAAGCCTAAAACAATAGACATGTTCCAACAAATAACTAAGATTTTCATAGAATCTGCAAACTTCTATCACTCAGAGGTCTGGTTTATCAAAGTACGATATTATTATGGATAAATTTTTCTCATGAAACTTTTAAAAATAAAAAATATGAACTATGAAACTCGTGACACACCTTGTTTTATACACCGGCTTCATAATAAGTATGGCTTTCGTACGTTGTCATATCTTGAACCAAAGATTTTCTCAGATTGTCACCGAGCACATTATATTTTATTTCTATGAAGAACATGAAGAATGACATTCTTAATTTTTGTTTAACTATTTAATTAATTTTAAGTAACATGAAGGAGAGTACTAGAGAGCAGAATATTAACGTTTACGAGGATAAGAAGATTTTTTTATTTGTTTTGTTTGTAATTAATCATAAGTTATGACTTTTATTTTTATACTTTATTTTGCAATGGAGTTATTTCTGTTTTTTGTTTTAACTTTGCATTTATTATTTATATGGGAACCCCTGACAAACTACCTTGTCAGTTTAGGGGATCTTATAAAAATGTAAACTGCATTAAATAAAAAAAAAATATATATATGTATATATAATTATAATGATATAATTAATGATGTCAAACCATGACATGAAAATTTTTTTTGTTAGTACATTACATGGTATATAAAAAAATACAGACAACAAAAATAGTTAATTTTAAAATAATTGATTTTATTGTTGTAAAACAGTAGCTAACAAAAAAAATATAAAGGAATAATTACTACACCGATAAATAAAGGGCTTGGAGTAAATAATGTTTCTACAGAACATAAAAGGGGCCATAGAACTTAATAACGTACGAGAATAAGTCAAATATTCTAAAATGTGTTTGAATCTTAAATAACGACAAGAAAACAATTTCTCCCTGCATTTTATGAATTATGAAAACTAGTTTTCTAAAATATTTCCTAAATCGAATAAGAGTTGGTTGCTAATAGATAAAATTCTTTATTTTGAGGTAAATGATTATTTGAAATCGTATTCACTACAATGCTGAAACCATTTACAAAAAAAAAGAAAAAAAGTCACGTATCAATAAATATAATCTAAAACTTGGTGTACATTTTAACCATTAAATTATGTTTAATTTACACTCCTCACCAGTAGATAGGTACCAAGAAATTAATAAAGCAAAATAAAAAAAAAAAATAAATTTTAAATACAAAAAAAAAAAAAATAAATACAATACAAAGAAATGACAATATAAAAAATAAGTAATAAATACTATTTACTAAACAGAACAATAATTCTGTGGTTTAATTTTTATTTATATGTTATAAAAGAAACAATAAAAACAAACCCAAATGTTGACCAAAGATTAAAAAAATGTCGTCAAACAGTTCCAACTCGAGAGTGGAAAGTTAGTGTAAATAGATTTTAAATATTTAAAATACCTCTTAGTCTGATCATTAAGGCCTAATTTATCCCATTTAAATAAGATTGAATAAGATAAAAGTTTTATTTAAATAAAAAAAATTTAGCATGATACTTCACTTTTATAAAAATATACTCTGTGTTAAACAAGATTGAGATAACATAAATGTTTATAAAAAAATTTCACAAAATTAGTTTTTAATAAATTTAACATTCTAAAATATTATAAGACATATTATTGATTCTGAGCATTACTCAGCAATTCGTTTCCACTATAATTGCTAATAAAGACAAATTCCCAACTCCGATTATGGAAAGCTTTTAAATTATTATATTTTATTTTATGGCCAGTTTTGAAGTAATGACGATTTCTCTAATCGGTAAAAGATCGGAATCAAAAAAGATGCTAAGACTTTGCTAACGATCTGGTTCTTTAGCTGATTCAAAAGAAGACACAATGACACTTATAGAAGAGTTAACAGGAACAGCTAAAAAAAAAACAGGCCCCATAGGTATCCTTTACAAGACGGAAATCATAATGAAATTCAAATCAATTACTCGAAGACTGTAAGGTCTACATACGGAGAAATAAATGTCACCAACCACTTTAATTGTCGAGAAGAGATTATAAGCAAAACAGAAATACATAAGGTCTCAATTGGAAATAGAATATTAAAATTGGAGAAGCTTAGATCTATCACCAAACACATTTACAATAAGAGGACTCTCTTCAAGATCGCGAAGTTAAGATATTATACAACAGTAGTAAGACTAGCAATATTATACGGCACTGAAATATTAAATCTAACCGACCTCGAAAAATTGCTCAAGTTCGAAAGAAGCTTCCTAAGAAAAATCCATGGTCCAAATGTAACAGAGGAATGATAAAAACTGAAATCTAACAAGTAGATCTACCAAAATTAAAAATACCTAGAAACAGCGATTACGAAAATAAGGTTAAATTTCTTAGGGCATATAATAAGGATGAACTCAAACAGCTTAAAGAAACTAAACTCTCACAAGCTGTGGATTATGAAAAACTAATCAAATTATCTGAAACAGATGGAAGATGATCTCCAAAGGACAGACTTGATAGAATAGAACTGTTTCAATAGAGATAACTTCTGAACAGTAGTTTACAATATAATATTCTTTTCGCAGAAAAAAGGACAGGAAGAAAGTGAATAGTTGAGTAAAATCCATGCTAAAAAAAAAACAAAATACATGGAAGAAGAGAAAAGAAGCAGAAAGAAGTGATATTTACGTGTTCCTAAGTTGGCCTTTTCGCATAAAAAAAAGAAAATAATTACTTATTACTACTACTACTTTCCAGGAAGATCCAATTTCATGGATGACTCATTCCATGGTAAGATTATGGAATTACAGTCTTGGATTGGAGTCCAATTTCATGGTAGGAGTAGTATGAATTTTTTATATACCTTTCACCTTATTGTTATACCGGACCTTCTTGTCTGTTATTCCGAACTAAGCTTGTTTTGATGACGTTTATAATTTTATTTTGGTTCATTTATGTATGTAGTTACGTATTTTGTTTTTCTAGCAAACCACTGATTTTGGCTGTACCTTTAATAAAATCCATTTTTCTGCAATATGCTAGACTAATTGTACCCAAATTCCTCTTAAAACCATCGCATTAAAAGTAAACCGAATTATGTACCGTAGAATAAATTTTTTTTTTGATAGAACTAAAAGCATAACCGCTTTTCCTGTAAATATCAAAAAATAATTTATTACATTCTTACAAATTAATTGCAAATCCAAAAATGGTAACTTCGGATTATTCTCAATTTTATATAGAAATCTTAATTATTTTTTTAATATAAATCTTATATACAATTTTTTTAGCTCTTTTATTTGGCTTAATTTTTTTAACGAAATTTAAACTGTAAGTGACAAAAACATTATCAACGTGTGTGATCAAAACTATGGAAAAAACTGGAATATACTTTTTTTTCTAAGTACTAATGAACGAATTATCTAGAGTTCAGAGAGAAGGAATTTATCTGTTTTTCTATAAAAACCGTTATTAGATTTAAAAGTGTTTTTCTGGTAGAAGAAAAGATTTAATATCTAATTCATTAATGAAAACGGGTAGAATTATTAGTTGAAACATACTTGTTATTGATTTAAATAAGAGTGATCGTAAAGACGAGCAACCCAAATGACAACGAAAAGTTTTTAGAAAGCCTTTATATTAATTTACAAAATAATATTAACATTTAAAAAAGTATTACTTATAAGTTTATAATAAATGCTGGAAATGTCCACCATGATTTTCAATGCATGCATCAACGCGTTTTCTTACATTGTATGCGACCTTTTTTAGTGTAGCAGCAGTGATATTTGATACATAGTCCTCAATATTTTGTTTAAGTTCATCAAGTTTATGCGGGTTATTTAAGTACACATTATCTTTCAAAAAGCCCCACAAAAAAAAGTCGGGAGGACTCAGGTCCCGTGAACGAGGAGGCCATAGACCACCAGAAATAATCTGGTTATCGAAGAAATTACATACTACTGTTCGCTGTGTGTGCAGTTTCTCCATTTTGTAGCCAGCAATCACGTTCATCAGCATGTAGAAAAGTTATAAACTGCATTATTATTTCTTGATACCGTTAAGCCGTGACGGTCTCCGAAAAAAAATAAAAATAGGCCCGACAATACTCTGCCGAGATACACAACACCACAACCCCATTTTCTTGTGAATGTAATGGCTGTTCGTGGACAAATGAGAGTTCTGTGAAGACCATATTCTGTAATTTTGACTGTTAACATATCTGCTTAGATGAAATCAAACTTCAACGCCGAAAAACACTTCGTCTAAATCAGACATGTCATTTCGAATGAAACTTCTAAACCACCGACAATACTGCATTCGTTTATCATTATCTGGTTCTTGGAGTTGATGACTTGCGTTAATCCGGTACGGATAAAATTTTAGAACTTTAGTAGCCTTATGAACACTTCCGTAAGATAGTCCAATCTGGTTAGAAAGTTTTCGAAGAGAGTTTCTTGGAGATCGTCCGTCCGACCGAAGCAACGTCTTTTAGGCGGTTACCGGTTGCCCCTGAGTGGTTAAAAAAGGGTATTAAAAATAGGACTGGTACTAAGCAAAAATCAAATGAAAAACAATTATTAAAAAAAAAAATACATAAAATGGTCTGCCATAATAGCTTGCTGAAATTATTAATTAAAAAAAGGGTAACTTTTTAAATCTTTTCTTTGTTTATTCTGTGTTTAAAATATATTAGAATATAATTTATTAAAATGTGAGGCGTTTAAATTTTTATCGGCTTTCATAGTTATTCGCTACTTACTGAAGTAATATAGGAGGGCAGTGCATTTTAAGTATAATCTACGATGCTGAATGAAGAATGTGTGTTTTCTTTGTTTAATTTTTATCGGCTTTCCTATTGCTATTGGATACTAACAGAAGTAATCTGCAAGGGCGGTACATATGAGGAGTAATCAGCAATACTGAATGATGAATATGTGTTTTCATTGGTTAACCTTCCAAGCTCTCGCGTAGGCAACAGATTGGCCGCCTTTTTAATGATTTTTGTTTTTTTTTTTTGTAAGGAGTTTTATAAACCGGTTGGGTTTTTAGGTATTTTCAAATGAATTATTCAGAGACAAGCTCCTGTTATAATGTTAACTGCTGACCATGTGAAGGAGTGGGAAAGAAAGGTAAATTTCCAAAAATCTGCAGGCGGCAGCATTCCGCCGAAACGATATCTCGTGTAAAAATCAGTGATTGGGAAAAATTTTTGGATCAGAGGTTAAATTATACGTAAAATTTTAATTTACCGTTAAATTTTTTTTTGTAATTCCAATGAGAAATTTTTTAATGCTTTTTCACGAACGCGAAAAGTCATTAAAAATTTAAAAAAGCGTTCAAAACCTTAATAGTCAGTTTTTTAATTTCAAAGTTTTTATTGAAATGCACTTTGAGTGAGAAAATAAAAAACAATACAAACGTTTAAATAGCCCACCACATACACACACGCGCGCGCGCACGCGAGAGAGAGAGACAGAGAGTAAAATTTATTAAAATGAAAAAGTAGTATAAAAATATCGGGTTCAAACTTCATTTTGCTTTCCATGAAAGTAATGATTCTGAAGTTCAAACCCGAGGGTATGTTTTCCAGGATGAACACGTATTTCCAGTTAAATTTACAAGCTGAAAGAGTGGATTTACTGCAAAATAAATAGTAAAACACTGATTTGAGATGCCCCCTAAAATTACAACAAATAAATAACAATCAAATTTAAGTTTGAACCTGAGGGTCTCTTTTCACGGGTTTATTCAATATATTAAAGAACGGCTACTCACAATGATAAATGTTTGTACACGTTAAATTTACATGTTAAAACAATTGATTTATTGAAAAATTCATAGTAAAACATATGTTTAAGGTGTTTTATTCATTGAATAGTTTAATGCTGTCATGGGGGATCCCCCCGTCTCTATTAATAATGATTTCTCAATTAAAAGGGAACCACTGTTTTACTATTATATTCTCATCGAATCCAATCTTTCATAGTGAAATTTAACTGCAATCACTATGATTAAGTGTAAATTTTATTATGATGTTTGGTCATGATTACTTTCAGCGATAGTGTAATATATCATGGATTATTATTTAATGTAAACAGTAATCGTTATTTAATGCCTATAATGTCAGATTAAACTTCAAAATCATTGTTAGTTCTTTATTAACTATTCATCACGTCATAAATAAAAAAAGGGCGTATCTCGAAATGGTGCGTCCTAGGTCAATTCTAACGCGATTTCGAAAAGCTTAACAATAGCCGCTAGTTTCATGCGTGTAAGTCCAACCATTCTCGAGATACGCCCTTTTCTCACAATAGTTTTTGTATTTGATGATGAAATAAAATAAAAATATGTTTTTATTATCTAGTAACCATTTAGTTAACAGTTCTGATCGCTTTTAAACTTATAACGATGTTTTGAAAAAAAAATCGGGCATCATTACTTTCAGAGAGTTCGGGATGATATGTGATAAAGGTTGTAAATTGTTTATTTTTTTATTGTTGAGATAGCTAATGACGTTATCTTATATATATTATGCATAAGAAACGGGTATATCTTATATTAAATAATGATTTCTAAAAAAGGGCGTATCTCAAAAATAGTGTGTCCTAGACGATTTTTAACGCAATTTTGAAAGGCTTACTCGTATGGTAATTTCCTTCCTGGAGCGATAACCGGTCGTTTCATGCGTCTAGGTCCAATCGTTCTCGAGATACTAGCGCGAGCGAAATTCGCAGATGTCAGTTCACCTCATGTACATGAATGAAAGGTGTTCTCATGCGATTTTTTAAATTTATAATTTTTCTTACTATCAGCCTATGTATTTTGCGTACAAGTGCAGCGCTTCGGGTTCTTAATCCAAGGAATCGGGTTTGGATCAGTCTGAGGCTCACTAACAGTTTTGACCAAATGAATATTCCTGTAGTAGACTCGCTTATAATGGTACCTACCCGTTATAAAATGGTCAAGCAGAATAAGACTATTTTACTTGATTATGGTAGGGCCGTCGGGCGTAGTTATGGATTCATCACACACGTGCGTATACCGTTGGCGTCGAAATTTTTAGCTATATGTACTTTACTTTTTTTTCTTCATGATGGTAAAGCCTTTAGTTCAAGGAACAATTTTAATTTTAACTTATAATTTTTCATTAATATATATTTTTTTAACTGTGGAGAATTATAATTTTTCAGTAGGAAGGGAGCGGAGCTCCCAATAGAATTTTTAACAAAGTTTATAAAAAAAAAAAAATTAGAAACTTTTATCAATTTATTTTTGTAATTACAAAGGTTTAGCTAAAACAGATTTTGAGTGAGAAAAAAATGTATATTTATATAGAACAGTATATTTCAGTATTTATATAATTAAAATTGTGCGCACGTGTGTGAGTATACAAATAAATAAATAATTTAATATATTATTTATTAAGAGATAAGGTTTACTGAAACTGAAAATTACTTCAAAATTATTTAAGACACCCGTTCGCTTCGGTTAATATACAGAGAATACTATTCTTAATACGGAGGTTGTAATTGAACACAGTTCTAACATTTTGTGATCGACAGATGCTATGTTGCCATTTAAACTGATTTTTTCTACCCTCTTGGCACCGCTACCACCAAGTTCGGTATCAGATAAATCGTTGCGTCTTATTCAATACATTTACATACAGTAAATCTAACCAAGCTAACCAGTAAGGAGATGAATAAAAAAAAATCATTTTTAATATTTATGGTACAATTTTTATTATTTATTTTTTTTAAATTTAGTAACTAATCAATATATTATAATTTTACTATTATTTATAATAAAAAAAAAATTCCTTAAATATTTAAAATCGATATATATATTCTCCATTTGACAATACGGTTGTACTATTAATGAACTTATTTGATATTTGTCGTTTATGTAGTAATGTTAAAAACTTAAAAAATCATACTTAATAACTTTTTTTGTTTATTTTAATTTTTATGTTGTACAAACAGTTAGTAAAATAATTACTGATTTTATACATCCGACCTCTCAGTTAACCGGTCTTACATATTTTATTTATCCGTAAAATTTACGTATAAATTATTGCTTGTTTTAAGTACTCGAGTTACCAGAGATTTTCTTGTAAAAAAATTCAGAAATTAATTCTGATTCAAATTAAATATAATCTGAGATAAATTTTTACTAAAACGTCGATTACTCGGACCTCCATATCTCAAACATTTTGCGATTTAAAAGCGATGACAAATCTAAGAGAAAAATAATTATTAAAATACTGAAAAAAATATCGTTTGTGGAACCAAGACTCAAATTTAAGCAAGCGTGTATTTATAACGAAGGTATTCGTTATGTAATTTCATAGCCGATGGTATCTAATGATGCAATGCGCTAGCATTTCACTTTATTACTTCTTATCTTCTTCATTGATAGATTTGTAACGTATGAAGAATACCAAATCTTGTTGGGATTAAACCCAGAACTTTCCATTGACTCTATCACTCTTTCCGTCGTATGTGTTTCCTCAGCTTAATTTAGGAAATATTATTCTGTTTCATATTTGCGCTAGGTATAGGCCGACATTTTTTCATTATCTTTTATTCATCTACTAATTATTAACTCGTAACAAAAATAAAACTAATTAGCCAATCCGTTAATTTAAACTGTAATCGATTTCTCGACTGTTCCGTTCGCAAACACTTTTTTTCTGCATTTACACCCTCAGGCTGCTCTTCTTTTTTGTAGATTATAGGAAATTAATTTGGAAGTCATAAATTGTTCTGGCATTTTACTAAAATTGAATTAAACATGCAAAATTAATGATCGTCCCCACCAAAAGTATTTTATGGGGCCTGGCGCATATCATTTTTTTGGCAACTTATAAAATTATTTTTTATAAATTTTTTATTATTTTCATTTCTTTGTAATTAAAAAATAATAAATTGTACTTAAGTGAATTACTTTTTATTGTTATATTTATCCGAGATATGATTAGGCATAAATGTGCCTCAGGGTTGAACAATGAGCAGCGTCCGTGATAAGTTAGATACGATAACTAATTGTACTACACTGCATCTTGAGTTAAAAATAATATTACTGTCTCTTTTATCTTATACCTAGCGTGGAAACGCATGCGCAGGTAAGGAAAATTTCAAATTTTTTATTTCCTTGTACAAAGTAAAGGAAGTACTGTGATCGCAAAAAATTTCGGTTTTCCGATTTCAACGGAAATATCCATTTTAACCATCCCTGAATCCATTTTCAATAGTTTCGGCGTGACGTCTGTACCTACGTATGTATCACGTATAACTTAAAAACGATTAAACGTAGAATGATGAAATTTTGGATTTAGGACTGTTGTAAACATCTAGTTGTGAAACTCCCCTTTTGATTGCAATCGACTGGACCAAAAGTGTCCAAAAAAGCCCAAAATTCAATATGTTTGGATTCTGGACGTTTCCTTATTTACAGAAATAAAAGAAATTTACAGAAAAAGCCCTCGTTGAGAGCTTTTCAACGATATATCATAAGTGGTAGTTGTTTTCATTGCTTCTAATAGTCAAATAATATTTTAATTAATGAAATATTTGGATTTTACAAGGGGAAGGCACATAGGTTTGAATCCAATTTAATTTCATATTAAAATTTAAATTTATTGATTTATCAATAATTATTAACCTCTGATTGTAAAAAAATTACATTAAATAATAATAAAAAAATATATATATGAAAAAAATCAGAAGTTATTAGTGAAATAGAATTTTATCTCTTTTCATTTAAAAAAATAATGTATATATATTATAATTTAGTAGGCGTACTCGGAAGTCATATGGTGTCCACATCAGATTTTTTTAAAAATGAAACTCCCATGTTGTCAAAATTAACAGCTATTTACGGGCGATTTATCAGTCATAAAAATTAACGTTTAAAATTTATGTTTTAAATACTGGTCTCGTTCGTAACCCGTGTTTTATTTCCATCGGAATAATTATTTATTTTCAGAAATGGACATTTAAAATTTAAAATAAAAGAATTAAATAGACGTATAAACGATATTTATACTTATATTTTTAAAATCAAAGGCGTTTAAAATTTAAATCACAGATTTAAGAAACAGAAATTAAAGATTCTTAACGATTATACTAGTAACAATAAGTTATTAGTGTGGAAAAATTTGGAAGAGAATTCGTAATAATTTGAATTGTAGGAATAAAGTCGGCAGTAATAGGCCAAAAGAAAGACTCAAAAAATGATGGATAGCTAAGATGAAGGAGGATGGATGTAAGCAAAAGATGCAAAGAAGTGAGAAAGTAAAAGAAGAGGAATGGAACCAGAGTTAAAACGGAGAAAAACCTAATCCATGAATTTGAATAAAGGATTAACATGAAGAAGAAGAGAGGGCATAGTACATCATTAGTACATAATCATTAGCAATTTTTAAAAAATAATTTATTAAGTTGAAAAAAGTACGACACAAAAGTTGTGTACTATAATCATAACAACTTCCTAATTATATAATTAGAAAAAAGATTTAACAAAAAAAGTAATATTTAAAAGGAAATTCCAATTTCCTTCTGAATTTTTTTTTTAATTAGTGAATTGTAAAAATTTTAAATTAAGAAATTTTAAAGCAATTTCAAGAAACAAAATAACATATATATTTGAGTAAACAGTAAATCACAATTCCTGTTTAAATCAATCTCTCACAACACTTATGGAATTACAATATATCGTTTATTTTCATTATTCTCTTTTATCTTAAAGTAAAATTATTATGGAATATTCTTTTGTTGTAAGTAAAAAACAGAAGTTAAGAATTAAGAAGAAAATTTGACTCATAGTAATGTTAAAGAAGGGGTACAAATATTTAATAGAATAAAACTCTTTTATAAAAGGAATAAAGGACTCTTAAATTGAATAGGAAACACCAAATTCAAATTTAAAACGGTTTGAAGAAGAATGCAAATGCACTTAGAATGAGAAAATATTGTAAAGAAAGGAAAAAGAAACACCAAAAGAATAAATTGTAACTGGAAGCTTATGCATGGATCTATGTGACTAGAATGAATTTAAAAAACTTTTCATTACAATTAAGGGATAATGGTTACAAAAAATGGTTCTTTTATCGTAAAAAGTGGATGAAATGTGGAGCTTCAAAAGTTAATCGTGCTTCTAAAATTTTCAAACAACCTAAGCTGAGAAAATTATTCTTAATGGTTTCAAAATAAATATTTATTATAATAATGAAGAATTGTGATATATTATGATGATATGTAGGCAGAATGAAAAAAATTACTCAAAATGATACTGTTTTCATTGCGATACGAGATACACAGTTATTTGTAAAATAGAGAAGAATAACATTATTAAATGTTAAAATAAGATAAGTTCATATATCAGAAGTTGAATTAGAAGGGATTTATATTCTAGATTTTAGAACAAGGTTAGGTTTACCAGACAGATACCTTAGACTGGTTTTGTTTGAAAACTTCTATAAAAGAAACAAAGAGTCCCTAGTCACTATCACAGAGAATTTAAGAGCAGTTTAGGAAAGAGGGAATGGTAAATCAAGATAACAAATACTTTATTATAAGTCGACTGTGACTAGAACATATTCTGTCTGCTGATTTAATGCATATTTATGTTACAATAAAGAGTTATAATTGTCAGTGCTTTATTTTTTATTATATTTTCCTGTTTACATTTTTTCTCATCTGTGTGGCATTTATCATCTTACATATGCCGCCATTTATTACACTTGAAAAAAAATGTTACTGATTTATTTGTATTAAAGGTTTTTATTTAAAATATGTGTGAAGATATATTTTTTAAACTTTTTTTCATGTTGAAAAAATGTGTAAAACGTGAAATATAAGCAGGAATTCCTGAGTGGCCAAATTGGCGCCACGCAAGTGCTTGTGTAACACTCCAAGGCGCGAGCGCTCGAAGGTTATATAAAATATGATAAATACATTACCGGTAATTGAAAAAGTAAAAAATAAAATTAAACGCAAAGTTTATGAAGTAATATTAAAATTTTAATACATTTTTTTTTATGACCACATTTAATGTGATTATATATATTTCTATTATCATCCAGTATATACATATAAAGTATAACGATTGGAGCGAATTCGAAATGAACGGTTTCTCTACAGTGACATAAACATTTTTCTTTTTTTAATCCGATAAATCAATTAAGCTATTTTATTTTGGTTGATCAACAAGGTCATTTAAGTTACCTTGTAAAGAGATAAGCGTAAATATACAACCGATTTAAACATCCTTTTAGTAAAGCTGGTGGTGAATCTTTATAAGTTTAAACTAGTCTGGCTTCGTACTTAACTAAACTAAAAGCACCCTTATATAAGAATAGCATTTTTAAACGTTTAAATCTAATAAAGCGATTAATTTCTATCCTGCAATTAAAGGGACCGTTCATACCATAAAAGAAACCTTTTATTTAATACATCATCCTAATATGTTTTATATTACTCGTCTAAACATCTAAATTAATCACAATTATTTAAAAAAAAGCCTAACGCGAATATGTCATAATTTTATTTTCCTGACATCATATAATCAATCAAAAAATGGGGTATAGGGTTTTTGCATTTCTTGACGATCCATGACTCAGGGAACCCAAAAAACAAAAAAAAAAAAAGGTATGGAGGTAGTATCGTACATACTTACATATGTACGTCTGTTGGCGTTTTTGAAGCTTAATAACGTTTGACTGGATAAACCGATTTTGATGATTTTGTTGTACAGTGACTCGTATAGATGGGGAAATTTGTTGATCAAATTTGGGGTATATATCGTCTAAGGTAAAAAGTTTTTTGGGCTAATTTTCTCAAAATTTAGCAAACATAATCCCACTTTATATTAAGCTCAGTACATATCTGCATGTTTATCTGACTGTTTTTAAAAATCTGGCGTGGACATTACATGGCCTTGTACGTCTATTAAATTACGTACACATTTTTGCTGCTCTTCATTTAAACTTATTTCATTTGAAAGTGAGATGCGATACTCCAATTCTTTAATAATAGTGGACAGTTATAGAATTGCTAAAATATTAGTTTTTATTAATATCAAATATTTATACAATTATTAATTTAACAATCTTACCTGAAATATTAGGTTAGAGTAAACGTCCCTTGATTACTCTTTAAATAAATTGTTTACCAAATAATCAAATAATAAATACTGATTATTCTACACCGTAAGGTCAAAATTAATATTTGTAACCAGTATACAGGAGTTCATTAAACGGAATAATTTAATTATTGTTAACTTTTATTTATACGACACACCAGAAATCTGAAATACACACCAGAAATCTTGTGCATATTACCCACAAATGAAAAAAATTCAACAATCACTTTAAATTGAGTACAATTTAAAAATATATTTTACTTTTCTGTAAAATAATTAAATAAAATGATTTAAAAAAAATATATATACAACTTTTATAAGAGATTGCTGAGAAAATTAAAAAATAATACGATTCTAAATCATAATTTTCAATTAATATTAAATAATATGATGTTTCATCAGATATGTTACAAATACACATATATAATGCCTTTTAAATTACATTTACGCATTTTTAAAGTACATAAAATTTTATTTCACTAATAATTTTTTCATTTTTTTATCATTGAATTATTATTTATTATAAAAATTATTTTACAGTCGGGAGTTAATAATTATTAAATCAATATATTTAAATTAAAGAAAGAAAAGTTAAAATTAAATTAAAAAATAATTAAAAAAACAAAAGAAGATGAAGTCTGATTCGAATCGATGTGCCTTCACTTTAAGGTCCAAATATTATTATTTATTATCCAAATATTAGATCTAAATATGTAATATTTGGATCTTAATTTTAATATCGATTGCAACCAGATTTTACAACAGTAAAACTAGATTTTACAACAGTGCTAAATCCAAAATTTCAACATCCTACGGCTAAACGTTTTTGAGTTATGCTAGATATTAATACACATACATACATACATACGTACAGACAGATACGTATGTATGTATGTATTTTGAAATATCCAAAATGAATATTTCCTTTGAAATATGAAAACCGAAATCTTTCGTGATCGCAGTACTTCCTTTACTTTGTACAAGGAAGTCAAAAAAAAAAAAAAAAAAAAAAAATAATTAAAAAAATGAGATGAAATCTGAATATCGAGATTTTTCAAGATCACAATACTTCGTTTATTTCGTACAAGGAAGTAAAGAGGTTGCTTCCAGATTCTCCTCCATCCCCAAAAATCGAAAAATATATCTTTTTATTTATTGTATACTTTTTAACCGATTTTTTTTTATGTCTTCCTAGGTATTGCGATAATGCATGTGACACCAAAAAAAAAAATTGGGAAATATTGGTATAGGGAAGTTAATCAATTTTTAGAAATATCGATTTTTTAGTTTATTTTCATGTATCATTATTTTTCTACTATATACGTATAAAAAATTAATGCCTGGAAATGATTATAATTTTGTTGTAAGCCTTTTTTTTAATAGAAATGTTTATTTTTAAACAACAGTAGATACAATACTTCATTTAAAAAAATCTGATGTCCTTGTACGCCTATTAATTACATATTCACATTTTTTTCTGCACTTCATTTAAACTTATTTCATTTGAAAGTGAGATACGATCCTCCAATTCTTTAATAAAGTGGACAGTTAGACATTGCATTGTGGCGGACACCACATTTCATCACATTGTTTGTGGTGTCCATATCAGCATTTTATGTCAGTTTATATATTAAATTTGTTTGACGTCGCTTAAGTAGTTATGTGATGTGAGTTCATATATATATTTGACTTCATATATATATATATTTTTTTTTTAAATTTAAGCATGTTGATTAATAATAATTATTAACCTATGTAAAAATTTTGAATTAAAATAAAAAGTACATAAAAGTTTATTTCAAAAATAACTGCTGATTTTTTTCATATTTTTTTTCAATCAGAGGTTAATAATTATTAATAAATCTATATATTTAAATTTTAAAAATAATTATAAAAAGGGAAATTAAGTCGGATTCGAACCGATGTGCCTTCTCCTTGTAAGATCTAAATATTTCATTAATTAAACTTTTTTGTCTTTAACTTGGGAACCAATAAAAATAAGTACCACTTATGATATTTCGTTGCAAAACTCTCAATAAGAGCTTATTACTGCAGTTAAGGAAAAAATCAAAAATCCATTTTTTTTGGATTTTAAGCTGTTTTGGACACTTGGTCCAGTCGATCGCAACCAAAAAGGAAGGTGCACAACTAGATGTTACAACAGTCCTAAATCTAAAATTTCAACATCCTACGGCTAATTTTGAGTTAAGCGAGATACATACGTAGGGTACATACGTTCACACGTCACGCCGAAACTGGTCATAATGGTTCAGGGATGGTCAAAGTGGATATTTCCGTTGAAATTTGAAAACCGAAATTTTTCGCGAATACAATACTTCCTTTACTTCGTACAAGGGAGTAAAAATAAGAAAAAATCGTTATTTGTAAGGTAAATCATACAATTATATCTTCGCTAAATTTAATATACCTAGAAAAATAAAATATTTGTTATTAGTATACTAACGTTAACCAAATGTCCTTCAATTTTTAGTAAACAAGGTAAATAAGTTTTCCTACAAACATGTTTTATGTTTTATCTATTCATCTCTTGGCATTTTCCTTAAATTTCCATCAAGAAAACAAAGTTGATTTGAATTCACAATATCCAGTAGAATACTTTTGTTGAGTTACGACTTTAATATATTTCTGTGTTTAATAAATAAGGCTTCACATACATTTTTTTTCTTTTTTCCTTTTTTTATGAGAGTATACTTAATTTTATTCAAGTAGTAAGCGAAATCCTGTTGTAAATAAATCGATTGGTAAAATACAGGCCGTCTAGAAAAATATCCGTCGCTATACAAAATATAATATAGATTAAAGAATACTCGGTGTATTTGATTGTCTAGGCTGATTTTTACATCTAGAGTGCTGTGAGTGGTTGAACTGCAACTATAAACTGAGACAATACTAGAAAGAACACTTTAATATATAATAAAATATACTACTTTAATATATAATAAAATTTATAGAGAGAATAAAATGTTGAAAATAAATAAATAAACCAATTTGTCATAAATAATAAAAATCTTTAGTACCATAATAGTAGCCTACAGTTATACTGTTATCAAAAAAAAAAAAAAAAAAAAATACCGAAATTGATTAACGTAGTATTTAATTATTTATAATAGTACAGTGTTTTATAATTATTCTGCTGCACCATGACAATTATGTAGAAGATATTATAACGTAAGCAGAATATTAATTATAATAGGAAAAAAATCATCGTCTAATATGGAGTTATCTTCTGATAAACTTTCAATTTCTTTATTTTTATTAATTAAAAATTAATCTATTATATCGTCTATTGGTTTTTCTATTTCTCTATTCTGGTCGGTTCATAATTTTTTTTAGGATTCATAAAAATATTTTTCGAAAGAGTTTCTCTGATATATAATTTATTAAATTAAATAACATTTAACACGTTTGTCAAAGAATTGCTTTTAGAAATAATTTTAACATTTTATAAGATACTCTAAATTATAAAAAAAAACTTTTTAACAGGAATGTAAAAAAAAAATATATAAACTGTTCAGTCATCTTGGATTTTATACTTTATACTGCACTTCTACAAATACATTCAACGTAGAATTTCTTATTACTAAAAGAAAGTAAACTGTTTTCTTTTACGCTAACGTTAGACGTGTATAAATATTATGATTATAAAGCTAATAATTATTGTTCACAAAATAATGATAACGAGGAAATTGTTGTATAATAATTAATCTAAAAATATAAAAACCATATAAAAACTAAAAATACAGGTAATGACAGATCCTTAAATAATATTTTAAGAAAAGTTTATAATCAAAGAAAGTTTAAATAAAAATATATAATGTTAACGTTACAAGTCTATGTTTGGTTTTAAGATAAATTGCATTATGAAATATTATTTTTAATTATATTACATAATCATAATTATTATTATTAACCTTATTATGAGTATCAGATATTTATTTATTTTTTAGTAACCATATATTTATCGTTACTAAACTGGAATTTATAATTATTTTGTAAAACTAACAAAACTGAAATAAAAGTTTAAAAGAAATCCTTACATTTTTTTGTCGTTTCTGATTTATAATTTTATTGTAGAAACTACAGTTTTATAGTATGCATACAGTAAGTAAATGATTTACAGATTCTGGAACATGAACAAAGTTGATTTTAAATAATTTTAATTCTACAAACGACTCTAAGGAATAATAAATACAAAGGGATAAAACCGTTACCTTTAATTTATGATGAGTCTTTTTAAGTTATTTCCATTCTAGCTTTTTGGTCCTAAATGTTAAGTGTGCCACATTTAACAAACTTGTTACTAATCCTAAACATAAAAAAGTTTACTGTGTTTCTTCAATGAATAATCGAATCAACCCGAAAATCAAACTTGGAATATCGCTAGTTTTTCTATTATTTTTGTTCGTAGCTCTCTTGTAGAACTAATAACTCCGTTCTTACCGTCGATTGAGTAAACCGGATAAACTCATATATCCTGTGCATTTGTCGGGATTCTATGGTTTTACAATTTGAAAAATGATTTATCGATTTATTAATCGATAAATCATATACTAATACTGTAGTACCGTGAACATTGTTATTTGAGGTATACGCCGTCAAGAATCCTTGGTTTTTGTGTTACGGCATGTCAGGTTAATACATAGTTTTTCTTATACTTCTTGTTTCGATAAGTCCACTACATAACTTTTATTTAGCAGTTTGTCTCATTCTTTTCTATTCTATATATTTGAATGACTGTAAATTTACAACACTTATTTCATCGAACCTCATTCAATCTTTAGGAGGTCATTCTTTCTAAGAAGGCCATTTCACTGTTGAATATATTACGAATTTAAAAAAAAAAATGTAGTGTAGCTAATTTTACGATTCATATTTCTTTAAAAGAGATCTTTTCTAAATTAAAACAATAAAAAAAATTATTGCTCAGAAGACCGACTTTTCGTTATTTTATTGTGTATAATTTTTTTGCGCAAGAAATATACTAAACATAAATTAAATGAGAAAACTAAGAGGTACTATTTTTTTATTTAATATTAAAATATATTTTCTATTTATAAGAAAATTAAATTATTATAACCGTAATTTGATGAAATAATTAAAAATAACGAGTAAACCCTACACACAGTCAAGTTTAAACTCGCTCACTACTGTGACTTACTGCATAAGCGCGTATGAAAAATACACCAATATAACTGAAATTGGTTATGTGGACCTTAAATTAGGCGTAACTGAAGAACGACTAAACCAATTTTCACCTAATTCTCATACGCACAAGATACATTATAACACCATAACTTAATTTCAATTAAATTGATGTAGTACTTATAGATTTTCGAGCCATAAAATTTTCAAATTTTTTGAAACAATTGAGCGTAACTATGAGTAGAACGACTCAACCAGGCATTATTGAATTCTCACATGCACAACTTCAGATACACTACTACAGAATATCTAAATTTCAATGAAATTGATCTTGTAGTTTTGAGTTACACATTTTATACATACGCCAATATGTATACGGTATATATATATATATATATATATATATATATATATATATATATATATAAAAGGAAATACATTTTGAATAAGACTTTCATACTCCTCATACCTCAAAACGTAAAGAAAATTCTAGTTTACCACCCAATCCCACCTTGCGACCGATAGGTAAAGCGGAATTTTTTTCAGTGGTTGGTTAAAGGTAAGGTTTCCAAAAATATACAAATATATATGTAAATATACATACAGAATGTCACATAAAAAATTGAAAAAATTAAAGTGAATATTGTGCCAGTGAAAAAAGAAAAAGAAAAAAATATATATATAAACATAGGTCCGGAAACGTTTAGTTTTTGTTACAGCTTGCAAAAAATTTCACTCTTGTTTTGGTCTGTTTAATTTTAAATAAAAACCCCAATTTCTTAAACTTTACTTCATGTTCATATAATGCTACTTAACAAATCTCAAAATTAAATTATCTATAATTTTAATTATACAATTTTCTTTGATTGCCGGAAATTTAACGAAGTTGTTAATCATCAAACCTAAAAAACTGTTTTTTTGCGAACAAGTTTTTTTACAATATTTTTTCCAAAAAAGACTATATACAGTTCTAAGATCTATTTTACTCAATTTTTCAGATCAAAAACTATATGGAACTATTAAGTTTATCCTTTAAATTAAGTTCTAAAAAGTTCAATATTACTTCAGAAATATCAGGGTAGAAACCAGAAATTATTTACTAATGAAATTATTAATTAAGTTTATCTATTACGTAAAAAATAGAATAATTTTCTGAAGAAAATTCAGATATGTAACATTTCGGGTGATTTAATGTTTTGTAAAAAATACTGCATATCTATCTAATATGCTCGATAAGGCATCTACAATCCATTGAGCAACTTTATACGTAACATTGTGTATTTGACTTGATTCAAATTAATGTATCTCAATAAGTAAATTTAGCGAATAGTCATGAAAGAATTCGAAAAAGGAGCTAATCAAAACCTATCTGATTAGCAAATTGGATTTCAAGTTTTTTAGATGCAGGGGAGAATGATGTTTTGTTCTATCAAACCGTATAATCTTCAGAACTATTAAATCTACAAGAATTCGTGTGCGAGTTAATTACTATTTCCGAAGTGTTAATAAAATTAATTAAATCACTACATATGATACACGGGAACTCTAGATCCCACGAGCTGGAAGGTACCTCCCGGGCTGGGTAACTTCTTTATAAGATATCTGAAGATGAAAAATGTATCCAAGAATATATGTCACTGTAAATAAATTCAAGGAGCATTGAAAGTAACCAAATTCAAATTGCCATTGTAATTTTTGTGAATAAAAATCTTACTTCATATCTTTTTTCTTTAATCGTTTTTAAAAATAGAAAATCATGATTTATCAGAATAGGCAGAAAAAATAATCAAAATAGGTTTTTTACTCAGTATAAGAATAAAAAATAACACTGGCGCATTCACTATATTAAATCTAGATCAATAACACTTTAATCATTTTTATAAAAATAATTTTAATAAAAATATCGATTCCTGATTCACAATTATACCAGCGGAAGGGGTTCTATTACAAATGACGAATTAGGAATTTTAGGAAGATAAGTTTTATGTATTTTTCTTTTTTTAATCGTGTCATATAACTAAAAAACAGACCGACATACCTCGATGTAAATTTTTAAACAAAAACTTACATTAACATAAAGCAATAGAGAAAAAATTTATAATCCATCATATTAAACCTGACGTATTAATATTAAAAAAACGATTGTATTTATAATAACTTAATAGATAAAGAGGGTTATTTAATTCTGTTTGGTTTATTTTTAACGATTAAATTATATATATTATATTAAATTATGTATAATTTTTTTTTGTTCTGTTTTATTTTTTGTTTTGTTTCCTGAACAATGAAACTATAAGTAAATTGAACAGAGAAACTTAATAGTGACGTGAAAGGGAAACATGCGGTGATACACCTACCAAGACAATATAAAGTTTTATAGATAGTACAGTACAATAAAATTACCACGAATAAAAATATAACTATTGTACATATTGAAATAAAATTAAATGGTTAACAAAACAGAACAAGCAATTGATTATAAAATAAGTCAAAAGTCATACATGAGAAAAAAAAACATAAAAAAATTAACACTTCAAATATTAAAAAAAATAATTAAAAAAAGGACGATATTTAATGAACAACAGCCTGCAGATCGAATGTATGCAGCCTCTTTATTAGTATCACATCTTAGCTATAATCCAAAGGGTTAAGAGCACGATGGTTTTCGTGCGCTTTAAGCTTAAGTACATATTTTGAACTTAGCCGGTGGTTTTCTTCACGAATAGATGGCATCCCTAGGTAATCATGGATCTCCTTGTTCCTAGCAAACCACGCCATTTCGGCGCTTCCGAAATGTTCTTCAGTACTTTGTTCTGAAACCTTTAAATGATGTCGATATTGTTGTTGCTTGCTGTGCTCCAAAGTTGTATCTCGTAGGCCCGTATAGGCTTTAAAAACTTCTTGTATAACAACAGTTTTTTATCTAAGGATAATACGGAACTTCTTCCTAATAAACATTTCAACCATCTAAGCTTGATATTTAATTGTTTCCTCTTTTCTCTTACACGATTTTTCCATTTTAGGCGGCGATCCAAATGAAGTCCTAGTTATCGTAAAATGTCCGAATGAGGGATGTGAACTCCATCTAGGCAGACTCCCTTCATCATTACAAACATCACATGACTCGACTTTGCAGTATTAACATATATGTACCTTCTATTTATTTGACTAGCCATTCACTGAGGAAGTCTAACTCCGATTGCAGTTTCTCCGATGCAACGTTGGGTTTACGTCAACCACCATAATCTCCGTATCATCAGCAAAGAATGCAAGAGTGATATTTTTCGTGCTTGGAAGATTAGCTGAGTAGATTGAATACAAAACCAGACCCAAGACTGAACCCTGTGGAATCCCCGATTTCGTATAAAAAAATAAGCCTGATAACCCTTGGCCACATTTAACCTGTTAAACCGTTCATCAAGGTAGTTGTATAATACCAAATAATATGGTTGTGGCAAGTTCATTTTAAGCTTGTAAAGCAGAACAGGCAACTATACCTTATCGAAATCCTATTGGATGTCCAAAAATACTGCCGAGCAGTATTATTTCTTTTCTAAACAATGTCATCAACGATTCTATGAATTTGTTCAATGCTAGAGTGCTCACTCTGGAAACCAAATTGGTTGTCAGGAATAACAACCCCTTCTACTAAAATAGATCTAATTATATATAAGAATAAATTAAAATATATTTAAAGTATATTTTATACTATATATTTAAAATATATTTTAATCTATATAAAAGAACATTTTTAAATGTGCCGTATAAACAGAGATTAAATTTAAACAGCGTATTAAGAATAAATAAAAATAAAATAAAATTTTTTTTAGATTGTCAAACAATTTATTGTAGAAGCGATTTCTTGTATCTAATTCTCAAAAGTGCAGGTAGGTTTTAAGATAGAAGCTGTGGAGGTTAAAAGTAGAAGTAGGCTGCCTTTTGTTGGGAATCTATCAATTTTTACAAGCTTAAATCTTAATACTGTGTAAATGAGTAAATTTATATAAAAAAAAAATCTGACTTGTAAATTGGACAATAAATATTATCTATAGTTAAACAATTTAACTTGCATACTACACTTTAGGTCATGAAGATTAAAAAGAGGGTTAAATGACCATAGTAAGAGGGTAAATTGGTTAAACTGAATGAACAAGAGCCGAGTTATATTGTGATGTAAAAGTTCATATTGAATGTCATCTACCCCCTTTCAACAATAAACTTCTCCACCTCCGGTTTTATAATAAAATAGGTAAATTGGTGAGAAAGGTCGCAGCCAAAGGCTATAGATAAAATTTAAACTGTGATTTTAAGTAAAAAAAGCAGTGTGTATGATTATATAAGAATTTTGGAACCGTGTTAATAATCATTAGTGTAATAAAAATTGTCATTCTTTCTTAAAAAAAAACATCTGATAAACATTACATGATTTCGTTGTACGCCTATTAAATTACATATATATTATATATTTTTACAATCAGACATTAATAATCATTAAAAAAAAAATTAGTTAAAAAACTTGTTTACAATCAGAGGTTAATAATTATTAATAAATCAATATATTTAATTTAAAAAAAGCTAAAAAAAAGAAATGAAGTCGGATTCGAACCGATGAGCCTTCCCTTTGTCGGTCCAAAAATTTCATTAATTAAAATTTTATTTGGCTATAACTCTGGAACCAATGAATATAAGTACAACTTATGATATGTCGTTGAAAAGCTTTCAATTAGGGCTGATTACTGCATTTAAGAAAAAGTCCAAAATTCTATTTTTTAGATTTTGGGCTTTTTTGGACACTTTTGGTTCAGTCGACTGCAATCAAAAGAGAAGGTGTCCAACTAGATGTTATAACAATTCTAAATCCAAAATGTCAACATTCTACGGCTAATCGTTATTGAGTTATGCGAGCGAGATAAATACGTACGTACGTACAGGGGTCATGCCGAAACTAGTCAAAATGGATTCAGGGATGATCAGAATGAATATTTCCGTTGAAATCTGAAAACCGTAATTTTTCGCGATCACAAGACTTCCTTTTCTCTGTTCAAGGAAGTAAAAAGGGAAATTGTACCATAAATTATTTGAATAAGATAAAAATTAACAGTAAAAGTGGAACATTTTACTCTAAAAATATGTAATCATTAAAAAGGACGGATTTGAAAAAAGTTTGCAATTGCAAAATAAATTTTCTTGAAAAGGCATCAATGATACTGTAAATACAATTGTAATATGCTACAGATTTTACTCAAATATTTACAGGAAAAATCAAATTTTAAATAATTCGAGGAAGTACGAATTTTTTACTTCCTTGTATAGTAAAAGGTAGTATTGTAATCGAGAAAAATCTCGGTATTTCTGATTTCAACGGAAATATCCATTTTGACCATCCTGAATTCATTTTGACTAGTTTTGGTGTGATGTCTGTACGTACGTGTATGTTTCTCGCATAACTCAAAAACGATTAACGTAGAATGTTGAAATTTTGGATTTAGGACTGTTGTAACATCTAGTTGTGCACCTCCCCTTTTGATTGCAATCGACTGGACCAAAAGTGCTCAAAAAAGCCCAAAAAAAAACAAAAAATTGGATTTGGAATCTTTCTTAACTGCAGTTACCAGGCCTCATTGTCAGCTTTTCTACGATGTTCCATACTTAGTACTTATTTTCAATGGTTCCAGAATTAAAGCAAAATAAAAGTTTAATGAATAAAATATTTGGATCGTACAAGGGGAAGGCATATCGGTTCGAATCAGACTTCATTTCCTTTTTTTTTATTTAACTTTTCTTTAATTTAAATATATTGATTTATTAATAATTATTAACCTCTGATTTTTACAAAAAAATTACAATAAATAATAATTCAATAACAAAAAAAAAAATTACGAAAAAAAAATATATAGTAAAAAATACATGTAATTTTATAGGTGTATAAGGAAGTCATGTGGTATCCCCATCAGATCTTTTCGAAAAAAAATCATCAAATGAGTAAAAAAAATAACAAAAATAATAAATCGGAAATACATTTTTTATTTGAACAGAAACAGTTTTAAGAAGTTAAAACTGTACAACGCTCGTGATACATTGATAAATTAGTAAATTAAAATATTAGCGTATTAAAATGCTAGTTTTTCAGAAATAGATTTTTTTTTCAAAACAGAATTTGTAAAGTCAAATTTTTTGACTAATTTTAAGATTATAGTTAAACATATTATTAATTCATACATTTTGTGTGTGGTTGTGTATTTGAACTGTACTAAACTAATACAATACATTAATTTGGTAATAATATTATTAAACTATTACTAATGTCATTACTAAATTTAATAAATACTAAAATTTAAATTATTATATTACGAAATTTAGCTATTTAATAATAAAAGCAATAGTAAAAAAAAAATTAATTGGTTAATGAAAAACGTAGTATTCTTCTACATTTATTATTAAAAATATTCAAATTATATGGTCCTATATATATATATGTATATATAAATTTTCATGAAACTGTGTATTGTGGTTGTGCATAAGGAAACAGAAGCAGTATTTTCTGGCTTTAGGCGATAAGAAAACTCGAGCCAAGTTTGACTACAACAAAGCAAGGCATTTCTTTTGTTTTCTATCAACTTTGTCAGCAGCCATTATTGATAAAACTAAATTTGCCGCATCAAAATACGTTTTTTTATACTTTTCGGTGAAAAAAAAAAATATTTCGATTTTGTTTTGATGACAACGAATCCGAATGAACATTGTATTTAACGAGGTTTGAAGAACTTAAATATCCTTTTTCCTTATTTCCTTTTCCTTGGATAAAATCCAACCTACTTTGCATACCAAAATCAAATATATATCATATTATTTTCCATACGTTTACTACGAATGTTTTCTTATATTATATGATTTTCATAATGTGGTATATACATTATTTTATACCTCACAGAAATTTTATTTATATATAATATCCATTCACTTATTTTTCCGTAAAATTTCTAAATTATCCATCCATTAACTAATTTATTTTTATTTCACATAAAATATGATTTACTGTATTTTTATACCAGAAAAGTTTTTATTGAGAGATTTAGAAAAGCTCAAGATGCAGCTACGAATTTTGAACTTTCAACTTCAACTTCGCAGTTGAAAAATGACTGAACTTAGAAAAAAGTATTTATTACAAAAATCAATAACACAACTCGTGTACAAAAATGTGTTGCAGATTAATTTTACGTTATGTTATTTTTTATTTTTATTAATAAAGACGACATAGAAGGGCGAAACTTATTAGCAGCCAAAGTCTTGAATAAAAAATATTCAGTTAAAAATACTGAAACAGGAACGAAATTATTTAAAATTGAAAAAAATTCAAAATGTAATAAGCAGATGCAGTTTATAAGAAAGAAGATGGTCGAGGACATTAATCGGCAGTTAAATAATTAAAATATTATCTTTTATTAATTTATTACTATTATATTTATTTATTTAGTATTCAGGATAATTTAAAGTGATCTTAGAAAGTTGACTAAATTAATTTTTACTAATGATATATTCCTAATTTTAGGCACTTTTTTTAGATGCCTTCACAGAAAGTGGTTGTCGACATGGACGGAGATTACTTTTATACTTTTTTCGGCCTCGCAAATGCTGAAAGAATGAGGCCTTCAACCTCGCTAATTTCCATCTCTTGACTGGTATGGTTCAGTTACGGGGTTTAATAAACACGTGTAAATAAAGGTGTTGAGACTATTACATTTAATACTGATTTAGCGACTCGTCTTACTGCTGTCGCCGCCGCCGCCGCCGCCTCCTCGGTGACGAATGCTGATGTAAACGTGTTTACCAGTGTTCGAAATAACCGGATTGTTTGGTTACTGCTGCTCTGAATTCGGGAGATGAAATTATCACTGACGTGTTAGGGCAGATTGTAAATTAATGCATATGATTGTAAAAAGATTACTTTCATTGATGATTCGATATTTTTCATATCAACAAACGGGTAGAACGGTCACGTAAACCTAAATTAAGTAAACAGTCCGTTTTATTTAAGGATCATAATCTTTTTTCAATTTATACATGAACGCGCACATCCAAATCACCTATTTTCTCATTTTTTAATCCTAAAAATTCTCTTCCCGATAGCGAAATATTAACCCAAGTGATCAAAAAGTCAAACGAAAGCTGTAGCAATCAATTAAAGAAATCTATTTTCGAGTTGTATATCATGATTCTGAAGTTGTTTATCCAGTCAATAACAGCCTCTTTGTAATTTTTTCCACTAGCGAATGAAATTCACGACCTTGCTTCATATTTTTGTTTCTCTAAGAATGACTGAATGTTAGGGGAACATTAGAAGTGGGGAATGATGATCAGATGACTACAGAGAATAGCGCTTTCAAATATCACTTTTACATGCTTTTTTGCCCCTGTTTAGCCTCCGGGAATCACCGTCAGGTATTACTTAGAAGATGAATGAGGATGATATGTATGAATGTAAGTGAAACGTAGTCTTGTACCGTCTCAGGTCGGCCATTTCTGAAATGGGTGGTTAATTGAAACCCAACCACCAAAGAACACCGGGATCCACCATCTACTATTCAGGTCCGTATAAAAGTAACCGCCTTTACTAGACTTTGAAGATTGGAACTCTGGACTTCGAAGTCAGCTGATTTGCGAAGACGCGTTCACCACCACACCAACCCGGTGGGTCATACTTTTCTTTAGTTCACTTTCGTTCCACAGTAAACGGTTACAGATAGTAAACATGCGCAGAACGTGGAGAGGAGTAGTACACATGCACAGTAGGTTATTGGGATGAACATCGATGTAGACGATCAATCAACGTAACGCTTCGAATCACCTTCGAACGTGATATCGAAAATTCCGAATTATATTTACTCCCGTAAATATTTAAATAGAATACTAATAAAAAGTATAAAATAAAGAAATAAAAAAAATTTAAAAACGCTTTTAAAAAATAAAAAAAATAAAAACTTGTTTGCCCAGTAACAATAATAGAAGATAGTTTTGTTTTCAACAAAATAATTTGTATAAAGTTGTCTATTTTCCCAAGACAAGAGTGAAAAACTATGGGGCGCGCTTTCATATTCAATATCTACATAAATTCTTTAAATATGACAAAACCTTTGATGCAGATTGGAAATTATAGCTTCAATATACAATATTTAGAAAATCTCTTTGGATGAACTAAAGTTTAGGTGCAAAATAGAACCGAGGTCGCATCCGATGCTTCTCATTGTGGTCTTCCGAAAACAGACAACCTTATAGATATTATTTTGTTGAAAACAAAGTTATTTTCTATTTACTTTAGGGTAATCCATTTTTTAGAATTATTTAAAAGCATGTTTTTAACATTTTTTTTTATTTCATGATGAAATTGGAACTAATCGTATAGTACCAAATTTTTTTTCAAAAATCTCAATTACTCCAACCCTCTTGTAAGAAATAAATTAAAATTTATATAATGTCGACGATATCAAGTCGGGTGGTGTTTCATTCCCTTTGTCAAATTATACACAGGTTATGCAGGAAGTTGATGAGCATCCAACATCATTAGTTTAATCAAATATTTTTTTTCGACTGGGAATCCTTTTTTATTTTTATTTTTTTCAGTCATCAATCAGTTTGATATTATTTTCCATTCCTTTTCTTATACTGTACTAATCTTTTTAACTTCAATATATTTACAAAATACCACATATAATTTTTTATCTATTTCTTATATTCCAATATTTGTTTTGTTCTACAGTTTTTACCTACTGCACGTATGTTATCACTAGATTAACTAATATGTTAATATGCACATGTACTATAAACCTAGATCATGTTTATAAAACATGCCACAAATTTCTTTATTCAACTTTTTATTTAGTAAAATAATTATTTATTTAGGTGAAAAGTATTGTTCTTACGACAGATATAAAATTATTGTATAATAAAGAATGTAATGAGTTGAATGAGAAATTTAATTTAAAAAAAATAATAATTGATTTTCCGTTATTCAATAGTTTAAAATTATTTTACAAATCGTACTTAAAAAACTAAATGGAAAACCTAATAAATAACATTCTGCATTAAGAGTGGTCACATTTACCACTTAGAAAAAAATACAATATGTGACCTTTGTAAAAGAAGTCACTCCATTTCTTTGAGGAAGTTTTTTTATAAAGGGAAAAGTTTACTATTTTTAAGTACGTTAGAAAGAAACGTGATGCCTGTATTCATGCACAAAGAACTGACACAGAAATCGAATAAAAAAGAAAGATTACAGAGAAGGAAGGATATATTATTTGTCTCTGCTTATCTGTGAATGTTATTTGATCTACTATCGTTATTTCATTTATTTTTTCAATTAATAAAGTACATTCAAATTGAAACTCTTGTACTTTTCGTACTTGCCATGCTCTGTGTTATACTCTTTATAGTTAATTTAGAGCAAACAAAATATGAAAGCATTCTATGAAATTTCATTTATTTCTGTAAGTTACCGATTAAAATCAGAAACTTAAAGATTTATGAGGAGAAATTGCCAATATTCTGATAACTAATTAACGAAGTAGTTTATGAATTTTTTTTATTAAATACTGGTGATTTTTCCATAACTTTTTATTTATAAAAAGAATATATGTACAGAGAGGTTATGTAAAATATTATAAATATAATATAACATATTATATATAATTTATTATAAAGACAATAAAATTACATGCTCTAGAAGAGGGAGGTCATAAACCAGAAATTTTTTTTTTAAATATTCTCATTTCGTCAGTTTATGCTGATGTAACAATTATTGATAATTTTTTTCTAAGTTTGAGTATTAGGCTAATATAAATTTAATTTCTAGCAAGGGTCAGATAATTTTTAATAATTTCATCATTTATTACAATAAAAAAAATCGCTGTAATTGCAAAAATTCTTGTTTAGTGATATGTAAACAAATGATTAAAAGATTATCTTTCATTTTACTTTACAGGTTTAAGATCTAATGATAATGATTACATAAATTATGCTTTTTAAACTTTTCAAATCAATATTACATATTTGATGGAATTTCTGGTTTGATTCTAGGAATTAGTTCCTATTTTAACAGAAAACTTTGTTTATTTTAAGCAGACATTAATGGTTTACATTATTGAAGTGTTTCTGGTAATACAATATATATGATATAGTAATAATCGCCTCGGAATTTCGCCCGGAGGTCTCGGGTTCAAATCCCAGTCAAGCATGGTATCTTTTATTACTTTACCAATTTCCAACGGGACAATATCTATTGTTTATTCCTGCTTTCATAAAAAAAAATTGTAATAATCCAATCCAAAATAACATATCCTTTGCTGACGTCTTGGGTCTTTTAGTTAAATCGAAGGAAGACAGTAGCTTACAAATAGAAGAGTTAATAGAAATACCTCAAAAAGCGTATCCTTTACTAAGACGGAAATTGTGATGAACATAAAATCATTAAAAATAGTTCATATTGTCTTTTGTGACAAAGATAAATGTCACCAGCTAATTTAATTAAGTAGCTAAGAGAGATTATAAGCAGAATTGGTATAGATAAATCGCCAATTGAGAGTAGAATATTAAAACTGGAAGTTTAGATCCATCACCAAAGAAATTTAAAATGAGAAAAATGTTTTCGAGATCGCAATATTAAGACATTATACAGCTTCAGTGAGACCAATAATATTATATGACACTGAAACATTACACATAACCGTCCTCGAAAAATTGCTCAAGAAAGAAAGAAGCTTACTAAGAAAAATCCATGGTCCAAAGGAAACAGAGGAAGGATAAAGACTGAAAGCTAATAAGATCTATCAAAATCAAAAAGATCAACGATTTGAAAAAAAAAGGTTAAGTTTCTTAGGACATATATAATCAGGATGGACTGAAACAAATTAAATAAACAAATTTTTGACAGACTGTGAAACTTGAAAAAAAATCAAATTACCTGAAACAGATGGGAGAGGATCTTCAAAAAATAGGCTTGATATAAGAGGAGTGTTACGATAGACATAACTTCCAAAGAATAATCTACAATTTAAAAGTTGTGCAGAAAAAAGGACATGAAGAGAATGAACAGATGAATAAGAATGATGCCATACCGAAAAAAAACGCATGGAAGAAGAGGAAAGAAGCTAGAAAAAAGTGATATTTGCATGGTTCTAAGGTGGCATTTTCCCATTAAATAAAATATTAACACTTTCATTTTGAAGTGTATCATGCCAGGTTTACTAGGGAAGTAATTAGTAAAGTGGTTATCCACTGCTTTCTACAGTGAGTAAAATATGCGAGTATGATTGTACATCAAGACCACCAAAAAATGGGTATATTTGGGTTTTTAAGTGACACCCTAAAATTCGTTTCACCATAAGAATTTTCTGTATAATGAACATTATTACTCTAAAAGAAATTAGCTAGATTATATCTCAGATGCTTTACATAAAAAATACTGTCATTCTCAGCATTTTCAGCCATAAGAAATTCTGGAAAATTGGTGTTATAAATAAATTAATCTACCTACAGTATTGGAAACAATGCCTTATACATTGTTCAACTTAGCGGAATAATGTGAGCTTAATTATTTAATAAACTTCTTTTTACATTCTCATTTATATTATTTATATTGTCTAAAACGTATTGACTGTTTGGAGGCCAAAATTGAGAAAAAATTTATTGTTACTGGGAAATAATATGAGACCACATATGCATTATTTTTTGGATGACTTTCTTCCATTTTTCCGGCAACACCATAATCACGTTGCTACAGACCTTCTGTAGTTTTTGGTCAAAAAACTGTGACACGTACTATTCACTGGCCCTTTTTAAACTAACTTAACATCAATCAGGGAGTTCTGTAGCTAAAACAAATAATAGTACGGGCTATAAAACCCGAAAACCCGGGCTAAATATCGATATATTAATACCTCTCAGCCAAGTTCTGTCCATTTCTGACGGGTCGTTAAAGATGTTAGCGGTCTGACATTGTTAGCGTAATATACGATACCCTTTTTGTTATACAGTTCAGATTGTTTCAGTTCAGAGTATTTCTTTTGAATTGGTAGGTGCGATCGCGCTAATTGTCGACAGTACAGATCTGAAAGAAAGGTTATGCTGTGCATTTGGTGTGGTTAGAAGGGTCTAATCCCACCAAACGCACAGCATAACCTTTCTGGGCGTCAATGTGGGCTTTGTCACAGACTGTGGCGTTTCTTCTCGCTTCGACCATGGTCTTTTTCGCACATTGTTGTCCTAGGTTATCCGCTCGTGATACCGCTTCAGAAATATCTCAGTTTCGTTTCGCTTCAGTGGAGATTCGCAGATGGAAATTCGATCGAGTAAATTTTTCTGAGTCAGATCTGTGGCACCTAAACGTAGAGTTTCTTTTTGTAGCTAGCTGTCTCCAAATGGTTTAACACTGTTTGGTGATGCTCATTGGTAATGTCATGACTACTTACATGCCGGTCTTCCTTGACTTTTGTTAGAATACGCTAACGCTATCTTGTGCGCAAAAGGCTCAATACTTTTTAGACTACCTATTATGATAACAATTACATTAAAATAACAGTTAATAGATCGTTTAAAAAAAAAAACTATTGATAAATTATAGACCAATAGCAGGGATGTTGAGTGCAGTATCAGAAACAGTCACCTCTTCATGCTGACCAAGATAATGTTTGTTTTTATTACTGTAACGCATAAAGATATTAGATATATTTTTCTTTCTATTATTTTTATTTTTTCAATAGTATGAAGAAGGATAAAAAGTTTTGACAGCAGTCTGTTCCCTAGAGAGATCCTGTTGCTCCAACGGGACCATAAAAGGAGTACCACTAAAGTAGTAAAGATACATAACTTGATATAATGCTTGCCCTCTGATAAGAGGTGGTAGAATTTAGCCTTTAGAAACAAGATCCAAGAATAAAATATGATATAAAAAAAAATAATCTTAGAAGAAAAACGGACATCCTGTTGCTGTTTTTATTTATTATTATTTTTTTCTTAGGAAATATATAAGATAAGAAATACACATTCCTTATATGATATATATATATATATATATATATATCAGTTAGATGAGTTAATCTGTGGTGAATGCATTGGGTTCTGCAGACCGATCAATACGGTAAAGGTCAGAGGTTACATGTGCCCCTCTCCACACACCCAGTAGCTCAGTACTCGCACAGTCAACGTACCTGCTTGACTCCTCTGTACCGTACCAAACAGAACAAGGATAAGCTAATGATACTTGTTTTCCTGTTTGAAATTTTGTAAAATATCATTCTAAGATTTAAAATAGGTTATTATTATTATTTTTTATTATAAAGGTACCAATTATGTTTATATCATTATTATTTTTTAGAATAATTAAAATAATTACCATAATTATTTTTCTTTAATACAAATATTAATAATAATAGGTTAAGTTGCATAATAATAATAACAATGGTGATTTCATGATTCCATGATACAAAATCACTGCAGAATTTAATTATTATTTTAACGTTTTAAATTTTTTTTTCATTAAAATTTCCCACGAGAATTTTCTTCTTTTAAATAAACTTTCTTGTCTAGTTAATTGCTGTAGATAAAAATATACTTATTTTAAATTAAATAGTTAAGAACAATTTTTTACTGAATAACAGTTAAATAATAACCGAACAAAACTCGGTTATCATTATGAAGCCTTCACCAACCTGGAAGGTTGTTGAAAGGTTGTCAATGTGGAAGGTTAATGAAAGCTTCATCATAATGATAACCGAGTTCATTTTGAACTCAGCTTCATTTATTACTTAGAACATAATTTTGGGATGACCTCTTCAAGAATTTCTCCTTGTCCTATAACGGAAATACTATAAAACTTTGCTGGAGGAAATATTTCGGAATTTTGATTAAGTAGTTAGTCGTTTACAATGGAAAGTAGTGGCTCAATACGCATTTAATTTCAGTATTTTTATCAATATTTTATTGTATGTTCATTTTACAGTAAAGAAATCTTTACATACGCGAATTTTTACACATTTTTTTTAATTTACAAATGTCGCAAAGAATATTAAAAAAAAAATATTTTAACTCGTTTGGAAAGACTGAGATTATAATATTATTTTATCGAGTTTGTTACTATGGGTTTAAATTCCTTTATTATTTGTTACACAGCATATAAGTTTCTTTCATTCCTTTCTGGAAAATGAAGTTAGTTAAACAAAATCAATAAAATAACCAGTTTTATAGAAAAGATTTTTTTTAAATTTATAAACGTATACATTTAATGTTTAAGATATTATTAATATATATTTTATAAAATTATTAATACTTAGAATATTTAATCAACAAACGTATTATCTATGCTTTATATGTTAACCTATTCAAGAAATAATGAAATAAAAGTGTTCATAATTGCATAATTAATAATAAAAATATTATTCCAGTAGGTTAATGTATGTTTACGTTAGGTAATGAAAGATTGGTTTAATACTGCATATTGATTACTAGTCTTATTGCTTTATCTAAATAAAAACAGATATTCTAAGGTAAAATATGTTTCATTGTGTATCCTGTGAATAAATCACATAATAATTCTGATTTCATAAAATTAAAACAAGATTGGCATTTCATGTTTTCGCGGAATATTCACCGGTTTTTTACTTGAACAGTGAATTTTACCCCATTTTATTTCACTGATTTTATCACCCCAAAAAACTATGAGCGTAGATTTATATATTATAAAACTTTTTAACTTTAACTTTAACACTTTACTGAAAGACTTTCATATTTTTATTGGTTTGACGTTTTTAGCAAAGGAAATTTGGTCTTATAATAAACCATCTAATATGGTTTATTTTATTTAGAGGATATTTAATTTCTACTCTAAAAATCTAATATATGTTCTTTACAATCAAACTCAACTTAACTTTCTACGGTACTAGTTTAAGTGTTCAGCAAATTAAATGAGTAAAAAATAAAAAATGGACATAAAAAAGTGTTTTTAAAATAATAAACTACACTTTTAAAAGCACTATTTGAAATTGTTTATTATATTGAGAGAAAGGTAAACCTGGACACCAATTTAGTTCATTTACTTGCTTCATATTATTTAAACTAAAAGATAATAAAAGCGTAGTGTGCGTGCGCGTGTTTATTAAAATATAATATAATGTGATGTATATAATACCACTCGCGCGGTTATTAAAATAGTCACCAACTTCCTGGTAAATTATAAATGAATCAGTCCAGTCGCTTAAGGGGAGTAGTCAACTATTTTTAATTACAATAATATTATAATTGATAATGTACTCGTTTCTGAATTTCATTAAGAATGTAGTTATTACAGCAGTTAAACTCTTTCTTATCAGATATGTAACGTTGCCAGTTAAAAAATTCGATATTAGTTGCGAACAGTCCAGTGTGATTAGAATTTGATTTAATAAAATGTACGTAATTGGTTTTTTTTGTCTTCAGTCATTTGACTGGTTCGATGCAACTCTCCAAGATTCCCTATCTTGTGCTAGTCGTTTCATTTTGGTATACCCCCTACATCCCTAACAATTTGTTTTACATATTCCAAACGTTGCCTGCCTACACAACGTAATTGTTATTTATGTATATTATTATTATAATTATTAATCTGGCCTTTGCAGATGATGTCGTCCTCTTGGCAGAAGATATAGAAACAGCAGAACAACAAATAAACGTTCTACACGGAATTGCCAAAAAAGCAGGCTTACAAATTTCCATAGAAAAAAACAGAATATATGACTAATATTAAGAACTCACCAAAATTGTTACAGACAGAACTGGGAAAAATTGAAGACGAGAAAATTTAGGTACTTGGGTGAAGTTATCCAACCAAATGTAATAGAATGGACGGCAAACATCGGGATAAATAAGATTCTAAAATACTATGACCGAAAGAAGGAAGTGTACAATAAGAAACGGATTTCAAGGATGAGCAAGATTAGAATCACGCAAGCAATACATAAGCGAAGATTAGCATTGTACGTACATCTGACAAGAATGGATTCAAACAGGCTTACGAAGAGAATTTTTGATGAGTGTAATGAGACAAGACGAACGTTAAATGGTTCAAGTAAATTATAAAGGACCTAAAGGTAACAAACGTAAATAAAAAAGACAGAAGGGTGCTTAGGAAAAAAAATCTTAAAAATTCAAAGGGATCGAGAAGCAGATAAAGAATTCACTAACCTAAAGTGGTCCGAAGAAAAGAGGAAGCGGCACAGTGAAAGGAGTATTGAGGAACTAAAAAAACTTGTCAGAAATTAGTTATTCTACATGGTTCTACAGTGATCGGTGTCGAATAAAAAATAATAATAATAAATTTAATCGATTAGTAAATATTTATAAATTAAGCTTTGTTAATATCTATAATTTATCAATCATATAATTAAATTAGGTTCATTATTTTTAACGTATAACTTATATTTGTTTATAACATATATTTTTAACTTATATTTTACCAGTCTATTTCCTTGGAGATTAACGGACTCATATATTATAGTTGTCTTTATTAGAATATTTCTCCGTCTGCTTAAATTGTTACGTGAAATCATAATAAAATAGAATCTATTTTTATTCTATTATTTAAGATAGTCTTTACATTTATTTAAAAGGAATGGTAAAACTTCATATAAAAAAGTATTTTACACGTTAACGTAACAATATAAATATGAATCTTGTGGAATTTAATGAATTTCTTAAAATTTTATTTGACGATATGAGTGTGTAAAATATCTTTACACAATAGAAGCTTTGTGTTTAAGATCTTTCAGTATGTTTAATGAAAAGAATGAAAACACGCGAGATATTAAAAAAACCTTTAAAATATATCACAGTGCGTTGACAAAGTAAAAAAAAACAATTGTAATTATTTAACAAAAATTAGATGGGTATCTATTGGTATTTACAGAAAAAGTAAAAAAAAAAATATATATATACTGTATAAAACTGATAGAAAAAGGGGATTCATACGTTTTATTACTGCAATCTGTATCAGAAAATTTAGATCAGCGAATAAAAATTACTAAAGTTTGAAATGGCTACAATTTTCATATAAAAAAGTTGGTAAACACAAGCAATATAAATCAGTCACGTATTTTTTATGCCTAAATCATGATAATATTTATAAGAAATTTACAAAAACGTTGTGTAAAATCAGACTTATAGGCAATATTAGATATTTTGTAGAAAACTTTTAAAGGAAAATCTTTTCTTCAAATAACGAGTTATTTGATAATGACTGTTTTTATCCTCAATAAACAAATTAAATTTATTTAATTATAATAATAATTTTAAATTTATTTATTTAAAAAACCAATACAACCGATGTTATTGTTACTGTTTATTTAACCATAAATTGGAAATATATTATTTATAATTCACAGTCAATCGTTCTGCATATCTTTTAAGTGAATTAACCATAGGATCGTTAAATATTCTGTAAGAGGAGTATATTATAATTAAGACTGTATTATTGAAAAGTATCCTTAGTCAATCGGGTAAGAGCAATTTTAATGTACTGGCTAGACGATACGAATAACTATATATGTGATGCTTTTATAAATATAAACATAATATATATTTTATAAATGTAAGTACTTATTAGTATTTTTTTTTTTTAAAGATGAACAAGTTGGTCAAATTAAGATGGACCACTCAGGTTTTTGTTTGTTTCTATAGTGCTCATGTAGAAGTAATATTTTGTAACATTAACAATTGAAATTTAACAAAGTTACACCATTTTTATTCATGTTTGTACGTGGGCATTCTACCTTCAATTAGTGCTAATAATATTCTGATAATTAAACAAAGAAAAAAATGACCTATTCTAAATTAATTTATTTTGGTGGTACACGACTGATTTTTAATATGAACAAACAAAATTTATAACCGGGTCAGGCCGATAAAAATTTGTAATGGTAAATAATTTTTTACTCAACAAGTTTTAATAAACATTAACTTACTTATCTGGAGAACTTAAGAATCGATCAGGTGAAGAATTACTTGCTTTTAAACGATGTGGCTATATTGGTAGCCTCTCGGAAGAAGTGCAGAATGGGACTACTGTTCAATCTATTCATTGATCTATACTTATGACATCGCTAAACTAGTATAAAATAAACTGCCCCGCGTACTATTCTCTTTTCATGTGCGCTGGCCAAGAATTAATAAAAAATTCTTTAACAGTTTTTTTTATTTTTTATTTTTATTCAAAACAAATCCGAAAATAAAACAATTCAGTGAAATACAGATTAATTTTATTAGTGGTATAAAATTATATATTACTTAAAGAATGTATTTTTCACAGTTTAAATAAAGATAAAAAAGTGTATTTCAAATTTAAATTGTAAAAATAAAGTATAACATTGTTACTATAACTCAAAATACTACAATACATTAGTAAATAAAATAGTTATATATGGAAAAGAATAAATAAATAACTTCATTATTTATAAAAGGTATAAAAAGTGTTTGCAAGTCTAAAAACGGCACACCCACATTCGTGTTTATTATATAATAAGATGGTTTGTTGTAGGTGGGTGGTCTATGTTGATTTGTGGTGTTAAGATCAACCTAGCAAGTCAAAATGTTATTTTAAGATAAATGGATTTTAAAAGCGCATTAAGTGTAAATGTACACGTAATTTATAAAAAGCTACATTTGTAAATGTATAAATACAAAGAGATTAGGATCAAATGAAGAGTAATAGTTGTTCGACTCGATAAGTAAATTTGATAGCTTGAAAGTTGTAATAATAAATCATTTAAAGGTTATTTTTATATTGGAAAAAGTCTACTCATGTATATTTATGTTAGGAATACAAGTGAAATGAATTTTTATTATTTTTTAAAATGTAACTAAATTAAATTAAGCTAACTTATAAAATTTATATTGGCTTTTTAATCTGATAAAAAAGCTAGTAATAGTAGCCAAATTTCCCGGCTATTAATAATAAAAATTAAAAGAGTTAGAGCAAAAAAAGACAACCTAATGACAGTAATGAAGAAGAAAAAGATTAAGATATATAAACCGAAGGGAGATAGAACAAAAGAACAAAAGCATATATATCAATTTTAAGAGGTGGGGGTTGATTTTTTGAAAAAAAAAAATTGATTATTTATATACCAATGTAGGTAACAAATTCGCTTTAGTATAGTTTTCACTAAAATACTTTTGAAGAAAATCGAAATTGGTTTTTTCGTGATATTTCTTCCTTAACACTTACACTTCTTCTTCCTTACACTTCCTTAACAAATTTTGAAAAAAAATAATATGATCAATGCCCCATATATAGGAAAATTTGAGCCAAATTTATGAAAATTGGTTTGTTCAATCCTGAGATTCATGTGCAATGAGACACATGTACATACGTATATATTTTTTTTGGCCCAGATGAACTAGTTGGACCCTAAGATGTAAAGATTTGCAAGAAAAACCTATACCTCATTCTTTACACTGTACTTTCTCCTTTAATCAGGTATTCTAGCTATATTTGCCGGAAAAGTAGTAGTGAACAGAATATTTGAATTATAACAGTACGACGTCATCAAGGTATATATGATATAACATTTCAGTTATAAATTTATTTTTCATTGCTTGATTGTGAAAAAGATATGCTTATTAAAAATTTATGGATCTGTTATAAAAATTATGGTTCTGTTTATATATTTAATAGAATATTGATAGATCTAAAAAGATCTAAAGAATATTAGATCTAAAATAGTTTTTCTATTTTATGCTATCTTCATATGAATATCTTTGGAGATAATGGAATATAAAATATCAATTCCATACATCATAAGAAACTGATGATATTTTACGATACAGTATGATGTTCTATTTTTTGTAAATCCGGATTCTCTTCGATATTTTTAGGATTAATTTTAGATAAGTTTCAATGAGGAAGAATATTGAATTAATTAAATCCAAAAGCAATATATTTACATTGTGAAATAACGATTCTTTTAAACGGTCTTCTCATTTATCATGTGACACCAGTACATCTTATTTCATAAAATAAATTGGTAAAACGTAACCAAATAAAAATATTTATAATTTTTATTAGTAAAATTTAATAATTTTTATGAGAATACAGTCATCCCTCAGTCATCCTTTTGCATCTGAAGGATGCAAAAACATTTTCGGATTTCTAATGATATCATCACTTGATAAATAATAACTAATGAGGATACTTAATAATAACGTTGGGCTCTATTTTTTAAAATTATTTGGACCGGAATTTATTTTCATAATAACATTAAAAAAACCTTTAGTCGATAAAAATCATATAATAAAATTCTTGACTAGCTGCCGTGAATTGAATAAGGCGTAAAAAAATAGAATATAGAGTATAGAATGTATGTCAATATAGAATAAATGGACAAATTTATGAAATTTTGAGGATCAAGAACAAGTTATCTGTATCAAGGGAAAGATAATTAAATCTGTTTTTAGTAGTGTGAATCAACGAAAAAACATGCACACGAATGAAGGTAAATAAATGTGTTGGACTGGTTTTAAACATTCGAAATGAAGTTTTCACTTTCATATTTATAAAAAATATTTTAGATTAACATAACTCAAACGGAATATTCTTTCGAATAGAGCAGGGTTAATAAATTGAGAGATGTTAAATATTAAATAGAGAAGAATTTTGAATATCTAGGAATACTACAAACTTCTTAGTATTTGTTAGCTATTTGAAGAAAATATTCTATACTTAACCCTTACTGGAAAAATCAAAGGAGGATGAATAATATAAAAAAAAAAAAAACGTTCAAACGATTCAACAAAATTTAACAACAGGACAATCTTCCTATCATTAAAGTTCGGCCGATAGTATAGTCTAAGAAGAAGTGTATCGATTTAATCCATAAAGGCTGGTTTTGCGTCCACAATAAACAAGTCAACTTTATTAGGAAAAACTCATTATTTTTTTAATCGTGCTAATGCACAAGAGATACAAGGAGAAAAATTATTAAAAAAAACCTATGTTTTTTCTGTTTTGAGTGGGCAATGCTATTTTACTAGGGTCTGTAAAACAAAATGTTATAAGTCAGTGTGTTAACGACTAAGTCAGCATGAAGTATCAATAAAACTAAAGACTTAGTAATATCGTACACCAGTCACCCTTTAACAATTAATCATTTACGGATACGATTTTAACACTTTCTTGAATATATTACTGTCAAATATTTCAAGTCGTTCGACTATCAGGATGAGCTAGAAAAATTTCTCGATAATATATTAATTTTCATTTCTTTCTTTGTAAAAAAGAATCAAAATTACGTCTTTCTAGTATAACCTAAAAATATTCTAACCGAAAATTATTTTAGGGGATCCCTACGCTACCACTATGCTGGATAAAAATAAACTGTTTCAAGAAACAAGTTCTATATTATAATCCTTTAAAAACAGAAAATTTTTCGTGGTCAAACTCATTATTTGATTTTACGTGTTGATCTGCTAAAAATGGACAATGTTTAAAATGAAATCTCTGAAATGTTATCTATTGTATGATTATCCGATCTTCTTTATGATCTACATAACATCTTTTGACTGTGAAACTATCTAATTTTTGTTTTAAGGAAACATCTCGGAATATTTCGTATTTAAAAAAAAAATCTTAAGTTTCTGAATTTTTTTGTTTTGTGTTTGTTCTCTTGCTTCCTGGGCCGGCACAACAATCAAGTATTACTCAGCCCAGGGGAGTATCCTTGTGACTCTAATGAGCATCCCCACTTACTGGCAGTACGTCCGGCATGGCAGGTCGGCTCACCGGTTGCGGATCTTTTCCTTATTTACATCTTACCGCTGCCTCTAACCGCTAAGGCCAGGGACACCGAGCCCGGCTATGCCGTTTCCGGGCCCTGTCCCAGCAGCCGGGTCTCGGTGGTTTTTTTCTTTTCTTTAAGTAACTCCTCCCACTTGTAATCCACTTCCTTTGCTCGTATTACCTCAACCACGAATCTCTCTATTGTCAGCCATTCCTCTTTACCTCTCAGCATATACTTTGTTGTAGTTTCTGGGGTAATCTCTTGTATGTTATACTTTGCTTTTAGATCCTCCCAACGTGCACTCAAAAAAGGTGTGGCAGGGAGTGTCCTCTTGACCGCAGTACACACAATTTTGGAGCTTCCTTCTTTAAACCTGTGTAAGTATATACCAAATCCTCCGTGACTGTGAGAGTAATTGTGACAGGTAGTAGTCCACGTCGCTGTGTTTCCTCCCGAGCCACGGTCCTATTTCAGGAATCAGTTTCTTTGTTTACACCCCAGTTGTAGCGGCGTTCCCCCTCTCTTGCCATTCTTGTAGCAAGAGATTAGTGGCATCTTCCCTGTTCATGTCCTCATAGATCCGTTTCATTTGGGTAGCCCATAACTGGATCGGCGGCACCCCGGCCAGGACTCCCCTCGCATCCGCCGATACCGTTCGGTACGCCACCACGAACCTTAAATTCATTCGTCTCTGCGGTGATGTCATAAAAAAGAGTATCTGAATTAAATATAATCTATCATTGAAGAAAGAGACTTTAACTACGAAATGACGACTTTAACTACTTTACGAAATGAGTTTTCCGTACTGTACATACTCGTATTTTATTATTTATGTAGGTCCTAATAAAATTTATAAATAATGAAAAAAGTTCCAAGTTAAGTAAAATTTTAATTTAGATAAAAAGCAATGAGTTCTATAATATTCATAACATGAAGAAATCGTATTTATGTAAGTAGGAATATAAAAGGTATTTTTTAGTAATAATAATAATTTTTTTTTTTTTTTGCGGAGGGAGGTGGAAATGCATTTACGCGCGGAGTGTCGGGCTCCCGCTAATGGTATTATCCAATCACTATCAGCAAACTACCGACTAAAACCAGCCCCCTTTCTACCAGGACTCGACCCGGAACCGTTTAACACATTACTTCCGCTCGAGTCCTCCTATACTAGCCTGATTAGGTGTTATTTTCAGGACTATCCAGGTCAGCCTTTTTGGCCCTGAGAATGTTGCCGACGAATCGGGCTACACTTTGCTCAGGTCACGGAGCATCATCGCAACCACGTTGTGGGGACTCAGTGCTCCGAGATCCGCCTCTAGTGTCCCTCGATCTGCCGCCCACCTAGCACATTTGAAAAAGGTGTGCTCAGCATCGTCCCGTACACCGGGGCAATACAAGCAGTCGGGGGACGGCGCTTTCCCTATAACATGGAGGTAAGCGCGGAAGTACCCGTGACCCGTTAAAAATTATTAAAAATTGTTGTAGTACTCCACCTCTTCATGCCGTCGCTTCGTCCACGGTATGACCAGAGGGATAAGCCTTGTCCATCGTCCTCTGGTCTCGTGGTCCCAGGTCTCTTGCCATGCGAGGAACGTGCGAGTGCGTTTCTCGTTGGCAATGGTCACCCGGTAATAATAATAATAATAAAAATAATATTAATATAATAATAATAATAATAATAATAATAATAATAATAATAATAATAAAAATAATAATACAATAATAATAATAATTTTATGTGAATTATTATAGTACATAAATAACCATGCATAAACATTTGCGAGCATTCTTTGTTAAAAAAAAGAGATCACATTATACTTATTAAGTATGTATATTTTCTTTTCTTTAAAATATGAAGAGGTAAATTACAAGCTTTGAATTAAAAGAACTAAGGTAGCAACGGAGAGTATCTTTTCAGAAAAAAAGGCAAGTTCTTTTCATCAAGATATTAAAGTGCATTTCTTTATTTATATAATACCATGATAGCAATAGTAATTAAATTATTAATAGCACAAAATTAACAACAGAACACTGTTGATTCAAGTAACTATGTAATAGCTTCAAGTGCAGCAACTTATACTGAACATGCAAATACATTTACACACACAACACACACACCCACAATAATATCATCTTTTAGAAAATATAATCAATACAAATACATGTTTTAATAAAATATTTATTTTTTAAAGCAATTTTGTACTAATTAATTCTTAATAATAAAAATAAATTTTTACTTTTTCGACTATCGAGTTATACTATTTAGCTAAACAGAATTCCATATAATGGTACGTATGCTGAGAAAAAGATTTTTCTCAGCATAATTTGACTCAAAGCTCGAGTCAGATTTTGCATAATAAGGTATTGAAAAATTCTAGAAAGATGTGTGTATTTTGTTTGTTTTTTGCTTGATACCTTTGGACTGGATGAACCGATTTAAAGGAAATTTGGCAAAATGATTTCTGTATTTGATACATTAAGTTTAGTTACAATCTGTCAAGGGGACTGGGAGATACAGATTTTATTGGTCCCGTATCTTAAAATTTTACCCAAAGGGTAGGTAAATTTTTTATCATAATTTAATGCTCCTAAGTAGCGAAGACACTTTCTGAAGGTGTCTGGTCTTATTCATACCTCCGTAAAAGAACGGTGAAAAAAAAACTATTTTTCCTTTTGTCGTTTCTAGACTCAAACTTATATTTTTGTACTAGATGATTCCATTAATATTAAAATGTTACGTTAGGATTTGGGTAATTTTTTTAAGGGGATAGTGAATAATAAGCCTGAATTTTTTATTTTTTTTCATCAGTTTTTGTTTTGATTTATATCTTCAACCGATTTAACCTATTGTTAAACATTTTGTAAAATGACTTCTGAGTATGTGGGTGGTATTGAGGCGTTAATTTTGTTACAGTTTGTCAAGAAGGTTGGGAGATACGATGATCACGGGTCTATTAACTTCGAAAAAGATAATCAGACGTAGACGTAAGAAGAAAAAGACACCATTTTTAGAACGCGAAATACAGTACATATTTTTGTGTGTTTACAGTAATAAGAAAGTGACATCATGTTTCAAACACAAACAATTATTTTTATTTAATTTTATTTTTTCTTCTGTTTTGCTTTTCCATTTATAAAAAGTTCAATTCTGTGTTTCTTCCTTGGTACGTTTCTGTTAGCTTGTGTCGTGTATTTTGTTATACAGTCATCAAATACATGTAACGTTTGATGTTTTTATGGTGGTTCAAGATTCAAATTTTTTAAAGCAGTTCGTTCACGTACGAATAGTTATGACTGAATTTAAGTCTGTTGTGAAAGGTAAACTTTTCGAAAACAGGCGCGCGAAATTGTATACAATGTGTATGATTACATGAAGAAAGAATCTTTAGCTGTAGGAAAATCAAAATACGATAAGCATTTAATTGCTACACAAAGTGTGAAGAGAGAACTGCATACCTGATAAATGCTGCCTGTAGCATTTCCAGTACTCAGATTCAAAGCCTAAGAAAAGAAAAAATTGAACTTCTTCGATCCTAGGGACCAGAATGTTTGTTCATTACCCCGAAAAAGAAAATGAAACGTTTAAACCAGTTACCCGATAATATGATTTTTTTATGATTATATGATTTTGTAGTTAGGCGAATAGTGAATAAATTTCATTCAAAGATAGGGAGCTACCAACATTTAACAAACTGTAAAGAATTGAAAATTAAAATTAATTTTAACGCAGTGAAACTAACTTAAGAAAAATTTTGAAAGAATTAGGTTTTAATTGGCGCAAAACAGAAAACGAAAGGAAACTTTTAGTTGAATTACATGATATTAAACAGAAAAGGGTTTCATATTTCCAGGCAATCAGTGATTTTAGAAAATGTAACCGGGTGATCGTATATTTAGATGAATCCTACGTTTTATCGTCTTATTCAACGGCAAAATCATGAGCCGATGACAGCAGTGCAGGACTTCATTTATCAATAAATAAAGGTGAACTTTTAATCATAATTCACGCCGTAGGTATAATGGACTTTATTCCAAATGCAATGTTAACTTGGACAGCCAAATCAAAAACTGGCAATTACGATAACATGAATACTAAAAATTATTTGAAACGGGCTGAAGAAAAATTAATTCCTAACCGTCCTCCTGAGTCTGTAGTAGTCATTGACAATGCTCCCTACCATAATACCCTTTCTGAAAAAGCATCAGTCTCAAGCAAGAAAAAAGACATGACTGTTGTAGCCAAAATGTCATGTCTTTTTCCTGAAACAGAAATATCATATTCCAGTTTCGTCTGAAATGCTTAAAACCACAATCGTATGAACTAATTAAGCTAACAAAAATAACAGAAAACGATACCAATTTAACGAATTGTTTGAAAGAAGTGGGCATCAAGTTCTGACTTTTCCACCTTAATATCCTGATTTAAATCCATTCGAGACGGTATAACCAGAGGTAAAACGACGTGTTGCGAGCTACAACTGCATTTCTGACAGAAGATTCTGTTAGAAGTGCAGAAACTGTGTTTTAAAAAACAAAATTATTTATTTGAAAAATATGAGAGAGTTATAATAAATTGACCATTCTTCAAATTGAATGCCTGTTAAGATGTTATCAAGACACATTAAAAAGATATAAGTTACGTATACAACCGAAACAATCAGTACTCTCATCACCAATCAATGAGAAATAACATTTTTAACATAATATGTCCTAAAAAATTAAGCCTGCTTCAAAAAAATTAAAAATAAATAATTTTTCAATTTTTTTAAAATTTAATATCTTTTAAAATCGGTGGTAAATTAAAAACAACAAACCCTTAATCTAGGATCAACCCAAATTAAACAAACTGAAAACTAAAGAATTGAATTTTTTTAAATTTATTTTCAGTGCGATATTTTCTATTTGTTTTTTTAAAAAAATATTTTAGCTGTCATATTTAAAATTTGGATCGATCGAAAAAAAATTCTTCATTATAAAAAAAAAAAAACCTGCTTGTAGGAAACGTAAAGAAGAGGCCTGTTAAAACCTGCAAGAAACCAGCAACCTGCTAAAAAAAGAAAAAGAAATAGTGCAAAGAAGAATTAGCTAACATTATTCAGTGTGTGGGGGTATATACTCTTCAGTATAAACACTCTATACATTTTTAAATATGCCTTAATAATAGTAATAATAATAATAATAAAAAAGGGTGTAGTACGTATTATAAATTTTTAACCTAAATTTCCAAAAGGGTTTCATGAATTTCCTGGTAAAAAAATTTAATATCATTACACTGTATCGATTCAATAATAAGCAATGATAACAACAACAAAACTGTAATGTAAGTCTAATAAAAAAAAATAAAATAATTTTTCGTTTAAAAAATCTTTTACTTGTGATATCTGGGAAAACTTTACGACGGGAACATCAAAGGATTCTCCTTAATAGGTTAAAATTATCATCAAATTGATCGATTTGCTGATTATTAAAAACGGTAATATATTTAAAAAATATATTAAATAATATATATTAAAATATATATATATATATATTTGGATAGAATTGAGAACCTCCTCCTTTTTTAATTTGGTTAAGAAAATATACTTCACGGTCTTGTATGTTGATTATATTTAAAAGGATTAGTCAGCTTATAATCTCTCACTTGAGACTTAACATTGACTAACATTACATGCACTGCCATAAGCTTCGAAATTTACCATTAATATAAACCATTCCATAACTTTTTCTTACAGAAGTGAATTTACGGACGGAAATTCCGTAAATTGAATTAAGTTTGAATATCACATGGGAATATGATTAATTTTTCAGTTTTTTCTATTATATTTTTTTGTTTTTTGATTATGTAGCTAAGATTTACTGAGAACAGAGTAATAAGCTCAAATTACAAAAAACCTCATACTGTATCATAAATCTTACATTAAAAAGGAAATATTCCTAAAGATATGATCTATACATCAAATCTAAAGTTTATCATATAGTTGCTTTTTTCAGATTAATTCTATTAGGTATTTCTATTAGGTGCATTATTATGCAACCAACTAATCTCCGTGCACACGTAAGGAATAAGAATTTGCTCTTAATCCTTACTGGAATCCAGAAGTACGAAGAGCTGAGTTCAAGACATTACTAAGTGTAGGTAGTTATTTATTGGTATTGGATAGTGATTGATAGATATGAGTATACACATGAGCTCTAAAGCTGAAATAGAAAAGAGTGGGTTGTTTTAAGTGTTCATAGGAATCAATTTCGCTACTGTTTCTTAAAAATGCTTTTAAACTAGTTGACGTACTTTACGTACATTTACACACACACACACACACACACACACACACACACACACACACACACACACACACACACAAAACAAAAAAAGTATTCAAATAATATAACACTCCAGTTATATTCCAACCTGACACAGGCTACTAATTAAATTTATCACATTATTTATTGGTCAAACTAGCAACCATCTAAAAATAAGTTAAATGTTTAATAAAAAAGATTATTTCTTGTACATACAACGACGTTTCCCGTATTGAGTTTGAAGCAATGTATTGTCCGTAAGAAACAAAAATAGTTATGAATATTGAAATATCATTACTTCCACAGACACTATTATTAACTCGGTTGCATTTACTAATTTATGAGTGTATTGGGCCCTCTTTATGTATAGATTTTTATTACTATTTTCTCCATATGTATATATATATATATATATATATATATATATATATAAAATTTAGTAATTCAATTTAAATCAATAAATAATATTAAAGGAATAATATTAAATACGTTTCAAATTTAGATCCACTTCCTTTCGATGTATCATCTTTATACGTTTCTTCCAACATAATTAAAAAAAAATGGTTTTCCTGATACATTCATGAATGGAATTAAAAATAGATTATTTTCGATAAAATTTTATTAGTTTATTAAAAATTAATCAATTATAAACAAAGATGAAAAAAAACATTAAAAAAGAAGCGTTTAAGTTTAGATGTTACACAACTTTCTGCTGTAATTTGCAGCATTTTTAATAATTTCTAGTACTCAATTATTTTTTTTTAACGAACAAAGAACTGTAGTATACAAAAAAAGTAATCATGTAATTTTCCCCACTCTTTTTTAAAATTACTATCATTTTTCGTAATTGAGAGTTTTATCTTTTTTACTATTAATAAAAACAAACTAATTTAAATAAATTAATTATCACGTTTTTTCTATAGTTCAATACTTAAGTAATTAATTTAAAGGTAAAATATGATTGTGTGAGCTTAATGATTTATAGAATTTCAGTTAGTAAATATAATTATTGGCACCATCCTAATTATTTAAAATTTTTATTTATCTATTTAAATTATTATAATTATGTTGCATTTTCCGTGAAATTTTTATTATAAATTTATTTTGCTTTTATTAGTACCAAACGTTTAAAAGATTAATAAAAAAATAACAATATTTACAAAATCTGCTATTTATTTTAATTTGCAATTTATTATAATGAAAATAGTACTGAAATAATAAAAATGAATAAAATGTTACATATTAAGTAAATAAAAATAAACACACGTGCGCCCGCGAGGAAACACATACACCACAACATTTTCACTTACACGAGTATAATTTCTTTGCTTAAAAGCACAATACTTTGATAAAAATGTTATTTATTTATTATTAACATGTACGTAGTTTTTACTTAACCGGAAAATTAATTATAAAATTTATAATGATTAATAAATAAAAAATTAGTTATAGAATAATTTTTAGAAGAATAAAATATACTAATAAATATATAATAAAGAGTAATATTATAATTGTAATGTATGAAAGTATTCATTCATATATACAAATTCAAAATTAGTATATTTGGGTGTATGTGCACTTTGGGTAAATGAAACCTTTTACCCCAAACAGCAGAAGAGATCAAGTCATCCTAACGAGGCTGAGGATTGAGAACAGAAAGCTAAGCCACGCCCACCTATTTGCTCTCCTCAGCAGAACTCTGAGGCGTGCAATATAAAATGGTCCGTTAACTACTTGCTCCTAAATTTCCCAATGGGAAATTTGTGACTATTCGTCGCACCGGGGGTTCAGACGTGAAGGGTTTGCTCAACCGGAAGAAATGCATCAAAAGACTGTTGCGGTTTCTCTGTTATGGTGAGATGAATTAAATTTAGCGGTTTGCTCATGTGAGATCCCTTACGGAGTACTGTGTACTTAGTGGAAATAGACTAGTGGTCATATTCCTGTTTCGATATTTGTTTTCCAATGTTTGGTATTTGTTACCTAATTACTTATGAACGCTTAGCTTTATATAAAGTAGCTAATAACTTTATATAAAGTTATTAGCAACTTTAATATATCTAATATATCTAGCAACTATAAATAAATAAATAAATAAAAAAATTAACCATAAAAAATTAATGCTAGTCATTTTTTATTTGTTCTTTATATCTTTTTTCCTTATAACCTTATTTCTCAATTTAGGAGTGAAATTTTAATATACAATTTTAAATAAAATATGTAATCAGAAAGACAGCAAAAAATTTATTTATTTATTCATTATTTCTCCTCCTCTTTTTTACATAATTTCATAGCTACATTATATTTTCATACAAAAAAAATCTTATATCAACTTAATTGTTATTTACTTAAAAAGTAGTAACATTATTAAAGTTTCTAATATATCTAGTTCTGACACAATTTTACGTTACAATTTTTTTTAAAGGTAAAGAGAAATTAGCTACTTCTGAGAAAATCTGTACCATCACATTATTTCGATCGCATTAAAATGAATAAAAGAATTTAAAAAATATAACATAAAGGGACTGTGCTGTCTATGACAAAAGTAAATGAACTAATACTCATACTTATTATTTACAATAAGAATTAACATCCAACCTATGCCAATAAACCTTGATACGATCAGAAATGCTTAACAGAAGTTTCATGTATTTTGACACTCCAAAATACCAACATAAATTTCATTTATTTTATTTGTATAATTGTTTGTAGATAAAAAAGAAGATAAGTAAAATAATAATTTTTGTTTAAATTTTTTAAATAAACGGATATTTTAATGAAGTATGCTAATTTTAAATCACTTTAAGAAATTTTATTTGTGCTTCTGATCTTCTGAATGCTTTATTGAGTAATCTTTTATTTCACTAATAAAAAAACTATATTTTATTTAATATAAAAAAATAAACTGAAATTATTTATCTAAAATTAAAAAAAAATATTTTTTTTATAATTAAAACTTTAAAATTTATCAGTATGATGGACATAAAATGAAAAATAGAAAGTGTTAAGTGTGTTCTAAAACTTTTGTATTGAAAAAAAGTTCAAATAAAGAGAAACACAAATAACAATTTTAAAAACGAAATATGAATTTACGATTCACTTTAACAGAATTAGATAGAAAACAACCAGTTAGTTCCGAGTGCGTTAACTTATATATTACATGATTCATTGACACATACTTTATGAACGAAAATAATTTATAAATTAATAAAAATTTCTTTTAAATTTAGACTTATATGATTTTTAAAGTGAATAATAGAATGTGGATCAAATATGTCACAGTCTAAAATAATAAAATGTGTGTGATCTCAATAAGGGAAAAAATTATAGTAGTTTCAAATTGTAATAGAAAGATAAATTTTTAAAATTGTAAACAGGAATTTTAAAACGATATTTTGAGCTAAACCTAGAAAATTGAATAGATATAAACACATGTATGAAGAAATAATATAATATATGTCACACCTCACCATCAATTGTGATTTAACAATAAACTGACTTCTGATTTACTTAGAAAATAATTCATGTAATCAGGAAAACGTTCGTAGGCTATACTATATTGCAATTTTATCTAAACTGTCTTTAAAAGAAGGATAAAACTGTTTTTAAAGTTTTTTTATCATAAAAAATAAATATATTTGAAATTTTAATGGGAAACGAAGACGTGACCCTTTTCTTTTTCTGTTTAGCCTTCGGAATCCCCGTAAGGTATTACTACAGAGGATAAATGAGGATTATATGTATGAATGTAAATTAAGTGTAGTCTTGTACAGTCTCAGGTCGACCATTCCTGAAATGTTTGATTAATTGAAACTCAACTACCAAAAAACACTAGTATTGAAATCCGTATAGAAGTAACTCCCTTTAGTAGGATTTTAATCTTAGAACTCTTGATTTCGAAATCAGCTGATTTGCGACAACGAGTTCACCACTAGACCAACCCGGTTGGCTGAGGACGTCGGTCTAGTTGTATAAAAGTGTTTTCCGACAAAGAAAAAGAATTTAATGACATTCTACAAATTTTTTAAGTTGAAGTAACATTACAAATTAGTAGCAGAGTAATATTAAAAAAAAACAAAAAACATATGTTCTGGGTTCGAATCTATCTGGTACGGGTTTGAACTTTTTTCATACACTACAAAATTCATTAAAAAAATAACGGCAGTTGTAATTGGTAGTTAATCTATAATTTGGTACGAGTAAATAGATATTTTTATACACCGAACAAATATTATTATCATTATCATTATTAGTATTATTATCATTATTATTATAGATATAAATGAATAAAATTATGATTTGTATCAAGTAAATTAAAGCATGGATTTCTTATAAAATATTATTTACATCATTTGACAGAGATAAAATGCTATTTTTTTGTTAAGTTTAAATAATTCTAGTGTTTTCTACAATATTCGAAAATATTAAAGAGAATTCTGTATATAACGATAAAAAAATCGTTTATTTAAGAACAGATTTTGCATCGAAAACTCAAAGATTAAATAAAAGTAAATTCATTAACCAAAGTTTACTAATAAAAATTGTCTAAATACATTCGAATTCATTTATTTGTTACATGCTATAGCACCTAACACATATTATAGGTTAGTATTCCAGGTTTGCTACATATATATAGGTTTTGATAAAATAAACTTATTAATTCCTGGCGTGGTCATAATGTAAAATAGTATTATAATATCGAATTGTTTATTAATTTACTTAATTGTTTATAATATAAAAACTTAATGTTTATTACCGTTTTCAAAACTGGTAGGCTATTATTTTGTACTGATTTAATTTATTTGGTTTCTTCATAGTTTGTATAACATATACTGCATTTGCTATTTTATATATTTGTTAATTTTATATATTGACCACTTTTATTGTATTTCCACTTGATCCGTACAAATAATTGACGAATAATTCCTTTTTTTTTTTTTTAGCGGATTTCCAAAGAATTTGGGAAATCGCTATTGCGCCCGGTCATGTTTATATACCGTATATTATATTTTCGTATGTATGGTATATTTTCGTTCGCTATACCGGACAAATCTTAGCCGATTTTGACGAAGCTTGAATTTATGTAACCTATTAATTAATATAATCTATTTACTGTGTTCGTGAGTGTTGTGATGTGTGTTTATATGGGTATTATCAGTTGTGAATGTGGTGTCTGATTGTGTCTGTGGGCGTGTCTCCGTTCCTGAAGTAATGCCACATAAGGGGTTCCCAGGAGGTGTGGAAGTTCAGTCGGTAGTGCGCAGGAACACATACGCACTTAATAACAACTTGCGGAACCTGTTAGCGAGTCCGACACTGCTTCGGCGGGTGTAAATGTGTGTAAATGTATGTATGTATTGGGTATGTAACTCAAGAAAGATTCAATCAATCTTCATCGCATTTTCACATGCATAACTTCAGATACATTAATACAGCACATCCAAATTTCAGTGAAATTGATCTAGTAGTTTGGAAATTTTCGAGTCACAAAATTTTATTGCATAGACTTATATATATAAGGAAATCCCTACTTAAGTATATGGTATTTTGTACTCATACATAGAATGTAATGAAAATTCATTTTCATTCCACACTCCGACCATGAGACCGAACGTAATCCGTAAATTTTTTCGAGAAGTCGGTAAAAAAAACGCAATTATATCTAAGGGCCATCAAGTTTATCTAGTGGTTAACTCGTCGTCGCAATGCAGTTGTTTAACAGCTGATTTTCTAAGTCGAAGGTTTTGAAGTTCATGTCCTAATAAATTTAGTTGTTTTTGTACGGATTTGATTTATCGGTGTACTTCAGTTCAATTAACCGAATTAATTCCGTAGGACTAATCGACCTACGTCTATAGAAGTCTATACCTCATTTACATGCCATACATATCATCCTTATTTCTCTGGGATAGGGAGAGGTTGCTTATTGTTCATTAGTTGAAAAAAACTGCAAATTACACGTTAGAGGAAACAAATTACATATAAATAGAAGCTAATTTTGGTATAGTACTTTAGTTTCATAATAATCGAAAATGTGATCTGGTATGAAAGAAAGAGGTTAGTAGCTTGAAAATTAATTTTCAAGTTTAAAAAAACCCGAAAGCTAGCTACAACACTTAAAGCAATATTATTTTCAAAAATCCTTTCTTTCTTAACTAAAACCGGAAATCCTCCCTACTGACGCACTTACTGCTGCGACAGAGTCTTTTTATTCATGGCGTAGCACGCCTACTCATTCTTGATGTAATATTTATGATTACATATCGATCAGAATAAAATATTTATTAATGCTGTAAGAAGACTAAAGGGAAGTAAAAAGTTGAATAACATTTAAAATACTGCAAATTGAAATGACTTGGCACACAAACCGTTTCAGAAAATAATTAAGAATTCGTTAATTAATGAGCTGTGTTTATTACTGTATTCTTTTAAAGTTTCTAATAGAGTGGTGGTAAAAAAATATCGATAAGTAAATTAAATAAACTAATAATTTATTTGTTTATAAATACTATAATATCAAACATAAACTCTTCGGTGAGTGCAAATTAAAAGAAAAGAAGAAAAATGAAAAATAGTTGTGTTATTTAGATGTCTTATAATTATTTAATTAAATAAATATTCCATTAAATATCACTTTAAAGATAGTTTAGTGTAGCTTGCAAACAATGAACAGAAGAATATACTATTATTTTGGATAAGTTCCAATAAACCACAATTGAAATATTCAACATGCATAATAACAATATTTACTCATTATTTCCATTTAATATAGTAGCGAATTTGTAATAAAAATGAAATTATCTGAAACATCATTTATTTATTCATACAGTATAACTAAGGTTAAAGGGTACAACTCTTCTTACGCTTATCAGAGAGGTTTTTATTGTATATATACATATATATAATTTCAAAATACATTAACATACTAAAACTAGAATAATGAAAGAAAGAAAAAACAATACGAGATAAAAGGACCGGTTTTTACAGTTATTAAATAACTGAAAGTTTTTAAAACCCTATCGTAAAAAAAAAATAAAAAACCAACACAACTGTAAGTTGAACAAGCTAAAATTAAAAAAAAAATTAGTGGGATAAACTGTTTAAATATTTATTTTTTACATTACAAACAAACAAAGCGCGCATGCACATACGCACGCACGCACACTTACCAACACCTTTTTTTATGTGAAAAGGCCAATTTAGGATCACGTCAATATCGCTTCTTTCCCGCTTCTTCTTTCTTTTTCAATGCGTTTCTCTTTTTTTTCGGCGCGACTTCGTTTTTGCTCAACTGTCCATTTTTTTCGTCCTTTTTTCTGTCACAAGAATTTTAATACTGTAAATTATTCTTCGAAAGTTAAGTCTATCGCAACAGTCCTCTTCTTTCAAGGCTATTTTTTCTATCTGTTTGACGTAATTTGATATACTTTTCATGTTCTACAGTTTGTCAAAGATTTATTTAATTTATTTAAGATTGATTTAGTTTGGGTCCATCCTAATTATACGCTCAAAGAAATTAAACCTTCGTTTCCTTAACGCAGTTTTTAAGCCTTCGTGATTTTGGTAATATCACTGTTAGATTTCAGTCTTTAGGTCCTTCCTCTGTTATCTTCGGACTATCGATTCTCCTTAGTAAGTTTCTTTCGACCTTGAGCAATTTTTCGAGGTCGGTTATGTGTAATGTTTCAGTGCCATATAAGAAGAATACTGGTCTTACTAAAGTTGTATAATTTCTTAATTTCGCGATCTTGAAGAGATTATTGTTATCTATATGTCTTTGGTGATAGATCTAAGCTTCTCAAGTTTTAATAATGTATTTTACAATTGACGCTGAATATAATCCTGTTCAGATTATAAATTTCTCCTACGTACTTAAATTCGTTGGTAACATTTATCTTTGCATTATATTATATATTTACATCTTATCTTCTTCCTTCAATCTTATCATTATCTTCTTACATCCTCATGAAAACCTAGCTCCACAACATGAGGAAGATGTCATTTGAAATTTTAAAAATATCTATAAAAGACATCTTTGTGTAATAAAGAATGTAACATAATACGAGTTCAATATATATTTTTTAGATATTCTTTTCTTTGTTTAAGCAAAAATAAAATAAAAAACAACAGTGCTATTTAAAAACAATAAATCATGAAGACGATTTTAATACTCGTATTAGGAAAAATCATAGAAAACGTATCTTATGGAATTTTATATAATGAAGACTGTATTCTAATAATAGAATTTTAGTGTGCAATAGCGACGACGAGGTGGCCGAGTGGTTAAGGCGTTGGACTGCTAATCCAATGTGCTCTGCACGCGTGGGTTCGAATCCCATCCTCGTCGGTTACATTTTGAATGGGTTGATATTTTAAATAAAAAATTAACTGATAAAATACAATGAATGGAAATGAAAATTGAATCAAATAAAAATTGTTATCAATGTTACTATAAATAAATATTTATCTATCGTCTGAAATATCTTTTTTATTGTCTTCTACTTACAGCCCTATGTATTCAATGCTTGGGGATTTGTAAGTCTTATTCTTATTTCTTTTCTATTTCTGAGTATACAGAGAGGGAATTTAATAAACCGTTTGAATATGAAACTTTAATGAGGATATACTACTGTAAAACAAGTAGTAAATTATTCAAATTTCCCAATAGTATATAAAAATAGATCAGTAAAATAAAAGGTTATAAAACTAATATAATATTTGAAAAGATATAGTTTGAAAGAAAATAATGGCTTTCTATCGGTAAAGAGTTATGGTGAATGTGCATATATCTTGATACAGTTTGACGATATTAGTTAAAATGTTATTTAAATTTTTTATCAGGAATGATCGACCTGAGACTGTACAAGTCTATACTTCATTTACATTCATACATATCATTCTCATTCATCCTCTGAAGTAATACCTTACGGTAGTTCCGGAGGCTAAACAGAAAAAGAAGAAATTAAAATTTTATACTCCGATTTTATAGCATTACAGAATTTCAAACCGGTAGTTCTAGTAAATTTACAACTTACTAAAATCAATCTACCCAGTTTAAGCAGGATTATCTATATGAAGAGATAAGTTTTGCTTCTTAACAACTTAAGACTGTCATCCTTCCTACATCTTACTAATCAGGCAACCGCTTACAGACACCACATGCGACTTTCTTCGCGACACCCTCCACAAACTTGGGATCCATCAGAGACATTCCTGTTATCCGGAAGGCAATAGCATCGAAAGTCCTTCAATGGACATACTGACGGAGAATCTGTTTGGGAGAAGAACACAAATGTCCTACTAATTTCCCAAGGGATAACCCGGGTATAATAATTTCACAAACACGATCTACAAGGGATCGGAACGCAACCCCAAACTCCGTCCATCGTAAAAACAAACAAAAAATCTATATATAACCATAATTTAAAAAAATTAACTACCCAGTTGATCAATAAAAAGACCTAGCAGGAAGGGACTGATGTCCAGGTTTTCCAGTGAATAGGGGATTAAATATCCCCCAAGATTCTTTCATTCCGTTCCGTTTTCTCTTCGGAACTATAACTACATAGTTGCGAATGGATTGATATGAAAAAAAAAACACCTCAAAAAATTTAAAAACTATTTTATGATAACGCTAAGATGTTATCAAAAGCTATTACTATAACGAGCTATTATATTATGCTCGTTATAATAAGCATCTTCGGTCAGGTTTACAAGGAAAATTCCTTATTCAATGAAACGGTGATGATAGTTCTATGATTAACACCAGCAATTATACCTTTTGTTTGTTCACCACAAGGATTGGAGGAATAATGAAGACTGTTATTATCTGACAAAGAAAATTCAATCAGTCCCATTTGTATCCAAAATTTCTTATACGGGCTCATTGCAAGAAGAAAAATTAGCACAGAATGGACTGCTAAAACGTATAATTTAATAGGGGAAAATCATAATGAACGGAAAATTTACAAAAAATACCGATCTCTGTGGAGGAATGGTAGTGTTTTCGTCTTTTATCCGAAAGGTCTAGGTTCAAATCCCACAAACTTATTAAAATAAATAAAAAAAATTAAATATATTTCTACTCACAAGTTTTGAGGTGATAGGATAAATTCAAGATAAAAAAATACAAAAAAGGACAAAACGTTTATCAAAAATTGTTTGCATTAAAATAAAAATTTGTGAGTATGAAATTTGATAGTGGTTTCAAAATTAGGTGCTTTTTTACGTTCGGCCCAATAAAACATCATTCTCTCATTAATAAAAAAAAAAAATTCGATCATCAAAATTTGCAGAATTAGTGAAGAGAAATTTTTAAATGTAATCTTTAAAAAAAAAATCAATCAAAATACGAAATTCTTAATCAATTTCAATAACTTATTGAGTAAATAGTATTTTATATAAATCCCAAATATCTGATTAATTTCCTAATAAAATACAACATAATAATGTATTATTTAATACATATTAATGTTGTATTTAATACATAATAAATACAACAAAAATAATTTAGTTCAGTAAAAGTAAATACAAAATATCATGAAATTACAAAAAGTAAGTTATAATATGAAAAATATTTTACGAGTTCAATATTGCTTGGTATATTCCATTGAGGGTGCATTTGTAAATTAAACCACGCAACGCGACAGTCGACTAAAAATTGTTATATGTATAATGCAAAGGATTAAACATTCAAAAGCAGAATTTCAGTGTGAGTATCGCTGCTGGGTGTTTTTTCTCCCATTCCGTACACATGTCTCATACACACATTCAGCAGCTTACGTCACAATAATGCCTCTCATATGTTCTCTTGTAACTTGAACACATGGGAAAACGGTCTAAAACTTTCTCTTTTTAATGATCTATATCGATACAGCAAAAATAAGATAATATGATCGAAACATGTATAGTTTTCTCTCTTTGTGCAGTAGATGAAATACATTGTATTAAAAAACAAATATAGAATACTGAAGATCAGACGAATTCAAACAATATGTACTAGTATATAAAAAAATTAAAAACTGACTTTAAGGCGTCATTGGATCTTGGATCAAACCACATTTTTTAATTACCGTCTCTTGCATTAAGAAGATACATATCTTTTTTTTCTTAAAGAAGGAAGGCGTTTATATCCATCCTTGAATAGATTAAAAAGACATTATTACAATTGATGACAAACTTTAGACGACAAAAAATTAAGGCGAGAGATCTTCCAACAAAAAAATGATTTAAACACTCCAGGAAACTTACTTGGTATAATAACCAAAAAACTCTGGGTTCAATTTCAAAATTGGGCATTCAGGCATCATTTAATCATTCCTTATTCAATCTTTTACTAGGTATTCACCTGATTCTTTGTACAACCAGGAATTATTTACAGAAAAGCAAAATCTTTACCGGAGTGTTTGAGTAGTTTATAAATTGGATTTTTATTTATTAATTAATAACGTTTATGATTACTTAATTAATATAATTCCTGCTACGAAACTTGTCCACTCACCTAATTCTTAAGCACTATTTTACGAAAGAAAAATTATTTTTTAATCTACTCAGAAAGTATAGGTTAAAGATTTTCTACTTAATTCATCCGACGACTATAACGGGTGATAAAGATTTCTAGAAAATTATTTCGTAAATTTTTCTTTTTCCTGTTTATCTCTAATTAAACATCTGATGGGAAAAACCTTTACAATTACTTATTACTTTCAATACGAACAATATTCGCGGTATTTATCCTCCACTATAAGATTGGGGAGGGCAAAAACTTGCTAGTTGAGGATTTTTCGTATTCGGAAATTGTTTTACTTAATCGCTACTGAAATGTCATTCCTGAAATTAATCTTTGAGAAAGCACAGAAAATGACATACTAAAGATCTTCACAGAAAACCCAACGGTTTTACAAAAATACATGTTTTTAAATATTCAGTTCGTTTTATAATTGTTTAAAATAATAAAACCAATTTCTAAATAACTAGAAATATGTTTTCAAAGGATCTTTTTGAGATTATGATCCTATTTTCTTCCTTAGATTTTTAGATGGTATTATTTTAGTGGTACTAATTTAAAATTTTACACATGGCACACGCATACAAATTCCTAATTCAACATTTAAAAATACGATAGATTTTACAGAAAAACATTCTAAACGAACAAACTCAAGAGAAATTATGTATACTGAATGAATAGATAAAAAACATGGAGCACTTCAACAACATCGCCTTCTCCAATGCGACCTAGGAAAAAAAAATTTGGGAGTGTGTTAGTACCGTTAATTTTGAATCTGAATTGTGATTTTTATTTAAAAAAATGTACGAAAATTTCTTCATGCAGTTCTATGAATACACAATATCCAGCGCTAATATATATCCAACTCGAATATATCAATATCAACGCTTTGGTTTTGTTATACATTTTATTTTTTTATATTCGCATCAATATTTAAAGTCATTCGTGACTTATCAGTGTAATGTAACTGTACCGGTAAACGTGTAGTCTTGATCAAACTCAGACCGACCATTCCTGAGACGTGTGGTTAAATGAAACCCAACCACCAAAGAACACCGGTATCCACGATCTGGTATTCAAATCCGAATAAAAGCAAAACTACCTTTATCAGGATTTGAACTTGAGAACTTCGAATTCAACTGCTTTACGACGAGTTTACCATTAAAGAAATCCGGTGAGTTGATTTTAGTTTTTGTTTATTAAAAAATCCATTCAAAAAATAAAAAATAAATCAAGATTATTGATTAGTTCAATTCAAATCCACTATCCAGGCATATGCAAACAGAAACAAAATATTAATGTTTTAAAATGTTAAAGAATAGGGTATTTTATAAAAACAAAGCATCTAATTTTTTTTTGTAATTTATCTTATATTTATAAAACATAGTAAAACTGAATCCTAAATGTCCGAATATTTTTTGAAAAACTTATCATTAAATTCTAGATATTATCGTGATTGTAACTCATACATACATACATAGGACTTATACATACTTACATAGGGTTTGAATTATTAGTACATTATTTTGTTTTAGTCATATAACAATAAAAGGACTATGCTCGAATAACAAATGTTTGTCTAGTTGCTAAAAACCCGGAACATCTACTGAAGGGAGTTATGTTTGTAAAACACTTGGATAAGCTGAACGAATCTGTCTGAGTCGCCTTCTCTGAAAATAAAAATTTTGTAGCTAAACCTCCGATGAAAATTTGAGTAAAGATATCGCTTTTCAAGCTGAATAATACATAAATTTTGATAAGATGGCCATTCTGATATGTGGCAATATAAATTTAGCACAACAAAAAAGAAAATGAGAAACTAGTTCACTCTTCATTCATTCATTCATTCATAGTGTTCTGCGAATAGGACAGGTCCTGTCACGCTGCTCTCCACCTTGTTTATCCTTTGCTTTTGATTCCACATATTTCCCCTTTCCATAATCCCATCCATCATTTGAAATCTCTTCCTTCCTCTTCCTTTTCTTCCATTTACCGAGCCTTCTATCGTATCCACTAATAAACATCTTCTTCTCATACAATATCGTAGCCAGTTCCTTTTCTTATATTCCATCAACTTTAGCATTTTCCTGTTCTCTCCGATTCTCCTTAATGATTTTTTTTGTTGTATGGTCTTGCCACCTAACATTTGTCATTCTGCTCCACACCCACACCTCAAAAGCATTTTACTCTTTAACTTTTGTAATAGAAATTGCATGGGATACTTATTCTTGAGAATAGCTATACCATTTTCGGAAGTAATTAGATTATATGATTTTCGGAAGTGATAAGTTTGAATCCAACTTGACTGTTATGGTTTCCAACAGGCGATAAGAAACTAGTGATTTATGTAGACGGTAAACTATAAGATTAAATTATATAATTGTACAGATACATGTACTAAAATATAACATTGATTATAAATAAATTACACTTTTTCAAATCTCCAATTTGAAGATAAAAAATATTTTTGGTCGGGATATCTGTTTAGATCAAATGATTTTTTTGTACAAGTAAATATCCTTCTCTAATAAAAAAATGAAAAGGTGAGTTGTTAATGATAAATATACTATATTATTAAACTTATAAAATAAATATTTATTGTATAATAATTAATAAATACGAAAGGTAAAGCTATTAATAATATACAACTAAATACATTAACTTACGTCTCTTTATATTATAACTTGTAAACCCGGTAAAACTGAAGTAGACCAAAATTAAAAAAGTTTAGAAGAAAGTATCTTGAAACATGTTACGCCATAACGCTGCATAACATATTGAACTATAGAAACAAAAACCATACTTTTATTACGCTAAAAGTTTAGAAAACTAATAGTAGTAGTAATTACAATAAAAAATAATAATAATCAAACAAGGTTTGTTAATATAAAACCCATTTAATTAGTACCATTAAGATTACATCTAAACATAATTATAAACAAAATTAAAACTGCTGTTTAAATAAGAATTAAGATCTGAATTAAGATGTGACTGGTCATTCTATTAAAGGAAAAAATTAGAAATCACGGAAATGCTTTTAATAATCCGAAGGAAATGAAGAAATGAACAAACTGGAATTAAAAACACACAGTATGCTATATTTGCACATATTTAGTAGAATTTTTATAATATTACGTTTTAACACTCCACTGAAGTCGCATATTTTTGGATATGCAGTTGATTTCTCCTTTTCATACACCACCAAAGATTTCAGTAAAATATTGTTAATTGAACTAATATTAGTATTTTAGAAGGGTGTTCAGATAAGGATAAAATTTACTACACCGTCAATGGATAAAGTTTTCAAAATTACTTATTCATTATTCTCCCATTCTTACTATCAATTTCTTATTAGAAATTTTACAAAATCAATGAAAATTTTTGTGTATTTATAAGTAAAAATTTAAATCTTGATTAAGGAACCAACCCAGAGCACACTATAGGGAATAACGGAAGTGTTTCTAATGGCTGGTAAAAATTTCTTGAAATTCTATAAATTTTTATTAGTATGTGCCTCCAAATTTATCATTATGATAATCATAATTAATCAGTTTCTGGTAGTATGTATATATCTTAATAATCTTGTAAATTAGGAAAAATACTAGTCGAATGATATCTTTCTCTATTTTCTAATTATTTACGTCAAAATTTAGTAGCCTATTAATGCTTCATCAGTATCAATTAAAAGACCTCTACTGAATCATCATCAGACGTTCTTGTAAAATCCTTAATTAAATGTTCTATCTTTTGGCTTTTAAGCACCGGAGTCCCAATCAGTAAAAAAGAACCATTCCTATTTAGGGAGATTTTCAACACATTTTCTTTGACCAGTCGGAATGGAATACGAGGTTGTCAGTATATTTTATCTCCCTATTATTGTAGAGCCTGGACATCAGTCCATTCCTACTGGATCTTTCTATTTATATGGCGGTATTTTATTTTTAATGACGGTTATATATTTGTTTTTAGTTTCTTTTTAAGATGGACGGAGTTTTGGGTTGTATTCTGATTATTTGTAGATCGTATTTGCAAAAATATTTTTCTCGGGTAATCCCTTGGGAAGTTAGCAAGATATGTGCTTCCTTTTTTCTACGCAATTCCCCTTCAATCCTTCTGCTTTGGTTGCTAGTGCCTTTAGATCTAGCAGGATACGCCTGATGGGGCCCGTAGCTGGTCCAAAAAACTCTCTTTGCGAAGAGAGTCGCGTGTGCTGCCTGTAGGTTTGATCGGTCATCTCTATATAGCACATAGTCCATATTCTATGTGAAAAAACCCGGGAGACCTCATCATAGGACCGCTCGGCTTAAGTCTGTGTTAACAAGAGCTTCTTTCCGCTGTTCTCTCTACTTGTTCTACTAGACCGCTCCAATTCCTGAGGAAGCAGTATTCGAAGAAGTTCAGGAGAGAACAAATCGTCAAGTGATTATCACGATAGATTGATAATAGTAGTACTTCTTTCATTTTCCATATCATTCTTACCAATATTATCCGGCGACATGAGAAGGCTTGTAATCATATTTAAAACGCGATAAATTATTATTTAGCATAGTATTTGTTAGGAATAGTCAATTTGTATCTGGAAAAAACCAAATATCGAAGTACAGTTGAGATAATATGTTTAAATAAGGAAATAATTTATCGGCTGAAATAAAAGACCGTAGATTATCTGTAGATAAGAAAAAATAAAATGGAAAAAAAGAAATTTTTTTTTTTCATTTTGGATCGTAATAGTCAATTCATGTATACTTGGTCAGAGTCGGTTATAACTAAAGTAATCGTAATTTTGTGCCAATTTCAAATGCGCAAAACTAAATATGAGGGTTTATTTTTTAATTGGTATTGTAAATAAGAAATAAAATCCAGTGACTGAGATGAAATTAAGCCCGTTTTATATGTAATACCGAGTAGATAAACGGGAACTTCGTCTTGTTCGATGCCAACTGAATCTGGATCGAATGTAGCTCTATATTTCGAACTCATAGAATCTGTCAGCAAGTAAATAAGTTAGATGTCAAAATATATGTTCAGATAAATTCTGATATTTCATTTCTACGTGATTAATTAGAAGAAATACAGGAATAAGTCATATGCTAGGTTTTACATACATTTAAGTCAATTTTTTTTTTGTTTATTCTAAACTAAAACCACAATTGTATTGATTTTCTGCAAAAAGAAATCATTCAATTACTTTAAGTCATCCTTCAGTATCATTTAGATATAGATGTTAATATTTTGTACACTCATCTAAAAAAAAAATCGCCATTTTTAATTAAATAAAATACAATTTACTGCAATCTTCAGGTTAATGTAATCGTCGTCATCCAGAGAGAAAATTAGAGAAAAACTAACCTTTAACTCAGAAAGCACCGTAATGAGAAATGATTTCGTCCCGTAAAGGTCAACTTAATATAAATGACTAATTATTTTACTTTAATAGGTTGATAATTAAAATATTTAATTTAAAATTAATATTTTTAAATATATAGGATGATTCAAATTGCACGGAAATCTCTCGGAAGATGATTCTATAGCCAAAAATAAAAAAAAAACCAGTTCATATAAACATAGATCAGAAAACGATTCGTTAGCGAGTTTCGACTCGCGAAACATTTCTGCTCCCTCTGTGAAATTAAACAAAAAATTCTTGGGGTACAAATCGAGGAGTAAATTTGGTGCTTTCTTATGGATTTTGATCTAAGAAATTGAATGAAAGTGATCCCAGACCTCTATATAACTGAAGTTTTAAGAAAAACGGGGTAAAACAGGAAAAGGTTTTGTCTGAAAATATACTTTTTTCGGATTGGACTAAAATAACATTGTTAATTTTTACCAATAACAAAGAAAAATTTCTAGTTAACATTGTAGAGAATTTAATTCTGAGAAAATTTATGTAAATAATTCTATATTAAAATTAAACAGAAATTTGAGAAATTCAACTTTAACTAGACAAAAACATAAACTGAATAGGAAAATTGCTACGAATTTAAACAGAATAATTTACATATAAATGCTAAAAATTATAAAAATAAATTTGAAAGCCATCCTTCTAAAATATATTAAATTTTTTTATTTTTTCATAGGTTGGCAATAACATCTGATCAACAATTAAGTTTAGTGTCTAGCATTTTAAAATTCATTTGAACGGTGTTTGTGCTGTTATTATTCGATCAGTAATTCACAATGGGTAATACTACAAATCTGTTTTCATTTGGAGAGATATGTTAATTTACAGTAATTAAAAAAATGGATTGGCTTCTGTTCGTGAATACCAGGAAAATTATCCAGATCGAAAAGTACCGGATCGTAAAACATTTGAGACTTTGGAGAGGCGAGTTTGAGAAACTGATATGCTTAAGCCACATCGATTCGATGATGGTCGTGAACGCTTTGTGAGAAATGCCAACGCTGAAGAAGCAATATTGAATGCGGAACAATTATCTCCCACCTCAAGCACCCGAAAGTTATCACATCGCTTTCATGTTTGTCAGTAAATTGTGTGGCGTACGTATGGTAGCAACAATTACACTCATTCTATACAACATTTGTTCAAGTGTGTGTATTACCACTTGATTTTGATAAACGGATGAAATTCTGATGATGGTTAATTAGAAAATGTGAATATCATTCCGATTTTCTAAGTATATTCTAATTACTGATGAACCCTGTTTTACAAGAAATGTCATTGTAAATTATCTTCACACTCGGCAGAAGAAAATCCCTATGAGATTGCTACAAGTAATTTCCAACGCAATTTTTCGTTTAATTTGTGGCTGGACTTCTTGGTATTAATTTCGTAGGGCCTTTTTTCTAGCCGGCAAGGCACAATGGAGAGCGGTTCTTGCATTATTTGCAATGAAACTCTTGCAAGATATTACACAAACACACACACACACACACACACACACACACACACACACACACAAATAAAATGGTAAAGCCATTTAAATACTGGGGAAGTTTGTTGATTTAATACGGAATCTGTAACAACAAAATGAATATCCATGTATCTATCTATCAAAAAAGCTTTCGGAAAGTTAAGAAGAATCCTGATAATATCAAGCCTGATCCAAGTCATTGAGAAATTTTCCAAACGCTTTATATGGAACGTGTTAATAAGGAAATTAGAATTATGGAAGGCCAAAACGAAGAAAGAGTAGTTTGAATCTTTTGAAATAGATGAAAAAGGTGATGTGGAAGTTAATATTAAAAATTAGGAAGAAAGGAAAGGAACAGTGGGATATTTTCTCTTAGAAATTTCCTACGTAGACTCTGCCTCCAGAGAAAGATCATAGCGTGAAAATTGGAAGGACGGATTGAAAAAAAGATAGGGATGCTAGCTAACATATTTTAGGAAGGGAGGAGCTGTATGGAATACTTAAAATTAAAAAAAAAGGCCTTTATCGATTGAAAGATAAACTCATCCAAGATGTTAAATAAAAAAAGACTAGCTTAGTTCTGCGCAAGAAGACCGATTTTTCATTTCCGATGCCATCATTATTTTGAAATCAGAAACGGATTGATTTTCAGAATACAACTCACTACATATATTCGATTAACCAGTAGAGACTACATTTTTTTCTCTTTTTTTTTCTTCCCTACATCCCCGAGCCGGACATCCAATTAAGTATACTCGACTCGGGGACGTGTCCTTTCCGGATCTTTTAATTGCCTGCCCGTAATCTCCAACGGAAGAACCAGGCCCGGCTATGCCGTTCCCAGCTCCCCCGCCGGAGACCGGGTCTCGGTCTTCCCTTTTGCCAGCCTCAAACAGTCGGCGCAGGAGCCGAAGCCGCCAAAGCGTATCCGGGAACCCACACCGCTGGCCGGGTCTCGGTCTTTTCATTCATTCACACCTAACGGACCCCAGGAGTCAACGCTCTATCACACCAGGGCATGTGAGCCCTCAGGAACGGGGCTGTCCGCCCAGCCCTACTATAAACTACTACCCTCAGTATCCCAGTAGTCTTGCCTCATCTTCTTTTATTCTGAGAACTGCTCTTGCAAATATTGCAAAATTATTCCAGTTTCCGGACATAGCCAAGAGCCACTCCGAGAGCTGCTCCGGTCGGATATACATCAGTCCTGCATTTGTACGATGTTCCTCCCATCGTCTGCACTCAAAAATAGTGGGTTCGGCATCGTCAACCGCATTGCAGTAACAACAGATTGGTGACTTTCTCCTGCCAAACCTATGCAGGTATTGTTCAAAGACACCGTGTCCCGACATGAGTTGCGTTGTGTGGTAATCTAAGGTGTGGTAATCTAGCCAAGCATCCAGGTCCGGGATAATTCTTCTTGTCTATGCGGCCACTGCTGAACTCGCCAGTAGAGACTACATAAAAACATCAAACTTCACTCATCACTGTGACTCACTGCATAAGCGTCTGTGAAAAATACACAATCAACATTATCTCAAAAACTTTTCGACATTAAATTCAGCGTAACTCAAAAAAGATTTGACCAATCTTCATAAAATTTTCAAATGCACAACTTCAGATTTACTTCTACAGTATACCTCAATTTCAGTGAAATTGACCATGTAGTTTTCGACATTTCTGAGTCTCAAAATTTTATACATAGGCCTATATATATTTTTTTTTCAGTCATTATTGAAAATAAAATAATTAATCCAAATAAAAGTTTGATCTACAACGAACTTCAAATGACAAAAGACATTAATAAAAAAAAGAGGGGTTGCTCTTTGCTCGTATTAATTAAATAATGTGTAATAATATTCCATATTTAATTATATAGAAAAAAAATTATTATAATTCAATAACTAATTTATTAGATGGGAATTTTAAGTTATTTTACGCAAATCCCAATTAAGAGAATGGTGTTTTCGTATTCCTCCTATCTCAAAACGTAAAAAAAATTCATTTTCATTCCACACTCCCACCACGCGGCTGAAAAGTAATTCCGTAATTTTCTTAGAATAGTCGGTAATAAAAAAAAGTATAAACAATTTATGAAAACCTGAAATCAATATACGAGCAGATTTTTTATAATTTGAAGAATATAAATTAAATAATTAATTTTGATGAGCAAAATTACAACTCTTTATCAGCAAGTATAATTCGTTATAATTACTGTAATACACTTTACAGATAATAACTTTTTTTTTTAAAGTTGTAATTATAGCCTAATAACTGAAGAACTAAATTCAGTGTAAAAAATTTATTATTTTTTAATCAAATCATTAAAATAAATTCATTCAGTAATTTATCGTTGAATGTATAAGAAATATATTAATGAAATAAATAATAATTAATTTGAAAATATCAATGAGAATGATAGTAAAGATTAAAAAAAAACGACGAGGATGGGATTCGAACCCACGCGTGCAGAGCACATTGGATTAGCAGTCCAACGCCTTAACCACTCGGCCACCTCGTCCACGCGTTGCTGTCCTTCAAATTTTACAATGTCACTATAGTATGATAAAAGCGTTTCTATTTTTAAAGTTTTATATTTTTACTTCAACACGCGAGATCTTTTTAAAACTACATGAACTAATCAATTAAATTAAAAATAATACATTTTTATAAAAAAAAAAGAAAATTATAAATTATTATAAAACAGTAATAATTGTGAAACATTATTCATTTTGTTGTGATAAACTTGATTATTTTTGTAAATAATTACTGATAACTTTATATTAAATTCTAGTGTGGGATCTAATCGTTAAATAATTACATATAAAACATTTTAAACGTTTTATATTTAACTTAATTTATTCAATAGAGAGAATATGATTAGCGTTTTCATATTAAATCAAATTATCTAATCACGCGCACACAATCCTCATCTCAAAGGAAAAATCTATTAATGAACATTTTTCAAAAAAAGTAAGAACTTGTTTATATCAAATCATCAAATTAACAGTAATAATTATTTTAAAATAACTAAAATGAGGAACCTGCAGATAAACTAATAAAATATAAGAAGCTGTTATTAGATTTAAAAAAGCAAGAAAACAGACACCAACGTAATATTAAATGTCAAGGTTCTGTTTTACTTGGTTTTTATAGGCGCCACTTGACATTTAATACACTGAATTACCAACGGCCTTTTTTTTCATTTAGTTATAATTTTTAGTATAAACATTAATTATTAATAATAAGGTAGGTTTTATTGTAGAACTTTATATTTTTCTAAATTGTATATTTTAGAACTCAGCCGATTAATAGAAGTATTTATATGTTCCATTTTATTCTCCCTACTAGAAAAGGATTTATAGTTTGCAGTACGTAAATAAAATAGTATTATTTATTAAATTATAACAAAATAATAAATATTAAATATATTAATTATGTAAAAATAATAATTATGTTATCAGATGACTCACGAAGAACGTAACAAACTTTCAGGACATATTCTACTAGCGAAAATAAAGAAGGTTCATACGTTCAAAACGCTTCGTTAGCGAGTGTCGGCCCTGAAAGATTTCGCCCTGATCTGAACCTTCGGTAAAATTAAGCTGGACTGTAATTCTTTGAACCAAAATTAAGGGGTAAATTTAGTGATATTTAGTGAAATATTACCTGAACATTAAAAAAAAAAAATTGGTCCCAGAACTATATTTTTAATAGTTTTCGAGAAACCTGTGGTAAAAGACAAAAGATTGGGGGTCGAAAAACACACTATTTTTGTTTGGTTTAAAATAAATGAGTTAAACGGGTAATAAATACATAAACGTTTTAAACGTCTCTTGTAGAGAATTTGATTCTGATTAAATGTATATGAATAAAGTCCACAGAAACTAAATACAAACATAAGAATTTCGAAGTTTATTAAAAACAAAACATATCAAAATTTGACAGATTTTAACTAGGTATTAAACGAAACAAAACTATTAAAATAATTACATTTTGCTGACGGAATGATAGCTTCTTAGCCTTTCAATTGGAGGTTCTTGGTTCGATTCCCAGTAAGGCGTCATTTTTTCAAAATATTCATTTCATTAACATTAATCGGAAGCTATTACAGGGTGACAGCCAGAATAAAACTGAATATAAAGAAGTTATTCTGTGTTGGGCTTCTCATTATAGACATTTAGCACATCTATTCTTTGGTCCAAGGAAACAGATTTTATTCCTTTTATTATGTTAAACAAGGCGCAAGTGTTTCGCTTTTTTGTTTTTTCTGATTTTTTGTATTTGCTGATAATGTGGAAACAGCACAGCATCAGACCATCACAGCAGACTTTTGACGGGGAAAACTTTACAACTTATTTCTGTTGCTAATGTGACAGTATTTAATTTATTTTTTTAATTTTTAATGAACATCTTTAATTAACAATTTCACCTCTACGGATATTCAATTTTCCAAAAAGAATAAAAAATATAAAAAAAGAATAAAAAAAATACTTTATTTAATTATTCATAGTAATATTAATTTTATTGGTAATTCTGTCCAGAACCGACACACGTCATAATTTAAAATAGTTTAATCTGTAATAAACTCACAAGCTACTCAATATAAAACAAACCAGACGTTGCAGTGATTATATTTAAGACGAAAACATATTAATCTTATTCGGTATATTTTTAAATATCGTTGTAAGTCTTTATAATTAGAGTTTATACTAATATTAAAAGAAAAAAAGGCTGATGTGGACACCACATGACTTGCTTGTACGCCTATTAAATTACATATACATATTTAAAAAAAAAAAAATACATAAAACTTTATTTCATTAATAACTTCTGATATCTTTTCATATTTTTTATTTTTATTTTATTGTTATTATTGCATTATAATTTATCGTAATTTTTTTTTTTAACAGAGGTTAATAATTATTAATAAATCAATATATTTAAATTAAAAAAAAAGAAAGGAGATGAAATCTGATTCGAACCGATGTGCCTTCCCCTTGTAAGATCCAAATATTTCATTAATTTTCTTTTATTTAGCTATAACTCTGAAACCAATGAAAATAAGTGCCACGTATGATAAATTGTTGAAAACCCTTCAATAAGGGCTGATTGCAAAAAATAAAAAATTCAAAATCCATTTTTTTTTAATTTTGTCCTTTTTTAGACACTTTTGGTTCAGTCAATTGCATTCAAAAAGGGAGATGTCCAACTAGATGTTACAACAGTCCTAAATTCAAAATCTCAACATCCTACGACTAATCGTTTTTGAATTATGCGAAATAAATACAGACGTCACGCCGAAACTAGTCAAAATGGATATTTCCGTTGAAAACTGAAAATTTTCGCGATCACAATATTTCCTTTATATCGTACAAAGAAGTAATTATATTTTATTATATCACGGATATTTTTAATTAATTATTAAATCTATAATTGTTTAAATATTAAACAGTATTTTTGTTAAGTAATTCTGTAATTTATAAGATAAAAAACTGAATTAAATAATAAGTTAGGTTTCTGGAAGACGTAGATAATCATAAAATAATAAATATTTTTGAATGTGACGTTATTAGAAAAAGTTGAAAATTTTACAGGTTGATGAAATCTGAAATGAAGAGATTTTAAGGTAATACTGCTCAGAGAGATGTTTATGGCAGTACCCTTTAAAAAGTTTTTCTAGAAAAAAGTAAACTTTCTTGCGATCAGGAATAAAAGACATTCTTAAATATGCAAGGCATTTTTTTATATATTTTAAAATTATAATGCAGAGGTGTACATTTTATTTTTTGTGGTTGGTATACATCTAAATACAAACAAAACAATTTTAAAAGTTACTTTAATTCTAAGAATAATATTAAGTTTTTCTTTGGATGTTAATAAAGTCTGAGGTAAAGCCGGGTTAATTCAATTTTTTTTCTCCGTCGATTTCCCCGCCCCTTGTAGTCGGATTCGCGACCAAGCATAAGCACAACTCCAAGGGGTGCCATCGCCTCAAGCTACCTCGGAAGGGCACAAGGTCCCGTCCAGGCAGCCGGGACTCGGTCTTCCTTGCTTGCCATGCCTAAAATGAGGGGAAGCCAAAGGGTTTCCCTCACCGGAACTCCAGTCTTAACAACTCGCCTCTAACGAGGAACCCCAAAGGGATCCTTGCCGGGACTACGTTCTTACTTAATTCAATTGGTAAGGTATAAGGTTACGCGCTGATCCGAACATTCTACGAAGTACCTTCTTTTTTTTAATCTGCTGATTATGTTAATGAATTCATTTTCTGGAAAATTAAAAAAAAATTCGATTTATGTCCCTAGCCGTCCAAAATAAAATTCTTTATTCAGAAGTTTAACGTAAATAAGTTTTAAATTATTGTAAAATTAAATAAGCTCGGTTAATTCACCAATAAATTAAAAATATCAGAATAAATAATAAAAATTTTATCAATTTTTTTAGTACCGAATTTTATTACCATGCATGATGCCGTTTAATAAAGTTTCCAACCTCCTGAACTTAGAGATATCAAATTCATACATTATTTTATGTTTTACGGATTTAATACCGTGTAAACAGGGATCGCGACACACACGTGATTACTTGCGTGTGCACGGTATTTATACGGTTGAACTTCCGTACAATAGACTGTTGGTTACGAATTGTTCCTTAATGCACCATTTCATATTACTACTGAAAATTCGTTTCGAAAAAAAAAACCATTTCATATTATAGTATAAGAAATTTTGTCATTAATATGTTTAATCATACCATATCTTTGCGTATTTTTAAATTACCTTACTTTTAAGAATCTTCTCCGCTAAATTTTACACCATAGATTAGAAATAAGATTGATTCATAATAAAGTAATTTTATTTAAAATTATAATGATATAGATACGTAACTTTTAGAAAAAAAATTAGTAGTTTTGTGATAATGTTTAAAATAGAATTAAAATTCTTAAAAAAGGGTGATTTTATGCTTTAAATAAACATACAAATACAGGCATATAAGCACACAGCTTATTCATTTTATTACATGTACATTATACACCACAAGCATATATAGTTTATATATTTGTTATTTATATGTTTACGTTAATAAAATACGTTTCTAATATAAATATATATATACTAGCTCCCTATTGTAGTATCGCCCGCGCTGTATGGTGACTTGCGTTTCCCGTAGCGGTCTATCTATTTATTTTATGTTTTTTAGTCAAGTAACCGGAGGCAGGTGCAGCCAGGCACACATACATTAACAGTGGCAGTGGCTTTGTTGATTGTGCCATAGCATCGTATACCTTCGCGCCCCTTAAAAAACCGGAATTCAAAAAAACACATAAATGGTTTTTAATTATTTATCTGAAGAGTATTTGCAAGCCCAAATCAAGTGAATATCTCATTTAGTATAGTTGGAATTTGGAAAATTTACAATCATTGTTCAAATTTTTTTTACCTTTCTTTACCCCCTTTCAAGATCGAATTTCAATAATGTAAAAATTGGTTTATTCACATGAAGATTACTCGCCAGAAATAGGTTGATTTCTTCATTTGTTACCGAGAAATTTAAAAAAATAAATAGTAAATTTACTGAAAAATATCTTGGGAGCAGCTCGCTGTAAAAAAAGAGCATGAGAATCTAACGGCTCGCCATCTAGCCCCCCGAATGAGACGAGCATCGTAAAAAATTAATTATTTACACATTTTAATAAATAAGTTTTCATTTCCGAATAACCGTGATCTGTTGATGGAGAGTGTACCTGATGCATACTAAAGTTAGCCTTCAACCTCTACTAACAAATACTCCGTTTGAATTTTCAAAATCGGACGATTGTTTGCAGAGATTGAAGAGCACCCTATTGCACCTTCCAAAACAGCATCCCAGGGGCACCGCGTTTGTAACTAGTTGATGGTGATGATTCCTGTTGAGGTCTAGCTTCCCACGAGATGCTCGCATACCTAACCACTCTAACCTCACGCGCAGTCCCTACGGGAAGTCAATTATTGTTAAACAAAAATTTTAAAAGTCTATTTAATATTATTTTATTAACATAAATTTAATTCTATTATTACTTCCTTGTACGAATTAAAGAAAATATTGTGTTCGCGAAAAATTTTGGTTTACAGATTTCAACGGAAATATCCATTTTGACCATTCCTGAATATATTTTGACTAGTTTCGACGTGACGTCTGTATGTACGTATATGTATAAGTATGCATCTTGCGTAACTCAAAAAAAAAATAGCCGTAGTATGTTGAAATTTTGGATTTATAAATAATTATTAACATCTGATTGTAAAAAAAATTACGATAAATAATTCAACAATAAAAAAAAAATAAAAAAAATATCAGAAGTTATTAATGAAATAAAATTTTATGTACTTTTCGTTAAAGAAAAAGTGTGTATGTAATTTAATAGGCGTACAAGGTCATGTGGTGTCCACATCAAATTTAAAAAAAAAATTTAGATGTATTCTTATCCACTCATAAAGAGTAAACAAATTAATATTTACTTCTCCGTATCTATTTTTAAATAACATATTACTCGTCAGCGATTAAAATTTTTTTAGACTAGACTATATTTGAAGAAGAATGCTTAGTTTTAAGGATACATTTGGAAAATTTTTAATTACAATTTTTTGTTACTCCTGTTCTATATTTTAAATAATATGATATTTATTAATTTTACAATTTAGCTTTGTGTGTATATTGGTTTACAACGATTTAAGCAAGGCAGATCATAGATTGAGTTCTTATGAAGCTTTATTTATAATAATGGAACCGTTCTCAAACGTTGGAGACATAACATTCAGTAGTGGCATCATATAGAATCTTCCGTGATTTATCAAGCAGTTACGCAGGCGCAGAAATCAGGGCGAAATCTTTCGCCAACCGACAGTCGCTAACGAAGCGTTTCAGAACCTACATTTATATAATTTTCTTCATTCTTGGCAGTAGAACATGTCCTGAAAGTTTCTTACAGTCTTCGTGAATCATTCTGTATTTAGCGGGTCATTCAAAAGTATACTTATATGGATTTATAAACAAAAAAAAAAAACCGGTATAATAGTCACTCATTCTCTTTTCTGCGATAGTTTTATCCGACTCAACTATTCTGTCAATAGTATACTACAAAAATTTGAAGGTGACATAAAACATATGGAATATTAAATTCTATTTTATTTTTGGTAAGCTAAATAGATATTCTATATTTCTAACTTTTGTTTTACTAACAAAAGTTAGTATCCGAGTTTACGTTTTATATTTTTCTACAAAAAGATATGACTGGCTAGGACTTATTATGAGAGGAGAAATATTGATTATAACATTTCTAGAAGGATCAGTAGTAGATGCAAAAAAAGGGACTCAAAAAGATAAAAGATTATAGAGGAGCTAAAAGAAAATGAGCCCTACTCATGCCCTACTCAAAGGTTTATCTGGGAATAGAGGAATAGAGACTGATAATGTACAAAAAACTGCCAAAAAGTGTAAATATGTTGATAAAAAATATAATTTATAAAACAAATTAAACCGTTACAGTGAATGACTAAATGTATTAGATTAAGGCCTATTTTTTCTATTATTTTATTTTTCCAATATAAATTTATAATATACTCGTACATTTTTCATTCACAATTACAAATACCGAAGAACAATGGTAACAGTTGGGTACATATTACACGATAAATAGACTACTCATATGGAAACAAAGAAATGACGAATGTATAAAATATATAATTGGAAAAATGAGATAAATGGCTTTAGAAAAAAACGAAAAACTAAAACAAAATGGTTGTAAGACAAAATTTATAAATAATTTGTTTTTAAAAGTTTTGTCATACTACGTTACAATTAATATAAAATAAAAACGATGAAATATATTTTAAGTAAAAATTTATTCACAAAATCAGAATGTTAATTTGAAGCATAGAATAGCTTAATTTATCATTAAAATGTTAAAATACTGTTAATGAAGAAATATTACAAGGGTCATTAATAATTAAAGACATAAATTGCTGTGTAACTAAAACGGTTTATTTAATCAATGTGATATTTTTTTCAATTCTCAACATAATCTCCAAAAACATTAATATATTTTTCCATCAAACTGAATCAGTTTATTTGTTGTATCTGCAAAGAAATATTTATCTTGATTTCGGAGCCAATTCGGCACATTTTCTTTGACGCCGTCATTGTTATTAAACTTCTTACTAGGTAGCTTCTCTTTGAGTGACCAAACAAGTGGAAATCCAATGTGGCTAAGTCAGGACTGTATGATGGATGAGATAGATCTTTCCAGTGTAATTTATCGATGGTTTCTCGAGTTACCTGAACTACGTGAGGCCGGGAGTTATCGTGACACAGAATGATGCCTTTGCGTTGAGATCCAAGGCGTTTCTTCACTTCACTTTGGTGATAAGCATGTCACAGTAGTGTACGCTCTTTGTTGTTCCTGACCTTATAGAGAATTGACAAAAACTAGGTCTTTTACATCCCAAAGGATTTTCATTATCATTTTTCCTGATGATGGTCGGGTTCGGAATTTTTTCTTGACAAATTAACTCGTGGAGCTTCCACGAGTTGTCTTTTTCTCTGTCTTTTTGATTACGGTTCATACTGGTCTATCCATCTCAACAAAGGTTAGAACACATGCGAAGTTTTGTTTCCTTATGGTGATCTGTCAACTATGTTGAAACCTTACCATTTTCCTGTTTAGCCTCCGGGAATTACCGTCAGGTATTACTTCAGAGGTTGAATGAGGATGATACGTATGAGTGTAAATTAAGAGTAGTCTTGTACAATCTCAGGTCGACTATTTCTGTGATGTGTGGTTAATTGAAACCCAACCACCAAAAAACACCGGTATCCACAATCTAGTATTCAAATCCGTTGAATCCGTATTTAACTATGTTGAAACCCATCACGCGCTTGTATTGGTGATAATGTTATGAGCTGTCTTGGTTGGACGTTCTTCTTGGATGAGAGAGTCTACAGAGTTTCAAGCGTTGGTGTTGAAAAACCTCAATGGGATGTCCATAACGGTGCTCGTCGTCACTGATGTTCGACCGTCTTTAAATTTTTCTATCCACTAGTAAATATTTCTGCGGTTCATACAACTTTGATCTTATTTTCTGGTTATACGAGAGTAATTGTTAAATTACTCTCGGCTTTTAATTTAAGAAGGCAAAAAAACGGATCATTACATGCTATATAACTGATTCGCAAACTTCAAGGTTGTAATATTCTAAAAGACAAAGTAATGTGCTTTTAATAAATTTATAAAAAATGGACGAATAAACACAATATTAAAGGCATACTGGCCAGGAAAGCTTTCAGATTTAGGAATTAGAAAAAATATAAACATATTTATATTGGATATGATGTTTAAGGCAGAGAAGCATGATTTTAGGAAAGCCGGAAAAGGAAAGGATTAAACAAAACCTTGTGAAAAGAAGGTGAAGAAGAAACATTTTGAGATTTGGTGGTTTGATAGAACATGACATGAAGAGGTTTTAAGAAGTGGAGAAGTTTCTGATAAAATTTTCTAAAAGAAAGAACAAGGTTGATGGGGAGGGAATTTGTGAAGACATCTAAGATTAATGGTTTCGGTTCTACAAAGATAGTGCAGAGGTTTTATCCAATATATACTTGAGGATGAAGAGTTTATTGACAAGTAACTTAGAGCAAAAACGAATGGAAAAGTGATTCAAACTGGTCTTCCAGGTGATGACAAAAAACAAATGATCCCAATTATATATTTTTGGAATTATTTGCACCACTAATGATATAGTTTCAATTTAGTTGCTCAATAGTTTCAAAAATATATTCTGGAAGCACAAATCTGTCTGTATATGCTTCCAGAAAATAAATATACACCTAAATATACTGATAATTAAAAGTGATAAGTAGTAATTACAGTATATGAGAATGAATACTGTTAAATCGTAAGTCGTTGGTAAGAAAAAAATACGGGCGATCGCTTTAAGCTGTATACAAAAAGGACTTATAATAAGTCAACTAGTATAAACAGTCAAAAGACAGAATTACAATGACTATAAAGCGTTGAAAAAAGTATCACGAAAAATACAACTAAACTATAATTTAAAAGAAGGCATAATTCTACGTCTATTTAAATAATTACCTCATAATTATAATTTTTAATGAAGTTTGTACATTGTTATAATAACGTATAGTAGCGTGACGAAGTTAAGGACTTCCTAAACAAAACTTATACCAGTATATCATTTCTTCAACAACATGGAACTAGCCTGTATAATGGTTATAACATTTCTAGATTTAAAAACTGATATATATTAAATACAGCTGAACTGTAAACCATTTTTTCTGGATCTATTATTATCTGTTTGATGTGTTTTTGTTTTGAGCAATATTAAAATTTAAGCTTATCATCGTATAACAATCAGTGCAATTAGATCATTTTTACCACCTATTTTAGATCTTTTATCATCTAAAATATAATTAAAAAGTTACAAATTAAAGCTGCGAGAACGTTGTCGGTTATGGAAGTTCTTTAACTTTAGGTTAACTAACTTTGTTGGCTTCCGTGGGGCGAGTGGTAGTGTCTCAGTTTTTCGTTAGGAGATCCCAGGTTTGAATCCCGGTCAGGCATGACATTTTTACACGATAGAAAATTGTCATTTCATTTCATCGACTGAAGCAACTAACGGTGGTCCTGGAGGCTTAAAAAAAGGAAAAGTTATCTAACGTTAACAACTGAGTTATTTCCATGATTTCCATGCAGTGTTTAATATGGGTGTGCAATACATAAAAAATATCTTATATATATCATATATATATATATATATGATATATATATATATATATATATGCATGTGTAAAAAGAGAGAAAGAACACTCTAGGATAACGAAGCGTTATTTTTCTAGCATAATAATGATTATGAATATTTATCATTTTTAATTCTAGTCTCGAATTCTAATTAGATAATAGAGAAAAAATCTGTATTAATGTAGGCTGCACAAGAGCTTTTTTTCAGAGAAGAAAAAATATAACGGCCCTTCTATAAATACTGTAAAAATTTAAACCCTCAGAGAAGAGACAAATTTAGAGCTCGATAAATGTAATTTAAATTGGATGAAAGAGTGTGTTTATATATCTTCTTCTCAGATAAGGCTGTAAAAGAAATTAACGATCAGCTATAGTGGTGAGGAAGAATTGGCTTCTTACATTTTACTTAAAAAAGAAAAAGGAAAGATATTAGCATTGTAAAAAAAGACGTAAATATTATTGCCATTAATCATGTACAGTTCCCAAATTCGGTAGTATATAAAATACAATGAAGAAAATATTGCAATGGAAAAACGTGTTTTAAAAATTGACAGGTTACAAAAAATAAATAATACCGCCACTGAAAGCTTAGGTTTTTCTTTGTTTAAGCTTACTTAAATTTTAACTGGGTTAAATTAAAAGGTAATTATAAAAAGTTCAATGAAAATCATTGACTGACAAAACTTAGTGTACCCCATGTATAAACAACAAAAAGATTTTGTTTATTATTATAATAATTATTGTTATTTGTAATATATATATATATGGATAGAAAGTACATTAATAAAAAAAAAAACAAATTAAGAAAAAATAATACTCCCTTCATGTCTCTTTAAAATTATTCACCCAAGTTAAACAAATGACAACTGAACTGTATAAAATATTTTCATCTAAAATTAAAATAGGGATACTTTATTCATGTAACGTCTGATTATAGGAAAACGGGAAACAATAAAATTTTAACTAAATGTGAAAAAAAAGTTGGGGATTAAAAATCTATTGAAATCCTTTATGAACGATAATCAACAACAAAAATCTTTCATCAGAATTGTTTATTTTTAATATAATTATTTATAAACGAAGTCTTTTTCTATGTTATAGGAAAGAATAAAAGTAAAAGTGAATAATAATCAGTAATTACCTGAATAATTACATATTTATATAATAGCGTGCAAAGAATTATCTGCTTTTGAATATTATAAATAAATTTTTTAGTTTAATTTTAGATATAAATGAAAGTAAAAAAATTGTATAATAAATTTAATCAGTTAATTTATAATTAAAAGATAATTAAAAAATAAGAAAGTTTTATAAAACATTTGGTGCAATCAGATAGAAAGGAAGGTTTTTGTATCACACCCAACTTTATTATTTTGCTTGAAAGAGGCGTTAGGCAACGCGTCTAGGGGGTTTTGTCTGGATAAATACAGTAAGCCGTTGTATAGGCACGATGTATTTGCATGACATGAAAACGTTCGTGTCAAACTATAATAAAGCCGGTAGTACAATACTAGCGAATAACTCTCCCTTACTCGGCCCCTCGATAATATAGTACAGCTTAAGCAATCCGATGGTAGATAGCGTAAGAAATCATAACAGAACGGTGCATCGATATGATAAAGAACAGAGAAACAAGAGGAAGAAGAACACGAAGGAAGAACGTTGTATGATTAATTAGAAATCAACCCGAGACATTTACTTCGACCTGTCGGGTAGAATATAACCATTTAGAAAAGAACTACGTAATACGGTTTTAGTAATCTAACCTAACCGTGCCACAATCAAATCAATTGATAGATTAATGTCTGTCATATAATAACAAATGGTTTAATATTTCATAATTCAATAGACGTCGTCGCTTATGATGTGGTACTAATTTAATGCAGATTTAAATTTATTTCTATCATCCTACTGATTTTATTTATTTTATTATCAGTGATCCAATTTTCAAAAGTAAAATTAATATTTTTATAAGTGATGCTATATTTACATTCTAACTTATTTTTTAATATTAAATGGTTTAATAGACTTTTAACCCTAAGACTCACATTAAAATTGATTTAAATTTACAATAGCGCTAGGATATTAACTCGTATTTCGTTATATAATGCAGGTCATGAGGATAACTCCGTAATATTAAGAATATATTTATTTATTTCATTAAAATTCCTTTTGAATGAACTTTGTAATTATGTAGAAGAAAATAATTATTCTACACAAAAATACTATTAGTATTCATACTAATTGATTTTTATTCATTCTGTTACCTCAGGTATAGAAAATAATGCATTGTAGATTAATCATTAAACAAAATAATTTATAAACAAATATATAAAAATTTGAACATGATTTCAATTTCTTTTTGTTTTTTCGTTGGAGGAGGAAAAAGCTCTGCTAGTCACTATCCGCCCGCAAAAGACCAAGGAGTCCACACTTCCTGCCCGTGATCTTTTTCCCTCTCTCATAACCGGAGGAGACAGTCGAAACCGTCACTTGGCCGTCATCCTAGCCGGCGGTAACTCATCACTCGTTTCTATAGCAGTTTCGGCTGAAGAGGCCATCACCGCCCTCGGAACGTTAGTAACCGGAGATCGAAACTCACACCGTGAAAGAAGACCAGGCTCAGTAAAACCATCACTCGCCGAGTTGGTGTCACTAGTCGCCGGCGAGGAGGCAGGCGACGATAATTGCCGCCGACTGAGTATTGCAGCCTCGGATATAACTAACTAATCTCCGGTTCGTCTCGGATCGGTATGCCTTGAGTAAACGACCGGACTCGGAGCCCAAGGCCTCCGATTTTCTCAATCTTCTGTGCGAGCGCCGAGGCACCCAAGTGCCCGACTCCGAATGCCCACTTTCATTATCACCGGATAACCTCCCACGGGTCTTATCCTGCTTCATAGTCTTTCTCATGCTCACGGGTGCGACTAAATTCCCAATCGTGGGCGAGGACACGTTGGGACCAGACATCATTTAATAGTCGTGCAAAAATTAAGTCCGAATATAAACAAATTCAGCTAAGAATGTAAACAAATCCTATTAGGCTAACTCAGTCTATTTCACAAGATTAATATTCCGAAACTAGCCAAAGAGTAAGGAAATAAAATATTCCATCAGAAGAACAGAAATAGAAATAAACAAGTGTAAAACTCCCAGTAACATAGTTATAATACTTGTAAAAAAAATAAAGGAACTGTGTAGTAACAAACCGTAGCCTAACGACGAGGCCAACACTCCTTAGCAACGGCAGGCTAGCACCAAAAAAAATCGAAAGAAATAAAAGTAATTAAACGATTAAAAAAAAGAAGGTACCTTGGTAAGAGGATACCTTGTGGTATTTGTCGGGTAAAGCTAAGAAACCGGGCAAAATACATTTTTATCCAGTACAAAGTAGTACGGGTAACCAATTATAACTAATATTTTTAAGATGGACGTCGACTGTTTTGAAATCCACATTCTTAGATCACCCGAAGTTTTCGCGCGGGCAAAGCCGCGACGGATCTGCTAGTAAAATACAAAAAAAAAACTTTTTTTAATATTAAAACCGAAGGGAAATAAGAGCAAAGAAAACAAAAAAAAAATCAATTTTAGAAGTGCAGACTGATTTTTTGAAAAAAAAAAAACGTTTCATTCTGCCTTTGCCTGCGCTATATGGTTACTTGCATTTCCCGTCGCGATTAGTTATGTCATTAGCATATCGAGAGATATCGTCTATATCAATCGTTGTCTATGTCAATATCGACTTCCTCAGACAATTATTATGTGATTTAATTTTTCAACCCCAACGTAAATATCTCAAACCTAAGGGCCATCTAGCGGAGAAGTATTCCATTTTTTGGAGAAGTATTTTTTCCACGTAAGTAATACATATTCTGAATATGAACCAAATCGGACCATAAATACAATTTTTCGAAATATCTCCATCCCCAGCGCCAATTAGCGGGTCCATTTTTTGAAAAAATAATTCTTTTAACTAATATATATTGTGAACATGAGCCAGATCGAATCATAAATAAAATCTTGCGAATTAAAATCATACGTTAATTTTTTTATAATTTTTAAATGAAATTTTACAGTAAAAATATAAAAATAATAATGCTATAATAAATAATAATAATAATAATAATATGAAAATAATAATTGTAAATGAATGTATTATATAATGATTTTTTTTTAACAATATAAATGAAGTTACCACTAATATATTACAAATAATATCATAATTAGAAATTACAAATAAGTTATATGCATAAATATAATGTTTAATATAAATGTGAAATACAAATATGAAAATTAAATTATGAATGTTATAACAATATTAATGAATATGTTGACAATCACTTCATAAGAATATAAATCAAATGAAATTACAATAATATAGAATGAAAATGATTACATCAATAAAAAAATAAAAAAAAAATTAAATCAACCACTTGAGATTGTAAACAGGCTTAATTTATTCAGGTCTTAGATCTCTGCCCGCCATGACGAATCATAATCGGATGACATTGAAAGAATTTGTTTGAGTAGTGGTAGTACATCATTAAAACCGATGTATGTCTGTTCTTCATTTAAATGTTTTGAATTGTGACCTTACATCTTGATAAGGATTACGTTTATTATTACTACCAATGTTATTACCGTTTGAATTTTAATTACTAATTTGGTAATCAGGATTCTGTTGTTCTTGTGAATAAGGTAATGACTTTAAATTAACATTAATGTTAAGATACATTTTTTTGTACATGCGATTTCCTTTGTTGTGAATTGAAGGTTTTCGTTGGCATCCGTAGGTATTTGCAAAGTTAAATTGTTGTTTTTTTGGAGTTATAAAAGAGTCTTCCTTTTTCAGATATCGTGTAAGTTATGCTTCAGTTGAAGATGTTCGCTTGAGATAATTTATGCGATCTATTTTGATAAATACTGTTGCGACAAATAGTTAGGATCACCATTGATATTTGAATGAACTAGTGTATTCCTTGAATATTGTTTTTTATTATTACTGTAAAATTGTTTGATCGATTCTCTAGGTTGTTCTTTCTCAGTAACAAAATGTATTTCAACGTTCGATCTTTGTTGTCTCATTTGGATTTGTTGATGCCCAGAATAGCATGAATCAAGTTCCTTTAACTTTCCTACGATTATTTTTTTCTTCATTACATTGCAACACTTGATATGCGTTATTGAACTACCAATTTTAGTATTAATTACAGACTTATTACTTTCTATTTAGAATCATTAATTTTGTCTATATGGATCAGTAACCTGCGAAAATGCAACCTCTACCATCCTCAGAACCTATTCCGTATCACAGATTACAGATATCATTTAACGCCCTCGCATGTTACTACGGTAACAATATAATCTAAGTAGGAAAGCCTATAAAAATTAAACCAATGAACAAGACTTATCCTTTTCCATATCTGATATTAATTTATCATTTAACGCCCTCCCTATTTACTACAGGTAACCTGTGATTTTGGTTTTGTCTATATTGTGTTTCTCAGCATAAATTTTATATCGATTTTCTGAATAACATTGATGGATTGGCAGTTCCGCAGCCAATTAGAACAAGTATTATTTCCTAAAAAGGCCTTACGATCATCAATCAACAGGTTTAACGATTTCTTACATTGATATAAGTAATTATTTGAATTACAGAATGAACATTGTTTAAAGTTAGATTTAGCATAATACAACCCACCGGCTTGGTCTATTGGCGAAAGCGTCTTCCCAAATCAGCTGATTTGGAAGTCGGGAGTTCCATCGTTCAAGTACTAGTAAAGTCTGTTATTTTTATACGAATTTGAATAGTGGATCTTGGATACTGGTGTTGTTTGGTATTTATTAACCAAACATCTTAGGAATGGTCGAAATGAGACTGTACAAGACTACTACACTTCATTTACCCTCATACATATTATCCTCATTCATCTTGTGAAGTATTATCTGAAAGGTAATTACCGGAGGCTAAACAGGAAAAGAAAGAAAAGATTTAGCATAATAACTAACAGTATGTTCTTCATATTGTTTATTAGCGTTTAAATTTTAATAACGCATTTCGGTTGTATTTTCATAACGTTGTTGTTTGGTTTCGTTTTCTATTTGTATTTGCTTCTTTGATGTTAATGAATTAATATAGAAGTTGTCGTCTGGAATTAAGAAACTCGATAAAGTCCTTAAAGGTGGAAACCTTTCATTTGATAATTTCTTATTCCATAGTTTTTTTTTTCTTGTTTAGCCTCCGGTAACTACCGTTTAGATAATTCTTCAGAGGATGAATGAGGATGATATGTATGAGTGTAAATGAAGTGTAGTCTCCTACATTCTCAGTTCGACCATTCCTGAGATGTGTGGTTAATTGAAACCCAACCACCAAAGAACACCGGTATCCACGATCTAGTATTCAAATCCGTGTAAAAATAACTCTGGCTTTACTAGGACTTGAACGCTGTAACTCTCGACTTCCAAATCAGCTGATTTGGAAAGACGCGTTAACCACTAGACCAACCCGGTGGGTTTAATTCCATAGTCTTAGAGTGTTATAATCCAACTTAGATGCTAGAAATTGGACTGCTATAAATTCATATATATTAACAGGAAGTTGTATCGCTTCAAGCGAATTTACATGTGAGGATATTTCGTTAATAAAATTAGGCAAAGAACCTACAGATTCTCTTTTTATGGAATCTGACCCTACGATGCTTAGAATTATGAGACGCTAATTAATATTTGATTTTAACAATTCTTGAGCTATAATATAATTTTCGTTAGTTATTGGCAGATCTTTAATTATAACTAAGGCTTCATCCTTCAAAGAAAAATGTAGATAGTGTAATTTTTGTATATTAGTTAAATCATCCCTATTATGTATTAAATCAATCAACATATTAAAAAATACTGCCACTCTAACACATTACCTCTGAATAGAGGTATATTAATTGGTTGTAATTGTGTTTATTTAACTGTTACAATTGAACTAACTTCTTGATTAGATTTTTTTTGGCTATTATCTATAAAGTTTTGTAATTTGGATTCTATAATTCATAAATCTTCTTTGACTTGTATACGATCTGATTCTAAATCCTCATCAATGTATTCCAATTCAAGTTCTGATTGAATGGTGTCATATTTGATTCGTAATTCAAGAAAATTCCTTATTTTAATTTGTAAGGTGGCAAAATCACCTTTTGTAGAATCAAAATTTTGAGTAAATATTCCAATCCTAGTTATAGAGGCCTTTACTAAACCTCTTTGTTTAATTTATTGCTCCTTTTCCATAATAACTTAAATTACTGTAAATTAAATGTGAAATAAATTAAACGATATTACAATAATGATGAAACAATGTAAATTACACGTAATAATAAAGAAATATGTTACGTAAATAATGCTGAAGATCTAGTCGCTACGAGTCCCTTTATGCAGTAGATTGTTGTATATATATTCCTGAATAATGTTTTTTCAGATTGTAGATTTTATCCGCAGCTCTGGTAGGTTAATGATAAATTCTTCAAAAATGTAGATTATATATTTATATATCCGCGGTCGAAGAACCAAAAAATGATTCGAATAACTGCCGCCTTGGTGAAGTCCCTCGGTTAGGTTGAATTATTCATGTAATTGATTATGTGCTGGTTCAATTGTTTAAATAAAAGCCTTGAATTAATTATGAATAGAAATTATATTTATTATAGTTTTTATGTAATTCACAAACATATCAATGATAAATGATGAGTTATAAGAAGGAAACGTGTTTTAAGCGATGGACCTACTGCCTGATTCTAATGCGGAGTCCGCTTATATATATAGATGGAGCCGAGTGAACCGTCAGGAGTTGTGTGTATTATACAGAGCCTAGTGAATCGTGCGGAACCGAGTGAACTGTCAGGAGCTGTCTCAACAAATACTACGGTACACTTATTTGTATTTAAAAAAAAAACTAAAAAGGAAACTTACTTGTTTCATTACTAAGAAATTAAATTGCAGTAGTTTAAAACTGATAACAAAATAAAGGTTTTTTCTTTTGTTATAATCTTTTGGGATAAAATATTCAAAACAAATTCCGGTGCATTATATTAGTATATTTTAACTGTTGGACAATTTAAATCTAGGTTTACAAATATGATGCAGTTATCATCAAAATGCATTTCAAAATAAGGATAATACTATGTGAAATATTAATTTTTAAAAACTTACACTTTATTTCAGTATGAAAATTATAATTCATCGCACGTCATAATTACCTGAAAAAAATAAAGGAAATTAAAATCTCATTAGAATAATGAGTTTGTATTAAAGTTAATTATTAATAATTAAAAAAATAATATTTTACTACTTAAATTAAATTTAGAATTAAGTTATGCAAGTCATTCCGCGAAGTAAAACGCCAGGGCTATTATCAAAAAGATAACGACTATAACGATAAGTCAATGAATTTCAAGTTTGAAAACCACAAGGAGAGGACAGGATATTAAAGGAACATAACACCTTTTTTAAATTATTATTTTTTTAATGTTCTAAAAAAAACAATAAATTTAACATATATAAAAGTAAAAACCAGGCATTACAATACGGTAATCAAACCAAAAGGCCCGTTCGCAATATGAATCTTCAGCTTGTAATCAGATGAAATAAATGCAATAGAAAAAAAAGGAAAATCTTGAGAAAAATCCCAGGACGTATAAAAATGAATAGAAATTCATAAGTAATAATGATTTTAAAAGTAACAAGAAACAAGAATTTGTTAAGTCATTATGAAGGCGGTCAAGAATTTAGCCACCTTCTCATAAGGTGTTCAAATTCTTCGGCCACCTTAAGAGAATGGTTGATAACAGGTTAACAAAAGAAACCTTCGATCATATTTAAAGAACGGAAATCAATGGACGGCAGTGGTTCGAAGAGAAATACAAAAAATAAAAATATCTGAGGAAATAGAACAATTTTCAGTAAACTGGAACAAAATTTCAAGGATTTCTAAGCAATAAAAAAAAAAGGTTTAATTACAATCTTCATTAAACAATTACTATTGATAACAGATAGTGTAAAACCGATACTCTTAACTATTTAAACTGATAAACATTTCAGCAAGATATAAACAAAAGACACTAAAAAGGAATTAAATTAATACAAACTTGGAATGAGAGTGGATAATTTATTCCGTAGAAAAAAAAGGGTAGACATTGAAGGTAAAGGTAATATTAATATTATTTATTTTATTAAAACTTTTATTAAAATCACCTGTATGTAGTAAATAATGCAGCTTTAACAACACCTCATTAAAACGTAAAACTACCAGCATAACAGACTACTTTTCAGTATATTATAATCGTTCATGCATATGTAATGCAACAAGTTTACTTATTTTACATTTCAATTAAAATATTGACACAAGTATTATTTTATTACACGACTACTAAAAAAGGAGTGTAATGTGTTTAGGGTATATGTATGTATATTTGTTCCACTGTAGCAGCACAACAGCTGAACCGATTTAGATATATGACCCCGCGTTGGAATCCTTACGTTACCGGGAGTATCATAGGCTATATAAGTATAAATAAACATAAATATAAATGCAGGTGATTCAAACGGAGAGAGAAATAATCTGGATTCTAGAGCTAGAAATAAGGAAAAAGTTCATACAAACATATATCTGAAACCGCTTTGTTATCGAGTTACTTTTTCGCGCGGAAATCCGCGCGAAAAAGCCGTAACTCGTAAATCAAATAAAACTAAAGCCGTAAATCAAATAAAACTAGTCCCAGAACTGAATTTCCCATAGCTTTCATGATATACAACGTAAAACAGAAAGATTCGGTGACGAAGAACATTTTTTTAGTTTTGAAGTACAATCACTTCGTTAAATGACTAAAATGCGTGAATTCTATTATCAAAACATGTAGAACATTCTATTCTAAACGTTTTCATTTTGTTTCTATGAAAAACCAAAAAAATTATTATTAACAAACTTAACAAGAATATCTAATGAGTTTGTAAAAATTAAAAACTGTTTTTAGTACAATAAATCTAGACCTTTAAAAAATAAAAATATTTTTTAATTTACTTTTAAAAAAATACTCATTTGGTTTAAACTCTTAATAATTTATTGCATGACTGCCCAGTAAGGAGTGAAATGTATTTAGGATGTATATATGTTCCACCGTAGCAGCTCAACGGCTGAACCGATTTAGATTTTTGATTTCGCGTTGGAATCTTTACGTTACCGGGAGTATCATCCTATATATATATGTGAATGTTTGTTTGTTTGTCCCGTATGCGCTCCTATACCATTCATCCGATTGCGATGAAACTTTGGTGAGTTGTTGTGCGCACGCCCGCGAAGGTTTCTGAATTAGTTTGTACTCAGTAGGTGGCACTGGGGTCGATATATTTGAAAAAATTGCATTTATGGTCCGATTTGGCTTATATATTAATATTTGGCTTTAATATTATATATTAGTTATGTGAAAAGAAATATTTTTGCAAAAAATAGACCCGCTAGGTTGCGCTAGGGTTGAGATATTTACGAAATAAACAAACAAATATACAAACAGACATTTTTCTTCTATATATATAAAAGGCAATGTTCGTATGTGTGTCCGCTGAGGAATAAAAAACTACTGGACCGATTTTGCGCGGGAAAATGGGAAAATGGTAAAGGGAAAGGGAGAAATGTAAAAGGGGAAGGGGAAAGGTAAAGGGGGAAAAGGAGAAAGGAAAAGCAGAAATAGGAAAAAGGGAAAAAGTGAAAGGTTAAATTTTTTTGAAGTTCCGTAATGTTCAGTTTTTAATGTTTTATAAAAATTTCAATTGTGTTCATTAGCGAAGCATTGCCGAGTCTGCTTGTAGGCAATAAAAATACGTATACATATGTTTAAATAAATATTAACAGAAATTTGGAAAAAAACTATGTTAAAGAGCAATGTCTTTTTTTGCTATCATGTTTTTCAATTTTTAATTCTACAATAAACTTTCTCAAAAGGATATAATTTCTGTTCATTAATGAACATATTTCATAAAACAAGAGAAGGAAAAATCAATGAAAAAGTATTTTGTTTATAAAAGGGAAATATTTTATAAAGCTTTTAGAAATCTATCTTCATAAGTATACGCACCCATTATTTTAGATTTTGTTACAGAAATTTTTCGCTAATAAAAATACGCTAAGAAACTGAAATATTCCAAAAAGTAAGAATATATATGATCGAACATAATTTTGAGAAAACCTAAAAGATTAAATAGTACAAAAAAAAATGGTTGAATGCTCGTTCAGGCTAACTTTTCTTGCTTTATTTAGATAGTAGGCATTTAAACCGAAGTCCAGTCATTACCTCACGTTTACCTATGTTCTGATTAGCTCCCAATATTTCATGAAAAATTTACCTTACTTTGATTTTCTTTTATCGTTAATTTTCCTCCTGGTTTTTTCAGCACGCTTATAAAATAATTCTTTCTTCATTTCATAGGATGTGTTCAAGCTACTTAATATTTTGTTCTTATCATATCCACTTCCACGAAAAATTCATGAATTTCAAATTTTTTTTTCTTTTAAGTGCCTCAAACAATTTTTCCAAATTTTATTCTAAAAAATAATGAGGTTTTTGTAATTGTTTTTAAGGAAAAAAAAGAGACTGAAGAAATTTGAAATCAACATTTTATAAGTACGTATGGAGGAGGTTGAAGAAGACTAGTTGTTAAATATAGAACGGAAAATGAAGAAATTGTAAGTGGAGCGAAGTAGAATAGAAGCTTAATCAGAACAATTGATAATAGGAAAGCTAATAGTCTGGGCTATATCATAAGAGAAGGATTGAATAAAAATTGCTAGAAGAATCAGTAGAAAGAAGAAAGGCCGGAAAAATGATAGATAATCCAAATGGAAGTGGGAGATATCAAGAACCTGAAATTTAACTGTAATAAAAGAGGCTGAAGACGGGCAAAATGAAAGGGCCAGTCTCAGGGCAAATAGTCATTTGATGATATTGATGATCATGTTTCTATCTGAGAATCTTATGTTTACAGTTTTAGTTGCAGAATTATTTTTTACGTCATTAAGTCTTCTTGAAAATTCCTGAAGGCTTAGAATAATCTTTCAGGATATTTTATTCAGATTAACTCTCAACAACACTTGTTTAGAACAAATTTAATTTTTTTTTATTACTCGAATTGTTTTATTGTTTCCTAATACGAATTTCATGAATTTAGTAATATGCTAATTATTTACATCGTAATTAATGCTTATGCTAATGGTATTACATGCTAATGCTAATTATTTAATGGATAATATTTTACATGGAAGTGTTCGAACTGGTTTTCGGTAGTAGTAAAAACATGCCTGTTAGCGATCTGTGTGGTAACTAAACAGTGAGGACTATATTATCATTAATAGTCTGTGTACTGCCTGCATTTTACGCAATATGTGAGAAATCTATACTTGACAGTAATATTTTTTACGTCAATAGAAAGAAACGTCTACACAAGTATAAATTTTTTTAGTTGTACCTCCCACAGTGAAAACTAAATAAATATTTTTAAAAAAATTGTCTTTGTCAGCAGCTTAAAATTCGACGATTTTCCTTTAAGAGACAACTTTATAATTTCTAGATATAAAAAAAATGTATTCTTTGATCGTATTTTCTTGTTTTTTTTAATTTTTTTAGCTTCTGTTTTATTCCATGAATCACTTCAGCTATTGTTTTTCTTAATATTCTCTTATTTCAAAATCAAACTATTAATTTGGATATCCATCATTAATGAAGTCTATAAAAAATGATGTCTTAAAAAAATTATAAAATATTGTAGTTATGAACTTAACACCACTAAATAAAATTAAGGAACAAAAGGAGACACAATTCAACTATAAAATTATACAAAAACGCAATATATAGCAAATTAGTTCTTACAGATTAAGATTACTGAAATATTTGTTCTCATGTGTTATAAAATGTAGAGGTATATGAGTAAAATTGAAAATATAGTGTAACTTGAAAAAATAAAATCAGAAGTAAGCAGTATATTGAAGTTTATCATAGAGGCGGTTTGCTCATTATCCCCCAATTGCTATTTACAAAAATCATAAATTTAAAATGTTCCCAAATGCTTTATATATTTATTTCTAGGAAAATCATGAGAAATACAGAAATACTACGATTACATTTTTCTTTTAATCTGTGTATAATGCTCCATAACATAAAACTGCATCAAATCAGTTCAATGACTGAAGATAAAAAAAAACTAATTAGCTAGTTTACGGCGACTGCTAAACGTACAATTTTCTGAACTTATTTAGTTTTATCTATCTACTATCATTAGTTTTTCCATTTTCAAGTAGCGGAAGACTCTCAGTGCATTACAAGGTCGTTTAAATTTTGTTGAAACAAAAAGGACACTGCTTTGAATAATTTTTAATAACTAAATAAATTAAGTGGTTTTTATTTCTATTTCGTGCAAGAACTAATATTTTATTACGCAACAATACCCATCATATGTTGCTATAAAATAAAATTCCCCATTGTTGTACTAGAAAAACTTAGCCCACTGACATTTTTTTTTATAAAATTTTAGTCTTGTTCGACTAGCTTGAGTCCATTTGTTAGATTTTTAGGGATAGTAGCCGATTCGATTCTTATACGTAATAATTTTTTTCTAATTTCTCCTTATAAAACGACGCAAACCGATATATCCTATTTGCTTAAAGATATTATCTTATCAGAAAACGGTTGATGGAAATTTACAAAATCTTTTTAAATAATAAAAAAATAAAATACATCATGCAATGAATTAAAAATAAAATAAAGTTACGACAGATAGGTTATGACAATTTTTTAAATGTACCAATTTATTTTTATTTTAACCAGATGCCCTTTTATTTTAATGAATTAATCTTGTAGAATATTAAATTACTACTACGGTGTGATTACCAGTGTGTTCGGGAATAAGGTTTTAATCATATAGGTTTTAGCTGAATCATATACATAGGACAGTGTCATTTGATATATATATATTGTCAATCACTAATATCCTCTTTTCAATTTTATTGTCGTGATTGGGATAAAATTATGAATTACGTAAAGAAAAACAGATATTTTAACGTAAATTATCATCGTTGAGTAATATATACTACTTTATTATATACTATAATATATACTACTTTATATTACTAATAAAACTAACTTACAAAAAAAGAGATAATTTTGTTTTGCCCAAATTTTAAAATATTTGTACATTGTAACTGTTTTATTATAAAATAAAAATACAATCATGAACAAGACAGATAAACGTATACATATTTAAATCTAAAAAAAAGGCGTGAGTCCTAACGCACAAGCTACCGAGTCAAACGGGCGATCGAATTCAAGATTCAGCTAGACCGAGTTATTTTTTTATACATTAAATATTATTCATTAATTTAATTCTACCGCTCACCCGTGACGTTACAGCATAGCAGTAACTACAACAGCCGTACGTCAGTGCTACCGACCTTTGAAATATTAACTTAATTAAATAAAATAAATAAATAATAGTTAAAGTGTGAAATATAATTTGATTGGCAACCCTGTGGCATTTCAAATTTCCCGGTCTAAAAGGATGAAGGAAAACGGAATTTCCTACAGGGAAAAAGGGAAATTCCAAGTTGGCGAACTGCGACACTAGCGCGCCTTGTGGTGACAGGGGGTTTTATTGACGCAGTGTGCGCTCTTAGCCACTAGATTAGAGAAATTTTTCGGGCGGAGGTGCGAATTTGCAAAAGCTTTTTTGCTAATATTGTTATTTTTTAATTGTTAACAAATGTGCCTAAGAAAAATATGACCTTAATTAGACAAAATTTCAAGATAGGTACCTTGCTCTACAGTCTCGCCCCCTTGACCTTTTAAGGTGAAAATTTAATGCATCAATGCCCCAAATATAGAAGTAATCTGATCAAGTTTGGTCAAAATCGGTCAATTAGTTCTGGAGTATAAGGTGATTTAAAGGTCAACACCGAACGCACAACCGTACATACGAACATTAACATCCGGAAAATTTCCATCCGGTTTTTTGGGTTCTTTAGGTGTCCAAACGTGAAGATCCGCTGAAAACCGCATATGCCCAAATTGGACCGATTACAATACTTTCCCTTTTAAAACTATAGATCTGCAATAGCGCTATCTAGATGGGATTTTTAATTCAGTTTTAATTCGTTATTACGTAATTAGTATTAATATTCAATAAATATTGCAAAAACAAGTATTTTAATTTAGTTGTATTTTTAAACTAAAAAAATCTTAACTAGTGCTTGAATGGGGTACGAGTATTGTATCTATTGTTACACTAAATTAATTGAAAAATTAAATTATTGAAGGAGAAAGGGAAATTGCAAGATGGCAGACAGCGACACTAACGCTCCTTGTGATGACAAAGGTACTATTAACGCATTATGCCCAGTTAGCCACTAGTTTAGGGCATTTTTTTTGGGCTGGGAAGGAGATTTTGCCAAAAATGTTTTTGCAAATATTGTTTTTTGTTAACAAATTTGCATAAGAAAAATATGACCTTAATTAGGCAAATTTTGAGATACTGAGGGTGAACTTGCTCTACAACCTCACCCCGTAACCTTTTAAATTAAAAACTTAATGGCATCAATGTCCTATGTATAAAAGTAATCTGATCAAGTTTGGTCAAAATTGATCCCGTAGTTCTGGAGATATAAAGGTGATTTAGAGGTCAAAACCGAACACACACAAAGAACATTAACGTCGGAAACTTTATATCCAGTTTTTGGGTTTTCTGCGTCCCTTAGATGTCAAAAGTCAAAATTCGGTGAAAACCTCATATGCACAAATTGGACTCATTACATACTTTCCTTTCTAGAGCTATAGCTCTACTATAGACGGGAAAGTAAAACGCTTTTATCTTTTTGGAATCAATCATCCGATTAATAAATGATGTACAGGAAACAAAATGATTAATGTAACGAATTCTTTCCAAGAAAATTAAAATTACGCTTTATATAAACAAATTATAATTTATTAATCAAAAATATAATAAAACAATTACATTTAATAAATATTAAGATATTTTATTTAACATTTAAATACGATTAAAAATATTTTTATGATGTACATACTGCGCTTTTCTTTCTTTTTTAATAATTAACATGAGTTTCATTTATTTTTTTTACTTCTATAATAAAATTTGATTAAAAAAAAATAATTATACTAAAACGATTTTATTAAATACACAAATAAATTCAGACATAATCGTTTTGCTTAAAAAACATTCAACACGCTTTTAAGCGATTTGTAAAATTATAATACATTTATAAATTATATCTATATAAAACAGTAATATTTATTACTATATCATAGCATTACTGTATATTTAAATGTTGCCGGCTTCTTAAAACGAGAAATGATGGTTTCAGAAATGTCAGGATATCCTCTTTAGGATTTGTATGATACTAAAAGTTTAGCAATTCTAACTTTGATAATTTACATATATGTATAATATTATGCCTTCTTCAAGTTAACGATGCAATTTTTGAATCGATTTAATTTCCCTTCTAAGTTTTCTCTTAGTTTTTATGAGGAAATATTTTTTATTAATATTATGAGTAACTAAAACAAAATTACATAGATTATTAAATAAATTGCCAAAAATAGTTCAAGAATTGTACAATAATTGTTCCAAATTTCTATTCAAGATTTAAAACCTATCACGGTTAATTAATACTGAGTTCTACATAATGAACAGGTGGATAGGGTGAGGCTGATATAGATCATCGTATCTTATTTTATAGTTAACGCTACTCATAGGAGTGATAGGGCCAGCAGCATGTCCATCCACTTGAACTACCCTTTGAGTGAGGATGAGAAGGTTGCTAAGTTAGTTGGAAAATCATCAGTCATTTTTAATAAGTGTGTATAAAATTCGAACTGATAATTTTAGGGAATTGGAAAGGTAATCACGGTCTTATCTTCTAAGAAATCAAAATTTTTTACCTGAAAAGCCATTTAGAAAATTAATAAAAAATAAAAATAATAATTATTACGGGTTTGCAGACCTCGAAAAAATTTGTTAATTTGTTTTTTATTTTTATTTTTTTTTTTTAAGATTTTCTTCTTATTTTTGCTTGAGAGTTGACGGATTTATAGTATAAACTAATAAATGGTTATACTGTTAATGTTTCTGAAAAAAATGTTGAGCTCATTTTTGTGTTGTAATAAGCGGTACGTATTTTTTAAATCAAAATTTAAAATCTTGGAAATAAAAATATGCGAAATGGGGATCAATTTCTTTTTTAAATTTATTTTAGAATTAAAAAAAAAAAATTAACGATTATGGTTGTATGTAATGACATAACATAACCAAATAATTAAAAGCGATTCGATATGAGGTTCTCCCCTCTTACTGTTGATTATGTATTTAGAATTTAAACTATTGCCATTTGGACTTCAGCCAGCTAGATAATTGTAATTTAATAACAACCACATCCTTTCTGCAATAATGTAGCTTATTACATTAAAGTTAATTTATACAGTATTTATTTAGTTTATCTAATCTAGTTGTATTTCTTAAAAGGCCTAAGAATTATTATAGGTCTTATTATTCATTAATATTTTTAAATGACAGACTACTGATTAATCTGCATTAAAGAGAGATGTTAGGAGGTTGAAACAAGGATAAACTAAAAAAAATTATCTTAAATAATACTACATGTTACTCGCGAAAAATTAGAATAAGTTTTTAAATTAACTACAAAAATATTTTATCTCTTGATAAAATATCATTTATTACTTTTTAATTATTATATTCAGTTATCTATAGGTAATTAAACTGTATTTACATTTAATTTTTTTAATTGTTCTACATACATGCCGGATATCGCAGTTTAACGGTTGTATGCGATCTGATATCAGGTACTTTCGAAAACGATTACAGTCATTATCAAGAATAACAATATCCCAACCAAGGTTACTAGGAAAAGTGAGGAAGTAGTTTCCCGTTATCATCTTCAATAAGTTGAATATAGTGCTGCATACCATAAGCGTACCAAATTTACCGAAATGTAGGTGATATTTATATTTATCTATGCGAGAAATTTTTTCTTTCTTTATAATATAAAAATTGGCTATCTAATGGATATCGTTACTCTCGGAGAAAGTTACAAAGACGCTGTGTAAACTTTCATCTCAGACACATTACAAGTATCATATCAATAAAAAAGTCTAACGACTAGTGTAAAGAAATTAAATTAACGTATTACATTCATTAGGGAATAATGTTATCTATTCAATAAGGGAATTAGTGATAATAAATGTTGCAATATTCTCTGAAGAAATCTAAAAATTTCAAACATTTGTCAAAGCACTTACTGAAACAGAAATATCAGTCGAACGATTATTTTTAATTCATAATATATAACTTCAACACATACAAAGAGTATTAAGATCTTATAGACAAATTTATTTCATGGAAAAATAAAAATAAAGCTTAAGCTAATTTTCGTTAATAGCAAATTGAATCGATCTAACTGTTATCGCTAAAAAATTACGAAGTTTATGCAATAATTTAAAATAAAAATTAGAACTGAAAAACATCGTATAAATTCTTATTGTTTAAATATATAAAAAAGATTACTTCCAAGAAAGCATTGGTGTTACAGCTCTGAAATTAAATTATTTAATTTAATTGTAAAAAATTGGATCGTCCCTGGGTGGGCTTGAACCACCAACCTTTCGGTTAACAGCCGAACGCGCTAACCGATTGCGCCACGGAGACATCTTACACATAATCAACTGAAATAGGGGAATTACTTAATAATACTGAATAATAGAGTAAATAAATAATAAGTTGAGATAATTAGTTAATGAAGTAATAAATAATAAAAAAAAAGTAGAACGTCCCCGGGTGGGCTTGAACCACCAACCTTTCGGTTAACAGCCGAACGCGCTAACCGATTGCGCCACGGAGACGTTAATGCACCATTGTATGACACCTGACATTATGAATAACCTGTATTTATTTACCGAACTTTTTTTTTCTTTCTTTTTCCTGTTTGGTCTCCGGGAATTACCGTTCAGGTATTACTTCAAAGGATGAATGAGGATGATGTACATGAGTGTAAATGAAGTATAGTCTTGTACAGTCTCAGTTTGACCATTCCTAAGATGTGTGATTAATTGAAACCCAACCATCAAAGAACACCGGTATCCACGATCTAGTATTCAAATTCGTATAAAAATAACTTATTTTACTTGGACTTGAACGCAAAGTCAGTTATTTTTATATGGATTTCAATACTAGATCATGGATACTGAACTTAAATCACAAAAACCAAACTTTTTATAGGTCTTACAGGCCTACTGAGTACATTTACTGATCAGTGACAACATAATAATGAAAATGAAACGGTAATGTGTAAAGTAAAACATTCTAAAAGCCTCCTTGAACATTAGATTTTAAAAAAAAAACCTTTTTCACTTTAAACAAATGGGAGAAACCTTTTGAGAGGAAAAAATAAAAATATGTAACTCAGTTTCTATTATTATACGTTAGTAATAATCCACTCTACGACAACTTTTAACAGCCTTATTTTGAACTTGTTTCAATTATAAATAAGTTAACCCACCGGGTTGGTCTAGTGGTGAACGCATCTTCCCAAATTAGCTGATTTGGAAGTCGAGAATTCCAGCGTTCAAGCCCTAGTCAAAGCTATTACTTTTATAAGGATTTTTATACTAGATCGTAGATACCAGTTTTCTTTGGTGGTGGGTTTTAATTAACCACACATCTCAGAAACAGTTGACTTGAGAATGTACAAGACTATACTTCATTTACACTCATACATATCATCCTCTGAAGTAATACCTGAACGGTAATTCCCGGAAGCTAAAAATGAAAAAGAAGGAATTATAAATAAGTTAAAAGATGTAGTAGTTTCATGCCATACGAGGATTGACTCCGAATTATTTTATTCTGATGATCTTTTAAATTAAAAGCTGACATTTATTGTAGAAATAAATCTAAATCAATGCATTATTTTCTTTGGTAACATAAACTACAGATGTGGATCAGCTACTATTTATTTTTATTCTATTAGCTGTAAACGTTTTTACTTCATTGTACGAAGTAAAGAAAGTATTGCGATCGCGAAAAATCTCGGTTTTCAGATTTCTACGGAAATATCCATTTTGACCTTCCTTGAATCCAGTTTGACTAGTTTCGGTGTGACGTCTGTACGTACCTGTATAACTCGTATCTTGTATAACTCAAAAACGATTTGCCGTAGGATGTTGAAATTTTGGATTTAGGACTATTGTAACATCTACTTGTGCACCTCCCCTTTTGATTGCAATGGACTGAACCAAAAAAGCCCAAAATCCAAAAAAGTTAGGATTTTGTATTTTTTCTTAACTGTAGTAATAAGCCCTTATTGAGAGCTTTTCAACGATATATCCTAAGTGGTACTTATTTTAATTAGTTCCAGAGTTATAGCTAAATGAAATTTTAATTAATGAAATATTTGGATCTCACAATAGAAGGCAGATCGGTTCGAATCATATTTCATCTCCTTTTTTTAATGTATTATTTTTAACTTTATTTAATTTAAATATATTGATTTAATAATTATTAACCCGTCATTGTAAAAAAAAATTACAATCAATAATAATAATAATAATAATAATAAAAAATCAGTAGTTATTAACGAAATAAAATTTTATGTACTTTTAAAAATGTATATATGCAATTTAATATGCATTATTACAGATCTGAATATGTAATAGATTTGGTGAAATATCAGATTATTTGATATTAGTTGAAAATTATAATTTAGAATCGTATTATTTTTGGACTTTTAGTTTAATTTTTGTTTAATTTTATTTAATTATTCTGGAATTTCTGTTTAATTTTATCTACATTAAATTTAACTTCAGAGTGACTGAAAAGTAGACCCCTAAAAAGTAGATCGAGCATGTATACTGAGGCATACATGCTCGATCTTTAGTAAATTGCAAAAATTTCTTTTATCTTTTTGTTCATTATTTCCCTGATATTGTCTGTCGGACAATATTCTCCCTAAATCGAAGTTGATCACCATTTCGTTTGTTTTTTGTTGCCAATCATTTAATCGCTCTTTGGTTTGATATAATTATTCTGATCTTAATTTGTGTACACGTTCTCTAGTTTTCAAATTTTCTCTCTCTTTAATTTCATCATCCTCTCTTAATATTTTAATTCTTTCCTTGGTCTTAACGTAATCTTCCTCTTTATATTTATCATCTTCTGTTAATGTTTTTATTCTTTCTTTGTTTGCAAAATTTTATTCCTGTTCATTTTTTTTTTGTTTGCAACATTTTCTTCCTTTTTATTCATTTTATTTCTTTTTTTTTCTTTTTTTCATTTTTGATTATTCACCAAATAATCCAATAATAAAAACTGAATATTTTACACCGTAAGGTCGAAATTAACATTTCAAGATCAACACTGATTTAACATTTCAAGTTATCGCAGTACACAGGAGTTCACTCAACGGAAGTAGTTTAATTATTATTAACTTTTATTTATATGACACACCAGAAATCTAAAAGTTTTGTTAACCAACAACTCAGGAAGGTACGAATAATACTAATCTAGTAATACGAGTAATAAAGGGACTTTTACTCTATCTTAATATTTAATGTAAGAATGTTGAATTAATAATTGTATAAATGTTTGATGTTAATAAAAAGTAATATTTCAGCAATTGTGTTAACTTTATAAAAGAATTGGAGGATTATATCTTACCTTCAATGAAATAAATTTAAATGAACTACAGCAAAAAATGTGTATATGTAATTTAATAGGCGTACAAGGAAGTCATGTGGTGTCCACATCAGATGTTTTAGTTTTGGAGCAGCAATATTGTAAATTATGAAATATTCCCACGTAAATAATATATTATTATTATTGTTAGTGGAAATAGAAAGTTATCTACAAGAGAACGAAATTTTATTTTATTTTACAAAAAATTGTTGTGACGTGCTGAGAAAGAGGTCCATTATTTTCATTCGACTTCGTTGAAATATGCTAAAACAGTAACAGAAAATGACCTATCACGTTTGTTTCAAAAGAATATTACAACAATGAAATTGGTTACTACCGATGCGAAAAAATAAGTCGTAGTATTAAAGTAGGAGTATTATAAAATCGATCGATCGTGGGACGAAGTTGTGCGTGATTATGTGGGTGGGTCGACAAATACAGCGCTTCAACCGTCGGTTTTTGTTTGTACGTTTAGTACATATTCTATATACTAAACATCTTATGGAGTGCTTCCTTATACATTCCACTATTTTCTGAACTTTCTTACTTTTTTAACTTAAGTTTTTTTTTTTTTAGATTTCATTAAGTATAATGATTTTGAGACGCGTTTTATTCATTTTGGAAACAAGCCTTATGCTCAATATTATAGTCACTCAATATTTTCATGACGGGAGATGAATTTAGTAACGTATGGAAAATGCTTAACTTAATCAGGATTTCAAACCAAAACCTTGCAAAAAAAAAGAAAGATAAACCTTGATAATCTGATACGGAGATCGGTGGAATAGTGCTGTTATAAACCATTAATATTACAATTTAAGAAAAAATTATTTTTGCGGTAAATAAAATCGATTTGATACGCTAATAATTTTATTTAGACCTCTTATCAAATACTAATTGCATTATGGGCACATAGTTTAACTGGTAGTTGTTGATGAATTCTTCAGATCTATGTGGCGTATCTAATTAGAAAAGAGATAATATGATGATGGAAAAGTAATAAATTTGTTTTGTCTATTAGTGAAAGTACGATTAAAAATTTGTTGACGCTCTCAATGAACCCACTAATGTTCTTTCTGCCATGAAATAATAAATTTCAAGTGTGAGTATGGTTACGGACAGAAAGAAGTATCTAAAATCAGCCTATATGATGGCTTAATATAATAAAAAGTTCCAATCAGAGAGACCGTTGTGGCCATTAGGGTAGAAATCGTAGAGGTACGCTTTCGTTACGGTGAGCATCTCTCCATAGAGGAGAAAAAAAAATTAAATCGCCTTCAAAAAATTTTTTTTAATTCCTAAGTTTTAGGAAGGTACCAAATTCTTAAATAATTACCAATAATTTGCAAGTACGTAAATGTGTGCCATAATAAAAAGAAAATGTGGGTGACCTGAAATGAGATATAAGTTTAACTGGTGTAACCATTTTCAAGTTAAAATGAAACCCGTGCCAGCCTTACTAAGGAGAATGATATGGGTAATGTTTTCACGTTGCCTTCTTCAATAGGCTGAATCTCTATTTAATATCAGAAATACTATATTAAACCCACTGGAATGTAGAAGTTGCGCAGATTCACAAATAACACTTTCATTTTCTATATCACAAAGGGTGGCTGCGTAGTGAATATCATTACATTCCATTCAGAGAAAGAAACTCTCAAAACATGGGGGCCAGATAGTGTAAAAAAAACAATAACATACATTTCTTTTATTGAGAAAATTCAGTATATACACTGCCTCTATTTAGTGGTGTTATCTATCCGTAATTAGGTACAGATTTCAAAATTAGAAATTTAATGAAAAAACTAAAAAACCTATTTATTTTTAGTATGGTTTTTAATGCCGTTATGTAAAGTTTATTTCATTTATTTTTTTAATTTTATTTTATTTGTGGGTAGGCCTAATAACATGCCCAATGTATAAGAAATAAGCTGTTTGCAATAAAACATGAACGGCTAGAAACCTCAAACTAGATAAAAAAACTTCTTTACAGATTCGATTTAAGTAATCTAGAAGAAATTTATTTCTGAACTATCAGAGGAATTTATTTATAAAAAAAACCAAAATCGATACAATGGTAAAACATAAGGTTTGAATTTATATAAAAAAATACATGCAGGTGAATTTGAAAGACTTCTGATTTTTAGAACACGATTAGAAAAATTAATTAATATTCTTTTATTTATTAATTCTAGTGTTGTTATTAAGATAATAATATTGATACTTTTTAGAATAAAACCTTACATTGGTTACATTCAATAAAAATTCGGAAACTAAAAAAAAAAGAAATAAATAACTGAAGAGATTATTCAATTATTTGATTATATTTGTGAAATTTATTTGTTTTGTCACATAATATATTTGGACTGTAGGATTCCAAACAGTGTTTCATTAATTAAACTTTATAATAATTATTATTTTTTAAAAGTAAACTTATAAATCATAGAAACAAGTAATTAACACTAATTCTGTTTCTGAATAATATACGATCAGATTTCTATATCTTACAAACGGGTTTAACTAGATTTCTGAAACATTATATATATTTTAATCTATTTTCTACTTTACTAAATCTAGTAATACTTTACGTAGACAATAAAATAACTAGCTAGAGACTATACTAAGTAATAACAACAAGATTTCAGACAATGCAATTAATCAATGCTTCGCGTGCAGCTAAGTTCTAAAATGTTACTTGCAGTTCACTTCGAATAATTTGACTACTCTATTTTAATTAAACATACAGAGTAATAAAAAACGACAATTTCACGCAGAATTCTTGAGATAATAGCATGAGCGTAAATACTCAAGGTTAAATGTGGTGGATTTATGAGATTCATGTACTTGAAATATAATGCACTTTGGGCGGGCCATGGTAATTCTTATATAGAGAATAGGATAAATATTAAGTGTAGTTGAAAACGAAATAAATTTATCTCTCTTTTCTAGTGACTTTTTTAATAGTTCAATTCAGATAAACAACTAGGTGTTAAAAGAAATACAACATATTTCAAAATGTATTACGCAATAGTTACAATCTAAACAAAATTGAATGGATTCTGATAAATAAAAAGAGTTGAAAAATAATCCACAAGAGACAAAAAGCACATTTAGATTTTCTTTACGGGTAATAAATTTCACTTTCGGTAAAATTTTCTTCAGCAGTTGAGTATGTGCCTGACGATGATACAATTTTATTTGCTGTAGTTATTAAAAGAATAGCTTCTGAAAGTATTAATTTTTTTATAGAAGCGAAATATGAAAAACAGAAAAATTTGAACGAGAAGAAATGTAGCTTTCTGGAATTAAAAGACAAAAGTAAACAACGGAACATTTTAAACTATTAAATGAACAGGTTTTCAGAAAAATTGAAACAGAGAGAAAGAGAAATCTGTGGCAGAATCTTGTAAAAATTACAAGAGTAATTGATTATATCGTAAAGTAACTAGAGTTGGTTAATTAATCGAGGGAATTATATATAGAGTGATTCACGAAGAATGTAACAAACTTTCAGGACTGCATCTGTTAGAGAAAATAAAGAAGAAATTTCGTATAAACTTAGGTCAGGAAAAGATTCATTAGCGAGTGTCGGCTGATGAAAAATTTCGCCCTGATTTTTGCCCTGATCAAATTAAGGGGTAAATTTAGAGATATTAAAGATACCTAGTTAAAATTTACCACAGTTCGATAAATTTTATTTTTAATAGACTTCAAAATTCTTCCGTTTGAATTAAGTTTATATGGATTTTATTATTACTATTTTACTCAGAATCAAATTCTCTACAATTTTTGTTTGGAAGTTATGTTTATACCAGTTTAACAGTTATTTTACGCCAAATATAAAATAGTGTATTTTTCGACCCCAATCTGTTTGTTGTCTTTTACCCCAGATTTCTCGAAAATCACTAAAAATACAGTTCTGGGATCTATTTTTAAAACATATTTCAAGTCAGATTTCATGCAAAACCACTAAATTTCAAAATTAATTTGGGATCCAAAAATGACTTCATTTTACTGAGGGCGCAGAAATCAGGATGAAATTTTTCATCAGCCGACACTTTAGCGTTACCGAACTTAAGTTTGTATGAAATTTCTTTCTTATTTTCACCATGTCCTGAAATTTTTTTTACATTATTCGTGAATCATTCTACGCAAGGAGAAAATGTAGACAGATAACCTAGATTGGTAAAATTATTGAAATTTAAGAGATGGAATGTATGTTCAAATCAAATGATTAGCCTTGAAAAAATAGAATTAAAAAACATAACTACGTTAGCTCAGTACAGATCTAGCAATTGGTTTGAAGCATAATGATTCGCTTCTTATAGAAAACGATAGAAAATTAAGGATGGTATTTTATTTTCCAATCGCTTTTCTATTAATGAATGTGTAATTTAACTTCATTACTGAAATTTTTTTAATAAAACTGAAAAAAAAGATAAAGAAGAGCAGCTTTTTATGATACTTTTTAACTTAAATCGATTTTACTAAAATGAGAAACATCGGCCTTCATTGCATTATTATAAGTATTTTCTAACTCGTCTCATGAAAAATAATAAAGCAGGTCTTAAAATTTTTAAAATAACCAGTTTCGACTGTGATAGAGCTTAGTTGAAAATCAGAAAACTGTTAATAAAAGCGGCTGAAATAAAGAGGGCAATGAACAAAAAGCTATTATGAGTCACTTATAATAAGTGACTAATTACAGTCAAAGAAAATTTCAAAGAAAAAAATATGTCAAAGACATATTTTTAGATTTGTTGCTTATTTACCGTCGCTGTAAAGATGAATAAGAATAAAAGTGAGTATTTCATTTAGTTTTTGAAATAATAATTTAAGTAATGAAATGAAATTTCGTAGGTCCCAGAAAAAATATATATCACGGAAATAAAATAACTAACTTTCTCTCGGTTGTTTCATGAAGCGAGTTACTAATAATTTAAACTCGAACGCAAATACTTAACGCTACTAGTGTAATCAAGTAGAATAGTATATCTCTGGCTCAACTAGGTAGACAGAGTTCATAATTAATTTAAAATAAAATTTTTACGAAAATAATTTTTTTCATCACTGATAAACAAAGTTTGTTTTATACCATATCTTACACAGCGAAAGCTAATTATTAATCGAAGAATCCGATTTTTGTCAATAAATCTACAACCAGTAAGTTACGCAGCATTAAATAAAAAAATATTTTTCGGCACGCCGGAAGGCGGAGATAGATTTACCGGTGCTAAGTAGGGGATAAAAAAATTTCCACCTTAAAGGTAAGAAAAAATTCAAATTTACTCAATACGACAAAGGTTGCATGTGAATAAGTTTCACAAGTTTAGCATAGACACATCTCATCTTACAATTCCAGCAACATTTTGGTCATCCCTTGCCGTAAGGGTTGGTCATATCAAAAGTTTTTACAGACAAAATTTTTAGCTAATGTTTACAGGACTAACGACCACTTTAAACCGATTCGATACTATGCCTATTAAGGGAGGTATGATATTTTTTGCCTTCGAAACCCCATTTTTCCACCCCCTGGACCAATGGCTGGTGATATCAAAAAAACTTTACGTAGATAAATTTTAGGTCCTTATCCAAAGAATAGTAAGAACTTTAAACGGATTCAATATTTTAGTTAATAGCGATAATTTGTTTTTTTTTTTCAAAAAAACCCTCCCATTTGCACCCCCAGGGTCCCATATTTCCCATTAATGAACTTAACCGAGATTTTGGGTCAATTTTATGTATCAATTTGAAATTGATTGGAACAAAATTATGGCAGTTATCGTGTCCACAAGAAAGAGAAATATATATAAATATATATATAAACTTTTGAACTGACGGTGGTTTTGGGGTCTGGAGAATGTGAAACGCGAAGATATGTCGAAATTTTTCGGAAGTCGAATCACAGTACCCATTACAATAGGTAGTTTTCTTATGAAATCTATCTAAAAAAGATCAATTACTTGCAGCCCAAAATGATCTCAAATGCTTTTATAATCTGTGAAAAATAGTATTGCGTAGAAACGAAATCACACTAGATACAATAGATCCTGGAGTAGAAATAGCTAAAAAGATTCTTATATTATAAGGGCTAATGTGAATATCAATTTTTCAGGAGCTCACAATAAGAGAGTGCCAGGAGTTCTAATCTTTTTTATAACAATAAACTGGGTAAATACAATAACGCCACGTTAAATCTCTATTCAAAGATATTACAGATCTCATAATATTAACATTAAAATTAACTCATACTAATCAACATATAAATATTTCTACCAAGATCAGAAAAGCTAGAGTTTTATAAAAGGAAGAAACAACATCCACCCACGCCACCATCCTTCATCCTTGTAGTTGAATTGATCCTTCAGATAGCACACTAAATGATTCAGAGAAGAAAAACCTTAGCGTTGTAACATTTAGAGAAGGAGAGACAAAGAAGAAAAAGAAAAGTGAATCTGCCCTTTGAACTTTCCTTTGTTTAAAACTAATCCCATTTCTGAAGGATGTATATAGCCTAGTAAAGTCTTAATTGGTAAATGTTTTTAAGCTTATAAACACACTCGCAGACTATAAAATTAATAAATAAAAAAGAAATACATATAAAACAAAAATTTATAAATGAAGAAACAAAAGATTTTTAAAAAAATGACCGTATCCGAAACATCTCCTCTGTCTTTCTGAAGGATATATATATATATATATATATATAAGACTTTACTCTCTCTCTCTCTATATATGTATATATATATATATATATATAGTAAAGTCTTATTTTTTAATAATTCAAATATATTCAAATTCTGGAATATTACAAAAGATATAAATAAATAAAACACATAAAAACGATGTACTATTGACAGACGTATATTAAATTAAAAAAAAAAGATTCAATGTTCTAAAATAATGAAAGCCTTTTCGTTATTTTATTTTGTTTCCTTCTGCCTCAGTCAAACTCATGCCCAGTCATCATGACCCTCAAGTAGATAACACTACCTGAATACACGGGACAATATTAATAATGCTGATAAAGAAATGTCAACTTTCCCACTTGTAGTACCATATCGAACCACACTTCTAACTTGCCCCGGTCAGATTTTTTCGACCTTAAATTGAGCGTAACTCAGGGAACGACGCATACCTAAATTTTTCAGGTAAATCAAGGTAGCATATCTAGATTTCAATGAAATTGATTTAGTTTGGAGATTTTCGAACCACAAAATTTTATACAAAGGCACAATTTTTATACAAATTTTATTATATATATATATATATATATATATATATATATATATATATATATATATCTAAGGAAATCCAGTTTTAAGTGAATGGTATTTTTGTACTCTTCATACCTCAAAAGGTAAAGAAAATTCATTTTTATCCTCCAATCCCACTACGTGACTTAAAGTAATACAGTAATTTTATTCGAAAAGTCGGTAAAAAAACTGCCGGCAGTAATATCAGCTGACATCAGGGTGAGAACAGTGGCACCAGTCGATAACTTGGGTCGCAAGAGCGACTCAAACATCATAACGTAAGTTTGGAAAATTTTTATTAAATTTGTTTCTGTTTATGATCTAAAATTTTACTTAAAAAGTACAGAGTTATATTAATTTATTAAATATACAAAATGGAGTTTTGATTTGTTTATCTTATGGCGTGATTGAATGAATTATATAACTTACTAACATCTTATGCTGTGAGTTTACATAAATACCCTCCTTAGAATTTTGATTTTCTTACAAATTAAAAGATATACAAAAATACAATATAGCGGAATCCTTAAATAAAAATTTCCAAACAAATAACAGGTTTATTAAAATATTGTCATAATAAATACTTCGAAAACTGTAAGAAATATGAAAAAAAGAAAACAAAGTTGTTATGGTATTGGATATTTATTCTTATATAGTATTATATGTAAAAGAAATAAATAATTATTACTTCCTTGTTCGAAGTAGAGGAGGTATGGTGATTGCGAAAAATTTCAGTCTTCAGATTTCAACGGAAATATCCATTTTGACCATCCCTGAATACATTTTGACTAATTTCGTCTGTACGTATGTATCTCGCATAACTAAAACACGATTAGCCATAGGATGTTGACATTTTTGATTTAAGACTGTTCTAACATCTAGTTGTGCACCTCTCCTTTTGATTTCAATCGACTAGACCAAAAATGTACAACAAATTCAGAATCCAAACAATTTGGATTTTGGATTTTTCTTAACTGTAGTAATAAGCCATCATTAAGAGATTTTTGACGACATATCGTAAGTGGTACTTATTTTCATTAGTTCAGAGTTATAGCCAAATAAAATTTTAATTAATGAAATATTTGGATCTTACAAGGGAAGGGACATCAGTTCCACTCTGACTTCATCTCCTTTTCTTTAAATTTAAATATTGGTCTATTAATAATTATTAACCGAAATTAACCGGGAAAAAATGATTGTAAAAAAATATACAATAAATGATAATTCAATAATAACAATAAAAAAAATCATAAGTTATTAATGAAATAAAATCTTATGTACTTTTCATTAAAAAAAAAAAAAAGTGTGTGTAATTTAATAGGCATACAAGGAAGTTATGTGGTGTCCACAACAAATTTTTATTTGTAAATATTGATAAATGAAAAGATGATTATTATCGATTCAAAAATTGTTAATAATAATAATTCAAAAAATCGATTTTTGGAGAAGAGAAGAATTTGGGGGCAACTTTTTTTTAAATAGTAAGGTATTCATACCCGCACGTACTGAGCTTAATATAAAGTGAGGTAATGTTTAAAAAATTTTGAAAAAATTACCCAAAGAAACTATATATCCTAACCCCGGTGTTATCGACTCCAAAATTTCACCAACAAATTGTCCCGTATACATATGTTTCTGTGCTAAATTTCATCAAAATCAGTTTATCTACTGAAAAGTTATTAAAATTCAAACACGTCAACACATATATGTACGTAGGTACGAACATTACCCCCATTTTTGTTTTTGTTTTTTTTTGGATGTCCCTGGGTCATGAAACATCGAGAAATGAAAAACCCAATACCACTTTTGTTAACTGATTACCATACTTTCCTTTTTGCAGCATAGCTCTAGAGTAAGGATGCCAGGAAAGTAAAAAAAAACAAAAAAATTAATAGTAGTAGAAGGTAATAAAAAAAACTCGCAAACTTGGAAAAGATTCGGTAATTTTATGTACAGAATTGAAAATATTCATCACAAAACCCCCAAAAATAAATTTATACCATATTAATTATTTTATAGAAAATGTTAAAAAATAATTTGATTGTAAATAATCACTTATCGTAAATAATGGAGACGAAATAGCTTAATAGCATGTTAAAATAACAACACAAAATAATTAAATTTTATGTGGACCTAACGTAATAACAATAATTACCAAAAATTACATTTAAGGCTAATTTTAGTCAATGTAATAAAAATAAATTAAGGAAACTGTTTAATTAATTAATTACTATTACAATATTAATTAATTATACGTTTGAATGAATAACAATTATCTAGCGTAGTCCAGTACTCCCCGCAAATTATTATATTTCACCCCTTGAATACGGTTGCAAAATGGAAAAGCAAGTTATATATTCGTCAAGCTTCATGTACGTTTACGCATGTTACGGCTCGAATATGTGTTGTTTCGTATAATATATAACTATGGTTAACCTCTGCAGTTCATGAATCCTTGTTTAACATATTATTACTCCACTTACTGTTAGCCAGATTTAAGGTTCTAATTTATATTTCATAGAAATATTATCACCTAGAAATATTTAATTTTCACCAGAAATTTCCAAAATCTTTCGAACCTATACATACACTTTATAAAAACAAAGCTTTTATCATCATCCTTTTCGCAAATGAGACAACAAATGATTAATCAGCGCATATTTATCTTTTAACCATAACTATCAATATACAAATAAATAAAAATATCAAAATTATATAACTTATTAATAAAGGAATGGATAAAGAAAATAATGGAAAGAATAAAGGAAAATACATTTTACGTAAAAAATACATTATTATATTTTTCTAAAGAATTATAAATAGATAAGCTTAAAAATTATATTTTTTTTATAGTTATTAGGAATGGTGCAACATACGTCTTGGCTGAAAATTTGATTTTATTATATGTTATATATAAATATCATCTGCTGGTAATTCGTCCAAGTAAATTCGATAGATTTATACTATTATTTAAATTTAAACTATTTCCAACAGTCCTATACAAACTGAACGGTAGGAGGGACTCAGTGCCCTCTGGGATCTTTGGTGACTTCAGAAGCATGAAAGCGTCGCTTTAAAAATCAGTAGAGTGACCCTTCTTTACCTTAATAAGGTAAATAAACTTAGTAATTTGTTCATTATCTTAGTAATGAATAAGTTTAAAAATAAGTATTTCTTTAGTTTTTGAAATTAGAATTTAGTAATGAAATGAGATTTCGTAGGTTCCAAATGTGAGAGAGGAATAAAATAAAATTACCCTTGGTTTTTTACTGCGAAGCGAGTTATTAAAAATTTGAACTCGTCTGTAAATATTTAACGCGACTAGCGTAATGAAGCGACTTATACATCTCTGTAGAGAATTATATTCAACTAGGTAGAAAGAATTTGTAATTTATTTGGAATATTATTTCTACGTAAATAATTTTTTTCATTATTGATAAAAGAAAATTGTTCTTTCTAGCGAAAGTATGTACGTTTATTAATCCAACAAGCCAATTTCTGTCAGTAAATCTAAAACCAGTAGATTATGTAGTATTAAGAAAGAAAAAAAAAAAATGAAGCCCAAAATGAAATCAAATATTTTTATAATCTATGAAGAATAATATTGCGTTCAAATGAAATCACACCAGGTAAAACCAATCCTGGAATATAAATAGATAAAAGAAAATATTCAAATACAGCATAAAATTCAGTGAAGGTATTGATACGATCGAGGATGGAATCTACAGTCTTTTGCAAGAAGTCCTGGCGTACGTTTGAAATAACGTACTGAATCTTTGCTTCCAATTGTTTCAGGTAAAAAAATTTCAAGTCGTAAGATTTGCATTTCTTCTCAGCCATTTGTGATATCCTTGTTGTCACAACCAATGTCTTGGAAACTATTGAACCAGCGAGATACGTATGGTAACTGTAGAGTATGGTGGGCGATTCCCCGTTCTACATGAAAACAGATTAATCGATGTTTTCCTAGCCACATATAATGCGCCAAACTTCATATCAGCATTCATGATATCATGAAAAAAATGCGAATTGAGAATTCCAGTGGTCATCATTTTTCACAACACAGTCACTTTCAGATAATTTGGATCTTGTTAACCTTCATTTTAGGATCACTTACGCCCAGTATGACAATTAGTCGATAATTTTTTAAAATAGTCGAGTCCTTTCTTCAGCCAAGACAGCATCTCCTCCACTATTTCATTCTGCAGTATCAGTTAACATTAGATGTCAACCATTGATCGAAGCGAGACAAAAATTCTTAACTCCAGACGTTTAGTGTTCTTGACCGGTCAGCTTCAGCGAGATGCTTGACGTGTTGATTTACGCAGGCTGTCAGGTGAATCATATCCGCACTAACAAAATGTTCTTTTTAAGTGGTGAAGTCGAAAGACGGTCACTGTTTCGACCGTAATTGAACTGTGATCGTAAGCTTTGAATGATAGTTTTTCATTATATTTGAATAGATCAACCATTTCTTCCTTTCACAGTACATTCGTACTATTTTAAATTTAACGCATCATAGCCAGCAGCATTCTGCGTTTGCTCCTGACAAGTAAACGGGTCAACCATTTTTGTTGCCAATGCGCGTGCTGTTTCTATCAAATCGGTCTCTATTCATATCACCGTTGAGAGAATCATGAAATCCTATTTGGTTATGCAACACATTATTTTCATAATAATTCTATTAATATTACAAAACTTATTATTTAATTCCTATTTATTTTCCACTCACCCATCATATATATATATATATATATATATATATATATATATATATATATTCGTGTATAAACCTATTCTATGAATTCAATCACAGCCTTTTCTAATTCAAACAACTAAGCAATAGCTATAGTAGCACAAATACCAATTTGGACTACCAAATGAGGAGGCTTAGCTAACGTTATTTCGTCCCAAGAGTTCCTTAATACAAAACAGCATACTGGACATGTTTCTGTAATTACTGGACCTAATTTATAGTCACTTTTCTCACTTACTTAATAAAAAAATTAATTTCAACTGTTGAATTCCGTGCTATGATAATACACGCAGAGAATGCATTAAAGTTGTAGATATTAAAAAAATATTAATTTTTTCAATATATTTAATTATTTTACAAGTGTTAAACATAAAAATTAATACTATAAGTAGTCTAAGCGATAAATTCCCTTTGAATAAGCTAAGTCATTTGGAGAGAATAAAACATATCTGAACTATGAATTTAAGGAAAATTATACGATGAATTTTATAGGCCATGACGTCAGACAATAAGAACGTGCATAGAGCTCGTATTACAGTTCTGTTACTTAATTTACAGTCGGAACGAGTAAAATGTAATATTTTACATACATAATACAGTACTAAAGGCCTATTCTATAGTTTATATACCATTTTGTTAAGACATGTATTATACTACGGGCATGCTATATAAATGTATCTAAAACTACAGTCATAAACTACACAATTGAGTTTGAATAAGATGAATTATCCTTTTTATTTAATTATCCAATTGTTCTTAGCCAAATTGAATACTTTAATTTATCTACCATAGAAATATTTATACTACCACACAGTAAAATCAATTTCCCCCCTTTTTCTAAGTGGAACTGGATTTCTTTGTTTGTTACTTATTTTGAATTAAAATTATTTTGTCAGTAGCTGATATTTTCCAGTCAATTTTAAATCTTCCTATTCGATTGAAAATAATATTTTGTTTCTAAAATATTGAGCAGTAAATACATATTTAAATTAGGTTGATCAATTCTGAATTAAAAAATAATATATTTTATCGTAAATTTCATTCTAAATTCATAGTGTAAAACTCAAGTTACGTATGTTCTATAAAAATCATTTTAACAAAATATAGGATTATAGATCGCTAAATGTGGTTAAAGTAACGATCATTTTTTTTCATCTTGTAATAATCCTTTTTAAAGACTATAATAAAAGAAAGAGAATTAAGAATTTTGCCTATATATAATCAGTAAAACCGTTCCTGATACAATACAGTTTATTAAACCAAAACGAACAATAAAAGAGCTATTTAACTCCAATTAAAAATAAACTACGCGTATCTTCAACGATTTTCGAACCCACAGAAAGATTCAGGTATCATCTGATTCTTTGTTTCTTCAGTATCTCTTTTAAGAGATCGTTGCAAGAAGTATATTTTTATCTAAATTACATTTCTGTACTGACTATTATTTAGCTTTTAACAGAATTTAATAACGTGTAAATCGATAAAATTTTTTAATTAATTTAAGAATTACATATTTTCTTTTTTATAAAAAAAATTATTTTAATCAGCAGTAAATGGTACATTTTTTTATTTGAAACAAATAAATAATCAAAGAGTACCGAAAGATGATTAATTAATTCTTTTTAATTTCATGTTGTATTTCTTTTAATAGAAGAAAAAAAAAATTAATGAAATCAAAGTTAATCTCATCGTAGATTTAAAGTTAATAATTCATTAAGAATGAAACATGTGTTGTGTAAATCTGTCTATTATATATATATATATATATATATATATATATATATAGGAAAAGTTTATTTGTATGTTAGAAAAAATCCCAAGAACCGCTAAATAATCGCTACCAAATGTTAACAGTAGTTTTATTATGTAATCCGGAATGTCATAGGCTATATTACGATGAAAAAATGCGTATAAATAATCCGTTATGGTCTGCACTTCTCATTCGAACCGATAGATGGCGAGCCGCTAAATTCTCATGGAGCTCACACACATATATATATGCGTGTGTATGTCACTAAATTCCTCCTAAAAGGCTGGACCGATTTTGATGAAATTTTTTGTGTGTGTTCAAGGGGATTCGAGAAAGGTTTAGATTCACAATTTGGACCACTGGAAAATTTTTTTTTAATTAATTTTTTATTTATAAGTAGTTGTTGATTTTGGAATGTTTTACATTAGATCCGGCAGACTGCGCTACCATCGCAGTATCGGATATTCAATAATATTCTATTTTAATTTTAGTTTGTCCCGACAGTTGGTGCTGCGATCAAATTGAGAAAAATATTTCGTAATTTTGTGTTATTATTGTGTTACAAAAAATCGCGGGAAACCAGTTTTTTAATAAATAAGAGGCTAATATATCAGATGGAAATGTAAACAAAGGAAAACCAGTCAGATCAATGCAACATGGCCGCTGTCAAACACAACGACCAATCACAAAGAGCCCGTATGGCCGTTGCCATGTAAACAAAATCACAACTGATTAAGTAACAAGTAGGCAGCACTGCGATCGCGTTTAGAATTGTGCGCGTATTGAGAAATATTATATTATTATTTATTGAAATAACGTTTTAAAGTGTAATTAAAAAATATACATTGTGCAAATTTGTAAGGTACAGTATTGAAGCGAAAATGTTTTTTTAATTTATTTATGTGATGTTGATCTTAGGATGGTTAAGGTTCACAATTGGGTCCGGTAGGCAGAGCTGCGATCGCGTTTTAGAAGTTTTTTTTTAATTTTTGGTTTATCAGTCAAACCCGGTAGTTGGTGCTGCGATCGGATTCTAGGAATTTTTTTAATTTTGTTGCTTTTTCGTATATCAGTTACTTGCGTCGTAGTTTAGTGTTGTTCTTACATTAAAATTAGATTTTTTTACGGACTACTGTGTTTAGAGAATAGTTTGAATTAAATCCGATAGGTAGTGCTGTTCTGACAAATGGATTTATTTAAATTCTGAATTTTATAAAGTTAAAGGTGAAATTTTATAAGGTTCCGTAATGTTTTCTAAGTTTCTTAATGTTCAGTATTAATTGTAATGATTTTGCAGCCACAACACTTTTCGTTAAAAAATTTTTTCCACCGAATACTGTGATAAGAGAGTGGTGTGAATTAAATCCGATAGGCAGTGCTGTTGGTTTGCCATTTGGATTTATTTACATTCTGACTTTTATAAAGTGAAAGGTTAAATTTTGTTAAATTGCTAATGTTCAGTTTTTTAAAGTTTTATGAAACTTTCAATTGTTGTCATATTATCTGTATGTATACTCAGATCTAGCAATAGCGAAGCATTGCCGAGTCTGCTAGAATTGCGCGCTTATTGAGAATATTATATTATATTATTACTTATTGAAATAACGTTTAAAGTTTAATTAAAAGATGTACATTGTGCAAATTTGCAAGGTGTAGTATTGAAGTGAGTATTTTACATGATTTTTCATGAATTTTAATGATGTATACACGTGCATTCAATAACAATCAACTTAACCTACAAATTTAAATTGTCAGTTCTCATTTGATTCTATGCAACTTATGAAGTATTGAACGGCTCTTTGAAAATAAAAATTTAAGTTTGTAAAATAAATTATAAAATTAATGAAATTAAAATGTAAGTTACTTATAATATAGTTCAAAGTATATTTAAAAAGTTGAATTTATAATGTTTTAGCTGATTAATTTGATAAAAAGTTTTCCAAAATTATTTTTAATTTACAATTATCTAAAATTTGGTAAAATGGATGTTAAAATAAAGAATGAGAAAAATGATAAAAATTTCTACTAAAATTTTAACTACGTTGCTTTTTTACAGTGCTTTAATTTTTTTGTTAATTGATTAATTAAGCTGTTACATGGTTATGAAACATCAAAATTTTAAATAAAAAAAAATAAATATGTAGGAGGTACTTTTTTAGAATGATGTTAAGTGAAAATTAGTAGTAATGTGGATGAAAATTTATTAATTACACTAATTATTAATTTTACGACGTTTCGATTTTTTAATTCAATTTTCATCGGACATCTCAATATTTAGTGAAAATAAATATTAACCATTTATATTTATGTGTGTGCATTTATTACAGAATAATGCCGCGTCAGGACAACGTCTGTCGGGTCCGCTAGTATATATATATATGTATATAAAGTTTGTCTATTTGTTCTCGCATGACGCAAGATTTTTTTCAACTTTTCCGGATAAATTCGTGTTATACCAGGGAAGGTTTTAAGGCATATACCGAGACCCTAGCTCCCTTGAAGGTTAAGATGTTAAAGAATATTCTTTATTTCTTCACCCCTAAGGAGGCCGAAGTTGTGAATTAAAAATATTCATTAAGGAAAAAAAGATTAATCCTTTCACTTCATTATTACATTTCTGCCACCATGGCAAAGAAATAAGTCATGAATTTTTCGTCGTCAAAGGCGTGTTTAGTTTACCATAGGTACTATTATTCTGTCCTTTGTAATTTAGCTTCTTTTTCAGGTTTCTATTAAGCCTAAAAATAATTTAATTGTTATTTATCATTATTATTTTCACAACCATGAGGATATCGAACAGTGTGGGGGGCCCAGGAAGCGGAGCCCTTGAGTAGATGGGAATACCGAGTGAAGCGAGCTCTGTGGCCCTGGGGAAGGCCCCGTAGCCCCTGGAGGCTCCAATGAATCCTGAGTTGGCTCCAGGGTTCGCCTGAGCCGACCTGGACCTCAAGGGTCCAGGTTCTGGCTAGACGGATCGGCTAGTTATAAATAAATAATAAAATGCCGATCTTCGAGGCGGAGTGGTAGTGGACCTGATTCGAATCCAGGCATGGTCCTGGTCAGGCATAGTATTTTTTATACGCTATAAAATTCCATTTCCATCTCCCACGCACAAGCGTCAAGCTTCTGTGGCGAGATCATCAAGCCAAAATAAGTATATATATATATATATATATATATATATATATATATATAAAACACAGTATTTGTTTAAAATAAGGTACAGGTTTCAAGACTAACAACGTTTATGAGCTAAGAAACAACAAACTAATAAAAATATCTCAAAATAACATTATATTCAACAGTCGATGATTGATCTCAAACTATTTATAAACTTCACTACAACAAAACAAACTTAGAATAGATAAAAATATACAAACTCACGTACAACACCTTTCAATAACCATTTGAATTATACATTTAATCGTAAGAAAATCTATTTTACGAAAAGGTGATGAAAAAATAAACAGCAATAATAATCAGTTTACGAAATGTTATTTAAAATCAAAAATGTAATTTACAATTATTCTGATTATTTATACGGATTAGTTGCTTAACTGACTAGGTATTCCATAATTTATTGATATATCTAAAGTTTAATGACTCAATTCATAATAACAGTGAATTGTTACTGAATGTTACATTAAAAAAATGGAAAAACCAAAACAAATTCACTATATTTGATAAAAAAAATCCTCTACAAAATTAAATATTATATAAAAATCAAATTATCCCGGGTCAATATTAATTTTATAATGTAAATAACCGAAATGAAACGACTGGCACTAGATAGGGAATCCTGGAAAGCTGCATCAAACCAGTCAAATGACTGCAGACAATAAAAAAATGTAAATTAAAAAAAAAGTAAAAACCCTAAGTAAAACATAGCTTTTAAATTATGAAATAATTTTCAAAATTTAAATACACCTTTAAAAAATGCAGATCTGTAAAATAATTTTAGGATATAAAAAAATTTATTCTTAATATAATCAATATATATATAAGACAGACTCTTCATTAAGACACTAAGAAAAAGGCAAGCCTACGTCCGCGAAAATTTTACATGGTTTATGTTTCATTACAAATCATTTTGTTAAATTTTTTTGCCAATCCCAACTAAATGACGTTTATGAATTTAGCTACTAACAACAACAAAAACGTTTACAATGAGAAGTTTAAAAATTCGGAACATTTCTACCTGTTTCTTGAATTGTGATTTTTTTACCACAACTCTAATGTTTTCCTTTTTTAACTCCAAAACACAGATATAATTTTAGATAAATATTTGTATCAAGAAGTATAAATCGTTCGAACGAATGAATCATTCGAGAAGTATAAACCGTTCGTGAGCTGCGCGCAGCCGCCCGGCGCATCACCATTGGTCCGCTCTGCGCCAATAGCAGCTAAAATTAAAATGTGAGCACATACAACAAACAAAAAAACCCACGCTTATCCTTTTTTATGGGAAAGAAATCGATAAATAAAAATCCGGCGACGTTACTAAATGATTTACTCTTCTTTCTTTCTTTTCCTGTTTAGCCTCCGGTAACTACCGTTCAGATAATACTTCAGAGGATGAATAAGCATGATATGTATGAGTGTAAATGAAGTGTGTAGTCTTGTACGTTCTCAGTTCAACCATTCCTGAGATGTGTGGTTAATTGAAACCCAAACACCAAAGAACACCGGTATCCACGATCTAGTATTCAAATCCGAGTAAAAATAACTGACTACTAGGACTTGAACGCTGGAACTCTCGACTTCCAAATCAGCTGATTTGGGAAGACGCGTTCACCAATAGACCAACTCGGTGGGTTACGTTACTAATGACTGGAAAAACAATAAAATACATTTGTCCAACAGAGTTATTCTACAAGAAAAAAAAAACAATGCTAATAGATTTTGATATTAAAGAAAAGGTTTTTTTTTTTGTTTACTGCTTTATTTACAATCAATTTGCTGAAAAATGAAACTATAAGTAAATTGTACAGTGTATTAATGACGTGAAAGGGAGGCATCCAGTGATACCTCCCAAGGCAATATAAAGGTTTAAACAAAGTGCAGTACTATAAAAAGTATAACGAAAAAAATAATTAAGCGTAACAAACTACAAAAAATTCGACAAGAACAAACATGTTAAACGGTAACATTACTTAATGTAGGTGTAGAGAACAATAAAATTAAATGGTAACAAAAAAGAGCGAAGAACCGAGTGTAAAAAAATTATCACACTTCATATATGAAAAAAAAAAGAAGACATAACAAATAAACCCTGGTCATATATAAGAAACAAAGTCGAAACCACAAACAATTCATAAACAACATAACAAATGAATTCATATTACTAAATTAAAATAATTTATAAATACTAGTAAAAAAATTTCAGTAAGAAAAAACTTTTATTCAACACTTAACATCCTCTGCATCCAATACATGCAGCCTCTTTAGTCGTTTCACATCTTCACAATTATTCAAAAGGTTAACAGTCCGATGGTTTTCGTGCGCGTTAAGCTTAAGTACATACATGAACTTAGCCTGTGAATTTCTTCACGCATAGATGGCTTCTCTCGGTAATCGTGGATCTCCTTGTTATTCGCAAACCACGGCATCTCCGATATATTCCTCAGTACTTTGTTCTGGATCTTTGGATGATGTCGATATTGCTGTTGCTTGCCATTCCTCAATGTTGTATCCCACAGGCCTATATTGGCTTTTAAAAGTCTTATACAACAACAGTTTGTTATTTAACAATAACACGTACCTTTCTCCTAATAACCAGTTTAACCGTTTAAACACGGTATTTAATTGTTTTCGCTTTTCTCTTACGTAATTTTTCGATGTTAGGTGGCGGTCCTCATTCGGACAACGTACGGCGTCCTCATTCGGTCGTTCGGAATGAAGTCCTCATAGGACTTAATTTAATATTAAAGATGAGAATATTTTAATAAATATAAAAACACGAATAGCGGGAAAATTAAATCATACAAAAGAAAGACACTTGATTAAAGAAATAATGTTATGATAATGAAGCTGCACAGTTTAATTATGTACTTTGAAAACAATTAATAGATAAAATTCGCTCACGATATTTCGGTAAAAAAAAAACAGAAAACTAGCAACGTAAAAAAAGCTTTCTGTTATCTATTTTATTCTGTATTATATAAATGGTAAAGGATGCTATAAATAAACAATATATTTATTAAATAGATAAGAGTTGACAAAAAATCTTATCTGAATAATGTATATTTATTTTATCATCATATTCAGTAATGAATTTTTTAATATAAAATTAATAAGCTTTAAAATCTTTTTGGTAATTGACATGAATCAACCAAATGTGGAATCTTAATTTATTTGTTTTAATTTTTTACAACACTTAAAAAATATAGAAAAAAAAATATGTTTAAGTTTTCAAAGCCGCTAAGAGTCGAAATGCATATTTAAATATAAATAATAAAGAAAGAATTTCTAAAAACAAACTTTAAAATAAAATAAAAAAAATAGAATATTAAAATGTACGCCAGTAGGTTTTAAACATTATTCATTGAATTAAATTATATAACCTCTTTTATTCATAATTATAAAACTGAAAATAAAGATAAAAGCATTTTGAGAATTTTTTTAACATTTAAAATACTTTAAACTACTAATCATAGAAATATCACTCAAAAATGATTGAAATTTTATAATAAAACTAGCAGACCCGGCAATTTTCGCTATTGCTATATATATAGAGAGATAAAGAGAGAGTTTAAATGAACACAATTGAAAATTTGATAAAAAAATTAAAAAACTGAATTTCACCTTTCACTTATTCTCCTTCCCCTTTTCCAACTTCTCTCCCCTTTTCCCCGTTTTCCATTTTCCTTTTGCCCGCGCGTAAATCGATTCATTAGTTTTTTGGTCTTTAGCGGACACACACACGAACTTTATATATATATATATATATATATATATATAAAAATGAATGTTTGTCTGTCTGTATGTCTCTTATGCCTTCCTAAACCGTTCATCAGATAGCAATGGAAATTTGGGGAATGGTTGGACGCATGCCAGGGAAGGTTTCTGAATTAGTTTGGACTCGCTAGGTGGCGCTGGCGTCGAGATATTTCGAAAAATTGTATTTATGGTCCGATTTGCCTCATATTCAGAATATGAATATTAGTTACGTGAAAAGAAATATGTTTGCAAAAACTATACCCGTTAGGTGGAGCTGGTGCCGAGATATTTACGAAATAAACAAACAAATATACAAACAGACTTTTTTATTCTATATATATATATATAGAGAGAGAGAGAGAGAGAGCGAGAGAGAATAAAACACCTCATATCTTTATATATATATAAAGCCTACCAATACAAAGAAAATAAAAATAGGTTATACTTGGCTAAACTAATAGTTTGGAGATAATTCTGGATTTTAAATCCAAAATAGCTTTAAAAAATAAACATTGAAATAAAAATTGATTAATACTTGCTTAGGCTGAATTTATTGATGTTAAATAATACATCATGGGAATAATAACAATTATGTTTAAAATATCCTCTATATATATATGCGTGTGTGTGTGCACACACCACACACACACACACACACACACACACACACACACACACACACAAAGTAATTAGAAAAACTTAAAAAAACAAAATAAGTAAGCTAACTGTTTTACTGAAGTTACTGAATAGAAATAAGTAAAGAATAAAAATAGTAATAAGAAATTAATTAAATAATTGAGTATTGAGTATATCCATTTGCTTTTAGATAAATGCGATATAATTAATATATTTTAAATCTCTTAAAATCTGTATTTGAGGTAAACATAAATCTGTAAGTAACATTTGAATTTGATATGTAATAATTATCAGTTTACTGCATGTCTGAACATAACATGTTTGGTTACATTACCTACCTCATATTCACTCCATTTCCATATGCTTAATGTGTGCATTACATTTGAATACATAAATGGGCCTTTCATATAAACCGACCGGTACAAAACAAAGGTGTAGGAACTATATTCCTCTTGTATATCCAGCCCTTTATATAGCTTGTATATGTATATATATATGGTATACGTACACAAAACCTTAGTAGTTAGGACTGAGGCTATTGTTCCAACTTCACTTTGTTTCCTTTGAAACACATATTTTTAGGTTTTTCTTTTTATTGTCGATTTTAATCCTTTTTTTAAAATAAATTTTTATTTTAGCATCATTAATTTACTTACATATTTTAAACTGAAAAATAAAACAAGAGAAAAATACGGATCATTAAGCTAATATAAAAGTCTAACGTGATGTTATTTTTCACAACGAAAAGAACTATTATAATAGCTTTTATCCTACAGTCCCGCGATAATTCAAGACAATTAGGCTACGTAAGCTATCGTTACATGTAAATTATAACATGCAACAAGACAACTCTGAAAGTTATTTAATGAGATTATATGTGGAAAAAATAAAACAAGGAAAATTGACTTCGTAACAAATTTTTATTAAAATTATTAACAAGCTGAATTACTCACTCTTCTACCGGGCACTAATTCTAATCTATTATCTGTTACAATACTCACAAATAAAATGGTAAAAGTTCTTAATTAAGAACATATTTTTGAATTTTTATTTTGTTTAATTATTATTCCTTGAAAGTTTAATTAGGATTAAGAGGGATTAGGAGGAAACCCATTTGAAATAAATAATAACAAGCGGAATTAGTTTAAAATTAGATTTTCGTGTTTAAAAAAGTTTCCAAAAACGCATTTTCAGCGAAGTTCCAATCGGTATTAGACTTGATCGGCGTATTGTTAACAAAGAAGAGAATATAGATGAATCAGAATAAGTCAAACCTTATTAAGTTTGCGATAAGAAGAGGTGACTGTCCCTAGGTCCATCTAGACGGCATTTTTATTCCACACTCTTACCGCGAACGATACCTTGGGTTTCACGTTGATCGTCGTTTGACGTTGAAATACTACATGAGAGAAAAAAGGAAACAGTTTAACACGAAGTATAAGAAGCTTTATTGGTTGTTAGGTAGGGATTTACGCTTGTCACTGTCCAACAAACTTTTAACCTGCAAGGGGATTCTAAAACCGATTTCGACGTACGGCTTAGATGTATGAGGTAAGATGAGAAAGAGTAACATTGAAATTACATAACGTTTCCAGAATAAGTTAGCGTGATCCTTTGCAGATACACCGTGGTTCGCACGGAACAAAGAAATTCACGACTACCTAGAATTACCTATGTACGCGAAGAGGGAAAACGGTTCAGTTCAGTTTGACAGCGGTTAAATAACCATATCAACTTTTTAGTAGTTATTTTCCTAGACAACAGCGAGGATGTCCGGCAACTGACGCCTTCATGTGCTGGACTTGAGTGAGTCTTTGAGCTGGTTCAATATTACATGTGTGATGATCATATTTTCTACGCCATGAAGGAGAGCCTAGCCTCTTTCCATTTATTGCCATGAGCGTGTTATGTTACTATTTATTTTTCTTTGTCTATTGTTTAATGATGTTATACATTTTTTTTGTTGCTTTTTATTAGACCTTTATGAATTCTTGTATCTATGTGGTCTTGTACAATGCGACTGTGTAACGGGGTCAGTGTAGCGGCTTCTTCTAATTAAGAAGAAAGAGAGACAAAATAAAGAAAGAAGAATCTAGAAGGAACTAAATAGGATTCTTTATTTAGAATAACGGATCCTTTTTAACAATTCGTTCTTCGTAATACAGACAGTGGAACCTCCAATAGCTCCTGTTATACCAGAAAGCTTACCGGATCGAAAAAGAACTTTGTAGAAAAACGTAAGGTCGCGGATAATAAAAATTATTACACTTGAACAATGAAAAGGATGGATCGGGTACTAGTTTTGCAGGCCAGGAGGAATAAATACTGGTCAGCTGGTAGAGAGAGAGAGAGAGAGAAAGAGTGAGAGAGAGTTTAAGAAAGGGGGGATAGTGTGAGAAAGGGTGAGGTAAAAACGACTGAAGAGTGCGTCACGAGTATTCCATTTCGAACGGTGGTTGAAACAATAAGCTGTTCAGCAATTATTTGTGAACAGAAGTGAAAGTGACAGTATTTTATTCGTTCTTAAAATGTAGGGTAGTTCTTTTGTAAACAGTAAAAGTAATAATACTTGCAGAAAGTAAATTGCATGCATTTTAGATTTTGCTATTATTATATTATTGTTAATGCAATATTAGTTTCTATTTATCATTATAATATATTGGTAAATTGGATTGTTTTTTGGTATTTATAATTTGTCATTAAATCTTTTTTTTTTTTTAATTATACTATTTTCTATGTTAGATAATTATATTTATTATTACTATTATTATTATTTATTTTACTTTGTATTTCTTTTAGTGTAATAAATTGTATCTATAAGAAATCTTTACGTTTGCGAGTCTCTCAATAGTCTTGTGAAACCGCGAACACGACAATAAATATGAACTTTATATATATATATGTACTTAATTTATTTTTTTATGTGTAAGTACGTTTACACGTCGTTTACAAACGATTTATCATCGTTTGTACGATTTACTTCTTACTCGGAACCTATTGTAAATAAACAAATGTGAGGAAAAAAGTCAGTGAAAGGTTTTTATCAAAGTAAATCCGTTAAAAACAAATTTCTTTCAAAGCACGTAAATGTAAAAAAACTTTTTCGAATTTTCACGTGATAAAATAAAACTAAGATTTCAAAATATTAATAATGAAAATTTCTAGTTCTTAAATTAGTTCATTGTGCTGATTTCGTTAAAAAAAGAAGAAAAAACAGGAAATGGAATGTCAATATGTAATGGCAAACTTTTTTCAAACTTTTATGTTAATACGAAATTTTTACGTTGAAACTTTTATGATACGAAAATTAAACATTGTGTAAATTTAACTAGTTTGTTATTTAAATAAACAATCTGTAAAATTAGCAATTTACAAACAAAGCTTTTATATATATATATATATATATATATATATATATATATATATATAAAACGATCGCAACGAAACAGGTCGTTAACAACCTAACAAAACTGGGAATACAATTCATTTCAGTAACTGCTGAGTAGAGCTATTTGTTGTATAAATCTTCTATTAATTACTGAAATCTGGGTAACAGTTTCCTCTGATTATGACAAAATAAAATATCGTACTAAAATTCAGCCTATTTTGTAAATTTCATTCGCTTAAGTACCAAGCGAATTTATGCAAGCTGCATAAATACAATAAATACATTTAGCCACTAATTACATACAATATGAAAGAAAAAAAATTGCAAATATTTACCATAGAAACTATGATCTCAATAATTGGCAGAAAATTACAACCTGTTATAATAAGGTAATCAATTTCTTAACATGTTGCCAGCAAAGATGTAGGTACCTTACTATTGGCTTTTTGTATGTTTAACTGATGTTACAATGCTGTGTTTACTGGTACACGTTTCTTCAATGCTAGAGAAACCTAAAACCCATCTTTTTTTAACAAGAACAGACCATTTCAGACCTAATGCTTTGGGTCAGTACACTGTATCCCAACATAACCTAAAAATCACATTTTTAATAATAACATCAATATTCTTAAATTCCTCAATCAGTAAGCCAATTTTTATTTAATTTGTACAAAATTACTTGTCATTCAAAGGGCCTTCCAATGAGATGGCACATGCTTCATCGTCTGATTTTTAAAAAATAATTTTTTTTTATCTTGAAAATCTAGAAAATATTTAAGGGCGAATCTTTGTGTTGGTAATTTAAAAAATATTTTTTACAGTTTTAATTCACAGATTATGATTATTTCAAATGGTTTAATAAATAATATCGCGTAATTTAATAGTTATTTTTGTTGGGCTGAAATTTAAAAAAGTACTAACCCCAACGGTGTTTTGCATCTACCGAACGAAGGGGTGGCGGATTTTTAATTTTCTTTTCACCAAAATTCATTATTTTTTCGGGTTGTCAATTAATGTAATTAAATGTTACGATTACCATTTAAGATTTTTGATTTGGGGTTGGTGTAGCGGAGAGGGTTGGTTCTGGTCCTTTGAAAATAATTCAAAAAAGGTTCCCCACGAGAATGCCTGCAAATAAAAATACGATGGGACTGATAGCTATTGAATAATAAACGGTAACTTTTTAAATGGTCATCCGGTATATATATAGTGTTGTTTTAAAACGTAGCTCAAAAAAAGCAACCCAATTTAAAGAAAAATATTTTGCTATATTTAATGCAATTAGTTATAAATATTACAATTATTTGTCTAAAACAATATTGAAATCAAATTTATTTTATCACAAATTTTGAAAATGTCCACCATTTTCATCAATGCAAGCCTTTACCTTCTTTTTCATTTTCCGTACAACCTTTCGAAGTGTACTTCTTCTAATATCTAGTAATTCTAGAGTTATGTTGGCTTTCTTCAGTGGTGTGTGGATTATTTTTGAATACACAACCTTTTAGATACCCTGAGCGAAAAAAATCTGCAGGAGAAAGATCAAGTACACAGCTGGCCGTGAGCGAGTCGATATACTCTTCCACCAAAGAAATTTCTCAAAAGGTCAATTTTTGCTCTTTCCGTGTGACATATAGCCCTATCTTGTTGAAACCACGAATCTCTGTCATGTAATTCTAAATTTGAAATAAACTGCGATACAATTTTTTTGATAGAGATCTGCATTGAGAGTGTAATTTATGTGATACATGAATTCAGTATGGCTTTAAGTTAGTACCCGGGTAGCTTTAAAGGCACTATACAAACATATTACCTTTTTTTGATTTGCGCAAGTTTTCGTAATAGTTAGTTAGGCAGGTTTAAAAAGGTTACCATAACATCTTCCAATGTTTCGTCATCAAGTACTGAACGTTTCCGGCTATGGCTCTGCAAACAGAACAAGTCCCTCAATAAATCTTTATCATAATAAAACGAACATTTCTTCGATACATATTCTTACCCGAAATTGCAATTGGAAAGCTTTTTGCCACAAAATAAAAGATTTAGTTGATATATAAATTTCTAAAATAAAAATCCTTTCTTCCGTGTTCAAAACCTTTTCGTTTTAATAAAAATGACAGATAACCAAAAATAACTAACTGTTCACAAAAAAAAAAAATAGAAAGTAATATCAGCTGATTATAAAACAACAACATTAGGTGGTTGGCCAACCTCTTCATCCAAAATTATTGTATTAACTTTTCCTAAAAATTATTTTGCTTGGGTAGCGTTTTAAAGCAAACACCCCACAAAATACATAGACAAATAAAGTTGTTTTGCATAAATTTTTTTTGGTGATACAATAATTTATGCAAAACATAAAACAATATACTCGTATGTACAATAATTTTTACTTCCTTGTACGAAATAGAGGAAGTATTTTGATCGCGAAAATTCCGGTTTTCAGATTTCAACGGAAATATCCATTTTGACCATCCCTGAATCCATTTTGACTAGTTTCGGCGTGACGTCTGTACGTACGTACGTATGTATCTCGTATAACTAAAAAAGATTAGCCGTAGGATGTTGAAATTTTGGATTTAGGAGTGTTGTACCATCTAGTAGTGCACCTCTCCTTTTGATTGCAATCGACTGGACCAAAAGTGTCCCAAAAGCCCAAAATAAAAAAAAATTGGATTTTTTATTTTTTCTTAATTGTAGTAATAAGCCCTCATTGAGAGATTTTCAACGATATAGTATAAGTGGTATTTATTTTCATTGGTTCAAGAGTTATAGCCAAATAAAATTGGATAAAATTAAATATTTGGATCTTACAGAAGAGAAGGCACATCGCTTAGAATCCGACTTCATTCCTTTTTTTTAATTAAAATATATTGATTTATTAATAATTATTAACGTCATATTGTAAAAAACTTTTACAATAAATAGTAATTCAATAATAACAATAAAAAAAAGTATGAAAAAATATCAGTAGTTATTAACGAAATAAAATGGTATGTATTTTTCATTTTAAAAAAATGTGTATATGTAATTTAATAGGTGTACAAGGAAGTCATGTGGTCTCTACACCAGAATTTTCATTGAAATAACATTACAATTTATGATGTTTAGAAAAGCTGATGTAGAAGAACACAATAAATCAAAAAGTGAAGTAAATTGAGATATTTATACTGAGTATTATGTTGAAATTTATCAGAAATAAATTCCTTGCACTTTCAAATTTAGCTGCTATCAAACAGAACCATGTGCCAAAATTCCTTGCATATCTTATCATCTTGTGTTAGCTATTACTTGCATCATGGTACTGTATTTGTGTGCCAGTTAAGTGTTTGTGAGATCGCGGTTGTCAGAACTAATAAAACACATAATGCTTTTGATTGTAATATCTTTATATATATATCTTTTTTTTTTAAATTATTTTATTTTAATTACATCAAAGAATTGCGTGGCAAAACGCCATGTATTTTTTATATACATTTAAAAAGTTGTGAAGTAATTGAACACGCAGACAGGCAACAGTTTCAATTAGTCCAATTAGAGTTTTGAGAAGAATTAACGAATAGAAAATAAATAATTGGATGTCAGAATATTTTTACTGGACAAAATAAATAAAATAAGTAAATGAAAAAAAAAAAAAACATTTAAAGGAAAAATATTTCTGTTGATCTTGATTCACGTGGAGTCAAGTTTTCTGCAATTAACTTTGGATCTTTTCACAGGTAGCAAAGGAATGTCTATAAAAAAAATCTGATGTGGGTACCACATAACTTCCACGTATGCCTATTAAATTTCATATACACTTTTTTTAGAATGATAAGTATATAAAATTTTATTTCATTAATAACTTCTCATATTTTTTTCATACTTTTTCTTTATTGTAATTGAATTATTATTAATCATAAAAGTTTTTTTACAAACAGATGTTAATAATTATTATTAATAAATAAATATATTTAAATTAAAAAAAAGTTAAAAAAAGGGAAATGAAGTCTGATTTAAACCGATGTGCCTTCCCCTTGTAAGATCCAAATATTTCATTAATTAAAATTTTATTTGGCTATAACTCTGAACTAATGAAAATAAGTACCATTTACGATATGTCGTCAAAACTCTCTTAATGATGGCTTATTACTACAGTTAAGAAAAATCCAAAATCCAAAAAAATTTGATTTTGGGCTTTTTTGGACACTTTTGGTCTAGTCGATTGCAATCAAAGGGGAAGATAAACAACTAGATGTCACAACAGTCCTAAATCCAAAATTTCAATATCCTACGGCTAATCGTTTTTTAGTTATTTGAGATGCGTACGTACAGACATCACGCCGAAACTAGTCAAAATGGATATTTCCGTTGAAATTTGAAAACAGAAGCTTTTCGCGATCACAGTACTTCCTTTACTTTATACAAGGAAGTATTAATACATTTTTAGTATTTAGGTACAGTTTTACTTCAGTACTTTCTATAGTTAAAAATGTTTAATAAAAAAAAAAAAATTGACAGCCTTTGAAATTTAATTAGTTTTTAGTTTCTGTTTACACAGAATTACTTATTAATCTATTTAAACGTAAAAAAAGTTCTTAAAAAGAGAAGCGGTCACCAGGAAAATTTCTATAGATTAAAAAAAAATTATTCTGTTTCATTTTTTGTAATACGTAGTTTATTTCCCCGATTATTAATGTTAGGTCTATAAAACAAGGAGAAAGTATTGATTGGTTAAAAACAACTATTTTCAGAACTTTATATCTCTTAACATTTTCAGGTCCTCATAAATAATAAAATATTTTTTGGAGAGATGAGAAAAATAATCCACTCTTGAACAATCCCATCAATAGGAGTAAAAATAGACGCAATCCCAGGACGACTCAATCAAATCAGCTTAATAACTAAAAAACCAGGAGTATTTTTTGGACAATGTTCAGAAATTTGCGGAATAAATCACAGATTCATGCCAATTACCATAGAAAGAATTAACATAAAATCATTTATTAAATTAAATAAAAAATTAAAATAAATAAACATTAAGTGACTGAAAGAAATTAATGGTCTCAGCTATAATCATCGCCCACAAAAAGTTAAGAAAAAAATTATTGCACGGAATATGAACAAACAACCAACTAACAAAAAACAAAGCAATAAATACCAACTATGCAATAAATAATAAAATAAATAACAACAAAATAATTAAACAGTTAAAATATAAAAAACTAACCTTACGACTAAATAACATAAAAATAAAAACTTTAACAGAAACCAGAAAAATCAGAGATATGGTTTTTAAAAAAAAGGAAGCAAACCCAGAATGGATTTAGAGGTCTACAACTGATATATAAACTATAAATTCATAACTAAAAAATCTGATGTAGACACCACATAACTTCCTTGTACGACTTAGGGAGAATATAATCTTACAATATCAGAAGAGTAACGAACTAAAAGATAAGAATTTTTTGCAATTTATTTAACACTCTAGTTAACTTAAATGTAGATAAAATTAAACAGAAATTAAACTAAAAAATCCAAAAAATAACACGACTCTACTATATTCTAACTATACTCTTAACTATAATTTTCAATTAATGTTAAATAATCAGATGTTTCACCAACGATTACTTATACACATGTGTAATAATGCCTATTAAATTACATACTCACATTTCTAGAGGTACATAAAATTTTATTTCACTAATAACTTCTGATATTTTTCATATATTATTGAATTATTTATTGCAAAACGTTTTTACAATCCGGGCCAATAATTTATTAATAAATCAATATATTTAATTTAAAAAAAATTAAAAATTAAATATATTTAAGTTAAAAAAATAAAAAAGGAGATGAAGTCTGATTCGAACCGATGTGCCTTTCCCTTATAGATCCCAATTTTCATTAATTAAAATTTCATTTGGCTATAACTCTGGAACCACTGAAAGTAAATACCGCTTATGATACATCGTTGAAAAGCTCTCAATGAGGGCTTATTACTGAAGTTAAGAAAAAGTGAAAAATCCTAATCTTTTGGATGTTAGGCTTAGTTGGACAATTTTGGTTCAGTTGATTGCAATAAAAAGGGGAGGTGCACTACTAGATGTTACAACAGTCCTAAGTCCAAAATTTCAACATCCTATGGCTGATCGTTTTTGAGTTATGCGAGATACATCTGTACGTACAGACTTTACGGCGAAACTAGTCAAAATGAATTCAGAGAGGGTCAAAATGGATATTTCCGTTGAAATCTGAAAACCGAAATTTTTCGCGATCACAATACTTTACTTTCTTTACTTTGTTCAAGGAAGTAAAAATGTATTCCGCTGAAAGGTATTTAGGTTGACAGCATTTTATGAAGTAAATTATTTCATAAATTAATTTTTTTTATAGTACTTCAAATAAAAATAACATTTTTAAATAATAATTTAATGATATTATTAATAATTTTTTAATGCTATTATTATTATTATCATTATTATTAAAAGTAAAGCAAAAGGGTAAATTCAATAGGGTTAGTTTCTATCACAATTTTGTCTCAAATCTAATTAAATTAACAATTTAATTAACAGATATATTGGAAGATAACGATACGTGCTAAAATATATTTAGGTTTCAGCTTATTGTGAAGTAGCCTTGTTATTATGAAAAGGCAGAGAAAAAAAAAATTGTAAAAAAGAAGATTATTTCAGAGATTATTATTTTTTTTTGTAGTGTTTCAGATAAAAATTAAATTTTTCAAATTTTATGTTTTAATGCGCCTCCAAGTATTTTTTTTTTTATTAAAAAGGATTCCCTGTAAAAAGAAAAGTGTAAAAGTTATCTGTAGCTGAGTCTCCTTTCAGAATTAAAAAAGGGTCTCCTTTTTACACAAAGATTGTTCCATATTTTATAGACTTTACTTTACTGTTTCCCCTTAGACTTTGTTTAAAACGTATTGTAGAGGAAAAGTGTAAGTAGTAAAGGGAAAAAATCCATTTTTCACTATAAGAGAGAAAATCGTGGTAATAATAAAACATTACTAACACCTTTGTTCGATTGGTTTAACCGTTTTTAGCCAAATTGGAATAATACTATGATAATAAACAGCCAAAAATAATTACAATCACATCCGTATCGCAAGCAATTCAAATAAAATGTAAAATTTCCATTAAAATATTCTATCTGAAGGAGATAAAATATTTTAATTAGAGTATATAAGCATAAAAAGGAAAACGCTGGTGGATGCTTGCTCGTGTGTCTATTTATAAACAATATGTATTATACGCCAAATACCTAGGCATTTGGCTAGACCGCAGGAGGTCCTTCGCAGTTCATGTTAAGAAGACCGCAGAAGACGGTACGAGCACTCAGCAGGCTGCTGGGAAACGTCACTGGCCCTAGAACCTGTAAGAAGAGGTTATATGGGCACGTTATAAACTCTATACTTTTGTATGGAGTTTCAGTGTGGGGGAATGCCCTGGAATTTGGAAACCATCGCCGCAGAATGGAAGGGGTGCAACGGAGGATAGCGCTGCGTATCATTTCTGCTTACTCGTCGGTTTCTACCGAAGCAGCCCTAGTGTTAGCAGGCATTCCCCCTCTCACCCTGATTGCTCGCATGAGGAAGAGAGTGGAGGAAGGGGAAGACTGGATAGTGGCGCGTAGACGGCTGTACCAGGAGTGGCAGGAACGGTGGGACCAATCGACGACTGGAAGATGGACCCACCAATTAATAAGAGAGGTCGAACCATGGGTCAACCGCAAGTTCGGGGACTTGAACTACTGGTTGACCCAACTACTGACAGGCCATGGCTTGTTCCGAACCTACCTCCATGGTAGGAGAAGAGCAGATGACGAACTATGTCGATACTGCGGAGAGACCGATACCCCAGAGCACGTCATGTTCGAATGTAGGCACTGGGAAGGTGAACGGCGCAGATGCGTCAACGTCACCGGACCTACAACAACTGACGCGATAATACATGTGATGTTAAGCAGCAGAGATAAATTTAACACTGTGGTGAGATACGTAACACATGTATTCACAACCAATAGCAGAGAGGACGGAATGACAAGAGATTAGGGTTAACCTCCACAAAACAGCGTCAATGTGTAACATACACTACTGGTAGTTAGGAAGACCACAAGACGTAAACTAAACAGAGAGCGAAGGGGTGAAGGACAGCCCTCTGCAGAGCCATCACTCGTCTGCATCTGTGCGGATGGGTGCTGGTGATCAGGCACGAGGACTCTTGACCCCCTGAGCCCAAAAGACACCCCCGAGGTTGTGCTATGCTTGACTGTTGATCCGGCCTCGGGTGGGGAGATACGGTGAAATAGGAGTTTTAGTCGGTAGGGTACGGGCAGACATAGGTTCTGATAACAACATCTAGCCGAACCTGTACGAGTATGACTCCACCACTTTGTGGGGGGTACGTAAATGGTATTTCTCCGCAACACTAAAAATAAAAAAAAATAAAAAAAATATGTATTAGCGCACACACACACATTGCTTGGATATATATATATATATATCTAATACGTAAGATAAATCAATTGTGTATGAATATTTAATATTTGTATATCTAGATGAAATTAAATTAAAATGAGATACACTATTAAATTTTAAACAGATGCATAAAATATTAATTAAATAGAACAACTTTACTGTTATTAAAACATAAACTGTTGGCTGCTAACACTACTTGTTGATTGAATGACATTGTTTTCTCACTTAAAAAAGTTATTAAATTTGGTAGTGGTATCATACTAAACAATGAAAGTTTTAATTTATGCATAATGTAAATTTAATAAAAACAAAATCCTTTATTATATCAACAAAATTTCTTTTTAACAGAAAACAGTCATAAAAATATTAATAAGAAATAAAAAAAAAATAACGTTATAAAGCTTAAAAAAAGATCATTAAAAAAATTCAAATAATACTTAAGTGACAAATTATGACTCTATTGTGGTAGCAGATCTGGTCAACACAAGATCTTGTGTTTACTTTGTAATTAAGTACTTGAACAATTTGTTCACAAAACTATAGGGTACAAATTGGAAATATTTTGAATACTATAATTATACAATTTTTTTTTTGTATAAAATGAAACAAATAAATATATAAAAAAGATATTTTCGAAGAAAAATAATATTTAATCTTAACACAATATTTTTTATTTCAACAATATTTAATTTTCTTACCAAGAATTATCTAGATGTGTACATCCATAAGTTATTTATTATAATCTAACTAGGAAAACTACGGATAATGACTAACATCGGGGTTCCTCCCATTGAAGCGGATGATCTTTTCCTAAGCGGTACTCTTGCAAAAACGGGAGAACCCGTGCAATTCTTAGCCAGGTACACAGCCTTCCTTCGGGTATGCTGCGTGTACAGAACCATCATGAGTGATGTTGCCGGCATAGTGGCCGGACTTGCACCCCTCGTTCGGAAGAGAGTGGAAATGCACAGGGGGAGCAGGAAATGCAAAAGCAATGCTTCCGCATCGCTTATCCGCAGGTGGTGGGAGTAAAGATACACAGACTGATCCCGTATCTTCAAAGATGGCTGGCTCGCAAACACGGGGACGTAAGGTACGAGGTGACCCAATTCCTTACAGGTTATCCAGATCAAAATGGCAGAAGAAGTGCAAAGGTGAGGAATTTCTCCTGACGTTTCCCTTGAGATGTGTTTATATCAAAGCAGGTCCCGGTCCCAAGTTGGAAAAAATAAAAAACTAATAAATTGTCCTGATTATAAATTTTTAATGAATTGGGTGAAACTTTGAATAAAAAAATTATCCATTTTATTATATTTTTAGAAATTTGAAAATTTTCGTTATTTAGTCTGAAGAAATTAAATAATTACTGAATAAATTATTCTAATAAACGAATTTCAAAGGAGAAAAGGTTAAACTATAATTATTTTTAGATTCGATTGAGTTTATATGTCATACGTTATATGGTTATTTATAAGAAGGACCACCAATAAATAAATACTTAACTTATATCTTAACATATTTCAACCCCAAATAAAAATCGATACAAGGTTTTAAGTTATTAAAAAGCTAGTGCAAACTTGCAATAAGATAAATATAATATTAGCATATAACATTGTTTGCTATAACGTAATGTCATGTTTGCCTCTTACGAAGACAAGGGGTTAAATATAATAAGAGGCAAACATGGGATTAATATATAAATTGCCCTAACATTTTCTGACCCTTAATGTCAAACGTAATGTTTAGTTACATAACGTTGGCTACTACAAAAGTTTGCGTATGTAACTCCTAAGCTGGACGACATATAACCTCTTAGGGATAATATTTAGATTTATTCTATTTAGGGCTCAATAATTTAATTTTTATCTTTGAAAATTTTTTCCGTGCTGGATTAAGATTAAATTGAGTTGTGAAATAATGTTATAGGCATAAACAATATAAAAAACATTTCAATTTTCTTTATGTTGAAAGACAAACTAACTAACTTCTTTATAAACAATGAAAAATCAACAAAAGATCATAATTTGCAAAGAGTTGAGTGTTTAAAAAAGTAATACTTTATAATATCGCAGACTTAATTTTCACTCTATTTTATCCTCTAAAGGACGTAATTCCTTCAAAGGTTAAAGGAACAATGTGGTGAGTTTTTGTTAAAATCCGTTCCGCTGTACGAAATTTATTGTCGAACAATCACATAAGTGAAATCCGGTTCGAGTAAACTGTTACAAAGACTTTATCAATAAATGGATTTGCTACTTCTTTATTATTGTAACGTAAGTGTAACAACGTTTAAAGTTTACGAGGTAAATAGTTTTTACTTAAAAAAAAACTGCGTTCATTAAAAAAAAAGAGTTAATCACAAATATGTAAAAAAAAAATGTAAAAATAATTTACATAAAAATCTGCATTTTGATTGTTAAGCTACGGACATTACTAAATATCATAATGGAAACAGTAAAAACAGATGCATAAAAAATTATTTAAAAAAATCGGTCAAGTTAACATGGATTTTTTTTTTAAATTCATTAAAATACCTACACTTAAGAAACCTATAATTTATAAATAATTTTTTTTTGTACAATCTTGCTGGAGACAATAATAAAACTCAAGCCTTTTTTTGTTTTTTATTCCCGTAGTGTTTAATTTACAATCAGTTTCAGTTTATCAGAACCATAATAAATTTTAATATAAAAAAAGGGATTTCCATTTAAATCCCTTAAAGAACGGTATATATACATATGCATATACAGCTTATATAGCATACATAAATATACAGTAAACATAAATATGTACATATAAAGATGAATCCAAAGAACATAGCTCAAAGTCAAAATCCTAGAATATAGAAAGCAAAGAAAACACCAAAAAATAGTCTTATCAATCACTAACAAATACAAATAAAAACAATGAAACTGATAAAAAACCCATTAAAAGTAAGTGGCGAAAGAAAATTAAGAATTTTGATGATGTTCAACACCCTAGGGTAGCTGACTGACCTCAAATCTTCGAGAACTTACAGATCATACGCATAGCGTATATGGTACATGGTGTATATGGTAGAATTAGGCGCCTAACGTCCTCGTTATTGTCCAGGAGGTTAACCGTAGCCATGTTTGTTCAAAAAAGTAACAATAAAAGATTAAGCCATCTATATATCAACCAATCAGGTTGGCAATCCGAATTAATCTGTCGGGTCCTGACACACTGGAGGAGAGTCCACCCAAACGTCTGATATAATTTCTACGCGATTACGGTTGTAATTACCTCACGAGTAAACATTTGGCGAGCTTCCGACACCATCTTAATTAGAAAAGACTGAAGTTACATTAACATTACCTCAGTCTCAAGGAAGGAACGAACATTTTGGATACAAAAAAATATTAAATCGGAAGATATTATCAAGTAAATCTTTTCCTTAATTAGATGCAAGCGATTTTAGATCATTCTAAAAATGGACAGCGAGTGTTTCAGGGAATAGTTAAGCAAGGTTTAACGATTTATTGTAAAGCAAAATACAGAATTAAGAAATGCTGTGCTGAAGAGATTAGTGCTCTAGTATTTCTCGACAAAGGAAGAAAGTAGGAAGATTTCCATCACATCTGATATCTTGGTCATACGGAATGCCATTTACAGTTTTAAGTTTCTACGGTAGGAGTGTGTCTCTTTTTTTGTTTTATGCCATCTATAGACTAATTGAAAATAATTTATTTCGGCGTTTTTATATATTTTGTGTCATAATTTGACTCATTTTTTTCTTCTTGCTTCAGTCCAGTTCTTCTTCAACCATCTTTTTCTATTTCTTAAAACTCACGACTATAAATTAAATTTCTGAAGAGAGAGCTATTTAAAATATTTTTTTCTGCAATTCCAACCTCATGTACAGCCTTTTGAATAGTTTCAAACCAATTTTTTTTTCGTTTTTTCTTTATTCCAGCAGAAATCTGTTAATTTTTTTTGTATTCTACTGTTATACATTCTAAAGATGTAACAAAAAAAAAATAATAATTTTTTTTTCTGTCTGCTTAGGAAAACTTTTCACGTTTTTTTATAGATTTTACTATATTTTGGAATTCTGATATTAATTTTAATGTTATTGCTAAGTATTTTCCATAGAATTTTTATTTATTTTTTGAGAATTTTTTCTATTTCAACTTTAAAATTTAGAGTTAAAAATTCTTCTGTATATAAACTATTCGCTCTCAGTGCAGTATTGCAGCGTCCGATTTTAATATTGATGAAGATGGATTTTTTTATTTAAGTATTAATCTATGTTTAAATTTATAAGCATTTTACAAATTAATAATTCTTAATAAGTCTCTTTCCTTATATTATTACTGCTGTGCTATGGTGAAAATATATTCCACTAACTAGTGTAGGTTTTATAATTTTAAATTTTATTGTAATTTTATATTTTAGTGTAAATTTTATATTTATATTTTATAATTTTATTTTATTTTATAGGTTTTATAATTTTATATATATATATTTTTAATTAATTTTATATTTGTACGTTTTTATGTGTACCACACATTCATTTGATCACTTTTCATTCATTTGATGATTTTAAAACTAATAATACCTAAACTACGAATTAAAACCGGAACTAAATTAAAAATGTTAAAAACCCATTTCACAAATGAAACGAACACCCTGACATTTAAAAACTGTGTGAAATCGGCCGATTGGTCTAATAATGCTATTAATGTTATCTAACAATAGAGAGAATTCTAAAGTTGGATAAGTTGGTTGGTTTGTACCTACCACCCTAACGTAGGGACAACTAATTTAGTAGTATAGCAGACCTACACACAATGCAATTTGATTTGGTTTGGCCGTTCCGACCAAGTTGGGTAATATACAGAGGCCTTTAAAATAGTCCATATCATTTAAACTTCCGCTAGTGCAATCAATGAAATCCGTATTTAAATGGATTTTATGGTTAGTGTATAATATAAATAATAGTAAAACATATATATATATATACTAAAGTTTCAGCAAATGATAGTAATCAACAAAAAATTATGCATGAAAAAATTATTTTGATGCAATTCAAAATCATAGTCAAACTAAAGAAAATATTAAGATCTAAGGTCACAACGTCGGCGCAATCTTTTTTTATACCAGCATGAATACTTATCTAACTATGATAAAAACCTTTTCACGGGAAATAAAGGCTTCTTTGAAGATGGTTTTAAGTTTACTTTACAGTACATGGCATGGTTAAGTAAGAAGATTAACTGGAAAGATGATAACTTATACGGTATATAAGATCTTAAACTGGTTGTATTGTTATTCCGTTATTAATTTGAAATTAGTGAAGTCAGTTCGAAATAAAAAAGAAAATTGTACATCATTACTTAATGTGGGTGGAGATATCTCTTTAATTTACTGTTTAAGGTTTAACTGTTATGTTAGGTTTACTGTTTAAGGTTACTGTTACTTTTATCTTTCTTGCGATAAGTTTTATGTCTACCCAAACTTACTTTAAGACGCTTGCATTAATTCAAGGTGGACAGTCTGAATTGAAGGCTTTATGATGTAAAAATCTTTTAAGATAAATTTAAACATCTACTGGTATTGTCTAAAACGACAATATTTTTTTATTCTTATTTTAAAATCACAGGTAAAAGTACTAGTCTTTTTTTCTTGCTTAGTCTATGAAAAAATATACGATTCTTGCCCAGTATTTAAACCCGGGACTTTCCGGATGAAAGGTTGTGACGCTACCACTCCACCACCGAGATTTTGAGACGTGCTTATTTGTCAACTAATATTCATTGTTATTATTCTCTCTTATGTTTACTTTTTCTTATGATGAAGCTAGTTAACAATTGAAAATGGTTATCTAGATTTATATTTAAAATAAATTTTTTGGGGTTAATCTTGTTTAATTTAAAAATTACATTTTTTGCATCATTATTATATAAGCAAGTTACTTTTTTTACTTCCTTGTATAAAGTAAAGTCCCAAAAAATTTCGGTTTTTACGGAAATATTAATTTTGACCAGTTCGGCGTGACGTCTGTACTTGCAAACTCAAAAACGATTAGCTGTACAATGATGAAATTTTGGATTTAGAACTGTTGTAACATCCAGTTCTGCGTCTCCCTTTTTGATTGCAATTGACTGAACCAAAGGTGTCCAGAAAAGCCCAAAATCATATAGGACGGATAGGCCAGTACGACCCGGATACCCCACCACCGGTGGAACCGCGGTTTTAGTCCATAGACGCCACATGCATACGCACGTTGATCTTCATACAAACGTGTGTGCATGTGGAGCATCTAGGCACGGTGTATCTGAGGTGACTTCTTCACCGAAGTCACCTCAAATCCAAGGGAGGTCAGTTCCTCCCTTACTTCCTCCGGGGTAGCCCCATAGGGGGATTTCCCGTATTACTACTTGCTCACTGTCCTTAGGGAGCTGAAAGGAGTGGAAGGCAACTCCCTTTGAGTACAGAAAGCTCTGCACCGCCCGGTAGTCTGCCTAGCTGCAGCCTGATGGACAACCCGGTAATTTTGGCAACCAGGCGCCCCCTAATCCTCGACTTTATGTCTCTGGACAGTGCTGGCCAGTCCAGCATTATCGGCGGGATTTTCTCCCGCCTGACGGTAGCAGGCTGTGATGGGCCACCATCATCAGCCTGCGGGGTGGCTGGCTGCAGGCCGCTACGGGCTCCGTCTCCATAGGAGGCGCGGAGTCCCGGCGCTTCCTAGCGCCAGCCCCACGTTCCTCTCCACCATCGGACAAATCCGACGGACAAATTCCTTTAAATGAATTAAATTTGGAATGGAATGGAATGCAAAGTTGGCAGGAGTCTATTACTCCCTACTTTATCGCAGAGCCTGGACAGAGTCCCTTGCTGCTGGATCTTTCTAATCGGGCTTGTTTTTAAAAGGGTCACTTTTAGTCTCGGTTCTTATTTTTCAATTTTTGTATATTATTATTATAGTGAGTTTAGGACGGATTTAATTGCATTCCAATTCCGTTGTTATACCAGCGTTACCGAACCCATTTTATGGGCCGACCGCGGAAGGCTAGGCTTATAAAGCCTGTCCTCCCGACGTAATTCCCCTTCAGACCGTCCACTGAAGTCCTTTCGGTGCTAACTCTTTAATAGGCTAGCAGGAATACGCCACAACGGGGCACTATCTGTGAGGAGGGAGCAATGCGTCCCCTTTTCCGGAGGAGAACGAATTAAATTTAAAGAAAAATTAAACTTAAATAGTCACTTCTTACAAACTACTTTCTGTAATAAAACACCACACAAAGAAAAATAAAATTTGAAAGTTAATCTTTCCTTTTATAAAGAATAATTTAAAATTAAATTCGTTATATAAGTTCACAATAGACCTATACAAAATTTCTATATAGGCTATTAAAAATGTATTATTAACGACTTAACAAAGTTCAATTTACATAATACAATAGAGTAAGAAAAACACCTATTCTAAGCTTAGCTGTTTGAGTACAATGGCCTGGAATCCAGGTAGCTGACCGCCCAGCTAGTGTCCTAACGGTACCTCCTACTCACATTGCCAGGCGACGCAGGTAGCAGCAGGTAGAAGTAAACCGGTCTGGGCTGCACAAACACTCACTATCCACAGAGCACTAAGAAACACAACCTTTCTGTATGACTGCCAAGGATGGAATCCAATTAATTAAAAATCCATTCTCGTGCACGCTCTTTTATTGGAGTCTGAGAGTGGTGGGGGCTATGGTGGTGTCCCACCATAGCGGTAACTAGGGCAGCGGACACCACCATAACTGCGCGGTCATCTACGCGGTGGGAGTGACGCTTGTACCAGGGCGTACGTATACTGTGCTCCCGCTGACATCTGAGCTGCTACCGTTGTCGTTCGCCGATATTAAATTAGGCATATATGTGGTAACAATTTATACGACACAGCAGAAACCTGAAACTTTTTTTAATCAGCAACTCACGAAGATACGAATAATCCTGATCTAGTAATACGAGTAATAAAGGGACTTTTACTCTATCCTAATATTTCATAAGTTTGTTGAATTAATAATTGTATAAATATTTTATGTTAATAAAAACTAATATTTCAGTAATTGTGTAACTGTCTACATTGAAGAATTGGAGGATCTATTTCACTTTCAAATGAAATAAGTTTAATTGAAGTGCAGCAAAAACTGTGCACATATAATGTAATAGGCGTGCAAGGAAGTCATGTGATGTCTACATCAGGATTCTTAATTTTAAAAGGAAAAGATATCTTATTAAACGATATTTAGAACTTTTAGAACAAGAAATAAGTTTTATTTTAAATAATTTCAAATTTTTATATTCGTTTTTAGGGATTTCAAATAAAAAACGTTTTTATCTTTATTAGCATTAAGAACAACCAACTTGCAAAATTTCAACATTTTATGAAATAGATGTCTGTTATTTTTACTGCGTGAAAATAAGACACATAATAAGCTAAGAAATCCTATTAATTACATCTAATAATTTACAATTAAAATTTGGTTTAAATTAAAAAAATGGTTAAAAATTGTCACTAATAATAATCTTTATCTTTTCTTTTCCAATTAAAATCTTAAAAATGAATTCTTCAAAATAATCCACCGTGTAGATAAAAAAAAGGATGATAGTAATAAGAGAATATTACATGTTATCAGCGCAACCAGCATGTTACTGTAATATGGAGATACCATTTTATATTATGGGGCCAAAAACTGCATTAATAAAATTTATATACAGGCAATTACAAATAACCGCTGCAGGCATAATAAAGGCTATTAAGTACTAGAACGCTTTTGAGTTTAATGAGTGTTTAATTTCACTTGACGGTTATATACTATAAGACATCTATTAATTACATTTCAAGCATACTGAAATAATTTACCATTTAAAATAAGATTTAATAATTTAAACTAACGGAAGTTATAGGTCAAATTTATATTTCATATAAAGTGACGTTTAATATTATTCAAGATTCCATTAATAACGTTGTAAAATCTTAAAATATACTTCTCAAACTAAAACTGTGATCAGATTTAAGATATCTTAAAAGATGATTTACTAAAATATTTTGATTTTTAAATACTGTGATCGTTTGACGACCAATTAAAAGTTATTTAACACGGAAAAAACTTCAAATTTTATGAAATTCATAAAATTTAAAAAGTTCTGAAAATACAACACAGAGTTAACTTCAAAAGAGACGTTTCGAATTTGAAACGAGAAAAATTGATTCCGTTAGTAATGCTTGCGTATTATTAACTAATGTAAATAATTTCTGCACATTGTCAATTTTCATTATTTATTGTGGGATTATACTTGAGATAGTACGACCGTATGGCAGTGTACTGCATGCATTTGCCTGAATATATGATTGAAGAATAAAAATGTTAAAATTGTGCTTTCAAAACTAAAAAAATTCTGTAATTATAACGTGGGCGTAATTCGATTTTCTCTGACAGAAATGTTTCCCACATAAATGTAACTCGATTTTCTGACTTTTCATATTAAAAACATTTCCCTTTTATAAATTAATTGATTTCTATAAGTAAACTCATTTTACTGATTATATATAAACACTTTAAAGTTTGTGTTAAGATTTTAACCTGAAAAGATATTCTTGCAAGCAAGAAATACTTTTTGGCGGCATTTTTTTTTATAACATGTCATAAAACAGCCTTAAAAGAGTACAATAAATTTGTTTTATTCATTGGTCAGACTGTAACATCTGAAATGCATAATGTAATTTTGTCATTTACCATAAGAAAGGTCCCAAGTTCATTGATGTAGATGATATTGTCAATCTACACAAAAGGATTAAGAGAGAGAGAGAGTGGGAGAGAAAGAATATTTAAAGATTTTGAAATACAGCCATAATTAATTGATCACTATTTTTCCTGTGTTATAATCCAATAGAATTTACGGAAAAATATTTTTGGAAAGTCGAAAATCATTCGCAGAAACTTTATGAGCTTTGAAACGGCTCAATTCGAACGTGGTAAGGTGTACCTGGTAAGTGACTACATCAATAAACGATACGTAAGAGAGTTGCAAAGCAATTTTTTTTTTACTAGAGATACCTTACATTCTAGTAAAAATTGAAATAATGTGAAGAACCTTTGGTGAAAATATTTAGGTTCCGTTAATGGTGTATTTATCATCTAAGTACCAAAAAAGTTTTGTAATTTTAATAAATATTGTTGTACCTCATTTAAGACAGCTGTCTTAAATAACATTTATGTGGTGTAAAATAGTACTTAAATCTACACAAAATTATAGATAACTCTTTTATTGAATTAAGTAGCTTTCTGCGTCCAGTTCAATCACTGAGCACTGCAGATTTCTATAGTGAGAGCATTACATTTAAATTCAACGTAAAACAAGAGAATCAGTTTAATACTAAATGACGTCTTAATGGATCAATTAAAAGTAATGAGCTATGTATGAATGTTTGCTAATTTTTAATTTTGGACGAAACTATTGGTTTTGAATTTAGTGTTGTTTATTTTACAACGATTTTCATTATATTTTTTTCGGAAAAAACATACAATTCCATACATGCATTCTAAGGTCGGTATAAAATTAATTAATAATAAAAATTTACACCATACTTTACAATGACGATATTAACCAATAGAATTTTTCAATCGGTGAATACATGAATACAATTAACAGCAGAATCACTTGTTAGAATGAGCTCAAAATATGTACAGTTTCTCCAGTAAATGTTAACAGAAAAAAATTCTAATTTATAATCTTTTGAATTATTCGTGCATTAATAGTTACTGACGTAGGCATAAAAAAAATATCACCCACGTATACAAGGACGGGGAAAATACATACTTAGCAAATGGTTACACAGAGTCATATGTGCTAAATTAAATAGCAAGAGGCAATATTCTCATTTTCATATTACCGGGAATATTTCGGAAAATGAAAGAGATCAGAGTGGGGAAAATACTTGAAAAAGGAGGTAGGAGAAAGAATTAGAAGGGGTAAAGAAGGTTGGTGGAGTATTTGAAGGGCGTTGATATTCAAAGGGCTCGTATAGTTAGCGAGTGAGTGTCATGACGTTATGTGAATTAGGGTGAATTTTTTCTAAGAGGAAGGGGCTCTGATGGAATCGAGAGGTGTGAGTAAAGTGTGCTTCCTTTCCTATATCTGATGTCAATAGGTTTTTGCCTAATGACGCACTTAGTTGATACTTAAGTCAGTCACATAGATTTCATGTCTGCTACTTATCGGCTTTATATTTTATTATTATCATTGTCAATATTGTAATATTTTAAATAAAAATACGTCAGCAAAACGAAAGACCGGATGAAATATTATCATTTTATTTCTAAATATCTCTATAATACGTTTCAGATTTCTATTAAAACCCAGATCAATATTATATTTATTACAGTAATAAGCTACAATTCTAACGAATTTTAAGATAAAGAAGCATAACAATTACTACTCCATATTTAATAATTTTATAAATTAGGCAATGATTTTTAGTGTGTGAATATGAAGGCAAAAGTGAGTAATACTTCCATTAAAAAATGCTATTTCCAATAGATTTTCTTCTGTCTTCTACAGACGAGATAGGATGCTTAACACTAAGGATTTCTAGGGAGTCTAAATTAATGTGATAAAATGATGTATGCGCTAATTGATTATTTTGTTAGTTACATCTGTTATTGTAAACTTACAGTTACATTACCTTAAATAAATTAATTTAACGTTATGCTACGAAATATTACAACAAAGGAATAATTGCTACATACTTGTAGTTTAATGCTACTGTACGCACGTTATCTTACTTAAAGGATATATATATATACACTAAGTGTATGCATTGTACAAAATCTCTCAAAAAATAAATCATATGTACTTTATGATAGCACGTAAGGTTGAAGAAGCTTGTGCGTAGAATATGGAAATGGACTTTTGTAATTTATGAGAAATGCCATGCCTGTCCGGGATTCGAACCCGGGATCTTCAGATTTAAGGGTCAATATGCTACCACTTCGTCACAGTTCGTTTATTATGTAGCCTAACAATCGGAAACTTGCAAATTCGAATAACAAACAATTCAGTTTTCAACTGAAACCATTCCTCCTGATATTCATTGTCCAAGAAGTTTCCATAAGCAAATATACACGTGAACTTAGTAAAAATGTTGAACATTTATATACATTTGCACATACAAATTATTTAACTACTGATCTGTTTGTTCATTATTTTTCTTGACATATTGTGAATTTATCTCCGAAAATATGGTTCCAAAGACTTCACTCTGTTCTTCATTTGGTAGATATCGATGTCTGAGATACATATTTCTTGATCATTCTTCACAAAGAGTTCTCTTGTGTGATAACGTTTTATCAGAGTTTCGTGTCGGCCATTTTGTTGGGGTGATGATGGTTGAAAATCACAGTCATTACAACGGAGGGTGGAGATTATTCATTTCAGAAATCACGCACTCGAAAAGCAGAATAAGTTGGAGCTCCGTCTTCCTGTATCAATTTGCAAATAACCATCTTTCTAACACTTGCACGACCTCTTAAAAATTTGGTTCGAACAACTATCACGACGTCATTCTGATCCATGTCACATTGTATGGTGGATTTCTTTCCAACTCGTGTGCAAAATAAGAATTCTCGTTAAACTAGAAAACCATATTCCTGGCTCATGAACTGCGATAAATTAAAAATCCATCAGCAAACAACAATCTTGTGCGGAATACTGCATTTGGAAATCTTGATAATAAAGTACGGCTGGCTGCAACACCCAGTGCTATGTCTGCATCCGATATTCATTCCAAAAAGTTGGTTCAAGCGGTTTCATAATCAAGCCTTTTTTAATACAAAAACTGATTATTGAAAACCGAATATAAAACCGATTATAATATATCAGCCGCTTGTTTACGCATCGATTTAATTGGAGACTTCTTAAATGAATCAGCGATGGCGTGAGAAGTTTACACATACATCTTCTTTCGTCCACTACGCAGCCTGTGTTAAACACTGTCGAAAGCAGATGCACCTTTCTTCCAATCAATTATTGTCGTTTTACGAGGGGGTTCTTATAAAAGGGTTCACGAAATGCATTCATTATTTGTGGCATTGCTTACCCAGTGCGTCGTAAGGTTAGTTTATTTTTTTTTTTTAGCCTATCCAAACATCATGACTCTTCCACATTATAACTGTGTCCTCTCACACTAGTCGTGGTTTTTTAATTGAAATAAGAGTGCGAATGTCAAATGTGACCTTAAGAGCAAGGAAATCAATCGCGTTTAAGAAATCATTTTTTTGGAATCAAATACCAAATGACTTTCAAAACAGTAGTAACATCTTAATTGTAGATAATGATAAGGTGAATTCTTGGACGTATTATATAAGCAAAGCAGATGCCTCACACATCCAACCTATCGGGTTGGTTATACTAGACCAACTCTGGTCTAGTGGTGAACTCGTCATCGCAAATCAGTTGATTTTGAAATCGAGAGTTCTAAGGTTGAAATCCCAGTAAAGATAGATACTTTTATACGGATTTCAATAGTATATCGTGGATACCGGTGTTCTTTGGTGGTTGGCTTTCAATTAACCACACACCTCAAGAATGATCGACCTGAGACTGTACAAGACTGCACTTCATTTACATTCATGCATATCATCCTCATTCATTCTGTGAACTAATACCTTACGGTGGTTGAGGAGCTAAACCGAAAAAGAAGTAAGGTGCCTCACACATACATACATAAATATAAGAAGCATGAATTCCAATTATACGTATGTGCAGAATTTTTCAGGCAGATTTTCAAATTTTTAACAAAAGGACCTAAAGACGTCGATAATATAAAAGCTTTATTGTAAGTCCTGTTACTATTGGTTTTACTAGTAGAAATACATTCCCTTTTTTTAAATTAATAATCCAAAAAGAATTTCATAACTTTGCAAGAATTAGAATTTTCTTCAGAATAATTATAGCATCGGTTAAAGAGTCATTCATTAGGAAAATATATAACGTTTTGAAATGCCGTGGTAAAAATTTATTCTGCATGAGCATAGTACTAATTTAGAACGTATTTCTAAATTAGTGGATTGAAAAATCTTATTTTAGAATAATAATTTTTTTTAGTATCTTTTGTATCAGGTTAATTCACCTACCGCGTAGTGCAGTAAGATATTTTTTATGATTTACTTTTCTATCTTCTTCTTTTTTGATTCTTCTATAATCCTTAATTTTAAGAAAATTCATCTTATTCTCAAAATTCTATTATTTTCTTTGGTATTTAATCAAATTCATATAATTTAAGCCTGCAGAATTTTTGTTAAAGAATAATTAACAAAATGTTTTTATGACATAATTTCTATAGTTTTTGTGTAAAAATATCTAAGATTTCCAAATTATTCTTTGTGATTTCTATTCTATTCTTGATTAATCGTTAAACAGAATTAAGAAAAGTAACAAAAATTAAAAAAAGAAATACGTTTTTTATGTAAACATCACCACTTTCAAATTACACGGAGGTTACTTTACTACAGAAACTAGATCCGAAAGATCCTATGGATGAGCAGTTTGAAAATTAATCGTTACTTTTTTAACAAATTTTTTGTGTTTTATTTTATATGATGCATTTAAGAGAAAATATTTAAGGAAATTGAATAGAAATGGTATGTGTTCATAAAACCCATTCTAGATATCTGTAAGAAAAGGATAATTAAACCGGTTATCTTTAGTTTTATAAAAGTAATGTTTAGATTATCATTTTTATCGTTTACCCTTAGTTTTAATTTTCAAGAATTTAAAAAAATCTATGTTTAAAAATTCATAAACAAGTATTACTGTTTCCATAAATAATTTATCGATATCTACAGGAAAACAATATAAACAAAAATCGATTCTATTGTATTTTACGGACACCACTAACTCCTAATATTGATTATGTTTAAACATAAATAATTGATTTAGTAATATATGTCATGTAAGACATAAATTAATGTATGTACAGTATAGTGCGATGATGAAAATAAAAACATGCTTGCACGAGGTAGACGCTGTGCAGGAAATTTATTAGTACTTTTTGCTCTAACGTTAGGCTCATTCAGAAACCCAGAATTCTGCAGTACAAAGTGTTTAACTATTTTCATAAATAGCAAAGATTCTTTCCACAATTAAAATTTAATATCATTTTATTTAATTTCAGACAATTATTTCTTTAAATATATTTAGCGTACTTATAAATATTTCCTAAAGTACAAAAACGAATAGGTTATCTTGTATTAATAGATTATTATTACACTCCCTCCATCAAGTTGTCATAAAATAAATGAACACTTTGTACGAATACAGGTTATCAAAATAATTTATTTAAGTTATATTTATATAACTTATATAGACAATCGGAGTATCTGAGAAGAAAAGATTAGACGCTTTTGAAATGTGGTGCTATAGGAGAATGTTAAAAATCAGATGGGTGGATAAAGTGACAAATGAAGAGGTATTGCGGCAAACAGATGAAGAAAGAAGCATTTGGAAAAATATAGTTAAAAGAAGAGACAGACTTATAGGCCACATACTAAGGCATCCTGGAATAGTCGCTTTAATATTGGAAGAACAGGTAGAAGGGAAAAATTGTGTAGGCAGGCCACGTTTGGAATATGTAAAACAAATTGTTAGGGATGTAGGATGTAGAGGGTATACTGAAATGAAACGACTAGCACTAGATAGGGAATCTTGGAGAGCCGCATCAAACCAGTCAAATGACTGAAGACAAAAAAAAAATATTTATATGCAATTGTTGTATAATGGGTATTAGTATTGTTGATGATGTTTATAGTAATAAACGTCATCATTAAATATTAGGCCTACACCCTACAATTTATAATAATTTATGAATAGCTTAGTCATACTATACATATTAATAGAATAGTTAAGTAATTTTTGTATCGCATTGTTGACTAATATTCAATACTAATATTTACTTTTAATTTTCAATAAACCTCCTTCAATTCTTGGCGTGTGCCAGTACGAATGGTATCGTTGTTTTCTTCTGTAATGTGCGGCGCGTTAGTAAATTTCTTGTGTGTATTAATGAATTCATACGTTTTTTTAGTGATATTTTTTTACAATTTCAGAATTTAAATCTACCTAAATATCATATGATAAAAATAAATAAATATTATGATATTCTATGGTATGTAGGCTATACCCTACAAATTATAAGGTTATGAAAATTAGAAGATGATAAACAAAAATGATACATATCAAAAATTTGAAGAAAGAACCGCTACGGCTGCAGCTTTTTGGTTGGTTTGCTTGGCATTTCTCCGCCACTACCCCAGTCGGTTGCCCTAAAGCATAAGACCGAATGTCTCTGCCACAAACGGCTACTGATCCTCGAAACAGTTTAGCGACCAGTGTCCTAAATAGCTTCTAGAGTTTACCTAACAGCGGCTTACGGCTGCAGCTTGTGGAATTTCAAGATCACAAGTTCAAAAACTCCAAAAAGATAAGCAGGATATTCTTAAATCTAAATCGCAGTCGTGCTCATTCAGCATACCAAAAATACAAACAACGTTTAAAACCAGTTACTAGATGAGACAGTTTTGATCAAGGCGTTGTAAGAACAGTTAACGAATTTCACGCAACACATAATGAACTGCCTATATTAAATAAATTACGTGAAGAATTTTTTAAAAAATATTCAATTTAAAGGTTCTGGAACTACCTTAGCAGCTATCCTGAAAGAGTTAGGGTTTAAGTGGTGTAAAACTGAGAATAATGGGGAACATGTGCTTGAGAAAGAAGACAGTCAGTGGGAGAGGATTGAATATTTAAGAAAAGAGAATGATTGCAGAAAAGAAAAATTCTTCGATTGGACTAATCGTACGTATACTTTAACGTCCCATTCGACGAAAAAATCGTGGTGGGATAACAGTAATGCAAGAATAATAGTGCACCGATTAATCATAATCCACGCTGGAAGAGAAATAGGGTTCATTCCGAACGCGATGTTAACTTGGTAAACGAATTCAAAAAGCGGTGACTTATCACGACAGCGTCAACAACAATTTCATGAAGTGGCATTTGAAAAATTAATTCCTGGTCAGTGGTAGTTATCGATAATGCGCCACACCATAATTCACTTTTAGAGAAGACTCCGAATTCAAGTGATAGGAAAAGTGGCACTAATTGGTTAGAAAAGAACAATATTCCGTTTAATAAAGCAATATTAAACCAGAAATTGTACGACATAATTAAATCACATAGAAATTAAAAAATAAAGACCCATTTTGGTGAACTATTAAAAAAACACAAGGTTCTGTGATTTCCACCTTACCAACCCGATTTAAAGCCGGTAGAGGTGATATGGTCGGCTCTGAAAAAATATGCTGGTTATAATAACATATTTAATGTCAGTTATTAAATAAATAGCCGAGGAAAAATTTAATGAAATGTATAAGGATGTTTGGAAACCATCTTGCGAACATGTAAAAAAAGCTGAAACTGAGTATAAAATGGAACTGCTAATCGACAAAATTACAGATAAATTTATCATACATCTAGACAGTAGTAGGGAAAATGACTGTTCCGATGATGACGGAGAAAATGGTGAAGTTGTACAGGAAGTGGACATATAATATAAATTTCAAGTGTTAATAATAATAATAATAGAACAATCAACAATGAAAACAATCATAAAAAAATAATATGACAATTCTAAATATTGAACAAAAAAGAATTGTACAACATTAATTTTACATCTAATTTGGTGTAATTACGGGTAAAATTACATTCAGAGACTAGTTAAGATGTTTTTAGTATAAAGATACACCTAAATTAAAATTCTTGTTTTTGCAATCTTTATTTATAGAATTAATTATTAATACTATTTACGTAATAATAAATCAAAACTAACAAATTATGAAAACGGTAATAAAATAAACGTGGATAAATAAAAGTAAAACGATTATTATTGTAGTACTATTAGGTGGTTGTAAATGTTTTCAGGTCTGATAGTAATGCAGTCTTGACCTTCTCTAACACAAACTTTTATTTTCATTGAACGCACTACACTTGCTGCGATATTTATCAATGTTTTATGTGTACTTACGATTTGTAAAAAATATTACTTGATCAAGAACGAGAACTATTCAAACATTAGCGCAGGTACTCAAGACTGATAACCTTAAATGAATACTCCGGTGCGATGTAACGCCAGGGGATCGTCAGTTGAGCAATGGCTATCATACAGGAGAAATCAATATGCTTACTATGGTTTCATGAAAGCGAATCTGTTATTACTGTTCGTAAACGTTTTCGTTTAAAGTACGGTCCTGATCCTCCTGTTAAAGACTCTATTAAACACTGGTATTAGCATTTGTAAGAGTACATGAAGTGTTGTACACTAAAAAGGTGCTGGCAGATCTCCCGTCCCCGAGGAAGATGTGGATCGAGTAAGAGAAATTTTTCAGAGAAGCCCGGTAAATCGACTTGTCGTGCAAGTTTAGAACTGGGAATACCGCCATCGAAAATTATGAAGGTTTTACGTAAGCGCATACAACATTCAATTGGTGCATGCAAGTGAAGATGACGATAAATCATGCCGTTACAATTTTGCCGTGGACATTCTTGATAAAGTGAACGAAGATAATGCGTTTTCAGAAAAAGAAATCTTATCTCACGAAGCTATCTTCTATGTTTCTGATCACGTTAACCGTCATAATTGTTGGATCTGGGGTAGCAAGGACCCTCATACCGTTTGACAAGCATAACGAGACAACCCGAAAATTAACGCTTGGTGTGCGTTGACTGCGTATAAAAAGATCGGACCATTCTTCTTCGCCAAGCTGCGGTTACTAGCGCTAGTCATCTAGACGTGTTACAGGAGTATGCATAGATCTGCATACAGTCTGCAACATGCAGAACATCGATAATCCAAAATTTACTTCCAACAAGATGGCAAACCACCACACTGGAAATTACATCTTGGGGACTACCTACAAGAACAATTTCATCAATTTTAGAATGGCTGTAATGGACCATTTCCCTAACCACCTCGATTCCCTGACGTTACGCCACTAGATTTTTTCTTTGGGGGTTAGTCAAAGACAGGTTTTACGTATGAAGATTGTAAACATGAAACTAAACAGAACTGTAATAAACTATTACATTATACTGTATACATTATACTATTACTATTATATTGTAATAAAGATTGTAATAAACTAAAAAGAAGATTCGAAGATGTAATTAATGGAATAATTGCAAATATTTTTCGCAAGTGTGGAGTGAAACTGAATATCGTCCAGATATTTTACGCGCTACAAAAGGTGTTCATGGGTATTTGTTTGAAGTTATTAAGTGATGTAAACAAAATTATTTGAATAATCCTGTTCAACAATAAAACATGCATGATGTTTTATTGCTTTGTTATTTTTCTATTAACAAAAATACGCTAAATAAATCTTGATCACTCTGTACATACGACAATATTTGCTTGGCTCTTACCGGGATATAAAACTAAAACATCTTTTACGTAGATTTCAATTTAAGAGTAAAACAATGTAAGGTTGCAAGCAATTATCTTGTCTATGTTTTTAGAAAGGTACATTAGTATGAAAAAATTCAGATTTGCGCACATTTAATAAAAAATCTCCTAAAGTAAACTTCTTATTTATTTTAAGGCCTAATAATACAATGTCAATCTTTATTTTTTAGTATATTTTCCCACCTTAAAATTAGAACAACCCAAAATAGATATTACGTTTTTATTTGCGAAAAACAGAAAAAAACATGATATTTTTATATAATAATTATAAATTTTTATAATTTTATGTTTTTACACTAACAGGTATATTATAATTAAACTGTTTGATTAGTAAAATATTAATGATTTCTTCTTTTTTAAATTTAATGTTAATTACACTGAGTATTTAATATTCATTAAAAATGAAGAACTAAAAAAAATGTACGAGCAAATAAAACGAGAAGTTAAGCAAGAATAGACCTTATAAAAAAGCCTCAGAATCTACTTAAGCGTACTTCAGTGAGTAGTACTTAAATTAATTAAGATGTAAATAAAACAGTAAAGTAATTTTTATGGTCTAATTCAACTACAGTTATTCACACTCGTACATACATAGAAATAATTCGTTAACGTTATGTTATTTATGAAGAAATGAACTAAAAAAAAAATATTTAAAATTATAAAAAAATCATTGTTCAAAGTAAAACATTATAATAATAATGAATTTTGAGTTGTTTTTATGCAAAAGTGATGTATTAATAAATACTGATAATACGCTCATAAAAATAAATACTGATAAATTTAGTGATACAGATGTAAATATGGGAATTTATGTGTAGTTTTTAGTAATTCAGTTGTTGTGTATAATTATTGTAATTTTACAATACTATAAAATAAAAATATTTAAAAGGAGGTCCTGGTTTCGATTACCGGTAGGCGTCCGGATCTTTACGGTTAAATGGTGTTACTCTATCAAAACAAATCTGATGTGGAAATCATATGATTTTCTTGTACGCCTATTTTAATTTTTGTTTGGATTTTGGGCCTTTTTGGTTCAGTCGATTGAAATCAAAAGAGGAGATGTATTAACGCTATTACAACAGTCCTAAATCCAAAATTTCAGCATCCTACAGCTAATCGTTTTTGAGTTATGTGAGATACATACGTACGTACAGACGTCACGCCGAAACTAGTCAAAATGGATTCAGGGATGGTCAAAATGGATATTTACGTTGAAATCTGAAAACCGATATTTTTCGTGATCATAATACTTCCTTTATTTCGTACAGGAAAGTAAAAACCGTGGCTTAATTAAACAGAAAATGCTGACAACAAAGTTTTAATACTTTTCTGCCACTGGTTATTTATTTTTATATGTTGGGAAAATAATGATACCTGAAAATAAAACAAAAAACCTTTAAAAAATTCCCCCCAAAAAATATTTTTAAACAATTATCGGCTCCCGCATCCTTGAAAAATTTTCTTGTTTCTTGTATTACTACAATGCCTACTATTCCTAGGAAGACATAGAGAAAAAACTGGTTAAAAAATTTGGAATAAAGAAAAAGACACAGCTCTTTTCGATTTTTGTGAAAGGAGGAAATTTGAGGCAAACCTTTTTAAAAAATGGTAAGATAAGCATACAAGCAGTATACTTAACTGCAGAAATGAGTCCTCATTGAGAGCTTTCACCGATATATGTATATGTGATACTTATTTTCATTGGTTTCAGAGTTATAGCCAAATAAAATTTTTATAAATGAAATATTTGGATCTTATAACGGGAGGCACATAGGTTCGAATCAGACTTCATCTCCTTTTTTATTTAATTAATTTTTTTTAAATTTAAATATATTGATTGATTAATTATTATTAATGCGTGATTGTTTTACAATAAATAATTATTCAATAATAACAATAAAAAAAAAAAAAAATGAAAAAAAATCAGATGTTATTGTGAAATAAAATTTTATGTACTTTTAAAAATGCGTGTAATTTAATAGGCATTATTACATATATGTATGTGTAATAGATTTGGTGAAACATCTAATTAATTAATATTAATTGAAAACTATAATTTTGAATAGTATTATTTTTGGATTTTCTAGTTTAATTTCTGTTCAATTTTATTTAATTATTTTGAAATTTCTGTTTAATCTTATCTACATTAAACTTAATTATAGAGTGACTGAAAAATAGATCCTCACAAGAACAACATATACATTGAGGCATATATGCCCGATAAATATAAATTGCAAAAATGTGTTATATTTTAGTTCATTACTCCTCTGTTATTGACGGACAGTATTCTCCTAAGTCGGAGTTGATCAACATTTCGTTTATTTGTTTTTTGCTAGTCGCCCTTTGGTTTGATATAATTCTTCTGATTTTAATTTGTGTACATGTTCTCTAGTTTCCAAATTTTCTGTATCTTTATATTCACCATCCTTTCTTAATATTTTTGTTATTTCCTTGGTCTAACGTTTTCTTCCTCTTCATATTATCATCTTCTCTTAATCTTTTTATTCTTTCTTTGGTTTAACATTTTCTTCCTCTTCATATTTATCTTCTTGTCGTTTTTTTCAGATGAATTTCTTCATGTTATCTTTCATTTTGATTCTTTCTATCTTTTTATCTTTCTTATTTCTTTTTCATTTTTGATTATTCACCCAATACTATAGTCCAATAATAAAAACTGAATATTTTACACCATAAAGTCGAAATTAACATTTGTAACCAGTATACAGGAGTTCAATAAACGGAATTGTTTAATTCCGAATTATTCACTTTTATTTATGCGGTACCCTAGAAATCTGAAACTTATGTTAACCATTAACTCACGAAGATACGAATAATACTGATGTAGTAATAAGAGTAAGGGACTTTTACTCTATTCTAATATTTAATGTAAGATTGTTGAATTAATAATTGTATAAATATTTGATGTTAATAAAAACTAATATTTCAGCAATTATGTAACTGTCCACTTTATTAAAGAATTGGAGGATCGTATCTCACTTTCAAATGAAATAAGTTTAAATGAAGTGCAACAAAAAATGTATATATGTAATTTAATAGTTGTACAAGGAAGTTATGTAGTGTCCACATCAGATTTTTTATGCTAGAACATCACGTGTTAAAACATCTGAAATACAGGCAACACTAGCCAGAGTTTCTTTTTCTGAACGTTTAATATGCAATCAGACCCAGTGATGAACAGAATGAAAGCGTCACTCGTAAGTCTGAATATCACCTGTATTTTAAGTAAAATGTTTCATTCTTTAAAAAGTTTAGCGAATATTTCTTAAGATGCTATGAAATTCATTAATAATACATTTAAATATAAACTTAATTCTATTAGGATCCATGTAATTTACCACTTTGTTTATTTTGATTTGTTATGTATATTCCTATTTTGTAACATCACGCTGTTGTTTGTTTTATAATTTATCTTCACGGTATGTGTTTGACTTCAAATTGGTTATTCGTACAAATAACAGTTGGACATTTTTGAAGATATATTGAAAAAGTGGGACGGAGAGAAACCTGTGTAGAACTGTTCTTGACAACAATATATTATGTCATTCAGATGTTTGTCATATTATATATCTATTATTTTCTTATCTATTTTTAAACTTTAATTTGTCAATTTAATTTGAGAAATATAATGATTTTGTTTGCATTTTTGTGTAAAAATTGGTTTACATGATCAAAGATATATTTGTAGTTTTACATAGTATTTAAGTTCTTTCCAGTCTGAGTTTTTTCCGTAATTACCCGTACTGAGAGCTTCATAGAGGTCGAACCACAGTAATCCCGTTAAATCTCGCTTACGTTAGACTAAATGATAAGGAGTGATCTTGATCTAGAGGTAGTTTTTATTTGGTTCTAATAGCTGAAAAATTAAAATTTGAGAATTCTTTAATTGACTCTACGATAAGTAAGGGGATTTATCTTTTAAATCCTAGTCATTTGCAGGTCTACTAAAGAAATAATAACAGTTTAAGATCGATCAAATCAATAAAAAGTTAAAAATAAGAAAACGTTTTAGGAACGCACTTTCATAAGAAATGTTCTTTTTAAAAAAACGTTCGATGGTTTTATATCTTATAATATTTTTCTGAAGGATAAAGATTACTTAATAATAAAATAATTTATAAGTCCAACATTTTAATAGGTTTATTTTATTTCTATCTGTTAAAATTCCGTAACCGTAACGCCGTAGTGGGTGACTAAACAAGAGTGACGCACAACCAAAAAAGACGCAATCATCTTTAAGAAAAATAAGCTTTCCACGCCAGGCTTGATAAATTGAGGAATTAAGCATTAAAATGCCGCTTATATTCAGGTTACAAATGATACTTTGTTCACTATAAACTGTACAATAAACATCATTACTCCCAGTGAAAACAACTCTGACCCATGCCTCTTGTAACTCAGGTACTTTACATGCTTTTAAATTTAATAAGCATGTTTATTTATTTTCTTAATATATCTCCATGACCTCATTGTTTTGTTTAATGGAATCGATCCTCTAATAAATTTATTTTGGAGGCCAGTTACATCATGCAACATTTCATCATTGTAGATTTTAACTTCTTTAACTTTCTTCGATGTAAACTTAAATACTGATAAAGTTATACATACATGCAAACACAAACATACACACAAAAATTATGCATTCATATACTCACGTAATCTTAAAATTCTGAGAAATACAGAAATATGTCGGTTTTTTTTTAATGACAGGAATTTTTATTTTTTATATACTAATTCTACAAGAGTAGAGGAGTAAATTATGAGTAGAGTAGAAATAAAAATTATGTGTGAGATGGATTAGGTGTAAACAAACAAAAAAGGAATCGTTTTAAAATTTTAGAAAAATTATTTTTTCACAGTATAACTTGAAGAATGCAATCGTATCGTGCAAGAGAATTTTCAAAGATTCGTTAGCGTCATAACAGATGAATTATATGTTCTACTCTTTTGAAAAAGATTTTCACCGAACGAATCTCGTACAGGGAGAGATAAATAAAACCCCATCATTTTAATCTCAGTGTGCATAACGGTAGAAGTATTTCAACCCCAACGCTTCTAATCCAACGTCTACCTTTCTATCAATCAGAATGAATATGCATAATAGCTAGAAAGTTATCCAGTATGTAAGAATTATTACGCAGAAAGATCTGTACATCAGTACACAACCATTCAACTCCACTTTTATAACCGACCCTCTAACAGTGACGGAATTATTTTCAGGAGAGTATGTTTTATAATTAAAATACATACATTTCTTCCTAAAAATAGTGCGACTATTTTTTAAATTTATTTAAGCTTATTGATTTTATCTCAAGGGTATGATTTTGTAATTTTTTAAATAAAATTTTAACGAAATACGTAGGCTCAAATTAACGACAGATTTTACGAATGAATTTTTCATCACTAAAAATTCATCTTTTCCATAAAAAGAAAACTGAAAATTAATTATATTAAATATTTTTCTCTTAGGGAATTACTCATTAGAATTTGACGGTAATCATTACTTTATCTTAAGAAATGTAGCGTTTCTATTAGTAAAACATTTTTAAAGTTTATACTGAAAAAAAAGCATTAAAAAACAAAATCATAACCGCTAAATGTTATTTTTATTTGGTGATGGCATATAACTGTATACGTTTCAAGAATGTATAGTATGAAATAAGTACTCTCATATTTTTTTAATGAATAAACTGAGTAGCAGCTGCAGCAAAAATTTATCATTTAAATTCCGGAATCAAAAATTTATATAAAAAAACATTTCTTTGATAAAATATAGCTTGGAGGGAGGTGTTTCTCCTATTCTCAATATATTAACTTATCTTTTATGGGGTAAAACATGTAGTAATACGTTTATATTATATGAACATTAATATGTAAAAAATTATTCTTGCGCACTTCTGCGCAAGAAGGCCGACTTTTCGTTTCTGTCACCTCACTAGATCGCACAACCTCGAATTGAGGTTATTTTGTCTATTATTGATTTTAAAGCGTAATTAAAGAACTACTTAACTGATCTTCATCAAATTTTCACACGCACAACGTCAAATAACTAGACTATGAAATTAATTCAGTAGTTTTTGAGATTTTCGAGCCAAAAAACTTAAAAGGTTTAAATACATGAAAGGTATTTCGTAATCTTCATACCTCAAAACGTAAAGAAAATTCATTTTCACCTACCAATCCCACCATGCGACCAAAAAATACCTCGAATTGACGTTATATTTTTTGTTGTTGACCTTAAAGTAAGCGTAACTGAAGAACGACTCAACTAATCTTTATGAAATTCTCACATGAAAAACTTCGGATACACTACTACAGTACTATATAAATTTCAATGAAACTGATCTAGTAGTTTTGGACATTTTTGAATCATAAATTTTATACATAGGCCTAACACACACACACACACACACACACACACACATAAAAATAAGGAAAATACATTTTAAATGAAATGTGAATGTTATTTTCATACTCCTCATACCTTCGCCCCTCCCCAGAATCAAACTGTGCGATTGGGGTTCTTTTTTATTCCGTACTTTTATTCGAAAAATCGGTAAAAAAATTATCAGTGGTTCAAATCGGATGTTTAAACAGCTTACCCTTAAATATAAACTAAAAAGTAAAACTTTAATTAAATGTCTTTTTGTTGAAAAAAACATATATTGTTAGTGAAATTGACAACTACCATAATTTTCAATACACTACTTGCGTGCATGTCACAAATACATATTTATTCATTTTAAATAAGCCAAAGCAATCCAGTCAGTCACAGAAAAGCTATTCCTAATATTGATTACAGTCATTAAAGGGCGCTCTGACTCAAACTTCCATATAGTAATATGATGCATTTGACACATCAATTTACCGACAATATTAAAACCTCTAATAAAATGTGTTGTACTTAAAAGGTTTAAACGAAGAGGAAAAATTTACAAAACTATCTGCAAAGTGTGTATTAAAGTTTAAGTACTTTTAGTTTCAATTTAAGTGGCAGTAAATTGATTAAAATGGACTCGATATGTGCATTTGTTTATCAAAAATAATTTATAAACTGAATAGTAATAATTATAATATTTTACAAATGTAAAAATTTCATAGATTGCCTGTTTGAAATTTACAATTTACAAGATGTTTAATAAATTAAAAAAAAGTAATAATAAGTACTTGGTAATAATATTTTACCAAGTTAAAAAATACTTAAAACAGTAAAAACTAATGCATTTTTTAAAAATACAACGGATTTAAGTAAAAAATAAATAAATAAATAAAATTGAATGGTTTTAACTTTCCTTTGGGACATTTTTGATTGTTTTAGTTTTTTAACTTTATTTTGTTAGTTTTAATTTTATTTAACATACGGGTTTGCTTACGAAAAAAAATAATTTTTATAAATAATCGTTGATTATTTTTTGTCATGTAATATACATTACTATTTGAAGTCCTTCGCTAAATTTTTTAAAATTTCGACCAAAAATAAGTAAAATTTCAATAACTATAACTAAAACAATAATTTAAAAAAATGTTTCTTCGGATCGTTTACAAAGACAATAAAACTTAATTTAGAAAAAGTAAGTCTTCATTTAATATATTTTGAAAACGCTTACAACGGAATCAACAGAGGAATTTCCTCTACAAAATAAAAACGAATTGAAATCGCTCCATTTGGGAAAGAATAATGTAAGGCTTCAACTCATATGACAAAAATTGGGAACCTTCTATTTCTTTGAAGTTGATTGAAAATCAAAATCAATAGATATAAAAATACTCCATAGAATTCCAACACTTCCTGATATTAAATATTTTCTACCGTACATTCGTGAGAGAAGTGAAAATCAGAATGTCACGTGACATTATCTTTTTGCATTAAAATTATAAAAAAAATAAGTTGAATATATGTTTTTTTTTTAATTCAATTCCATTAATTGTAATCGTTGTATCATTTCTCGCATTATAGAGACATATTATGATAATAAATAAAAATAATTTTCATTCTTTTTTCTAAGTCAACATACACATCTTTATGAATGCTGTGAAATCGTTAAGTTACAATAATTTATTTGCTACAGTAAGCAGCCAATTAAATTCGAATAAAGAGCAGCAATTATTTTTTAATAATTTTCACTTAGTGAAAATAATTCTTTTCACTTTTTTTAATTCTTTTTCACTAAATGAAAAAGGGTAAATATACGTTGTGGGAAATTTAAGCTCAAAACACTCGGGAAAGGTAAAAAAAAAACCGATGATATTATATTAAAAATGTATGAGATATTATTTGTATGTAATTAACGTGTAATCACTGCGTGAATAAGATTTAGGATCAAGTTAATATGTAAGTTTAAATTGAAATGTACATTACACTGGTCAACGTAAAATTTGGAATTGAAAAGGAGTAGTTCTATACTGTATTTTATATGCTGAATATGAATGTTTATTCCGAAACAATTCGCCACGTAACATTCTTACGTTACAACCCCTTAAATTATCTCGGAAGCGGATAACCTCGAATTTTATATTACCGGCGGAGAAAACTGGAGCTATCGTTAGACGCATTTTAACATTCTTGAGCAGATCTTGAAATGCATTGATAGAGTGTTAGCATAAGAAGTCTCAAGAGATAGATGGGGAGCGAGAAGCCTCATTAGAGACAGAGCGACACCGACAGTGCCAAATAACTGAACTGTCGTGGTCAGGGTCGAAGGGAGATCCTATGCGGACCTTTAAAGACAGCGTGTGTAAACAGGAAACGGTGGATATACTTTCGCTCAGAAAAGGTTTAAATGAAGACTTACATATACGGGTGAAAGGGATCGGCCAGGCGGAACAGTTTAAGGTTACACTGAAGGATAAAGATAGTGATTTTAATGTGGATCCGTACGAAACATTCAAGCGAATGGTAGGACTACCGTTCGCTTTCATGTGGACACATGAAGGATCTAGTTGCAGACATCACCATTGAGGACGTCAGAGAGGTAGTGGCTCAGGTTATAGGGTCTAACAAGGAGTTCAAGGTGACCGGATTAAGGTCGGAGTAGGGGCTAACGCAAAACGTAACATTAGCGATCAGTTTTGTGATTATTGCTTTGTACAACTCATCGCACAAAGATGTTGGTCGAAAGGTGGGCCCGGGTCGGGTGGGTTTAGTGCCGGGCCTACATCCGAGAACCTGAGGCCCGCTGTTATAGGTGTTGGGGGATGGTCATAACCCCCAGAAGTGCAAGGGAGCTGACTTGAAGGGCCGAAGTTTCAACTATGGCGGGACTACCACAGAAAGGCAAACTGTCAGAATATGCGGCGTGTCTGCTATATGGTACGGAGGGCCATAAGTCGGAAGAATGCCGAAACCAAAAATGTAGTTCCTCTAAATCAATACAAACTGGAGTCGTTCCTCAGCAGACTTAGCGTGGGAGTTGTCACTAGAGAGAGAAAATGATATAATAATTCTATCCGAATGCCGAATGTTGCTGCCATGACTGGAGCATACTGGCTTGCAGACCGTAGAAGGGCAGCAGCAATTGGCTTTTCAAAGGCGGGGGGTGCCTATTGTAAGTAGTGGGGCCTCTGTGGGTTTTGTCTTGGCGGACTTGTTATGGGGTTGGTGGTCACTCTCCCAACACGACGATCCAAGAGTTTCAGGACTTCCTAGACTTACTACAGGAAGAGGGTACACACCACTAAGGAAGACTTCTTGTGGGCGACTTCAATTCAAATTTGACCGAGTTTGCTGATACAAGGAAAGACGTGAGAGGTCTCCACTTGGCCGAGATGATACACTCATGGGGCTTACTTGTGTCAATAACCAGGATTCAGCTTTCGAGAGGGTCGGGATCGGTACTTGTATCGATCTCACCTTCATCACAGACTCTTCGGCAGACAACGTTGTGGGAGGGAGGTTCTTGAATGTCAGAGCCTCTCAGATCATAGATTCATTTTGTTCGAGATAATGATTAGAGTGGGAGTTTCCCCGCCGCCACGCACCATCATATCTAAAGCTGGGATCCAACGCTTCTCTCGAAGAATTGGGAACGTTAGGTATGATATTCAGACTACCGCATAACTGATAGAATCGTCTTAGAAGAATGCGATCAGACAGATGTATTCAAGAAAATAGAAGGGACAACTCGTTAGAAATATTGGTAAGGACCGGAGGACCAGGTAATCCGAGGTAATGGAGAAAATGCATGGGCTGTGAGGAGAGCCAGTCAGCGGGCTAACAGGAGTGGAGATGAGGCTAGAATTAGTCAAGTTCGTGAAATTTATCTTCGAGCAAAATAACCTTCTGAACTGCGATCTTGAGAGTCAAACCTAAATGCTGGCAGCAGTTACGACTGGACGGTTGGATCGGAGACTTCCGGCCCTGACACCTAGCTAGGTAGATGAAGCAGTGAATTATCGGCTGTTCTCACGCATGTAGGAGACAACAATGCAAGAACTGGTGGCTGACGAGTTACCCCCTTTTATCAACGAAGAGGTTGCTGTCAATTCCCTGAAATGAGAATTCATACTTTAGTCACTGGATGATTGGGACATTAGTCCATATTTGAGACGCATGATACAGGCGTACTTAAGTAACAGATGGTTAATATACCGACAAGGTGCGGATAGCCGACGTTACAGAATGACCTGTGGAGTTCCTCAGGGATCTATATAATGTCCCCTATTATGGAACATCACGTTTGATAGGTTTCTGAGAATGGCCCTCCCAGATGGTGTCAATATCTCCGACTTCGCCGACGACCTGGCATCATCGATTGTGTCGGCGAAATCGGAGGTGGAGGTGGTTAGTAGAGCTGAAGAAGTCATCACTCGAATTGAAATATGGTTGGGCGACTTTCATCACGAAAAACTCAGGCTATTGTAATGACCGGAAAAAGAAGGATGCCAATGAGCATCGAGGTAGGGGATGGAGAGGCGCAGACACAGGACCAGGCCTTGTATCTCGGGGTCTGGTTGGATAGGAGATGGGTCTTTACCCGTCACGTTAAGGAGATTTCCCATAAAACAGAAACACTCATGAACAAACTGAATCTTCTTCGTTATGTCGGAGGGCCTCGACATAAGATAAGAAGAGAGAATTATATGGTCATGTGACAAACTCCTGTTTGTTTGCTGTATTAATTGTATTAATTCGGAGGTCCTGGGTTTGAATCCCGGTCAGGCAAGGCATTTTTTATTTGCTAGATATTTCCGTTCTCATAAGGCAAAATGACCAAAGCAGTCGATGCCCGTCTCTAAAAAAAAACATAACAAAAACCGTTATGATACCCGTACATTATAAAATCAGTAATATCGAATTTCTTAAACTTTAGTTAATAGAAAGTAAAATATACGGTAATATTTAGAGTTGAACAAAGATGTCACTAGGAGGTGTGACTAGCATTAGTTGCTTTAATGGCATTGGCTGTAGTCGTAACAATAAGCCAACACCGACTGATCCTGCAACCGTAGAATTACCAAATCATCTTATACATAGTCTTGTCTATGAAACATCTAATGAAGTTTGATAGCCAACGAGTAAGATAGCAGACATTATGCAGTCTAGCTACTACGCTTGATCAAAGCCAGAAATTTCACTACCATCGTTCAACTTTGAATAAAATAGGATAAACCTAACAATAATAAATTTCTATTTTTATTTTTATAATATCATACGTCAGGTAATAAAAAAATAAAATGTATATCTATTTGTTAAGTCGATTGTAACTCAAAACCCCTACTTATCAATGATTTTTAATATATTAAAAAAAACCCCAACTGACTCATCTACCACATTTATAAAGTGTTATTTATAAAACGAATTTCCACTGCAAATATTAGATTCCAATAACAAACTGTAAATTTATAAAGCATTATCATAACCACCTGGTATAAATAATATATAAAAATAATAATAAATCCATCTCTTAAATAAAAAGGTATATAACTTTATTATTAACATTTTATATTATGTTGACTCTGTTACGATTGATGTGCTTTCAACGAGACCTGCCTACGGGGCCACTCAGGTAGTGAAGCTAGCTTTGTCACTCATCCTGGCGGATAGATTGCAGCACCACGGCCGGGTTCGGATTGGATGCGTGGCCTGCAGAATAATGCGACAGTCGCTGGAAGAGCGGTACTTCCGTTGTTGGGATACGAGGCACCCCCCCCCCCCCCGTTGTTGGCAATAACCCCCGGGGGTTCTTATTGGCAACCCTCGTAGCTGCAGTTATGCTTAATTGCGGTACAGGTTCTGGGAAACGGGGTAAAAAAAGATGAAAAAAAAAAACATATATTATTATTAATGCCAATCTCCTTGGAGAATTTGTAGCGTCTTTGCCTTTCATCTGAAAGTTCCGGTTTGGCACGGCAGTTTTTACACGCTAAAATCATCTTTCATAAATACTGTTATTGGACATACGCCTGTAATTATATACATACAGAAATAAATATTTATATTATTAAATAAAGATAAGTTGGAAAAGAAGATTGCATCCCAGAAACAGATTACAAAAAAAAAAAATCTAAACCTAAATGCCTTTAATTAAACTTCTTATGTTTAAGAAGGTTTTCTTTTGTAATTTTTGCAGATAATTATTTTTTGAATAAATGTAGGAGATAAATGTTTATTCATACGTATGAAGACTGTAAAGAAACTGAACACCCAAAAATTTGTTTTGAGTATTTATAGTTTCTTTATGTTTTTATTTTTTTTTTTTATGTTGTATGTTTTAATTTATTTTTCTATGTTAAACGAAGTTGGTTGAATTTGAACCAAAATCACTTTTCACAAAGAAATCTATCATTGTTTCATTTATTTAATTTTTTAACATATTTATCCGTAGTGTTTACATATGATGATTGTCTAACAATCGAAATGGTCATCTAGTTTAAGGTTTTAAGTAAATTTTTCTTTTTGAACGGTTTTTTGAAGCTTAATTTTGATTTTCAGTTCATATTAATAACCGTTCAGCATAGCTCTTTATTAGTACTGAATAAATTGTTTATTGTGTATATCGATATCGAGATAAAAAAGAAAACACATAAATTTTTAATGAGACAGTGTCAAGCAGCTAGTAGACGAGGTATTAAATTATCGAGTAAGAGTTTGTTTTGGGAGAGGTTATATGTTATGCTATGTAACCAGTATGAAAAACAATAAACATAAATATATATGGTCTGGTAAATGTCACATTATGATATTAAAATTACAGATAATACAGAAATGGAAAATAATAATAATAATATATTCTGCTTACAATTGTTTCAAAAGTAGAGAAGACCAAAATCAGTCGATGACTTACCTGAAATAGAGTAATAAAATACAATTAATAAACTGTATTTGAACTGTTATAATACATTAATGTCAGTAAATAAAAGAAACAACATAACGCTATATAAATTTCAGTTGGTTAAATTTACAATCCTAAACAACAATTTACAAAAGGAAAATCTTATGAACTATTTACTTTAAAAAAAAACATTTGAATATTATGGATGAAAAATGTATTCTAACGCAATCGAGTAACATAGCTTAGACAACTAGATATTACTTAATTTACTTGCAATTAATAATTTTACAATTCATTATATTAAACACTAAAATATTACAACAATTTAACCGATTTTTTTCAGTGAAAATATTTTATATATTTAAACATATGACCAAAGCTTACTCTAAAAAAGAAATTTAATTTGTACCTCTATTAACACACATTTTCCTTTATGATTTTTTTTTAATGAAAGTCAAAATATTCAGACAAATTAAAAAAAAAGAAAAAAATGGGGAAGGATTACATAAAAGAAAGCTTTTAGGTCGTTAAAACTGAGGGGTTAGGAAATAATTTTCCAGCTAAAAGTCCCTAAAACGCGTTCTCATTACGAAGTGAAAAACTAGAGAGTATTGGTACAAAAATAATTAATATTACCATTTCTGGATTGTTTTTTACTGCGATATTAGCACATAGGTGGTACAAACGTTTTAATTATAATCATTAAAGTCATGTCAGCATCTCAAATCGATGAAGTTATTCATATTTAAACAAAAAACTAATAATAAGTTAAAAAAAGTTGTGATCCACATTAAATTTCAGTGCTTATAAAATATATAAATTAAACTCAAGGGTCGATAGCAAAAAGACTCAACATTAAAATTTAAAACGGTAGAAGATATAAAAATCCTATTTTTTAAAATGTAGTAGTTTCATACTAAATTAAAATCCTTTGATGGAAAGGAAATTAATCAAAACCTTTGATGCACTTTAAAGTACTGCTATTTTCCATTTTATAAAACACATTTTATTTATTCTAGTATAAAAAATAATAAAATTTAACTCATCCATCTTTAAATTAACTAAAAGAATGAGTGATTGAAAATATATTCTAGTATTTTTTTAAATGCTGAATAATTTTTGTAAAAAGTTATATTAATTCATATAAAAGATACAGAGTAATTTTTTTACTAATATGACTTTTCAATATTCTATGATAACCTAAAAGATTAGAAGCTTTTGAAATGTGGTGCTGTAGGAGAATGTTAAAAATCAGATGGGTGGATAAAGTGACAAATGAAGAGGTATTGCGACAAATAGATGAAGAAAGAAGCATTTGGAAAAATATAGTTAAAAGAAGAGACAGACTTATAGGCCACATACTAAGGCATCCTGGAATAGTCGCTTTAATATTGGAAGGACAGGTAGAAGGAAAAAATTGTGTAGGCAGGCCACGTTTGGAATATGTAAAACAAATTGTTAGGAATGTAGGATGTAGGGGGTATACCGAAATGAAACGACTAGCACTAGATAGGGAATCTTGGAGAGTTGCATCAAACCAGTCAAATGACTGAAGACAAAAAAAAAATGATAACATCGTCTGTGTTTCGGTAAAAAGTAACATATTGATATCTATATGATATGTATTTTTCTAATGATTTAACACTCGAAGAAATTGGATTGGTTTTTTTATAGTAGGATAACCCTGTACAACGGTTGGAGAGTCAACCAATTTTCGGCCATGATGATTGTACACTATATATACAATATATATGAAATAAGCTTTATGACATGGACATATTAATAAATTTAATAAAATTACCACTAAAACATATAATAAAGGTAAGGATTAATTAAGTGTATACTAATTGAGTATGTGAGTGTAAAAATTAAAAAGAAGTGAAAAAATAAAACGCTAAAGATTAATTTTAAAATAAGCTAAATTTTCGCTAATGTTGTTAAATGCCACTTTAAAAGAAAAACAAGAGATTTCAATGGATGAGCCGCAACACTCCGACTACAGCCAAGTCGACTTCGCCGGAGACCAGCTTCCGGACCCAACAGCTCTTCTCAGAGCTAACGACAAAAACGGCCCTTTTCAGGGCTACCACAAGGTTATTAATTACAACGAGCCGTCGAAGCCAATCGACGACAGCAGCCATGGGTTATTAAGTGCCACGAAGCCATTCAGCGACAATATATATATATATATTTTTTTTTGTCTTCAGTCATTTGACTGGTTTGATGCAGCTATCCAAGATTCCCTATCTAGTGCTAGTCGTTTCATATCAGTATACCCTCTACATCCTACATCCCCAACAATTTGTTTTACATACTCCAAACGTGGCCTGCCTTTCTGCCATTTAAATCTTTTAATGCTCTCTTAAATTCAGATCTCAGTATTGTTTCTCCCATTTCATCCTCCTCAACTTCCTCGTCTTCCTCTATAACACCATTTTCTAATTCATTTCCTCCGTATAACTCTTCATAATATTCCACCCATCTATCGACTTTACCTTTCGTATTATATATTGGTGTACTATCTTTGTTTAACACATTATTAGATTGTAATTTATGTACCCCAAAATTTTCCTTAACTTTCCTGTATGCTCCGTCTATTTTACCAATGTTCATTTCTCTTTCCACTTCTGAACACTTTTCTTTAATCCACTCTTCTTTCGCCAGTTTGCACTTCCTGTTTATAGCATTTCTTAATTGCCGATAGTTCCTTTTACTTTCTTCATCACTAGCATTCTTATATTTTCTACGTTCATCCATCAGCTGCAAAATATCGTCTGAAACCAAAGGTTTTCTACCAGTTCTCTTTATTCCGCCTAAGTTTGCTTCTGCTGATTTAAGAATTTCCTTTTTAACATTCTCCCATTCTTCTTCTACATTTTCTACCTTATCTTTTTTACTCAGACCTCTTGCGATGTCCTCCTCAAAAATCTTCTTTACCTCCTGTTCCTCAAGCTTCTTCTAAATTCCACCGATTCATCTGATACCTTTTCTTCAGGTTTTTAAACCCCAATCTACATTTCATTATCACCAAATTATGGTTGCTATCAATGTCTGCTCCAGGGTAAGTTTTGCAGTCAACGAGTTGATTTCTAAATCTTTGCTTAACCATGATATAATCTATCTGATACCTTGCAGTATCGCCTGGCTTTTTCCAAGTGTATATTCTTCTATTATGATTTTTAAATTAGGTGTTGGCAATTACTAAATTATACTTCGTGCAAAGCTCTATAAGTCGGTCCCCTCTTTCATTCCTTTTGCCCAGCCCGTATTCACCCACTATATTTCCTTCCTTGCCTTTTCCAATGCTTGCATTCCAATCTCCAACTATTATTAAATTTTTATCTTTTCTATATATATATTGTATATATATATATATATATATAAAGATTAGCATCATAAATAAAATGATAGGGGATTTCAAATTATTGTTGAACGATCCCTCAAAACTCATTAAAAATTATTTAAAAAAAAGTCCCTTACAATTATTTTTAATATGGTTTTTTAAAATATTTCCAATAATCATTTTTGACTGTAATATGCATTCGTATGTAAAATACAGCCTATTATTTATAGAGAATTAATAGATTTTTGTTATTTAGATGAATTTTCACAGTTTGATTATATGATTAACATACATGTACATGAAGCGTTCTATGTTTTTTTGCAGCTTATTGAGTTGTATAACTTATGAAATGTTAAAATTTTCTCAAGGTAATTGAAAATGTAATTGGACACACACGCACACAAAATAATACAGTTATTTGTTTAATTTTTAGTAATACTTATGATTTGTATTTTATTACTAACATTGCAACTTGCGAAGATGAATGTTTCTTGTTGTTAACAGTAATTTTCACGGACGTGAGTGGAGAAGTAAGCAAATCGTATTCGTATGTTATATTCATCATGAATATGTATGTACGTATTCACGTAGTACGATTGTATTCACAAATTAAATTAATGCTAAAATTCTATTCCCATTTCGCTTCCTACTATTAAAGAGAAAGAGAACACTACGCTGAAATTGTGCCTGAAGGGTTCCGGACCCATCAGCATTCAATCTTAGTAAGCCAACACTTCCAACTACATGAATAGAAATAATCCTTATATTAATTTATTTACCTGTTTATTCAGTTTTCGTAATTCATCGATTTACTACTTCAATGAAAAATTAAAAATATTTAATTTTTTCATATTTCATAAGTGGATATTAAAATCAGCTGAAAAAAAAGTAATTTAAAACCATATCAATATAGCCTAAGTAATCAATCAGAGCCAGATTGATTACTCCTTGTGTTTCTATTATATGAGTTTATTCTCTATAAACTGGTAGAGAGATATTGCCGAAGTAACGATATTTGTTAGCTAAGAAAAAATTGGGAACGGCAATTTTTCATGTTGAACATTTTCATGGCGTGAAAAAATACCTTTTCCTTTTCTAAGAAGAAAAAATTTGAATTTGAAAATTTACTTTCAATCTTAAAGATTACCGTTAAAACAAGCTAAGTAAATGTTAGATTATCTGTGATAATGTACAGTTGATATTTTCAAGAAAACATGAACTTCCATCTCCAACTGCAGAAAGTCTCGCTAAAGTGTTTACTAACATCTGTTGCCGATAGAAGTCAAAATATAATCTGGTTGATAAAAAAGAAAGGATATGGAGAATAAAAAGTAGAGTAAATCTGTATGGAAGAGACTATACTCTCTTTTTCTGTTTAACATCCGGAACTACCGTAAGATATTACTTCAGAGGATGAATGAGGATGATATTTATGAATGTAAATGAAGTGCAATCTTGTACAGTCTTAGGCCGACCATTCCTGAGGTGTATGGTTAATTGAAACCCAACCCCACCAAAGAACACCGGTATCCACGATGTAGTATTCAAATCCGTATAAAAGTAACTGGCTTTTCTAGGATTTGAACCTTAGAACTCTCGATTTCGAAATCAGTTGATTTGCGATGACACGTTCACACTAGACCAACCCAGTTGGTTAACAGACTACTTCAAAATCCTTCTTTATTTAATGTCTATATAACAATGTCTACATGCTTTAAGTTATTAAAAATAGACGTAAAAAGTAACTATCTATTAAAATTACTTTCCCGTCTAGATAGCGCTGTAGCAGAGTTAAAGCTTTAGAAGGGAAAGTATTGCAATCGGTCCAATTTGGTCATATGCGGTTTTCAAATCTAAGGAACCCAAATAACTGAATGGAAATTTTCCGGATGTTAATGTTCGTATGTAAAGGAGGAGTGTGTTCGGGGTTGACCTCTGAGTCACCTTATATCTACTGACCAATTTTGACCAAACTTGGTCAGATTACTTCTGTATGTAGGGAATTGATGTCGTTAAATTTTCAACTCCAAACATCAAGGGGATGAGACTGTAGAGCAAGGTCACCCTCACTATTTCGAGATTTCGCCTAATTAAGGTTACATTTTTCTTAGGCACATTTATTAACAATTAAAGAATAACAATATCTGCAAAAAAATTTGCAAAATCGCACCCCTCACCCCAAAAAATTCTCTAAATTACTACTACATTGTGACATCAAAAGTGAGTGGTTTAATTAAATAATAGATTAATATTTAAAATGTAAAAAAGCAATTCGGTGTGGCTGGGTCTCGAACACGATTGCCCGGTTGACTCGGTATCTGGTGCATTAAAACTCGCGGCTACACTAGTCTGCCGACCGTATAAAAGAAATTTGTTCTATTTAAGTTGTGAAATTACATTAATTTATTTAGTGTCCCCCGTCACCGCAAGTACCGCCGCACCCACGCGAAGTAAATACGATATGCACAGGTGCTTTAGTTAGAGTCATTGAATTAAATAAACGAAAAAAATATTATGTTTATATAAAATTATAAATATTTTAATTTAAATAGTGTGTATAAGCCTTGCATTAGAAACAAGCCATAATTATTGCACATATCCGGATTTTAACTGTTTGAATAAAGGGAAAGTCTTATACATGTGTTGTCAGCTTTTTGTATGCAAGGATATGATATATATATATATATATATATATATATATATATATATATATATATATATATACATAAAAACCTATTAGTTATAAAACAACAATAAATGCATTGCCAATTCCACCAATACCTGAAAGAAAATTTGATCTTCAAAGTTGCTTGAATTTCTATAAATTTGTTGCTGATGTTTAAAATAAAAGAATATAAAGACAGATGTATAATGTGTGGTTTTAATAACTAAACAATCGTAGGCATTGTTTACGAAAATCTATTTTTACCAAACGAGAAATCAATATTAGGGGAACAACATAATATCCTACTTATAGTATAGCAATAATTATATATAATTCCTTTGTAAAAATATTAATTTTTAATAATGATATTAAAACGTTAAAGAGGTGTGAGGTTTGTTGGAAAGGAAAAAAAGGAAAGTATGGAACAAATTGGAAAGATCTGATGGTAACAAATTGGGATCAAGTAATAGAAATATGATGTAGGCAAAGATTAAATTGGAAAGACAGAAAATTGAGATCTGCATCTGAATAAGCAAATAGCTATAAAAACAAGTCGCTCACTATGGGTTTTGCCTACAAAACAGAGTATGACAAGAGTTCTGCCTATCGCAATTCTTGTAAATATTGAAGACGTAATAAAAAATTCTCTAGAAGACGATAAATTCGTTGGTTATATTTTGTAGATAATATTGGGTTTCAGTACAATTTTTTTTTTTTTGGTTGAAAGATTAATTCAACGCATTAGTTTTTAGCTTAAGAATGCAATACGGAATGGAAATTTTGTAGAGTATGAAAAATTCTTTATGTGACCGGGAACTGAACAGAGACTTTCCGGATGAAGGGCTAAGGGGATAGCTCTGTGCCACAGAAATCGGCATAAATAGTTAGTGCCTTTTAAGAATTAAAAGATGTTATTTTAAAATACTAAATAAAAATTTATGAAAAAGAAAACAAAAATTAAGAGGTTAGCAGACAATATTAGCAGACATGCGAGACAAACGTGTATACAAAAAAATGAAAAATGAGAAAATTAAAAATATATATGTACTTAAGAAGCATGCCTAAAGAATAGGACAAAAGGGAAAAAAATTAAAATAATAATAGCTAATAAAGAATTTAATAAAAAGAATTTGTTATTATGTATTATGATGAAGTTGGAGAATTGGAAGAGTTACATTGTGGTTTGCTTAAGAGTGAAAGTGAAAAATGAGACTAAAGAAAAGGAGGGGAAAGGTGAAATTTTTTGATATGTGACTTAAATGATATAGAGAAGTTTATTAGTCAAGACAGGGTGAAAAATGAAAAGAAAATGATGGGGAGAGCGAGTTAGAATAAAGACATAATCAGAGCAACTCGGTGTAGGAATGGCAAATTGCTGGAAAATATCATGACAGGAAGAAAGGCTGGGTTGATTAATATAGTGCTAGAAGGTTCAGTAGGTGTAAAGACAGAGCAAAAAGTAAAAAAAATATAGAAATTAAAAGCAGGTAGAAACTTTAAGAACTAAAAAATTTTTAGCTAAAAATAAAATAGAATGTTGACCGACCCGTCTCAGGTCAGATAATAAATAGTAATGCAGTAATTTCCTTTAGACTTTTCTGCTCTATTTGACATAACTACTTAGTAATTTTAAGATAGAAAAGGGAAGAAATCTCAATAAAAAATATTAAATTTTCTTTTACTGACTTTTTATTATTATTATTAAAAATCGGAGAATTTAAACAAAAATCAGTAAACTTTTCTAAACCTTTAAATTGTAACAATTAAACATTCCGTAATTTCTAAGATGATGAAAATTTGACCTCGGATTAAAATCTGATTATTACAAAATACGAATACCGAACAAAAGAAAGCTCCAAGTTGAAAAACTGATGCGTTATATCATTTAATTTAGAAAGAACTAATAGTTATAAACCTATCACTAATATCTGTTTTGTGGGCAAAATGAAGAAATTAATAAACAAAAAACAACATGCTTACATAAAAATTGTTAATTAGAAGTAGGCAAAAAACTTTTATCAAATTTTTAGACCTATTAAATGATACGTAAAATATTATTCTATTTGTTATAAGGTTGAATGACAAAACAAGAAAATAAAAAGTACAAGAATTATATAAGTAGCTGTAGTTTTAAAAGGAAAATCTACGACATTTTTGTAAAAATTTCAAAAAATCAAAGCTTACTTTTATAAAATATTTCTTAAATTTTCATATATCTGAAATTTGATCTTCAGAAGTTTATTCAATTGTTTATCTAATTTTTTTCTCTTTTCTGCATAATTTGATTACTACGGTTAGTCGTGATGCCAAAAAAATTGATTAGGGTGTTATGCCTGATGCATACCTTCCGTACAAAATAATATATTAAGATTTCCCTTTACTTACGAATATGGAATTTCTTGTCGTTTTAAAGATAAATAATTAATAAGAGCTTATATAAAAAACTTATTCATTGTGAGGATCGATGGTTTTCCTTAAACCATCCTTTCCTTTTATGAAATTTCTGGTCTGTGGCATGGCCCACCTGCAACCGAATGAGCTGATCTCACTCTCGTCGTCCGAGATTATAACATTCTCAGACGATCCGGTAGGGATTCTCCCCTTACGCGCTTCAAGTGAAGGCGCATCCCTGGAACTCTTTCTTTGAAGAAGATGAGGGGTTGCATTCATTGTAGCAGCCCAGGAGGATGGTTTACCTTGAGAAACATTCTGTACGGTGATTTATTTCTTCATTATCTCTTTTACTATAAGTTTTATCATACGATTGAACTTAACGAAGGGCTATTGTTTTAATCTTTGTCCAAAACAGAAAGAAACTCAGCTGTTATCTGAGAAGTATTTCTTTACCGGGATTTAAGTTTTAACAATCCTGCTAGCTTCGAAGTAGCTAATCTTCGTCAATATTTTTGTGTCTTCAACTACCACTTTAATATTGAAAACAGAATAGATCGTGGATTTTGTTGAGTGCTGCCATCGCAATTTCAACTTGATGGATTTTCTCTACGTGCTTCACCTTTTTCCCGCGTGTATAAATATAATCCCTAATACATCCAAATTTTGAGAGTCCAAAATGATAACCATTGGTAAGGGAACGTTTTCTCTAACACCGAACTCCTGTTCGTATTATTTCAGGCAATATTGGTTTCTTAAAGGACAGGGCTTGTAAATAAGAGGTGAGGGATTTTTCATTAAGTCTCACGTTGAAATATCTGCAAGCTATAACACTTTGCAAAGAAGTTCTTCAATAATCTCCTCTACTGTACAATTTAATAGGTCTGGGTGTACAACTTCAATTTTTAAATGATTAAGTATTCCATGAGGTTCAACGATAACTTCATAAATTAGCAAACTTATTTGCATGCAATAGCTTGATTTCAGTTGACAGTTTCAATAAAAAGGCCACTTGAGGTCTTTATAATATTTTTTACTAGTGATCCAGCTCTTGAAGTCATTACTACTTTAGCGATAACAAAAAAGCTTAACTTCAAAAACTTGCATATCGGACATCTCATTTCAAGTATTTTGGACCCTTCCCCAGAACAACTTCACATTTCTTTGAATTTCACACATCAAAGAGAAAATTCTAGAACAAGAAAGGTCCTCAGCATTTTCCGACATAACTGGATGAAAGTTGATAAATGTTTATCTATAAATCTATTGAATAAACTTCATCTCTTCAGCTTCCTACTGATCATGGAACCACACAATTTGGGACACCCATTTGAAATCTAGAGTTGTCAAAAAGACATAGACTGCAATCTTCCTTGAAGTGAGAATGAAAAGATTTCTTGGAGTTTTTCCTGTCTACCGGTCCGTCCCTCAAAAAGGAGGATATTCAGTCGTAGACGAGCCGAATGACCGGTAGTAGTAAGATAACCAAAGTGCTATGTATTGGTACGTCTGGTCGTAGATTCCACCCCATCGTGCCGGGTATTCTAAAACTTTAGAATCCCTTATTCAACGACACAACTCACGATGGAAATCAACATGTAGGAAAGCTGTCAGCAAATTCGAGCATGATCTTATACTCCCATTGACCATACAACGTCAAGAACAGGTTATCATTATAGTTCCGTTAGACGGCTTGGAATTGTGGAATATTATTTTACAAACCTGTTGTCCCGTACCGGGCGTAGATCGTAGGAGGGATTGAGCTAAGAGTTGAACTGACATCGGCGGGGAAAATTTGTTTATTGTTACATCTGTAAAATATTTTTAACTGACAACAGTAAATTAAAAACCATATCAGTTTTAAGCATTCCAGCAGGGACGGAGACGTACACTTACAATCAGAAATACAATTTGTCCATATCAGGTAACCATTGGAGGTTCAAGGTGAATTAAAACTAGATTTTTTTTAAATATCATACTCCTTTACATGAATTCGATATTTTCTTTATTTTTTTAATTCAATAAAAATATATATTTCAATTTATGATAATTTAAAATTGAAAAAAATAAATCAGAAGAAACGGAAATACTCAAGCTCTGAATATTATATTCTTGAATGTAACCATTCTCTCTTAAGTCTCAATTACCCTTAAAAATGTTCAATTACTTAATAATAAGATTATGATTAAAAGTAAAAATTACATTTAATTTCTTTTGAAGAATAAAGAACAGTATTGAGATTGTTATTATCAAGCTATATTTTGTTTATTAAATTAAATTTTCTACGACTCGGTTCAACGCGTGCAAAGTATTGAAATTAATATTTGCGTACTTTATTTTGGTGAATATAAAGCAGAATAGCACTGAACACGACCTGAAAATGATTTTATCCCGTTTTTGTCTTTTACATTCTCTATCTATTTTTTTTCTCTCTCTCTCTCTTTCTGAATGAGCGTGCGCGCAAGCGAATTAGTATTAGTGTGTTGTTGTGGGCCAAGATCAAATAAGAGAGAAATAAATTCAGTCACCAAATACAGAATAAAATATGTTTACCTATCTTGAATACTGTTTTTTTTTTAACAATTGCATATTTCGAAAAGAAACAACAAACCATTCTATTAACATTCACAAACAGAACACAATATAATTTTTACAGTCAAATATGGTAATATTAAAAATTAAACTGTTTTATATAAAAAAAAAGTTCATTACTATTTAATAAATAATCTCCGTTATTATCATCACACTTCTCATACGACTTGAATTATTATTTTAATTTTGAATATATTTATCATAATTATATGAAGAATAATCCATTAAACCAAAAAAAAATATTGAATGAGAGTCTATGTAATTAGGTCTTTTTTTGTAAAATTGATGGATTTTTGATGATGGAATTAATAGAATTTTAATAATAAAGTTTTCTTGGAAATTCTATTATTAGTAGACTTATTTATCTAGAAGAATAAACAAAAAAACATATATTGTTTCATACAGACACTTGGTGTTTCCATTGATTATCGATCAGTTTGTCAAAATATAAATTAAATAACACCGGTGACAAAAAACATACTTGTCGAACCCTTAGCAATTATAAATTTTTCTTTCTGACCATCTTTGCAGCAGAACAAATGTAGAAATTCTTTATAACTTTGAATAAATGTAGAAGAAAAATTTTATTTATTAAAATTTTAATAAACTTTAAACGCCAAAAATAGAAATTTTTTGAAAAAAGAACTTTAAAAAGAAGTAATTTCGGATAATACTGAATTTCTATTGAGTACTTTATGCGTAGCCTATATAAGTGTCCGTGCGGGTGAGTTTATTACACTATTACAATAAACCTGATAAATTTTTTTCAGAACAATATTTCTTAAATAACAGCGAATAATGTGAGATGTTTAAATCCGAAAAGTGATTTTCTTTTTAAGTAGTTATGAAAATTGTCAACGGATACTAGGAGGTAAGGTGTAAAAATATACTATCGCATAAAACAAATAAATATATTAAAATTACCAAGTTGTTATAAATAGTTTATGAAAAATTTAATGCAACTCAAACAAGAAAGATTTATCTTTTTTTTTTTAGTTAAGATACATTTTTAATATATAACGCAAGCAAGAGTTTTATATTTTTTTAATTATCTAAAAATTAATAAAAAAGAAAGTTTGATAAATAATTTTTGACTTTTACATAAACCAAAAAACATGTTTTTGTTTTACATAAAACCAACAAATTTTGGGTTTTTACATAAAAATGTTATTTAGCATGGTTAAAACTTTTAATTTTATCAAAAAAGTACAAGTCTTACACGCAAAGTGATACTCACTAACGAAATATTTCCAAACTTATGTTTAAATGAACTTTCTTAATTATTTTCACCAACAGAACATATCCTGAAAGCTATTTCTTCGTAAATTACTCTGTATATACTTCTTTAATTCAAAATACTAAATAACAACAGTGTATTTTGTAATTAATATTTGTATGGAAAACAGATTTCGTTAATTTATTAATGAATTTGACAAACTGAAAATAAAACGGAATTTATTGTTGAAAATTTAACCAGTACCAAAACTAATTTTGCATTGTCAGATGTCAATGCAAAATTGACATCTGACAATTTGTCCTTGTTTTCAAGGACATAGAAGAACGCTTTTGGTTGGTTGTTAAGGGAGGAGTTATTTCTACCAAAATATCTGCGTAGTTTTTTATATTTTCAAAATCTTTAAAGTAAGTTGTGTATAAAAAATGTTACTATAAAGGTAATATTCACAAAATAGTATGTTTAAAGAACATTTACCAGGTAGTGACACTTACTAAGCAAGAGGTAACAATTGGTGTTCTTCCAAATAGCTGTAATAGCCACCATTTTGAAACAAACCTCTTTAAAAAATCATTATATACTGATCATTCTGGCTAACCTTATTGTAAAATTTCATAAAAATATGCAAACAGCTTTGGCAGTAACTACGTCTAATAATACATAAACATACAAAATTCCAAAAGGCAGATTTAAAACAAGACATTGATTCGCAAATCAATTAATTTTTATATTAATTCAAGAAATAGTAGTAATATAATCTTAATAGAAGTATAGAACCGCAATATACTTAAAATTAAGATTTTTATTACTGCGTATATACATAAAGTATCGATTTAAAAATTTAAATGGTTGGGTTTTCCAAGTAAAACAGGTAAATAATTAGAATACGTAATGTTATTTCTATAGTATATATTAAAGAAATACGTAATTTAAAATTATAAATGCTTATACTTTGTGTAAATTTGAGTTAACTGAAGATTATGGCCAATATTTAACTGTCAATCTAAGAATCATTCGTGATACTTTGCAAATAACAAAATCGATATGGTTATTACAAGCTGAGTTGACTATCTAACTCTTTAGATTAGTAGACCCGTCCAAATTATTGATGACAATATTGTAACACTTAGTTTTATTTCAAAAAGACAGATAAAATACGGTTTTTTTTTATAACAGCGCTGTAGAACAGAATATTGTCTGTAAAATCGTAGTTATTTTTCGAAAAAATCCTTCGATGATTAATGGAAGTGTAGAAGAAATTCTTCCAATTTGTAAAATAAACATTTTAATTCGAGCATCTGAATAAAATAATCTGCAAGCGTATAAAAAAATGCATAATGATCTGTTGGAGTGTAGAAATCAAATATATATATTTTCATACTCAAAAATAGCAAACAAATCATTAGATTTCTGTCTGTATATAAAATTAGTGTATGGTTAATAGCTTAAAAAAAATTAAACTGATTTCGATAAAATTTGTAGAATGCCTTTTACAATACTAATTCAATAACAGACTACTTACAAACGTAACTACATGACGGTCTCTATTAGTAGACCCGTCCTTTTTATTGACAATAAAACTGTACTCATGTATCGACCTTAAAGTTCATATATTATCTTGAAATTTATTTTTAGACCTCCATACGCCAATTATAAAAGGATTATTATTTAACATAAGTTTTCAGAAAAATTAGTTCTTAAAATTATCAAAAGTTTTACCCAAAAAATTCAATAAAATTATGATTTACAGATCCATTACACTTATGAAATCTGTTCTTCTTTTAAGTTAGATTTATAAAATAAATAATCTTAAAAATTAATTTTGAAGAGTTTTATGAAAACATATTTATTAGAAATCTTATTTCAGCTTTTATTTTCTTTATCATCGAGATTCTAAAAATATTTTTCTTATATTTTTGAAGGTTGGTGAAGTTTTAGATAAATTAAAAAAAAGGTTTTAAAGATCTAACTTAATTCTAAGAAATTCTTTCAAAGTGTATGTCAAGAAACATACTCTTAAAAGTAATAAAAATGGAATAAATAAGAAAATTGGGTTTCAATGTAATATAGAATTATAAAAATAGGATTTTGTAAAAGAAATATATATAAAACAAAAAGAAAACATTTCTCATTTTGTGTTCTAAGCAGAAAAGTTTGACGTGACGAGGATGTGGATTAGACAGACGGACTCCTCGGTCTAAATCTCCAGTTATAATGGGCACGTCCAAATTAAGGAGGTACTCAAAACTTTTTGGCAAAAAAAAGTTCTAAGCTACAACTGACATGAGTCTATAAAAGTGATATAAAAACCGGTAAAGAAAAATCGTGATCTTACGTTGCAGCATTATTCCCATAAATATTTTTCGTTAAAAGACATTCATATATCATAATAGCATATACGAGTATAAGAGTATACAACCACGATAAAAATGCTTCCTAAATTATGTTTAAGGATAATATATGCTCACATTAACACTTAAAGATAAGTAGGTTAAATTATAAATAAATTTTTAAGAGGATATATTAAGTAATATTGTTTTAAATAAAATACAATAAAAATAAAAGCAATATCAATAAAGCCTACATAAAAATGCGAACCCCCTCCGCTTCTACAGGGTGCGGTGTCGCCAAGGGAAACGGAAGTTCTATCCGCAAGGCGTGGTCAGGTAGAAGACTTGCATCTCCGGGTGCGTACTGACCACTGTCAGTACGGCCCGGAGATGCAAGTCTAATCGGATACTGATTGGATACCCAATCAGTATCCGTGGAAATTCTGTCTATGCGGCCTACCTACGAGTCAACACAGGTGGTCACTTTGGCCGTGCCACCTCTTCTTGGGGAGAAACTACTATCCGACGGGCGCATCTGCATTGGCTGGTTGGCCTGTCGGGTGATTCAACGTGCCTCAACTTTGCTTTCGGTGTTGGGATACAGGGCATAGAGCTAAGTTTAGGCCCAGACCGAAGTGGTCGTTGTTTTACCCGCGGTATGGCCGGCCACGTGAGAAGGGACTACATATAGAAACCTCGTTGTCTATCATATAGATCGCAAGGACATGCACCCGGAAGTCGAGGATGTAAGTGGCCCCCCCTACACCAGTGCCATAAATATTTGCACAGCTGAGCTGTGTTATCTGCAAGGGGCAGCCTCATCTGGGAGGGATGGGAGGTTCCGGATCATCTTCGATGATCGGGTAGGGAATCTCTTGCATTGTCGTTAGGGGGAGAGCAAGACCGTAGTCTCCCGGTGGGGGATACCTTTGGGGTTCCTCGTTATTGGCGAGGCATTAAGACCGGAGTTCCCGTGAGGGGAACGCTTTGGGATCTCCTCATTTGAGGCACGGCAAGCAAGGAAGACCGAGTCCCAGCTGCCTGGGCGGGGACTTATGCCCTTCCGACATAGTTTGAGGCGGTAGCATCCCTTCGAGCTGAACTTATGTTTAGTCGCGAATTCGGCTCTAAGGAGCGGGGAAATCGATGGAGAGAAAAACCTACATAAAAATTCTCGACGATAAAGTTTATAAAATAACTTTGTTAAATGGGTAATGAATACATAAAAATTCTAAATAAAACTTGTAGAGAATTCTAATAGAATGATGTAAAGTCTGCAAAATCTAAATACAAACGTAAGAATTTCGAAATTTATTAAAAACAAAGAATTTCAAAATTTGGCAGATTTTAAATGGGTATTAAGGAATTTAAATTATCAGTATTACAAAACAGAATAATCTTGTTTATTTTCACCAGTAGAATATGTCCTAAAAATTGGTTTCATTCTTTGTTAATCATTCTGTATTTAATAAAAGAAGCCAGAATGATGAATCATATTTCAGAATTATAAAACAGTGTGTTATTTTATGATATGGAATAATATTTCTTATTGGTCGATAACTGAACATATTTTCACCACAAATAAGGATGATATTCGCAGTAAAGACAATGTTTTCTTAATATATGTTCACATTAGTATATCTCCTTTATTATCCATTATAATATATTATAATAAATTATTGAGTTTAGGATTGTTTTAAATAAAACTAACTAATAAAACTTAATTCGAAAACAAGAATTTATAAATTACGATAATAATTGAGATTATAAGAAGAAAAAAATAACACCGTGTGTTTTCTCTAGAACAATCAATAATGATTTCATTTCAATGTAATAAGAAATACGTAAACTGTAAGAAATGTTATACAAGATAATGAGAAGCTGCACTATTCTTATTCCAAAGGGAACTCTTAAGTCTCGTAATCGCTCTCCAGAGTGTCTTGTACCTCTTTCATCCCTACCATCACTAACAGTAAGCTTCTTGTCTTGAATCCAACTCAATGCTCGTTACGTTCTCAACCTATACAAAGTATTATTCTGTAACAACAATACAGAGAATAATAACAATGCAAGTACCTTGCATTTCGTTCAATAATTCCGTTAATAGCCTACATAGATCTTTTAACAAGATTTTATTCACTGTTTTGATAAACGCATGCAATTAGAAAATTATAAATTGTATATTTAATTGCATATTTATTTTATTAATGTGAGAAATTTAAATTGATATATACAGTAATACAGGAAAGGAGATTAGGTTTAAGGATATAAACTATTGTATAAATTAAAGTCGTCGACTGCTACGTATCGTGAGAAACACCTCCTCAGAGAGTTGTATGTTTTTTCTATCTTCCACTATTAAAAGTAATATTATTAGAACAAGCAAACTATTAAAAAGAATTGGTTTACGTATCATTACTTTCTGTTGTTATGGTTAACCAGATAACGTATTAGATTAAAACGAACACAAGACTTTGTCGACTGCATTTTATTCTAATGTTAACAACTGAAATTTATGATAAATATTGTTAATATGTGGTTTAGTAGGAAATCCGAGTAAAAAAGTGAATGCCAACTTTTCTACTAGTTTTGGGGATGCAATTTGCGTAGTATTCTGCTTCAAATTTGATTTTGCGATAAAATACATTGAGCAAAAACACTGACCATGAGAGTCGAGCGGGAAAATGTAGGTAGGTAACAAAGAATACGCCATGCACGCTCAGACGTCCCCGATAAACTATTGGTTATATATCTCTATCCATAATTGTTGTAGAAATACATTCAGTAAATTTTTTAACCAAATTCCTTTGCTTGTGTTGTGTAAATATTACTAAGGATTAAAAACCCCTTTTCTTAAAGTAGACAAAAAGTTATAAATTGTATTATCTATTTCCTCATTCTAGATTTATTGTTTGAATTAGATATTAAATTATCATAAAAAGTAACATAATCATTTTTTTTGTCATAAAAAGTAATCATAAGTAATTTTGCACTATGAATAATTTTAGCGTAAATTCGTTTATAATTTTCCAAATAGTTCTAAATGTTATCAGACCAATTATATTCAAAACATTTCACGGAGATTTCTAAGCGCATAGTAATTTTTACAAGTCCTTTGGTAATTTATGCTATTTTACGGTTAATTTTTTTTACTAAACAGCAAATTAAAAGGAAGGCTTTCTGAAAAAAAAAACAACATTAGGAAAACTGATAGGTTTATCATCAAAATTAATTTTTTTATTACTTTCCCAATTTTTACTGACAACAAGATTATCAAATTTCTAATTAAATATTTTTTTTTTTTTGAGATGAATTCCATTAGCCCTGATGTCCAACGAAGTATCAAAAAATTTATGCTGCGAAGGTTTCAGACCTGTCTTCAGGAAATTGGTGGTCATTTCCAACACTTGCTGTAAGATATTACCAGTTGTGCGTAACTAAATTCCATGAATAAAATCAAATGTATCTCTGTTATTATAGTCCGTAATGGAATTATAGCGTACAGAATCATGATGTGCACAATAAAACGATCTCATTATATAATATACGCTATATATAACATTTTCATTAATGAAGCTATTGAAATTTCACTATTTTAATCTAAAAGACCGTAATCGGCAAAACAGTATTGAAAACTATCTTTAGATAAATTTACAAAAAATATTATTTATATAAAGTAGGCTGAGGCTTATAATTTTAATTGATTGGAAGATGAAAATACTTAGTCATGCTAACTAAAATCCTACAAGACTAGAATTTTCCAAAAAGTTAAAATTTAAATCACCATTCCCTATAACGTTGATTTATTTGGAATTTAACAAGTTTCCGATTGTAAAAAGATTGAAAAGAACCAGGAGATCTATAAATTAACATCAATATTAGTTTTAGACTAAGGAAATTGAATTTCCCAGCATTAAAAATTAATTTCTTCTATAATATATAATAACTTGTATATTTCAAAATTTTTGTTATACCTTTAAGGTATAACAAAAATTGAGACTTCCCCATTTTTATTTGCAGTTGTATAAAAAGCTTCAGCAAGCCTAAAATTATGTGCACTTAGCTCAGAAACGTCTTATATTTTGGTCAGCCAATGTTCTGAAAAATAGAAAAAATCTGTGACATGTTGGAGAGAAATACTTCCGATTTATTTCTTAGACATTGATTATTTATTTAGGAAATCTTAATGTTAGACTAGTTAAAGATTTTAGTGGTAGTGGAATCAGAGTTTGATATTTTATGGAAATTAGAATCAGTTTGACTGAGACGTTGTGAGTATTAATATTACTCTAATTTATCATGCTATTAAAGAAAATCGTTAATATCAATTATTATTATTTTTTTTTTGTCATCCGTCATTTGACTGGTTTGATGCAGCTCTCCAAGATTCCCTATCTAGTGCTAGTCGTTTCATTTCAGATACCCTCTACATCCTACATCCCTAACAATTTGTTTTACATATTCCAAACGTGGCCTGCCCACACAATGTTTTCCTTCTACCGGTCCTTCCAATATTAAAGCGACTATTCCAGGATGCCTTAGTATGTGGCCTATAATTCTGTCTCTTCTTTTAACTATATTTTTCCAAATGCTTCTTTCTTCATCTATTTGCCGCAATACCTCTTCGTTTGTCACTTTATCCACCCATCTGATTTTTAACATTCTCCTATAGCACCACATTTCAAAAGCTTCTAATCTTTTCTTCTCAGATACTCCGATTGTCCAAGTTTCACTTCCATATAAAGCGACACTCCAAACATACACTTTCAAAAATCTTTTCCTGACATTTAGATTAATTTTTGACGTAAACAAATTATATTTCTGACTGAAGGCTCGTTTAGCTTGTGCTATTCGGCATTTTATATAGCTCCTGCTTCGTCCATCTTTAGTAATTCTACTTCCCAAATAACAAAATTCTTCTACCTCCATAATCTTTTCTCCTCCTATTTTCACATTCAGTGGTCCATCTTTGTTATTTCTACTACATTTCATTACTTTTGCTTTGTTCTTGTTTATTTTCATGCGATAGTTCTTGCGTAGGACTTCATCTATGCCGTTCATTGTTTCTTCTAAATCCTTTTTACTCTCGGCTAGAATTACTATATCATCAGCAAATCGTAGCATCTTTATCTTTTCACCTTGTACTGTTACTCCGAATCTAAATTGTTCTTTAACATCATTAACTGCTAGTTCCATGTAAAGATTAAAAAGTAACGGACATAGGGAACATCCTTGTCGGACTCCCTTTCTTATTACGGCTTCTTTCTTATGTTCTTCAATTGTTACTGTTGCTGTTTGGTTCCTGTACATGTTAGCAATTATTCTTCTATGTCTGTATTTGAACCCTAATTTTTTTTAAATGCTGAGCATTTTATTCCAGTCTACGTTATCGAATGCCTTTTCTAGGTCTATAAACGCCAAGTATGTTGGTTTGTTTTTCTTTAATCTTCCTTCTACTATTAATCTGAGGCCTAAAATTGCTTCCCTTGTCCCTATACTTTTCCTGAAACCAAATTGGTCTTCTCCTAACACTTCTTCCACTCTCCTCTCAATTCTTCTGTATAGAATTCTAGTTAGGATTTTTGATGCATGACTAGTTAAACTAATTGTTCTGTATTCTTCACATTTATCTGCCCCTGCTTTCTTTGGTATCATGACTATAACACTTTTTTTGAAGTCTGACGGAAATTCCCCTTTTTCATAAATATTACACACCAGTTTGTATAATCTATCAATCGCTTCCTCACCTGCACTGGCAGTAATTCTACAGGTATTCCGTCTATTCCAGGAGCCTTTCTGCCATTTAAATCTTTTAATGCTCTCTTAAATTCAGATCTCAGTATTGTTTCTCCCATTTCATCATCCTCAACTTCCTCTTCTTCCTCTATAACACCATTTTCTAATTCATTTCCTCCATATAACTCTTCAATATATTCCACCCATCTATCGATTTTACCTTTCGTATTATATATTGGTGTACTATCTTTGTTTAACACATTATTAGATTTTAATTTATGTACCCCAAAATTTTCCTTAACTTTCCTGTATGCTCCGTCTATTTTACCAATGTTCATTTCTCTTTCCACTTCTGAACACTTTTCTTTAATCCACTCTTCTTTCACCAGTTTGCACTTCCTGTTTATAGCATTTCTTAATTGCCGATAGTTCCTTTTACTTTCTTCATCACTAGCATTCTTATATTTTCTACGTTCATCCATCAGCTGCAATATATCGTCTGAAACCCAAGGTTTTCTACCAGTTCTCTTTATTCCGCCTAAGTTTGCTTCTGCTGAATTAAGAATTTCCTTTTTAATATTCTCCCATTCTTCTTCTACATTTTCTACCTTATCTTTTTTACTCAGACCTCTTGTGATGTCCTCCTCAAAAATCTTCTTTACCTCCTCTTCCTCAAGCTTCTCTAAATTCCACCGATTCATCTGACACCTTCAGGTTTCTTCACCTTTCTTCAGGATTTTAAACCCCAATCTACATTTCATTATCACCAAATTATGGTCGCTATCAATGTCTGCTCCAGGGTAAGTTTTGCAGTCAACGAGTTGATTTCTAAATCTTTGCTTAACCATGATATAATCTATCTGATACCTTGCAGTATCACCTGGCTTTTTCCAAGTGTATATTCTTCTATTATGATTTTTAAATTGGGTGTTGGCAATTACTAAATTATACTTCGTGCAAAACTCTATAAGTCGGTTCCCTCTTTCATTCCTTTTGCCCAGCCCGTATTCACCCACTATATTTCCTTCCTTGCCTTTTCCAATGCTTGCATTCCAATCTCCAACTATTATTAAATTTTCATCTTCTTTTACGTGTTTAATTGCTTCATCAATCTCTTCGTATACACACTCTACCTCATCATCATCATGGGCGCTTGTAGGCATATAGATGTTAACAATCGTTGTCGGTTTAGGTTTTGATTTTATCCTTATTTCAATGATTCTATCGCTATGCGTTTTGAAATACTCTACTCTCTTCCCTATCTTCTTGTTCATTATCATGTTCAATTATTATATTACAGGTAAATGGAAATTTTTATGCAAAATAAATATGTAAATGCCAGATACGTAAAGATTTTAAGAGGGGAATCGTTATAAAGAGAAAAAATGATCTTCCTGTCAGAAAAAAAATCCTTTCTCAGAATTTTCAATGACATGGTTTCACCTAAAAGATAAAAGCTCAATATACAATAGCCTATTTTAAATCAGATGATAATAACACTTATACACCTGTTGTATGGGATGGATATAATTGCTGCTCTTGTAACGTACTCCACACACTTGATTGCGAAACATGAAAGCAGTGTGGCAACATTCGGGTGCTTGAGATGCGAGACAATTCTACCGCATTCAAAATTGCTTCTTCAGCGTTGGCATTTCCCACAAAACGTTCACGACCAGCATCGAATCGTTGTGGTTTAAGCATATCTGTTTCTCGAACCGCCTCTCCAAAGCTTCAAATGTTTTACGATCCGGTACTCTTTGATGTGGATAATTTTATCGGTATTCACGCACATAAATCAAACCATTTTTACTTACTTTACCATAAATTAACAATATGTCCGTCAACTCCCCAAATGAAAAGGATTTGTATTATCACCCACTATGAATGATTGACCGAACAATAACAGCACAAACACGGCTCAAATAAATACTCACTTGGTAGACGCTAAAGTTAATTGCTGTTTTATTGCAACCTATGAAAAAATAAACTTTTTTAATATGTTTTTGAAGGATGTCTTTCAAATATATCTTTATAGTTTTGAGCATTTGTATGTAAATTGTTCTGTTTAAAATCGTATTACTTTTCCGATCTAGTTTGTGTGTTTCGTTTCTAATTAAAGTTGCACTTCTCAAATCTGAGTTTAATCTTAATAAACGTTATTTAAATCAATTTTTTCAGAATTAAATTATCTACAAAGTTAACCAGAAATTTTTATTTACTTATTGGTAAATTAACAAACTTATTTTATTTCAAACCTAAAAAGTGTATTTTCCGACAAACGTTTTCGTGTTGTATCTCGTTTTTCTTAAAACCTAAGTGAGATAGAGATCTGGTATCAATTTTCTTCAATCTCTTAGATCAAAAACCATAAGAAAACATCAAATTCATCCCTCGATTTGTATTCAAAAAATTTCACTACGGTTTAATTTCACAGAGGGCGCAGAATGCAAGGCTAAATCTTTTATGAACAGAAACTTGCTGACAAACCGTTTTCTGACCTATGTTTATACGAACATTTTTCTTATTTTTGGCTAGAGAATCATATTCAGAGAAATTGCCGCGCAATTTGCAATCACTCAATATATATATATATATACACACAGAGTGATTCAGGAGGATACGATGATAAATACATAAATACTTTGGTATTTATGTATTTATTTACTAGGGTGATAAATACTTCGAAACTCATTCTAGGGGCTAAAAATAAGAAAAAGGTTCATATAAACATAGGTCCGAAAACGCTTCATTAGCGAGTTATACAGTGAAAGATTTCGCCCGAGTTTCAGTTCCTCCGGGTAAATTAAGGCTTACTGAAATTATGGGAAGGTCAATTAAGGGGAAAATTCAATTGTTTCTTATGGGTTTTGAGCTGGGAAATCGAAAAAAATATGTCCCAAAACTGTATCTCTCTTAGTTTTTAAGATAACCCACGTAAAACGCCAAAAATAGGGTCAAAAAACACATTTTTTTGTTTCACATACAATAACATTGTTAAATTGGTAATAAATTATACATTTTTTAAACATAAATTGTAGAGAATTTAAATTATAAGAAGATTGATGTAAATAATGTCAACAGGAAAATAAATAAAATTTTAAACATGTCGACTCTTATTAACAACAAAACCGACGAAAAAAAATGTTACAAAAAAAAAACAGATGTGTCTAGTAGGTACAATAATTTTAGTAGGTACAAAAACATTCCAGCGCCCATCGAGAAAATGCTATTCCTAATTCAAAGTCGTTGTCATGCAATTCCTGAAGCAGTGAAATGTGGTATGGATGGAATTTAGGCGTTTTAATATTTTTAGATCACTGGTTTTTGATGTCCCGGAGTCATGCGAAATTCTTCTTGAACTAATATGAGGATCTACAATGACCGCTGTAGCCACCGCTATTTCATTGTTTGCTGCTGCCACAGTATTTTGACGGGTTCCTATTTTTGGTCTCCGCACTTCCAGCATCACTAAGCTGTTTTACAATTCTGCACACAGAAGAACGACATGGAGTATTTCTACCGGGAAATCGTAGAGCATACAAAGCTACTGTCTGATTAACATTTCGGCAAAATTCCACGTAAAGCAAAATTACCTAAGTTTTTTCTCTTAATTGTACATCGTTCCATAATTTTAAATAAATAAAAACTAAATAATTTAATATTTATTAATAGTTGGCGAGTAACAAAGTAATAAAAAAATTAACTGAAAACTCTGAAAATACTTTCACTTAGACAAATGTCATTTGCAACTTGAACTTCACTTTTAGGCTAATTTAAAAAGTTCGTTGGTGTTTCACGTTTAACTTATTTTTTTCTTATTCTTCTTCTTCTTCATTATTGTTAACATTATTGTTATTTTTATTTAAAATTTAACTGTTTTTAATTTAAAATTTAATATCAGCTTGATGTAACTCGTCAGTTGGACAGACTTAATGAAACTAAAAACATACATTTATTGGCCTACAGATTTTTTGAAGACGAATAACTAAAAAAAATTTGAATGAAATTTTAATTTTTTTGTAAATAATTCGATTCTACAATAAAAACTAAAGGTTTCTATTTAAAAATAAGTTGACCCTGAAATGACCTTTATTTGATCTTATCAAGGACTACATAGGTTGTGAACGTATTTTTCCCTTGAAATGGAAAAACTTTAATAGGAAAAATTTTTCCTAAAATGTGTAGTTTTTGAGATGTAGATGAGTTTCAATTTAAATGGACTACTCGGTATATATGCATACATATACGAATCGAATTTAGAATATACAACAGCTTGTTTTCTATTCATGAAAATATAAAAATTTTATTATTTATTATTATTATTCCTAAAAAAAAGAAAACGACTTTTCGTTATTTTATTTTGTTTCCATTTGCCCCCTTCAAACACATACCCAGTCATCATGATCCTCAAAGTAGTTAGTGCCATCTGAATTCGCCGAACAATATTGCTAACAATAGATGTCGCAAATATAGAAACGTTATCCTTCCAACTTACAGCATCATAACGAACCGTGCTTCTAACCTGCCCCATTCAAATGTTTTCGATCTTAAATTGAGCATAACTCAAGAACGACTCCAACGTTTATAAAATTTTCACATGCAAAACTTCTGTTACACTACTACAACTTAACTAAATTTCAATGAAATTAATCAAGTAGTTCTGGAGATTTTCGAGCCACAACATTTTATACATAGGTCTATAAATATATAAGGAAACCTGATTTTAAATTAATATTATTTTAGTACTCCTCAACCCTCAAAACGTAAAGAAAATTCATTTTAATCACCCAACACCTCATCCGACCCAAAGTAATACCGTATTTTTCTTTCAAAAGATAAAAATTTTAACTAATTTCCCTTTTTGAATATGTACCAGTGATATTTAACACCATATTCATAAATTTACTGTTCTAGGCTAAAAACAAAAAGAAAGATTAATCAATTCAATTGTGATTAAATACTCCCAAACTACAATACAGTGATGAGAAAGTACGGAAGGATAAGTAAACATTTATTTTTAAGTACTTCACCCCAGATCGGAGTAGATAGCAAATATTTGCTAGCATAATGCAATACGGTAATGAAACTTGCATTAAATTTGACCACCTACAAAACTTTTATTAGAGTAAGAGGATAACCATTAAGAAAGTGCCATTATTTCCTTTATATAAAAATGTTTAAAAAATCAAAATAAATATAATTAAGTTTAAATCAGATCTGGAAATATAAATTCCGATATGACTTGAATTATAATATAATCTTTTAGAGGTAAGATCATTTACAAATTTTAGTAATAATTTAAAGTAAATTTACTGAAACACGAAAATAACTAACTGAGCATTCCTTATTACCAGTAACTTTTGTAATTACTTAATTAAAATACCGATTAAATTCTAGCCTTCAGTTCAATATTAATGAAATTCTAAGTTTCGAATTTTAAATGTTATAAACTTTATAATTTTAATATCACGTTGTTAACTCTCCAATTTGCATAAAAATTAACTACGATCAATTTCATCCATCTGAAAGTTAAACTACTATTAACATACAAAGGTTATTAATAAATTAAATTATAAATGTTCTGTTTGTAATTTTTAATGCAAAATATATTGAAATTATATCATTAATAATTTAAAAATTAAAGACTTAAAAAAAGAGTAATTTCTTGTTCTCAGCTTACAGTTCACAATTATATGGAAAAAATATTGACGTAAAAATATTTCATGCTAAAAAAAGACACGGAAGAAAAAAGGAATTGGTTAAAATGATGAAATAATTAGAATAAGTAAAACAAATAGGCAAAGATAACTAAGTAAATACAGAATAAATAATTTCCCAATTGAGTGAATTCAGTACACATAAAAACGCAACATTTTCCACGTAAAGGGATGTATTCAGGAGAGCGCTTACAAATTTTCCATTACCAGAACGTTTGATTTTATATTACAGCAAATCGCAAGAATATAATGCAATACTGTAATGAAACAGATTAAGTTTGACCACCTACGAAATTTTCAGTCGAATAAAAGGGTAACTATTAAGGATAATTAGTATTATTCTTTCCTTTATTTAAAAATATTAATAAATCCAATAAAAATAACTAAGTATAAATCAAATCTGAAAATATAAAGTCGGTTATGACTTGTGTAATAATACAATCTTTTAGAGGTAAGGTTGATTACAAATTTTAATAATTTACTGAAACATGAAAATAATTAACTGAGCATTCCTTATTACTTAACTTCTGTGATTACTTAATTAAAAGACCTATTAAAAAGGCCTAGCTATACGACAATGCTATGAAAAATGCATATTTAAGATGGTTAGATTGATAAAAAGCAAAGATTATTTTTTTAATATCAAACTTTTATCGTGAATTACATTTTTATCGATTTATTTAATCACCGTTGATATACGGATATCCAAAAGTAAGGATCATTTTCGTATAGTCTGACGTTATATTTTTTATCGGCTCTAAGGTAAAACAAATTTAAGTGAACGGAAAATGCTTATTTTTCCCAAAAATCAGTATCAGAAAGGCGTCCCATCGCCAGTGAACCCGCTTTAATACATTAATTTAATACAATAACATTACCTGCAAGTTTCTTACGTTTTTAAAAAGTACAGTATAAAAGCATTTAACATAAAATTTATACAAGTCAACTTCGACTTGAATCACACTACTTGAAGCATTCTGTTTGCCAAAAGGGCTGGTTTAAAAATAATCAGCACTTAATTTTAAAACAAGTACACCTTGTGGTGTACAGAATGGTTAAATATCACATTCATTTCACATACACAACGTACATTCATCACGTGAAGAATTTATGCGGAAAACCACTTCGCTCTACCGGTTTGGTCAAGTGGTGAACTCGACATCACAAATCAGCTGATATCGAAGTCGAGAGTTGTAAGGATCAAATCCAAGTAAAGGTAGTTACTTTTATACGGATTTGAATACTAGGTCGTGGATATCGGTGTTATTTGGTACTTGAGTTTCAATTAACCACACACCTCAGGAATGGTCGAATGGACTGAAACTGTACAAGACTACATTTCACTTACACTCATACATATCAACCTCATTCATTGTCTGAAGTAATACGTTACGGTGGTTCTGGAGACTAAACGGTAAAAGAAAAAAACACTTCACTTATACTTTTTCCAAGCAGTTTGGCACAACATAATAAATATTCTTGAAAATGGCTGAATCATTTTTGGAAGTGATTTTTCCTGTCTCAGTTCATGTATTATCTTAGATTATGATGGCCAACATATATATATGGTGGTATATACAATTTAGCTATACATACATATCATAAAGTAAGATACTTCATATTAGTATAAGTAGACAAGTAAAATAATATAAATACCACATATATTATATAATATGAATACTTCTTATTAGTATATATATATATATATACACTCGTATAATATATTTAGTTTTAATTTTTATGTGATCTATATTCGAGAATTTCTTACATAAGTACAGAGTAAAACGTAGTTTGATCCGATAATTAAACATACTGGAATTAGGCTAAAATATATATATATATATATATATATGTAATATTAAAATATTATTATGCAGTACATCTAATATTATAAGGATTCAACAAATTTAGATAAAATCAAATAAGTTTGCGATAATTAACTGCATTATTGTAAAAAGGATGTGGTTGTTATTAAATTACAATTATCTAGTTGGCTGGAGTCCAAATGGCAATAGTTTAAATTCTAAAGTACTTAATCAACAGTAAGAAAGGAACCAGTTTGTAGGGTCGCAAAACGTTTAAGTTAGTTACTAAGAACACCGACTTAGTTTAGTTCAGCTGTTTTCCTGTACGATTCTTGCCAACTTTCTGGTAGGCTGTAACATAATTTCTCTCATATTGACCGGCTACTATTAGGTTGGTTTATGGGAAAGAGATATAGAGAAGGTTTGTTACTAAACGGTATGGTGGTTGCGACGGTAATTTATCATCGGGTAAAATATATGTGGGCATTACTGCAGATAAAGAAAAAATAAACAATCGTGTATGAACTTTCATACGTGCGTTCAAAACCGAAGGGAAGCCAAAATTAAAGTGAAATACTTCAAATTGATTTTGTAACACAAACCGCACTCGTGTCCTTCAACATCTAAACTTATTCTTTTTAAACATTTTTTCATAGAACTTTTGTATTCTATATATCAATTAAATGTAATTGATTTTTTTCATGAAACAGTTATTAGATATTGAAAAAAACTATTTACATATATGTAAATTTATTATTTATATGTGATATTATCATATATATTATAATTATATATATATATATATATATATATATATATATATATATATATATATATATATATATATATATATGTAATTATCTTTATATATTCCTATACGGCCTCAAATCTACAGGTAAGACTGTAAATTTCTTTATACAGAATAATTCAAGAAGAATGTGCCAAAGTTACAGGACATGTTGTAATAATAAAAATAAAGAACAAAGTTCGTAAACGGTAGATTCGGAAACGCTTCGTTAGCTTCGGAAACGCTTTGTCGACTGGCAAAAGATTTTGCCCTGATCTCTGTGCCTTCGGTAAAATTAAGTCAGACTATAATTCTTGGAATCGAAGAATTAAAGGGTAAACTGAGTGTGGTTTTGTATGAAATCTGACCTGAGAAATTAAAAAAAAAAATGGGTCTTAAAACTGTATTTTTTTGAGAAATCTGGGGTAAAATACAAAAGATTGGGGCCGAAAAAGACAAAAGATTGGGATCGAAAAACACATTATTTTATGTTTGGCATAAAAAATTCATTAAATAGGTAATAAACACTTAAAAGTTTTAAACAAAATTTGTAGAGAATTTGATTATTAAAATGGTTTGAATCAAGTCTGCAGAAATTAAAAGCAATCGTAAAAATTTAAATTTTTCAGGTGAGATTTCATACAAAATTACCTTCTTTTTCCTGTTTAGCCTCCGGGAATTACCATTCAGGAATGACTTCAGAGGATAAATGAGGATGATATGTATGTGTAAATGAAGTGTAGTCTTGTACAGTCTCAGTTCGACCATTCCTGATATGTGTGGTTAATTGAAACCCAATCACCAAAGAACACCGGTATCCATGACCTAATATTCAAATCCGTATAAAAATAAACTGACTTTACTAGGACTTGAACGCTGGATCTCTCGACTTCCAAATCAGTTGATTTGGGAAGACACGTTCACCGTTAGACCAAATCTATGAGTTCATACAAAATTACTGCGTACTTCTTAATTTGGGTCCCAAAAATTGCAGATTGACTTAATTTTACCAAAGACGTAGAAATCAGAGCGAAATATTTCACCAGCCGACATTCGCTAACGAAATGTTTCCGAATATTATGTTTGTAGAATTTTCTTTATTTTCACCATTAGAACATGTCCGGAAAATTTGTTACTATCTTCGTGAATCATTCCTATAAGTTTCTTAGTAATGTATAATCAATTTTTAATAATTGATCAATTATTCATTTATATTAATCATTAATTTATTCTATAGACATTTAAAAAAGATCAAAATTAATCTGTTCCCCAATAAAACGATTAATTGCTCTAGAATATTATTTTTAAAATTACTTTAATTTTTAAATTTTTAAAAAGACTGCGTTCATAGAAAAAAAAACCGTGAGCACACAATTAAGAAAAAATCGATACACTGGAATGATTTCCATAAAGCAATTCCGGTAAAAAAAAAAATACAGCACTGTCGAATTACTGCCGCCTTGGTAGTACATGGGTTAGGTGGAATTATTCATATAGTGGATTATGTGCTGGTTCAATTATTTAAATAAAAAGTTTTGAATTAATTATGAATAGAGACCGTATTTATTATAGCTTTTGTTTATGTAATTCACAGATATATCAATGATGATGAGTTATAACATGATAATGTGAGTCTTCAAGCGATGTACCGAGATGGCCTGATTCTAATGCGGAGCCGGCTTATATGGTACAGATGGAGCCAAATGAACAGTCAGGAGCTGTGTGTATCGTACGGAGCCGAGTGAACTGTCAGGAGCTGTGTGAATTTATTTCTTTGATTTTTTTCTATATGAATTAATTCACCACAGAAGCTAGCCAAGATTGTACAATGCCAAGATAAGAAAATGGAAATTTTGTAGCGTAAGAAAAATGCCATGCTTGATCGGGATTCGAACCCAGGAACTCCGAGACGCTACCATTCCGCCACAGAAGTTGGTTATTTTAATTTCTATTATTTTGTTTTATTAATGAATTTTTTAATTTAATCGTGAAAATTTATATGGACAAGATGTGTAACACGTAATATAACAAAACTGTAAATATACAGTATAAGTATCCCTAAATAACAATTTTAACAGAATTGTAGATCTAATTATATAATGCTATTTAAATATTCAGTTTCTATTTTGAAAACTGTTTAAAAATATACAAAAAAATGTAAATAAAATACATTTCTCATTCTGTTCGGTATGTAATATAGTGATATACATCACATCAGGAATGGGTAGATATATTACTTCTTGGTTAAAAAAAGGAATTGCACTAGTGTTTGTCTTATGGAACAAGAGAAACCATAGTAAAAACCTTGATTAGAATAGACAACGGTGTATTTTGGTGGTTGGAGTTCAATTAACCAGACATCTCAGAAATGGTCGGCCTGAGTCTGTACAAGACTACATCTCATTTACATGTCATATATACCATTCTCACTCTCTGGGCCATTATGGGGGAGTTGATTATTATTTTCTACTTGTACAAATTGCAACGTACACATTGGAAAAATAAAATTAAAAAATAATTAAAAATAAATGACTATTCTTTTTAATAACAAAAAATAAATAAATAAATTTTAAACAGGATTTGTGCGGTTTCAATTAACCACACCTCTCAGGAGTGGTCGACTCGAGTCTGCCCAGACTACATGTTTACCGGTAAATTTACACTTACACTGCACTATATTTGCAGCTATGTCAGGCCTAGCAAACCGGTAGCGGTATAATATTTGCCTATGCATACACACACGCGCGCGCGCAAACCCGGCAGTAGCTAGAACTGTTTGGAAAAAACAAAACAAATAAATAGGAAAAGTATAACACAATTTGTTAAATTTTTGCAATTTATTATATACTGCTTGCTTGTTCTCAGAATATAAGATGTGATAGCATTATTACCAATTACACGTGGTCAAAGCTAATAACTTAAGTCTGAGTCAAGCTATGTATGTTACTTAGTACTTGATTACTAAGTTCTGCATTAGTTATCAGTTAAACAGTAATTAAGTTACTAAATCAAAGTTACATAGCACAGTTACTCATCTCTACTGTTATACTGTAAAAGCAATACATTCTATCTATAAACAATAGCATGAAACTATCGCGTAACTTGTTGACTGGTTACGATAGCCTGGTTTATTAGTTACAAATAATAACAATGGACTTAAAAAAGATTAAAGAAATGGAAATAAAAACATAAATAAAAAATATAAATAAAAATAGAACAAAACTACGTAAGCAAATTTAAATAAAAATGAAATACCTTTAAAAGATACTTACATATAAAAAAAACCCCTAGCAAATTTATTTTTAGATGTCTGTTTCTGAAATATATCTGTAGGGACAACAGAAAAACAACATAAATCAGCGTTACATAACAGGAGAGAGAAAAAAAGTGAGGAGAAAGAAAGAGAAATAACTATTTCATTATACCCCATGGAGTCATTGGAATAATTCATGCACGCCATACGATAAAACTATTTGTATGTGTTGGATTCACAAAATTTATTAAAAAAAAAAATTAAAAATAAATCGCGCTGTTTAGAGAAAGAATTTTATAGTTATTTTAGTATTATGATAATCATTAATTAATACTCTAGGTAAACTATATTTAAATTTACTACTATAAAAAATTGGTTAAAGAGGACCTTTAATTAAAATATGCCACTCTTGTATAAGTAAATTTGAAATAAAATTTATCGTTTGTTTTTATATTAAATATTAAATTAAATAAATTTAATTCAAATCTAATCTTTTCTTACAAAAGTCATTTGTAATCAATAACAATTAATTTGTACATAAATGTTACTTTTGTTAGTAAATTTGACCGTGCTAGAAGCATGGCCAGTAGAATTAATCATTCAAGATCACACAAAAATATTGTTAAGTGTGAAGCGGAAAATATTTCCAGAAATCCAAATGCACCTGAAATTTTTTCAAACAAAGCTGAATAATTCTCAAGAGTACACGTTTTTACTTTCTTGACATCAAAGCTACGATGCAAGAAGGAAAAGAAGAAGGAGGTAATCAGTCAAAAAATGGGGTATGATTTTTTTACATTTCTCAACGTTTCATGACGAAGGAGGAACCCCCAAAAAACAAAAAAAAAGTGGGGAGTAATGTATGTACGTGGTTGGCGTGTTTGAAACTTAGTAACTTTTGACTGGGTATACCTATATTGAAATTTTGTACAGACTCGTGCATATGAGTCAAATTAGCAAACATAACCCCTCTTTATATTAAACTCAATATATGAATCCAATATATCTCAATATATCTTCTTAGACGTAGTAGTAGTGACCCCCAAAAAAGAAAATACTTTAGAGAAAATATTAAGGGTGGAGAGACGATCAAAATTTAAAAGTATCGATTTTTTTATTTTTCAAAAGTTTTTTGGATTATTTAAATTTTTAATATTATTAAATAAAAAAAAATAAAAATAAAGTAAAATATTTTTTTTTGTCTTTTGCAAGATGAAATAAATTTGTAATAATAAATTACAAAAAAATGTCATCGTAATTCATCCCCAACCAAAAAAAAATAAATAAATAAATCTTACGTAACTTTTTATTGGTTGTAAAATTTTCAGTGGAATTTTATTTCAGTTTCTTCGATTTAACATAATAAACATTGAGAAATTAAAAACCTTCTTGGAAGGTGATTTTGGAAGTGGGCTAGCAGTAAAAGATACCGATTTTTTAAACTTTTGAAACGTATATTGGTAATTTTACAATAAAAATCCATCATAAATTATCACCCCCGCCCAAAAAAATCATAGATAACGTTTCTCATGAATCATTTTTTCCTACTATATAAGAATAAGTAACCAATGCCAAGAAAATACTTCAACTTTGTTGTCAGTTTTTTTTTTTTAAATTAACAACCATCTGTTAATATATAATTAAAAATTAATTATTACTAAACGAAGTATAATACATTAGTACTGATGGGATTTTTGATTCTGATTGGATTTTACGTCTAAGAATAATTTCTAATATTTTAATGCCATGATATCCATGTAAATAAGTCTTATTTTTCTTTAAGTGGTATATTAACTGGAAGAAACAGAAAAGAAAGGAATACAGGTCTTTGAAATATGGAAGTTTAGGTAGTTTTTGAAAATTTGAAATAAAGTCATTGAAAAACGAATAGCAAAGAGAAATTTATGTATGTATTATTTATTAAGAATTTATACACGATTACTACTGTTTATATGTAAGCGAAATTATAATTTTGGTAACACCGAAAATATAAATTTTGTTTAATTTTTAATTTAAAAAGAGCAGTTGAAAAATATATCATTACTTATTAATTAATTTAATAAAAATTTCAATAAAGAGAAAAACATTTTATAATACTAGTGGTATTGTTTATATGCTTTATAATATTGAAATTCAATACATTATATAAATTTGAATCAGGAACGCTATAAATACTACACAGCATTACAGAAAGGAAGTGATGAAACAAATGTGTTTAATATTATAATACCGTATAAAACGAAAAATGAAGCCTGGGTTCCTTCACTAAAACACTAAAGAAACTTTATCAATATGCACAAAGTATATATAAAAATATCTTCTAAATAACAGGCCTTTTTTTTTCATTAACAGCTGCAAGAAACTAAAATTAATTTTTTCACATGATTAAATTCGGAGAAAAACGATTATTTTAAATAATAATAAAAAAATTTTTATAAATTTTCATGGGTAAAACGACATTTTTCTTAAGTCACGTTTCATCTTTCGTTGTAAGCAGAATAGGGTCGTTCGAAAAAGAGCCTATTCAACAAAGAAAACGCAAGATTTCTTAGCCTAACAAAGAAAACGCAAGATTTTCAGAAATTTTTATTCTATTTTTCAACATAGTTACCTATGCCAATTCGATAAACTTAGACCAACTACTTTCAAATATTTTAATACCCTCAGTATAATACGATTTGTGCAACTATGCAATATAGCTTTAACCTCATCAAATGAAGTGAATCTTCGTCCAGAGAATCATTTCTTCAGGGATGGGATGAGGAAGAAATCGCTTGGAATCAAGTCCGGCGAATACGGCGAACGTGGAAGTATTTCAAAGCGTAGCTCAAGAGATTTTGGAGCAATAACCGAAGGCATGTGTGCAGGCGCATTGTCATATTGAAGAGCACTTTTTTTTTCAGATGTAGACGTTTATCCTGAATTCCTTTAATCGGTTCTGTAGTAAAACATAATATTCCCCTATAGCGATGTTTCAGTATTTTTCCATTTATTTTATGATTATCACATCACGAGAATCCCAATAAACCGCAGCTTTTCCTGCAGATGGAACCGTTTTCGCTTTCTTTGGCGCATTTTAACTTGCTCCCACACACTGTTTGGTGTCGGCATGAATGGTGAATCCACGTTTCATTTACTGTAATAAAAGATCAAAGAAACTCAAGGGAAAACGTTTAAATAATTCTAAACACTTTTGGGAAATATTCAGTCAAATGCGTGTTTGTCGACTGTTAGCGCGGTACCCACCGGAGTGGAAAACATTTTTACATTCAAAACGTCATTAAAATGTAGTGAACAAGGTCTACTGAGATGTTTGCGATATCAGCAAGCTCACGTACTTTCAGTAGACGATCATTTAATTGTGAATTTTTGTGACGATTTCGTTGGTTGCAGCGATTTTTCGGGGTCCCGAAAATTCATCACTTCATTGGATCTACGACCAGGTTTAAATTCAGCTGCCTACTTTACATAGAATCCTGTAAAGTTGAATAGGATAATAGAACTCTTTGTATGTTCGTCGGACTAAATCTTTGAAACAATAGTACCTTACAACACCTCATTTTAATTTCATCTATTTTTAACAAAATATCAAACTTGCTTGCTTTATTCAATCGCCACAAACAAGCAACTAAACTTATGCGTCTGATACTTCACAGCACCTCATCTATTGGATAATAGTAATTTGGATATACTTGTGCCATGTCTGTGTCAAGCCGAAAACTCTTCGAACGATCCTATAATAGATTTGAAATCATCTTACGGGTGAAGGTCACGCGACTTCCTCATCTTCATACCCCCATTTGTATTTTACATCCATTATATCACCACATCCATCATTAATTACCCATCAGAAATAATAATAAGCCCTCACTCAAATGTAGTATTTTCAATAGATAATTAAATCACAAAAATTGAAATAAATTTTTCAATAACCCAGCTTAAGTTATTTTATGTACACAATAAGATTATCTCATTCTTAGTTTTGCATTGTTATAGAGTAACAGTCACGTACAGACAAATCTTTAGTTAAACAAAAAAACTAATATAATTATGATTTATGTAATTCAGTTTAATTGTTATTTTAAATAGGCTATGTTTACTATTTCAAGACGGTGTTACATCATGTTCGTCACCGTATATGCAACTTTTGTTTTTTAATACAATTTCAACCAGTTCAGATTACGATTTTATATCAATCTGACGTGCAATTTCTTTGGCTGATCTTTAATTATGAAAATTACGTTATTTTAACTGTGTAAGTTAAAATGGCAGCAAACAGTCCTCATCTTCGGAAACAATTTAAAAAAATGATATACAGGAAATATAATCATTTAAAAGAACTTTTTTTTTTCTTTTTTCTGTTTAGCCTCCGGTAACTACCGTTTAGATAATTCTTCAGAGGATGATATGTATGAGTGTAAATGAAGTGTAGGTCTTGTACATTCTCAGTTCGACCATACCTGAGATGTGTGGTTAATTGAAACCCAACCACCAAAGAACACCGGTATCCACGTTCTAGTATTCAAATCCGTGTAAAAATATCTGGCTTTACTAGGACTTGAACGCTGTAACTCTCGACTTCCAAATCAGTTGATTTGGGAAGACGCGTTAACCACTAGACCAACCCGGTGGGTCATTTAAAAGAACTTAGGCATAACAAACTTAATGATACTATTAAGGTTTTAAATGCAACGCAGGAAGTGATCGCAACCATATGCTGTATCAGTGCGTACCTTACAGATGTTTGTAAAAAATTCCTCATACAACCGATGTGGATAATTATATTGAAGATATAGTTTGTCCGTTCCATTCAAGTATTTTACGAGAGAGGAGAGTATCCTACGTGTAGTAAAATTAGAGAAATTTTGAAAGAAATAAAATAAAATTTACCTGGAATGCATATTCCACTTAGGAAACTGTAAGACAACTGGGGTTCCGCTTTCGTTAAGTGTAATGACGACAGAAAATGTTTGATGCAGAGATCTGACATTGTTCTTGCTCGGGTAAAATTTTTTAAGGAAAGTGCACGAAATTAGCTAAAATAATTCTTGACCAAAGATTTACCTAGATGAAATTCTGATACACCGGAACCATTCCAGGAAATACATCTGGCAGAATTCAACAAACAGTGGTGACCTTAAGATTCCAGTCGGGAGAGGATCTCGTTTAATTATGTGTTACGCTGGTCGCTACGAACTTGGTTTTATAAAAGACTATGTTCTCGTTTTTCAGTTGATGCATACGGGGGACTTCTACCAAGAAATGAACGGTGATGTATTCCGAAAATGATTCTTAAATTTGTTGCGATCTTTGGAAGAAGGATTTGTTGGTGTTTGAAGCGCAAATGGTGAAATTATTTTACAATATATTTAAAGAATTACTTTCAACTTCACAGGAATAGCAAGAGAGGAGAAACCGATCGATTGACGGGATAGGAGTGGTGAGGGCAAGGCGAAGATAAAGAAATCTTTCATCTGTCAACATTTGTTGTCCTTATTTCAGCATTCTGAATACTTTGAGTTCAACAGTAGAATGAAAACGTTACCAATTTGCTGCAATATATAAAATGAAAATGTCAATTTTTTTTACTTCTACCCACTACTATCCCCAATACACACAGAAATTTAGTAATGAAACTCCTAATTCAACCAACTAATTTTCGTTCTAATACCAACAAATTAATAATTTTAACACTAAATTTTACAAGAATAGTATAATAATACTTTATAAATAAACAATACTTTTACTGCTTTATTAGTCTACTGGAGAATAAATTTAAGATAGCGCATTAAATTCAGCCCATATAAATGCAGTTTTATAATTTTAATTCATAAATAAAATATTTAAGTTTCTGCTGAATAAACAAACCATAACCGTAACGACTGTAAGCAACCTGATAAATCAGGAAATCAATCCAAAAAAATTTCATAGCCAATCCTAACAAACATTCTATGCTAGGATTACTAAGAAAAAATGAGAAATGAAGTGGTTTTTATTCAGTAAATCAAACATACTGCTTCATATCAAGACACTAAACCCAACGATACGCAGATAATATTCATATAATTGTTACCTCTTTCTGTTTATCAGCGCTAAATAATGGTACTGTATAAGGCTTATATACTTAAATGCTTCATATGCGTCACACCATAAAAAATATTGTGATAAATTAATGCACCCGTTTCTGTGGAAAATAATTATTTATTATTAGTGCTGTCTTCAAACAGTATGGGATTAAAACGGCTGGAAAAACTTTTAATAAAAATTTAAGAAGAGGGTATTTTTTATATCTTCAAATCCTTGCTTAACACCGCTACCTACATCAATATTTTACATCCAATTTTTCTGTTAAATGAAAAACGCCAATTATTAGAGATATTAATATAATTTATCCAAAGATTATAGTGATAAAAAGACACTTTTTTATTTTCCAGAATATTCAATTTAACTATAAGAAATCATAATAAAATATATTAATCGGTTTGTAGTAAGCATTATAATGAAAGTATATTTATCTATATGTTCAGATTTAGAAAGTTTAAGGATAAAAAAAGTAATAGCTATAAGAGAAGACGAAGGAAAATTTTGTTCGTAATAATTATTTAAATTTAAATATTTACGTACACTGTAAAGATAGAAGTGAAAAATAAAATAAAGAAAATGTAAACGTTTTAGGTCTAAACAGACACAATGAAAAAAAAAAGAAGCAAAACATATGTAGCATTTATAGCTCATTTTTCGTATGAAAAAACTTGACGTTAAAAAACTTATAAGTTTTTCTGAAGTGCAAGTAAGGTAGCAGACAATGTAAACCCTCCAGGATGTTTTCTGTATTACGTTTTAAGTTTTTATATTAGTCTTTCCTGAAGAAGTGCTCCTTTTCCTCCCTTAACAAGCATTATTTCACTGAAAATTTAACTTCCGCTATCCGGGCTTTGAATCTTAGTGACTGTAATATATTTTATTTACTTATTAAATAAGATAATAATTACTAGTTTACATATAATAAGCGATGAAATTTAATCAATAAATTAAAAAAAAAAAAATCCTGTTTTTGTAAGGCTTATTTTAATAGTTATATAAAGAAGGTATCCTGTTTCTAGGTTCAATGATATCTATGATTTTATGGTTTGTATACAATACACGACTTCTACTTATCCGATGCAAATTCATTACACATAGAAATTTTTGAATGTTTTCTTTAAAGTATTGTTGCGCTCTTTTTATTATGTGTTAGCGATTATATCAAAATCGTTTGCACAAACATGCAGCTGCGGTAGTGGTTTTAGGTTCTCTTTATTTAAAGTTATTTTATTTTCCTAATGTATACGTTGCAATCTGTTCGATTAGTGAACAATAAGCAACACCCCCCCTCCCCCCCAAGGTACCATGATGTATTTTACATCATTTTTAAATGAGGTAAGTCTTGTACAAATTCTGGACGACTACTCCTGACTGTGGTAATTGAATCCCAACCACTAAAGTACACCAGTCTGTCTAGTATTCAAATCCTTATAAAAGCAACAAACTTTAATAGGATTTGAACCTCAAACCTTCAAATTAAAAAATTAGCTGTTAAACAACTTACAGATTAATAAACGTCTCTGATGAACTTCTTTCTTTTTCCTGTTTAGCCTCCGGCAATTACCTTTCAGATAATATTTCAGAGGATGAATGAGGATGATACGTATGAGTGTAAATGAAGTGTAGTCTTGTACAGTCTTAGTCTGACCATTCCATTCCTGAGATGTGTGGTTAATTGAAACCCAACCACTAAAGAACACCGGTATCCATGATCTAGTATTCAAATCCGTGTAAAAATAATAACTTTACTAGGGCTTGAAGGCAGGAACACTCTGCTTCCAAATCAGCTGATTTGGGAAGACGCGTTCACCAAGCCGGTAGGTTGTCACCCACCGACTTGGGTGGGTAAATTATATCGTTTTTGCATTACTGCGTATGATCCCTCAATATTAATTCATGTGGCAATAATAATAACTGCCATTCTTTTTATTTGTTAGTGATAATTTCTGCCGAAGGAAATAAATTCCCTTTATCTTCTTCTCCCAAATAATGATAAGGTTCCCTCACCAATCTCTTCCGCGGATTTTCAATGAATACAAAATTATAAAATGGAATGCAATTCAGCAAATTGTAATGAATACAGTTTGAGTGTTATATACAACAGATGTTGGATCAATTCACTATTTTCCTTAATTAAATTTTATAGCTGCTTTTACGTTGTTTTATAATATTTTTATTATAAATTCGGGTTTTTCCTTCCAGCACTTCCACTAAAATTTATTGATAAAATAATGCTGAATTTTTTTATAGTTGTATTTTATTGCTCCTATATTTATGTGAATATACGTGGCGGAGATGCAACCGGAAATATAGACACGTTTGACCTGATAATAGGGGATTTCGTTTAAAAAATTTCAGTGACTATAAATTTTGATGCACATCATTACCTAAAAACCCTTCTTTTCAATTAATAATGTAAGTACAGAATATTCTGGTTATTACAGTATCACTAATATTATTAAATTTCAGTAGCGGTCTCTTAAGAGAAAATACCCATGAATAATATTATTTTAATCCAGCTCTACTATGACCGTATAAACAACACCTCAGACGACTGAGTTCTGACCTACTTCTGCTGATATATCATACTAATGATACTTTACATTAAAAGATACTTTACATTCAACATTACTGAATGCTTTTTTCTAAAAAGAATTTTTATCAGATAGAAAATTTACCCCCTCACACCTTATCAGCCAGAAACCAGAATAATTAATTTATTTCGTTTTTTTATTTATTTTTATATTTCGTGATGTTGATATGATCAACGGTTTTCTTTGATCTTTTCAGACCTATACTAAAGCAACTACTTTTATTGCCGTAGATGTAAATCACGTAACCACCTCTGAAGTGAAAATCCAAAATGCAGATGTATCTGAATAACTGATGATACATTTTTATTCATTTAAAAAAAAGTAAAGACTTATTATGGATACATTTGCCTGATTACTACTGCTGTGTAGGCTTTTAGGAGGCGTTTTTAAAAAGACATTCAGTGACGGGTCGCAGCTAAAATTAGTGGGGGTGCTGCTCCAGAAAATTTTTTTCTAGGCCTTTTCAAGGCCGTGTTTAAAGTTTTCTGTAAAATAAAAGAACCGAAAAAATGAATCAAATGGTACAGCTGGAAGCAGGATAATAATATAATTTTACATTTTATCACATTCAAGAATATGGAACACGGTTTTCGGTTTAAACGAATAAATTGTCAATACACATAATATTTTTTAGTTTAGATAATAACCTAACAAAATTTCCGCTTAAAAACACCATAGTCGAACGGTACCTAATTTAAATTTCTATGTGCACAGAAATAAATACATAATTAGTTTTTACTAATTACCTTCTCTTTCACCCTTCCAACATGTTTTTGGACAGATTTGGCAAAGACCGCTTGCTTTCAGCAATCTTCTGAATACCACTGAAAAACAACTAAACCTCTTTCATATTCCTTCCACCGAATAAACTAGAAAAGGGAACGAGCAAGGAACGTTCCATATACACGCGGATTAAAAAAAAAACTACCTTCCACTAGCACTCCAGGGGTTGCCACTGCAGTGGCGACAGTATTCTCTCTCCCTCGCAGTCTCGCGTGCATCTTCCTATGTGCGCATACATACAACATCCAAACACCACGCCGCTGGAACAGTGAAGCGCACAGTTCCATACAAATATTTTTGTACCTTTTTCATAAACTGGGGGATGGCTACTGACATTAAGTTTAAAGGTTGTATGTTGCATAAGTATATAGAAAGAGTTAAAGAAAAAATAACTCATTGTATTAAATGTAATAATATCAAGTGGAAATAGGGTACTGCAGTTTCACAGTGCCTATACGCGAGCCGCCACTGAAGACATTAGTATTCACAATTAAAGAACTTATATGACATGAATAAGGTTTGTTGTAAAGGTTACCCCGTACTTTTACTTTTACATCTACGTATGTGTGTGATTTTATTTGGTAAACCCATTTAAATTATTATAATTTTATTAGAAAATAATGGAACTAATACATTAATCAATTGACTTACATCACATTTATGACATTTATAATTTATCTTTTCTCTAGTGTTAATTTCATTGTGCTGTTTTAAAAAGTGAAGGACCGGAAAATGTTATTTTTATGTAGGTTTCGTCAAATCAATTCCAATTTTATTTTTTTATTACGATTATTGCTTCATAAATGTGACTAGATAACTATCTAAATGAAACTACGCAGTAGTCCATTGTTTTTTGTTACACTGTTCCACCACGCCCCTAATCCTTCTTATTTGTTGCGTGTTAGCACCCCTGTCGAGTCTATGAAATTAAATCTATGCTTTACTTCCAAAAGGATAAAATCAACCAGGGAAACCAATAAATATAATTTTGAACTGGTTTTTGTAACTTTACTTACCACGCAGAAGCTGTTTAACTTTTATGCCCAAACATGCAAGCACAGTAAGCTAAACTGTATTTGGTAAGCACTATATCTACTTATTGCAATAGTACTTGTTATCAGTATGAAGCAATAGATTTAAAGCTGCGTTAATAAATTTAAGAATTATTTCTTGTAAAAATGAACAGACAGTAAATATACTACTGAAGTAATGTAATTATATAAGTATTTTTTCTGTGAAAAAATAAAAAATAGACAAATTTGCTGAAATGGAGATTTTAATTTATTTATTATCTATTTGTATCATTAATTTTACCCTTGAACGATACGTAAATGGAAACAATAAAAAACAACCAGAAAAAAACAAAAAAACAGCAAGAACCCTGGAAAAAACAAAAATCCCAATTTTTTTGCAATTTTATTGTACGTTTGTTTTATTTTTTTTTGTTCCTTTTATACCTTATAACATTTTTTTTTGTACTTATTACTCCCAAGGCAACCAGTCCTCGCTGTTAAGCAAAATACATTCATCTCGGAGTGTCGTGTCAGCAATCTCTGTCCACTCTAGCTAGCCCCCTTCTGGGGCTTTCCCATCCGGGTCTCCTCAGCTTCATCGAGATACACCGACTCCCTCTTCCGGATAGATGATATGCCCCTCCGCTGAAGATCTACCCTGTCTGTCCTTACCCTACCAGCTCCAGATGTGCATTTGGCACTTATTTCGCTTCGCGATCCACTCATACCTTGAGGGTTCTCTATGCCATCATCAGGGAGTTCCGACCCCCCTCACTCTTGAAAGTGGGCGAGCCAAAACACCCTAGGCATACAGACTGCCTCCCTGGTCCTAAACGTCGCTACGTTTCGTTCTCCATTTTTTTTTTAACAATACACAGACTCCCACATGTACAATCCTGACGTCAGGGTGCCCCTCACCCAAGAATACGTCGTTATTCCGCCCGCATTGTACCACGAGGCCATCGCCACCCTTACCATTCACCCGGCTGCACATCCAATTCTTCCCGGAGACCAAAGCACCTTCCAGTATCAAGTACTCACGCTAACCTTTATGCCACATTGCACCCGGGTGTTGCCACCAGTCTTTAGACACTCGGTAGCCTCTATCACTGTGTCGATAAGAAACCGTAGCCCCGTATACAATCAAAATAATACTAAGCAAAACAAAAAGAATACACAATATTATCATCAAGAACAACAGAACAGAAATCACACATTTATCAGAATAGTCTCAATCATCCCTGTCTACAGAAATCAAACATGGACATTTACAACAAAGAAAAAATCAACATATAAAAAACTGCTCGCTCCTTAACCAAGGAAATGCAAAGTAAGAACACACAGCATTAACATTGAGCACAATAGATACTGTAATAACAATTCTATCAGAATGGCATCATTGACCCTTGCCCTGAGTATTAGATATATACATTTACAGCAAAGAAAATACAATAACACAGAAAAAATTACTCTTTACCCTAAAAACTATGTATATATGTTAAAAAGCTTCTACCAGGCGAAGATTCCTGTCAATTGCCATTCGTCAGTCCTCGTTGTGGCCATTTAGCGACCTATAGCCCCCAGTACAAATATTAACAAGTTCATTCAAAACAAATACACAATATTATTATCCAATACAAAAAACACAGAAATTATGAAATTATCAGAAGAATCTCATTACAAAAAAGAACAAATAAATATTACTCAGCACCGTCGAGCATCGCGTAGCTACTCTTCCTTGTTCGGGCGTGGTTGTCTGACGAGTCCTAAGACTCGTAACGCCGCCTCCCTGAGCCTGCCCTCCTCTTTCTTGGTCCCGAGGATCCGAGAACTCTCTTACATACATTAAGGAAAATATTTAAGTATGTATCAGTAACTTAATACGTTTAGTCTTTCTGAACCAATGTTTTTAAAGTGGCAGTTGGTAATGAGAACCCTATTAAAGTAAAAACTATTTAATATAATAATTTTAAAAAAAAATTGCCAACAGATATTATAAACATGGGAAAAATGTATAATTTTATGAAATAATAAATATATTAAAATTTTGGTGAATTAATTAATGTACATTTTGTGAAGTTTAGCTTCTTTAAGAAAATTAAAAAAAATAACTTCAATAGTTTTGTAAAGGTTGCTTCCACATAATAAAGTATGTGATATAAAATTCATAATACTAAACAATATGTCTTAAATAAATGTTAAAATAATACTATTTTTCGAGGAATAAACATATTAAAATTTTATCTACGAGTAAATCGCACGATCACCTCAGTTATGAAATTTAAAATAAAGTTTTCTTCTTAATGTCACGGAATTCTATAAATTTTGAATTTATATTATACTATTCGCGTTACATCGCTTTTGGTCTTTTTTTTTCATTTTTTAGCCATTTTTCAAATACTATTTTAGTAAGTGATGATATTATTTTTAAAAAAATTAAAAAGTGGTAAATTTGTTTTGATAACCAGAAAAAAAGCGACAACACAGTTGTAGGACTTTCCCGTCATGCGGCTTTTTTCTGACGTACGGCTTACACATACATACACACACAAGTTAATTTGAAATATTTATCATTTTATTAAAATATAATATTTTTTCGTTTATTTAATTCAATGATTTTAATTAAAACGTGCGCGCATACCGTATTTAATTTGCGCGAGTATGGCGGTACTAGCAGCCACTTTAAATTTTTTTTACACTTTAAATATTGTTCATTTATTTAATTTTACCGCTCACCTGTGACGTCACAACACAGCAGACGGCTACAGCAGCTGTAAGTCAGTGCTCCTTCTGGTGAGAAGGGGTACTATTGACGCAGTATACCCATTTAGCCACTAGTTTGTTTAGAGCTTTTTTTTTGGGTGGGGGTGAAATTTTGCAAAAGGTTTTTCGGAAATATTATTTTTTAATTTATAACAAATATGCCTAAGAAAAATAAGAGACCTTAGGCAAAATCTAGAGATAGTGAGGATGATCTTGCTCTACAGCCTCATCCCCTTAACTTTTTAAATTAAAAATGTATTGGCATCAACGCCATTCAATACTGAAGTAATCTGACCAAGTTTGGTAAAAATCGGTCGAGTAGTACTAGAGATATAAGATGATTTAGAGGGCGATACCGAACATACACACTTACATACGAATATCCGGAAAAGCTCCATCGGGTTTTTTGGGTTCCTTAGGTGTCAAAACATCAAGATCCGGTGAAAACCGGATATACGTACAAATTGGACCGATTACAATACTTTCCCTTCTACAGCTGTAGCTTTGCTATAGCGCTAGACGGGAAAGTAAAATGTGCACAATAACAAAAAGTAAATATTGTTATTACTTGTAGACGAATGACGATGAATTTGTAAAAACAATTACGATAAATATTATGCGTCACTGCGAAATGTAATTCACAAGGAAATTATTAACCCATAAATTATCTTTATGCAGTAGTTCATAATAGAAGCCTGATTGGCGAGAGGAAAGAGAAAAGATTAATTATTAGACAGTTAAAAGACCGTATTAATTGTTTTCGTGCAGTTTATATTACCAAAAATGTAAACTAGATTAAAAAATAATAAATTAAAAAATTTTAATTTTTTTTCAGTACTTAGAAGACAAGTTGCAATAAAGAAACAATACTTAATACAGTTAGTTATAAAGGAAATAATTCAGCTTCAGACTTAACGGGAAGTAAATTAAGTAGGATATATAAGATATGTAATAAGTACTCTTGCATGGACCATGATTATTGTGTACTGAAATCGAATTGGAAAGAATTAATAAAAATTCTGTACTTACAAATTTTGTTCTCGACTTTTAATCAAAGTTTAGTTTTACAAAATTTTATTAAGAATATTTTAGGTTTCTGGACCACAAACAGACTGCTTGAAGTAAGAACAACTTTAGTGAACATGTCAATAATTCTAGTAGACTTCACTTTGTATAGTCATAATAATATCTGATTATATCAGATATATCATGAACTAGAATTCCCCGTCCCGGCTTCAACAGCGTTATATGCGAATAGAGCTTCAAAAATTGGAAATAATTTCTTTAGAAATTATGTGGACTGTTGGTCTATGAGATATCACCATTCTCAACTTACCGGATAAAATAGATAAATTTGGATAAGGTTTCAGTAAAGTAAAATTTTATAATACATGATCAAATAATAGTATTGTAAAACTTTGAGAACGCTCTGGTGTAGATTCACGTTGTCTACGATCATAAATTTTAGCAGCCCTAGAAGTTCTTTTTCCTATCTATGACCTTGCAGATCAAGGCTATGAAAATATTAATACCAAATTGAAAGTCGAATCTATGCCGATTACGGTACGGCTTACCCTGTTGGAACTTCTTAGCACAGGATACAAAAATCTAAAGTGCTACTTCTCTTGCGAGAAAATAGTTCTCGCGGGTCACCGCCAGATTAGACAATGACATTAAATTTAGTAAAACACATAACTTTCTGAAGAAGTCGATATTGATATCGAAATTCAATATTCCACAAACCATCAAAACTTTGTGGAATATTGCCCACACACTGACTTTTTACAGAATTTTGTGGATGGATGTCCATTATCTAGTGTAAGTTTTGGCTTTCATTTTGATTGGTTTGGTTATCTCACACTGTTATTCATACGAGCGTAAATCAACCTTTATCACAGTTCACTCCTTATCCTAACCTTTATCATTTCTTCCTATCTTTAGCTCTGCGAGTATAGGAATTATCATGATAGGTTTACTCTGAGGATGTTAGGGCCAGTACAAACAGCACATCCTTAATGTTCTTAGATCTGGTGAAGAACTGCCTAAGGAGTAATCTGAGGATTCTGAGGTGGAGGAAATTCAGTGTGACACCGGGAATTCGTTAACAGAGTGAAATATCAGTAGTATAAAGCCGGGCTTATTAATCCCTCTTGAAGTAAAAAATAAACTGTATCATCGATTTTTTTTTATATTAAGAAGGCAGCAGTAACGGAATAAAATTAGGAAAAAGGGAATAATGTCATTAAATAACGAAGTAAACGGACATTATTGAATTTTGTTTGACTCAAAAAGAATAATAACATTATTCACTTTTCTTCCTAATCGAATAGAAATTTTATGTAATTACACTACGGAAATTTAATAAATTTCACTCTCTTCAGGTAATGAAACCTCTACTAAGAACGCATATACGCATAATATTATATAACTTATCGTTAACGGTTGTAAATTCTAGTCTACCTTCCATAGTATACAGTTGCAAATAACATTTGTTAAGTCAATTAGTTGTACTTTAACATCATTACATTATCGCATTAAGTTAAAAGGAAATAATTATATATCACTTTGCGGGGTAATTAAAAGGATTTTAGTTCACTTGTACAGAATAGAAAATTATACATGAACATAGTAAAAATAAATTACAAAACAATCTTTTACCTATACATCCAAATAAAAATAAATATTTATATTATATAAATTACATCTAATACTGTGACAATTTTACCAAACATCTCTACTTTTTCCTATTTATCCTTCGGTAATTACCTTTCAGATAATACTTCAGAGGATGATATGTATGAGTGTAAATGATGTATAGTGTTGTAAAGTCCCAGTTCGACCGCTCTTGAGATGTGTAGTTAATTGAAACCCAACCACCAAAGAACACCGGTATCCACGATCTAGTATTTAAATCCGTGTTACCAAACATCTAAGGTGAAAAAACTCTACTGTCATCTAGGTTTTATTTAGAACTTTTTATTAATCGACTTGAAAAGAAAAACAAGTTATTAATTCTTCTGTTTCATTGACCTGTTCTAAATAACTTTACGACGACTGAAATGATATTTTTGTGTGTTATATTATGACCATAATTCACTTGGGTAAAAAGAAAATAAAAAAAAAAATTATGATTTTACCGACTTATTTCTACGACTCTGCGGTGGAGTAAAAAGATCTCCGCTTTTCATAAGGAAGGTTGTAGATACAAATCCATCAGGCTTGGCATTTTATACAGTAAGAAACACCGTTCTTATCATAAAAAACACGGATTGGTAGCTGTATAGACGTAAGCCTATAGTTGCCATAATGTACTAAATAATCCACCGGGTTGGCCAAGTGATGAATGCGTCTTCCCAGCTGATTTGGAAGTCGAGAGTTCCAGCGTAAAGTCAGTTATTTTTACACGGATTTGAATACTAGATCGTGGATACCGGTGAGCTTTGGTAGTTGGGTTTCAATTAACCACACGTCTCAGGAATGGTCGAACTGAGACTGTACAAGACTACAATTCATTTACACACATACATATCATCCTCTGAAGTATTATCTGAAAGGTAATAGCGGAGGCTAAACAGGAAAAAGAAAGAAAGAATGTATAAATAAGTGAATAACTCATCATCGAATTGATTACTAAAACTACAATCGGATTGTATTGTTTCGATTTCATTACGTAGTCTGTTACACAATAGTGCAAAGTTATTAAAAACAAAAAGAAGATTGACTTCTCGTTATTTTAGTTTGAAATGATATCAATCTAAAATTTTACGGAAAATGAGAATACTAAAACAGTTATAATTTTTTTTTCATAAAATATACTTTCAGTTTGTAAAAAAATTAATTTCTTTTTTGCTTCCTTGTACGAAGTAAAGGAAATAAAGATGACGTCTGTGGGTCTGTGCGTATGTATCTCGCATAACTCAAAAAACAATTAGCCATAGGATGTTGAAATTTTGAATTTAGGACTGTTGTAACATCTAGTTTTGCACCTTCCCATTTGATTGGAATGGACTGAACCAAAAAAGCCCAAAATCCAAATAAGATCGGATATTGTACTTTTTCTTAACTGCAGTAATAAGCCCTCTTTGAGAGCTTTTCAACGATGTATCATAAGTGGTATTTATTTTCATTGTTTCCAGAGTTATAGCCAAATAAAATTTTAACTAATGAAATATTTGGATCTTAGGGGAAGGCACATAGGTTCGAATCAGACATCTTTTTTTAACTTTTTTTTTAAATTTAAATATATTGATTTACTAAAAAAATTTGCGATGAATAATAATTCAATAACAAAAAAAAGGAAAAAAGAAATCAGAAGTTTTTAATGGAATAAAATTTTATGTACTTTTCATTTTAAAATAATGTGTAGGTGTAATTTAATAGGTGGAAAAGGAAGTCATGTGTTGTCCACATAAGATTTTTTTAATACTTTTATTTATAGTCGCATCAACAATTAAAGTCATTAACAACTCATGAAGATCTGTCTGAATGAACCGGTAAACGTGTGTAGTCTTGAACAGACTCAGGCTGACCATTCCTGAGACGTATGATTAATTGAAACCCAACCACCAAAGAACACTAAAGAACATTTTTAAGATTACATTAAAAATAATCTTTTACAAAATGACTAATTATTTCAAAAATATATACTTGATGAATATATCGATATACACCTGTAAAATCTATTTTCCATATTTTCCCCCTTTTTAGTGCAGACAATGTATCTATTGAATTTTTCCTGTAATAAAGGGTAAATTAATTTATCACTTTATATTTTCTAAACCCAATTTTTATACTAGTTAATTATTACCTGATGTACAAGCAGTACTAGTCATATTTGCATTCTCTGAAAGCAATGATGACCATTACACAGTCAGTTTCTGAGATGAACACAATGAATAATCATTTACAGACCAGGATGACTTAGCATGTTAAACTCGTCAAAGTTTAAAAAACGTGGTACTTCTACCTGGGGTGATAATATATAATATCCCGTTTAGCTTAGTGGAAAAGGCAACCAGAAATTACTTCAATTTCCAATTTCTAGTAATTTTGGCAGGGATGACTGGTGTTTCCATGTCGAGGGTTAGATCACCTGAAACCATTTAAGATGCTTATATTCTATTACTGGTATGGTTACCATATAAACATATTTTAATTGTACTTTTATAAATAGCTAATACATGAGGTATAGGAAATAACAAAATTTTACGCAACATTCGCTTAAATTATTCAATCAATTACAATTCTTTATTTTTTAACGTTTTTTTTCTTTTAGAACAGGAAAACGAAGTTAACAAAAGGTTGTATAAAATGATTTAAATAAAACGTTTTCGACAATGTTAATTCGAAAATTTTTTTTCAAATTATGAAGAAATCAATTGGAAAACTCAACCTAAGTATTTAAAAATCGAAAAAAAAAAACAGAGATAGAAGTAAGTATCTGCAAAAAGAAGCAAAAATGAGAAGGAATTTATACAAGACTGATCCCTATCACGATTACTTGTTTAAATTGTTTTTAGAAGAAGAAGAAGAAAAAGAAGAAGTAATTAAAGGGAAGACTAAATAACAAAAAATTAATGGTAAACAGATCCGCTGTATTCAGTTTGCGAAGGACTCGGTTGTAGAAAAACAGACTCAGAAAAAAGGGTTAACCAAATACAATAATTATTTTCAAAAGCATTTAAGGAACTTAAACTGAATTAAACTTGAATTATAACTGACATACCATGAAAACAAAAAAAAAAAAACGGTGTTTGATAAAAGGAAATAGGGAAGTGAAAACTAAAATTAAAATAGTCCTAAAGATTTTCTACTTGGTTAATATAACAATAAATGGCAACAAATATCTGAACAGCGTTAAGAAGAGAGTTTTTTTCACTAATAAAAAAAAAACCGGATTTTAGAACAATAGGAATTTATTTGTTGATCGACATAACGTAACGAGAGAAATATTTTCCGAACGTTTTTTGTCGTAACAAATAGGAGTGATTCATGGAGGAGTCTTGGATTTTTTTTACGTAAAAAATTATAATGGCTATAGAGGCTAATAGCAGCAACGACTAGTCTGACAATAAAACTAACGAGCAAGAACTGAGAGAAGTAGAAAAAAAAACCAATACAAATCATAATGGTAGAAGAAAAGTTTAGATGAAAGAAGAATTACAGTGGTCACCATGAAAGATGGCGTTTGTGTTTAAACTACTATATCTCAGTTGAAAAAAACACCCAAAATAAAAAAGGAGTATCGTTGGAAACTGCAATTATTTTTGTGTTAACTGGTTTTGGCCGATTTTTATTTATAGGCATTCGTTTGAAAAGTAAGGGCGAGAAAAGCGGAAAACTTATGATTTTTTGTACTTTTTTTTTGAGAACGTCAACTTTGAATTACTATAAAATCAAAACCGATCTAGATAAAAATTCTTTATTTTTGGAGGTAGATTAGACGTTACTCAATAATTATAATTAAGATTACCAAAACTACTATTATATAAGCGTGCAGAACGTTTTTTTTTACGGTAGGCTTATCTTTAGTTTCGATGAATATATTACGGGAAAAAAATATTTAATATTGAGCTTTTGAGGTAGGAAAGATATAAAACGATCATTCAAAAAGTACAGTCGCAATTAGTAGTTGAGTGTGCTTCCTGTTCGTTGCTATACAGACCAGAGACACGCGGGCATGGTTTAATATTGCCGTGGTTTAATCAAATTACTTTTACTTGTCAATATTATATATTATAATTTTTGTAAATAGTACAGTCAATTTGTATTTTTATCTGAAAATCCTTACCTACCGACTGATATTTTTTCCATATGTTAGGGGTGGATGAGTGAAGCTTAACTCCAGATTTTTAACATCCCCATCCCATAGATTTTTGAAAAACTCAAAAAGTTTGTGAAATGCGTCTTTCTCTGAATCTATGCATTTTAGAGAAAAGTTTTTTAAACAAAAAATGTAGAGGACATTATCCTCTACAATTAATGTCGGTGAAGTTATACCGTATAATTTGAAATTGAAATACTAGGTGGCGCTGAAGTTGTAAAAAACGTGTTTTTTCAGGTTTTTCACCGGAAAAAATTGTTTTTCGTCTGTATTGCATATGGAAAAGTTGTTAATCTCAAAAAACCGACAACTTTTACTAAAACAATTTTCTTGTACGACTTACCGTTTTGGATCTGTAGCTTGTGAAAGTGTGAAAATGTTGTGAATTGGACACGTGTTCGAAACCGGTCTAGTCGTTTACAACGTTTTTTACAACTTCAGCGCCACCTAGTATTTCAATTTCAAATTATACGGCATAACTTCAAAGACATTAATTGTAGAGGAGAATGTCCTCTACATTTTTTGTTTGAAAAACTTTTCTCTGAAATGCATAGATTCAGAGAAAAACGAATTTCAAAAACTTTTTGAGTTTTTCAAAAATCTATGGGATGGGGATGTTAAAAATCTGGAGTTAAGCTTCACTCATCACTACTAACGCATGGACAAAAGATCAATCGGTAGGTAAGGATTTTCAAATACAGCCTATTTTGATGACAAATTGCATGTACTAAAATACCGTTACAAATGTAAATATTATTATTATTATTACTACTGTTATTTTTATATATTTTTATTTTTACAACAATTCACAATATTTCTATCAAAGACTCAACTGTATAAAAAGAATAACAGATTACAAAAAGTCATTAAAATTATATCAGTAAACAATATACAGTTTATTATAACACTGAAATTGAAAATAAAAAATGTAAAAAAATACTAATAACAATGACATCTTAATATGATAAAGTAAGAACTATTCTATTACGACATTAGCTGTTATTGCACAACGTATCTCTAATCCATGAATAGAGGCATAAATTTAATTCTGTTAGGTCTAACTCAGTATTCAAATAATAATTAAATAAAAACCAACGGTTAAAAATCACCGTGTTTCTTAACAATTTCATTATTTTTATTGATTTATAATATTATTATTATTTGTTTTTCAAACCTTTGAAAAACAAACAAAAAACCTTTGAAATAAAAAGGAGTAAGGCTCCTTTTTATTTCATGCATGACTTCAAATGTACACATAATTGTAATAATATATTTATTCATGTAAAATACTTATACTGTACTCAGCTAGCTTGTAGAATGAAGAATAAACAAACGTTGCGTTTGTGTTAGTGATTTCGTCAAGACTGATGAGTCATGTCGCTTGTATAAATTCCGATTCACAACGCTGCCGTATCTAAACACAACACAATAATCATTACTCATATTAGTAACCGTATAATTAATCAGTCATGTAGTACTCGTGTAATAAAACGTTTATACATTTATAATAATAGTATGTCTTTCAATATAATTTTTGTAAAATATAGTAGTTAGTGGTTAGTGTATATTAACAGAGTAATTTCTATTATATACAGCAAAGTTTACAGGAAATACTTGTGAATCGGCCGCCTGAACACTCGTACGCGCACTTCGTTTACTTCAACTCTATAAGCCAACTGAATAAGGTACAATTAACAAAAATACTGTTTAACACATGTAGTTGAGTACCGCTCGCTGAGACGGCTTCCACAGTCCATCATATATTACCACGTTTTTAAATCGATTTTTATTACCCGAGAATGAACCTCACCTTAAAACGCGAATGTTTATTAATTTAAACTCTACAAATATGAATTCTACGAATTTAATGCCTGATATTAGCGTTAATTTCTTTTTTTACACCTAATGTTAACCGAAATGTGATGGTTTTATTTGAAACGAAATGTACGCTTAAATAATTGTAGTTTTGTACTACATATTAATTATAATTATTGAAAAACAAAGAGAGAGAGTACATTTCTTTGTTTCATTGAGAAACAAAGAGAGAGGGAGAGAGAGAGAGAGTACATTTCTATGAGACTTTTTTAAAATTATTTTTTTAATTTTTTTATTGTGGGTATTACTATGAAGAAAATTATGATAAATGCATGTGATGTTACGATTGTATAATAAATTTGATCATTTCTAGTTATTGATCCTGGTTTTATAAGTTCTACTCGAATAATTACACTTTTATTGTTCCTAGTATTCTTGATCATAGTCCGAAGATGAAGGGTAGGGTTCCAATATCTTTGTGATTTTTTCATTAGTTAATGGGAAGGCTAATTTCAATGAACGTCAAAGTATACGATCTCAAAAAACAGTGCAAAAAATCGTGAGTTTTCCGCTTTTCATGCCCCTAATTTTCAAACGAATAACAGTAACTAAAATCGGCTAAATCCGGTTAGTGCATAAATAATTGCATTTTCCAACTATACCTTCATTTTTATTGTGCGATTTTTTAAACTGATATACAATAGTTTAATCACAAACGCCATCTTTCATGACGACTACAATAATATAATGACTTACGTATAACATAATAGAAGAAAAAAATCTTACGAAAAATCTTCAGAGGACAAATAAGTGCTTCCTTCTTCCACAGAGTGTTTCATAAAAAGAACTGTACTTCATAGAAAAGTACGTAGAAAACTCTGGTGGACAGAACGCACGACTATTGCTAAAATCCAGTTTTATAATAAAAAATCAAAACCTGGTTTGAATATATAATAAAATATAATGCGGAATAAATATATTTGCGAAAAAAATATACAATATGGTGTTAGCATGGATTTGAATTTACAATCAAACAATATTTTTTCATATATTTTGTGCTAGGAAGAATTCCAAGGGAGATAAAAGAAAACTTATCTCGGCCTACTTTTTTTTTATTGCGGTTGGTATGAGCTTTATAATACCACCGACTGCAACGTAAACCTCAGAAAACACTTTAAACCAAGAAGTACAGGATGCTTGGGCTAGCTTCTTTTCCTTTCAAAAGTTAAACAGATGTTTGACGTATATGTCATATAAAAATATTTGCTAGAGACTAAAAATTAATAGTCAACCAGAGCGAAAAGAAGAACTGGAATATTTAAAAATTTGGGATATGAATTTTTTCTACTATTAAAATACTTATTTTTAGTAGAATATAATATGTTTTTATTAGCGGTAAATACTGTAGATTGCAAAAAAAATTCACTGAATAGAATGATTGATTTTTAAATTAATTCGTAGTATAAAAAATTTTAAAACAAAATTATCATTTATAAATTATCACGGCTTATCACTTCTTAATCTTAGCTTCATCATTAAAATACAAAAAAAATTTTCTTAACGATAAATTAACAGTAATTAAATAAAAATGAAGAACGAAGAAAAATAATTCATTGGTTGAAAAATTCCCTCCATCGTGAAATGAATACCAAAATTTATTCGATCACGATAAATTACAGTTTACCAAAATATTAGTACTTTTAAAAGCTAAAGCTTTTTTCCCATAAAATATATATTTCCTTTACAGATTGACAAATATTCTCTTTTTAAGCATAAAACATCGTATGTACATACGAAATACTTAAAATTTTCCCTGAAAATTAAATAGTAAAATAAAAATATAAAAACAAATCTACTGAAATAATAACTGTAATAATTCGTTTTAAATATGTATGCGTAATGTATATACATATGTTTAAAATATATATGTAATTTTAAAATTTTATTATATATTTTTAATATTTAATGTAATTAAATTTAAAATAAATTCGAATCACTGGTGGAAATTTCTCAGATAAATATTTTGAAATTTGTTAAATACTAAAAAAAAATAAAATAAAAAATACATTTTTGTAATTTTGTTTAGTTAATAGCTTGAACATTATTTGAGTATTAATTCGAAAAAAAATTATGAATGTTATATATGTGGTCATAACATTAGATGAATGTAAAATCAACATTTTTAGTGTTTTAAGAAATCCTGTAGTATGGATTTTTAGTCAATTTAAATTAACTGGTTGTTATAAGTTAAATAAATTTTTGTATATTAATTCTATAATAATTCGCCATTAATAAAATGGCAAATAAATTATAATTATATATATAAAATATTATCAGTCTTTATATATATATATATATATATATATATATATATATATATATATATACTAGCCGACCACAGGACTCTGCCTCCTCGTTACCTCTGCATTCATTAAACTCATGCTTGTGAGAATAATAATAATAATAAATAAAAATTAAAGCGTGTTCAATTTATAAAAACCATCAGTGAATTGTAATTTCTTCAGAGCAAAGTTTGGTCAACAGAGGACCCGAAATTTTGAATGATGCGGATTTCAAAATAGTCGGCCTCCATCTTAAAAGTAGTAGCTGGTTACCCGTCCTTCGTAAGGGTAAGAATGTATTTTACCCGGTGCTCCGGTTCTTAGTGTTACCCGAAAAACACCAACAGTAAGTGACCGTACTTCGTTTTTAATTTTTTTTTTTTTTTTTTTAGTCAAGTAACCGGAGGCAGGTGCTAGTCACGTCACATATACAGTAACAGTGGCTGTATTAGTTGAGCCGCGATGCCGTACACTGTAGCAGCACCCCTTAAAATGTTGAAATTAAAAAATTCCAAAAATGATTTTCAGATATTTATCAAGAGTATTTGCAAGCTCAAATCGAGTGAATATCATGTTTAGTATAGTCGAAAATGGGGAAAATTTGCAGTTATTGTTCGAACGTTTTTACCTTTCTTCACATCTTTCAAGGTCAAATTACAAAAAAAAATCTAGAAATTTGTTTTTAGATTTTCCCATGAAGATTACAAACGCCAAAAATCAAGTAGGTATCTTCATTTTGCCGGCTTCCGTGGCGCGAGTGGTAGCGGCTCGGCCTTTGATTCAGAGGTCCCAGGTTCGAATCCCGGTCAGGCATGGCATTTTCACACGCCACAAATCATTCATCTCATCCTCTGAAGCAATACCTAACGATGGTTCTAGAGGTTAAAAAAAGGTATCTTCATTTGTATCGAGAAATTAAAAAAAATAGGCGGGTAAAATAAAAAAAATACAAAATCAGTTTAAACTTGGAATTCAAAAAACTCTAGAAACTGGTCTTTTAGTAATTCAAATAAAGATTATACATCAAAAAATCAAGTTAATATATATTCATTTGTTACCGAGAAATTAAAAAAAAAAAAAAAAAAAAAAAAAATTCAATGATAATCCATTTTAACCCTTTAACCTCGGAATTTTAAAAATTCATTTTTTAGTGTGAACTTACACCGTAAGAAGAATGGATATATATAGATTTAAAATCTAACTACTACATTTAAAATCTAGTAACTAGTAAAATAAACTCTCTTTTTTCTGTTTAGCCTCCGGTAACTACCGTTTGGATAATTCTTCAGAGGATGATATGTTATGAGTGTAAATGAAGTGTAGTCTTGTACATTCTCAGTTCGACCATTCCTGAGATGTGTGGTTAATTGAAACCCAACCACCAAAGAACACCGGTATCCACGATCTAGTATTCAAATCCATGCAAAAATAACTGGCTTTACTAGGACTTGAACGCTGTAACTCTCGACTTTCCAAATCAGCTGATTTGGGAAAACGCGTTAACCACTAGACCAACCCGATGGCTGACTAGTAAATAAACTAGTAACTAAACAAATCTAGTAACTAGTAATAAATCTAGTAACTAGAATTTAAAATCGTAATACTTGCTATTTTTTATTGATTTTACTCTATGTTGTAGTTTTGATTTTTTAGTGAATTTAAATTAACTACATTTTATAAGTTATCAGTTAAATACATTTTTATGTAATAACTCCCAGATAAATTCAGTTACAAACGAGAAACATTTTTTATATAGCAAAATATTAAAAAGGAAAAATATTAAATGCATTTCTTGTAGTCTTAAATTTAATATTATGGTTTCCAACGTGATTTTTCAGCACTCTTTTATTGTTATAAGTAACTGATTTGCTGGAAATTAAATCAGTCATTCGGCACATCTCGGATTAGATAAGGCAGTCTAAATAAATGAGTAATATGAAATAGGTTTCAGACATATGAAAAAAACAATATTTGTACAAACCGTACCAACTATTCTCGATAAGACAACAGAAACGAATTTCTGTAGTAACGTCATTTTTCGCGTCAATCTGCATGTGGGCAACATCCACTGCATTTATTCTCATATATAATGTTGTTAAATTAACCCTTTTTTGTTGTTGATAATTCAGGATGTTTATTATACTTTTATTAAATGTTTTTTAATCTAATGATAAAATTACTTTGAAATTTCAATCGATAAAGTGGATATTTATAATATTAAATATTATTAAAATTGGAATGAAATTGAAACTTGAATTGTAACATACAGTTTAATTATTCCGCATTGCAAAAAAAAACCAATAAAGACGTTTAAACATTTCAAACAGTGTTTATATTAACTGCTGCCAAGATTATCATTTGTTACGAAAAGTAAGTGTGGAACGTGACGCTAGAGATATAATTAATTTTCTTAAAGATATCATGCGATATATTTCTTTAGGTAGGCCTATTCATTAAGTTACATACAGATGCTCTATTAAGAGTTAATACAGTTTTAAAATTAAGCTGAAGTGGTTTAAAATACATATTAATAAACCAGGCTGCGAGCAATATTATTTTTGTTTTTTTGAAGTATCAATATGGTTCTAATTTTTATAATATTAAAAAAAAAAGTTAAATCCTCCATAAATTCTTAATTTATACAAGGACTAGCTAAAATTAGAAGTTAAAATTATAAAATAAGGAAATTTTTCGCACCCTTACTAAGGAAAAATATTCTAAAAATGATACTTCGTGATGAAATAAAATATATATTTAGAATTACCATGCTAAACAAATCGATTAAATTTACATGATGTTAAAAAATTGTCCTTGTACTTTAAATTTGAAATCGTAACATCATTAAGTCCAATTTGTTATGAAATAAAAGTAAATCTAAAAAAAAGTGTTCCACGATAATTGAAGAGTAATAAATTATTGCTAAGTAAACCAAATAACATTGGGAATTACCAATTCTGTTTGTATATTTATATAATTGAATATTTATAAACAATTCATTACACGCTCATCGCTTACAATATAAATTATTTAAAAGTAAAAATATTTAGAAAGGTTATTTTTTATTGATAAAACAAACGGTTTTTTATTTTTATATTTTTAACGTAACAACGTTAAATAATGACGTAAAAGAAAAAAATCTGCTCTGATCGATTATGTTTACTATAACCAATGATTGTTTATGTGTAATACCTGCAGTAATACGGTATAATATTCGTGATTATAAAAACACGCGAACTGTAAAAATCTAAAAGAAAAATAATAATAATAATAAACGTAATGGTTGTTTCATTAAGTTTATGTTATTTAACAGAAGTTAAAAAAAACAACCGAAGAAAATTATAAAATTAATTTATATTATAAAAAAATAATAAAAACAATAATATGGTTTCATTAGTATTATATTTATTCATAAATTTAATAACAACGTAGGATTATTATTTGAAATTTAATAAATTTATATTAAGCTCATCACAAAAAGTAATTACGCTTTTTCTCACAAGTTCATACCGAATGGAAATTATGACTGGATTTTTGTCGGTATCTAAAATATGTATCAACACAATTAAAAAAAATTGTAAATTAGTAGTCATGAATTTGCATCCTCTCATTTGTCAACAATCACTATGTCATCGAAATTTAAATATTTCTCAGATAATGTATAAAAATTCATATTTCTATACTTGGATTCTGCCGCTTTGGAATGTCCACCGCGATACTCAGGACACTTTTATCTTTTTATCTTAATTACGATTATAATAAAAAAAACAACTTATTTCTGATAAGACGGAAGTTAACAATTTTATAAAAGTTTTTTTTTCATTTTCAAATTCTAAAAAAATGTTAAATTTCAAAAAGTATACAGGTTTGTACTTAAATATTTTTAACAACTAACAATGTTTTTATTATATGAGATTATTACTGAATAAGAACATATATTAAATATTAAGGTTTAATAAGATAATATCATCAAAAGTTTTAAGGAACTGTTTTTATATTCAATTTTTTTTATTCAATTTTTATATATTTTTTATTTTTATTTACGTCTTTTTTAATCGGTCTCGAATGAAAAAAAGGCAATAAAAAAAACATTCGCTAAAACTTATTGCACCATATAATACATAAAAAAAATTCTTGCGCAGTTCTATGAAAGAAGACCGGCTATTAGTTATTTTATTTGTTTCCTATTGAAAAAGTATCAACTCATTCTAATCTAAAATTTGAAAAATATTTTCAGCGCCTAAAAAATAGTTAAACGTCAAAACTCACTACAATAAAAAATTAAAAAACTTATAAAAATTTCCATTGAAAAAAAGACTGTATGATGAATCGGAAGAATTAATAAAACGAGCAAATTTGGCCACTTAATGGAAAGGTAACCAAATGGAATGGACAAGGAAGTAAACTTCGTCAGGATCAATAAAATTCTAAAATCCTATGGCATAAAGAAGGACGCGTACGGTAGGAAACGGATTTCAAGGATGGGCAAGATCAGACACTTTACAAAGGTAATCTGATCAAAAGTTTTATACGCTGCAATATGCGTAACTTTGAACCAAGGGGAAACAGATAAACTGAAACTCGCTAAAAGACGGGATGTTAAGGAAAATTCCACGGCCCAGAAAAACTAACGATGGTTGGAAACTAAGGAAGAATGAGGAGGTTAACATAGCGTTAGGTAGAATCAAAAAAGGAATATGTAAGCGAAGCTGGAATTTTATGGATATCTGACAAGAATGGATTCAAAAAGGCTTATGAAGAGAATTTTTGACAGTTGTAATGATGACAAGACGATCGTTAAACGGTTCAAGCAAGTTAAAGAGGAGGACATAAGGGTATTAAACATAAATGTAACGGATTTAAAAGGCAGAAAAAAATAAAATTGGTTCTAATATTTTTCCTTAGGAAAAATATTAGAACCAAAGGAAGCCAGAAGGAGAAGAAGGAAGATGCTAACCTAAAGTGGTCGGATGAAAAAAGGAAGCGGCACAATGAAAGAATGTTAGTACTAGAAAGCTAAAAAACTAGCCAAAAGATAACTATTCTGCGTTGTCCTACAGTGACTGGTGTAAAAAAATGAATAAATGAAAGGTAATTCTGAGCAATTATTTTCCCAAGCTCAATTTTTCCCATATTGCAATATGTTTGTTATATTAAAAGTCAACATGAAGACGAAATAATTTTCCAAAACGTTCATAGATAACGTGAATGAGCAGTTGAATATAACGAAGAGGGCAATGTCCATGTTCGGTTATGAGATAACCAAATAAATAAATGCATATATATTTATATATATATATATATATATATAATATATATATATATATATATATATATATATATATATATATATATATATAAATTTTTATAATAAATAAATTTAAAAGTATAAATATAATTGAACCAAACTAAACCTGCGCTCGTTAGTCAAGGTTAACGAGCGAAGCGAACGTAGGTTAAGTTTGGTTAGATTATATTTATACGTTCAAATCCTAGTAAAGGCATTTTTATACGAGTTGTTTGAGATTTTTATGTTTGAGACTTTTATACGGATTTGAATACTAAATCGTAGATATCTGTGTTCTTTGGTGGTTGGGTTTCCATTAACCACACATCTCAGAAATGGTCGACCTCAGACTGTACAAGATTACACTTCACTTACACTCATACATATCATCCTCATTCATCCTCTGAAGTAATACCTGGCGGTGATTCCCGGAGGTTAAACAGGAAAAAAAGGAATATATTTATAATTATAATGGTACCGTTCGGGCAAATTTTTCGCTTATTTCGTCTTCATGTTGACCTCTAATATAACATATTGGAATATGGGATTCCTCCACCTCTTAAAAAAAGGATGTTTTATTTCTTGAACTGCTAATATGGAAATTTTAATTCACCTAAAGCATTTAAGATTTCTTTACCTACCTTAAAGAGAATATATATTAATCAAAAGAATGCTTTCTTTACATTTAAGTTTTGATGATTTTCTAAAAAAATTCCAACTCCTCGAAAGCGTATTGGTTGGAATCTCTAGAATCCATCCCCATCTACATCTTTTAATGATGGTCGGTTTTTCCGATGGATTATCATCTTTATTCTTGAATGGAATGACCAAAAAAATTGTTGAAAATTCTAGGATGAAATAGATTTCACCAAACGTAAGATTGGAATTATTAGTTCCAGAATTTTAAATTTTAAATTCACCATTTTTCTTTCAGAAACTAAAAGAATACCACGTGGAGATAAACCAACAACATTAGGCCTAACTAAAGTATTTTCAGAAAAGTTTCCGCCAATATTTTGAGCCAAATATTTTTTCCTGAGATGGGGATTGATCACCATATTATATATTATAATTATTATAATAATTATAATAATATCAATATTAATATTATTATTATAATAATAATAATATTAATTATTATTATATATTATTAATATTATATATGAGGACATATATTATTAACATATAATATTATTATAATTTCCCATATGTATTATTATTTGATCTCCATTTACTATATTATTAATATTCTTTAACAATAAGGAGAGTAAAACTAACTTAAATTAATAAATCTTAATAATACAAATAACTAGTAGACGGCTAATTTGTATTTTTAGCTAATTTTTAATAATTAGATTATGATTTTTTTGTAAACTGTACGATGACATTTATTTTTCTCTATTTTAGTGCATTTTTTCATAAAAATATGAACGTAACTTATTTTAAAGTATAATCTCACATTTGCTTTTGGATTAGATAAAAATATCCTGCAAATTCAATATATTTATTATATTAGATATATATTATATTCTTATTTTATATATATATATTATACGAATAATACATAGAATTGAAATGTTTCGAATACTCAGTTTTAAGAATATTGTAAATAAATAAAAAAGTTTAGAAAAACAGATTCTTCTCTCCGTTTTTCAAATATTATTTTTATAATTTTTTAAATTATTTTTTTATTTTATAAATAACTAGCCGGTCAGGGCCCGCTTAGCTAGCTCGTTGCGTTTGTTATCCTCATGGTTGTGATAAATATTCGTTCTTTCAACACCCAGGTGCTGATCTCTTTCCTCTTTGGTTTCTTGTTTTCGTGAAACCCGGCAATGCTTAGCGGCAATTGATCGTCCTACATTCGATCTCTTCTTGAAGGCATAATGAAAAAGATGAAAAAACTACGTGGAAAGACAAGAGGAAAAATGAATAATGAAAGAGGAAGTTATCTACAAAAAAAAAAGGAGAAGAGGAAACTATGAAGAAGGTAGTATACAGACTTTAAAAATAATTAAAAAACTAAATTGCAGACAAAACAATGGTAATACGTAATAATAATAGTAATAATAATAATAATTATTATTATTATTCCATCACACTGATCCTTTTTCGAGATCAGTGTGATGGATAGGTGGCGTTCGATGGAGTTGCATGGGAGGTACTATGCGGCGCTTATGGATGAAGCAGTTGATCGAGATGCGTCTGTGGTCTGGCTGGAGTAGGCCGAGTTTGCTGAGATGGAGGGCCTTGTATTTGCTATACAGGTTATCAGCACACTCAGCTACAGAAAGCATGTCGTTAAGGTTCCTGCTGTAACCATTGACCTGTGCCGTCTTTGTGGATCGACCAACGAGTCCATCGAACATGTCGTTAGCGGGTATCAGTTTTTAGCTCCAAGGGAATATACAGTCCGACATAACAACGTGGCGAAGATACTTCATCAGAGGCTCGCTTTGGACCTGGATCTCCTTGCAGTTTCACTCCCGTATTTTAAGTATGCTCTTCAGTCTGTATTAGAGTGCGATCGGTATAAACTGTACTACGAACGTACTGTTGTGACGGACAGGACAGTGGAGCATAATAGGCCAGATATCGTTCTGACCAAGAAGCAGGACAAGATCATCTTCCTGATTGATGTAACAATCCCATTGTCCACCAATATAGTGAAGAAGTACAAGAAAAAAATAGTGAAGTATAGGGATCTTGCAGATCAAGTCAGGGAGATTTGGGACCAGGAGAGCGTAATGGTAGTACCGGAGGTTTTGGGCGCGATGGGAGAGATTCCACGTTCTCTGCATGATTCATTAAGATCCGTTGGAGCACCAGCAAATCTGTTCCGACCAATGCAGAAGGCTGTGTTGCTGGATACATGCCGCTTGGTCCGTCGGTACATCACAAGCTCCAGCGATAAGATAACGCCTGTTATTGAAGGGGACGTTCAGGTGGAGCTGCAGGTGGGGGACAATGGCCGTTAACATCTGGCAGTTCATAAATTTTCACGTCAGGTATTTTGTCTTTCATTCATATATCTCACCCATAGTATTCAATAGTTCATGTTATACAATGCATGTGAGAACAATAGTTATAGCTCCTGCGCCTTGCCTTTGGACTGGCCAGGATGCTTTTTACTGGGCTTGCCCAAGAGAATAATAATAATAATAATAATAATAGTGTGAATATTAAATATTTTACAGATAAAGGAAAAATAGTCATTTCACTTCATTGTATTTCGGTTGCAATGGTGACAGACATATAATGGAGTAAAAGGATTAATTTTTGGTTCTTAATGAATGAATATCTTTAATTCGCAACTTCACTCCAAAGGGGGCTTGGGCCTCGATCTTTGACTTAAAATCTTCTCTGGGATAACATGAATATATCCTGAAAATTTGAAAGCGTAGATTGCTTTTTGTTTGATGTTGCAAACAAATAAACAGATAAACTTTCGTATTTATATATAAGATAGTTTATTTTTATCATAATTATACATCTTATTATTGATAATGGATAATCATGGGCTCACATTCTTAAACCTTTTAATTAAATCATTATTTCGTGACAAAAAATGAATAAATAATTGACCTGCGTAACGTTTTAATAAAAATTATAAAACTAGAAAAGTTAAATCGTTCTTTAAAACTGACTGTTATCGAAATCAGGCTCGTCTGAAAATTAGTTAAATTATAATAACTGATGTAACTGTATATTGATTTCAGAATGAGTATCTGAAGGAAGGATGTATGATAACGTTGTTAACAAGTAAAATACGTAATTATTGAGACACATCAAAAATACTTCACGAGTTGCTTGATAAACTGTTACAGTGATGTATTACGATAATAATAAACCAACCCCTGTTGTTTACTTATTCTAATTAAGTTCATGAGTTTAATTTTATTTTCACACTCGATGTGCAACTTAAATATTGTCTCCATAATAACAAGTAATAAAGGAATAGGTTCCTTCCTTAACGTTTATTACGGCCGTAAATTTAAATTGCAAATATTATTTTTACCAAACGTTGTAATTAGTTAACGTTTTTTAAAAGTTGTAACACGTGATCTGATCAAAAGACATGCTAACCAAAAAGTGTTAAATAGATCAATAAATAAAAAGAATTTAATCTATTTAAAACGCTTAGGTTGCACAGGCAGTAGGAGACTAGCCTGCCACATCACTACCACTAGTGTTTTTAAAGCAACCTCCTACGAGACTACCACCGTATTGGGAACGGCTCTCCCAATCGATTTAGTGGTGAAAGTTCGAGCAGCCAAGTGGAAATTGCGAAGAGGCCTTAAGGCCGAGGTATTTGGGATGCGGTTTCGAGCCGGGCCAGTACCGGAGGGGAACGGTGATTACAATGCACCGGATCTAAATTTCGTTCAGTGCTTATCTACCCGCCTGCGGAAGAGGCTGCAGAGCCTCGCGATGGAAGCATGGCAGCTGGTATGGGACACCACGACTAAGGGAAGATCCTTGTATAAGTTTATACAGGATTTGGAGGACAGTATGTTTCGAGATCGTTTTTAAGGGCAACGGATGTCCGGGTGCTCACCAACCACGCTAACTTGAACCAATATTTATTTCGGTTCTGCCTGGCAGCTTATCAGCTGCCAGGCGTCTGTGCCTACAGATCTCTGTGGGGAGGTCCAGTCAAATGAACACCTGATGTTTTACTGCCCTGCTTTTGGGGGCGCCAGAGACTGGGCCACCCTGGAATTTAGAGGTCAATGGGAAAATTGGCCACTCACAAGCGGCGAGTCAATGTGGGAAGAGTCGCATTGTCGGAAAGTGTGGGAGTTCCTAGATGCGGTTGCTTTGTTTAACCGGCATCCGTAGTTTACTTAAGGGAGAGACTCTTACCGCACTGCCGTGGGAAGCTAACCCTGAGTATGGCTGACCAACAGTCAATTATTATGTCTCCAAGCGCTATAAAATGGTGGACAGGTACTTACTGGCATTCAGCGACCTAGCCGTGGCATCGAATTGCTGCCTTGACGAAATAAATTTTATTGTGGATGTCATATATATTTTCATAAGTTGACGGGGTGCGCCTACCCACGTTAGTAAATATATGACAAGTTGAGCGGTTGGGACACGTAACCCGGTAGTGTATGGCAACGCGCTTAGTCCGCTCATGCTGTTAGGTAAGCTCTAGAAGCTAATTAGGACACTGGTCGCTAAACTGTTTCGAGGCTCAGTAGCCGGTTTTGGCACAGACATTCGGTCTTATGCTTTAGGGCGACCGATTGGAGTGGTGGCGGGAGAAATGCTAAGCAAACCAAAAATAGCCTGCCACATCGAAAATGTTTCGGGTTCAATTTTCGGCTAGAATCTGGAAAATTCTTATCAAGTTAACTCCTACGAAGGGAGTCGCTAATAACCTCATAAATTAAAATGACTTTAAAACTAACAAGATAATTTTATTCTAGATTCTTTGAGAAAACTTTCATAATCATATAAATTTTTACTACCTATTTCTACACAATCTTTTACTGTTTAAATCTTATTTAAGGATGCTTTCTATAGCATAGTTACTGTATTTTTTCAATTTCGGTTTTTGTGTTGGTCTTCACCTCTTTAGCATGTGAAAATTATTATTCAAAGTCATTTTTTTAAAGGCCCAGAAAAAAATCTTGCTTCCGTATCTTTTAACGAAAGTAATGTAAAGTAATCCTGTGATGTTAGGTTTATATTTATTTGTTCATATTTATTCATTCATATTTTTGTTTAATACTTAGAATCAAATATTTTCGGATCCTAAACTTCAGATTTCTATGAGAAATCCTCAAAAATCCTCCTTTAGTTCTTAATCGAGAAACTTTCTGAGGTATTACTCACAAGAAATCACTTTTAAGGTTTGTCGATGCTTGATGACATATATGCGACCCATTCAGAGCAGAATAAAAAAAAATCAGCCCGATCCCTCCAGTAGAACGTCTGGATGGACTGGAAATAGGTTTTGCACACGAATTTACCTGTGACAGTAAAGAAAAGATAAAAACAAGGAGATTGGTGGTGAGATGTGTTGTAAATGTAAAAGTTTTTTAGCCGAATTTTTTAAATATATAACATTACTTTGCAATAATAACGCCGTGGAGCAGAACGGATTCACTAGGTTTACAACAGATTTTTTTAAATATGCTTATATAACATTACTGTTTAGTAACGCAATGGAGTAGCACGGGTTCACTAATAAATATTGTAAAAATTAAAACATTAAAGAATATTTGAAATGCTATTAATTAATAATGTCTTCAATTGAATTTGCAACTTTTTTACTGGTTATGTTACATTTACATAATTAGTGGTATATGATTGTTAATTTTTTTAGAAAATCTGATAAGAAAAAAATGATTAAGGGAAGATAGAATGAGTAACAACACAAAAATACCTGTGGATGATTATTAATTCATATTTAATTAATTATAATCATATTTAATTAGATTATTAATTCCTGATTTCTTTTTGACATTACAATATATTTTAGAGGATCATTCAGACACCGATCACTACGGGCAGAAATATTTAATTTTTTTGTTAAAACAAACTACAGCAATTAAAAACAGCCAGGGTAGATCAAGCTTAGGGAAAAAATTAATAATGACAAAAATATATTAGAATTAAAAGTTACTACATAAGAGAATAAATGAAGACTTGAATAAAACAAGTAAAAAAAAAAAAAAAACACTTTACGAATCTGCATGACTGAAATTTTTATACAATTGTTTTCATATTTTAAAAGTTAAATAGCTGATAACATTTATAAACATTTTTAGTTATTTAAACATTTTAAAATCCTCGTTTAATAATTTAACTTCTAAATAACATTTTGTAGAAAAACATGCACAGAAATAAGAAGACTGACTAATTTAACTGAACGAATAGAGAATTTTAAAACGGTTACCTAGATGTAGTACAACAAAATTTTTTTGTCGATAATATTTTTTCTCTACCATGGCGGCTAAGTACGTGAACAACAAAGAGTGGGAGAGCATTAGGGAAGAGATGGAAAGTAAAGTGAAGTGCAGTAGTAGTTACGAAATTACGGTGCGCTATAACTTTGCCCGTCCTAGAAAAATGTTGAAATTACAACCATGCGCTGTCGCTCTAATCATATACTGCCTTTGGTAAAGAGTCACGCGATAACGTAAATTCTAATATTAATACTTCTAGGAATACGGATAGGTTTTGTGTTTACTAAATATGATACTAATCTAAAAAGATAGTCGTAAATACTATAATACGAGTAATTTAACAACATAAGGTGTCTTAATTTAAAGTATAGCACAATGATTCTTTCCTCATTCTCAAAACGTTATCAACCATTTTTTGCTATTTACTATCTATTTTCTTTCCTTGTTTGTCCATCGTCAGGATTATAAAAAAAAACATTTATGTTTTCCGTTATTTTCGAAACTTACTAGAATATACTGTACCAAATTTATCAAGCCAATCCTACAATAATATTTCACAACAAATATCATTACTCTCAGTAAAATCAACTTCACTGGTACACATTTTATTTTTTTCCCTTCATTTTTTGCCCAGTCCCCTAGAGCCGGACCCGCAGTTAAGCATAAACACAGGGAGGGGGTGCCATCGCCTCAAACTCCCGGGCAGAAACCCTGGGCCCGGTTATGCCGTCTCCAAGGCTCTACCCAGGCAGCCGGGACTCGGTCTTTAATAAGGGTATCCCAGAAGGGATCTCCTCACCGGGAATACGGTCTTAACAAGTGCCATGCCTCAAGCGAGGAGACCCCAAAAGGAATCTCCCCGCCGGGACTCCGGTCGGTCACTGCCTTGTCTCAAATAAGGGACCCCGAAAGGGATCCACTACCGGGACTATGGTCTTTCCTCTCCCCATACGGTGTCCTTGGGAGTCCTCGTTCAATCATTGAAGGTGGGACACCTGAGCATCCCACCCCTCCTGTCCAAACCCTAAGCCAGGCTTTTCCCCGGAACACAGGCGCGCAGATCTCGTGTTTTGAGCGTGGCCCTGCTGCCAAGGTCCCAGAGCGAGTGCCCTCGCACAGGAAGGACACTTGGCCTCCGCCTTACAGTCCTTCCGCTGGTAACCAGCGCCCCCGCAGTTGAAACACTACCCCTCCTGTCGGGATCGCTGCAGGAACCAGCCCGGTGCCCCACTCCCTAGCATCGAAATCACCGCTCTTCGGTATACCTCCTCAGCATCTTACAGGCCACCCACCCAATACGAACTCGACCAGCCTTTAACAACTCACCCGCCAAGATGGGCGGCACCACCACCGTCACCACCTGCGTTATCCAAAACGATGACCGCAGGGAGAGGACCTCCGACTCACTGACTCCAACCTTACGCAAATCTCGCACCAATTCTTTTTCAGTTATGAGAACATCGACGTCCTTAACCAGCAGTTGGACCCGACGAACACCCCTACCAGTAGTCACTGTGTTGCTTTCAACCTTCTCAATTATCTGCTGCCGGAACCTAGCAGCAGTATCCCCAAAATCGTACACCCGGATATGAAGGTCCTCCCCCTGGTCCTTGCGAGCGGAGAGAATCCCTGTCTCTCCCGGCGACACAATGCTCTTCACCGTTTGGAGTAGGTCCGCATGTGACCTTCCTCCGTCTTCACCACAACCGTGGCTGTGGGCGGTCCTGCTGGCCTCCCCACCGGGGCACGACCCTCCTTGAGTGCTAACAGAAATTCATCTAGGTGTACGCGGAGCCTGCCCGCACACATCTTAGCCGTATATTCTACCACGTGGTGCATATAGAGCCTGACCCGCCCAGCAGGCCCGCAGAAACATACCGTTCCATCTGCCGCCACAACCTGAGCAATCGACCTAACCAAAGTGAGAATCATTCGTTCTTCACCCTCAATGGAGTTAAGGACCAACACATAACCGAATCCCCCAACATCCACAACTCCACCGGTCAGGTCTGTTGCACTGGACCTCCGCCACCCGGGCCCGTTCGCAGCGCACCCGAACGAAGAAGGGGATCCCCCCAAGCCAATTGGTACAACTTGTACCAAAGTAACATTACATCTGTAACGAGTCATAATATATTAAAGGTAATTAGGATGGTTATACATAATTTAGATACTATAAGACAATAAATAAATATACCACTATATGTATCAATAGTTCTTCGAACAATATCCCTTCCCATCTTGTACTAGAATTACCTGTTGAGGTGTACAAAGAGATTTAATTAATAGAGTGAAAATTAAATAAAGTACAAAACTCAGAAGATTTAGTCGTTCAAAAAATAGACTATATTATAAAAAAAGATATTATATTATTAAAAATAGATATTATACTTAGTATAGCTATACCAAACATCACTGATTGATGACTGTTGAGCGATTCCCAAAATAAATTTTCTTTTTTTAATTGCTGGATATATTTTTGTATGTTTCAGTATTTGTTTTAACCTATAGTACGTAAAATAAGTATATAAAAGTTAAAAATTACGAAATAGTAGTATAAAGAACAACTGTCCAACTGTTAGGCGGTGACTAAGTGAGTGAAGTTAACAAGCGCTCTTCACAACAAATATACTGGCCATTACATAATTTCACTGGCCATTTAAGACTTGTACTTTATTAAAAAAAAAATTCTATGTAAAATCGTTACAACATATCATTCTGCTTCATAACTAGGAATTTAAATGAAACATTTCATAGAAATCAGTCAGTACCAAAGAAGCAAGATTTTTATGAAAAAGATTTTGTAAGTTTATGAATAAAATATTTAACAAGCATTTAATATCTAAACATATTCTATAAAAACAAAAACTCTGCCTCTGAATGTTAATAAAAACTTATTAATTTAAGATTTTCTAGTAACGTTTTATCACTCGAATACGCGCTTGAAATATCTCTCATTTAAGACCGTATATTTATATCTCTATTAAAACCGTCTACTTATTGTTTCTTCGTACATATAAAGAGATATACGTTATCCAACATTCACATCAATCTGGTCAACTGAGAACTGGCAATACAACGCTTTGCACTCTCCAAGGAAGAACGTTTAAATCCAGTTTTTGATTGCCACTGCCTCTCATCGGATGGTGACACCGGGGTGGGGGGCAGGAATCATTGCAGACGCAAGCGGAAACATTAGCAAGTACTTCCCTCCAAGAGCCTGAAGAATAAAACAAAACTGACATTTCTACAAAGAAAACCGTATAAACGTTTACAAAGAAAATAATAACAATAAAAAGAAAGAAAGAAAAATCAAAGGTGGAGTTGAGATACAGTTTGAATTTTGACTTGAGATCGGTAAGAATTAAGTCTATACACACACACCCACACACATATAAATATATATACCCACACACACAAACACATAAATTATTTTTGTATGAATTAATTGTAACTACCGTTTTTTCCTCACTCTTTATTCATCAGCGAAGGTTATGCACTCATACAAAACTACGTTGAAAACATGTACATTCTTCAATCCTTCATCTTAAAAAGTTCTCTTATTAAAGAGTAAATTTGGTAAACAAAATTGTTGAAATTTACTCTACCAATCTATAGAAGTAAATTATAACACCTTCTAGAATATAATATAACGCTTTTTAATTAGTGAATAGTAGTTGGATCAAGTAAGATATTATCAAGTTAACCAAAGATTGTTGTTTTTTTTAAACCGAATTGAAGTTAATGCATTATTTTTAAATTAACCTTTGAATAAATTTAGGTAATGTAGAATGTAATATAAAATAGTATTTATAGAAAAATATTAAGTTTGTTGTCGGTAAACCACGCCCAACAGATATCTCAGGACGATCTGGTTGCAGTAAACATAGGAATATTAATTTATATATTAAAGTCATAACAAATGATTTACGTAAAACATTTGAGATAGAAATAGACTAAATGTAATTAGATATAACGTTCAGTATTAATATTTAAAACATAACCAAAACATAATGCCATCTAGGTATAAGGAAAATATACTAATCTATTAAATGAAAATACTTTTTTCATTAAGATATTCATTTCCCTATGTCATATTTTTTTATTAATCAGGGAGTTAAGTTTACCCTAAAGATAAATGTTAAGTTTCTCTATTTTTCAGATATTAATACTATACAAATGATTAGTTTTACAAGTACCGTAATTACTCTGATAATTCGCATTTTTTGACCAAACATTTTTTAATTAAAAGTAGGTGCATGATTTGTGCGAAGAGAAATTTTTTCAGAGTTTTATAATGAAACTAAAAATTTGATTATCAGTGAGTAAATGATATTTATTTGACTGAATATTTTATTATTGAATATTAAAAAAAATTGTTTAAAACTTCAGGTGCATGAATTATGAATTACGAGAGTAATTTACACACTTAAATATTACAGTTAAAATAACCTTGTTATGTACAAACATATATATATATATATATCATTCATTCTCTGTATTGCGTCACTCTTTTTTACGAATAAATTTTTAACATTTGTGAAAAAAATGACTTTCGGTTGATGTTTCTCCATTTTACAAATTCCAATAAATTAACGTACAGATATATTTGAAAGACTGGGAATATTCATAATCAAAATGCCACACAACACTGTTAACTTTGGAATTATTGAAGACATGAAAGAACAATTAAGACGTTCGCTTAGAAAGTTATGTTTACAGATTGACCTATTAGCAGCTTCTTTCAGGACTACAGAAACCTAAAATTGTGTGCATGCCGGATTAAAATTCTTCATGAATTTTAATAATCAAACTATTAGAAAGTGACAAACATTTTAATTACGGGAGTATAACGGTTACCTTAATGGGATCCTGTGATGGTAGTTTATTTTGACGGTTATGTGAACTGGTAAAATCATTATTACGGGAATAGATTAAACATAATTAGCGTTAAATAATGTTTAATCTGCATCATCTTGCCGATCGTGTGATAGTTCCTTTAATTTTTAATAAAATTGAAGATGGTAAACTTTATCTTGACGTAATCCAACAGTTTAATGCATGGTTAGAAAAAAAAACGGAAAATTGGTTCCAATGAGATAGACTAATGGTTATAATATAACCATGTTGCAGAAAGTTTTTGGTCGTGCCTTGATCTCAAAAAACTTGTAGCTACCTAGAAATTTCAATCTTATTTTATTATTTTTTCTTTTGGGGATAATATTTAAAAAATTGTAGTTTTTCAAAATAATCTTCATACACCTGACAAATGAAAACTAACAGTGGAAGAGTAATCATTCAAAGAGCATTCGATCATTAGTTAATAAACATCAATTATATTATACGAAATAATGGTTACCTTTAAATGTTATGAAACGGACAAGAACCTGAGCCAGATTAGCTGAAATCACATCCAAATCTATTTTGAAATTAAAGTGAATGCTTTTTATTTAAGTCTTGCGTTGTAAAAAAATAATTTAAATATACAGTATCAAAATTCGAGTTGAATATTTTGTTTAAACATTCTGGCTAACATAAAATACATATATATTGGCATACATGTACTTATGGCATTTTGAATTCTTATTAATGCGGCAGGCAGTTGAAAAATAAAAAAAACATAATAGTGCTGAAAAAATTATTAATGGGATATTAATAATGGGTGATATTTTTTTCAAACCTCGATTTCAACACTTGTAAATATATGTTTGAAAAATGCTCGCATATCACAAGAATGGCTGTATTTAAAAAATTCACTCTATATTTAAAAAAGGAGGTAGAAGTAAATGCTACAATTATCGTGGTAAATCTTTGTTCGCTGATCACAAGATATTCTCAAAGCTTTTTACACGTCGAGTGGGGACTACATCTAAAGTGTTAGTGACGGAAGAACAAAGTGGTTTTTGGAGGAGTCGTTTATGTATTGATAACGTTTTAACCTTGCAGCATATTAATGGAAAAAAGAGAATTTGAACTCGAAACACAAATAGCGTTTCTTGACCTAGAAAATGCCTTTGAAGATGTTAAAATACAATTACTTGGAAAATTTTAATAAATAAAGATTTATCTTCACATCTGTATAAAGTTATAAAACTGGTACGACTATGAAGATGGGCAGTGAAGAAAAATTTGTAAAATCTAATTTAGTAGTTCGGCAAAGGTATCCTTTGTTACGGCTGTTATTTCGGATTTATATTTTTACAAATGATCTATAAGCAGAAACAGCAAGTCTCCTGGGCATTCTGCTTGAGGATATTAATATCAATCCATTAATATTTAAACTTATTTTCTATTCATGAGAAGATTTTCTTCTTACAAAGAGAAATGATACCATTTTTTGTATCGAAAAAATTTATCACATTAGCATTTTTCATAATTTTATTTTATCAAATTAAATTTATATAACTTTTCGTAACGGTTAACTGTTCCTATTTTTATTACAAGTAATCATCAAACCATTTTTTTCTTAGAGAGAAAGTACAAAATTTGTTAAGAATGCAGGATGATGTAATATCAAACTACACACCAATTGAAAAAGATATTAAGAAGACGTCCGAGGAATTGCTGGAGAAACGGAATAGGTTCCTCCAGCGACCTGGAGGAACCAGGTCATCATTCATCATCATTTACATTTATATCATCATGAAATTAATAATTATTATCAAAATAAGTTCCAACAACAGCGGTATTCCCTCTCTCTCCGAAAAGGAAAGAACATTAAACGTTTTTTTTTGTTTTTTTTTTTATAATATTGTACAGATGTGTGAATAATTTGATTAATGCTTACTGATCGTGACGAAATGAAGAATTCAATTGTACACAACCCATTACTATAAGATCTATTTGATTCACATACGGTTGGTTCAGTATTACTTCTCTAAAATTTTGCCTGTCATATCAAACCCTATCGACCAAAAATATTATATCTTACTAGCGTTTTTCATATTTTTATTTTATCTAATTAAATTTATATAAGTCGTAAACTGTTCCTGTTTTTATTACAAGAAAAAATCAGACAATTTTATTAAGATACTGCGTAAAGTACGGTTAGACGCACATATTATGTGTACCTAAGTTATACAAGGGAAGAAACACCTCTAATCGCATCTCTACCAAGATCAACACCTCGTAAAAATTGATGAATTGATCCTTTTCACCAAGTTGATGAAAAAATAAATAACCTAAACCCAAAAAATAATTTGCAATTATCAAATTTATGATAATATTATAAAACAAATATGTTCAAAGATTTTTAATTCTAGTCACAATAAAATCAAATTTGATACCGGATTAAAATTAACACTATATTATTTTAGTAATATTTTATTTGTATAACTTTTTTGTTTTAATAAAATGATATCTGTGTATAACTAAAGAACTGTTGTTTATAATTGTGTTATAATTAACTTCGAACATAACAAGGAGAAAAATATTTGGCACAACAATACGTTGGCCCCATAAGAAGTGTTATGCAAAAATATTTTATTATTGTTATTAAAGTAGTTGAAAAACAGACTTGATACAATATTTTAGACAAAACGCAGATAAATATTCACATTTTAAAAAGTAAAAATTGGATTAAAATATATATTACATAAAAATTAATATATATATATATATATATATATGGAGCTGATTAGTAAACGATGTCTAATTGTGGTAATATTACTGGTATTTTACGAATTCTGTAAAACAAAGCAATATATGTAGTTGTAAGCTAATCGGTAAATTGCTTTATGAAAGACTGTTTTTTAAAATTAAATATACGACTTTAAATTTATTTTAGTATTTGTGTAATTTTGATATCAAAACCCAAGTCAAAAGTACATAACCAAATATACTTTCGTTATATGTGATTTGAAAATATCTACGCCTAAATTAGTTTGTTTAAACCTAATTAAGCTAACGATTTGTGTTACAACTTCAAGCTTCAGCAAATATAAGGATGGAAGACAATTAAATTATATATTTCGGGTAACTTAGATGTATTGGAGTAAACTGATTCAAAGAATTTTTACTGTTGTTTGTTGTGAACAACAATAAGTCAAACGTGCTGCCTTTTTGAGAGTAAAGATTTATTCTCAAAAAAGGGACTGGAAACTGGTTGGGTTTAACTACACAAACAGTTCCTATAGTACAAAAGGGTTTTCATTTGACTTGAAATGCTAATGTAAAAGAATATGTTTGACTCAAATAACACAGGTAACTGGCAACTGCAAAACCAGCAACATTTTGATATATTTCATTTTTAATTCACCTTTAAAACTTTTACGTTTGTATTTAGTTTCTGTGTTTCATAGTATTTTATTGAGAATTAAATCTCTACAAGTTTTGTTTAAACCTTTATGTGTTTATTACCTATTTAACAAAATTATTTTACGCCAAATATAAAATAGTGTGTTTTTTGACTCCAATATTTTGTATTTTAGATTCATCGAAAACAACTAAAATATATATTTCTGGGACCTATTTTTTTTTTTCAATTCTTTTTTTTCAGATTTCATGTAAAACCATTTTCCCCTTAATTTTGGTCCCAAGAATTACATAAGAATTACCTAATAAGATTTGGTCCCAAGAATTAGATTAATTTTACAGAACGCCGGAATCAGGACGAAACCTTTCATCAATCAGTGCTCGTTAACGAGGCGTTTCCGAAACCTATACAGAAACAATACATTACTACTAATTATAGAAAATTACTTAATGCAAACAAAAACCAAATTCTTTAATGAGAAAAATCTGTAAAAACAAATTTTACGTTAAGAAATTGAAAAAAAACTGGAAATTGTAAAATAAAAATAAATAAATAAAAATTACTTAGATAATAATATTTTTATTAATGACACAGTAAATTATTTGAAAAATTATTATTTCAAACTTGGAAATAAAATAACCACAGCTGATCAACAATGCGCAAATACTGTATTAGTGTTTAAATCATTCTGTAAAACATTAAGTATATCGGGTACTATGAACTGTGCTAATTTTTTTTACCGACGAGGCAAATTTCACTCGAGACGGCAGTAACAACCTACGCAATGAGCGTACATGGGCAGAAGTAAATCCTCATGAAACGGTGGAAGGCAATTTTCAACACCGATTTAGCATCAATCTTTGGTTAACCTTCTTCACAATCAGCTGTTTGGACCGTTCATATTACCTAGTCTCTTAATGCTGAGGTCTAATTTCACTTTCTTCAAGAAGAATTGCCGCAGCTGTTTGAAGATATTCCTCTAGCGCTGAGACACAAAGTATACTTCCAGCACGATGGCCTCTCCATTTCTCTTGTGCCATTTCCACTCATTTAAATCATCATTTCCCTGAGAATTGGGTCGGTCATGGAGGTTCACATTCCTGGCAATCAAGATCAACTGATCTAACACCTTTAGGGTTTTACATCTTCGAATGGATGAAAGAAATTGTATACAAAACAAAGAAATCGTCTCGTTAGGAATTAATTGTCAGCATTATGGATTTGGCTGAGCAATTTAAGGAGGACAGTCCTGAAGAACTAAAAAGAGTGACTAAAGTAATATTAAAAAACATGCCAAGAAATGTGTTGAAAATGGCGGGCTCATTTTCGACATTTATTATACACTGGTAATTATAATGTACTTTGGTCAAGTGTACTGTTTCTAAATAAAATTCGACTTTTTCTAACTTTTCTTTGTTTTATTCAACTTATCTTACACCATTTTTTTTCAGGATTAAATTCTCTATATGCATTTTTTTAAGTTTTGTGTGTTTATTACTCATCTTACAAATTTATTTTAACATAAAAAACCGGGTTATTTACTCCAGTTTATTGGTTTCACCCTAGATTTCTCAAAAACTACTACAGATACGGTTCTAGGACTTATTTCATTCAATTTTCCAGGTCAAAAACCATAAGATTTACTAATTCTACCCTTTAATTAATATTCTAAAATTTCAGTAACTTGATTTCACCGGGATAGCTAATATTCGAGCGAAATATTTCACTAGCCATAACTCGCAAATGAAGCATTTTATGACGTATATTTATATGAAATTTTTTTTCATTATTTTCACTAGCAGAATAGGTTATGAATGTCCCGGGAGAACTTATTGATACACTCTGTGTATATATATATATAAACGATTAATGAATTACAAAACCGAACGAAAATGTATTTAATGTGAAATAAAAAAATAAAATAAAAATTAGGTTCATAAATACATAAGTTATCTTATATAACAACAATATATAAAAACAAATAATGGAAAATATTTATTTTCAAATTGAGGTAATAAAAAGAAATAAATTTTTTCAGTTTGAAACTGTAAATAAGATATCTTTTATAATTGTATGGAAAAATGATTTTTACTCTGACAGCAACGAACACAAATATTTTAGAACTACTGATAGTTCTTAATTCATATTTTTTCAGATAAGGTGTAGAATTTACGACTTAAAGAGTCTGAATAAATGGGAAATAAAAGAAAGAATGATGATTAAATAATGGAAGATGTAAAAAGAAAGAGTAAATTCTTGAAAATATTAGTTTTTAGCGCAAATATTAACAATATTATTAGTCGATTTAAAAAAAAAGAAAGCAGTTCCATTTGAACCGTAGTTTTTTGTAAATGCTTTACTCTTCACCACATGAATCTTTTTTGATAATTATTATTTAATTTTACGAAGATATTCCCCGCACATACTTGTGAAAATTATCTGTAAAACTTGTGGAATATTAACTAGTGATGTTTTATTTATAAACAATTTAAATATTTTTAATTTTCTCTTGTCATTGCTTGTTAGAATTGTATTATTATAAAATAGTGAAATCATTAGGATATAAATAAAGTATCATTGATTGAAAACTTAGATAGATAAGGTAAATAAAGTAGCTAGGTAATGGTAAATAAATAATAAAATCATCCAATCCTCATTCCCTTGATATTGTCTACCTTTCTTTTCTTTTTAGCCTCAGGAACCACAGAAAGGTATTATTTCAAAGGATGAATGAGTATGATGTGTATATGTATGAATGTAAATGTACTTTTGTCCAGCTTCAGGTCGACCATTCCTGAGATGTGTGGTTAATTGAAACCCAATCGCCTAAGAACACCGGTATCCAATATCTATTTAAATCCGTATAAAAGTAACTGCCTTTTACATTGTCTACCTACATTAAGAAACAAGTTTTTTATATACATATTTCTTGTCAACGGTTTGTTTGTCATCTGAATGCTGATTTTCTAGGCCTAGCTACATCTAAATAAAAATAAAACTCAAAAAATATCGAATATAAAAAACCGAATATAAAAAAATCCATTAAAAATTATAAAATATTATTTTTCAAGTGTTGTTTAATTTTTTTTTTCAAGTGAACGGGTTAAAATAGCTAGTAGTTGTTTTTAATTTTGTTCCTACTCGATGAAATTAGAATTTAAAGAATAAACAAAAATCTACTGTTTGTAATTAGGTTTTATTATCTTTTTGAAGGTTTACTTCATAACAATTATTTTTAATTTATTCTATTAATTATTTTATTTATTTTATTTTTAATTATAAACCATGAACGAAAGAAGTTTTTGAAATTTCAAGAAAAAAAAAAAATATATATATATATATATATATATTAATGTTTTTAATGGATATATAAAAAAAAATTAATTTGTGTATACTCATAAATCATAACTTCTGAATGCATTAAATATTTTATGTGAAGATTTATTTTTTAAAATCTATTATGAGATATGTTTAAATTAAAAAAAGTAAAGAACAGAAAGATTGATAAAGCTTTTGGAATTATTTCAGAATTAATGAAGGATATTTTCCTTTCATTAATTATAAAAATGAAATCGATAAGGTAGCTAATGAAAAGCATTAAGTAATCTGAAAAGAAAATCTTTTTGATGTCGAGTTTAATAGCTTATATTGATTTGAGCATTTTATGGAAATAGTTAAATAAGAACCCTTAGTGGTAAAAATGCAACTGAAGCAGTTTCCTTTGACGAATTATTTCAAATATCCAATTTATTAGGTTTATCGGATTTCAGAAAGTCTGACAAAAAGAATTATGGTGAAAACTTCAAAGAAACTCTCCAAGGAAACGGATACGGATGTGATTCAAGGATTTACTATAAAACCACTTTAAATTTCCCACGACAACACGAAGTAAATACAATCATTTGTAAAGACAGCAGCAGAATCAATAAAGATAATAACAAGCTTTTTTACCCAAAAGCTGCAACAGTTTCTTTATACTACAGTGTGAGATTGTTTATGCCAAGCACAACGACCTTAATGTATATTAGTATCTTCCTTGTCAGATTAGGATAACCTTCAATTAAAAGAAAATTAATTTTAAAGATAAAGACTCTTAATTAGTTAATTCATTTTATTTTAAATGGTTAATTATTTTTTAAGTAATTTAACCTGCATTTTGACGTATTGATAAACCAATAAAATTAGTATTATAATTCGAATGACTGAAAAAATTAACAAACACAAACAGTAGTTGGTAAGAATAATAAAAGAAACAAGGAATGAAAATAAGGTCAAAACGGATGTATTCGTTACTTTGCAGTGGAGTAGCACTATTCTGCTTACGCTGTGCTACAGAGAGATAGTCTTATAAAGAGCGGTACAGTCGATTTTAGTGCAAGTATACGATTACGTAGTCTTAATTATTGTTACACACTAAAGACAACCAAAATTTATCCAATAAAGAAAATCTTTATTTATTATTTAAGATCAATCGGCCATTTAACTATAGAGAGAAAATGTAGTAATCGGTAAATAGATTATTCTTTGTTTAGCCGCATTAATGATTAATGAGTTTTCTAACTAATTTTTGTATTAATAATAGGAAAACGGTTTTGTGTTAGAACTATTTTAAAACAAAATAAAATAGTATATAAAGAATCAAACTATTATATCATTTTAAGTTTAATGGATATATAAAATATATTAGTGAATATAAAAATATCCGATTTATTATAATAACTTATTAATGTATTATAGAAAATAATAAATATTGTGAAATAATGTGCAAACGATGGGATAATATTAAAAGACATTTAAAAAAATTTTTTAGAAGTATTTATCACAAAAAGATACATACAGTACTAGTATAATAAAGTTCATGATAAATTTAATTTACAAACAGCTGGTTTGCAATTTGCGTCATCATATGGTATTATGAGGTTTTTTAATTCAAAAACTTAACCTGTTTAAATAACTACGATGAAAGTAGTGTGTTATTTTTACAAAACTCCCAAAACAATAAAACTGTTAAGGTTTCGGCGAAAGTTTGCCATCAATTGAAAACATCGAAAATAAAAATTCAACAATTTATTTATTTATAGCTCTTCAAAAAGACATTGTCCGAATCAAAAAAGTACAGATATGTATGAAAGGCGAGATAGTAATTGTTATATATTTTTCTTACTTCATTTTCTCAACAACACAAAAGTATACACTGCTAAATATTTTCATGCTGTTCTACTAATATTGTAACTAAATGATAGAGCTTTTTTAATAAAACTAGTATAATTTCTTGTAATACTTTTATTATTTTTTTTTAATAAAGTGATGGGATTAAAAAAATTGTCTCATCTTCAGTATTTTCATTTACATTTAAATTTTATTATTTCAAGTATAAAGTATAAATTATCAAGTTTTTGTACGCTACCTAGTACTATTAAGTACTACTTACTATCTAGCGGCCCGATACATAAACAGGTTAGGAGAAGATAATCAGGGTTAGAAGAACAAAAATTTCACATTTTCAAATTAAAAGACGGGAAATTACGAAGATTATCACATATTTATCAAAGAAAAATCCTATATTCATTAAGAATATTATTTCTGAAATAATATGTAGCTTTTTTCATCAAAATAATTTTTTTTTTCTTTTTTTTTATATTATAACGATTTAAAAAATTTTTAAATTTCGATTTGCGAGTTGTTCAGAGAAAAATAAGTCTTTCGGTGTGGACAAACTCTCGCCTCTAGCGAACGACTTGATAAGTAATGCATAAGACAAGTAAAAATAATTAAATCAACAGAGATCACAAAGGAATAATAATAATATTAAACGAAAATATCTGTTGAATAAACGAAGGGATCTGCAAGAAGTGAGTCACAGAATGTTTTTGGAATGACACAAAAATAAATACATTGTACCCAGCACTGCACCCTGCCATTGTTTATTATTTTTAAAACGGACTATTCTAACTGCTCGGACGCTATACAAGTAAGCAATAAACACCTCCGTGACAAACTGTTATCCTATAAGCCATCGGGCTTCTTTAATTTTCTCTATTTTAAATTGTCTAATTACAACTTAAATTACTGCTATAGGAACTTTAGTAAATTTTTATTCTCAACTACTTTTACAAGATGATTTGGAAAAAGTTATGGCATTATTAATTTAATTCAATTAAATATTCACCGAATCAGAGTATAAAAACTGAGAATTTATAAATGTAAATAATAAATCTATTGTTATTTTAATTAAAAATACTAAGTGAGATAGAGTTAGATAAATAAATTTCACTATTTTTAAATGACGGAATATTAATTCTAGTATATTTTTATTATTATTGTTGTTAATTAAAAATTTTATTATGCAGTGCACGTAAGATCAAAACGCATTATAACTGCTCTTAAAAGTAAAGTGTTCGCTAGTGAATAGATATAATTTTTTTCTGTCAACGCAGTATGCATTTTGTAACAAATCTCACACTTAAATATTCAAATGATTCAGTGAATAAATAATTAGATAATAATAAATCATGCTTGCACATTATTCGACGATAATCTGTATGTATAAAGAGGTTATCCCCAACAAAATTTAATATAAAAAAATTTTAAAATAAACATAAGAAAAAAATAAAAATGAAAAAAAATCATCAAAAATCTATAGGGTCTTATCGTCCCTCTATGTACAGAGTGAGTTACAAAAAAATGTAACAAATGTTCGAGTCATGCTTTATTGATGCAAATAAAGAACAAAACTTCATGTAAACATAAGTTCGGAAACGCTTCCTTAGTGAGGGTCGACTGGCAAAAGATTCGGCCTGATTTCTGCACCATTGGTAAAATTGTACTACATTGTAATTATTGGAACCAAAATGAAGGAATAAATTAGTAGTTTTATATGAAATCTGTTTTGAAAATTTGAAGAAAATAAGGTCCCTGAACTTTATTTTTAATAGTTTTTTTGAGAAATTGGGGATAAAATAAACAAAATGGGATGGAAAAACACATCATTTTATATCTGTCGTAAAATGGATAATAAACATCTAAAAAGTATTACACTAAACTTCTAGAGAATTTGATTCTTAGTAAAGTGGTATGGATGAAGTCCATAAAAAATAAATACAATAATAAGAATTTCGAAGTTACGGAAAAAATAATATATATCAAAATTACTTTATGTTAAACTAGTGCGGTAAGAAATTTTTTGATGCCCGGGCTACATTCAATAAGCTGAATTACGTTCTTTTCTTCCCCGACAGAAAATTATTCTTACCGTTCAGCAGTATTTGAAGAAGACGGGAATGATCCAGTAGTAGTACGTAAGGACTGAAATACCGAAACAAAGATTCTGTGGCCTGGAATTCTTCTAGAATTACGTGGTAAACTGCAATAGCTTTTTATTATGGAAAAAGTTTATAATTTAAATTCATTCTTGTTAATTTTGTAAATAATAAAATCAAGTTATTTTGTGTAAAATTACAAGTTTTAAGTTTCCAATTTATTTCATGAAATTGTAAAAAGTTTATGAAAATACTATAACTTATTACTCTTCCATGAAAAGTTTAACATTTTAATGATGTTAAGACAAGATTTAAAACATTTTTAAGCGAATGCACAGATATTAAATAAAAATCTAATTTAAGTTTAAAAGTTACGGAATTACCGTTATATAATGTTTAAAAATGTTTTTGATTATTTCAACAGTGCTAGAATACTTATACTTTAGTATTAACAAATTATAACTATTTTTCTACATGATTATTTATTGATTAAGAACACGAAAAACGTATCGTTATTCAATACCGGTTAATTTAATATAATTCAGTTTTCTAAAAATCTATTCTTTTTTTTTCAGATAAATTTATTACGATTGCTTAAAATGAGGTAGTGCATGTAATCACAATCTGGAAACCTAACTGTATAACAATACAATTTTTTTATATGTCAAATCAAATTTCAGTACGCAGGTAACCATTTACCAATTATGTTTATTCAATTGCACGAGTTAAGTTTACTCTAATATGTATCGAAAACTTGTTTTTCTATTTCTAGTAAATTCTATTTCTACTGGTACTTATCAACTTCAGCAGCTTTCTTAAAAAAACTTTCAAGGCAAACTCTTAACAATCAACATAAACTCTTTTATTTATTCTGCGATATCTTTGAAATAGAACAGGAAATCTAACTGGGTTACAGGTTAAAGGAGGTTGATGCAGAATTTCATTTTAAAAAGAATCTAATAATTACGAATTTCGCTGAGTGCAAGTGTTTTGCAACAATTACTATGTCATGCGTTACAGCCTTATGCTATCGCGTACAGTAATAATAACTTTGCCGTTAATTATATTCAAGAATTTGATATGCTCACTGATTTTCAATTAGCATGGTAGTGTATAAATTTGTCAATTTGTTTTTCATATAAAGTCATGTATGTTGCCATATTCGTTATTTATTAAGATTCCAGAATCTTACTGATTATTCGTTCGTAATTTAATTTTAAACATAAGTTTAAGTCAATTGTAATATAATTCCAAGCCGGTTTTAAATATAAGTTAAATTTCAGAACGTGTTAGTTAAAAGAATGTTGTAAAAGTCGTATTGATGATAACTCACTAAACTTTCAGTTATAGAAAATAATAAAATGTTTATTAAAGTACTATATTAATAATAATAATAATTATTATTATTATTTATATCTCTATCTTTTTAATTATTACGACTGTTTTGAGAACTGAAACAATAAACAATAAGGGGCTGGGACAGTGGTTTGAATTTAGAAGAATTAATCGTGAATCAAGTGCCTGGTCATGGTGTTAGAATATTTAGGTTTAAGGATTAAATATTCAAATTTTTTGCACAGATTACTTGGTCTAAGAATTCGTCAACTCGTTAGAGTCTATATACTTCAAGAACTGAAGTATTTTTTTTCTGCATTAAGATCTATGTTGATTCGACGAATGGAATAGAATGTTGAACGTGGAATATGGGTTGGGGCTTAAGATTACTGTAACAAGATTTCTTAAAAGTAACCATAAGTAAGTGTTTTCTTAATTAACTAAAATATTACAGCAAAAAAGCATACAGAAGTATAAAAAAAATTCTAAATATTCTTTTATTTTTTAATTTCACATGAGTTATTAAAAGTGTAAAGAATTTAGAGAAATAGATTATATTTATTTTTAAGACCAAATTTAATTCACTATTTCCTAGACTAAACTATGAAATCGTTTTTCAAAGAAACTAAAATTTACATTTAATTTGAAATTATTTTCTTAAACTGTTCAAGAACCAATTTCATTGAAATACTTCAGTTCTTGAAGTATGTAGACTTTATGAGTTGATGATGACATCGTAAGCGAAAAAATCTATGGAAAAATGTGAATGTTTTATCATTAAGTCTAAATAGTCAAACTCCATGAAATCAGGCATTTCATTCACAATTAATTCATTCAGTTTAAACCTCTTATTATCAGCCCCTTGTTATTATTACTCGTTGTTTCATTCTTCAAAACAATTATAATAATTAAAAAGAGATAAAAATACTTTCTCTTGACGTGCAGAATTAGAAAGGATCTGCAATGAATAACATAAGTTATTTTAAAAGAGTCAGTTCTTGTCAATAGTGACCATTTAAACCAATTTTCCTTACACAAAATTACCCTTTAATCACTTGTTGAAAATTTTTGTCAGAATCTGTTAACTGTCAAAAACACACACATACATAAAACACACTTACATACATACACCAACACACACATAAAAAAACACTTACATAAAAAAAACCAACATGGATTACCGAAACGGTGAAGTTGTATCATGTCAGATAGTGTTGACCGATGTAAATCCTATAAGATTGAAAACAGGAGTACAGAAACTAATGGAGGAGGACCGTGAGGAGAGCAAGGAGAGGTCGGTTGAGGACGGCGATGGGTGCCAGCTTTCGGTGGTAGGGTGGCGGGGGTACCTCGGCATTGTCGTCACCAATGACTCCCACGAGACGCGTTCACGTTGTCTGAGGCCGGCACAGCTATAGTGTAAAATCTGAGCTGTATATATTATTAATTGTAAATACTTAGTGTAAATATTGTCTGAATGTGTTATGTAAATATTGGTGTGAATAAGAAGTGATGCATCACCCTGTGATGCGGGAGGTGCTGATGTTATGTCTTTACGTCAATTCCAGGACCACCCTGCGTGAAGAAGTGGGTTTTAAGCGAGTCCCACCGCATAGGCGTTGAACCCCATTCACCCAGTATGTGCGGGCTGCTGGGCATTTGGTTCAGGTAAATTTTCCCACTTCCTACAGAAAAAAAAGAGATAGTGTTGACCGGGTTTGAATCCCGGTCAGGCATGGCATTTTCACACGCTACAAATCATTCATCTCATTATCTGAAGCAATACCTAACGGTGTTCCCGGAGGTTAAAAAAAAATTGTGTTTAGTGTCGATGAGATGCTTCTTACGTCACTGCGCTTTATCAATCATCTAATCCACTCGTAAATATATTTAAAAAAAAACTATAACTAAATAAAAATAACATTAATAAAAAATCCGATGTGGGCACCACATGACTTCCTTGTACCCCTGTTAAATTAGATTTACACATTTAAAAAAATGAAAGTATATAAAATATTATTTATTAAAAACTTTAGATATTTTTCAAATTTTTTTTGTTATTGAATTATTGTTCATCGTAATTTTTTTTTTACAATGAGAGGTTAATAATTATTAATAAATTAATATATTTACATTAAAAAAAAAGGAGATGAAGTCTGATTCAAACCGATGTGCCTTCTCCTAAGATCCAAATATTTCATTAATTAAATTTTATTTGGCTATAACTCTGGAACCAATGAAAATAAGTATCACTTATAATATATCGTTGAAAAACACTCAATGAAGGCTTATTATTGCAGTTAAGAAAAGTCCAATATCCAAATTTTTTTTAGATTCCAAAATTTCAACATCTTACGGCTAATCGTTTTTGAGTTACGCGAGATACATACGTATTAAGTACAGACGTCACACCGAAACTAGTCTTCAAAATGGAATCAGAGGTGGTCAAAACGGATATTTCCGTTGAAATCTATAAACCGAAACTTTTCGCGATTATAATTCTTCCTTTACTTCGTACAAAGAAGTAAAATTTCATTCACTGTTTTTTTTCAGTGATTAAATTACAATAACTGACTGCAGGTCTTCGCGGTAAATAAATTACAAAAAATGATTTCAATTTTATGACGTAGAATACTGAATGTAAAAGACAGCTAATCGAAAAAAATAATTAATATTGGAAAAGAAAGGTTTTTTGAAAATTTATGACTGGTTGCATAGACATCCAATCATACCGTATTATATACTATAATAAAATTAGGGCGATAAAAATGACGATATTGAGAGAAGTATGAGTGGGTGAGTAGGAGGAAGAGGATACTCATCGCTTTTAAAACTGATCGAACATCTTTAAACAGATAAGTTGTTTATTTTATTCAGTAAACATTTTTTCGAGTATCTTTTTATTAGATAAAAATAATCTTTATACCTTTATTACATTAATAAAGTATAAATAGAATAATAATTACGACTATTATATACTAATTTATTTTTTGTAGTATTTAGACATGATATGTGATGACAGTCAAATGTATAAAATATTACAATAAAAATACAGAATGTTTATAAAAGAATTTCAAGTATTATTTAAACAGTATTATATTTAAAATTTTACTTACATGAGTATATATTCTGAATAGGTAAATTCTGATTTTTTTTTTTGTGTTTAATATACTTTGATATGCGCACAATTTGTTACTCTGTATACATCCAGATGGTAATCCAGCTCTTCCCACGTAGTCGGCAGCATGTCGGGTGTAATGGATGCTACTGCCTCATTCCTCTCTCGTTGGTGGTTGATTGACGGATTTTCTCCGAATAATGTTTTTCACATGCCCCCACAAAAAGAAATATAGTGGGGTCATGTCTGGACTCCTTGTTGGCCATGCAATCGGCCCTCCTCTTCTAGTCCACCTGTTTTGAAACCGATTGTTTAATGCAGCACGGACACGGTAGTTGTAATGCGGCGGAGCGCCGTCTAGCAGACAGAAAATTAAAAAATCATTTTTCATCGTCAATCTGTGGAAAGACGTAAAGTTCGAGCATATCACAGAAAATATCCTCATTAATTGCACTTTCTACAAAAATGATACGGTCATTCATCAGTCCGCAATAAATATTGACTTTGGGAGAGTCACACTGATGTTCGATAATTTCATGCGGTGACTCTGATCCCCAGACGTGGACCCACTAATGTGGAATTTCACCTCATCTGAAAACATAACATTTTCAGGTAGTTCTCATTTTCAACAATGTTGTTAAGCACTAAAGCAGCAAACTCCAATCTTTTCACTTTGCCATTAGTTTTGATTTCATACAAAAGTTGTATTTTATACGCATGTAGTCGAAGACTCTTAAGCAACATTTGTACACTGTAGATTTAGGTATTCCTGACTCTAAACTGCGCCTTGTTAATGACTTTTTCGGTCTACTCGTACAAGATGCTTGGATCCGTTCTACATTCTATTCAGATACGGACGGCCTGCCAGGTGACTTACCCTTTAAGGTACTGTCTGTTTTCTTAAACTAATTAAACCACTAGATTGTTGTTTTATTCGTAGGCGCGGCACCGCCATTATTTACGTGGATAATTACGCTGAACTATGATAACAGGCCTTTTTTCGATAAACCAAATCACTCACCGAGTTTTCTGCTGCAATGTCGTGACTGAGAGTAAGATTACCGACCGGATACGCAGTGAAGATCACACAATGGTGCAAATCCCAACGAATATTGCGATTAAAAGGTTAACAATACGTATAACGAATATAAATATGAAAACCGGGTGCTTTTAAGTGATTCCATTATTTCATTGCGATTTTTTTTTTGGAACAAAGGCGTTCTTTTATAAGCTCTTCGTATTCAAAAACAATAATTACATTCTGAAAAGAAGTACTACAGCTTAAGAATTGGTATTTTTAATTAATAATTAAATTGTACTATTAAATTGTTATTATTTAGTTGAGTTAGAGGATTTTTAACCTGCTTCAGAATTAAGGCAAAAATAAAACGTTGTTTTATTTAATTCCCTGTCAATTTTTTGTTAATTCATGCAATTATATTTATTATTTTTTAACTAAATATTTTTTTTTGACTTATCTTATCTTGACTTCCTGAAGGGAGCGTAAGAACGCTCAAATACTTTTCAAAACTACATTATAACTCACTGTCATCAGTTGGAGTTTTCGTCGACCAACGGTTTCTCGGTTATCGGCCATTTTTTTAAAGTAATAAATCTTTCTATCAGGATAGTTATTAAAAAAAAGAACGTTCGTTTTATTATGCAAAACAAGAAAATATTGGCAATAACTACTCCGATGGGAACGAAATGACTAGAAAAAAAAATTAAGTAACAATTATCGAGAGCAAAGTACTGTGAATGTTACTGTTTATTCCATTTTCTGATTCGGAATAGTTAATCATTTTTTTATTTCAATTTTGAGATGACAATACTTTTCAAACTACAACATAATTATTTTTTATCTAGTTCTCATTGTTTTATTCCGCTTATCAAAACGAACATACCAGTTTTTTTTAATATTCAAAAATAAAATTATGTTATTTAAAAAACAACTGATACACTAAACCAAATCTTTTTCAGATCGTCCAGACTGGAAGAGTTTAATGAGAAAATACTAATTATTAATCAACTAATAAGGTATATATTCACAAATTGTTTAAGCCTTTTACTCTGGAGTAAAATCCTATTAAGTCAAAAATCAATTCAAAAGTCCTTTTTAATTGGATAACTACAGTGTTGTTCTTTAAATATAAAATTATATTTCAGAGATTATTAGAGAATTATTAGAAGAATAAACTATGCCACAATCGATTTGTTACCATTATTATGAAGCAAATAATTAAATTTAAAACTCATCAACAAAGATATACCCACTCATATCATTTGTAATTTTCGTCGGATGATTTGGATAAAACATTGAAAAAAAAAATTAAATTGACGAGAAAGAGTATGCATACCTGAGTTCATCTAATTTGTAGTTTTTTGAAAAGTACAGCTCATTACGTTTTATGTTATTAGGTTTTGGTTGTAACCTACGATAAAATCGGACCTAACAGTAAAAATTAATAAATAAATATATATACCAAAGCTTAAAAATGACTACTTTCTGCATTACTTTAACTCCTATACTATCGGTGTTCTAAGAAAAGAAAAACATTTTCCATAGAATTTGATTATCTCTCATATTTATAAACATATTTAGTATAGCGTAAAATGGACAGAAGAAAATACAACAACATTATAATACAATGTACGAATAAATGAATTTTCAATAAAAATAGAAGCTGGTTTAGTACTTTACATAGCAGTCTACATTTAACAATATAATGATTAGATTTCAAGGCCGTACATTGGTGTAGCAACTTCTAACATACATTCGAATGAGTTAAAATATCGTCAGGGTTCTGGAACTTATTTCATAAATTATATTATTTCATTTCTTCCTTAAAATCCGGGTAAAATGAATTTTTGAGATGGTGATAAAAAAAAATAAATTTCAGGAAATATTCAAAAAGTAATTCTGAAAAGTTTTATTTACTCGTTTGAGATTTATAGTCGTACAAGGACATAAGGATATAACATGAAAAGAAAAAGAGGAGAATTCGTTTTCAGATCTTGCTTCTTCCGGTCAGTAGGAGAAATAAAACGAAAAAAAGTTAAATAAAGAAATATTATGTATTTTTAATTTTTATTTCTTCAAAAAACTAGAAAAGTCATACGTATATAACTCACCGTGATGACATTATTTTTCAATTACGAGAAATGTCTTTGTTTTAGAAAACTAACTAAATTTAGACAGGAATTTATAACAATTACTACTGGCGCCGTCTGCAAACCGAACTGGCAAGCGCTGAAAAAAGGGTTGGGTACGCGTAGGCTGTAGCCGGCTCTGAAATATTAAAACTCATCTGCCAACAGTTAACAGTAAAACCAGTTTCTAGAAATAAATTCAATAAATCATTTTAAAACCATTTTTTTAAATTACGATAATTTTATTTAACATTATAATTCATGGCAAGGCAATTTGAATAATTACAAGTTGTGAAAAAGCTAAAAGAAAAAACTACATTTTTTTGGTAAAAGTAAAATCTTGTAAAAATTAAAAATTCCATAGAAATAATTCGTGTAAATTTTTATAAAATTAAAAAATTCAATTATTATTTAGAGTAATGTATTTTTAGTGCGTTAAATAAATTTTCTAATATTGCTGGAACAAATTTTTTTCTTTAAAATGAAAATTTATTTTGTTTATTGATTGTTTTGTGGAAATAACATTTTTGCATAAATATTTAGTAAAAGTAAGAAAGCTTTACAAAATTAATGAAAGAGTAAATTCTTTGCTTTAAAAAAATGCTTCATTAAGCAAGTTTAAAATAGATTAATTTTATTTTAATCAGTATGAATGAATTTCTTCACAAACGACACACACACAAAACACTTTCTTACACTTTCGCTCAGTCCTTAGACATGCAAATTTAGAGAGCAGCTGGTAACAGCACGCATAGCGAGGAACCTCACAGTGAAGACAAAACAATTCATAAGTGACGCGGCGACTGAAGGTTTTCTGTTACGACATGCTTTAAAGTCGTGTCTCAGTTCCCACCCAATTTTTGTGGCATACTATGCGTTTGTTCTATATGACGTAACGAAGGCGATAATAAGTTGTGTAAATACACTGATGGAAATATCTGCCGAGGGATTTGCATCGGTGGCATCCTGAGAGAGGCCAAACTGATGACTATGCTATCAAGTTTAGAGGGTCTAAAAGACGACCTCTGGTAAAGCCTGTGGTAAAGTGATAGGAACAGAGTGGGTGTTGTGGTGACCGAGATCGTCACAAAGCGGATGTATTCCCCTTCGAGGGTCAGGATGTATTACATCATACCATCAGGACAACAATATAAATCGAATTCATCATGTTTGTAGAAAACTGCTATATAACAATTAGAAAATATATGTATAAAAAACAAATTTATTTCGATAGTTTTATAAATCTTGTAGAACGTGATACTGATTACGGTCCGGATTAAAAGTTTGTGTGGATATACATCGAAATGTCGTTCCACAGTATTTTCGTTTTTCTAAATGCATTCAGCAAGGCGGGTTCTTTGACGATGAAATACAGAATGAAATATTTTTTTCACATAAAACTACATCGGTAATGATGATTACCTACTGTAAAAACTGGCAACTTGTTATGAATATAATTGAAAACCAATTAATGCTGACTACTAGTTCTTTGCAGAGCAACTCTAGTTTCCGTTGAGTTTTCATTACCGGGATCTAGGTGTATCTTTGTATTTAATTGGACTCTTGCAAACTCACCGTAAAATTTGTAAAGGAAGACGAAAATCGAAAATGTGAATATAAGCGAAGAAGATTTCTTTTTCCTGTTTAGCCTCCGGGAATTACCGTTCAGGTATTACTTCAGAGGATGATATGTATGTGTATGAATGAAGTGTAGTCTTGTACAGTCTGAACTCGACTATTTCTGAGATGTGTGGTTGATTGAAACCCAACCACCAAAGAACACCGGTATTCACGATCCAGTATTCAAATCCGTATAAAGGTAACAACTGTCTTTACTAGGACTTGACCAAATCAGCTGATTTGGGAAGACGCGCTCACCACTAGACAAACCGGTGGGTTTAAGCGAAGAAGCTATTAAACAAATTTCACACGACGTCGGTTACGCTTTATTATGACACGCAATCTGGACCCTCTCTTTGAAAAAAAAAATCTGACATAAAGTTATACTTTTCTGGCATTAGTTATTATTCTTATATAGTGGAAAAAAAAAACTTTAAAAAATTAAAAAAAAATCGATATGTTTTTAATTTAATAAGTCTCCAATTCCCAATATTGCCCCCAAATTTTGGGGGCAATATCACTACTACTATGCTTAGGAAGATATAAAAAAACCGGTTAAAAAATATGCAATAAATAAAAAGGTAGTTTTTTCTGATTTTTGGGGAAGGGGAGAATTAGGAGGCAAACGTTTTTTAAATGGTAAGATAAACATATACTCATGCACTGAGCTAAATATAAAGTGGGGTTATGTTTGGAAAATTTTTAAAAAATTGACCCCAAAGTTACTATCTACCCCACCCTCTGTAGATATTGAACCCAAACTTTTACCAACAAATTACCCTTTGTAAATACATACAACAACATTATCCCCCATCTTTTGGTTTTTTGGAGTTCCTGGGTCATGAAACGTCAAGACATTAAAAAAAAATTATACCCCCATTTTTTGACCGATGTTACGTTCCTTCTTTCAGAGTAGCTTTAGAACTGTAATTCTATTCCAGGAAAGCAAAAATTAAGAATAGTAGTTGTGTAAACATGTTATCTAGTTTCCTGTACTTACTTCATATCCCCAGTAACCTTTACGAAATCTATATTTTGTAAATTACTATAAAGAATTAAATTATATAAAATAATAGCTAAATAGAAATACCATGTAATCGACTAGGCGTATAAGTCAAAAATCAACTTAATAGGACTTTTGGATGATTAAATAGAGATAAATGATGTTAAATTATTCCAATGATTGGATAAATAAGTATATTTATTGCTAGCTTCAGTGATGTGGCAGTAACAATAGGACAGTCAACCCTCACCAAAAACACGCACACGATAAACACTCTGGAGAACATATCTTAACGATTTCTACCCAAACCGACATTACTACAGGTAAATTTGAATATTATTTTTCAATCGATACCACATTTTGTTTTTATGGGTATTACGCGAAGTATTTTAAGATCAAATAATCCAAAAGTTCAATTATTATTAGAATGGTTTGGAATTTCTGTCATGATGTTACTTCATACCATAAAAATCATCATGACGATTAGAATCACAAAATTCCATTGCAATTAATTGTTTTCATGATAAAAAACTGAAAAAGAAATAACAAAGTACATAGCTTATTTACTTTTAATTTTTTGTAACTGTAAATTCATCGTCAAGGAAAGATATTGTATTTAATTCATTATTTCGTATATCTAGATCTGATAGTTTTCTGCCAACATCATGAAGGTAAGGTTAAATTAAGAAGATGTCTTATTTAATTTGTTAAAATTTTACAATCTATATAATACAGAAAAAATCTCATAATAATGAACTGGAGTAATTCACTAATACTTACAAATAATGTATTCATGAACCAAAGTAAATCTTTAGTGCTGTTTGTATACAAATTTTTTTCATTTATATAAATATGAATCATAAAATATAATGAGAAATGATCTCCATTAATCTATAAACATTAAATCACAACAATAATAAAATATAATTATATAAAATATTTAAAAAAATATTTGTAACATGCAGGAAAGATATAGTTTTCAGGTTTACTTGACAACATAAACTATTACAACACTTTTTCTCTTTTCTTTTTTTTTGTGGGCGAAAAACGCCTGGACGTTATCATCGCCCGGAAGTTATTATTAAAAGAGTAAAATAACTTCAAAATAATAAACCACACAGGGTGTAAACGTAATATTAACCATATAATAAAAATTTACTAAAACAAGCCAAGAAGGCAAAACAAAACCCAAAACTAATACCACAGACAATGTTGATATAATATAAAAGCTAAAGTAATAGAATAAAGAAAGTATAAAAACTTACCCAACTCCGATGGGTTGCGCAAAAATCCCCTCCCCGGATAGTAAAATTAAACACATAGAACTAAAAAATCAAATCGAAAATAAAGGTTAAAATTATTAAAAAAACTCTCCTTACAGAAAAACATATATGAGTATATTAAATCCTTTGCAGTAACCCAGTACCATGTAAAAAGAGGAACATCCGTTCCAAAATCCCACCATCATTGCACAAGATATCACGATTGTTGCTGGGTATATCAAACTGATGACGCAACACCGCATAACATATGCAGTCCACGAGAATGTGGTGCACAGTCATGCGGCAGTTGCATCGTGTGCACAGGGGTGGGTCTTCTCCTGACATTAGATATTCGTGCGTGATCCTCGTATGCCCCAACCGTAACCGGCAGAGGACTACTTCCTCACGACGAGAGTTCCTGCAAGAGGAGCCCCACGGCAACACTGAATCTTTAATCCGTCGAAGTTTATTATCGACGGCAGCCGTCCAGCCACTTTGCCACCTCGCTTGCAGTGATTGTTTTATATGATTGATAAAATCAAAGGTAGTAACTCGGCTGGTGAAAGGAGGCTGAATACACGCTTCCTTCGCAGCAGAATCTGCCCTCTCGTTACCTAGAATTCCAACGTGGCTAGGGATCCAGCAAAAACCTACCCCCCTGTTTCGTTTATCTAACTCAGCGATTTTATCATAAATGCCGACGACAGGATGTCCGGAATAAAGGTTTTCTAACGCCAGGAGAACACTGTATGAGTCACTGCAAATAAGAATGCTCCTATATTTAGAGTCAACACATATGTTGACTGTACTTAAGAAAAACAATATTATATATAAATGTAAAATAAACAAAAATAGAGTAATTATTTTTTAAAGGAAATAGTAGTTTTTAAAGAGTATTTTTTCTATTAATGAAATAATAAATTAGGCTTCAGATAAAAATTATTATTTTTTTTTTAATTGACCGTAAATTTATTATATAAAAAATATATTTATTAAAAAAATTTACTCGGAAATTTAAAAAATCAAAAAAGGTTATGTTTACGGTGATATAAACTTTGATATATCAACCTTTGCAGTTTTGCTTTATTCTTTCAATTATTATCGTCATCAATAGTTGCACGAGTTATTATTTGTGGTTGTCTGAAATATTCATGAATATGTAATTTAGGAATCGTAAGTAGTTTTTAATATTAATTTTACCAGTATTTAATGTATCCTTTATAGGACGCAAATGATATTATCTTTACAGAATAAACTTATAATAAATAATACTAATAAAAAATAATTACCTAAAAAGAGAATTAACGGATTGTAGATTTTAACTATAGAAGACTTGGTGTTAGTAGAATAACTAGCATATGAAATTTCTTCTGGAACTTTTTTATAAGTTTTATAATTTTATACATTTATTTATATAATTTATACGTTTATTATAATTTTTAACATTTCCTTAAAATCTTTTTAAAGGAAATATTAAAAAAAAAAATTGTGACCTTTCTAATCGATTTGTCACTTTAATAACAAATGTATTATTAATAATTCATCAAGTCAAAAATCTCTATAGATATAAAGCAACAATTGTTAGAAAATATAAGACGTGAACACCACATGACTTCCTTGCACATCTATTAAATTAAATATACACATTTTTTAAAATGAAAAGTACATACAATTTTATTTCATTAATAACTTATGATATTTTTACATTTTTTTAAATTTTTTATTGTTATTATTGAATTATTATTTGTTATAAAAATCTTTTGACAATCAGAGGTTAATAATAATTATTAATAAATCAATATATTTAAATTAAAAAAAAAATGTTAAAAAGAAGGAGATGAAATTGGATTTGAACCGATGTGCCTTCCCATTGTAAGATCTAAATATTTCATTAATTAAAATTTGATTTGGCTATAACTCTGGAACCAATGAAAATAAGTATCACTTACATATCGTTGAAATGCTCTTAATGGGTGCATGCAGTTAAGAAAAAGTTCAAAATCCAAATTTTTTGGATTTTGGGCTTTTTTGGACACTTTTGGTCAGTCGATTGCAATCAAAACGGGAAATGCAAAACTAGAGGTTACAATAGTCCTAAATCCAAAATGTCTACATCCTACGGCTAATCGTATTTGAGATACATAGAGATACAATCGTATTTGAGATGTATGCAAGACACATACGTACGCACATACTTACGTACGTACGTACAGACGTCACAACGAAACTAGTCAAAATGGGTTCAGGGATGGTCAAAATGGATATTTCCGTTGAAATCTGAAAACCGAAATTTTTCGCGATCCTTTACATCGTAAAGGAATTAAAAATGTATTTCTTTTTAAATGATTTATTGTCTTATAAAACAGATTCATAGTTGTGCGTACAACACCTAAAAATTTATTTTATTAAGAAGTATTAAGTGACAAAACGTAATTAATACTTTTTAAAAATACTACAATTTTTTACAGATTCAAAAATTAAATATTTCAAAACCACGTGAAAAACTTTATTAATCTTAATTTTTTTTTCAGGAATAATTATTTAGCTTCCTCTTCTGTTGAGTTGCTAGTGCAGTGTTGCTAATAGCGGTTCGTATTAAATTTCAACAAGGGGTTTCGTGGTTATGTAACCACTTCAGTACGTGACCGAATATACGAATGTGAAAAATATGAAATTTTTGCAAACATTAAATTCTACAAAACAATACATAAAACGAAAAATCCCTTTCGACACGCCGGAAGATGGAGGTAGATTTCAACCGCTAAGTAGGGGATAAAAAATATTCCCACCTTAAACTTAAGAAAAACTTCAAATTTACTCAATACAATGGTTGCTTGTGAAAAATGTTTCATGTGTTTAGTACACGACAAGCCCATCTTCTTACAATTCCAGCAAAACTTTTGTCATTCCTTGCCGTAAGGGTTGGCCATATCAGAAATTGTTTCAGCCAAATGTTTTAGGTAATGTTTACAGGAGTAAACGACCACTTCAAACCGATTCGATTAAGGGAAGTATGATTTTTTTTTTGTCTTTGAAACCTTATTTTTTCCACCCTCTGGGCCAATGGTTAGTGATATCAGAAACCTTTACTTTGATAAGTTTTAGTCCCTTATCTAAAGAGTAGTAGGAACTTTAAACGAATTCGATATTTTATTTAATAAGAAAGTTATGCTGATATTCTGTTTTTAAAAAAAAAAATTCTTCAAATTTCCACCCCTATGGTCCGATTTTTCCCATTAAGAAATATGACCGAGATTTTGTGTCTATATTTTATGTATCAATTTGAAAGTGATTGGCACAAAATTACGGCATTTATCGTGTCCACAATAAAGTGAAAAATATATATAAATATACGTATATATATATATATAAACTTTTGAAGTGACTGTGGTTTTGTGGTCTGGGGGATGTGAAACGCGAAGATATGTCGAAATTTTCTAGAAGAAAATCATGGTACTCATTACTGTAGATTTTTTGTGCAATCTACCTAAAATAAATCAAATATATTATAATAATTTGACTACATTATTAATGATTCTCAAACTAAATTTATACTGGTGCCATTAATTACAATATCATCGCTAGGTAATTTTCCTAAAGAATTCGCTGCATGTAGGTAACTATGTAAAGATTCTCTGGAACAAATAAAATCTCCGCATGATTTTATAAGTGAATCATTAGTAATTTAGTTTTTCCGGCTATTATAGAATAAATTAGAACGAAATTATAGCTACCACGTAAAAAATCGATCATTAATAGATAGAAATTATGTATCTTTTCTGTGTGTGATGACCACGTAAAAAACAACAAGGGGTTTCTAAAGGGAAGCAACTCAAAAGTTTTAAAGAGAAAGATAAGGTTGTGACATATTATTTTGAAGAACATTAAAAAAAAAATTGATGTAAAAACATTGAGCTACACCAAATTTCAAAGGACGGTTATTTAATTATTTTTCATCGCTGGTTTCAAAAGTAGCCTGTAGTGCATCACAAATATTTTTAAAGGATTATCCTAATTTATATGTTGGAATTTATTTTGCTTAATATCCTAGAAAGGGGCTGATATAAACATTTAAAATTTAGTTCATAGTCTCTACGTATGAAGAAATTATCATTAAATTTTTTAAATCATTTTAGGGATTGAGGAGAAGAGTTAAGAATGTCATATCTTCATAAAAATATGCGAAACGTGTTTTTTCTTGGCTAATTATAGATTTCTGAAACAATTAACATGCGAATTTTTTTCAAAAAGATTATCCTTTCAATAAAAATTTTAAATATACGAATTCATAAGAATACTAATTTTCACGAATTCTATAATAGTTTAATAAGTAATTATTAATGTAAAACATGTACTAGTGAAGTCTTATTTGTATAAACATTTTAAAAGAAGTAGAGAGCAAAACGAACTGATATCGTTTACACCTCTTAATTGCATTTACATAAAAATGTGAAGTTTGGTAAAATTACTTCATTTATGGCTATAAACATTGTTTCTTTTTATTATTTGTTTATTTTTCAACGCATCGAGTAGTTGTTAGACTCAGAAAATTCCAACAACATCCAGATTTTTTTAACCTCGGTGATTTATGAGAACGGTTTCATTGAACGTGACTAGACGTTGGAATCCTAGCTAACATTTTTACATCCTTCAATTACCTTACTTCACCATCTTTAAATTTTTAGAATGCTACTCTTGAACTGCTCCAGCTGTTGCAAAATCATAAGAATGTAAATCATAAGAATTCAGTTGAACGATGTACCTATTACCTAAACTTATTCTTTTTCGTTTGAAAAGTAATGAAACAAACGGACCGCTGTTCTATAATTTAATACAATTTTCAATTCTAAAAGTAAATCTAAAAAATAAATCATATGATAATGAACTGATGTGATTTAAACCTTCAAATAAATGTACTAAATGATCTGTCTTCTATTAAATAAATGAGAAGTACACAATCGAGTATACTTCACAATAACTCACACCAAAACAAGACGTGATATATCTTTCTGTTCCAAGCATATCACCAAAATTTAAAAATATCCCGATTAAATAGTAGAAATTATTAAATCGTAATATAAAGCCAGTGAGTGAGAAACTACAAATTGTAGAAAGAAAGAGGGTTAATACAGATATTTTTATACTTTGAATTCTTCAAAAAGTAAGTAAGTTTAAAGAAACTAACCGATTTTGAGATTTCTTCAGGTATCCAACATTGTTTATACATTGTATGTGATTAAATAAATAAATCTGTTAAATAGTCAATGTTTAATTCAATATATTTATGTGACTTAGTAAATATGCAAATGCTTAAATGCAGTAAAAGAAAGTGAGCTTTGTACCATTATTATAGCAGCACAATCAAAAAATAAATTACTCCCACAGATTTAACATTTAAATATACTTTTATTAAGAGGAAATTTTTGATACAATCCTTAAAAAATGATGAAACTTTAAGACTATGCATCTTTTTATTATATTCTGCATATTGTACTGAGTAATGACTATGTGTTCATTCACTATTTAGAATAAAAATTAAGTGTATAAAAAAACAACTTAACCATTTTTGGTATAAGATACAATCTTAGTCAATCGACAAGAACCTGGACTTATTATAATTACGTTGAAACAATATGAGATGAGAAATGATACTTGTTGCAAGATTGTTTATCTGTTAACATGAAGTGTAGGTGATAAGGGATCGAGGTAGAATATGATAAAAGGAAGGAGAATGCAAAGGAGACTGATAAGGAAGAAGGGCAGAGGAGCAGTAGCGCCCCTGTGCGACTAGTTTTGTCTGGAAACCGGATCGATCAGTTGGTTCAGGGCGGCCTGCTACGTTGGAACGGGGTAAGGTGGGGGAAGGAGGTAAGAGAAAAAGGAGGAGGTTAGGGAAATAGGGGGTGAAAGAGAGAGATAAACTGAGAACGACTGATAGAGAAAGAAGGGTGGTTTCCACGCACGCGACTTCACTACTACCCTAATCTAGTTGCTAGGCTACACTCACGCAATCTATGTTTGTACCCTGTAATCTAATCGGTATCGCCGGCCACCTGTAATTTTATGATATAAAGAGATTGGTCTTCATTTAATTAATGAATGAATTAAAATGCTTTTTAATGATTTACGAGCATGATGAATAAAATAAAATAATATACCTGGAATAATTATTAAATTTCTTCTAATTACGATCGTACATCAGAAATTTTTTTTAATTTAAAAACTAAATTTACATTATTATTTTTAATAAAAAAAAAGGTTTGGTGGAGTAATGAAATTTGATAAAATAAAAGATATAATGTAAAGAGACATGCTTTTCACACATTATAACAGTTTTACCAACAATGAGTGCATCTAATTAAAAACTGGATTCAGTCTATCTTAAAATTTCCTTTGAGGATACTACTGTTTCTTTAATTATTTATTTTTTTAAACAAGACGCATTTTGAAAAAGATTCTCGATGATACAAATTACTGAGAGGAACATTATTTATGTTTTTGTACATTTTTTTAAAAAACTATGACAAAAGATTACAATAATCATGATGTAATTTGAATTTCTGAATGACTCCATACAATTTTTAGTAAAAAAATAATGATTATTTTTATTCTGTTTTTATATAATCAACAGCTAAAATAAAAATAAATAAATTAATTATTACATTTAAATGAACACAATTTTATACAAATTGTGAAATCAGAATGGGATTTAAAATTATGAAAAGAATATGTATGTGCTATGGTTGCACGTTTTCTTTGACAGTTCCAAGAAGATAGCGGAGCAGTTGTTTTGTTAGCCGCGGAAGTAGCATACGAATACCTTCTAATTTTAACGTAAACTATACGAAATATGTTCTGTTCCGAATAAAATATTTATTTATTAATTTCCAATTTCTATAGTTTTTCAATAGTAATATTAGTTTACCTTCCTAGCCCCTTAAATTTTTTAAAAATTTTATTTAACAGAAAGGATAACATTCTAATATTATGAAACCCAAAATAAAGTTGATTTAAAAAATTTAAATTTTTTAAATATCTCATGTTGAGGCCTTGGTGAAAAATGTTAAGAATTTCTTTTTTACTATATGTAATTAGACCGCCGCCTAACATGGAAAAATCACGTGTGAGAGAAAAAAAGCATTTAAATATTAAGCTTAGGTGGTTGAATTGGTTTCTACAAAGGATGTCAGTGTTGTCAGTAACAAACTGTTGTTGTATAAGCTGTTTTTAAAGCCAATATGGGCCTACGGGATACAACTTTGGGGTACAAAATGAGGAACATATCGGAGGTTTGTAAACAAGTAGATCCACGATTATCTGGAGATGCCATTTATTCATAAGAAATTCACCGGTAAAACTCGAAGTATTGTCATAATCCTAACACGCTTGGTGAAAACCATGTGGCTATTAACCTATTGGATACAGTGAGGATGTGAGACCACTGAGAAGATTGCATTTATTGGACTTTATTGAGAGTGTTATGCCGTAAATATTGTCCTTTATTATTTTTTATTGATAATTTAACTGTTGTGTTGATCACTTATTCTTTTTTTTTGTTCTATTGACTTGTCGATTTATGTGTACTTTGTTAGCATTTTTAGTTATGTTTCATTCGTTGTATTTTTAATTGTGTTATGATTTGTTCAGACTTTTATTGTATTGTTTTGGTAGATATCACTGGATATCTCTCTTTCACATCATCATTATTTTATATGAATTACTTATAGTTTCGTTTTTTAACAGCATAACAATATATATATATATATATATTTTTAACGTTTATATGGATAAAAAGAAGTCTTAATCTGTTAGTCAAATTTTACTACAGAGGACGAAAGAATTGGGAATAATCCAAAAATAATGCAACGAGTAAAGAATAAAACGACAGAATGGGTTAATAATGTAATGGGGTATTAATGCAGCTTACCACCACTTATGATTTATTCATGTAAAACACAATGTAGGAATATTAACTATGAAGTCAAGTTATAAAAAAATACATTAATTCTATAAGTAATTTTTATTTTCTGTTACCAAAATGATATTAATTGTAAGCATATTTGTGTAATCTTCACCGTCTTATTGCATGTAGGTTCCTTCTCGATAGTAACATTAACATAATAAACTGGTAATCTGTATACTCCAACAATTTTATTTGACCTTGACGCTGAAAATGAGATTAGTAAAACAGATTTTTTTAACTATTCTACTTCATTTTCGTGCACCAAATTTCCAACAATGTTAAAAATTCTTATTTATGTTTGCGGATATATACTCGTATGAGTATATATATATATATATATATATATATATATATATATATATATATCGTATCATTATGTTGAAGCTTCAAGGACATCTGATTCACCTGTTCTAGCTTTATTTTTTCGGTAATATAAATAACGAATATATCCCGGACTCTTCCGTAGAACTTACTAATTTAAAACAATTGTTCTTTTACTTTAATTCTAGTTCGTTACAGTTTTGCTTAGAAACTTGATATTTTTCGTAGATTACTTTTTTATTTAAACATACGAACTAATCTAGTACTTGCCTTTTCTATTAATTTTCATAAAAATTATTTTTTATAAGACCATTTTATTTTATGAAAATAATACGTTGACAAAAATTGTAATTTTTAATGTTTTAATTGTTAATAATTTCCCTCAAAAAATAAATGTACTTCATACCTCCAAAAGTAAATAGGCTAAAGAGGAAAATAGAGATATCGGTCTTTCACAGTAAAATATACTCTTATTGTTTACTGCTATAACAACTTGTTGAAGTTTTCTTAAAATATTTTATAATATCAAGAATCTGAAATTTTAGTAATTTCTTAAAAAAAAAAAAAAAAATAAAAAAATAAAATAAATGATAATCATTGTAACATCTATTTTTTTTTTTTTTTTTTTTTTTTTTAAGAAATTACTAAAATTTCAGATTCTTGATATTATAAAATATTTTAAGAAAACTTCAACAAGTTGTTATAGCAGTAAACAATAAGAGTATATTTTACTGTGAAAGACCGATATCTCTATTTTCCTGTTTAGCCTATTTACTTTTGAGTAAATAGGTATGAAGTGTAGTCTTAAACAATCTTTCAACCATTCCTGAGACGTGTGGTTAATTGAAACTCAACCAACAAAGAACACCTGTATCCACGATCTAGTATTCAAATCCGAATAAAAGCAACTATTTTTATTAAGATTTGAACCTTAGAACTCTCGACTTCGAAATCAGCTGATTTGCGATGACGTATTAACCACTAGATCAGCTCGGTGGGCTGAAAAAGACCGATATCTGGCAAATGCCAATGTTCTCCGGTGAATGTTGACAAATACCAAACACGTCGGTGAAAAACCGAAATATTTGCTTATTTGGACCTTAGCCGATATCTGTTGACAAACCCAGATAAGCTCTGGTGGGGGCCAAACAATTACTAGAAATTAAAAAAAGTCACCCAATACCAATTTCTAAAGTAAATAGATCACGAGAAAAGTAGGAAGTTTAAATTTTAACCTCTTTGCTCACATGAAAAGCTGGTTAGGAGGACAACATTTTGGCATAGACATCAAGCTGCAGACCAGCGTAGGAACATGGCTGAAAACACAGGCGGCTGCGTTCTATGACGAGGGTTTTGGAAAGTTGGTACCGCGCTACGACACATGTCTAAACCGGAATGGCGACTATGCAGAGAAGTAGCGTAACTATGTAAGTACTTGTTACAAATAAAAAAAAAAATTATTTTTACTGTGGTTTTAATTTCGTGACCGATCGGATCTTGAAAAAAAAATAACCCTCGTACTCTCATCTTATGATTGGTTAAAAAACAAAGAAGAAGATTGGCTGGAATTTTGTGCCCAATAATGATAAGAATTACTGTCACCTTATGATTGGGTATAAAACAAAGAATACGATTGGTTGGAATTTTGTGCCCGATAATGATAAGAATTCGAGGGTTATTTTTTTTCAAGGTCCGATCGGTCACGAAATTAAACCCTCAGTGAAAATTAAAACTTTTTAATTTATAACAAGTACTTATGTAGTTACATAGGGTGGGTGAATAAGAATAAGCGGAGAGGAATGTTGTCATCAGGCATTGTCTTTCTCCATGACAATGCTCGGCCGCACACTGCAGCTGTAACAAAGAAGCTCCTGCAGCGTTTTCGTTGGGAAGTGTTTGATCACCAACCATACAACCCGCGCTTTGCTCCATCCGATTTTCACCTCTTTGCTCACATGAAACGCTGGCTAGGAGGACAACAGTTTTGCACAGACATTGAGCTGCAGACCAGCGTAGAAACATGGCTGAAAATACAGGCGGCTCTGTTCTATGATGACGGTATTGGAAAGTTAGTACCACGCTACGACAAATGTCTAAATATTACAAATAAAAATTTTTTTTATTTTCACTGTGGTTTTAATTTCTTGACCGATCGGACCTTGAAAAAAATAACCCTCGTAAAATAAGCAAATATTTCGGTCTTTCACCGACGAATTTGGTATGTATCGACATTCACCGGAGAATATCGACATTCGCCTGATAAATGATTATGATCTTTCACGGTAACATATACATTATTTTAAAGTAATTATAATTGTTTGAAAGATATTTCCACCTTAAAAAATTAATGATACAAAATTTCGCGTTTATAACTGATTAACTGGTAATTCACACTAATAACTATTCATTTGATGCTAGGCAGTTGATATTTCTGTAGCAGGTTATAAACGTAGTCTAAATATAAAATTACAAAAATATTCGCACGTGCACACCCACACAATTACAAAACACAATATTTTCGTTAATAATTCTTCGTTATCTTATATTATTTAATAATATGAACATGGTGAATGTATAACATTGCGGTAGAAAGAATTAAAACAAATTGTGTTTATGTAGGCTTTCCCCCTCCCAACCAGCAGTAAAGAGGATTTATTGTACAGCCTACATTATATAATAAAGTTGTTGAGACAAATGTTTTAACATTTCAGATTTTCTTTTTACATTCTCTTTTCATCGATAAAGATTTTATTAGCTTTTAACTGTAAAAATAGAAGATTATAAAAATAAAAATAGACATCATCCAATATTTTTTAATAACGTTTAAAGTAGTGTCTGGAAAAAATGAACGTTCTAAACCTTAACTTTAGGTTACTTTTTGGTTCTATTTTCATATAGGTCGTACGAAATCGGATTAAGAACACATTTTGTGTCCATATTGATATGATATTTTTTTTCATAAAAGTGATTCTTAGAAATCATAATTTTATATAAGCAACTTCGTATTCAAAATTATAATAGTCGGAATTTTTTTAAAAGAAAAATAGATGCTCCTAAAAAATAGATGCACTTTAAAGTGACATTTTTAGGTCAACCAAATTAATTACACCAGAAATATTAATTATTTGAGAGAAAAATGAGATAGTACAGTATAAAAAAAAACCTCATGATCTTGAAAAAAATATATGAAGCATTATCCTAAAAAGTTCGATATGTACTCATAGCTGATATGTTTAATTCATACCATGGATATAAGGAAAAAATGTTCAGTCTAATTGAAAGTTTTCAATGGTGACCTGTTTCATTAATAAGTGTATGAACGCCATACCAGATACCATAGTATTCTTGGTAAGGTTCAAATTTTAGCAATTAATTTGGACAATGATTTCGTGGCAATTAAAGAACTCTAATAAAGTTTCTGTTACTTAATCCAACTCCTTCAAATATCTTCTTCATCTTTTCTTAATTTATGTTAAAGTAAAATAATACTTCCCTGCTATATTAATGAAAAATAAAGCCGATTTTAAAGTGTGTAAATAAAGCAGGTAGATAAAAAAGTGATTTTTTATCACTATGGCTATTTATGGCTATTTAAACGGCCCGCTTTTCGGCCGTGTAAATAGCCATAAGTGTTAAGGTTATTCTCATACCCCTACATGTTATTTGCAAATTATCATACATCAAACTAAAGATAAAGTAGCATTAAAAAGATGAAAAATAACTGTAAGATTTTTGATGATGGGATTCTATTGAAGAATCACAACATAAGGGTTATAAGGGTTTTACTGTTAGAGTACTAAATAATATTTTTAAATATATTAACATTTTTTTATTTTAAGTTAACTAAAACCGTGAACGAGTCCCATAGTAGTTATATTATGCATTATGTACTTCAGTATTTAGCAGTAGTCTGTAGTTTAATACTTTAATTATTTATCTCGAGATGGCAATACGTTTGTAGCTTCAGAATCTATAACTAAAGAATGTATGTCTCTGGCTCTGTACTGCGGTATACGCTGTTCCCCGACAACACGAAATTAATTTTAGATCTGACTCATTCTGTATTCATTGTAACAGAATTAAAAAAAGAATGTGTTTGTTCACTCAGGTAAATTCAACATATATTTTTATATTTAGTAAAATACAAATTTTACCAAAAAACTACATTATTGTTTGCAGATGATCATGTGATACCAAACTAAACTGTGAATAATACCAAAAGTGAACTGTGTATAACATTTATAGTAAAAAAAACAAAAAAAAAAACTGAACACTATTTCGGAACACGGAGATTGAAATAAACATGATCAAAACAGAGTATTATGATGGGAAGTTTTAGATAGACTATATTCTAAGAGACTGTAAGATACCAGTATAAATTTAGATATCTTGGAACACTTTATTACAGGACGGGCGATGGAAAATCCAACAGTGACTCGCCGAAGAGTGGCGCTTGCCAGAGGTGAAATTGGAGGTTTCGATTTCTTGCTATTCATAAAATTAGACGCACCATTAGTTGTTTTAATATATAAGGTTATGATTGAACCAATCACTTGTGGAGGCCTAAAGTTGGCATTAGTCAAGGTAAGACCATGTTGAAAGCCCAAGAATAGATTTTATGTAACAGCCAGTTGTTAAGAATGAGATATCCACACTTCATTTACATTCATACATATCATCCTCATTCATTCTCTGAAGTAATACCTTACGGTGGTTCCGAAGGCTAAATAGAAAAAAGAAAAAGAGAGAGGAAAGAGAGAGAGACATGTTTGGAATCGAGAAGTTTATTGTTGATAGAATTAAGAATAGTCAGCCGATTTGATATGGCCACGTTAGAAAATGAAGGATGCAAGATGGCCTAATCAAATGACGGAATACAATCCTGCAAGGGCGCCGAAAAGGATCTCATCCGAGAAGGAGATGGGTTTTTAGGGGCTAAGGAAAAAGACATCTAGAGGATAAAAATTGAAGAAATAAACAATTTTGGCGTTTAAGATGCGGGATAAGGAGATAAAATATGTAAGAACTCCACCAATTAAAATAAGTAAAATTTTATAAAATCATAATTACTTATTTAATAAAAAAAATTTCAGTTTGGTAATTTTTCTTCTTAGAAAAAATTTCAAACCATATTTTTTTCAATAAAGTGTAAATAATTAGTTCAGATTTATTTTATCAAATTATATCTTGTTTATTAACTGATAAAACGATCTCGTGATTTATTTATATTACTTTTATAATTATATCATGATTTATTGGTTAAAAAAGAAGTTATTAAAAAGTAACAAAAAGGTTTTGTAACTGTTACGCAAACCTAAAAAAAAAACTTATTATTAAAATTCTATTTTTAAGCTCTTCAGTTTAATAAATCTGCATGATCAATTCCTAACAACTTTGATTTCTTGATATAGAAAAAAATTGGTATCTATCGTTTTGTAATTCTGTTTTAATATAGTTATTCATGAAAATGAGATAAAGCATTTGAATTTTGAACCTTTGAAGATCACTATAGGTGTAGATATAGGAGAAAAGCTGGCAAAGTACTGAATTATTCTCCAGGCTATTAATAATAACAATTAAAAGACTTAGTGCCAATATATATATATTTTAGAGGTGGAGAATAAATTTTAAGAAATATTTTTCTAAAATTATTTATATAAAGGTTCAGTTTAACAAATCTGATTAATATAGTTTCTCATATTTAACACCTCCTTCAATAAAGACTAAAATAAGAAAAAGAAAACTTCAAAAATACTTTTCTAAATTTTAGATCCGGGGTCTATAATTAAAAAAGAATTGTATACATTTCTTGATAGTCCTATATATGAAGTATACATTTTCAAAAAAGATAGAATAAAACAACAAAAAAAAAACAACATATATTTCAGTTTTAAGAGGTGGGAATTAATTTTAGAAAATTTCATTTTTTCATTATTTATAAATGCAGTGCTTTTATAAAAAAAGTGGCTTTATAAAATAAATAAACTAAATATTTATAAAAAATTTTTTTTTTTAATATTTTATAATGCAAATACATTGTAAGTAGCAAATTTGCTTTAATAAAGTTTTCTCTAAAATAACTCTGAAGAAGAAAATCAAAATTGATTTATCCGCAAAATCCCCCAACTCCTTTTGAATTTTGAAAAAAAAAATAATGTGATCAATGTTCCGTTCATAGAAATATTTGAGCCAAATTTGAAGAAAATCGGTTTCGTCAATCCTGAGATTGTAAGGCCAAAAGCAGTGTATTAGACATTGCTTTACGTGCAATGTACGTATGTACATTGTTACCACATATATGCCTAATTTAATATCGGTAGCCGAACACGGTGTAATAACTCAGATGCGAACTGACGCACAGTATACGGACACTCTGATACAGCATCACTACCGCCGCGCAGTTCTCCCACCACAGCTGTGCTTCAACCCCACGATTATCAGGCTCCAATAAAAGAGCATGCACGAGAGTGAAAATGCAATTCGTCGTCGACCACCACTTGGAGAAAACCAAGAAGAAGATGGAAGAGGACAGAAGAAGTTCCCTGGCCGGCTCAACGTGGGACCTCACGGCAGATGCCAATGGACGAGTCGCAACTCCCCGACTTCGCTGGAGACCAGCTTCCGGACCCAACAGCTCTTCTCAGAGCTAACGCAAAAAACGGTTCTTTTCAGGTCCACCACAAGATTATGGATTACGAACCGTCGAAACCATTCTACAACTGCCCTTCTGAGGGCTACCCTAAGGTTAGAAATTACAACGAGCTGTCGAAGCCAATCGACGACAAAGATGACTCTTTTCAGAGCCACCATTAGATTAATAAGTGCCACGTGGCGTCCAAGCCATTCGGCCACAACATAAATACGTAAAACGCACATACATACTATGCTTTTTTTTTGTCTAGATGAACTAGATGGACCCTTAAACGTAAAGATTTGCAAAAAAATCCGATAATCACCATACTTTCCCGTTTAAAATGATGAAACATTTTAATCAATAGACTTGGCACATTATTCTGTATACTAGTAATATAATATTTGTTTTTACAATAAAAATATGTGTAACGATTAGCAAGAAATTAATTATAAAATAAATATTTCTTTGAATAAATTAAATTAAAAATAAATAGTAATAATAAAACGAAGTTTTATAAAGATATAGAAGAAGAACTTTAGTGTATAGAATAACAACGGAAATGTGAAGCATCCGTAAGTAAAAAATTCAACTGCTAGAAATAAATGAATAGAAAAAGCAATATCTTAGGAATAAAAATTCATTGAGCTAGAGACAACCTTTCTCGCTTGAGTATTATGAATTTACATAAAGGGATACTTTTCGACTTTCAACGTTGAACTGAAACGTTATGAAACAAAGAAATCCAATTTACTAAAGTAAAATAAAAATAATATGAAACAGGAGTTTAAGTATGCTACATTAAATCGTTTTACTTAACATAAAAAAAATATACTATTAAATCATATTTTTATACTTATAATGTTTAAATTACAAGTTATGAAAATAAGTTAAGGAAACCAACAAAGTATTCATTTAACAAAGTTAAATCAATATTATATAATGACAAAATAAATAAGTCTACAAAAATATGCTATTCTATAATGTATTTAGTTAGGAAAATTAAATGAAAAATTGGTTTTTATGAAAATGTGAAATTCACATATTACTTGTGTATATCGTAAAAATAAACGAATGCTTTTAAAAAGCAATCTATAAAAAATTATTTTAAACTGACTAATCGATAAATTTACTTACTAATGATATTTTTATTTTTTCCTTTGTGTACTGATGTATTCTAGTAGAAATAATATAAAACTTAACTTTATAAATTATTATTAGCATAAAATTTATTTTCGGATACATTCCATCATGTAGTGTATTCTATTAATAACATAAAGTTATGCTATCATAGGAAAATAAAATAAAATGAAACGTACATTTTCATTTTTGTATATATTTACATAATACGATGTATATATTTACAAATACGATATTTCACACAAACACACACACACCCACACCTATATTAATTTTAGCATATTAATATTAAAATAATAGGTATATTATTATATTATTATAATATATATAATTATATGCGAGTGATTCACGAAGAATGTAACAATCTTTCTCAGGACATCTACTAGTGAAAATAAAGGACGGTCATCATTCATATAAACATAGGTTCGAAAATTCTTTGTTTGTGAGTGTCGGCTGGCGAAAAATACCGCTCTTATTTCTGCGCCTTCGGTAATATTAAGGCTCTTCGGACCCAAATTAAGGGGTAAATTTAACGGTTCCTTATGAAATCTGACGTGAAATATGTTGATATATTTTGTTTTTATAAACTTCGAAATTTTTATATTTGTATTTTAGTTTCTGTGGACTTAATTCATACCATTTTATCGATAATGCGCCATACTATAATTCGCTTCTAAAGAAGCCTTAGAATACAAATTATAGGAAAAGTGGCACGATTAATTGGTTAGAAAAGAACAATATTCCGTTTAATAAAGCAATGTTAAAATTTCAATTGCATGAAATAATTAAATCACACAGAAATTTAAAAATAAAGCACCATTTTGATGAACTAAAAAAAAACACGGGCATCAGGTTCTGCGACTTACCATCCTGATTTAAATCTGGTCGAGATGGTATGGTCGGCTCTGAAAAGACATGTTGGTAGTAGTAACACAACATTTTTAATGTCGGATATTAAAAAATTACCTGAAGATAAAATGAATAAGGATGATTGGAAACCATATTGCGAGCTGAAAGTGAGTTTAAGAAGATGGAACCGCTAATCTACGAAATGACGGATAAATTTATTATACATTCAGATCATTGATTTTCAAAATCTTTCGCCCACCGCCCACGTTGAGAATCAAAAGTTTTCTAGTGCCCCAAAAATGTTTAAACTTACCGTCTGTTAAAAATAATAATTACAATTGGTGTTATATATATTTCAATACTTATTTGTATCAATACGTTGCTTGATCGGAGATATGCAGCATTAAAGACAAAAGTGGTCTTTTCTTAAAGTGGAATATTTCGGTTCAGAAAAATCGTAGACATAAAAAAATAAATTAAAGCCTTTAAACGATTTTAATGCAGTTTACTGAAAAAAATTCGTTTTTCCCAAGCGCTCGATCAAATACGAAGAAAAAATTTCAAATTTTTAAAACTTTTCTTCACATTGATTTTTTTTTTTAATTTGATGATTTTTGAAATCTGAAGTCAAAAAGTAGAGTATTCAAGCTTTAATATATTTTTTTCATTCGTCTCTCTAAACCTCCCGGTTACAGATTTAAAGTAGTTTGAACACAATCATTTTTTATCATAAAATATATGCATATATATGCATCTCTTTAATTTTTTGTAGTAGTGTAGTAGGTATTTAATTTTAGTTTGAAAAATCAGGAAAACATCATTGTATTTTTTATTTTAATCAGCCATCGCCTTCCTAGACCGCCTGAACACCCCTAATTTTCTGTGGACCTTCTACGCCCCCCCTGAAGGCCACCAAGCCCACAAGGGGGCGTTATCCCCCACTTTGAGAACGAATGATCTAGATAGTGTTAGTGAAAGTGACTGTTCCGATGAAGACAGAGAAGATGATGAACTTGCCCAGGAACTGGCCATATAATGCAAATTTCAAGTAAGTTTTAATAGTAGTACAATCAAAAATGAAAATAATCGTACAAAAAACAATTCTATAATAATAATAAAAAAAAAAATTCACGGCGGTTCTTGTCGCCCCGAGGGTGATAAATTAACAACTAAACGAGATGGGTATAAGAAAATAAATGGAATGGTATGGTATTGTTTTTATATTTTTTACTTGTATTTTCTTTGAGAATTTTATCTCAAATTTTAATATCGGGGCCCTTTACACCCCGTAAGAGTTGTGTTTGTCCTTGTCTTTTGTGTCTTAATGTTTTGTGTAGTTTGTGCTTTTAAATAAAATGTAAGGGCCCTTTACACCCTTACATATGACGATCCTGATGGTGATACTAATTTCTTTCTAAGAATGTGACGAGAGCTAATGACCTTAGTAGTCGATGCCAGTAAAACTCAAAAAAAAAAATAAAAATTATTAATAATAATAATAATAATTGTACATCTAATTTAGTGTAATTATGGATACAATACTCGTGCCCCATTCAAGCACTAGTTAAGATTTTTTAGTTAAAAAATTCCTAAATTAAAAATCTTGTTTTTGCAATCTTTATTGAATATTAATACTAATTACGTTATAATGAATTATTAATATAACATGAAAACGGTAATAAGTCAGATGTGCATAAATAAAAGTACAACGATTATTATTCTTCTCCTATTAGATGGGTGTGAATGTTTTCATGTTCGATAATAATGCAGTTATCTTCTCCAACACAAGCTTTTATTTTCATTGTACTTACTATAAATAACATAAATAAAAATAAAAACAATATGAAACAAAAATTGTAGATTAAATAAAAATTTTTCTATAATGTTTTTATTTATACGTTTATCTTTTATTGTAAGAAAACACCAATGATATTAAGGGGTTCTATCTAAAGATAAATGTTTAAAAGTGAAACTAAGCGCCATAAATTTTTCTTCCATTTCACTTTTTTGATAAATAGAATTAAAATACTTTTTTCTTTCCCGTCTAGATAGCGCTACAGCAGATCTATAATTCTAGAAGAGAAAGTATTGTAATCGGTCCAATTTGGGCATATGCGGTTATCACCAGATGATGACGTTTTGACACCTACAGAACCCAAAAAACCGGATGGAAATTTTCCGGATGTTAATGTTCGTATATACGTGTGTGTGTTTGGTTTTGGCCTCTAAATCACCTTATATCTCCAGAACTAATGGACCGATTTTGACCAAACTTGATCAGATTACTTTTATATATGGGACATTGTTGCCATAAAGTTTTTAATTTAAAAGGTTATGAGGGGAGGCTGTAGAGCAAGGTCACCCTCAGTATCTCAAGATTTCGCCTAATTAAGGTCAAATTTTTCTTAGGCATATTTGTTAACAACAACAAAAATAGCAATATTTGCAAAAATATTTTTTGGAAAAATCGCATCCCCAGCCCAAACAAATTCTCTAAACTAGTGGCTAAGTGGACATACTGCGTCAATAGTAACCCCCTGTCACCAAAAAGGAGCGCTAGTGTCGCAATTTGCCATCTTGTAATTTCCCTTTTTCCCTGTGGAAAATCCCCTTTTCCTAGAATCAATGGATATTAAAAATATGGTGCTGAAACGAAGAAATATTATATTTAAATAAAATGATGAATATTTTAAATTAAGATGTGAATGTAAGCCGTGCATCAGAAACAACGGTTGACAGCTTTTTTTTATGCAGACGTAAAACAATAGTCTAACAAATTATACATTTTTTTGGATTTCTGTTTCTTTTTTTAAGATATGAAAAACTTTTTAGCTGACCGTGGAGGAGTGGTAGCGTTTCAAGATTGTATCCAAAAGGTTCCAGGTTCATATCCCGGTCGTGCATGCCATATTTCATATGCTACAAAACTTCCGTTCGGAATTCTCACGCATAAACATCAAGATTATGTGGTGAATTAAACCATGAAACAACCAATTAAACAGTAGAATCCGTACTTTTCAGACAACAGTCAACACTATCAAACTTTTCGGCATTATTATTTCCAGTTTGTATTTTTATTTCCCCTTACTTAAGTAGATAATAAAGGGAATATACTGCCTTCGTCAGAACTTATCCCACATCTAGATAATTTTGTTTCTCCGCGTTTTTTGATCCAATATGAACAAAAATGGGTGTATATGCATTTACCAGCTATGGACAGTTTAACGATCAAATTTGGTGTGGTTACTTGGCTGTTACAAATTTATTGTAGATGTTTAAATCATTATAAGGTTGAAGCTTGTGCATAAAAATATGGTGCTGAAATTTTTTGCTTATGAAAAATATCTTATGCAAAAATGTCTGAAATTCGAATCCGAAATCTTCTTGATATAAGGGTGAAACATTCTTCGCAATCTCAGGTAATTCCCTCAGGTAAATTCTCAATTTTTCACCTGAGATACCTCGCATCTCAGGTGAAGAATTGGTTGATTTAGTCACATTTCAGAAAACTTAGATTAAACGATTTGAAGGTATTGAGGGTCGGTCTTAAGAAAATTTAACTTATGGGTATTTTACAGCTTTCGACAAGGACCGATTTCTAAAAATTGGTATTTACTTAGTGTTTGCTCTTACAACCTAACGAATTGAGAATTTTTTTCTTAATTTGTCCTGATGAGAAATTTTGAAAACAAATTCAACTGTTGAGAGAAATAAATTTAAAAAATGATCAAAACATGGGTAAAATTCATCAAGCAGAAACGCTAACAAAGAAAAAAAAAGAAGAAATTAGCCAAATAAATATAAAATATATATTTAAGTTCATGCAAGACGTAATTGTGGTAAATTATAAACAACACAAAAAGAAACTGAAAAATTTATAAAATTTAGAAAGTGCCTTAAAAGTTTCATAAGTAGTTGAACAATTTCGGCCCAAGATCTTGCATACCATTAACAATATGACCTAGTTCAAATCGCTAACACATTATTAGATAGCGTTCACAGCCAAGGTCGAAATGGTAATAATAATTTTCGGCTTTTTTAATGGAATGGTTAAATTTTAAACTCTATGAAAACGGTGAGAACTTCCAATTCATGCTTTTCAAACAAATATAATTTTTATTTTTTAAATGTATAAAACAGGAATTTTTCATCAAACATTTTGGGGTTTTAACTCGCCTTATTAAGTGTCAACCCAGTTAACGAGATGGATCATTTTATACATATTTTATGAAAATTGGGAAACTATTTCGGTGTTATACAATATCACATACACGCAGAGTATATTTTCTAATACATTAAAAACACATTACCCTATTTTTCCAGTCGGATAAAAGCATATTCTTACTAGCCGTACAGGAAGTAGATGTAGCAGCCGTTGATGAATATCTCCAGGATTAATATCAGAATGATTGTTTTTGCCTGCCTGCATGCTCAGTGATCTGCCAATCAGTTTTCCGTTACATACTGCATCAACTTCACACATTTGATATCTGTTGAAGCTTGATTTTAATTAAAATTTTATTATTTAATTTTATTTTAAAAGTTTGAATACGACGCTTTCATTCTTTTGAAGGATCTGACTGAAGCGGGTGCACGACTAGTTAAGAATAAAAAATGTTTTAAATTCAAATAATAAATTTTGTAGTTTTATTCAGCTCAAAGAATATCAAACTTCTTCTCAAAAATCTTTGAGATTACTTAATAACGTTTTTTTTTTTAAATAAATTTCTTTTTTTGAAAATAAAAATTATTCTTTTGGATAATTTTATTACATTACTTTCATTTACTAAACCCGTTCAAATTTTCATATGATTTAAATCTCTGAAACTGTTTACTTACCCGTATTAACGATTCTTAAATAAACGATACTAAGGAAGATGAAAATTACCTTTAAAAAAAAAAGCATAGATATCTTTAAACTATATAATACTCTGAATATTAACAGAATCTATTGTTTGAGTGGGTAATTAATAGAACGGCAATTATATTAATTACATAATGTTATGTGTATTTCTTAATGCTGTAGTATCTTCAGTCAAATCCAGTCAAAAATCTTTGTTATAAACAGACTACATTCCCCCATAACAGCTTCGTCCATGCTAGATGCGTAGACAACTTAAAAAATTGGAAATAATTATTAAGTAGTTATAGTCCTTAGCCCACCGAGCTGGTCTATTGGTCAACTGGTCGACACAAATCAGTTGTTTAACAGCTGATTTTCGAAATCGAAGGTTCTATCCTAATACACGTTAGTTGCTTTTACACAGATTTGAACACTAGACAGTACCAAAACCCAACCACCAAAAGAACACAAGTATACTAGATTGTGGATACCGGTGTTCTTTTGGTGGCTGGATTTCAATTAACCACACATCTCAGGAATGCTCGATCTGAGACTGTGCAAGACTACACTTCATTTACATTCTTACATACCAATCCTTAACACATATAAATCCTTAAATTTAGTAAAACACATAATAACTATCTGAAGGAGTAGGTATTGATATCGAAATGCAATATTCAACTAACCATCAAAACTGTTATATACATAAATAGTTATTCCCTTTAATTTATTATCAGACTAATCTGTTTTTACATATTTTACGATAATAACACAAAATGCTCTTTAAAGACAATGACATTAATTTTATTAAAAGAAGTTCTACTTTATTTATTTATGATTTATATAGAAGTGAGATTTGTGAGGTTTGAACTATTGTAAACATTTCAGCGATCATAAGAAAGCTACAGTTAAAATTTCATAATGTACGGTAGTTTTCGCGGTTATCGGGAACAAACGTGAAAAGACGTCTCTTTGCATAATATTGAAATTTTTAACAAAGAAAGTGCTGTAAAATGAATGATCCGTTCGAAACTGAAAAAAAAATTCAGAATTGTATTGTATTGAAAATATAACATGGTTAATAGTCAACTATGATGCAGAAAAACCTTATTCCTATAAAATACGTTATTCCAAAGTACAAGATACGGTGCCTGAACTCAAAGGTTTAACCAGTTTCACTAAATAAGCTTAATTTCTAAGAATATTTAATTGGTTGCCTAATAATTTTATTTAATTAGAGATTTCTAATCTTTTTTTAAAGAGATATTATCAATGTTCTTGAATTTTTATCCTATGTGACTTGGACAAAGGATTAATACGAGTACATAAAATGAAACGCGCAAGGATTTTTTTCTTCCTCTAAAATTCCCGGTTCGAATCCTAATAGGCTTAATACTTTTAATACGCAACAAAATTTCCACATAATATTCCTATGATTAATATGTTTTTGATGATCTTGTAATGATAGGTGTGGAAGGTTACATGGAAATGGCGATGGATAGGATATTCCTGCGACTAATCTTCTTGATGATCTTATAAAGATGGGATTGGGGGGTTTACATGGAGATGGCGATGAATAAGAAACATTGGAGAGGATTGTTAATGAGAGGCCAAAGCTAACATTGAACTGTAATGCCAAAGAAGAAGAAGATTTCCATAATTATGTTTCAAGTTTATAAGGTGAATTATCAATCAAAACTAATTAATTTAGGTGAAACTTGAAACATTTTTCTAAACAGTGTTTCAAAAACATAAAATAAAAAATAAACAAAAAACTAAATTAGTAGATGAAATATTTTTGTTGAAATATACTAAAAAAATTAAATTTATTTACAGCCTATGTACAATAGCAGAAGAAGATTAAACTGTAACAGGATCAGTAAAACAGACCAAGGTAACGGGATCTCTTCCAATTAAAAAGAAAGAATGAGAAAATAATAATGAAAAGAGCAATCGAGAAGGAACTAAAAGGGATTCTTTTCTCAGACTAACAAGCCTGTTTAACAATCTGTTCTTTGTAGTACAGACAATAGTTCCACCAAAAGCTGTTGTTCGACCAGAAGAATTACCGGACCGGAATAAGAATTTATGGAAAAACGTAAGGGCGCGGATGATGAAAATTATTACGCTTCAACAGTTAAGGGATAAGGCGAGTACTGGTTCTGCAGTTCGGGTGATATTGATATTGCCTAGAATCAGCGGAGAGAGTCAGTAGTTTTGCGGAGAAAATCAGTAGTTCTGAGAGTAGTTCTGCGAGGCCATGTTCGGCATAGCCGTGATAAAAAGCGATGGCCGAGTAGTTTCGCAAGCCCAACTTCGACGCGGTTGCGGTGGCGGCGGTATCAGTAAGCGTGTGGTAAAAACGAGTAAAGAGTTCGTCACGAGCATTCCATTGTGGAGTGTGGGTGAATGCAGAAAGTTGTTCGGTGAGTTACGGGTAAAAAGAAGTGAAAGTGACGGTATTATACTCATTCATAAAATGTAGGATAATTCTACTGTGGGTAGTAAAGTAATAATAATTGCAGAAATTGGATGATACGAACTCTAGGTTTTTCTAGTAAACTTGTTAATGCAATGTTAGGTATTAGTATTAGCGGTCATTATAACGTTTTTAGTAAATTGGATTGTATTCCGGTTTTTACAATTTAACTGTCTTTAAACAAACCTTGTCCTTATTTTAATTACTATTTTGTATATCATTATTATTGTTTATGTTGCTTTTGTTTTTGTTATTATTAGTTTCATTTTCTATGTTTTTAAAGTAATTTATTGCACTTAAAAGAAATTTTTAGTTTGTTAGTCTCTCAGTACCCTGGTCGAACCGCGAACACGCGACAATATTATATTAATATTATCAATATTAATAATTCTATTTTTATTAATTAATTTTTTTTTTTACTTTCCTGCCATCATAGCTCTAGAGTTATGTTGTATGAAAGAAAATTCGATAATCAGTCAAACAGATGGGGTATGTGATATTTTTTAATTTCTCGACGACTCATGACCCAGGAACCCCAAAAAACAAAACAAGTGGTGGTAGTGTTTGTACCTACGTATGTACGTGTGTGGGCGTATTTGAAATTTTGGCTGTATTAACAGATTTTGATAAAATTTTGTACAGAGACTCTCTCTCTCTCTCCCTCTCTCTCTCTCTCTCTCTCTCTCTCTATATATATATATATATATATATATATATATATATATATTTGTTGATAACTTTTTTTAGTTAATATCTCCAGGAGAGATAATTTCTTTGGGGTCAATCTTCTTAAAATTTAACAAACATAACCCCACTTTATATTAAGCTTAGTACATGCGTGCACACTATCTTAACATGTTTTTTTAAAAATTCGTTCCAAAATCCCCCTTCCCCACAAATCGGAAAAGCTATCCTTTTATTTAGTGCATTTGTTTTACCGAATTATTTTTCATGTTTTCCTGTATGTAGTAATAGTGCAGGTGACCAAAAATAAGATAATTTTGGAACAATTTTGTTGGTTGGGAAGCCGATCAATGTTTAAAAATATCGATTTTGTGAATTTTTTAAAACTCTTTTTGGTTTATTTTCATGTGTCATTATTTTCCCATTATATAAGAATAAATAACAACTTTTTTATCAGCTTTTTTAATTTATTTATTTAATAATTATTAAATATGAAGCTTATTTTTCCTTTTTTTTTCAGTTACAATTAAGAATATTTTATATATAAAGCCGAAAGTTTGGTTGTTTGTTCTAGCATCACGCGAGAACCAACCGACCGATTGCTTTCAAATTTTTAGGATTAGCCGCGTTAGTCCAGAAAAGGTTTTAAGCGATAGACCGAGTCCCTAGCCCCCTTGGCGGTGCAGTTTTGAGTTACAGATACTCATTAAAGAAAAAAATTATTAATCCCTTTACTTCATTATTATGTTTCTGTGACCAAGGTAGCAGAAATAAGTTATAAATTTTTCGATGCCAAAGTGTGTGTGTACTTTAGTTACCATAGCTACTTCTGTTACATTTTATGCTATTTAGTTTCTTTTTCAAGTTTTTATAGAGCTTGAATACTTAATTTTTATTTATCAGTATTATTTTAACGACCATGAAGAGGGTAACGAACCACTGCGGAGATCAGTGGTTAGACTAAAGCTCTCTGGCTAGACTAAAGCAAGCCCTATAGTTCGCGGGTAGGCACCTTGTTCCTGGGGAGCCCCTGGGTCGACTCTGGGGTTCTCCTGGAGCGATCTGGACGACCCTGGAAGTCCAAGTCGGCTGAAGCCCCGACCGGCTAGTATTATAAAATAAAGATAAAAACTGCCGCGTTCAGATGACTTCACCCTACACAGATAACTTTTGTACGTGATATAATTCCTATGTACGAATGTACTCTAAGAAATCCATTAAAAACTATTTTTCCTAAAACTTTTTGCAGTTGTTTTGAATTCATGGAGTTTGGTACCAAAAACCTATATTCATGAAAAAAAGAAGACTTTAGTTAGTTCTGCTGCATCTGCTATCTTCAACTCTTGAATAGCTCAAAAAATTGTCAGCTGGTTGGTCTAATTAGATTCTAGATTAGGAATTGATCTCATATTCCATTCCGGCATTTTTTAAGGTATCATTTTTAACGTATCCATCTCATCCATCTTGTGCCCCTTCTTCCGCGGCTCGATCAGGATATTGAGAGGTTGTCAGTTTAGAATGTTTATATAATTACAGTTTATTGATTTAAAATATTCATAATTACAACCAGACAAATTAATAATAATAACAATGGTGATAAATATAATAATAATAATTATAATAAAACAATTAATATAACACAAATATTAATATAGTAATAACAACCACAATAATAATCAAGATAATAGTAGTTAAACGATAATAATATTACATGTCAATGACAACAAATCAAACATAAAAATACATAACAAACTGCATGACATAATACTTAATCAAACAGTAAGTATGACATAAAAACCGAGCGTAATCAACAAAGAATAACAATCAAGATAATACACATCCAATAGTGATAAATGTCATTAATAAATAATAAATATAGATTACACACAAGACAGAGTTCAAAATAAATAATCGTTCGGAATTTATTCCAGGTAGATAAATAAAAACCTAGACCCATTAGCAAAGGAAACCGCTAGTCTTAACCCTTTCTGACCACTAGTCTTATATAAACAAACAAACGTATAAAGTTCACTTGTAAATACCTTTGCTACCTACCCTAACACTTTATTAATGAAATTTATTGCATTATTTCTTACATTTATACACCTATAGTTTTACTGTAACTCACTGATAGTATGTCTGGTTTACTGGAATTACTCGTGGCTTCATCTTACTCGTATCGAGCTGGATTCAGGACTCTCCTTTCTGAACTGACGTCACGCAACCTCGTCTCTCAGACTCACACATGTGACTCTCCTCGCTGGACCGTCGTCGTAACGTGTCGCCGAACTGGTTCGCAGAACTTCATTAAACCCACACAACTCCGCACAACTCGCAGCCTCTCATAGCTGAACTCCTCGCAGAACTGCCCTTGCGGGACCGACGCCGTAACGCCTTGCAGACTGGTTCTAATAGAACTCTTTTATAGCTGGTCTTACCCTGACTAATTATACTTCTAGTCTTTTTACCTACCGGACCCGACCCAAGTCGAAGCGTGAGAACAGTTGACCAGGTTTTTGTTCCTATGAATTTCAAATCTGGTCTCTTCTCACCGTACAACAGGTGTTCATTGTGTGTTAGCGGGCAGTATAACAAAGGACGATTGTTAAACGGACCTATACCTTACAAAAAGGTTCTCCTTTTTATCCCTTTCTGGATTCCTGCAATTATTATATTTTCGATTACTTTCAAATAATTGGTAGGAATCCATTACTCAGGCCGTTGTACAGGTCATGATACGATATAAATTTAATAAAATCAGTTGGATAAACAGAAAAACTATTGTAATTCTTGGCGTTCATTATTGGTTATAAGGTCCTAATAATGCTTACAGTAAAACTATATATTCTGTAAAATTTGAAAATCGTTTAGTTTGTTCAAAGCTTACTTATTTTCAAAACTAATAATCAAACGAAACCGCTGTTTTTTCCTTGCAAGAAGTGTGTCATTATTTTTACTATAAAGGGACGAATTTCCACTGTGCTCTGAACTCCTAAAATAATATATAATAATTATTTATGTAGGGAACGCTTGAAAGTTATCTGATGTAAATGTTGCTGCATTAATATTTTTCGGTGATTAATTATACAGAAATTGGATAATTACATCATTTTAAATGATTTATGTAGCGGAAATTTTTCATAATGATATTAAATGACAAAAAATATAACGCAGAAAAACGCGCTAAACATAACTTAAACATATACTAACGACTTTGCGTCGTTAGGTCTCCCGATATTAGAGTAAACGTGAAGTAAGAGAAAAAACTGTAACTCATTTAATATATTCTGCTGACTTTTCTGTCAGAAAGTTATTTAAACTAATTACTCAGCAAGGAAGAAGAAATGTAGCTTTTTCTTTCCTAATTCCCCCCCCCCCCCCTAACAGAAGCGTTTTCCCTTTAAATAGTACAGTTCGTTACTGAAATGGTCCATATAAATCTGTCCCCACCACACCACTTCATTACAGCAGACCTTGAGATATCTGCTAGTACGCCCTTCACCATCAACACCCCCTCTAGAATACTCTAAATAAAATCGATACCACTCGAGCGATTGTGTCGTGACTGCTTTTCTCTTAGTTAAAGAAAACTTTTTTTGTATCAACACTTCTATCTATTTAAATTAAACAATTAAATTTAACTTGTAACCTATTTCGCGCGTACGCACTTTTAAAATTGGATAATTTACTTTCAGAGTTTAACTTGACTTAAAATAAGTTAAACAAATACATTTAACATTTAAATCAAACGCGAATAGAATTTTCAATTTTATAGCAACAATACTTTTAAAACACGGAATATAAAGTTTAGATAATATTTGAAGTTTAGGAAGTGAAAAAATTCGTGCGGCTGTCGCTTATAATTACTGAATTTAAGAAAAAATGTATATCTAAGGAAAATCTTTATTTCATTTTGCTAATTCAAGAGAATTTTCAGTTTTTCATTTATAACATTTCCAACTTTTAAACTAATGTACGCGGATATGTTCTCATCAATAACGATTATACATTATTACACGTACATAACTATACGTATAACTTAAATATTTATTTGATCTTAACCAGATATCTGTAATACGAAAAAAATATAAATATTTTACTCGGGTAATAAATAAATTTCAAAATTTAATTTTGTGAATCTCATTCTGACTGGTTTTCTCCGTCATTAGATGAAGTAGTAGATTGCTCAGATGATCAAAGATGTAGAGAAATAATAAATTTATTATTATTATTATGCTAGTGAAATAGAAGGGGTGATGTAAATTAGCCTAATATAAGGCTGATTGCCTTAAATTGAGTCCTTCATAAAAAATTAGTTATCTATTAATATTGAGTAGGATGAAAAGTAGTCTTCAATTCGGTTAAAAATAATAACGGGACAGACTTGGTGCTAAGAAAATAATGCCCTAACACAAAACACATTTATTTTTTAAGTCTGTCAATAATTAATGAGCAGAATTAACGTAGAAGAAATTTTATAGAAATTGACAACTTTATTACGTTTATTACTTAATAAGTTTAACTTTTCCTCTAATGATTGAAGATAGGTATATCTTTTCTTGCAGAAATCGCATTAATTTTTTCCTTTACATTATCTGTCACATTATGAGTTTGACGCAAATAAACGTCTGAAATACTAGTGGAACTAATTAGAGTGATTTTACTAAGAGTACTGATGTTCATTATGCAAACAGTTCCAGAGGTGAACAGGATGAATGTATTCACTTCTTAGGGTTGAATATCACCTGTCTTAATAAATTTAGTATGGTAAAATCGGCCGGCCTCCGTGGCGCGAGTGGTAGTGTCTCGGCATTTCATCCGGAGATCCCGGGTTCGAATCTCAGTCAGGCATGGCATTTTCACACAAATAACTCATCTGATTTTCACTAAAAATCATTCATCTCATCCCCTGAAGCAATATCTAACGGTGGTCTCGGAGGTGAAAAAATAAAAGTAAATACAGATCAGTGGAGAAGCCAACTAGAGATTATTTCATTGTTAGCTTTCCTTAGTAAGCCTGGAAAGTGGAGTACTATTACATTTTAGAATGGTTACACTTTTTTGGAAATGACTTTGTTTCGTATTAGATCACCTACAACCATTCGATTTATGGACACCTATCACAAAAGACGAACTGGAGTCAAATTTAATGGTAGTGTGAAAATGTGTGCAAGATAAAGACGTAAAAGTCTTTTGATTAGGAAAATTCAAAAATAAAATTCATATTTTTTAATAAAATTTGTTAAAGAAAAATGTTTACAGATATTAAGAATTTCTATAAATTTACTAAATTACCACGGAATTCGAAAAATTAACAAGATGGCAAGAGAAATCAAATGATTTCATTACACAAATAAAAGAAAAAAAGGAAACAATTAAAATAAAACTATATCGATATACATAGTCCAATTTATTGCTGCAGAATGTGTGCTACTAATTAATTAATTAAAGTGTTAACACAACTTTAAAAAAAAAAGAATAATCAAGAGAAATTTTTTAGTACATAAACTTGTGTTTAGGACCAAAATAAAGCGTGTAGTTTAAAATTAATATAATTTAATGAATGATAAATAATTTTTTTTGGAAAAGATATCAAAATTGTTTATGATAAACTGAATATTTCTAATTATAAAATAGATTAAAAAGCAAATGTGCACTATAAACGTGTTCTGATATAATAATAATAATAATAATAATAATAATAATAATAATAATAATGTGTTTACGGTAAAATTAAATATTGTACTTAATAATATTTTACTATTAACTTAATAATTAAATAAAATTATACGCCATAATAGCTAGCGTGACAATTATTTTAAATTCAACTTGCTAAACACGTGCATAAAAATTAGAGAATTACAAAAAACGTTTTACCCTCGATAAATATATATTAATTTAAATAAATCGCAAAAATTAATTATCAAGTTTTCAATTAAAATTGTTTAATTTAAGGGAATTTTTATTTTGTATAACACGGTTAAATTTATTTAGCATTTAACATTTATTATTTATTATCTTTTGAGGCTGACTCACCTTCGGTGGATGGCTAGAGGCTGGGGTAGGGACACACAAGGCTGCTCAATGGTCAGCAGCCAGGAGGTGGTTTTCGGCTGTAGATAATCATCAGGAGAATCTCATAGTTGCTGCTGCATTTCCTGAAACGGGTTTTTACTATTACATTAACATAACATTGGTGATATCTTTGAAATATTTATTATTATTATTGTTTTTTAATGTAAAATTATAATGTTAACACAAAATAACACCTAAACGGGAAAATTATATTGAAAAGTAATTTTTATTTTGTAGTCTTCACTCTTTTTTTTGCAATAAATCGAGTTACTTTTTACTATAATATCCTACTACAGAGTATTATAATCAAGATTAAACGAAATAATAAATCGACAAAGAAATATTTCGAATGTCTCGTGGTTGTTTTCCATGACCGCATGTACTTCTCCAGTTATTTATTTTGAGACAAAAACACATTATTTAATACATGTTTTAGTTGCTTTCTTAGAAAGTTAGTAAAAATAAAAAAATCAATTTTTTTATATTGACTATCAATCCATTATTCTAATCCTTTAAATAAAAATAAAACTTTAAGTTGCGTAAAAATCACCACCAAGCATCCTGTACTTAATTATATATTTATATTTTGCATCGATAAGAATATGGGCCATACAAAGAAACCTACAAAGAATTAATACCCAGTAATATCAGTTAATTTTTAAATCAGATTTACAGTAAAATTAGATAAATAACAAAATTACGTTAACTAAATAATCTTAAACGTATTAATCATTTTAACAACATATAAAGAATTAACGGTTACTGAAACAAACTATTAAAAAAAATGGGCCTTTTTTAACAAAGTTTATTCATAAGTTTTAAAACTGGAAAAGCTTATTGATAATGAATTAAGTTCATCGTAAATTACGTATGTATAATAAGTGTCATAACCTTAAGGGTTGTAAGCAACTTGACATGAGTAACAAGCACTTCTAAAAATGCCTAACGTTCGCTAACGTATGCTACTGACTAGCATAATGAACATTAGTAGTTTCTGGGAAAGTAAGTATTATTAGTGTCTCTTGCACCTTAAGTGCTTTATATGTGTTGCAGTTATGAGCTACGCAAACAGTATATAGACACAAAAAAAAAACCATTATGAATAAAACATCAAACTATTCCTCTATTTACTATAAGAGACACAGGATCAATACCAGACACTGGAAAAAAATACAACAGATTTTACAAACTTTATTTAGTATTTGTAAATCTCTTATAGCCATTTCTGCTCTACAGAATCTCCTAAAACCTCTTCCAATTATAAATTATAAAGTTTTATTCTCCCTTTTTATACCATTCATCTACAATTTTCTGTCAATGGAATAGTAAGTAGGTTTTTTGATAGATTTCATAAGAAAGCTACCTTATTGTAATGGGTACCATGATTCGATTTCCGGAAAATTTCGACATATCTTCGCGTTTCACGTCCCCCAGACCTCAAAACCACTGTCAGCTCAAAATGTTATATATACATACATATATATATATATATATATATATATATATATATATATATATATATATATTTATTTCATTTTCTTATGGACACATAACTACCGTAATTTTACGCCAATCACTTTCAAATTGTTCCTTAAAAATAACTCGTCCCAAAATTTCAGTCGAGTTTGTTAACGGCCAAAATATGACCATGGGGCTGGAAATGGGGGGCCTTTTTCGGAAAAAAATAATATCGCTATAACTTTCTTATTAAGCAAAATATCGTTTTCGTTTAAAACCTTTTCAGATCAGGAAGCCAGTAAAGTGGCTCTGTGCGGTGACAGTTTTAAAACGCTGTTACAAAATCATTTTATATGGGATCTAAGTCGGTTATTTTTTTATATTCACAAAGGAATCAGTTTTATTATACAATTTGAACTATGGTTATACGAAGTAAAATGTTTCATTTGGACAAGAAAGAATATGACTTTTTTTTCTCAGAAATGTGCTTGTGTGTGTGTGTGTGACTAGTGTATTATAATTGCTATGAGGGTTACCGATTTATTTATTATTTACAAAACTAGCTTATTATATTAGCAACATAACGATGTATTGAAACACATAATAAATTACGTTATACGGCACACACAAAAGAAAAAGAAATTTGTCGTCATAAATATGTCACTTTTATTTGAGGCCTAGTAAATCTTTTCTGACAAAAGATATCGGCATCAATGAAACACATGCCGATTCGTAATGAATAACAGTATACAGTAAAAATGGTTTTTTGTCAATCTGAATAGCCTTTTAAGTGGTGGGGATTTTTATAAAACGTAGTTTCTGAATCTCTTTCATTTATACTAACATATGTTAGTTTATTGTGTGAGTAAGAGTGCACGCAAATGTATTACATGCGTACAACTGCAGTAAGTAACTTACTATCGCATACCGGCGTTCCGTTGGTAATATATTATTTCATTATTTTTTTCAAAATTACATCGGGTTTTTTTTATTCAGTGCGATTTTTTTTCACATATTGGGCGTTTTTTTTTAAATTTGTGATTTTTTTTTTATTTGCCGTAATTTTTTTTATTATCGAGACAATGAATGACGAACAGATTAGGTTTGCTCTTGACGAAGGACTTTCAGATTATGACGAAAATGACAGTGACGACCTTGAGGGCTTGGACGACATCAAAAATACTGAAATTAGGGGTATCGATTTTTCGGAACCGCATCTCCTGAATTTTAGTAGCGACGATGATGATCAGGTCATTCGATTAGTGATACTGACACGGAACAGAAAATAAATGTAGCCGGTTCAGTTCTACATCCACATGCTGAAGGAAACGGTAATATATTTCATGAAATCCATTATCGTTCTCCAGTGCAGTTGGATGTTGAAATGCAACCAGCTGTTGAGTTTCCTCTCCAAGATGAGGAACTTGACACGGCGGAGTTACAAGAAAATCCAACTGACCGGGCCCAAAATGACGAAACAGTTACATGATGACGAAGGTTACGAGTTGGAAGGTCGTCTGCCGGTTCTTGGAAATCCCTGGTTAGTTTGTACTGATAGGTGTAAATATGACACACTAAACAGTTTGCCTTTTACGGGTCCGGAACCAGGTGCATTTGTAAAGAATCCCGACTTTTTGGCTAAATCCGCTCCTCGTAAGAGAGGTCAGCCTAAGAAGCGTCGTAGGAATTTACAGAATGTGCCTGAATATATTCCTGATCCTCGTATTCATGGGCAGACGCGGTTTGCCGTATTTATGATGTTTTTTGGGGCTATCCTTGAAAAAGTAATATCACAAACTAATTTGTATTTTCAAAGCCGTAGACCTGATAGACCATTACCTAAGGACAGAATTCAAGGTGACGCTAGTCTTGACCAGATGAAACGTTTCTTTGCAATCATCCTGGAAATGGGTCATACTGTAAGACACACTTTACAAGAATACTGGTCAACTGACGAGGTTTCCCATATCGCTTGGTTTGGGAATACATTACCGAGAACTGTCTTTCTTCATATTTTGAAGTATTTACACTTCATTAACCAAGATCCACCAATAGAATCAGAAATGCAAACTGGTAACTATGACCATCTCTGGAGAGTACGCGAAATATTTGAAATTGCACGTCAGAAATCTCGTGAACTCTGTAATCCACGACAACAAATCGTAGTTGATGAGGTTTTATGCGCCTACAAGGGTAGAGTCTTGTTTCGGCAGTATATACCTAGTAAACGAAAGCGCTTTGGGATAAAGGTTTACAGACTTTGCGGTAATTCTGGGTACACATTCGATATGAGTGTATATCTCGGGAGACAACGAGAGGAACTAAATGTAAACGAAACGATTACTGAACGTACAGTTATCAATCTAATTGCAGGTTATGAAAATTGTGGATATCATTTGTATATGGACAATTTTTTTTCATCCCTGCAATTATATCGACGACTGAAAGATGTGGGAATTCTAGCTTGTGGAACAGCTCGATCCAATCGTGCTGGAATGCCAGCTGAATTCACACGAAACAGACGTAAACAATTAGGTTTGACCGGACACCGGTTAGCCTGTCGTACGACACTGGATGGAATATCTTGTATTCTATTCAATGACAAGCGAATGGTAACCTTCTGTCTTCTATTCATGGGCCTGCTGAAGAGGGTAAATACAGCGTAACAATTCGCGGTACAGAAAATGTCGTGAGACCTGTAATGATTGTAGATTACAATAATTACATGGGGGCTGTTGATCTATCTGATCGTCTGTCTTCAAGCTATTACTTACATAGGCGCATGACAAAATGGACGAAAAAACTTTTTTTCCACATTTTTAATATGCTCCTTGTCAATGCTTATACGGCTTACAAGTCAGTCAATAAGATGGAGAAGAACCAATCCTTCAGATGGTTTCGAAATGAGGTTTTGAAAGGGCTTGTTTCATCATCTCCTACGAGATTTTCTGCACGAGGATCTTATGTAAGAAATCGTGAATTGTTACGTCTTGAAAGTTGTGAAGCAAGACATTTTCCTAAACGTGAGGGAACAAACAGTTTTAGACAATGCGTTGTGTGCTCGGCAAACGGGATTCGCGTAAGATCAGTCTGGAGGTGTGTGGCTTGTGAGGTACCACTCTGTATAGACGGATGTTTTCTCGTGTATCACACACGCCAAAATATCACCAACTAGGGGTAAGTGCTTTTTATTTATAAATTTATTACTTCATTTTATTTGTTTAGGTTATTTATTACTTGTCATCTATTTCATTCTTTTGTTTTTTTGGGGAATCTACCATATAGCGATTTATGTGTTGGTGTAAAAACTAGTGCGCGCTCGTTATTTCTTATTTTATATATTATATATATATATAATATATATTACGATTTTATATACATAGTAACATAAAAAATACCTGTTGTTTGTACCGAATAGCTTGTAATTACTGGGGTAATTATTATGCGTTTCATGAACTCTATTGCCCCCCCCCCCCGCGGCGTGTAACAGCAATACTCTGTTGTAAAAAACTTTTTTTAAATGCTCTTAGGAAGTATTATAATTTTAAAAATAAATTTTACATTATATGTAACGCTAAGAAAAAATAAATAATTATAAAAATATCTCGAAACTGATATGCTAATTAATCTGTGATTTATGACACGGGTTTTTCATCATATTTTGCCCAACTTTCAACCGATTTGCTTGAAAGTATTTTTTTTTTAATCGGCAAACTATGTTTCATAAACACAAATAAAAAAAAAAAATTTCGCTAATAAAAAACGCGGTAGAAATGCGCAAAAAAATTCTGCAATTAAATTATCGTAATTTTTGTACGGTTTCAATTTTTTTGTTGTTACAGGCATAAAAAATATCCAATCGTAAGGTTTTTTTTTGTCAGAATCTGTTAAATCTCGTTAATATACTGTAATTTTTTGAAATTTTTTTCACAAGAGGGTAGCATAAGACTATGAAGGGAAGCAATCAGATACCAACATATTTTTGCGGAGCGCTAAGAAGCGCGGAGCATTGTGATGGGAAAAGGTTTTAAGGTTCCTACTATTCTTTAGATAAGGGCCTAAAACTTATCTAAGTAAACGTTTTTGATATCACCAACCATTGGTCCAGAGAGTAGAAAAAATGGGGTTTCTATGACAAAAAAGTCATACCTCCCTTAATAAGCACAGTATCGAATCGGTTTAAAGTGGTCGTTAATCCTTTAAACATTATCTGAAACCTTCGGGTGAAACAATGTTTGATATCACAACCCTTACGGCAAGGGATGACCAAACGTTTTCTGGAATTGTAAGAAGATGGGGCTTGCCGTCTGCTAAACAAGTGAAACCATTGTCGTATTGAGTAAATTTGAAGTTTTTCTTAACATTAAGGTGGAAATCTTTTTTATTCCCTACTTAGCTCCGATGAAATCTAATTCTGCCTTCAGGCGTGCCGAAAGGGATTTTTTATAATTTCTATCAAATTCTCCTCAAATTAATATGAATTGTTACTATTAGGTTGTTTATACAAAGGTGATGAGTTTGAATTTTTAATAAAAAGAAAAACCCTAAGAGAAATAATTAATATTGATATAATAATAGATAAAATAATTTGTTTAATCGTTAAATTTTAATGTATTTATAGACTTTATATTCCTTAATATGTTTAATAATTTCGTTTAGCTTAGCTTTTTCTCGTAATTACCGTTAAATTTTGATATTTTTTCATTGGCTGTTAAAATAAATAATCTCTGCAAATATTTGAATGATTTTAAGTTTTTTATACCGCGGTCACTATTCGAAGGACTTTCGACTGTAAATCCTCAGTAACTTATACAACTGAATTTCTTTATCATCCCAGAAAGGAACAGTTTATATATAGTAAGATGGAGTCTTTTACAAGAGTTTTACAAGAGTACGTTACAAGAGTTTTACAAGAGTACGTTTTTTACAAGAGTTGAAAAAACGTCTTATGTAGCGTTACGTTTGAAGTGTATATCCGTACGGATATGGAACACGGACACTAAGAAAAGCAGAAAAAGAAAAAGAAAGGTCCTTAAAATTTGAATATGGGGAAATTGGAGAAGATTAAATCAACAGAAAAAATGAAAAATTAGGAAGTGATAAGGCGAGTAAACTGAATTTCAGTAGAAGTGACCAAAACTGAAGAGAAGCTGAAAAAAATAACGAATCTAAATGAAATAGAAACTATTAATATTTTTCAGTTCATCTACGAATACAAGAAAATGGAGATGGACATAGTCGTGTATGGGACCTACTTCAGGGCAAATATCCGTTATATGATAAGTACAATTGGATGCCTAAACTGGTTTGAAGTATTTGGTTTGGAGTGAAAATTTAGATTATCGTTTAAGAAGCGAAGATAAATTTTAAAATTTTGCGTCAAATTGACTATGATTTTTAATTTTTTTTTTTTTTTTTTTTTTAGTTTAAATGTAATAAAGATTATTTATCAGTAGATTCAGCTGCAGGGACTTCGTTTATTGAAAAGATGTGAGTATCGTTTACGAAAGTTACTGCTATATTGTTTTAAATTTGGGGGGGAGCGGAGATAAGTAAGTTATACCCTCTTCTTTGGTAATACGTTAATTATTCTAACAATTTACGAAGTGAAATTTTTTTCAAATTTAATATCTCTAAACTGTGTGTTGTATGTAAACTATGTGTTTTGATTCTGTTTTGTATTTTTTATTTCTTTTTCCCCCCAAAAAAAAAACAAAAAAACACTAGTTTTCACATGAAATACTACTTTTTTTTTTTAACTTTAAACTATGGAATTTAAAAAAAATTATTGGGAAAAAATAATTTTTTGTAAGTTAAGCGCACCATATTACCGACTAAATTTTAGAGATATATCCATAAAGTGGGCGTGAACATTTTTAAACATACTGAATTTTTTTTTTAATTTTTCAGTTACTTTAAAAGTCACAACGAAATAATAACCTATACTGAATGTATTGAAATATTATAAGAAACAGTCTTGATCTTGAAAAATTGACCTTTTTTCCTTTATTATCGTAGTTAGATTAGTTGATATTTACTTCTTTTTTGAGTCAAGAAATATGCAGCAAAATACGATCATTTACTAAATCAAAGTCTTGCTGAATAAAATGCAAATATTTAAATTATGTTTTCCAGGATTGGATGGAAACCGATTTTATTGACTTCAATTTATTTCAAATTACATCTTTAAAGTAATAAAATTCAACATTGTATAGGTTTTTTACAATTTTTTTTCACTTTAATTTAGCAGCTTTGCTCCCTTTTTTTAAGTTTCAGAGGGTTTCATCTTCTGAAACTGTACAAGACTTGTTTTTGAACAACATACACCTACTCATCAACTTACGAATTATTAGAACGGATCTTCAAAGACTTACTTTGAACAACTTAATTCATGAAAAGAACGATCCTAATCATATAGCTTGGATGTAGATTAGATATTTCTAAAAAAAAAAATAAAAAAAAACAACCCTAAATCACTTTTATTCCACCCATACTAATTTGCAGAAGTCATTATTATATTGTTATAATTAATAAAAATACTCCATATTATTAGCACTTATTATTGTGATTAATATATTTATTATTAGTTTAACATATTAATTAAAAACATATGTTGGATTAACATATGTTAATTTTAAATTGAATGATTTTTTAATTTAAATTTGCTAGTACCGATAAATGTATTTTTGTTAATATTTATTAAATGTTATTGTTTTTAGAGATAATTTCAGATTACAGGCTATACTGCAAAAGAATATGAGTGAAAGTTGATTCTCCTCCGGGAAGTAATTATTTTACCATACGTCAGGGAAATCGTTCCTAGATTTAACTAGTACCAGATCTAGGAAACAGATCAAGTGACTTATCAATAAAATTTATTACGCTTACGATCAGTAGAATATGCTTTATTTATTATTTTGAAGTGATATTTTACGAAATTCCTATCGGATCTCCTGCCGGAGAGGGCTAATTCTAAATTATAATTTCTAATTCTTACTGAATTGCTAAGGACTATTTTTTAAAGTTAGAAATTTATTTAATTTAATCAAAAACCGTGCGAATTTTAAAAGTTTTAAGTGAAAAGACAATTATATATTTTTTAAAATCACTTGTTCTAATTTTCTGTTATAACTTTTTCCCCAAATCTGGTCTAAAGATTGCACTAGATAAACTATGATAACTGAAATAGATGATCCAATTTTTAAGAGATTACCAGTAGTCTTAAATAAATTAAGCAAATTAATGGTAGTATACTGACAATAATACGAAAATACCATAAAGGAAATTTCAAGAATGCAATATTTTCTCTTACCGTATATCAAGAAAGTTTGATAATTTAGAGCTGTAGAATTAGATACTTGTAAAATAAAGATTAAATTATATTGACTAAAATATAAAATAATAACATACATTACGAAACCTGAATATATATTTATATATAATAAAAGCATTAACAAATTCTGTGTATATTAATTATTAAGCAGTATGTTTTAAGTCTAATTTGAATTCATTAAAAAAAGTAAATCTCTATTTTATATTCCCCAAAAAAAAACAATACATTAAATTGTTTTTAAATAATTACTTAACACAATAAGGAGAAAAAACGGGGAGGTTCGTCTAAAAGGATTAACAATTCGAGCCACAACTTGGAAGTGCCGACAGAGTGGCCGACTAATGGCTAAAAATCAATGTTACAAGTGAATTTCGGCGCTTCTTACTAAAAAAAGAAAAGAAAAAAAGGAAATCCACACTCTTTACACTTTGGACTACTGTATTAATTAACAAAAATCAACTAAAATGCAGTCGTTACAAGATTTTAGTTCTAGTAATATTTGACTTTCATTTACTTATACTGAAAATATTAATTAGCAAAAGCTTTCATTAAATTACTTATTACTAAATAAGTTACTAGTTATTTAATACTACAAAATGATTATTTTTTCATACCAACCGAACAGTATAACAGGTTCAGAGACGTGTGATTAGTTTTTGTTAGCATTGTGTTGTGGTTGTTTTTGTACTGTGATTATATCAGAAATTATTGCAAGAAAAAGATACTGGATTTGAACTGTATCAAACCATGTATGTAATTTAAATTTGATATTTTTCAATTATATGTTGAGACGTGGCGATTTTTGGATAAACGTAAAAATAGACAACAAAGACAACAATATGTGAAATCAATCAAAATATAATTGGTGATTTGTAATGACTGTCTAAACCGTAAACAGTTATAGGTAATCTGACATAAAACGCCAGTTATTCTTTGAAATGGTAATTTAAAAAAAAAGAAATGCAGATGATATTTAGCTGTATAAGGTAAATCATCTTTGTTCACCTTAGAGCAAAAAAAACTGGCTGTATAATACACATCATTTAACACCTTCAGAGAAAGGTACTTTGCCACTTTGCCTAGTGCCACTTATACTTCAGATTCTTTACATATATTACTTCCAAAAAAAAGACTGGTGTTAAGAAGAGTAAAGAAAATAATAATGTTTAATGATCTTTGGTTCACTGTCTCCACTCATCAGGAGAAAGTTCACATATTAAATAATTTAATATCTCTTGTGTATATTCTATGAAAAATCTAATACATTTCTCCTAGTGTAAAACTTCTATTGTAGAGAAATATCCTTCACATGGAAAATTTAGAAGATTTTAGAGAAATAAGCGAATTTGATGAGATTTATATAAACATTGAATTATTCTTCAAGATTAAATGTCGAATTACAAAAACGAAAAAATTAAATCTTATAACGTAGTGCTTTATAAATATTCGTTTCCTCCTCTGCGATAAGAATGAGTATTTTCAGACGATTAAGTAAAATAATGATATGCTTATGAATAAAAAAAATTATCGAATAGAATTCTCAGTAAAGATGTAAAGTAAAACAATCAATGGTAACAGTAATTTAATCTATATATAAAATTTACGTAAAAATATATATAATGGTTAAAGTGATTTAATCTATATATAAAATTTACGCGAAGAATTACCTAAATTACCACATAACTGAAAAGGTCGTAATTTTTAAAGAGATCGACGGCTGTAATATACTGTAAGTTTAAAAATAAAATGAGAAAATAAATAACCAACAACATATTTTTAAAACAAATAGTATAAAAACTCAGATGATCTCCCTAAAATTTGAGGCAACTCCAATGAACTACAAAATACATGCTTACTTTTGTATTCTTTCTCTTTTGAGAATCAATATAGAAGAAACTAGAATCTTGGTGTAATGTAATTACTTCAATTTACTTAATAATAAACAGTCGCGCGCGCGCATGCACACACACACACACACACACACACACACATACATACATACACCGAATAACATTTTGTCGTAACCTGACAATAGTCTGTAAGTACCATTTACATAAAAAGATTTTTTGTTAACCAGCTTACGGCCTCACTTTTCACTTCTTCATCGATCAAAAATCGTTTTCTTAAAACATGCTCCTCCTTCAGATTCCCGAACTGGTGAATATTAGATGGTTTAATTTCGGGCTGTTGGAGGTGCTCAAGAATTTCCAATCCATCTTCTCAACATTTTGATAGAAGACATCGAAGTAACTGACAAATCTGAGGATATGTGTACACATTTCCCCACAGTGCAGTGGTTATAACCTCCCCATTCATAAACATATTGATTTTAGAATTTGTGCAGATAACGTTTGCTAGAATTATAGGAAAGTGTGGCGATTCTGACGATTATTCACTCTTTCCCCAACTTTCTTTTTGTCCCAGATTTAAAATATGCATAAATCTTTATTAATCGATTAGATCATTAACATCAAATCGACACTATCAAACCGATTTGAATGAACTGAAAAAATATAACATCGATCAATTATGTATTTTAAATTTGTAATTTTTTTTATTCGTGTACAAAACACGATTTACTATTTAATTAAAATTTTTATTAAAAATCTCATAATAATTCATTAAATATTTTTAATGCTATGTAAAAAAATTTATAAAATAAATTGTTGTACTTCAAATTTTATTTTTAGAAAAAAGAATGCAGGCACTAAAACTTATAAATGTTTTTTCTAGTATCATTATAACAAACAAATCAGTTCTTATCGAAACGAAGGAAAGGTTAATTTAAATTCCTTCTATCGTTCAAAATTTATTTTATGTCAAATTAAATACATGTAAACACAATAAAAAAAATTATAAATTATTACTAGATCTAGCTTTCCTCGTTAAAAAACGTTTTATCATTTCAATATAAAAATTAAACCTAATAACAGAAAAAAATTTTAGAATCGTAAATAAAAGATAATGGGGAAAAATACAAAAAAGTTAAATTCAGTCAAATATTTAAGGATTAAAAGGGTTCCGTAGCAACCTCTTTTAATCTTTATGACTAGTGAAAAGTCTGTATTATTCATCTGGAAGGTTGTTAGTTCAAATCTCAGTCAGCAACTCATATCTATTCTAAGAATGGTGACACTGAAATTAGTAATTTAAAACTATTAAACCTCAGTGTTATATAAAGAAAAAAAAAAATTGTATTTAACCTGCACGATTATATTGACTGAAAGAAATTAATCCTATTCGCGATAAATTATTAAGGCATTTTAATACTGGTGACGCAAAATAGAACTATTCCATTCAAACTCTTATTATAAGTAATTTTAAAACAATCAATACACGTGCATACACAGTAACTGAGACTAACTGAATGATTGATTTTTGTTTGATATGGTGGGGTTGGAGGGAAGGGAGAGAAACAGGGGAAGGTAAAAATTAAAAGAATAAAAAAGAGAATATTTGTAAAGGTAGATTTTATTAATGAAAATTTTATTATGGTACTGAATTCTGGTAGAGTATTTTATTTTTAAATTACTGTTCATATAAAATCTGAGTTATCGATGAACATAACTGTTGGTCTATATGTAAGATAATTGTAACCAAAATCGGTAGAAAAATAGCCTATAATATTATAACATAAATATCCTAAAATAAAATACGTATATATTTATAAAATGTAATAAATAAAAATCAAAACATTAATATAAAATAGTGGACGATAAATGAGCTAGATCTGAGAGGTAAAATGGGGAAATTGTCGTAAAGAAATAATTTACAATATTTTGGTCTATACCAAAATAACTAAATCCTATGATTTAGTTGATATAATGTGATCTAAAACGAAGTAGTAATGTGAAGTTGTAATCCCGTTATCTGTCTTGGTCATTATTATGCAGTTAATACTTAGATTGTCAAAATGTCTTTTTTTACAATTCTAATGATTAAAATGTACATAACATTCGCTATTATTCCGTCAGCTATAGTATTAACGATGTCATATTATATCATTTAGTTTCGGCGTGACATCTGTACGTACGTACGTACGTATCTCGCATAACTCACAAACGATTAGCCATAGGATGTTAAAATTTTGGATTTAGGATTGTTGTAATATCTAATTGTGCACCTCCCCTTTTGACTGTAATCGACTTGACCAAAATGTTCAAAAAAGCCCAAAATCCAAAAAAAATTGATTTTGGATTTTCTCTTAACTGCAGTAATAAGCGTTCATTGAGGGCTTTTAAACGATATATCATAAGCGGTACTTATTATCATTGGTTCCAGAGTTATAGCCATATCAAATTTTAATTAATAAAATATTTGGATCTTACAATGGGAAGGCACATCGGTTCGAATTCGACTTCATTCCCTTTTTTTTAAATTTAAATATATTGATTTGTTAATAATTATTAACCTGTGATTGTTAAAAAGTTTTATAATAAATAATAATTCAATAAGAACAATCAAACAAATATATATTTTTTTAAAAATCAGAAGTTATTAGTAAAATAGAATTTTATGTACTTTTAAACATGAGTATATGTAATTTAATAGGCGTACAAGGAAGTTATATGGTATACACATCAGAGTTTTTCCTTACATAGTTAATAATGAAATATAAACTATTAACAAAAAATAAAATTCAATGAATAATATTTTTGTAGATTATATGGTGTAAAAACAGCACTCTAAACTTTACTTTAAAAATATATGCAAGGAGTACTGAAGTATAATCTTTCTTCTATCAAAGTCGTAAAAAAGGAGTTTTAAGGGAGTTATGACTTTCTTCTTAAAATTCGAATAAATAAATAAATAAAAGTAATAATAATAAAAACAGTATATAAGGTAAGCAGTTAAGTCAAAAATATAGAATAAAAGGTCAATGGCATGAATTTTAGGCATCATGACCTTACAATTGTAGGATCTGAGTTGAAACCCAAGTTAATAAAAAAAAAAGTTAAATCATAATTATCTTCAACAATAACTTGATCCAATATCGGACTAAATAGATAATGTGAGGTTTGAATAACTTTTCCTTTTTTCTGATTTACTGAACCAAACATATTGTTGCACATTAACAAATAAAACCTATTGAAAAGTAAAGGTAATCAATCAGCCTTGAATTGATCTTTCTATTCTGTTCAACACAGGAGACTGGTTATGAATTAAGGAATTGTTTTTGAATGTTCATTGGTAATGAATGTTATTACTTTAAAATATACCAATTCTGACTGATCCTGCTTGTATTTAAGGTGCATAAAATACGTCAAAGCTAAAAGACAAAAACAAATAATAGAAAGCAACACATTTGCATTCGAAGAAAGAAAGGTACATGAAACACAGATAGTGTTTAAGGAAAACACAATCCATGTTATTTTAAACGTTTAAGCTACTTACTACTACCAATCCTTATCATTTACACTGCCAATATAATAACCAACGTACTTTAGCAAATTTAATTAAAATCATTAAATACTAACATTAAAATATAATGGTTAATTTTGCGGAAATGGAAGTTTATTAACCTTGCTATTTATTTAAAAATTCTTTAATAACTTCACAGATTATTAATTAAATAAATAAATTAATTAAATAAATCTATAGACGACACATATGTTGTCTTAATTTAATGTAACCTAGATTATTAGTGTGGCAAAAGTAGTAACTATATAATTACAAACTCTATCTTCAACATAATATCTTTATATAACCCTTAAGGCGAATTTCTTACTTTTTAAGTAAATTATATTTTTATCTAAATGAAGTGCTTTTAAAATCGACCAAGTGAAATATTTTCAAAAACGATATCTAAATAATTAAATTTAATTAAAACAACTCTATTAAAGCTGTAAACTTTATTAAATAAATATTATCAACTGCCATTAGAATCAAAATCGATTTTCTGCGGATAAATTGGGTAGTTATTAAAATGGATTTAACAACAAAGAATAAATTTTGTGATAAAAAACTTTAAATCCAATGAGAAACCGAGACAGTACCATGTGGTTATCTTTACTGGTGATGTAACAGGTCATGCCATAACTTATCGGACGATTAGTTATAACTGTACGTAACAAATGCTAACTCCTCTTTCCGATAACAGTCATGATTCAGAATTGGTCAGAATTTAACTCGAAAAGATCATTAAAAATTATATTTACATTTTGCTGCTAGGCAGTCCAAAATAAATACAATAAAGTCATATAACATTTGTTATATCAGTGAAATGCCCATTCTTATCTATTTTTAGATATATAGAAAATTTCTTAACCTAAAAACAGAATATCATTATGAGATGTATCTTCGTCTAGACCTATCGTCTTTTACCTAAGATCTCTAATATATTTGAGAGGCTCTTCCTCGGACGAATTAGACCTATTTTAGTAGAAGGGGTTGTTATTACTGACCATCAGTCCGGAGCGGGCACTCCGGCACTGAAAAAAATTCACAGAATTGTTGATGTCATCAACGGTTATTTGGAAAGGAAGGAATACTGCTCGACGGTATTTTTGGATATCCAAAAAGCTTTCGAAACGGTATGGTTGCCTGGTCTGGTTTACAAGCTTAAAATGAGCTCCAATAACCATATTATTTGGTATTACGCAACTACCTTGATTGACGGTTCTTACAGGTTAAATATGGCAAAGAGTTATCAGGCTTTTTGGTACGAAAAAGGGAGTTCCGCAGGACCCGGTTTTCTATTCAATCTATTCTGTTAGACCAACAGTGCTGGGTAGATCACCCAGCATGGAAAATATCATTCTTACGTCCTTTTCTGATAACACGGCAATTATGGCGGTTGACATTAATCCAACAGTAGTGTCGAAGAAACTTCAATCGGAGTTAGACCTTCTTAGTGAATGACTAGTCAAATGGAAGACACATTAATATTACAAAATCGAGTCACGTGACATTTGCAGTGAGGAGAGGAGTTTGCCCAGATGAAGTTCACATCCCTTATTCGGACATCCCAGCCTCCTAGGGGGAAAACACTCACCTTGTGACGTTACCGGTCGCCACACCACCCTCTCCGTTCCAAGCTCTGAGGGGCTTCACCTGAGGGTCGTATTTAAACCCTCTAACTGATTACAACATTCCCTCATTCGGACAATGTACGATAACGAGGACTTCATTTGGACCGCCGCCTAACATGGAAAAATCATGTGAGAGAAAAGAGAAAAATTAAATTTCAAGCTTAGGCGGTTGAACTGGTTATTAGGAAGAAGGTAAGTGTTATATCGTTAAATTACAAACAGTTGTTGTACAATTTTATTTTAAAGCCAATATGGAATTACGGAATACAATTTTCGGGTACGGCAAGTAATAGCAATATCGACATCAACCAGAACAAAGTGCTAAGGAACATTTCGGAGCCGCCATGGTTTGCGTTAAACAAGGAGATCCACGATTACGTAGGGATTCCGTATATTCGTGAAAAAATTCACCGGCTAAGTTCAAAGTTTAAGCTTAACGCGCACGAAAACTATCTGGTTGTTAACCTTTTTGATACGTCTGAAGAGGCTGAATGTATTGGATCTACAGACTGTTTTGCGTTGAATATAAGTTTTTTCTTACTGAAATTTTGCTGTTACTATTTATGAATTATTTTATTTAGTAATATGAATTCTTTTGTTTTGTTGTTTATGAATTGTTTAAGTTTCATGCTTTCGAGTTTGTTTCTTGTATATGACCAGTGCTAATTTATTATTTGTCTTCTTTGTTCCTCATGTATGACTTGTGATAATTTTTTTATACTCAATTGCTTGCTCTGTTTTGTTAACATTTAATTTTATTGTTCTCTATATCTATGTTATGTTACCATTTAACTTTTTGTTTGTTCTTAACAGTTAATTGTCGAATTTTTTGTACTTCGTTACGCTTAGTTATGTTTTTTATTCGTCATACTTTTTATTGTACTATATTTTGTTTAAAGCTTTATATTGTCTTAGGATAACTCCCTTTCACGTATTTATTACTTTGTACAATTTATTTATAAATCAGGAAACTGATTGTAAATAAAACAATACATAAAAAAAAAAACATATGAGATAAAAACTAAAAAATTGGTGAACATTATTAAAACACGATTTATATGAACCTTAAAACATAAATCAAAGTTAGGTTCTAAAAATGTCTATTTAATACATATTATAGATCTTCAATGTAGTTATTAGTTGATAAATATGATTAAACGGTTAGAATAATCGCTCTTCTAATTAGGAAACTCCTGGGTTTATATTACCTACGTCACAAAAATAAATTATTAGCTTTTTTTAAACAAAAACAATTTTTAACAAACAATTTTTAATATATAAAACGGGGGATGAGATCGATGTTTATTGAAATTAAGAAAACGTTTAAATTTCCGCAAAGCTTGAAGTGAAATCAATTATAGTGGTGAACATTGGATAATGATAAGGACTCCTAAATCACTTGAAAATCTCTTCTTTTTTTACTCGAAAAGAATTTATTTTAATTTAAACCGAGTTAGTTTTACTGGCAATAAATTTTAGCAGTGAAGAATTAGACAACAGCAGCAACAGCAAGAGCAATTACTGAAAAATTAAAATACAAAATATAATTAAAACAAAATTAAATAGAAGCGAGTACAGTTAAAAGAAATCCATTTCCACTTGTCTTCACTACTCTCATAATTTCTTGTGTAAGATTAGATAATTTGATTCCTAAAATTAAATAAAGAATTCTCGAAGAAAATTTTAATTAATCTTTTCTAAAGCGAATTTGCCCATGCGTTTTTGTAGAAATCACTACAAAAAAAAAACTTACTTTCTAATAATGAAATTTTTTATGGATTTTTATTAGGTGAACCTACATCTAAAGAAGTTTTCCGGGTCTCAATCCTTCACCACATCTTTTCAAAAACATCTTTCTTCAACATCTCTAACTCACACTGAATTTCCCACTTCCTTCTCCAAAACTTTCTCAGTTTCACTTCTGACCTCCTTTGGGATATCTTCCTTAACCATGCTGTGAAATATCTTATTTTTCTTTATTTAAGATACTAGATCTTCTACTCCAAAAACCTATTAGTGCAACTTCAAAAATCATCACCGCTACCCTACTTTAAAATATTATTAATCCTAGTTTAAAATAATTCACACTTTAACCCCTACGATTTGTCAAATTTTCTACATTAAACCATTTTTCTCCATCAGCACTTGTACGCACGATATTCAGTAGCCGAGTGGAATAGCTGCTAATTGATAGCCCGAATTAAATTTTTTTCAATGAAAATTCGTTTTCTTCACAACTAAAAAAGGTTAAATTATAAAATAACTTTAAATATATTATTTTAAATCTAGATAAATTTGTAGTTTCATAACTATTAGGCGTTCACTAATTGATAAAATAAGTAAAACTAAAACATCTTCAGTTTATCAACAGTAATACCTTCCATGTATGAATAAAAATTCCATAAATGTAAACAAAATGAGATAAAAAGAGCATATTTTTACAAAGATCTACGTACAATAACGGTGTCCTTACTGCAGACTTTTATAACCATCAGTAGAAAATCCCCTTACTTTAACCGGAAACGTCTCAGAGGTTTTCCGGAGTATAAATTTACTGTAGTAAACGGGGTAGTAAGAAGAAACTATTTCTCAAATAAACAACACGTTTATGCAACGGAACACATTTTATTGCTTCAGACTTCCTTTTTTTTGATTTTTATTCCATCCATTTTTTTGAAACCCATCTAAAATCCTTCCTATTTTGTGAATACCTCTTAGCTTCAACACACCAATTACATTCTAGATTCTCAAATATTGTTTCATATTCTTATTTTCTCCCTGTATTGTTTTTAACCTGTGTAACTTAATATTCCGCCCGATAACCTTGACTTTCTTTTAAAAAGATTCTCAACAACTTATCTCTTCTTCAAATTGTTTTTAACCCAGTAAAATACAATACAATTTTGTAATCTGAACCAAACTAAATTTCAAAATTATTCTACAACAGTATACCTCGAAACATGGTATTCCTTACTTCTTTAACTATTTGTTTTATTGTTTATTTTCCATATTTTTCGACCGTAAAGTACTACAACTTCAAAAAAAGTTTTTTTAAAATATAATTCCTAAACTTACGTTTGATGCCGAAAGATCGTATTTTTATTTTTTTTTTAAACTCACCTATATAAATATGATTTTAATATTTTCTTTATTTCTTCAATCCTTTGTGATTTCACTTTCTAAGAAACAAAATTCTACCTGACTTATAATTCAAGAAGTGTTCACACTTATATGAATGTTTTCCTCTTTTCTATCACATTTCATTACTTTAATTTTATTATTGTTTATTTTCAAACTCTCTTCCAGAAATGATTCCACACATTTGTTACTTTCAGTATCTCTTTCTTAGTTTTAGCCAAAATAACAACCGACTATTATTGGCCAATGAAAACTTTCTTTGACTCTTCTTTATCTTTACTTCCATTTACGAAGTAAAGGAAGTATTGTGATCTCGAAAAATTTCGGTTTTCAGATACACCCCTGAATCCATTTTGACTAGTTTCAGCGTGACGTGTGTACTTACGTATGTATCTTGCATAACTCAAAAACGATTAGTCGTAGGATGTTGAAATTTTGGATTTAGGACTGTTGTAACACCTAGTTGTGCACCTCCCCATTTGATTGCAATCAACTAAATCAAGTCTCCAATCAAGCCCAAAATTCAAAACAATTTGGATTTTGGACTTTTTCTTAACTGCAGTAATAAGCTTTCGTTGAGAGCTTTTCAACGATATTCATAAGTGTTACTTATTTCCATTGATTCCAGGGTTATAGCCAAATGAAATTTTAATTAATGAAATATTTGGATCCTATAAGGGGAAGGTACATCGGTTCCAAACAGATTTCATCTCCTTTTTTTTAACTTTTTTAAATTTAAATAAATTGATTTATTAATAATTATTAACCTCTATTGTAAAAAATATTACGATAAATAATAATTCAATATTAACAAACAAAAACAAAAAAAAAGAAAAGAATATGAAAAAATATCAGATGTTATTAATGAAATGAAATTTTATGTACTTTTCATTTAAAAAAAAAAAGTGTATATGATGTAATTTAATAGGCATACAAGGAAGTCATATGGTGTTCACATCAGATTTTTTCTGTACGAAAATTATATGCCGTAGGAAAAAAAACATTCCTTATTTATATTTCTAGCTATTCTTTCCTTATTTTTAATGAAATTAAAATTAAAATGAAATAAATATATACGTACAGTACAACAAAGTAAAACTGTATTAAAGAAAAAATATGGTATTATGAAGAAAAGGTCTATTGTAAGTTGTATTTCATATCAAGATGTAATTCCGTTGTGGAATAAAACTAATCTTCGTACGTTCTACGTAATACAGGTTACCTAGGTATGTTTCAGCATGAGACTGAAGTCATATAGTGAAATACTCTGATGTATAAGTAATGTAAAAAAATTCCTTTCGGCACCCCGGAAGGCGGAGGTAGATTTCACCGGGGCAAAATAGGTGTAGGCGAACTCGGATTGTACAAGCTCGTATCAAACATTACTTTCCATTAAGGAAACTATGTTTTCTCATTAGACTTCAAGCTATTGGTAAATTTATCAAGACTTATGATTTTTCTTGAACTGATTGACAATACACCTATTTGAGGATTAGTGGGAGATTCTAGGTTTGTCTCTTTGTATTGATAAAAAAAAGATAATATTTTCTGAAATTTTTATTTAAAAACATGCATAAAAGTAACAATAGTAATGTTGAGAAGATGATTTGAAAGTAAAAAAGAGAGCTATGATTTTTTTTTTGTCCTTGAAACCCCATTTTTTCCACCTCTTGGCCCTTATCCAAAGAATAGTAGGAAAATTTAAACGAATTCGATATTTTACTTAATAAGAAAGTTATAGAAATATTTTTTATTTATTTTTTTTTTTCGTAAAAGCCCCCCATTTCCACCTCCATGGTCCGATTTTGGCCATTAACGAACTCGATCAAGATTTTTGGTCGTTATATTTTATGTATCAATTTGAAAGTGATATTGGCGTAAAATTATGGCAGTTATTGTGTCCACAAGAATATATATTATATATATATATAGATATATATAAATATATATATAAACTTTGGGATTGATGGTGGTTCTGGGGACTGGGGATATGAAACGCGAAAATATGTCGAAATTTTCCGGAAGTCGAATCATGATACCCATTACGATAGGTAGCTTTCTTATGAAATCTACCTAAAAATAAAGTTTATCATGATTCATAAATTTAAAAGTATAAAATTAAAAACATAAGTATTCAATTCCTTCTGTTTCTTGTCTTATAATTTTTTCTTTTAAATCAATTGTTGAATTTAATTCTTTTATAAAATATACATTATAATTAAAACATCTAACAGAAAAACACATGGAAATTTTTATTTTTCTCATATAAAAGGCTTACTCATTAATTGTGCTCAAAATCTAGAAAATATTTGAGGGGGTTTAATTTTGTTCTAATTTAACTGACGTAGGTTGTTTATTCTCAAAAGTATCACGGACACAATTTTACTGGCAAATACACACAAAAACCTATGAACTTTAATGTAACTGAAACAGTTTAACAACTACTCGCTAAAAATTGTAAAACAATATTAACAATTTTCTTTTTCCACTAACAAAAAAAAAAAAAATTGACTCATCTTTCAGAAATAGAATTTCAATTCCCCTTCTAGTCCCCAATAAAGAAATAAATAAAAACAAGCTATGAAAAAAATTGACTAAGGGTCGAATAAAACAAAAGTAATAGACTCAAAAACAAAAGTAATTTTTCTATAAGGTTAAATAGTGTAAGCCGATGCAAAACGGAGGTTGGACATTTGCATTCTATCTACAACAGCTATTTTATAAAAATTTAAATCAGGGTTTCCCAAAACGACTCCGAAGATTTTCATAGATTTAACATGTTTGTGAGTACATTGAACAATATAATACGTAGCAACTGATAACAATTTCATAAAGTTATTGGGAAATAGCTATTTATTTATTTTTAATTATTTACATTTAGTAGCGGTCTCTTAATAATATATTTTGTACTGAATAGACGCATTTTATTTCATATATTATTTCTTTTAAGTAAGAAATACATTATTTTTGTTCTTTTATACGATTTGTCTCAGTCTTACATTTGTGACTTATGTGAAGCATCTAAGTGCAAGCACATTATTCAGATAATATCACATGAATTTTGATAGGCTAGGCATAATAATGTTAATAGGAACGAAAAGAACAAGAAACTGCTTAATTAATCACTTTTCTTAGTTAGCCTGAAATAAAATAATTATTATTCTTGAAAATTATTATGATACTTACTACTAACCTCCGCAAATGAGTGATGTTAGCGTACTTTCTGCTTTTCATTCGGAAGGTTCTGGGTTCAAATCCCAGTCAGGATTGGCACTTTGCATACAGAAAAATATTTAAAAAATTCATTGCTTATCATAAAGAAGATTAGAATAGCTGTAATTAGAATTAAGTTTTTAGAGTCACGGAAGAATAAATAAATTTTTAGAAGTGACTTATAACACATGCTATTTCGCCTACTACCACTGTTCTTATGATCTAGCAAATATTTAGTTTTACTTAAATAATTTGCCGATTCGGTTGCAGAGTGGTAGCGACTCAGCCTTTCATCCGGAGGTCCGGGTTCGAATTCCGGTCAGGCGTGGCATTTTTTTCATACGCTAAAAATTCCATTTTCATATTCCCACGTATAAAAGCTTCCCTGTAAACTTCTGTGGTGAATTAATTCATCAAGAAAAAGAAAAAAATTTCTGATAAATAATATTAAGAAAAAAAAGCTAATTCAAGGTCAAATCTAGCACAAAAACAGAATATTAAGGATTACAATTTTATTGATTTCTCTCTTGCCAGAAATTGCGTATCAGACAACGTAGCTAAATAAAGATCCATGCAAACAGTATTTTAATAATGGAATAAACAGAAGTCAACGTATAAAAAAATACATAAGAATCAATTTCTCAAGTTAATTTTCGTTGGAATTAAGATACATTAATTAATTTTACTACATAATATAAATTGTAATTTGTAATATAATTATATAATGTATATATAATAATAATAATATATATAGAAGTATTTATAATACGTCCTCCTCCTCCAATTATTTTAAATAAAGTGAATTAATTATTTTAGTTGAAAAATTGCAATATACTCGTACTATTTTTGATAAAATACCATAATAACCAAAATTCTACAACCTAATTTTCTAATTCATACTTAATCATTTTGTAATTAAAAAATCTATGTGGACACTACACAGACACTACATATACAGATTTTTTTAAAAATACAAAGTACATAAAATTTATTTCACTAATAACTTCTGATTTTTTGCACATTTTTTTTTATTGTTATTATTGAGTTATTATTTACTGTAAAACTTTTTTTACAATCAGAGGTTAATAATTATTAATAAATCGATATATTTAAATTAAAAAGAAAAAAATTTAAAAATAAAAGAAAAGTCGGATTCGAACCGATGTGCCTTCCGCTAGTACAGGGGTCGGCAACCTTTTGAGTCGGAAGAGTAAAAAATTACAATTTACAAAATTTCAAAGTTTTTAAGGAGCCACAAAATTTTATTTCAAAGTTTTTAAAGAGCCACAAATTTTTTTCAAAAATAGGTTTATTAAATAATAATTTATAGGTACTTACACTTATAATTATTATTTTAACGCTAATTTTTAAATAATAAAAGCTATAAAATAGATAAATAATAAAATAGGTAATTTATTAAATATATATTTTAATAAAAACACTTTCGCGGTAATATCCAACAGTAGTACTTTGTTTCTTTTTTGACAATTCTTATTGACTTCAAAAAAGTAGTTAGGTATCTTATTTGGAAAAAAAAAGTATAATATGTATTTTAAAAATATAATACTTATTATGTTACTTATTTTTACTTCGGTTTTTTTATTATTATTAATATATATGTACATACATAACTTTGAGAAGATAATTCGCTTCTAACTCTTTTACTTGAAACAACAAACATACGTCACAGCCAAAGCACTGGTGAAGACGCCAAATTGTCTTGCGTCGAAAGCGAATTAAAACATCCGTGAATTAGAAACATCCGACGACGACGTCGTTCGAGAGCTTCTGACGGACTGACGACGCGTGTTAGGTGGGGAGGGGTGCGGTGAAAAGCGAGTACAAGTAGCAAAGAGGTAGAATCGGTGCCTAATCCTCGTTAATCGATTCAGAACGATTTTTAAATGTTTTTTTTTTGATAAAATAAATAATATTTGTGTATGGAACTAAAGAGCCGCAGCTTCACATCCAAAGTAGCCGCATGTGGCTCGCGGGCCGCAGGTTGCCGACCCCGGCGCTAGTAAGATCCAAATATTTCATTAATTAAAATTTTATTTTGCTATAACTCTAGAACCAATGAAAATAAGTACCAATTATGACATATCGTTGAAAAGCTCTTAATGAGGGCTTATTACTGCAGTTAAGAAAAAGTTCAAAATCCAAAAACATTGGATTTTGAGCTTTTTTTGGACATTTTTGGTCAAGTCGATTGACATCAAAAAGGGAGGTGCACAATTAGATGTTAAAACAATCCTAAATCCAAAACAACATTCGACGGCTAATCATTTTTGAGTTATGCAAGATACTTATACGTACGTACAGTCCTTACGCCGAATCTAATCAAAACAGATTCAGGGATGATTAAAATGGATATTTCCGTTGAAATCTGAAAACCGACATTTTTCGCGGTCACAACACTTACTTCGTACAAGGAAGAAAATATTGCAAAAAAACTAGATACCCTACTTTTGAAATAATCACCATACTTTTCTTTTTAACATAGCTATTCTACCTATATTCACCGGGAAAGTAAAAGTAAAAACCAATAAAAACTGGCAACTAAAAAAAATCTAAAAATATTTCTCGCTAATTAGATCAAAGAATAAATAACTATGTAGACTAAAAAAATTATTTTTAGTACTATTAAAATAAAGAAAAAAAAAGTTATAAGCAATTTAATACTTAATCTAATTTTATATTGTTTTTATACTGTTAGCAAATAAAAAAAGATAATAAAGAAACTATTTTGACCTTTTAAACCTACAGAATTAGGTGTTATAGGCCTCATTAATTCTCACTCTTAAGCAGAATCTAAATGTTAGATCATCAAAATCGATCGATATAATTACAACCTTTAACGTCCAATATACGGAGTAGGCTTATTTGTTTTATATACAAAGGAGAGAGACCACACTAAGTAAACGAACTTGAACCAACGCAAACTCTAAGTTAACCGTAACAACTCGATTAAATGGAACGTACAACAATAAATAATCGTCGGTTTATCTACTATGGACTAACAATTAATATTTTATTATTAAGTTTTTTCAAAACCTTAATTCTAAAAAATGTTATGACCAATGAAGTCATACTACGAATTTTAATAATGAATTAATAAAATTATGAAAAAATTATTAAGACTACGATATTTATAAAAATATGAAAAAACTTACATATAATTAAATGAAATGCAACTCCTTTATCTGATATATATATATAAGGCAGGTACAGCCAGTCGCGCGCGCGCGCGCGTGCGACTGGCTGAACCTGCCTTTGGTTACTTTAAAAAACAGATGAAATTAGGTTTCTACTGAAGAGTTGAATACGATCAGTACAATAAGTTGTTGAAAAGTTGTATTAGAAAGTAAATCTGATGATCTATATACTGATGAAATTTCCATCAGAGGATCGGTTAAGATAATTTTAGAGGATACTAACGGAAAGGTTACCACGACAGAAGTACGGCTATGTTTTCAGATCCAACGAAAAAGTAGACGGAATAACTAATAATTTCTCTTAACAGATAAGGAGAAAACTTATGAAAAAACTAACTAGTTTTTAAAACTGGGAGACAAATTACATCACGGATATTATTTAACTATACAAATATAAATATGACTCGTTTACTTAAATTCCTCAAAAATCTTTTCCAATTACATCAGTATTATTTTTCTTAAATATCTATTGGTTAAAGTTTTTGCAAATAAAATCTAAAAAGAAATCATTTATGATAAGGGAGATTATAAAATAAATTTATTCGTATCACAATATGTATCTGAGGTTTTGGTCGGGAGTGACAAGAAAATACTGAATGAACCTGCATTTTCCTGCCGCTGCCCTGAGTCAGTATTCACCATAAATATTATTATGTGGGATGTCCGTCTTGCAAAATTTCTAAAGATACTTTAATTTTCTAGAAATCATCAACTGAGCTATCATCTACTTATATTACTACTATTTTTGCGATACTCTAATCCGATGTGTAGAGAAGGTACAGTAACGAATCGAGGGGGCTGTTGTATTTGATTTGAGATATTAAGCTATCTGAGAACTAATGGTTTTTTTATATGGATTCATTATTTGAGGAAAAATTAAATCCGATTGTAAAAGAATAAAACAAAGCAAATGAAATGTGATGGAAAGGAAGTTAAAGGAAGGAGAAGATAGGATAAAGAATAATGTCCATGCAGGTAGAAACCTGCATTGACATTAAGAAAAGAAATTCTTCTGAATTCCTTTATTTTCGGGTAGTAAGTTTTTAAAGTACGATGAATTAAGGAATATATTAAAAACAAAATTGTACAGGAATTTTTCTGTATTAAATATAAAATTAGAAACTATAAAGAGATTAATAAATTATTTTTTGTGGAATTTCTAACCTTGTATGGCAGTAAAATATGGAGAACATAGAAAATTTAGAAGAAATATAAATGTGATGCGACAGAAAAATGAAAAAAAAAATTACGAAAATTACTGAATAAGAAATGAAGAGTTTTTATAACAATTTGGAAAAACAAAATTTGTGGTAGAATCTTGCATAAAGAAAACAAATTGCAAAAATAAAATGAGGAATCCAAAGTTGTAAATTTCATTCTTGAAGGAAATTTAAATTTACAAAACAGTGAAAAATACGCAAGTTTTCATATTCACATAAGAATATATACAAAAAATAAGACAAGTAATTGATAAAATTAAGAAATTAATGCAGAAAAGATATTAATCAACCAAACAACTCGTGAAAAAAGATAAATTGTGATAAGTAACCGATTTCCAAGGCGGAGTGGTAGCGTTTCGGCATTTCATCCGGAGATCCCGGGTTCGAATCCCAGTCAGGTATGTCATTGTTCATACGCTAAAAAATTCTATTTTCATATTCCACGTATAAGCTTCAAACCTCCTGTGTAATTTCATCAACCAAAAAATAAATTAAATATAAAGTTTAACAATTTATTTTTTTTAAGTACTATACAAATAAAAACTGATATAATCCCTAATTTGTAAAATCATGACCTATAAATCTTTTAAAAACAAATTTTTTAATGAAAAATTACTATATTTTTGGGAAAGTAATAAAAATAATAATTGTTTTAAATGCATGCAATTCAGAGCTATTCGAACAATAAAAAAATTTATAATTAATCTATATTGCATTATTTCGTAATATATCAGTATAATTTTTAAAAACATATTTGAATAGCTGGAAATGGTTTCTGCAGTCTATTTTTCATCATTAATTTTTGTAATCGTAATTGACAATAAAATTTCAATTAAAAAATACCAGATATTAATCTTACTATAGAAAAACAAAGTAAATAAAACTACTGAATTAATAAGATAATATAAAAGGAAAATATTTAACGGAAATTATTTAAAAATTAAGAAAATTAAGAATTGTATATCAGTATCATTTTTATTAAATTTAAAAAATAAAAAAAAAGAATTAAAAACAAATAATTAATAGTTAATTTATTGAGTATTAGATTACTACAAAGATAAAAATAAATAACTGCAAAAATATCCTTAGGCAAACTTGTAAAAATTTTTAATTGTATTTAAATTTAGAAATTAAAATAAGATGAATAAAAATTTATCTCTGTTATTTTTATTCACTGTGTGGTGTGTGTGTGTGTGTGTGTGTGTGTGTGTGTGTGTGTGTGTGTGTGTTTTAATTCAAATCTATTTTTATTTCAAATGTAATATGCAATTATTAATAACAGTAGTAGTCTATGATAACCATTCTTTTAAATGTTACTTAGTAATTTATTAAATTTTCTTTTTATTATTATTTAAAAAGTAACAAATAGTTCAGTATGTAGATTATTGTAACTAGTAAAATTACCAAATTATTAATGATTAACAATAATGGGGACTATGTTATTTTTATAAATTATTTTATTATTATTTTTTTAATGAATATGTAGCGTTTTAAATAAATAAAAATTTGTGTGAATCTGAAAAAAAAACGATTTTTTAATACAGTAAAGAAAATTAAATAGATAAATATAATTTCAAAACAAAAATTAGATACTGAATAAAGAAATAATAAATTAATACAATAGAATATTTTGTTAATACAGTATTTATTGTAAATGAGAAAAAATAGTAATTTTAAAAAGATCGTAGCATTTTGTAAAAAAAATTTATTCAGAGTTACAGAGGTAATCAAGAGTAAATTAAAAACCTAACTAAAATAAAATATAATATTTCTAATAAGCTTTAAAATCGTAAAAAAGTAATAGAAGGCAGGTATGACAAATGTTAAAGAATATTTTACCATAAAATATTTTTCTGTTTCACTGGAAATTCCTTTTTTTAGAAACAATATTGATTATTTTGTTTATACCCGGAAATGTAATAAGCGATTATACGTTTAGCTATATCGTAATTATATAAATATAAAATGATTTTTTTTTTCAAAAATTTAAAATACCGACAAAAAATACTTTTATAAATTTTAATTAAGCCATTGTAACATTTTCAGTTAATGTATCTTTAAATAATGCATTAACATTGTATTGAACTGGTGTAAGCAGGTTATAAACCGTGCATATACAAAGTACCGACAATTCTTGGTAGATATTAAATAAGTAAAAAGGTATTACAACAGTGAATTACGTAGTCTAAAGGAAAAAAAATTGATATATGATTGACGAAATCATAATGGAAAAAATTATTACACTTTTTTTTTTACCTGAGCCGTGGTGAAGTTTTTATTAATATCTTATACGAACTAGATTGATTAATATCACTTTATTTCACACCACTTCAATTTTTACACACCAAAGTTCCAGCGGTAGGGATTGAAACCGTTAGATAACACAGGAGGACCTTTACGCACGACAGGCCTTCCTTCTACTGAACAACTGAAAGAGGTCGCCACTGATTGTTCTCGATTCAAAACGCAGGAAATAAAGACAACAGAGCGACGTATAATTATATGGTGGACTACTGATCCGCCATATTTAATCCAACCCCAATTCGCTTACAATAACTTAATACAACGGACATTCGGGCAGTGCTCTATAATTTGCTACATCACATATTTTAAAATTTATGACGTCAAATATTACTAAATAATCTTTTTATAACAAAATCGTACTTTTTTAATAATCTAAAAATTAAAACTATCACAATACCATTAAAATATAAAATTAGCTATAAAACTTTTAGTTATATTTTTTTAAATTATAGAATTTCAAAAACTAAATATAAAAAATAAAAACCTGTTATTTTTTTAAATTAGTAGCCGGCAACAGATGAATTAAACCTTTGTAAAACATATGATTTTGAATAAGATGGAATTAATATGGCGGAGCGCTGCCCTTCTCTATCGATTTTAAGATTTAAATAGGTTTAATGCGCGTGCGCAAAAAATACCACTCGATAAATCATACAATTTGTGTATTTACTAACGGAACGCTTTTCTGTTGAGAACCTTTCTGGTGCCACTGCGTTACCGGTATTATATATAGGCCTACATTAACTATAATAAATACAACAAAGGGTGGAGTTTATAATAGTATGTAATAATCATGTAGGAAAAAATAAACATGTATTTTTACATTATTCTATAATAACACTTCCAAAGATAAGAATAATTAACATACCTTAAATAATACACCAACTGAGCTCGTAAGTAATGAAAAAATTTATTATATTATTACGAGTAATATCTTTTTATCTTTTGAGCATAAAATAAATGGACATTTTTCTATTAAATAAATGTATGTAATAGTTTAACATTATCTCTTACGTCAAACCTGTATACCTCAACCAGAAGGTTACATTTATTTCCTTTCATAAAAAACAGTAAAGGAGCAATACGTCCAGTAATATCGCAGCCATGGAGGTTCCGGGATCTAATCCCGGTCAGGCATGGAATTTTTCATACACTACAAAAATCCATTGGGCTAATGACCAACGCAGTTAATACCTGTAATTTCATTAAAAATGACAAAAAGAATTTATTTACAAACTGATAAAAGGAATTTGTGCTCCTTTTCGTATGTAGTAGGCAAACTTGTAAACACGAAACAGATATAACAAGTTTTAAGACGGACATAAAACGATGTGATTTATATTAGGAAAAACCTGTTTTCACCTTGGTAATAGAAATGAAACAAAATCAATGAACAGCTCTATGCATTTTTTTTTTTTTAAATGGGTTAAAATTAAAGACCACAATTTTTTGAAATAATTTTAGACTAAATTTTTCTCTTTCAAAAATAATGTATGTTAGGTTTAATCAATCAAATGTAGCAATCTAACATGAGATTACTATCAAAAATGGCATAGCCAACCCGAAGAATAACATGAAAAATTTACTAGCGTAAGTAGGAATGAAGTGGTTTCTCACTTCCTTCTTTAATAAGCCGACTATATGGTTATGAATCAATATGTCAAACCGTCTAAATTCTGGGCGATACAAAATCCTAAAAGTGAATCTTTCACCACAGAGAATATCTGAATAATGAACTTCAGTGAAGACAAGTCTAATTATTGCTGCTTGTTCTTCTGATGATACACACCCATTACGTAATCAAAACAAAGACTGAGACAATGTAAAGCAATAATGAATGAATTAATTTCTTATTTTTCGGAAAAAAATGCATTTTGAGAACTGTTCAAGAAACATAAATTCTAAGTTATCATAAAGACTAGTATGATCTTTAGACTATTAAATTATACATAGAATAGTACCCTTCAATTGAATATGAAACTGAAACCAAAAAAATATAAATTACGTAAAATTTATATTTTCTATGAAAGTAGAGGAATAAAGAGATTATATGTTTTTTTTTATTTTTAAATTTTATTAAAGTTGAGTCAATGGGCCGTCATTTTTTTAAATTATTTTAATTTAACTTACATGTATTTAGTATTATTTAACTGAGACGAGCAATTTGATACATTTTTCGTAATAATCGATAAAGATCTTTTGGAATTGCCGTTTGTTTATTTGATCTAAAAAATATATTTAACCTACATACAACATTCTCAAACAAATAAATTACCGTTTTTCCGTAGTCAAGTAAAAAGGTCGTACAGACTTCTTAGTTGGGGTGGTGACCCCTTCCTTAATGGCTTTCTAGATACACCCTTGACGAAATAGTCTTTATACACTTCATGGAACACTCGATTTTTTCTTTGGAGTAATTTTTATTAAAAAAAAAAAAAACCTTTTAAAAATCAATACAAAATCCTACCACAGTTTTTAATTTTGTTGTTGTTTTTAACATTAATTTTATTTTCAGATTACGCTGTTTTATTTCAGGATATAATTCAAGCTACATTTGTTCTGAAGATGAACAATTTCTATAAGAAAATTAACTAAATTTTAACTAAGAACAAAGTACTTATTCACTTTTACTCAAACAAATTTTTAAAAAATAAACAAATATGGCGTATAATTTTTTTTTTTAAAAATTGCATAATGAAACAGTTAAGATATAATTCACATTGCACTAAATCGATCTGGTAAATCTAGATTTTACAAAATATGTTGCAAATGTATAAATTATTTAGATAAAAATCAACTTATTTTTTAATTATTTGTTTTCATTTCTAAATTGTAAAATATTATTTAAATTCTGTACAACCTGATATTCAATAAAATAAAGTAATAAAGTAAATTCATTGACATCTATTATAATCGTGAAGGAATAAAAAAAAACCGCGAAATATTTATTTTATTTGTTTTTCAATTATCCTTTTTAAAAAAGTAAACCTAAGCTACGTCCATAACTATTTAAGAAACTATAGTTTTAATTAAACGATTCAGAACACACATCTAAGTAAACAAACTCGTCTAATTTCACAATTAAGCATTCACGGAATGCTAGATTGGGATTTTATGGTTAGAGTAAAACAAAAATTACGAAAGGATCCTTCGCCTTTGTTTATTTTTTTTTTTGCCATAAAGTAGTTACAATAAGACATAATACTCCACCAGCACATACAAAAAAAAACAAAAAAAAAAAAAACAATAATAATACACAGACATTTCTTCGAAAAGAGAGGGGTTATATGTTCCGACTCTTAGAATTGCACTAATTGCTATTTTGAACAAAAATATTGTGGATGTCCTTAACGCAAAAATCCTGTCCATTCTATACGTGTTAAGCCGAATGGGACAACGATGTGTATTTGTATGATTTTCAGGGAATCTCAGGAAATGAAAGCGCATACGAAGCTACGGGAATGAAAAAGTTTTGTGAGAACATGGGCATGATTCCTGTCAGAGGACAGACGTTAAAAATAGTATAACCACAACTATCAGAACCGCGCGGCGTAATTAATGAATTAAATAATGGTAATGGAGTAATGAATTAAATACGAAACTGAATGAAAGTAAAATTACTCTATATAAATAGAAGAGCGACGCGAAAATGACTCTAGGAAAAAGTGGTGTTGACCTGACTCAGAATCGGTCATACGAATTTATATTTGTTAACCGGAGAAGAAAGACCAGTGTGCATTGTACTTGACAAACTACTTATTGCTAAGCACCTACTGGAATAATGTACAGTATATGAAAACCATAGAAAGAGGCAAGTATTAATAATAATATAACTGCTGATTTAGAAATTGGCAAAGAAGAAAAAATAGTTCCTCATCTACATGCCAGCGGATTACTAACGCATTAATAGTAAGATTTCGACGAAATTAATGTCTTACATTTGACTGAGAAGCCTCGATGTGAAGGCACTTTATAGCTGAACATAGTTCTCAAATTTACATAGTATTGTCCAACATTTTTGTGTCTTATTTTACTGTGTTTTATGTGTGGGTTTTTTAAAAATGTTTCATGTAACGTGTTTTTTTGTATTTAATTAAAATGTAAGAGCCCTATACAACCTCACATCTGACAATCCTTGTTGGTGATTTTATTCTTTTTTTTAAACAACATGACAAGGGCTAATGACCTTGGAAGTTGATTTTCATAAAAAGGAAAAAAAATTATAATAATAGTAATAATAAATAAAAAACTGGTGCTTAATAATCGATATTTAAGCATTGTAATTCATTGGATGCTCAATCAACTTCCAAGTCCACTTGTGCTTTAATAAAAATCGACTACACAAAAACCTCACGTAACAGAATATTTTTACTGAATATGTATTTTCCATCATTTTTGTTTTCCATACCAAATGGAAACAATGAATACAATACAATGTTTCACATAGAGAGGTGCAAATTAATTTGTTGCTTTTGATTATTTACCACATTCTTTCTTATGACTGTGATGCATATAAATGTAAAATATCTGAGGTACAAGAGCCACCAGTCATATCTAATTTCTCTAAGAATAATAATGTTCTTTATTCAATAGCGAACAGAGTGAAAGTATCACCATTACAATTAAATATTATTTCATTTAGATGAATTTTTGCATTCTGATAAGTAATAGCTTATTTGGGTCAATGAAGAAAGCAATGAGAAACTACTTCATTTATCATTTATGAAATATTATTTACATATAAATTTAAAAAAATATTTTGGGAAAGATTTGATTAACACAACCGAGTAAAGACACCACAAAACAATGCATATTTTAATGTTAAGTGAAAACGTCTTTGCAAGTTTCCATATAATATAAAAAGTATGAATTATACCTGAGGTATACCTAAGGAACATAAATGGAAAATTAAGAGAGGAATAAAACTTGTTTTAAATACGTTCAAATATTTTGTAATTTAATGGTTAGTTTTTAAAATGGCTAATGCGTTAAATTCTCAAGCATAAATAAATTTAGTTGACTCGAGAGATTAAGAGAATAAGGATATTAAGTATTACATCTTTCAATTATGTAAAGAAAGTTAACAATTTTCTCCACTCTTTCAACCTATCTTTTCCTAGTTTAGAAAATACTCTTGTATTGATTTTTATTACTACTTTTAGGATACATTGAATTGTGAAAGAAAAAATTAAAGTGGATTTTCCTGATGATCACTCTTAAAATCAACTGACTGCAAATATTATGTATGAATGGTTTATAAGAGGGTAACAAAAGAAATCACTTTAGAAATGCCCTAAATTGCTATAAATTCAACAAAATGATTGACAAAGATGAGTCAATTAAAGTAATTATCATAACTTTAAATCAGTTATATTGAGGACATTATAAAAATATAAGGAAGATAAATCTTGCTAAAAACAGATTAAAACTAACATTCCCCCCCCAAAAAAAAATTATATATAATAATAAAGTACATATATTATTTTACTGATTAAATAAAATACTACTCTCTTGACATAACAGATGTGTCCAATATATCTAGTCGAAGGTTACAGAGATAATATAAAAATAATTAAAATAGTTACCTTAAACATGAGTAATATAAGTTGATATTAGTGAAGATGGTATAAATTATAGAAAGACCTATTATGATTAGCAGAGTTGTTTTTCTTTAAATTGTACTTTGCTGCTAAGGACAGGTTTTTAATTAATATTTTACGACAGATTTAGATTTAGAAATAAGTATAAATGTTATAGCCTACATACAGAGTAAACAACTGGAAAGAGAATTTTTAATACAAGTATTTAGGAAGTTTTTTGATTATATGTAATTAATCATACACAGAAAAAATAAAGAATAGGATAGCGAAGAAAATGTTTATTCCAGATCATGCAGAATTTAACCATTAAACAAAAACATTAGCCTGGAATTAAGAAAAACATCTATTAAATGATCGATAATTTTAAAAGTTTAACAATGGTTAAGCATTTTAGTTCTGAAAGGTGGATTTTTGAGTACCAAAGAATAGAAATATTTGGTAAGTTTTTAGATAATATATCCATATATCAAAAGAGAGAAAGAATAGGATGGTAAAACATTTTGCATTTTGTAAAAACATGTTATGTTAAACAAAATAATTAACGTGGAGATGTTAATAAAGTCAAAGAAGTGTATACTACCACATAAAGAAAAAGCCAGTTGGAATGGATGCATACCTGCAAGAGGGGAAGTAAAAAAAAAAAAAAATATCGCTGGAGAAAAGCAGAAAAATACATAGGATGTTAAGAAAAACAGGAAATCAAAACGACTTTCCCAAAGAGAAAAAGAGGAGAATGATGGTGAAAAGATTTCCATCGAGATGAGTATTTGAACAGATTCATTGTTGATGATAATGTTGAAATAAAATTCATGTTTGAGAAATAAGATAAATTTAATTTTCTGGATTTAAATACTAAAAACAACAGAGAGGGCTTCAATAAATTAATATTTAAAGTAGATAGTAAATTTACCACTACAAGTACAATAATCCCCAGTGAATAACGAACTCGTGTAATCAGAAGAAAATAACCTTCAGATAATACTGCAGATTAAAAAATAATATGAATAACTTTAATCTGGATTTAATGATAAAGAACTAAAGCATTATAAGCAAACAGTCACACTAAATGGATATGACATAAAAACTATTAAAAATATTGTAAAATAAACGTAGTAAAATTAATGAGTTAATACAAATATGAGTATTAAAAAAATGGCAATGGGATTGATAAAACTTTCTTGGGATGTAGATTACGTGCATTTAACATATAAAAATACTTGTATAGATTTAAACTTTGCCAATTATTACATTTTTGAGACCCAAATTCCAAAATTTAATAGTGACAATTCTTATAAGTATTTCTAACAAGTTTGAATAAAAAACATCAAATCTGAAGAAGTTGACATTTCTATTGAAATCACATTTTTAAAATTCAAAGTCATTTTACGAAAGATTTTATTAGATAAAAATTTTATCTTAACTTTTTACAAGTGAAATTTTCATTAAGCCTAGCCCCACTTAAGATATGATGCCTGACCATGCTCATTTACCCCTTTGTTACCTCAACCCTAAACTCTAATAGCATTATTGTCTGAAGCACATATAGAAGTGTTGTCTGAAGCACATATAGAAGTCACCATGCCATATTTAAAGATTTAGTTCTACTAAATTCTGAGTTATTAACCTAAACAGACACCAATACCAGCATGTGTGTGCATGCACACCCAACATAAACCCACACACAATCAACAGAATTTATCTATCGTTTTTTGTATTTCTTGATGTTTCTCTTAGACAAAAAACCAAAAAAGTGGAAAGGTTATTTTTAATGTGATATTATACTTCTTTTTATAACTGTACTATAACTGTCATGATGGTAAAACTATCATGATATGATAGTTTGACATGATTTGCTTATAGTGACATGATTTGCTATGTTTTATCTGAATTAATGAGTTCATCTAAATAGAAAGAATTTTAAGAAAGACATTCTTGTTAATCATATAACAAATTATCTACATCGAAGAATCCAATATTTTGAGGTATTTCCAACATCATTATTTCATAAAAAATACTAATTTTTTTAAATAACATGAATCAACATAATAAAATATAAATTTTTGAAAAAAAAAAAATCTGGTACTGTATCATATATACTTGTTATCAACATTCTATTTTTTTAAATTTATAAATATAATTTTTTTTTCTAATCATTCTAATTCATTAATATTGAAATTATTAGAAGTAATATTATGCTTCTAAGATTAAATTGGAAGTCAAAAAAAGTTTTCTGTGTTTTTATTTTCTAACTAGGTTTGGGAATTGATTAAAACATACAATTTTATGTTTCTAATTTAAAGGTAACAAAGTTAAAACAGTTTTAAAGGTTTACCAAAATAAACTTGATCTTCCCTCAGGTTTATTGAACAAAAATATGTTACTGAATTAGTCCTGGTTGTGAAAATCAGTTTATTGTTGTTAAACTGTCATAAAAAAAGATGTTGATTTAAAATATTTTGTTTTTTATAATATAACTCATATTATTACATACTGTTTAAAAAGACATAATTTCATAAGCCAATTAGCTATGTGAAGGCATCAGTAAGCAGTAGATTTCAACATAAAAATAATAGCAAATGTGGGTGGAGCAGACTGATATACTAACATTAATCCAGCATATGTATTTAAATGTAATATTTAGTTTTAAAAATAACTCTTATATTGGAAATGGAATTTTATAAATATTATTATACTGTGCAAGTAATGTATATATAAAATATTTATGAGAGCTTGTCAGAAATAAAATTTCACTTATCTACATTAAACACATTAAAAATTAAATCCTTTAAAAATAATATTATATTTACAATTGCATTAACTTATTGTAGCTTTTCTCAAGTTTGTTTATATTACAAAGTTATATTACAGTTTTAGTCACTTAAATTTTATCACGTGAATCAGAACAGGATTTTAGTTTACTATTTTTTATTTTTATTTCTAAAAACATACATTAATTCTTAAGATGTTAGCTACAACTGAGTATACAAAGAGCAATATCTGTTGAGAGATATTATTGCATGTCTCCATGCAATATCTGTTTAGAGAAATATACTCTTGCGATATATTTTTTTTAACCAATTAATAAAATAAGGTTTATTGTTATTGTAAGGCTTCACTTCTAAGCTTTTTAATTAATAACTAAACTTGTCATCATTGTATAATATTAATGTTATTTAAAATTATATACCTTTGACTAGTGACAAAATTTCAGGATATAATTACGCTACCAGATCTTTGTTTTGTGCTGATAAATATAATTCATGCTGAACAACGTTTAGCAAAATAAAAATTTTATATTTCTACATGTTCATGTATAATAATTAAAAAAAATTTTTTTCCTAAAAATAACAATTTTTGCATTACTATCTTCTCTTTAGTCAGATATTTCTTTTGCCTACATAAAAAAGTACCTTATTGTGATTCTGTTTTCATTTTTAAAAAATTACTCAACAATCTAGAAGATATTGTAACTAATTAATTTGAAACTAATGACCAATTTATTTAAAGAATTCCATTTATAGTAAAAATACTGCACTCTTGATGAGATTTTAAAAGAGCTTAATAGATAAACCTGAATGTTCTACACATTCTTTTAGCATATACTTTAAATACAATCTCAAATATTTATTTTTAATTAATTTAATTTAATTCATTCACTTATTTAATAATTCTAAAATTATTTTATTCCATATTAATATTATTTATTGCCTTCACTAGACATGACTATTATTTAATAAAATTACTATATTCTATACATTAATTTATGGTTGCCAATCACACAATTACATCTAATCTATTATGCTCTAAAACCAAAATTGGTCCCTTAAAGCAAATAACATTTCCCAGGCTTGAATTATGTGGTTTTTTATCACAGACTTTTTGTCAGTAAAAACCACTAATGCATTAAAGATATAATTTGATGAGATAAATCTCTATACTGATTCAATAATTGCACTATATTGGATTCATGGACAACCATCTGCCTAGAAGATATTTATTAACAACAGTATTTCGGAAACACAACAAAATAATGCAGGTTCTATTTGGCACTATGTCAAATCTATGGATAATCCAGCTGACGTATTATACAGAGGTTGTTTTCCAAATAAATTAATTAACACGTCACTTTGGTGGCATCGTCCACTTTGGCTTTCACAATCTTCAACCTACTGTCCAGGCAGTTATAATTTTAATTTTAATAAATGCAATTTGAATTCTGAACATTTATCAGAAAAATGTAAATCCATGTCAACGTCATGTGTATCTGTCGTTGTAGTTAATTATACAAAGAGATTTTCATCCTTACGTACGTTACTCCACGTCTTTAGTTTTTTTAAAAAATTTATTCATAATGCTAAATCAAAGCAGTCATAATGAATTTCTGATCCTTTAACTACACAGGAGCTAAACTATATAGAAGCTATACCTTTTAAGGTCTTACCTGTTTCTTACATCAATAACAATTCATTCATTCTGCTAATGAAATACATAGTATTAAAAATAATCTAACTATTGTTAAACATAAACTTATTTCTCTTGGTCCATTTCTGGACAATACAGGTTTCTTATGTGTAGGTGGCGGATTACACAGTTTCTATTGCATTACCAAATGAACAGCCTATAATTCATTGTCCAAATGCAAATATAACCAAATTAATCATTAACGCCAAGCACTTACATCTTTTACAATGCTGGTGTTCAACTAATTCATCATTTTCTATGACAGAAATATTGGATTATAAACGGTAAAAAGGTCATTACATCAATCATTTGCAAATGCTTAGTGTGTTTTCGACTAAATGTAATACTACAGTGTCAACAGCTTGGTCAGCTACCATCCTTTAGAGTGACTCCTTCCTGACCATTTTCCACTTTTGCAGTAGATTACGGCGGTCCAATCATAATAAATCATGGCGAGGAGAGATCCAGATCATTAAATACGGCTTAAATAAGACATATGTCTTGCCACTAAGGCTATACATTTGGAACTGGTTTCAGATTTAACTTCACAATCATTTGTCACAGCTCTAAAAAGGATCATATCTCGTTGGGGAATCCATATTCAAATCATTTCAGATAACAGTTCCATTTCTGTTGTGCCAAAAAACATACAGCTTGGTCAGCTACCATCCTCTTTAGAGTGACTCCTTCCTGACCATTTTCCACTTTTGCAGTAGATTACGGCGGTCCAATCATAATAAATCATGGCGAGGAGAGATCCAGATCATTAAATACGGCTTAAATAAGATATATGTCTTGCCACTAAGGCTATACATTTGGAACTGGTTTCAGATTTAACTTCACAATCATTTGTCACAGCTCTAAAAAGGATCATATCTCGTTGGGGAATCCATATTCAAATCATTTCAGATAACAGTTCCATTTCTGTTGTGCCAAAAAACATACTTCACATTTTATACCAACTATTTAAACCAAATGAATTCAAATCAGAAATTCAAACATCTACAAATAAACAAGGCATCAGTTGGTCTTTCACTCCTCCTGCTTCTCCCCGTTTTGGTGGTTTAGTGGAGAGTGTTTCTAAGAGCATTAAATTTCATATGCGCTGAGTAATAAGACAAACTATTCTTAGTTTTGAAGAGCTACACACGATTTTAACTCAGATAGAAGTATGTCTTAATTCACGTTCCGTATTCGCTGTTTCAACAGATCATAAAGATCCGGAATCTCTATCACCTGGATTTTCTTATTGGATATCCACTTATATTCTTGCCTGAACCTAATTATTAGGTCAAAATTAATCATTTAGGTTGCTGGCAACTACTTCAAAAATTTATTCATTCAATATGGAAATGATGGTCTAAGAACTAGCTGCATTATTTACAATGCATTAAGTGGTGTTATCCATCACACAATCTTTCCATTGAAGACTTAATGCTAATTACCAACGAAAAATCAGCACCCATATACTGGAACCATGGAGTGACTACACAAACATATTCGGGTACTGATAACTTGAGTGGCTGATTTAAATATAACCAATGGTTAATTACGTAGACCAGTGCACAAATTATACTTATTACCAGTAGTTTATGACTGAATTTATTGCTCGCAACTTAATGTTATTACAATTTATTTAATTACATATTTATTGTTGTTACATTTTATTTAATCTTTGTTTATATTCTATATTAATTTACAGTATTATTTATTGTATTTCATTGTTCATTCACATTCACATTAAAATTGTACATATTATTATTGAGCTTCTTAATTAATTTATTGTACATTCATGAGTAATATTAACGTTATATAACAATGAATGTAATTACCATTTCAGTTAATCATAAATATTAACAATCTAAATATATTATTATTCATTTATTTACAACTAAATTTGTTTGCTATTCTTTAAAATGTTTCATTTATGTAATTTATTTTTAAATCATATGATTCATGTTACTATTTATAATATAAAAAAAAATATTTTAATATATATATATATATATATATATATATATATAATATTAATTTTTGGCGGGCAGTATGTTCAGACTCAGTTTCATTTCATGTTATTAAATATTATTAAGAACTTCAAAATTTAATGGTCTTTTGGTCAACTGCACTCAGCTCTATTCGGATGCACTCAGTTCCTGTTGTTTGAACAGCTTTGGATGGCTAACACAGCTCTGGCGGCTGCATTCGGCTCCTTCCTACTATGTAAGTCGACTATTGTTCTAATGCTAGTTAGTTCTACTAGCCTTCATGTACTCAACATAATATTACATATAAGGTTCAATTATAAGTTCAATGATATTACACATAAATTTACAAGTACAATAATTTTATATACATATATATATATATATATACTTGTATGTTACATATTCAATAAAAATAATTAAATATAAACTTCAAAGGCTATATTTATTCATGAACCAGGAATAATAAATGATTAGAATAATTACATCTAATCAAGGTACAACACTAAGATGACAATTATTTGAACCATGCAAGATATTGCTGGAGTAATTGTTATTTGTGTAGTTATTGTTACTATTAAGTTCTGATCTTAATAAAGTATTTATTTTATATATAAAACCTCTGCTACTGTTATTTCATTTGTACATTATATTTTTTTATACTTCACGATACCAGATGATTCAGTGAGAGGACTACTGAACTACTGGACTACTGTGAGAGGACTTATAAAGAGATGCTTGAAAAATAACTGCTTATAATGGTACTGTTATCAATAAACAAGTATTATTTAACTTTGCTGACCTATGGGAACTAGTTTATTGAATGTGGTTTTAATGTTTTATTGAATATGCTAGTACTTATCCTTAGTAAACTGTTTTAGTTCCATCTTTAGTTAGTTTAATACTACATTCTGAGGCCATCAATTTTAATTTTCTAGAACTAATAGCTTTAATGTTATTTTTATAATTTTTTTTAATAAATTACTGTTAACAAATCATTCCACAAGTCATTATACATTATTTAGTTTTTAAAGCTATTTTAGATCATAGCTTTTTGTAGTGCTCAGATAGTTCTTTAAAATGTCTTGTAACATATTAGTTACCAAACTTGTATTTTTTTAAATGTTAAATTAGGCATTAACATAGTGATTTAAGTGATATAAAAATTTTACATTCCAAAACAAATATTATTTCTACTTGGTGACATTCCCACAGAATCCAACTATTTCAGCATGATAAAAAAGATCATTTAACAACACAGAATGCCAAGTCATCGGCGTAGGCAACCACTGATATGTCCCCTGGGAAACTCAGTCGCAGGACTCCAGGGACTCCATCAAAGGCCAGGTTTCACAGAAGGGGACCTAACACGACCCTTGAGGCACAACCCCAAACATTTGGAAGTGTACATCTCCCCCTTCTGTCGCTGCCAACAGATCCCTCTCATGCAGGAAATCGTTCAGTGCTGCAACCAAATAGTTGCTGATGTTCCTACGCTGAAGCTCCTCCATCACAGCTCGTCAGGGCATACTGTTGAAGGTGTTCTTCACATCCAGAAGAACCAACACAGGGTTTCTTCTGGTCCTCCAGGTACCAGCCACATAGTGTCTGGTCCAGTCAATTACTCTCTGGAAGACATGTACAGTAGACTTACTGACCAAGCCACACTGATTACACGAATAACCTCCTGTGGCCTCCAGTTCAGCTTTGACCCTCTCTGCTAGAAGCCTCTCATACAACTTACCCAGGACTATCAGTAAGCATATTGGCCAATAAGCCATCACATAATCTGCAGACATAGGTTTCAGGATAAGAAGGAGCCGACCTCCCTTCTTATCCTGAAAAAAGTTCAGAATAATATTCTTTTTTGAACCACGTAGTAGATATTTATAACATTATCAGGTATACAAGAAAAGTTCATTTCCAATCCATATCTTTCATATAAATTATTAAATATTAAATGATAAACTTTAATAACACTGATCTGTAAGAGTTTTGTTATATAGATAATTTTGGCTTATTCTAATGTAATTTTTGATGCTGATCCAAATATGAAAAAAATTGTTAAAATGATTTATTTTCTTTATTAAAACTATTCACTTGTAAAGATTTGTTGTGAATCAACGTTTATATAAAGAAATGAATGTAGAAGATATTTATAAATCGACCAAAATAATTGATTATAAATATTATATAATATACTATACAATATTCATATTTATAAACAGCTCAGATTGGAATCATTTTAGGACTAATAAGGCTTTACATTTCAAAATGACATTGATTCTAACTCTTTACAGTGACTAATTCCTCCTAGGAAAAATAGATTTATCAAAGTAATGTGATTTAATAAATAACTTTTATTAATAAATCATAACTGATATATAGATCACAGTACTCACTGATATCATCACTGATATATAGATCATAACTGTGTTATGGATCACAGTAAAAATAGAAATTTCAATCTCTATTTTTACTGTGGAATAACCCAGATCAGAGAATCACTTTCATTCTGGCTTTCATCTGAATATTATCATGAGTTTGGTCTTATGTTTTCTTCTAACTTTTTCTGATAGACATGTATTCCTTTTGTTGTTCTTCATACAAATTATTTAAATGCCTCATACTTGTAAAAATCATCCTAACAATTTTTGCTATGTGTGTGGTGAATTAATTTTTTAAATCTCAAAGAAGAAATATTATTCCTCTGGTTAAAAAATCATATCAACTCTATTTTGGGAGTAAAATAGAAGAGCAGAATAAATCTTTTGCTCCTCACATTTGCTGTAATTCTTGTGTAACTTTACTAAGCAGTTGGTGAAATGGGAAGCCATGATATATTCCTTTTGTTGTTCCTATGTCCTACTGTATAGAGTCCTACTGTTCCTAGAGTCCTAAGGCTTCACAGACTGTTATTTTTGCATCACAAGTAAATTCAAAAGATCTTTTCCGTACAAATCTTCCTTCAGCCATAAGACTTATTCCACATAGTAAAGAATTATCTGTTCCAATCTGCTAGAAATGTGGAGTTAGAAGAAAATGTTGATGAAGAAGGCTACGGTGATTTATAAAGTAATGAAGAAAAGGACCTATATTTCCAAAGTGAGAGCACTGAATCTCACAAAATTAATCAAGCAGACCTTATTGACCTTATTTTGTCTAAAATGCAGTCATAGTTACAGGCTTCAAGGTTAAACCTTGAAAGATCCTTGAAAGTAGTACTAAGATATGTTTTTTCAATGTTAGGTGCATGAGTTTTGGTACCACCTTACAAGATAATACAGTGTTCTGCAATGGTATAAATTCTTTATTGGATTTACTAAGACAGCATCACAATCCTACAGCATGAAGATTGTTTATAGATTCCTCTAAAATGAATTTGAAAGCTGTCTTGCTTCACAATGGAAATGAGATCCATCAATTCCACTTGCTTATGAAGCACAAATGAAGGAAATGTATGACAATAGGAAATTTTTACTGATGATGAAAATAAGAAAACTATTCTTGGAACAGGTCAAGAATACTTGGCAATACATGTACATGGTAATACTTTTATTGGAATACATATTAAACGAGAAGTACTCATAGCTGGGGAGAAAATAATTATTTGTCATACTCTTGTGAATCAAAGATTACATCTTCTATCGTTACACTCAAAAATTGGTTTGATGAAAAATTTCATCAAAGCAATCGATTTTAATGGCCAAGGTTTCTTATACATTTAAGAATAGGTAGTTTTCAAGGATAGTGAAGCAAAAATCAAAAGAAGGAATATTTGTTGGAACACAGATATGTAAACTAATGAAGGATTTGAACTTTTTGTATCATTTCAAAATATTTTTAAGTCATTCCTGGGCAAATAAAACATGAAATCTATGTAGAGTTTTGAGAGGAAACTTCTTGAAAACTATAAAAAAATTGTAATTCAATACGACTCTAAAAATACACATGTTGCATTTACATTTGGACTTTTTTCTACCTGACTTTGCGGTTGTAAATGATGAGCATGGTGACTGCTTTTACCAGGACATTTCAATGATAGAATTATGCTACCACAGAAAATGGAGCCCAAATCTGCTTGCCAATTACTACAGGAGGTAGAAAAGGGTCAATCTGAGCTTGAATACAGGAGAAAACTACTAAAAAAGGAGATATTAGATAAGATAATATCATACTATATGCTATATATAATTCCTTAAAATTCAGATTTTCTTTAATTCTATTACCAAAACCCTGCCCTCCATTCAATTATGGCCTGCAGATTTGAAAGCAGCAATACAAAAATTACTATAAGACACACTTTATTCAATGCATGTAACAGAAAAACTTTTTTTTTTTAGTACACTGTATTTAAATATTTTACCATTCTGTTCAATGGATTATTTGTAATTGTACCAAAGAATGTAAGTGGGATTATAATTGTATATATAAAAATCTAAAAATAAATAAGATTAGAAATTACTGTATACTAATTTCTAACAATAATAAATTTCATATGATGTTTTAAGCAGTTTTGAATATACATTAATTATTCATAGCAAAAAAAAGAAATATATTAAACATTTTCTGACAACAACTGTAGTTTTGTGTAAAATCAAGATAAAAAAATTTATTCATTATTTCTTTTGACATAATGTTTATTTTATAAATCAGATGTAGAAAGTTTATTTATATTAAAGTTTGTAAATAATTTATCATTAATAAAGGAGACAAGTATTTATTTTATTTATGAAGAATCTGTCAGTTTTTTAACATAATCTATAAAAAGAAATAATGGTTAAATAAATCAGTGATATTATCAGCGGCTGATCTATCATTTTTGTGTTATAGTTTTACAAAGAATAAATATCATGAAATATTAGTTATGAAGTATTTTAGCCAGCATTTCAGTATTCATTAAAGAAATATTATATCATAGACTAATATGAAACTACTGACTGCAAGTTTACGTAAATCTGTTAAAGCATCTAGAAAAAATGTTAGAAATACAAGTAAGTTACTATTGTGTAGTTGATAAATAATGACAATCTATTGTTTTTTATTTTGTAAATTGAGTGGAAAAAATGTGTATTAATTTTAACAAGATGTTATTGGTACTTACTAAATGAATTGACATAAGCTCAATGTAGCATATTCCCTCTTGTATAACACAATTGTGAAGGCTGTATTTGGCCAGTTTAAAAAAAAAATTAACTGGAAATAAATCAAATATTATAATCCTAGTTAAATAATACTTATTTATATATATATATATATATATATATATATATATATATATATATATATAATAAACTTTATATATATAAAGAAGAGACAGACTTATAGGCCACATACTAAGGCATCCTGGAATAGTCGCTTTAATATTGGAAGGACAGGTAGAAGGAAAAAATTGTGTGGGCAGGCCACGTTTGGAATATGTAAAACAAATTGTTAGGGATGTAGGATGTAGAGGGTATCTGAAATGAAACGACTAGCACTAGATAGGGAATCTTGGAGAGCTGCATCAAACCAGTCAAATGACTGAAGACAAAAAAAAAAATAATAAACTTTAATTTTTTAAATAGCAAGGTGTTTCTGTGAACATGTAAAAACATGTAAGGTGTTCATGTAAAATGTGATTAAAAAAATTATTTAAAGCCCATTTTATAATTACTCTTGTTTTTTTTTTTAGATATCAGTAGTAGAAATTAAAAAAATAAAACATTCAAAATACTTGCAAGACATTAAATGAATAAAACATTCTGATGGAATTTTTTTATTGCATTTTAACTTAAGATGTATTCTTGCAACAGTTACTGTTATACAACAAATCAAGCATTATTAAACCCATTCAGAATTTTATTCTAGCACTTAGCAATAATACACACAGATATTTTAAAATCTTATATAAAATTACTTGACATCTGCAGTAGTTAAAGTTAATATACAAACAAAATTATCTGCAGTAGATCAGTTGGTATCAAGAAATTTGAAATTTCAAGGTTTAAATGGTTTATATAATTGCTGTCATCACTCTGAAATTTCATCTTCCAATCGTGAATTTCAAAGTGTTTCCCTTCTACATCTTGGTAATACACTTATCTCAAGTGTTCCATTAGAACTTGTATCGTATTGGGTGTATATGAGCAGCTTTATCAATTATATCTTCTCAAATCATCATTTATCATACTGAGATGTCATCCACCTTACTGAAACCATAATTTTATTTTTTGTTATTCTAGGGTGGTAGAATCCAAACAAATATGTCTTAATAAGCAATGTTATAAAATGGCCATTTAAAACAAAAGGCCTTACAATATGATAACCAAATGATATAATTCCTCTCCAAAAATGTTTAGATTTTGAGGATGATATGCATGAGCTTTAGTAATACACACAGATCACTTCAATGACAGTGCTTATGATTACTCTAATCAACAATGATTTTGTTATAAGGTCAATATTTTCTGAGAATTATGTATTTTTGGGCACTAATTCTAAATATGAAGTCAGAATTTCAGTATATGACTCAGAGTTTTTCTAATTGTCCTTTCTATTTTCTAAATAAACTATAATCTATTTGAGTTGATAAACAGCCATGAAAAATAAGTATTATTGTTACTTACACAGTAATTAAAATGATTACAAATGATACACATGTGATTTATGTCATATTTTTTAAAAATTTAATTATGTCACCCATTAGTCACATGGTGTTAGTCACACATTACACAGTGTATATGAATTCTGTTTTTCTGGATGTAACTGTAAACAATAAACACTGTATTATGATGGTTAAGAAAAATCTCAGCTACATTAGTCAATAACTCTCATATGCATAATATTTAGTGCTGCAGCTACTTTTCCTGCCAATCTAATGATTTTTTTCTCTCTAAAGTTAGTGTATATACTACATTAATGTGTTTGTGTATGACTGTTTAAAGTTTTGTTATATATATTTGTGAGTATATTGCAGGAACTTTTTAATAAAAAAGGCAAGCAATTGCATTAACCATCGAGATAATTTCTGCTAAATTTGTGGTGAGGTAACATTAAAGTCTCAGTGGAAAAATATAACTCCATTGATAAAAAAATCACATGAACTATAAAGAAATGTAAAGTAAATGATCAGGACATGTCCTGGGCTCCTCATATTTGCTGTAATTCAACTGTAATGCTGTTAACTGGTTGGTTGAATGGATCTCTTCACATGACATTTGCAATTTCACTGGTTTGGACAGAACCAAATGATCACTTCACCAACTGCTATATCAAAAATAACAACTATATAACAAATAATATAACCAACTATAACAATAATATAATATCAACTATAACAAAAATATCAAACATAACAGCATTCATACTGTTAAATATTTTGATATTTCCTCTGGTGTAAAACCAGTGCCTTATAGTTCAGTTTCCAATTCCACAACCACTAAAAACATGGGAATTAGACGAAGATGAGGCTGTTGATATTGAAGGTTGTGCAGATTTATTACATGATAAATAAAGGAGAGTCCTAGACTTTTTAGAAAATACAAATACTGAACCACAATTAATTAATTGGTCAGAACTAAATGATCTCATTTGTGATTTAGATTTATCCAAGAATCAAGCAGAAATTTTTGCATCAGAACTGAAAGGCATCTTTTGCAACACAATATTAAAATAAATGCTTTCCGCAACAGGCAGTGTGAATTTGAAAGTTTTTTCTTCCAGTACATGGACTGTAAGATGTAATGATGTGAAATCTTTACTAAGAAATTTTGGGACATATGCACCATCCTGACGAATGGGATCTTTTTATAGACTCCTCAAAGTGTATTAATTTGAAAGCAGTCCTTCTTCATGTTGGAAATAATATCCTATCAATCTCTTTAGTTCTTGCAGCTTATATGAAGGAGAAATATGAAAATATGAAACTTATGTTCAGTATAATTCAGTATGAGAAACATTTGTGGAAACCTGAAAGTGATAGATGTGTTACTTGGTTTACAACTTGGGTGGACTAAATTTTGTTGCTTTTTGTGTGAGTGGGACAGCGGAGGTAGGAAGAATCATTATATTAAAAAGAGTAGCCAAAAAGAGAAACATTGACTATAGGAGAGAAGAATGTTGTGAGTTCAGCATTAGTAAAACCTGAAAAAGGTTAAATTCTGCCGCATTAAACTAGGTTTAATGAAAAATTTTGTTAAAGCAATGGATTGTGACGGGACTAGATTTCACTTCCTAAAAAACAAGTCCCTAATACAAGCGATGCTAAAATAAATAAAGGTATATTTTTATTCGACTGTGAATAAGAAAACTAATGAATGATATTGAATTTGAAGACAGTTTGAATGACTGTGAGGTTGCTGTGTGAAAAATCTTTTAAAAAAGTTGTAAACAGCCTCCTTGGAAATCATAAGGCAGATAACTGTAAATAATTTATAACTGAGCTTTTTAAAAAAAGTATTTTTTTTTTTTTTTTTAGCACTTGTCTATATACATTACTAAAGATCCACTTCTTAAATTATTATTTGGATTTTTTGCTACCAGTCTTGGAGCTGTGACTGATGAACACAGAGATTGATTTTACCAGGAAATATTTACCATGAAAATGCTACTAGGCAAAATGGAACCTAAGAATGCTGGTTGACTACTATTGGAGTCTTAAGACTGAACCTACAGCAAACTGTATTAGAAAATCCAAAATAAACAGATTTTAGGCATGTAGAAATTGCATGTATAGTAGTTTGTACTACTATCACAATAATTTTCTTACATTCAAAAAATGTAAGATGGGGCTTACTTTTATATAATATTCTATGGACTTCCACAAACCTGATTGTTTAACTTCATATATCATAATGAATATTTAAAAACATTTACAGAAAGTTTGTAAAACCCACCGGGTTGGTCTAGCGGTGAAGTCATCATCGCAAATCAGCTGATTTCAAAGTTGAGAGTTCTAAGGTTCAAATCCTAGTAAAAGCAGTTACTTTTATACGGATTTGAATACTACATCATGGATACTGGTGTTCTTTGGTGGTTGGGTTTCAATTAACCATAAATATTAGGAATGGTCGACCTGAGACTGTACAAGACATTTACATTCATACATATCATCCTCATTCATCCTCTGAAGTTATACCTTACAGTGGTTCCCGAGGCTAAACAGAAAAAAAGGAGAAGGTTCGTAAGTGTATATAGTGAATCAATAACTGGTAATGGAAAAGGGTAAATTATGCGAAAGCAGATTTGAAGGTAATTGAGTCCATTGGCAGCAGTCACCAAGGAAAGCTAACGGAGGATGGATAACAAGAGTCATGCAATAAGTAACACATAACTGACCAAAAGATTGTGGAGATTCTTGACTGAGTTTAATAACCCAGTCTTGAATAGTTAAATAAACTATCTATTACATTAATACTGAAACTGTTGGACAGGAAATGCCAAAAAGAGGATTTTTTAAGGAGAAATTATTTAGTAGGTTTGACATGTGATCAGTATTTCTACTAAGAATTTGACAAATAGTTTAGAGGCGGTGGAGTTGCACCACATTTTCTATTGACTGATTTACTACAAATTTATTATTGATTAAAAACAAGGAAGAAATTCCATCACACTGCAGGTGATCTACAAAAAAAATTAACCAATTTTTCAGAAAGTGTGAAAAGGAAATATAAAAAGTTCAGAAATAAAATTCTGTGAGTAAAGTCATAAAAAGTAAAGAAAATAACAATTAGAGGTTGTGCAGGGATTGGGACCCTACAAATAGAACTATCAAATTAAGATGGGTGTAAAAATCTACCCCCTCAAGAAATAAAACATATCCAAAAATTACAGCAAGAAAATAATTAAAATAAATTAGAAATAATTTATTTATAACACTGTGTTTACATGTAAACACTTATGTATTTACATTTTACACATATATGCATGTACAATGCAAATAAATAAAGTTGGAAAGTAAAAGGCCCTATACTATGTATTACTTTGGTTAATATTTACCTAAAATATTATCACAACTGCATCATTTTTACCATAAAAGAGAATGTCACAAACCATTAAGCAGCAGATATGTAAGGGATATACTGGATAAGCATATCAGATATCAGATGAGATAAAAATCTATGCATCAGCCTGGTGAGTCTGACACTATCAACTGGTAATGGATAACAATCAATGAGTTCTTTAGTGCCATGAAAAAATTTTTTAATTAATAATTTTCACAGAATTTAATGAAAAATAGCTTTCCTTGACAATAGTCAACCACTTCCTCTGCCACAATGATATTTATGAAGCTAGTTTAATCAGAATGAATCACAAACTCTGTTAAGTTCAGCTCAGTGCAACCTTTTTTGGCAGCTACATCAGCATTGCTGTCTGGAATTCTTACATAGCTAGGAATCCAGCAGAAACTGACACTATATTTGCCTTTTATAAACAGGCCAGATATACTATATATAAGTCTGAAATCACAGATATTTAGAACACATGTCTAATAGTGATTAAAAATTGTTTATAAAATAAAAGTTCATTAAGAATATGATTTTAACTATCTGCAGTATGATGTAAAGCTATGAGAATGGAAAAAATTCAGCATAAATTTGATGATTCAGTGAGCCAAGCTGAACATGTAAGCCTCTAATTTACTGCAAATTCAACCCAACTCAAGGACTTTATTTAAAATAGTATTAAGTTACAAATAAATAATTATTCTTACACTCATTAGTTGCACACATCTTGTGTTCATATTAAAGAAGTATCAACACAAGATGTAATGACTCAAACAGCAATTACTGGAACAATTTTACTACTAAAAATTAATAAGCAACTAAAAAATTGTAAGTTTTATTCCCAGTAAAAAGGTTTTATTCCCGGTAAAACAGTAAACCTTGAACTACTGATAATTTAAATTGCAGGAACCAGCCTCAGATTTAAAGGATTAGTTTGGTGATTAATTATAATTTAATTTAGTTTAATTTATATTTAATTTGATTATAATAACTTAAAGGAATACTTTTAAGTAAACTTGAATGGCCAAATAAATTGTGTATTTTCAACTTTAATGTTTTATTAATGATTTTATCAAAGTAAAGTCAGTCGAAAATATAAAAAAATCAACTGCCTAACTGACTATTTTTAAAATGTATAAGGCAGAATAAGCCCAAAAACCTACACATTTGATATACATGAGTTACACATGTTATAACTGACATGCATGTCCATAACTGACAATTAATTTACTTTTAAATATATACTTGTATCTTTGTAATAAATTCAAGAATGTTTCTGTGGTGAAATGCCTACTCTTGAATTAAATAATATATAAGCTGTGTGAATTATGTATACACATAAATATTCAGCAATAAATTTTAACTGAAGGAGGACATAAAACCAGTTCAAATTTAAAGTTATATAGTAAAAATTTATTTAAAATATTTTAGATAACAGGTTGTGTAAAAGAAAGATTACCATAAAAATAAACTGTTAACAGAACAAGTTATGCACTATTTCAAAATTTGCTAACAATCTTATTTTAATATAGACAAGCCTATGTAGCGGCTGAGCTATCAGAAATGTTCAAGAAAAAGAAATAGAGGCTTGTAATTATGCATTTCTGAGAACATCTGTTGAACAGCTTACATTATTTCTCATTTTTCCCACCACTAATTGATATAAGAGGATTCGCTCAATACTAGAATTTGTAGTACTCTTACTAAGTAAAAATCAATGTATTTGTCTAAACAGATAAAGATTTTGTTTACAATACTACTGTGACAATTACATTACATATTCTGGTTATAACAGCACTTACAACAGAATCTAGTTATTTAAACAAGATTGACCTGTTCCATTCTCTTTGTAATCTAATTTTTCTATCTTGGTCATTTTTGTTGTTTTCTAATGTTTTTCCAAAATTTTTAGTTCATATGTTCTGTTTGTTCACTGACCTAGTGTTATTTCATAATTCTGAGACAGTAGCATTATTAATAGTCTATTATATAAAAATAAATATTTAACTGATAAATATAAGAACATAACATATAAAAGAAGAATTACAAAAAAACAATACTTCTGAAAAAAAAACCAATAATTACAATATCAATTTTAGATTTTACGGACAAAATTAGTCTTATAACATTTAAAAGTAAAGCAAAATACAAAAGTTAATTGGTTTACGTACAATAAGGTGAAATATACTTTTCAATTTTTTCTAGGAAATAAAAAAACATGGATGATTCAAGCAGTTAAAATATTAAATGACTATTTAAAAGTTTCGTCAATACATGGCTTAAGACACTTAGTATATCCTAAGTGGCATATAATTGAAAGGTAAATTAAAACATTTAAAATGTAAGAAAAATAAATGTAAGTATTGGCATTTAATTTTTCAGTGATGCTGATAAAAAATTATTTCTTATCTTTTTTAACATTTTTTAAATAGAATTACATATATCCATTTAAAGTATTATTTTCATATTTCATTCAATAACAAAATGAATTTATGAGAGAACTGATTCATTTCTCTGAAATAATTTCTTTATTTTGTGCTAATTTTTGTATTATTTTTTACTATGTTTTTGTTCATGGTGGTTAGCAATTAAAGTTATGTATAACTGTAAACTTTTGAAGCAATAATCCAAACCACATTTGCAAATACAATAACAATAATTTATTTTAAAATATTTCCAATCATTCTCTAGCAATCAATCTTATTCAATGAAAATGTTTATACTGATCAAAAAATTTTGAATTTTAGTCAATGAAGATTAGTCACAAAAGGCTGTAGTCAACCTTATTAGTCAGTAGAATATGTTTTGAAGTGAGGTATTAAATATTTTGTGTATGTAAGATTTAGCTTTTGTTTGCCATTTCAAAATTTTGTAATTTTAAGTAATTTCTTTACTTTGTATGGTATAACAATATTGCTTTTTCTCCAGAAATTAAGGACCATCTTAAGGCCAATCCCTGTATTTTATAATTACAATTACAAAACTAAAAAAACTAAAAGTAGGTGAGCATTGGAGTTGTTAAAAATTGTCATAAATGCAGAGGAATTAGTAAAAGTAAAACATAAATAAATATAAAAGTGAAAATTAATAAAAAATATATTACATTTCATGAATATATATACATCATAAAATTATGACAGCTGAAGAGAAGTTTTAACTGCCAAATACAATTGATTTAATTTAGAATTACTTTTTGCAAAGAAATCTATTTCTGAACTCAAGCTTACAAAAAGACAGAATACAGATATTTTAAATTACTTAAATGTGCTAAATTTCAGCTTTATTGTGATAAAATTTGTAGACCTAAGAAGTTGTGCTGTAGAAATATAACAAGATAAGACATGAATAAAAGTTATTATAACTTTGAGACACACAAATTATGGCTAGTCTGAGGGAGAGGTTTAAATGGTTTACTCTATTTAAGCTCACCTTTCACATTCAAGTTGGATTTTCCAAAATTACATTATTTTTCAGTCAAGTTTTTTAATGCTTTTATTATAAGCACAGGAAAAAACATTTTTTTTTAGAGATATGTGAGTAAATCTTTTGTTTGTTAATTCATCTATTGTTAACATTATCTTATAACTTTAACTTTAATTTATTTTTTAACTTTTATTTACGTATGAATATTTATTTTTAACAAATCCTCTGAATCTACTGATTGTAATTGTTTTGCAATTGAAATGCACATCTAATTTTGGATTTTTATTATCGTAAACATTCTTGAGTATTTCCTCACTCCAGTTTTATTTTTCTATTGCCATACAATTACATTTAATTAAATATGTATAAAAGATTAAAAATTATATACTTTAAACGGAGTTGTTCTATTATTCCATAAAATAATAAATTTCACTTAATATCAAGTTATAAATACTTTTTCATCCACATTATTCTTATGAAATGAATTATGTTTTATAAAACACCATCAAGTACAGTTATAAATAGTTCAGTGCAAGCAACCTTGTCTAATGATGTTGGAGCTTATAACCTAATTGTAATAACTGTAGCAGTTTGTTGTGGAGTGTACAGTATACAATATTCTGTTTTAACAATAGCAATTATGCTATTTGTTTTATTAAGAGTACCCAAAAATTTGTAGCATATTATAAAATTCATCTATCATTAAAATCTGAAAATATTCTTTATTACAATATCCATTTATGGATGTTTGGTTCTGAAGTTACTTAATTAAACTTTCAAATTTTCGTGAAACTTTACTATGTTTTTGTTAATGAAAATTTTATGATATTTCAAAAATGATATTACTGAGTACAGAAGTAGTACTCAATATCATCTTACTATCTTATTATTCATAATCATGAATAAAAAATAATCATGATTCCCAAAAGATTGCGAATTATGTTTAGATAATACACATGGTAATAACTCCAGCGATGGGGGTTTTGCTGAATGGTTTATCCTTTCAATTGAGTAATTGCATTTATCACCCAGCCTTCTGGGAAAAGGTGAAGTTGTTTTCTGTACCTATTCTTTCTAACAATTTTTGATACAGCATACATAACTGATGTAACCAAGAATTTCTTTTTGTTTATTTATTTCATTTAGAAATTTTGAATTAAAGTGGATAAACTTTTTTTAATACAATTTTGATTTTTTTTTTCATTTTAAGTTCAGTGTGAAATACCTCTTTTGAGTAATTCATTTAAGTTTACTTGTATTTTAGTTTAGTTGGTCCTTTGCTTTTTCTATATAAGAATGATTAAGCTGATCAATGCAATTCATTTGATCAGCAATGTGCTGCTCTCATTATGAATAAAATATTTCATGATCTGCTAATGGAGTTTGGATGATGAGTGTCTACTGCTTGAGTTGTCCACTAATTTTTTTTTTGTTTTAATTTCACTGTATGATTGATCCTCTGTGTTCTATTTTATCATTCATGTTTGATCCTTCAAGAACTTTTCTTTATTTTTAAACCCTTCTTTTCCATATATTGGGTTCTGTGGATATAGTTCAGACTCTCTTGTGGCAATGCTGAGAGAGCTGAAACCTGTAGCTAGTGCAATTTTATTATGACCTGTAGGATAGGGTGCTGTCTGTTGAATGATCTGGTCTGGTGCCTGTACAATTAATGCTGTTTATTAATTTTCCAGGTAAAAAGAAAGAAAGTGTATCATCCAAATAAACCACCAACTATAATATCTAACTATAAATCCAATGTAAACAAATGAAAAAAATTGTTTGACAATTTTTTGTACAATTATTCTATCAGACATAACAACAAAGAAAATATTCTTAATTTCTGAATGTTTAATTCCTTTCACTCGTGGATATGATTTATTTTATAAAGTAATTTCTCAAAATTAATTTTCATATTTAAATTTTATAGCATTCTACTTTGAAATTCTGCTCAATTAAAAAAAAAATCTTATTTAATCCTTTTTTAGATTTATAATTCATTTTCTAGCATATCATGTTTATGTAAATCAAGTAAGCATTTAAACGCTAATATCACTTATTGGCAAATCCAGTAACTCTAGCAATGGCTATCCTTTAAAAACTTAAAAAAATAATAAATTAATATAACATTCTGTATTAAGTCTTTAACAGAAGATTAACCTTTTACGGTAGTAAAAAACTAAAAAATAATTACACTTACAGGTTGCTATGGGGCTGTATAATTTTATTTTGCACAATCTCGGCTTTTAATAATATTATGAGTACATATAAAACATACAAGAAATCAGCAATTGTCACTGCTATTGAATCAAGTACATATCATATATCAAACATACCATTTCCAGGATTTTCAATTTGTAATCTCAACAAAATCAGAAAGTCAACACAAAAGAAAGTAGCAATGCGTTTGTAAGTACAACTTTTAAAGTTTTTTTGAAACATCTTGCACATGTACATTATCTATCATCTAAGTTGTTCTAGTTTATTTTTTGCCTATTATCCTGAATTTTTTTGGCTCAAGCAAGACAAAATTTAATTTTGGAGAAGAGTAATGTAAATACATTACTTTTAGTTTTAAGTAAATAGATATATTTAACAAGTTAAATGTCAAATTAAGGGTTAGTATGTTATTAGTTGTTTTGTTCAATTTTAATTTAGCAAATTTAAAAAGTGGACATTTAAAGAAAAATTGAATAATATTACTTTTTAATGTATTTTTGAAGCAATTTTATTTTTTTACATTTATTTAATTGAAATTATTTAGTTTTTTCTTATTTAACGTATGGGTAGACCTAAAAAAATGATGCTTGTATGAAAAAATATTCATAAGAAACACACAAGGTAAGAGATAAGTTTCTTGATAAACGTAAGAAAAGGAATGTAGAGAAACAACATAACTACACTGAGCATGTGATAAGGCTGTCTAGAACGCAGAAAATATATAATTTTTTTATCACTGTTTTACAATTAATTTATTTGAAGTTTTTTGTGAAAATTTTTTTCAATATGAGAAAAATTCTGGCTAAACATCATTATGATATAACTAGATGAATACTAAATAATACTGATGAAAGTCAAATAAAAAATATCTTTAAATTGACTGTGTGAATGACTGTTCACAGTTTTGGTTTATAAAATTTTTCATGTACATTAAACAAAATTTAGTACAAAAAAACAACCAGAGCAACTTGATTCAAAAATAAAAAAATCTATCATTAAAGTTGATACATTTGGCTAAGAGTAAGTAAGTTTTGCATATAAACCCAAATGTACAGATAGGTTGAATTGAAAACTTCATTCTTCTCATAATGTGATTAAAAAATTAAAACAAACAAAACCAACAAAACCAACAATAGAGACAAATTTTATAACACAAACATAGTTAAATATTGATTTTACATTAACCAAAAAATTATTCTAATACATCACGAATCGAATCCTTTGTTTGTTCTAAACAGTAAGACAAACTATCTTTAAAAATATTTTTAAATTAAAAATACTATTTAATACTTCTGAAGCTCCTTGCTTTGTTAATTGCTAGACATTTGTTGGCTTATGAATGCAGCCATTGGAAATTATATGGTTTTCTTCCTCTGCCAACAAAAATAATCTATTTACACATAATGTTATTTATTTCTGGTAAAAGGGTTAAGTGCCTAAAATTTTGATTAAATCTTAAAGGTCCTAAAATTTTGATTACAACCATTATGTTAAAATAATATTTAACATAATTTATTATTAAAAATAATAACATATCATAGACCAGTTGTGTTTCATTATGGAGTGTTTCTTTTATTATTATCATATTTTTCAGAATGAATGGCACAGGACTTAATTACAAAAAAGTATTTAATGCCTTAGGTGTTTTAAAAGAATATTATTTTCAGGATAAAAAAGGAATAAATAAAACCTTATTAGAAAGATTGTATTACATCTTGGACATACACAATCAACGTAATAATATTACAAAGATTCTTCAAGAGGTAAGAAAAATTCTATTAAAATATTTGAATCTGAACAAAGAAACTCATTGATTTAATGAAAAATAATCATCAAAAACAATATCTTGTAAATATACTTACTTAATATCTGTAAATGATCTTCCTTAAAAATCTGATCATCGTTATCCACTTCGTAGATGGCATGATAATACCTGTGTCAAAAGGTAATAACACGATCAGAAAATTTTGCAATAACAATTAAAAGAATCATCATTCTTTGGTTAGATTATAACTATTTAACTTTAATGAGGGTGAGACCACAGCAATGTGCTTCTAAGACAGACTGATAATGTTAATTTTGTTGGCATCATGGTAGTGCGGTAGTGGTAGTATTTCTGTTACCCATAATGTAAAATTATTGAGCATCTTCTTAAATTATTTTTCATGGAATTATTTGATTAATTTAGATCATAACAAGATTGAACCATATTGTTTTGCTTAGAATCATCTTAATAAATTGCAAAATTTATCAACATTATGATAACCAAATAAAAAATATCTTTAAAATGACTATGCGACTGTTCATGTTTTTGTTTATAAATTCTTTCATGTACATTACATAAAATTTAGTACAAAAACAACCAAAACAACTTGTTTCATAAAATAAAATACCTCAATGCATAATATCAATGCATATGCATTGATAGGCAGTTGGGCAGTTAGGCAGTTAGACAGTTAGGTAGTTAGGCAGTGTTGTTTAACTCACCAGCTTGGTCTAGAAGTGAATGCATCTTCCCAAATTAGTTGATTTGGAAGTTGAGAATTCCAGCGTTCAAGTGCCAGTAAAGGCAGTTATTTTTACACAGGATTGAATACTAGATTGTGGATACCGGTGTTCTTTGGTGGTTGGGTTTCAATTAACCACACATCTAAGGAATGGTCGAACTGAGACTGTACAAGACTACACTTCATTTGCGCTCATGCGTATCATCCTCTGAAAGGTAATTACCAGAGGCTAAACAGGAAAAAAAAGAAGGCAGTGTTGTTTATTGCAATAGCTGTTATATATTGATATTTAAATCCAGCTAAAAGGATTTAACTGAATTTACCAGAGTTCTGTAATATCAGGTATGAAGTGTCACAACCAGATGGGTTGTAATAAATATTCTTCTACTACAGAAACCAAACACAGAAATTAAAATAAATCGAAATCTGATTATTTCTGAGATTGTTGTCCTTATCTGAGGAGTGTAATTATGAGTAGTTTCTTCAGGAAGGTCACTGAACAAAACCAGAACCTCCCATAGATGGCAATCATACTAGCCTCTTCTACAAAAAAAAAATTATTTTTTTCATTTTATAATAGGGAATACAATGTTTAGAAGGAAATTTTCTATAGATGTATCTGGACATTTAAATGTTTTATACAAATTTTTACTTTATAAAACTTATAAAGTTATTTATTAAAAAAAAAAATAGAAGTAAAAGCTTGTAATAAATCAAATTTTCTATTAGTTATCATGTATATATTTGAAAAAAAAATTGTGAAGCAAGTCCCTAACTGGAAGATTTACTAGAATATTTAACTAGAAAATTTGTTGCACTTAGATAATATTACAATAAATACAAATATTAGAATACAGCACAAGAGTGTAATATCTATCAAATTAAAACAAAAACTAAGTAAAACAAGATTTTGCAGTCAACTATAACTACCTAAGTTCTTAGAACCAAATTTAATAATCTCTATAATAATGTAAAATGATTTCTTTTCTGTTTGCAGTTATCCCATACTTGTGAAAATATACTGAAGAAATGTTACTGGCGTGGTCAACAGTACCCATGTTCTAATATGATGAGAAATGGTCCATCATCTGTTCAAGGATTCTGTTGTATTTCTAGGAATACTGTCAACTTTAAAACTCCTCATAGGTTTCTATTTTACTCAAGTAGTTAATTTTTCTCTCCCAATTAAATTATGACTTATAAATGGTTGATATAGAAAAGTTTTTAAAATTGACACATTAATTTATGATGGAAAATTTAAAAAAAATGTTATCTACACCTAAGTAATCTTTTACTTCAACTCAAGCTTCATTAGAAAAGTAATTGTGGATGAGTTTCTCTGACAATTTTCTGTTTAAAACAAAGTGTTCGGAATTAGCTTTTTAAAATGATTAAATTTTAAATTATAGTTCTTTATAATTATAAAAATTATTATTTTTTTTTGTTTTACCTATTTAATTACAAAAAGACAAGGCAAACTGGAGAAAATAAATTTGTAAACTGCTGGTATTCTTGTCAAAATAATATAAAACATAAAACTACATTCTACATAACAACAACTTTTTATATAAAATCCTTATCTAATTCCACCAGTATAATAGCATTTAATCTATAGAAAAAAAGTGTAGTTTAGACATACACCATATATTAAAAAAATCTGATGAGGACACCACATTATTTCCTTTAAGCCTATTAAATTACATATACACATTTTTTGCTGTACTTCATTTAAACTTGTTTCATTTGAATGTGAGATACGATCCTCCAATTTTTCAATAAAGTGGACAGTTACACAATTTCTGAAATATTTGTTTTTATTAACATTAAATATTTATACAATTATTAATTCAACAATCTTACACGAAATATTAGGAGAGAGTAAAAGTCCCTTTATTAATTACTCGTATTACTAGATCAGTATTATTCATATCTTCATGAGTTACTGATTAACGAAAGTTTCAGATTTCTGGTGTGTTGTATACATAAAAGTTAATTAAAGTTAAACTATTCCGTTTAGTGAACTCCTGTATACTGGTTACAAATGTTAATTTCGACCTTATGGTGTAAAATATTCAGTTTTTATTATTGGATTATTTGGTGAACAATCAAAAATGAAAAAGAAACAATCATACAGAAAAAAAAAGATAACATGAAGAAATATATCTGGAAAAAAAACAAGAAGATGAAAATGAAGAGCAAGAACATTTTAAGAACAAGGGAAGAATAAAAAAATAAGAGAAGATGATAAATATAAAGAGGAAGAAAACATTAAGACCAAGGAAAGAATAAAAAGATTAAAAGGGAATGGTGAATATAGAGAGAAAATTTGAAAACTAGAGAGCATGTACACAAATTAAGATCAGAAGAATTATATGAAACCAAAGAGCGATTAAATGATTGGCAACAAAAGCAAATAAATGAAATGATGATCAACTCTGACTTGGCAGAATATTGTCTGACAATATCAAAGGAGTAATGAACAAAAAGATAAGAATATTTTGTAGTTAACTTAAATGTAGATAAAATTAAATAGAAATTCCAGAATAATTAAATAAAATTGAACAGAAATTAAACTAGAAAATCCAAAAAGAATACTATTCTAAATTATAATTTTCAATTAATAATCAGATGTTTCACCAACTTTATTACACATACTCATATGTATCTATTATGTTCTTGAAACTAATAAATTTGAGACACTATAGTGATATTCAAGTATTTTCTTAACCTATCTTTAATGGCTAATTTTTATACCTTTTCAAAGACACCTTTGGCAGAAGTGATGCAATCAATATTATTTACTTTTAGTTCTTGAAATTCCAATCAACAGTATTTTCGAAGTACGTGATTAATCCCAAGATTTTGTAATACACCAATTTTTATAATGTTTCAAGAATTGAAACTTAATGCAGTACCATATGAATCAAACCTTGAAGTTTTGAAACCTACAAATACAATCTTTGCAAGCCATTGCCATAAAACACTATTGAAACTGTCACGGGATTCTGGGAATGGTTACAGTTAAGATTATGAATGGCTATGATTTTTTCAAAAGTTCTTCATCAGAGAGTGCTTTAAATGTTAATAAGTATAGCTTTCATTATTACCTGAGGGTGAATTTTACAGGTGTTCTTTTTATGAATAATTCAAATTTTTGGTTTTACACCATGAAACATAGACATGACCAATCATAGACTAAGAATCAATTGGCATAGACGATGAGAGATTGTTGTTAGTGGAAAACTTGTGAAAAAGAAATGACCCATATTAGTTCTCATAATTTCAATGTTATGTCCATTATTTTGAATTGTATTTACCATAGCATACTTGGAAGAACATACAGCTGAATTTTAAATTATATTTTTAGCAGCAATTATTTCCCTCAGCCTAGAACCTACATTTTTCTGGATGTGATTTATGCACTCTAATTTTTCTATAACAACTTCATCCCTGTAAGACTTACATCCAAATACTTTCAGTTCCTTACTATCACAATATCTAAAATATTTAGAATATTTCAAATGAAAATTTTAAGTTTTTTCTGCAGAACAGGTCCAAATATAAAAGTTTTTAAAAATAATTTCTAATTGTCACTTCTCTAGATATTATGTACCATTTTTAAAGAAGAATTCCAGAGAGAGAAAAAAAAGCTGTTTCATTCCATCTCACCAAAGGCAGGTGTACCCAGTTGGATCATACATACAGTAACAGTGGCAGTGGCTGTGTTATTGAGCCGCTGCGCTGTACACTGTCGCACCCCTTAAAAATTAAAATTAAAAAAAAAATGTGAAAATGGATTTTAGATATTTATTTTAAGATTATTTGTAAATCAAAATCTACTGAATAGCTCATTAGTATAGTTGGAAATGGGGATAATTTGCAATCATTATTAAACTTTTTTTTAACTTTCTTCACTCCTTTCAAGGTTGAATTTCAGAAAATCTAGAAATTGATTTTTTGATATTCAAATGAAGATTACACATACCAAAAATCAAAGTGATATACATTTGTTACTCCATTTTTCACATTTTTGAAATTTTTCACATTTTTCACATTTGTGAAAAATTAAAAACAAATGTAAATTTCAATGTTACTCCATTTTAACGCTTTAAACTCAAAATTTCAAAAAATCCTTGTTAGTGTGCACTTACACTAACATGTATAGAAATTTTCATCAATTTATTTTCAGAGGATTTGGCTGGACATTGATTATGAGTAACTCATGACTCACGACATGTTATTTATACATATAATTAACCATATTTATATTTACTAATAAATATAATATTAGTTACAAGTATGTATTAACACTCACAAAAGATTGCTGTTTCTTTTTATTTCAGCGAAAAAGAACCCGTACAGAATTCTAAGCTGTTAGACTATTATTCAAATGAAAAAGGAAGTATAAACTGGAATTCAAGTGTTGCTTGTAAAGAACTAGGTCTTAAAATAGAGCTAGTTGTTGAACCAGAAGAGTATCAAGAAGGTGCTTATTCTTACTTAAACACATACGCTGCTAAAGTAAGTTTATAAGTTTAAAATTTCCTTTATTCTGCAAGGAAAATAAAAAAAAGATTGAAAACCTTTTGATACTTTCAAGGAAAAAATTTAATAGTACATTATTTTCAATACTGGTAAAGTTAGTTTATCAAAGAATAATAATTTATTTATTATAAAATCAAGTTTTTAACAGATCTGAATTTTTAAACAAAAATGTTAATACTTCCAAACTACTTGAAAAAGACAAAACACATATTCATACAAAATTCAGCTGTCAGATTTTTATTTAGTTTCAGTAAGAATGATTTAATATTCGCTAGTGTAAGACCAGACTAGAAAATTTTTCTTCTGTTACATGGCACAATACTTCAACCTTTCAGAAAGGCCTTAATAATACTGGTCAACATAAAATTTGGAACTGAAAAGGGAGTAGGTGTTCTATATAGTATTTATATGCTGAATCTGGATATGTATTCCAAAACAACACATCATGTAATGTTCTTAGTTACAATACCTTAAATTTGTTTGTTAAACTATTCGTGGAACAAACAATACAAATAAGTTAGTATGCATGAATGCTTATTCACATCTGATTTATATTGTGATGAATGCTGTAGACCTATATTTGTTACAGCTGCGCGATTTATTTAATGTTAAGCCAGCATGTGTAGACATGTCAGTGAGTCAAGTAATGAGTAATTCAATATGATAAAATTTTCTTTTGTATGATCAGTTCTTGGTATGACTTGCTGTGTTCTTTAGTTGTGGTAGTGATTTGATCATACTCATATAAAGATTCTTTCATAAGTGATGCCATAAATTTAGTTAAAGATTTTTATAACAGAAAAACCTTTGGTATTATTTTATTAAAATCAAGATGTTCACATGCACACTCTCTTACACACACACACACACACACACACACACACACACACACACACCCACCCACATACATATATATATATATATATATACACACACACAGACAGAAACTTGCTTATAAAAACTTACTTATTTAATTATAAAAATTATTAAGTTTTAATTTATTAATACTTAATTACTTGAAATACGTCATAAAGTTGTTTCAGCATGGAGTGCAATAAAACACAGCTCAAAACATTGATGTGAAATGAATCTATCAACTGTTATGTATTAAATAGATCTTCAGCATACATCACAATATAAATCAGACGTGAATAAGCATTCATGCATACTAACTTATTTGTGTTGTTTGTTCCATGAATAATGGAATAAATAAATCTAAGGGGTTGTAACTTAAGAACGTTATGTGATGTGTTGTTTCAGAATACATATTCACAATCAGCTCATAAAATACTATATAGAACTCCTACACCCTTTTTAGTTCCAAGTCTTACGTTGAATAGTGCAACCAATATTTCTATTTATTAAAAAGGTAATGCTTAATTTATGAAATAGAAAAAATATATTTTAAACCTTATGTCTATAATATGAAAAAAATTTGGTATTGCATAACATATTTATTGGATTTTAACACAAGTTAATTATATCAGTTGGTGTAAGTTTGTACATGTAATGTTATGTCATTTTCCTAAAACTAATTATGGGTTATGTTTTAATTTACAGCACGCATGGTGATTTAGATTTCTGGTTTGCAATAATGTCTTTGGAATTATTTAATTAAATATATGCAGTAAATTAAAGAATCATTGAATGACATGGGTATTTTTCAACTTGAGTGGTTCCCCTCTTTATTGATTTTTATTTAATTTTATTCCTAGTTAGTTATCTTATTGATATCTGGAAGTCTTCAGATATCCCATGCAGCTTTCTGGATTTGGGGCCCATAGGCAGCCACGTCTTTTGTTCATGATGTGCGAGTGAGGTGTAGTCTTGTACAGACTCAGGCTGACCATACCTGAGATGTGTGGTTAATTGAAACCCAATTACCAAAGAACATCTGTAACCGTGATCTAGTATTGAAATTTGAATAAAAGTGCTTTTATTAGGATTCAAACCTGAGAACTCTCAATTTCAAAATCAGATGGTTTATGATGATGATTTTTACCATTTGACCAATTTAGTGGTTACTTTTATTAAAGATATAATTACATAAATCTTGTTAATTTAGTAGACTCATAATATGGAAAACAAAATACACAATTTGGAAAGTTTAAAATATAATTTTAAAAATAAACATTTTTAAGTATAAATAGGTCATAGTGTCACACATTTACTCTTAAATTTATTTTCTTTTTTGGCTATAATAATATAAATTAATTTTTTTTAATAGACTGGTTTTGGTATTATAAAATACAACACCGAACAGTGTTTCTTAATCTTTTTGTGAGTTCTTAATTTTTTATTTATGTAAAAATTTAAAAGTTTTTTTTTTTTTTTAACATTTGAATCATATAATCATTTAATAAAACATTTTAAAACTAGCAAGTAACCTTTTTATAAAAAAAAAACAAAAAAACATTAAGTTCTTTCTTGATGTAGAGGTACCAATACACAATTTAATTAAAATGTAAAAACTCAGAAAAGAGGGAATATTTAAATAATAATTTATTTTTGTAATGTAGTCTTTTTATTAATCTATATTTAGATCTACCATTTTGTTAAACTTGTTTATTGTCCTTATTACTTTCAGCATGAACTTACAATTGCATATTGTTATCTTAAAGAGCATATTATGTTCCCAGTTAATGTACTACTCATTTACAAATAAAGACTCAGAAAACTAGATAAAAAATAAAACAAAATGTAATGTTTATAAAAAAATGACACATAAAACACAATCACCAAAGAAGCACAATACCCTTGAGGTAATAAACTGTACTGCTCCAACTACAGAATATTCTACATTGGACAAACATGAACTTAACTTCAAAGATACAATGAACCATCAAAACCCTTAACAGCAAACATAGACTTGCCAACTGTCTCATAATTGTAAGTCATAAATCTATTATCATTTATGAGAATTGAAATTATTTATGTACATAAAAATGAACCACTTCTTAACATAATGAAATAAAAATACATAACAATAATATATATTAAATAAATCAGTTCAGATCGAACATCCTTTGCAACCCTAATCTAAATACTTGTCTTTCACCTCACGAAAACTGCCAGTAATAATAGCAGCACCTATCACTGAAAATAGCCACAAAAAACGAGAAATTTAAAAATGTTATATGTAATAAATTTGTTTTAGTTTATCATTAATAATAAATTCTTTTACAAAATCAAATATAAATAATTCAATGAAGTTTGCAGCCATGCAGTTTTTTTAGCAATTCATAAATAAATAAAAAATTAATTTATCTTATCAACTTCAAAGATGATCTTGCTTTATTAACATTTACTCAAAAATTTCAGGTTTTAATTTATGATTCACATATTTATCCTGATGTACCAAGTGGTGGAGTATTACAAACTTTAATTCCATACAAACATGAAGTATTTCTACATATGCTTGCTAATGCAGAATATAGCGTTCTTAACATGGCTACCCTATCAGCATCAAATAATGGTTGTAAAATTCATTCAGATGAATCAGATATGTATAATAGTGAATACTCATTTTCAGGATGTTTATTTAAGTGTCGTATGAAAACTCTCACAGAAAAGTGTGGTTGTACACCAATCTACATCCCACATAAAATAGGTAATAAAACTTTATTTTATTATCAGATTTCTTTACCTTAATCTAATCTATTACAGAATACTTTAATAAGCAAAGACAATATACTACAGCTATGAGTATTTGATCTGAAATTGTGTTATTGAAAAGATCAATGTAATCAATGTTTTTATTAGGGGTTAACAGATTTCTTCTCTTATGTTTCTCTTATGCATGTTGATGTTAATCATTTTGAACTTTTGTGTGAAATCCTAATAGAAACATCCAAGCGAGTGGATTAATATTTTGAAAATAAAAAATTGTTTTTTCTAATAAAAGCAGATTAGCAAGTAGCTTTTATTTTTATAATGAGATTCTTTTGAAAACTACAATTTTGGGTAGGGTACTTATTCAATAGCATCTCAGTGCACATTCATAAGGGATTCAGTGGTAGCATCTCAGTCTTTCATCCAGAGCTCCTGGGTTCGAATCCCAGTCAGTCATCAAATTTTTTGCATACTACAAAATTCATCAGTAACTGAAAATGAGCATAAGCTTGTTGTTGTTGTATTTATAAATAAATAAGCAATCTATTTCATTTTTGTGTAAATTTTACATATAATCAGCCAGCTTTATAAAAACTTTATCAAGGTCATAAAATCTTAGGCTCTCTCCTTGTATGTCATTGCATTAAGGAAATCAATAATGCTAACTATTATTACTGCAATTATTTATGTGCAGAATGACAACTTATAGTGTATTCCGTATTTAATAATATACATTCACTTTACTATTTCTTTAACCATATGATATTCAAAAGTTTCAATAGATTTTTAAAAAGAATGAAGTTATTTTTATAGAATTCTTTTTTCAGTAAAATGTACTGGAGATAGCAAATATAAATTGGAGAAAAATATTTAAGTATTTGAACAAGTTGGATTACCACGATGGTTACCATATTTATTCAATTAATAGATTCACATTGTTGAATTTCCGTATAAAGTAAGAAAGATTATCTCAAAACTTTTTACTTTAGATCTCTGAAATTTATTAAACTACTAAAAATGAAAATCACCAAGACACCAAGTTGTCAGTATTACTTTTTTTAAAGGCAAATTTATTATTCAGAATTAAAAATTTCAGAATCTCATTCTGATATAATTATGATTTTGTTTTTATTACAGAAAAAGTTGAATTAATTTTTGAATAATTCTTTTCCATCAAAAGGTGTTTCATTTGGCATATAAAAATACAGTAAGTATCATTTGTAGTGATGTCGGATATAGTGACCAAAAAATTGTCTGTTGGTTGGTTTGGTATGCTGTTAATACATAAATTCAGTGTGCATATTCTTTATAATTACATCGGTTGTAGGGATATAACCGTTATTATGACTTATTTTTTCTACTGCAGTGCAACATTTTATCGCTAATAATGACGGACGGAAGTGACTCGTCAGTAACGTTGTATGTCTACATTGAAGCTAAAGAAATATCTTGACGGTTAAAATGAGTCACCTTTTCCTTTTTACCTGCATGTGTACTTCCTGTACCAGATTATTGTAAACTGATACAGCCACATTCAGTTATTATTAATATTTTTCTTGAGCGTTTCATATAATGCTGGTACAGTATTTTATTTTACGTATTCTGTGTAATTCATTTAATAAAGATTTAATTATAACTTCGCGAAAATCATTCACAATAGAGGAAAAGGCGCACATTATCTGGCGGCTAGAGAATGGTGAAACCAATAAGGAAATTGCCCAAGAATTTGGCATAGGTAATTCGACAATGTCGATGATATGGAAGAACCGTGAAAAATGTTTGAAAAAATTCTGTGAAATCAAAAAAAATACGGCCTAGTCACAATGATGTAGGTCAAGCGCTGTCAAAATGGTTTAAATACAAGAGGGCTAGTGATATTCCTATTAGCGACCATATATGGCAAACTAAGGCAAACGATTTTTTTGAAAAATTCGGTAAACCACGTGAAATAACTTCAGCTTGGAAACAACGGTTCCGTCAGCGTCACGATTCTGTGTCGGGGAGAATAAGAGGCGAGGCCGCAGCAGCTCCAACCGGTGTGTTAGAAAAATGGCTAGAAACCATTTGGCCAAAATTAAAAGAGGACTATTCGGACGAAAAAAATTTATAATGCTGTTGAATTCGGTATTTTTTTTAAACTGACGCCAGAAAGAACTCTTCGGTTTAAAGGCGATAGATGTTCGGGGGAGGGTAATTATCAAAAGAAAGGCTAACAGTACTAATTGATACAAATATAATTGGAACTAACAAAAGAAAATTCTAGTTATAGGGAAAAGTGCTAAACCCCGATGTTTTAAAATTTTTTAATCGTTTCCTGTTATGAACGAAAGCAACAAGAAAGCTTGGATGACAAATGATACCTTTACGTTTTGGTTACGGAAATGGGACCGTGAATTAAAGATTGAAAATGTCAAAATACTACTGCTCATTGACAACTGTCCGGCTCATCTACACGTTGAAAATCTTTCGTGCATGCAGTTAGTGTTCTTACCACCGGAAACACTAGCAGTCTTACAGCCCTTAGTTCAACACGTGATCACGTTGGTAAAAGCCCACTACAAAAAACAACTTTTACGAATGCTGTAGGATTTTGATCAAAAAAGGAAACACAAATAACTATGTAAGAAAGATCATGGAATGAGGTTTCTCCGCTAACTGTAAAAAATTGCTTTCGACATGCAGGATTTTTACCACAGGCTGACGTGGGAAATGACAACGAAGATAACGATGAAGACATCAACCCGCCAAATTTTCCAGAAGTTTTAGCGGCAATGAAAATTATTTACCGGTTTCTCAGTTTTACAGTAATTGTTAATGAAGAAACAGTGTTTGTTTAGATTTAGAAAAGAACCTTCAAAAACTGTATTACGACACGAAATGTTAGAAAAAACAAAATAAGCGACTTTTTGCAGAAAAAGTAATTTTTACCATTTTTCTATATTCTTTTACTCTACCGTATTTGTATTTATTATTGCATATTTTGGTTTTTTAATATTATTTTATTACGGAAATAAATTTTTATTTCACTGTATTACAGTACCCGCACAGATGGCATATTAAAGTACTACCACTAAGCTACCTAAACATCGGTTATAATGACCTAAAATCGCCGGTTCGTTGGAGGTCACTATAAACTATATTTAATGTAGTTTTATAGAAAAAATGCCAAAACAACTTTTATAAATCAATATGGACAATCAGAGCCCTAATTGATAATATATTTAAGTTAATGCAAACAGACAGTTTGCAATAATGAAATATGATCTTATTCATTTACAAACAAACTAAGTAATCTCTAAAATTTGACAGAAATAATTTTTCTTTTAATTTTAGTAACATTTAAAAAAAAATATTTAAAATAAAAATATTATAAACATGAAAATAATTTTCATTGTATATGTTTCTTGAAAATCCTTCACTTACTGGACTGAAAATACAGACACAGAAATGCAGCACAGATTTCCTAATTGCTTTAAAAAGTAGTTAAAATATGTTGTTAACTGTAAAGAAAATTAATCTAATAATTTAAGAAATTAAATTGTTTTATAATGAAATTGCATGTGCAACACGTGTATTCTAGTAAGAAAGATGAGATGCTTGAATTACAGAGTGAAAACAGAAGATTCTTGTTGAGAATCAAACCCAAGATCACCTCATCTAAAAGTTAACTTCCTACTTATAACAGATATTACAAACTAGTTGCCTTTATCCATTTATGTATGAGCACTGATAAATTCACAACTCATAAATAGTACCAACCTAAAAACGTAAATAGTACTACCTTAACAAGTGTAAATCATATGGTTATAGATGTAGCAAAAATATATTAAAATATAGTTTATAAAATAATACAAAAAAAAATAATAAAGGACAATTAACTTCCCATTAGAATTAACACCAATCTTTTTTTATTTATTTCAGATAAATTACCTTACTGCAGAATTGAAGATATGGCATGCGTACATGATCAGAGGGGTAAAAAATATAATTCTTTAATCTCATAAAACTTAATATCGTGATAGTGATATTAATTACAATACTTTACAACCTAAGAATTTTCTTCTAAGTAACATATGGGAAGAATTTATGCTAATTTTCCCAAATGTTTAGTTATAAATATGTACCGGTTCAGTATTACCATCAATTAAGTTAAAACTAATTGTGCATACATCATGCTTTATTTTGCGATTTATATTTTTTGGCTAAAGATTTAAATGTTAATTTAAAAAATAACAATTTCAGCTCAAAGGAATTGTTAGCAAATGGTAGGATGTAACTAAAATTCAAATGAACTTATTGAGAAAATTTTGAATCTTGAATCCAGATGTTACTGTTACTTTTAAAGTTGGTTAGTGAAAGAGTACTACTTTTTAATGAGAAGGAGGAAAGAAAAAACATAATGCTAGATTTTATTTTACTTTTTTCAAACAAATGAATTAAATCATTATTATTTTACCTACAGATAAATAAGGATTTTTTGTTCAATAAACGTTGTAATAATATAAGTTTCAGATTGAACTTTACACATACAAAAGTAATCCTAATTTTAGTGAATGATTACAAGCTACATATATAAATTATGTTCCACTGGCACAAAGACAAAGTAGTTCTATTTTTTTCACCTATAACAAAATATTGTTATGGCCAAAAATTGTGCTGCCAAAATATACTAGTAGCACAGTTTTTTATGTGACTATCTATCATAATATGATTTTTAACTCTCAAAACTCTTTCACAGAAAGATTTTTGAGAGTTAAAAATATTAAAAAAATATTGAAATAAAAATAAATATTTTAAAATTATTCATATTCTGAATGTGTGAAAATATATTCCCACAAGATCTCTTCAAAGTTTTTATTCTAGTTCTTTCATTTTTGTTACTGTTAATGATACATATTTAATTTGGTTAGAAATACTCTTCAGAACAAGTAAGTTTATTAAATCTTTATAAGTAAGTTTTTCCACTTAACATGTCATTTTTATCAAATTAAATATCATGCTTGTAAATTTCAAGTTTATGATATTTTTGTTTTAAATTTATATACAGTAATTAATAGCTTTGTATGCACTCTACTTCTATAATGAGATTTGCACATGTTAATCCTGTTCTTATATGTAATGTTTAATTTGTTAACTTGTTCTTTGTTTCCATTTTCTTGAGTTTTTTATTTTATTTTTGGTGATTTAGTACTACCGTTAAATAATTTATTTTATTAAAAATACAAACATTACATGGTAATATCTGATGTACGGTGACTAAATATAACATGGGTTAAATTTAGATAACATTTTTCTATAGACCTCTAAAAACCTACTAGTTTCATTTCTTGTGTCATAATTTTATATTTCAAAATTTCCTTCAGTATCTGTCTACCTATCATTGATTAATGATTTATAAATAAATAATGAAAGAATTGTCAATAATTATTAATATTTAAAAGATTTCTTATAAATTTTTTATTTGTTAAAGTGAGTGAACAGAATAGCTTTCTTCTGTTACCTAAAAATTATTTTTAAATTTTGTATAAATTCACAGGAGACATTAATTTTTATACATATCGGTACGCTCTTCTTTCATTTTATAACAATATGTTATGTAATTGTTGCTAGAGAAATAGAATCTTTTTGCTGCTATTTTTTTTTTCTAATTAACTCTGCCTCTTTAATAATAATTTTTACATTTTTCATTAACATAGGTAAGATGTTTTCCTGGAGTGCTTATCTTACTACTCAAGAGAATAAACATACAACTTCAGGGGTTATAGTAATTTGTGCCAACAGTAAAATCAATAAAACACCAGTACTAGAGTTATCAGTACTGGAAATGCTAAGGCTGTTTTTAGTGTTCATAGCTTATGTACATATTTTGGTGATCATTCAAAACACTTAGGAGTTATAAATAGTTGTTCATATTGTCACCTGGCTGATGGTGTCTTTTCTCTGATACCTAGCATACCAGTATGAAATGAGCTGTTGATAATACTTTTAATATTGTTATGTAACTTTTTTTAAGATACCATTTCTGTCTGAGACAGCAAAAGCATATATATATATGAAATAGTATTGTACATTCCTATTCCTCAGGATGTTGGGTTAAGAAAAATTGATCGTTTTGATGAAGATATGATCGAAAAATTGATCGTTTTGATGAGTTTGTGTGATATGAATTTGTATTCCTAAGAGATTAAATAAATAGTATATACTAAGTAAAAGTTGGTTGTTTTATTCCGTAAGTGTTAAATTTAAGATTAAGTAGAACTTCTTTGGCAATATTACTAATACAAGTAACACCGCCAACAGGCGGTAAACTTGTATAGGGTTAGCAATTCTGCAGACAATGAAATTAGTTGTGAGGGCAAAAAAAAGGTCTGAAGATCAATGATGTCTGAGGAAGCCTAAGTGAAGGAAAAAGCTGAGACTTAATCATCAATGGACGTATCCATTGGGACATTTACATCAATAGAATCCTAACAGAAACCTAGCTCATGACTACAATGTGCTAACCAGTGTCTGGGGATCAATAAGACAATGTCTGACAAAGCCCATCAGGGCTAGGAGTGGAGGAGGTAAGGTTACCAGAAATGTAACAAGATGGGTGTTTTTCTCCTACGAGGGTTTAGAATCTGTACTCCTACTTCATATTAATCCATGAAGAGTAAATTTAATGAGTATTTAATTTAATAAGTAAAAAATATAAATTAAAAATTTTAATGAGTAAATTTAATTAAGAGTAATTCTTATTTAATGAATGTTATCATAAAAAGTTAAAAATTATTATAGGAATAAATATGGCATTTTTATTTTTTTTGATTTTTAGAGAAATGGGCAGCGGTAAATTTGGGTAATAATAATGAAAGCTGCCAATGTAATCATGCATGCAATCATACTATTTATTCAAGACATACAACGTTACATCCAATAACGTCTGAAAGGTAATAATACTTGCATCTCTAGAAAATAGTGAGAGAATTTTTAACTGAATATCAGTAGAACATTAGATATCCAAACATCAAAAACTTAAACTAGTGAAAAAAATCAAAATTCTTCAGGAATTAAATTTTTGGTTATGTAATTATTTGTGTGCTGTATGCAAATTAATTTCTTTAACCCTCATTAATGTAAAGAAAATTATTTAGTTTTAACTTGAAAGTAAATAAAATAATTATTAATACATATCTTCTAATAATTATGGATTTCTTCTCTAAGAATGTCAAGGTGATAATCAATTACAGTTTCCTTTCTTTTTTATGATAGAGAAAATTAATTTCTAAGTTTGAAATTACATTTTTATAATTATGAATTAATCATTATTGAAGAATTTTGTGATATATTATCAGGTTAATATTTGGATCTTCCTTTAGATCAAGGAATCCTTGGGAAGTTTAAAAAGTGTGAAAGAAAATATAAGATCCCATCGCCTTTTTCTGGCTGATGAAACAGAAAGAATTGAAGCTTTTTCTAAAGAATTTCATTTGAAAGCAGTTGCTGTAAGCCTACTAATTTGTGTTAGTTATGGAAATAAATATTCAACAATCCTTACAAAGAAGTCTACTGAAGAAGACTTTCTAGACATTTAGTAGCTAAATAATAGTGAAATTGAAAACAAAGAAATTAGGAATTAAACAACATTAATTATAAAGGGTATGAAAAAAATGATAACAGAATTGAAAACATCTTAAAAAGATGCACCTGAGTTGAATGACAAGAGATTTTTACATCACCAGAGATACTAGAGCTATGTGGATTTTGAAAGCAAGGATAACTATTAAAAAAACAGGATGTTAGCACTAATATTGCACCACCTGTATTTAGGCATTTCAATCTGTGAAATACTTATTATGTAGTGTTTTTAAAAGTAGTTTGAATCTAGTAAATAAATAAATGTTGTTGGTCATAGAATTGATAATAAAAACATGTTCATAATCAATGCAAAAATGAGATAATAAAAATTATAATTTTCAATTTTAAAACTGAATTATTCAAATTAATTTAATTTTAAGATGTACTGCAAACTGCATAAATTGAATAAAATAAAAGTTATGTGGTTATTTATAGTTAAATAGTTATTTATGTGCATATGGCCATATATATATATATAATTTCATAGCACTACTGAAATAGCACTGGCGTTACTAGCATAGTGTTTACTGGCCACATACTTATCGTAGCATTTTTATCTATTTTAATCTCTACATATTTAGACTGATAGAATGTATAAAATATAAAGTTATGTGCAAATTTAAAAACAATTTATAATAATTAAAATAGATTTTAACTAGTTTTCTTCATCCCAGTTATTCCAATAGAATAAGATACATGTATTTGTGGCTTTTTCTTTTTTTATATTAAATGACCTTGGACATGAATTTTCATAAATTTTAGAGAGGAATATGTGATAGATGGAAATATATCAGATTTTCGCAGGAAATCGAACCTGAGGGCAAAATGATCTAAAAACCAGTTGGTAATCGCTACACCATTTGGCCGGCTTTACATTATTTGTTTTAGCTTTTACTTTTGGCTATAATGAATGTAAAGCAGCTGAGATATCAGGGTATAAGTTTATTGAGTACAATAATGTTCACTGTATAGCAAGTATTTAAATAGAATGAAAGTCTCTGTTAAGCCTTAATATCAATCCATTTAGGTGGGATTGTCTTTATTAGTCAGATTTGATGGCTCAGTGAAGTCAATGAGAACTTCAATTTTGATTTTTCCCATTAAGCTTTGTATGAGATGTTTGTTGTTCTTGAAAATGGCTAAATTATTCTTGAGGTGACTTACTATAACAGTTACCAACATTTTACCATATTGAAACTTGCATAACTTTTATAATGTTTCTGCTTTAGATATACTATTGTAATTGAAATATTAATGACCTTTCTAAAAATCTATTTTTAACAGTTTTTACAGTTACAATCTGATGAAAAAGGTGATGGCATTATTACAAATCTGAGTTTAAAGAATAGTATAAATAACAGCAGTGTGAAGTGAAAATTCATGATTATCTTTAATTTGTCTTTATGCAGCCAATAACAGTTTTTATCACCAAGCATTAAATAATTTATTCATAGAATATTATTAAATTAAATTAAAACAATAGGGTAGAAGTGTATTGGTGAAAATAAAAGAAAGTTCATTTAAACATAAATGAACTTCATTTTCAAAAAGATTTAGTCTTAGTTTTTCATTAAAAATGAAATGAGCAATTTCAAATTTAATAAATACTTATAAAGTTTAACGCTAGACTGATAGATTTGCAAACAGATTTAATGAAAAATTTAAATTAGTCAACAACATATAATGTCAATAATTTTATATTTAAAAAGAAATTACAGTTTATTATAGGATATCTAAAATCTATTTTGTTGCTAATCCTTAAGATTGAAACATCTTGAGAAAAATGTAATTTTAGATTATAATTAAAATAAATAACTGATTAATAAAACTGATTCTCTTGTATATTATACTTATCTAATATTTTATTTAAGATTATTTTTTCTATATTTATATTTCATAAAAAAGATTATGCTCAAGAAGTATCTATAATATAAAAGAGAAATAAAGAACTAAAATCAAATTTTGGTCATTAAACATCTTCATTAACATTTATCAAAGAATTAACAATTAAAATAAATATACTGAAAAATAAAATAAAACTTGGTTAAACTGTTAAGAACACTAGGTTGGGAAGCATGCAAACTTGTTACTGAACATCTATCTTTATCAGTATATTACATGCAGTATTATAAAAAAGTTTTCAAACTCATTTGTTCTTGTTTGTATGCGTTGTTATATTACACACATTGTTACCAGCAACTATAGTTGTAATAAAAACTTAATCTATTTATAGTTTATGGCCATTACAATAAAATAGTATTTGTTTTGTTGAATTCTTATGCAGAAAACTAGCAGTATATTTTAAATTTGGAAATTCTTATTGAATAATTTATTTACTGTTCATTTAAAATTATTGTTTTTATTACACATTACATTATTTACATAGTAATATATAAACAAACACATAAAAGTTATTCAGTGATTAATAAAAAGTTAATATTTACAACAAATTAATAAATTCACATGTACAACTTACAGATAATTAAAAAAAAAAACTTATCTAAAAATTTATAAATGATCCATTTTTATAACCAATGTAATGAAGTTAATGAATTTTTAATTTTAACAATTTTTTATCCGTTTTTACACATTCAGATGTCAAGAGAAAAATCGTTTGCTAGTTCTTTGCAAATAGTATAAATTTGGAGAATATAGAGTGTAATTTTGTAGTGGACAATTACAATTGTGCTATTTTTATTAATTTATTTCTTTTCTTAATATTTTGAAAAGTCAAGTATTTTTGGGTATCCATATTATACATGGTGAAACTTGTGATTTCCGTCTGTTAGCTTATGTGACTAAAGTAGCTGAAATAGTTACACATATAACAGATCAAGAAAATATTTATCAAGAGAACTGTAACTTTAACTGAAGGGTCTATTTCTTCTGTAAAGTGAATTAAGAAACAATCAAAAGAGATAGAAGTTGCAAGTGTTCTCTTAAAACAGTCGAAAGAAAAAAAAGGAGATTTAATATTGTGACTATTGTAAATTCCTTTTAAAGATCAATCATTTATCAATTTATAAATAATTTTTAAATTAAAGAAATTATTCTTTATCTTTAGTGAAGTTATCTTAAAAATTAAACTATGATGGAATCTTTACAAGAGTGAAGTGTAGTCTCAGAAAATTTGATTTGTTGGTATTTGCAAGAATACTTGAGATGGGAATTCGAGGAAAGAAAATGAGGAGATAACAGATTAGTTTTAATTGAGCATACTCACATACATAAAGACATTTTGTTAAAATACCCATAATTAATCATTTATGTGGGTAAGATCTAAATCCATGGTTCAGATGCTCAGAGTAAGATTTGGGGGTATCTGACAGGAAATGATATTGCTTGTATTATGAAACTTAAAGATTCCTGATTAATTATTACTAACAACGCAAGTGGTGAAATGGGTTTCATTCTGGACATATTGATAAGGTCGCAGTTTACTCATTATGCAGGAGAGTATCATATAATGGTTTTAACGCATTAAGTGCTTGTTTTTTCCATCTATTAAACACTAGATGCTGAGGCAATATTTTAATTTTTTTATTTATACTTCTAAATTTTTTTTTAAATTTATAATTTTATTTTTATTTATATTATACTTGAATGAACAATGCCGCAGTATTAACTAGGATACAACTAGCATGTTTATTGCCAGACAGGTGCCAGAACATTACAAGTGAACTTGAGACCAGCCAGTCTCACAGGTAGGTGTTACTTTTATATGGATTTGAATACTATATTGTGGATACCGGTGTTCTTTGGTGCTTGTTCAATTAACCACACTTCTCAGGAACAGTCGACCTGAGACTGTACAAGACTTCACTTCATTTACATTCATACATATCATCCTCATTCATCCTCTGAAGTAATGCCTTACAGTGGTTCTGGAGGCTAAACAGAAAAGAAAGAAAGTCCCACAGGCAGGTGGTACATCGGCAGCATGGGACTGGTCCGTCTCAAAAGCAATGAATTTGTTAATAATGATTGAAAAATTCCTTGATGAAAAACTTTTGCCAAATCTGCTTCCTCAGAGTGTACTGGTTACAGGCAATGCACCCTAGCACAATTTTCAAGTGTTAAAAACCAGTTTTAAAATCAGTTTTCTTGCAATACTTACGTACTACCAAATCTAAAATGCAAAACTGGCTTTTGAAGAAAAATATTCTGTCTAGTGTGTTAATGTTATTGATTAACTTAAACAATTTAATCGAGTTAACAGAAAGAACACAAAATGTTATAAATTAGGTAAAATTTTGAAGGACATGGTCATTCAGTTGAAGATTTTTTCCATATCATAAAACCTTAATTTCATAGAGCTTGTACAAACTGAAGTGAAAGTTGGTTTGCAAAAAATAATACCAGCTATATAATAAAAATAATGTGAAAAATTTATTTAATGAATCATCTTCTTCAATTACAACAAAAAGATGTAAAAGTGCATGCACATATATATAATTGGATACAGAAAGACTGCAGTAGGACCTATTGCAATTGAAGTTTGTTACAATAATTCTGGTAGAGAAAAGTCTTCAGAATATGAATGTAAATTGGAATTTATAGATGAATTTACAACATTTCACCAATTAGGCAATAAACTCCGTAAGCATATTAAAACAGCAGTACTATAATTAATAGGATTCCAGTTATATGTATTGCAAATTTACTGGATCAGCAAGAATTACCAGGATTTTACTCATTAAGAATGCCCAAAATTGTTTTTGTAGGAACTCTTGGTATTAAAACAATAAAGTGATTGACCGGTTTATAAATAACCATTAAGAAAAATGTTACAATTGTTACTGTACTATTTTGAGATTGTTTGTCTTACTGCAATTGTAATGTTGAAAGTCGTCCTGTATGTACCATGATAAATAATGATGATGGAAGGTCATGCACATTCTTAGCTAACACAGTTAGTCATTATGAATACCAAATGTGAACTCACTTTGTCGGTCAAATTTTGTCGTTTATTTAGAATTATTGTACAGAAAAATTTTTCCTTTAATGGTAGCCTGCAATTCTGATTTTTATAGTAAAATATTTTCAAGTTAACTGTAATATTTTTGAAGTGTTTTTGTATAAGGGTGCTTTCTTTATTTTATCAAAGAAGAATAAAGTAAACACTATTAATAAGCCCAATAATGGTGAGGAAGATAAAATGTTAGCAGTAGAATGTTAACTTTCACCGGGAAGTTAGCGGTGGAATGGTATACCTACCATTTCAGATATTATAAAATAAGATAATTTTATAATTTGTATCTGTGCTTAAAAGTGAAATGAAAATTTATCTAGAAAAGTGATGAAGGAACTGAAAACAGCCAGGTTGAAGAGGCTGTCGTCAATATTGAAAGTTAGCATTCTACTGCTGACTTTTTATCTTCCTTAACCATTATTTAGTTTATTAATTATGTACTGAATAACATGAAAAAGTGGCCGATATCCTGATCAGTATTGTGTGAAAAATCATAGATATTTAATGGAGTGCTGCAAGGTGATATAGATTTTGTAGCCAGCAGTGGACGGCTTTGACATTTTAAATGTAGACATGGAATTCACGAGCTAGTGATTCATGGTTAAAAAAATATCAATCAACACAGAGAGTGCCAACAATTTTGTTTTGAGGTTTAATGCTAAACTTAAAGAAGACTCTAATGTTGAATTCACCTACAATGCTGATGAAACAAGATTGCAGTGGAAATTCCTACCTAATAAAACAAACAGAAATCAATACATTTGGAGATAGGATGTGCAAGGAACAGATAATTATGATAACCTGTGTGAAATGTTCTGGAATGCATAAACTTTCCTTGCTAGCTGTTGGGAAATAAAAGAAAAACCTAAACTGTTTAAAAATGCAGAAAATCTCGTGGGTGAGTAATATTTGTTTAGTGGCATGACAGCTGTTATGTATCAGAAGTAAAAATGTTTCAAAGTAAGTTAATAAAGCTGGAAAATTTTGTTGGCCCTCAACAAAATTTTCTCTACCTTCCACAGTGTGTAAAGAAAAAATGGAAATTTTGGAGTTTTTTTTCTACCACCAAATATAAACAGGATCTAACAAGCAATGAATCAAGGAATTATCGAACGTACAAATGTCTGTACAGAAAACATTTGTTACAACTCCTGTTGGCTGATGATATGAAGAGAGTGCCAGAAAATTTTATAAAAAAAAATTAATTTTAAAGATTATGTTTACGTGGTTGGAAAGATATAATAAATGGTTTATTACAGTGAACTGGAAAGAAAAATCAAGGGGCTTTCTGATGGTACTATGGATGGATTGGAATGCGATGAAGAGGAATTGTTGTGTATAATGTTTAAGTTTTAGTTTCATCAAATTGCAAAATTGAAGAGATAAATGATAGACAAGATGTCTATCGTTTTAATACTTGTAAAATTCTGATGAAGAAATTGTAAACAGTTTGAGATCTAATGATGGAACTATTGATGGAAACGAAAGTGCTGATAAAGAGAAACAAAATGGTCGTTTAGACAGTGCGCTAGATTTGGAATTATCCTGGACAGAGAAGCAGGAAGAGTGTGACTCAATGCACAATTACTGGAAGTCAAAATACTGAGTGACTTGGCAAGGAAAGGATCTTCAAAAACAAAACCAGAGTCATCTTGGACTTTTCAAATAAATGTTGTACATAAATATTTTTGTCAACAATTTTTCTGTCAAGATATTTACAATTCTATTATTTTGTTTAACATCAATTTTGTAATTGCTCAAATATATGTAATCTTATTCTACATTATAGAACACATATATTTCTCTTTTATATTGTTTTAAGACTACAAGTTTTCATTTCATAGATTATTTTGAAGTTTACCCTGTGTTTTGATTTTATTTAATACTCTACAAATAAAGGTGAAATTTTTGTAATTTTAACTCAAATCTTGTAATGATTTCTTCAATTTTTACTTTATGCAAGTGCTCTTAAGTGTAATGTTTTTATTTTATTCTTATGACCATTTTACGTAGCTTTTATTTTGTAACAAATTACATCTACTGAATTAAGATGCACGTAGAAGATACATGTCTAAGATGCACGCAGACGTATGAAGACATTTCAAAAGTATTTACTTAAGGAAGAAAAGACTTAAAATATTATTATATTTTAATGATGCATAAAAAGATTATTATATAAATACTATTTCACAATATAAAGAAATCAAAATGTAAGTTTTCTTTAAAAAAAATTGATATGATTTTAAAATAATTTTTCATATGTATAATAATACAAAGCAGATTAAAATATTTTCTTGAATAGCTCACTAATATTTTTTTTAAAAATATGTCTGTTTCAGTCCATACTACATACAGAATACTTCAGTATTTCACATTTATTTTGACAAGGTGCAAACAGTACTATATAAGAAAGATTTATTTTATAAATGGTCTGATTTGATGTGTAAGTAAATAGCAATAAAAATAGATGATTAAATTTTTTTTCTAAACATATTTTAACTACAAAATAAAAGCTATTTATCAAATGAATTATAGAATTGTAAGATTGAAATTATACTATAACATGGAATCAGGTCAAAAAATCACTATGTAAGGCTGCATGTATGCACAATATATTTATATAAATAATAAAATATAAAAATTACTATACTTTATGTCCCTGACATCTATTTGAGTATATCATTTTTGACATTTCTTTATATAAGTTTTTGTCAGTAATAGTGGTGATGAAAATAATATAAACCTATCAATGCTTTAAGTGATTAACCAGATAAAATTTATTAAGTACTTTTTTAAAACTTACATCACAAAAAATCTGCAGTTTAATATACTATGTACAAATATGCTAAAACATATAATAGTCATCTGCTAAATGAGTAGTCGCAATTGAAATTCAACATACTGTTTGATCTCGTTCTAAATATGTACTAGACTACTAAAAAAAACTGCAATCAATAACAGAACTGATGTGAATGTGAGAACATCAGCATCAGTCACTGAAGATGATAGCTAGAGGAACTGAAACTATTATAATAAAAACTTTTACTGCTATGTTCAATAAATCTGGTTGGATTTTTTGTTTAAAAAGTTGATGGTTCAAAATAACATAATTTTTTTCAGAATAATACCATTAAAATACCTTGAAGTTAAAAAAAAAAAAATAAATTTAAAAATACTTTACAAATAAAATATAAAATTAAATAATGTACACTCTGATTTATTGAACTTATTCAAAAAATAAAATTATATATTCCAGTACGTAGCAGCAAAATAACAAGGTAGAGTTACTAGATTCTATTAGTACGAAATGCTGTACAATGGAATCCTTAAATAGTTTATTAACATGTAATAATTAAAAGATAATGTACTGAAGTTTACCTGGGTGAAATTACTAGAGTTATGACATTTTAAATTTAAGGTTGTAGTCTGCTTGTTATGTAAATTCAGTATATAAAATTCTTAACAGTCTGGTAGAGGTATATTATCATTTGTAAAAAAATTACTTATATTTTTCATTTGTTGTGTTTATTAACTATCTCAAAAAAAAAAAAAACATAAAGAAAACATTTCCTATCTATTCTTGTCCTTAACCAAGATAATAACCAAAGAAATATTAAAATCATTTTTTTTTTTCAGAAATATTGTACAATGTTTCTTCATGAGGTTGGTGGTTTGTGTTTTTATTACAAGTATGTCAGTAGTTTTTTACTACATACAATTGCAGATTTTAAACAAATTATAATGTTTTTGCATTTACCAGAATTTTGGTAGTCTTACAATACAATTTTTAAAGATTATAAAAAATATGATTATTTTTTTAATTTTTTACAATATTTTTCATTAATATGTTAAATTATTTTTGGTTTGATGACACAAAAAACTGACAACTTTTTGTCACTTGTAAAGTTGAAATTAATTAACTTTTGAAAAAATATTCTACCAATGTGTTTACATGTATTTAGCTTATAAATAATTGTACCAAATAGACATGAAACAGTGCAAAGATGAAGAAAAAAGAGTCTAAATTGAGCAAAATTGAATAAGCCAAATCATATTAAGAAATAAATAAAATAGAATTTAAACATTTTTATGAGCTGCTTGATAAACAATTCAAATTGAAGAGCTGAGATAGTTTTAAAATCAATAAAACATTTTTAGTTAGGATATTTGCTCATAATTATTTTTTAATAAATAATTCACCACATTAAGCACAAAGCTTGTGTGTGAGAATATAGAATGGGAATTTTTTGGTGTATGAAGAATGCCATACTGACTAACATGGCAGTCAGTACCTTTCTGATGCAAAGTTAGATCCTACCACTTTGCCGCAGAGATCAGAATTTATTTATGTATTATTAATGTTACCTTGCTTAGTAAGAAATTTTGCGAGTGCTCATTAAAAAAAAAAACTCTAAAGATTTGATTTAAAGGCTCAGTGTTTTTGTTGTTCTGATGATTATTTGTGTTAGTTTAGGTCTCATACTGATACAAGCATAAAAAAGCGGGGTTTAATCTAGCAGCACAAGTTGTAATAGATCTACTAACAGTTCTCTGAATCATAATTAACAAAAAAATTTCTTTTCTTCCTGTAATCTATTTTGATTTATTAAGAAAAATAGTATTTTTTTATATTTTTATTATTGTCACCGAGAAAGACAATTAGGCTTCTCAACTGCTTAAAGGCAGTACAAAGGAAATGAAGAAAATATAATAGGGATTCAATTAATTTTGTTTTTAGTAAAACAGAAAAAGCTGTTATTAAATAGAATGATAATTCTGTAGTGACAGTTGACAATAATCAAAGATGTGTTTTCTTTATCAAAAACAGAAAGGTACAATAAGAAGAAGTAAATTATTAATCATCAACAGCTAATGATAATTCAATACGTTCAAAAACATAGGTGGAATTGACTTCCGTGACAATGGGATTGTAAATTATAGAATTCAGGTGTGTGTGGGTAAGTTAAAAGTGATGGGTGTCATCATTTAAAAATGCCGACAATGCTAAGTGCAATCATTTTTTCAACTGCATTATAAATTCTCTATTAACAAGGAAAATAGGGAATTTACTGTATTTTATTTTTTTTAAAGCAAAGCTTTGTTTTTAATTACGTTCATTAAGCTCTGAACAGTGGTGCTAGATTGGTAGTAATCATTTATGTTTTATCACAGAATATGCTAATTACATAATGTCATAAAATTGTGTGTTGTCTCATATATTTTTTAAGTTTCATATCATAAAGTGCTTACAGACAGATTTTATGCCATGTTGTAGTCCTATACAATTGTAGGCTAAATAAAACAGAATACAACTGACTAAAAACAATGGTAACATATGTGTGGCAGTACAGTTAAAAATATACATGTTTTTATCTGGAACTGAAACAAGTTCTGTGGTTTCATATAAAATTTCTAAAATTTGACTGGCATTGATACAATCATTCATCCAATCAGGGTTTTGATTTATTGATCTACAGTATAAGTTTAAATGCACTCTTTTGAGATACTACAATCTACTCTTTACTGTTAAATGATGGGGTAAAAAATTACTTTAATAATTTAAGAAATGTAACACTATTTATTTGATAGTTACTGTAATAAATAAATTACTGTTATTTTTTTTTTTTTATTACAGCAAATATAATTGGATTGTCAGCTCTGTTTCTTGGCGTGAGTGTAATAAGTCTTGTGGAATTCTTATATTATTTTACAGTACGTTTTTTTGCAGAGTTACATAGTAAAGAAACACACCAGAAAAGGGCATCTAAACAACTGGGAAGTAAAGTAAAAATTAAAATGAGAAATCAACCTATTTATTGGAATGAGATACTAGCTGAAGTTGCATAAACGTTTCTCATCCCCATATACTAATAGGTATTATTGAAACTCATTTACATTTACACAAAAAGTTACTAATTAATTCTAGTAAAATGAATGTTAATTCTAACATAATAAATTATCATACAGGAACACTAGTAAAAACATAAGACTAAAAGATAACTTAATAAAGGATTTAAATCTGGTTCAATATATTAGAAAAAAATCAGTGTTTGAAAATGTGTTGTTGATAAAATAACATAAAATAGTCAATTGCAAATGCAAATTATTTTCTACCTTTAAAACAAGTAAAACTATTAACTTTAAAACTATTTATTATTTAGCAACAAACTGAACTAAATTTAACAAAAATAAGCATTAAATATTACTTTTTATACCTTAACTGTTTCTGTGGGTGAATGTGTCAGTCAGGAAAGCTAATTTATTAAAAACAAATGCAAAAGTCTCTGAAAGTGTTTTTTTAAAAATATTTTGTTAAATAAGCGTGATTCAATTTATTGTTAAAAAATTTATAGTTAATCCAAACTTTGCTGCCCACTGTTGTGGACAAGATATGTTGTCCACAATATAATATAATTCCATTATATTTTAATTATTAAAACAAGATATTAACTTGTGTTTTTTATTTTAAACAGTTAATAGAATATAGATAAATATGAACTGCATGTAGAATCAAAACAATTATTAAAAGCAAATAGTACATTAACCTTTTTGTTGCTCATATTTTAAATTCTTTCAGTTATTTACTGCTACAAATGCTAACTGCATACATTTGCTCAGGGAACAGAAAACAACATTTTTGCTTAGGCTGTTGAAGTTTTAATTTTACTTTATATAATAGTATTTCTATTGCTCAGAGTTTGAAATTGTGAAATTGCTGGTTGTTTTGTTAAATGAAATTCTAATAGGATGGTCAGATTGATAATATTTGCAACAACATCAAACTATAATTTATTTCTTTTAAGGGATCTAAGTAAAAAATTAACCATGTTATCATTATTAAATATTTGTTATGTTCACATATATTCCTGATGTATAATCCTTTGGGGTTTGTTTAAAAAGTTAAACAAATTTTCAAATTAAAAAATGAGCCATCAAATCATTGTTTGGTATCCGTAAATATGAAGATGCCAAACAAAATTTGCTAAGATGTCATGTTGACCAACATTTTATAAATTAAATATGTTAGTTAATTGTGTGTATAAATGTCTAACCTTTGCTGAAGAAAGAGAAAAAAATAACTTACTGTCAAAAAAAAAAAATTCCCCACTATTAAATTCTATTATTAACTATTTTTGCATTACTGTTTATTAGTAACTGTTTTTATGTTCAACACAATAGTTTGGCATATGAAAAATAGCCTTACATGCTTTTGTTTAATAGGTACTTTTTGTTAAATAGATTATACAACACATTTTGAAATCTTCCTACAAATTTATTTAAAATAAGATTAAAGACTTTTCTTTCACAGAAAAACATATTACTGTGAGAATGGTCTTTTAAATAATACCCAATAATTAAAAGATAACTAAGTAAAAGATAATTAACTGAGATGCAGAAAATGCATATCCATTTAACAATACATAAATATATATGTCTAAATATTTGTTATTATTCAAATGTGTACCTTTTCAACTGTTATTTAATATTTTAGTTATTTTATTTAATTAGTATTTTGTGTATATTATTTATTATCATTTCACATATTTATAAATTTGGACTTGAACCACTTCTTTTTTTTATTTTCTAATTAATTACACTTTTGTGATGCTGAACTGATCAATGTTTTACCACAGTTTCTTTTGATCCATCCAGGTAAATGCTAGAGTTCCTTTATTTTTTCTGTGAATTAACTAATTCCTGACATGAAATATATTTGTTATGCACTAATAAAGATAAAATATTTATTTATTTATTTGTGTCTTTCATTTTACCTATTGCTACAACCTTAGATATTAATTTAAAGTGTGAACAATCAGAATATAAAGTTCTTAGACAAAAAGAGAACTGAGGCATTCCTTACAACCAGATGGTAGCACATGCCTATTAAAACATCTTAGAAAGTAGATGTTAGTACGATGAAAAAAGATAAAAACATGAACAGGAAAGCAATTAATAAAATTATAAAACAATATAGTTTTGACTTAATATCTGCTATGACAGACCATTATTAGGAAAGAGCACATTTTAATTTAACTAATCTAATAATTGTTTTACAAGTCTCTGTAGTTGAAAATTTGATAAAAGAGTATATTTAATGAATCTGCATGTTGCTTAAATGCAATTTCAATATAAAATATTTTGTAATTTATTAAATTTTAAATTACAAAGTATTTTGTCAAGTATAAGTGGAAAAATCTTGGTATTAAATAATTTTAAGTTTATTATATTTGTATTACATTAGATTAAATAAATTGCTAAATACACATTATAATTTTTAGCATATAAAATTATTTTAGCTAATTTTTGACTAGGTAACATTACTTGGTCCTTTATTTTGAAAAACAATGTAAATTGTGATCTATGAGTATGTGTGAGCATTTGTGTGTGTGTGTGTGTGTGTGTGTACTGAATTGGAAATGCTAATTCTATTTAAAAATAAAAATGAATACTGCACATTATTCAATAAATGCTTACTGCTTGTTTTTTTCTGAGAAAGAGCTACTACATAAGTATACAGACCTGTATCATATGTCAACAGATTTGAAACTATAATTAATAATTACCTCTTTGTAAATCACAATTAAATGTTTATAATAGAACAATCTAATAAATAATAAATGAAATATGGAACAACATATTAATTGTTATTCAAGCTATAAAAAAATATATAATGAATTTACCATATTCAAGAATGGAGATCCACGTGGATCAATAAGACTAGGAACTGTCAGTTAAGTATTTTTACGATAAAATCCCTTTAAACATTGATTAAAGGAAAATTTGTTGATTTTGATCATATAATTTAATTCAGGCAATAAGATGCAAAATAAAGACTAGTATAATCTTATTAAATCTTTAGGTTATTTGATGTACAGATAGATAATGCACAACCATATCTGTGTTCAGGACCAAGCATCATTTTAAATGATACAAGGTTTTATGCTAGTCTCATTTTATTGAATAAATTAATTTCATTTAATAATGAACTAAAAAAGTGTGAACATAAGAAAATAGCTTATGAAACTAATCAGACGTTTTCTTTTTTTTTTTTGTTTAGATGCTTATGTATGTCACAGTAATAACTCAGAAAAGGCTTGAAAAAATGGGCTGATATTTTTAACTGTACTTCTACTATGCATAGCACTGCTATGCATAGTAGAAGTAACATAATTATGTTACAAAGATTGCAAATGATTCAGGTTAGGTTCAGATTTAAACCTGTAGTATTTTAATTACAGTTTGTACGTATGAACTGGAATTCTAACTGTAGTTTCTATTACCTTTTTCATTGAAAATCTTAAAGAAGTGTAAACAGATATACTGTATTTTACTGTATACTGTATTTTTTTTATGTCCTTTTTTATAAATCAAGAAATTTGACTGGATGAATCAACATTTTTTTGCAGCAGCAATATTTTCTGCTTCATTCACTAGATGAATTATTCAGTGGAAATATATTCTTCAATTATTAAAATTTTCAATTTTCTTTACACTTGTACTTATTCTATTTAGACATTTCCCTTTGAGTTTCATTATTCTATGAAAGATAATCATCATTTTTCAATTTCTTGCCAATTAAAATCCATTTTGTTTCAGTAACACTAGACTTAGTAATTTTTATTTTTATATTTCTTATACTGTAAAAAATTATTTTAGAACAATCCTTTTTTTCTCTTTATGTATTTTTTTTTTGAATTGAAACAATTAGAAAGAAGATTTTTTAAATGTTGTAGGAGAAATGTAATCTATGAAAACCAGGTAATTAATTACATGACAAGACCAGAAGATGCAATTAAACTTATACCTTTATTTTTTTTTAAAGTTTTAATGATGAAAAACTAAATATTATTTAAAGTAATAAAAAAAAAAGATTTGAAGAGAAATTCAATTTAAAATTAAATATAAATTTATGAAATGACTATAACAGTTAAACCTAGACTAACCACACAACCTTTTGAAGTGCATAATTTCAATTTCCTTTTTTTCTTGGCAGCACTGAATACTTCTTAATGCTCCTGTATGCTTCCATACATTAGTGTCTTTTGTTCTACCATTGTGAATGAACATTTGTTTAATTGACATTTTCTTGCATAATAAACTTCTTCAACCCATTATGTAGTTGTAAATGCCATTTTATTAGATAGTTAAGATAATGAATAAAATGTTATGTGCATACATTCATTGTGTGTTTGGCAATAAGCATACACAATGATAATAATAAGAAACCTAAAAATTGTGTTAATTTATAATAGCATAATAGAGGACAGCATAGGTTTGAGGATTTTAATTTTTAGATGATGATTAAACTGGGTTTGTTGATGAGCATTAAAAAGTGTAACTATTTTTTAAAGGAATTAAGAACAGACTTATTTATATATTTGCAAGAAAAAGATCTTATTGGATTTATGATTCAGCTCCTTCATTAATTTTTGTGGGACTTTTTATTTAATGGATAAACATTGAGAACCACTGTCAAAAAAATCCATGCAGTGGTGCTCACTTGAATCACTTAAAACATTTCTTTAGTGTGTGATAAAACAGTGTCTGTGTGTATTTTTATATCTGGATTAATGTGTGTCCAGTCTGCTTGATTGAATATTTTGTGCAGTCACTGCAGTTTTATTTTTATAATCCTCCTGCGTTGAATGTAATCCTAGTTTGTAAATACATATTTTGTTCATTTGGTTTTTGAAGTTTACTTGTTTTTTTAATGGTTTTAAAAGCAACTGACTAATCTTTACTAAAAATATAATAATTTTATTTAAATGTTGGTTTTATATGTTACAGTTATGTATTTTCTGTCACTAGTGTTTTTATTTTATTCTGATTTTTATGTTTCATTTTGTCAAACATGAGTGAGTAGACACTAAGTAACCTGTATTAGATAGTATGTTATTCAATATAGATATCAGTTGGTGAGGATATTAACATTAAGGGAGTAAACATGTGTGATAAAACTGTATAAGATTTGGTAGGTTTTCTACTAAATCAGATTTGGTAGGAAAGTCTGGTTTTCTAACTGAGATTGTTGGAGGATAGTCAGAGGGCTTATAAATCAGTGAAAAAATCTTTTAACATCTCCAATGAAGAAAATTATCTATTTTTTCCTGTTTAGCCTCCGGTAACTACCGTTTAGATAATTCTTCAGAGGATGAATGAGGATGGTATGAGTGTAAATGAGGTGTAGTCTTGTACATTCTCAGTTCGACCTGGTGGTTAATTGGTTGTTAATTGAAACCCAACCACCAAAGAACACCAGTATCCACGATCTAGTATTCAAATCCATGTAAAAATATCTGGCTTTACTAGGACTTGAACGCTGTAACTCTTGACTTCCAAATCAGCTGATTTGGGAAGACGCGTTAACCACTAGACCAACCCGGTGGGTTAAAGAAAATTATCTAAATGGACAAAAAGTATAAAGAATGAACTCAGGAAGACTGAAAAAAGTTATAATTTTCTGATCAATCCCAATTTTATATTCAAGTAATAAGGTTACAACATGAATGAAGAATTGATGGTAAAAAGTTAAGTTCAAAACATGTTCACTGCGAAGCATCCTTTATAAAAGGTGTTTTGGAATTGTTTTTCATTTAAGGGGGTGGAATCACTTGTTACTAAACTTAACAAAAATTAACCCTGATGGATCTGCTTTGTTTCTGAAATTTTGCACGGCACCACTTATAAAAAAAAAAATAACCAGATGATTTCAGGACAAAGTGTTAAAAGTACTCCTGAGAATTTTCCTGTAAAGCATTAGCCTGTGAATTCATAAGATATGGATCTTATTGAAACCATGTAATCCATTTGCAAGGACAAACTCAGGAAAATGGGTTGTACAACTAAAGAGAATAACATGTCATCAATTAAATAGGAATGGTTTCATAAAAAATGAAAAGTCTAAATTACTGGGTCGGACCCAGAAGTGGGTTTGAGAATGCTGGTCCAAACGGATATGGAATGCTAATCATAAATCCGTCCATAAAATATAACTAAACTTGAAACTTAGACCCGTCATTAAAATAAACCCTTAAACATGCCCGATTACAGAATCATACAGCAGCAAGGGACACTGTCCAGGCTCTGCGATTCGAAGGGAGAATTTGTGAAACTCCCCTCACTTTTGCATTCCATTTCATTCCTAAATTACTGATTAACTTGATGCCTATAGGGTTACAAGTTTTCTTAGAGCTAAATGAGGACATAATAACTACTTTTAATGTAAGTTAGTTTGTTTCATCATTAAAAAGAATTAAAAAAAAAATCTTATTTCAATTAATTTCTAGTTCCTCATAGATTTTCTGTCTAGAACTAGAAAAGTTTTATAGAGCCCAGGGCTTGATGTTTCTTTTTGATGCTTGTATTTAGCTATTGCTTTACTAGAATCCACTCGCATTTTTTTTTCAATTGACTGCATTTTTCTTATTTCAGTTAGTCAGTATTTATCTCTTTAACTTCTTCTGATTTATAAAAAATATCAGTATTTAGGGAGCTTTACAATAGATGATCTGACTTACACAGTAGACATTAAAACAAGAATATCAAGAAGTAAGCAGGCATTTAATATGAAGGGAAGCCTGTTGTGTAGAAAGTTAAATTTAGTGTTAAGGAGATTAATGAATGTTTTATTTGGAGAATGATGCTCTACAGAGCTAAAACATGGATAATGAAAAAGGCAGACAGAGAACGAATTGAGGCTTAAGAGATGTGGTGCAGAATGATAAATGTCAGATGACAAGATTAAGGAGAATTGAAGAGAACAGGAAAATGCTAAATGTGAATACAGGAAAAGCAAATGGTTAGGATATTGCATGAGAAGAAGGTGTTTATTAGTGGATATGATAGAAGGATTGGTAAATGGAAGGAAACGAAGAGGAAGGAAGAGATTTCAAATGATGGATGGAATTATGGAAAAAGAAAAATATGTAGAAACTAAGAGGATAGCAAATGATAGAAAAAGATGGAGAGCAGCAGCTGTGACAGGATCTGCCCTAATTACAAAACACGTTGAATAAAATCACAAACAAATTTTCGATTGCCTAACAGTTTTTGTCAAAATTCAAACTGTTTTCAGACCACAAATATTTGTAAACATCCGGACCACAAATATAAAATTTAATATTATTCAGATTTAAAAAAAGAAGTGAAATCCTATACAAACATATTTTAGTTGGGATAGGCAATGGATAGCTAATATGGGAAGGGGCAGACCAAGACACACTTGGTCTTGTACCAAGGTTGACACAGTCAACCTTGGTACCGCAACTATTAATTTTACTAAGTTATATTATTTTATTAAGAATTAATTTTACTTCATTTTTCTAAAAATTTGTTAAAATTATTTATCTACATGGAAAAATTAATAAATTTACTTTGATTTTGTAAGAAAAAATTTATCAGTAATTAAATTAAAAAAAAAAAAAGTTGAGAGACATTTTATAAATTTATAAGACATTATTATTATGTTTGGAAAATGAGTTATGCTTCAAAATTTGTTTGTAGAATATTTTACTTAAAATCTAAAAGTAAATATTTTACTTAAATCTACACCATTTTGATTGTTAAACAACAACCACTAGTAGACACAACCTAAAAATTATATACATATATTTAAACACGGTACTTGGGAAACTTACTTTACCAATAATAAAACAGAAATTTCATTGTTTATCAATGATAGGGATCATTAACCTGTCTGAAGTTTAAATTTGTTAAAAATATTTTTAAAGCTTTTAGTCAAAAAATATTAAACTGTCAATTTTTCTTTTAAATTTCTGTTCACAATTGGAGGTACCTCTTTGACTGAGTCAATGCTCATAATGTCTTTGACCTTCTTGAAATTCTCATCTATTCACCCATTAACTGATGTGCACTAAAACATGGTGGGAATACTGAATTGGAGGTTAAAAGGTTTAAATGCTTTTTAACTAAATTAGGCTTTCTACTGGGATTGCCTAGAACTACAACAGTTCTTTGTACAATCATTGGATGAAGCCTTTACTTGTAAAAAATCCTTCATAGCAAAAAGAAAATGTAAATAAAATATGTTTTTAGATTAAAAAAATTTACTTTAAAAATGACAGCTGTTTCGTACCTTCCTCAGATGTTACATATATAAAACATGTTCTGCACATAACATTTGAGAAAGGTACTGTGTAAAAAAACATTTGCCATTTTTAAATAAAATCTTTTTTTTTTGTATTCAGAGTGATTCACAAAAAATTAAGCAAATTTTCAAGGGATACGCCAGAGTTAAAATAAAGAAGAAAGTTCATATAAACCCAGGTTTGGCAACAAATCGTTAGTGTCAGACAGTGAAAGAGTTCACCCTGATTTCTAACTACTCAATAAAATTAATCCTGGCTGTAATTCTTGAGTTCTAAATAATTGGGCAAAGTTAGTAGTTTTATGTGAAATCTGACCTGAAAAATTGAAAAATTAGGTTCCAGAACTGTATTTTAAGTAGTTTTTGAGAAATCTTGGGTAAAAAACACAACCCACCGGGTTGGTCTAGTGGTTAATGCATCTTCCCAAATCAGCTGATTTGGAAGTCGAGAGTTACAGCGTTCAAGTCCTAGTAAAGCCAGTTATTTTTACACGGATTTGAATACTAGTTCGTGGATACCTGTGTTCTTTGGTGGTTGGGTTTCAATTAACCACACATCTCAGGAATGGTCGAACTGAGAATGTACAAGACTGCACTTAATTTACACTCACACATATCATCCTCATTCATCCTCTGAAGAATTATCTAAACGGTAGTTACTGGAGGCTCAACAGGAAAAAGAAAAGAAAGAGGTAAAAGACATACTATTTTATGTTTGGTATAAAATAACTTTATTAAACGGGCAGTAAACATAAAAGTTTTAAACAAAACATGTAGATAAATCGATTCTGAGTAAAACTATAAGAATAGAGTTAACAGAAACTAAATACAAACTTAAGAATCTCCCTGCATCACCACCTTTGTGGTACGATAAATTGTTTATTTTTGTAGGGTTCTGGCTTCTTCTACTTTTTGCCAGTAACCTTACATTCTTTCAAACATTATTTCTTTTGTTTTATGTTTTGCCCGTGTTTGACTTCGGTTTCTCTTGAAATCTTTGGTTTTCATTTTTAATATTTTCCCTAACTTGTTTATGACTTAAATTATTTCTTTTATGTTTAGTTCATCTAGATCTTTAATTATAATAATAATAATAAATTTTTTATTTTTTTTGAGAGGGAGGTGGAAATGCATTTATGCATGAGTGCCAGGTTCCCACTGGTGGTCTTAAAAATAGCCATTAGCAGACTACTGGCTCAACACCGTCGTAGACGGCGTTCCAAAGGTCAGGGGCGAGGATCGACCTCGACCTGATCGGGGTCCTACGCCTGCCTTCCGCAGTCTCATAGACTAGACTGCGGTTCCTCAGAACCGTGATTGTCCTCCATTCTGAGAAGGTATCGAGACGTGGAATGAATACTCCAGGGCCCGAAGCATATCGCTCCATCGTGCAGAGTTGAACGTGTTTTTCAATTCCAACAAGACACGCAGTCTTCCTTCTGGCAAAGGCCCCAGCCTTCAGACATGCATTGTACATGTCTAGAATCAGACGGGGCCTGCAGCGCCCTATCAACTTCAGGACTTTCCCGGTATGCCGTTGGGTCCAGGGGCTATTCTGACTACCAGTGACCGTAGGACTGTCTCTAGCTCCTCCATCGAGAAGAATGGGAAGTCACCGAAGTCCCGTTCTGCACGGGCCACGAGTGGCCCGGGAGCATCGTGTTAACGATGTATTGCGGTTTAGCTTCCTCTAGTGGAGCTGGTGACCGCTAGACCCCGCAGTCGCGGTTCACGATCTTGTAACCCAGTCCCCAAGCGTTTCCGGTCATGGTCTCCGTCAGCTCTTGCCAGCAACGTGTCTTGCTCATGTTGACGGTCTGATGGAGCCGCTTCTTCGTCGCCTTTTGTTCAGCCAACCTGGCATTCACGTCCACGCGATTGCTTGCACATTGCGCCGCTCGTCTCAGTCGAAGACACTCTCGGCGCAACCCCGCAATCTTCAGTGTCTGCCAGTACAAGGGTGGCTTCCGGTGTCTCGGCCACAAGTATGGCACGGAGGCGTCAAAAGCAGAAGCGAACAGCCGCATGGTCGAAGCAACCATGGTTTCAGCGCCAGCGGGCCCCTCCGGTGGTGATGATCCCAAGGCTACCGCCCCTGAGAAGATCTTTTCTGTGAATCACTTACGCCTTTTTCTAGGCAGAGCATGCGACGAGTGGGGCGCAAAACTCCTTAGCCTTATGCACCCTTGTCCTTCACTTATGGCAGAGCCGGCTCCTGTCAGGGTCCTTACATCCACAAGCCAGATGACCATACCCATGACACCTGAAACACCAAGGGACCTGTGCACTAGGCCTAATCTGGCAGTACATCCAGCCAATCCTTGTCTTGAATTGACTGAGTAATCTGGCGGCAGTCTTCTCGCCAATATCGACTACTGCTACCTTCTGTTCCCTGACATTAGCATTCTAATGCCCTAACCCTGCAGTACCTGTAACTCCGAGATCTCTTCTTAGTGTTGCTTCCATATCTCGTTCTTTGTCACGCAGTCCAAATCTCTATCTCCAGAGTTTCTCATGGTAACAGATTGAGGATTACGGCACCTTTTCCGAGCAGTCTTCAGAGCAGCACTGAAGTCCGTTTGTCATTAGTGGCGCTTCCGAGCACGATCAGTATATCTCTTGCTCTATCTTGCTCTATCATTGCCGCTACTTCTTCAGTCTCCTCCAGTTCCATTCCCTTCCGTATTTGACTGAGTGTTTCGACATAAGTTCTCCCTCGATCTTCTTTATGAGGATCGCTTCTTTACGATTGTTCCTCTTTCATGTTTAATAATAATAATCTTATTATTGTTTATTTTATAATTCTTTTTAATATAGTTTTTCCTTATTACTACTGGTGATTATTGTTTAACAATTGAAACGGCCATCAAGGATAACATAGATTTAACGATGTTTACAATAATGTAAGCCACCTTTTATAGAGGTTTTAAGAAATAATAACTTATTAAATAAATGTGTAACCGTTTAATGTCTCATCATCTTACTACTTTAGAGAGCAAACCTGCATATGTGAGTCGAAATTCTTATGTTGTTTACTTGACTACTTGGGTAATATGCAGGGTTTTTGCCTTTTCAGAACAGAAGTGGAGAAAGACATCTAAGTTTAGAAGTCTTTTACTCTTAAGAAGAGTTTTTTTCTAACTGGAATGCTTCTGTTCTGACTAATAAAACAACTGTGAGTACATGTGCCAGAATGCTTTAATTTTTTATTGTTCGTACGTAAGTATTTGTTACTGTGTACTTTATATAGCAAAATGGTACCTTTGAGTAAGTCAATGCAATCTATGTTATCATCTGACTAAAATAAATAAGTAAATAATGCATTTTGTAAACAATTTTTGGAGCGAAATCTTGCCTTCCAATTTATTTACATAAACGTTTAACATAGGTTATTATTTGTACCTTATTTTATGTTAGGACTTATTGCTATTTTAGTCCAAATTATTTTTTGAACTTGAATCTTACCTTAGTATTATAATAATGAATTTTATTTTAGGCTATCTTTTTCTTTCATTAAGTTTCATTGTATAAGTCTGTGGTTATCGTTTTTCCTTGTGTTTATTTTTCAACTCGTTTTCACTATCGTGACTAAAGTATTAAGCTTGAGGAGAATGTGAAGTATGCTTTATATTTTTTTTAAACCTCTTAAATCTAATGTTTGGAGGAAAAACTGAAGTAGAACACGATACATTCACATTTCTCTATGTTTTTTTTTAGATATAAAGCTCATATTTTATGACGTACATGTAAACTATTCATTTTCGATAATAAAAAAAACAGACAATTAGATTTCAGCATATAAAAATAATATATACTGCATATATTCTGAAACTTTCTTTAAGTTACGAGTTTTTAAATATTTATTTAGCTCCTTTTTTAGCCCTCCTTCTATCACTTTATATTTGTACATATTTTACATTTATATATCTTAAATTGAAAGAATTTCCAAGGTAAAAATTAAGAAACATCAACAGCAAAAGAGACATATTCACACGATGCTAAGGTTGTGTATGAAAGGGATAAATAAACTTACAGAACGTGATCTGAATTCAGTTGATAAGAATAAGTCTGTAGATAGATGAACATGAGAGCGCTGATATATTCAGAAAATAAGATCAGCATTCTAAATCAGAGTATAAGGAAACTGCTAAGAAAATGTAAACGAATTTTTAATACAATGTCTAGGTAACGAAAAAAAACTAAAACATGTCTTCAGAGGATCAAATAAATTATTTATTTGCATTATAAGATTTAGATATTTTTGAGAGAAAAATTTTATTTCCGAAAGTAATAATTAGATGAATTTATTTTTATAAACCTAAAATATGGTGGTAACAGGCGCGAAGTACACATCAGAGTAGACTTATAAATTTAACTATTTAGGATGAACACGAAATGTGTAAAATATATATACGAGTATATATGTTGTAGGCGAACTGAAAAAATCAGGCTCATTGTAAAGAGCGCCATCATTTTGCAGTTCGCCGGGCAACTTGGAAAATTATCTATCAATTCCTAATCAGGCTGTTATTTTTCAAACTTACTGTAATGACCCTATACAAGCCTTTTAGGCTAATTAGAAGATTTTCAAAAATTTTTGTGTATTTATTCAAAATCAGTGTGTATTTGGAGGTATTTGCAGAAAAAATCTAACCAAACTTAACCTACTCTAGCTAGTCAAGGTTAGCGAGCGTAGGGTAAGTTTGGTTAGATTATATTTGTAATTATAAGCAATAATGCTTATACTGGACCTACCTCTATTTCTCTTTAATGAAAAAACATCTTTACCCACTGATTTGGAAGAAAAAATATGCTAAGAACTGCACATTTTCTAATTAGCCTAAAGTTTTATGGGCTCATTACAATAAGCCTGAAAAATATCAAGGTGATTAAAAATTAGTTGATAATTTTCCAATTTGTCGGGCGCATTGCAAAATGTCGTAGGCTCTTTACAATAAGCCTAATTTTTCAATTCCCTACGACATATATATGCCGGGACGTTTCCTCTTACTTGTTTTCATTACAGCACAAAACAATTCCTCTTAAAAAGAGGAATTTCCACAGCCGCAATTTCCTCTACCTCTTCCTGTTACCTCCTCAAAAACAATTTCATCAAACACCTCTGGATCACATCACTTGATAGCACCGATAGCTTCCGTCCAAACTTTCCAGTAACAATGCGAAAAGCACCTCCCCACACATCTTTATCTAACTGATCGCATAGGGCTCTCCACTTTTTTCTCTAGCTATTCATTATCTCACCTTTATACCGCCTTCTCATTAACTTAAGAACTCTCTGCGCTTCCTCAATCTCCTCAACCCTTCCCCTTCGGTTAGCACGCTGTAATCTCCTACGAGACCGTATGCACTTCAGCCTGGCCACAGCTACCTTAGAAACCACCAATAGAAACCTTTTCTATAGGGCTTCTTCGTCTGCAAAGTATCCTCACAGGCCTTCGCCACTACCTTCGTAAGGAACTTCGAAGTAATCTCTTTCATATGTCCAATTCTAAGACCCATTACTTTCACCAGTCCCCGCTTACTTATAGCTCTCCTAGCAGACTTCACCTCACCCAGCGACCACGAGGCACCAACTTCAAAATATATCGCCTCGTGGTCGCTAAGTGTCTCTTCTTCCTTGAGGACCGACCAACACCTATCCGTCATCGCAAGTCCCGTAAAACAAAGGACTCTCCATTTACCCGGATTAGGGTTGGTAACTCACCATCATTGAAACAAATGAGTCCCAACCCCACCATCACCTCTTCTAAAAGTAGACCCCGTCTATCTGTTAACACCACCGCCCCACGCAACATTATTGGCATTGAAGTCACCACATATAACTACATCCTTACACACACCATTTCTCAGCCTACTCAATTCGTCCAGAGTTTCAAAGACGCCAAGCTCAACATTTTGGGACACATATACACTGCAAACTAGAATGTCTGCAGTCTCTAGCCACACGTACCCCAAACCAGCACCATGTCTTACAATTGGAATATTACTATTGAAACTACGTACAGCCGTACTGCAAGTAGCATCATGCAGCCAACTCTCATCCTGCATCTTCCTAACATTAGGCTCCGACACAACCATTAGAGCCACACCTCTTCTCCTCACAATTTTCATTATGTCATCGTGAGAGGCTAAACTCTAGTTCTTGTTTACTTGTAGTAATCTAACCATTTTTCTTGGCACATTGTACTCCTTCAATTCTGTGTCCAACTTCACCACACATCAAACACGCAGGCTTCTTCTTACACTCCCTGGCCTTATGTCCAGCATCCCCACAATTGAAATATAACCCTGACCTATCAGGACCGACACATATGGCAGCTATATGCCCTTCCTCATGGCAACGAAAACACCCACCTCATAATCACTCATTGTCAACCGGCACAACACCCATCCAATCTGAATTCTAACTTTACACACCAGCCTTTCCGCCTCCATCTGCGGTAACACGACAGTTGCATTCCTCATATCACCGTATGCCATTCTAAGGGACACAATCTTCAGGTCCACGTCCTTATTCTCCATTAGTATAAGACAGAGCGCACAACAATACGTCTGACCGCAACAAAAACTTCCACTTGACTCTAGCATTACGGGTACTACATGGTTGATATACAACGCTATATCGCTATGGCGTTCTTTAATTTCCTTCGAGGTTCTAGATAAGAGACTAGAGCAGAGTGCTAACACCGTTCATTGGTAGAGTAAAGTAAGTCACGAGGTGTTCTTTTATTAAAAACAGTACAATAAACAAAAGATGTTGGCAATATATCGAAAAATTATTCCTTTAGCTACGAATTGTTTAAAAACTTTTTTGTATTATTTCTTTTAATTACCGTTAGTTTCTCCCAAAAACGAAATTGTAGATATTATTGTGTATCACCGGATTCAATTAGTTTCTAAATTTGTTTTTGTTTACGAGTAAATACAATAACGCTTACAGTATAAAGGATGCCAGCTTTATTATTTTTATTGTACAACCGTTATTTATTAATTATACGTGAATAACTTAATTCGTTATTTTTATTTATGTTCTTAGAAAACCCGCATAATAAGTAATTATAAATAGTATTACATGCAGTTCAGTGTTTGAAAAAGATATATTGGTACCACCTTGATCATCTGGGTTCTATATAGTCAAAAAAACCATTTTAGTTGGAATAAAAAAAAAATTGTTTTATTAAATTTTTTTAAGATGAACAATATGATGATAATATTAATAATAATAATTATTAATTTAAAAAACCAGCAAAACCTTCCATTATAACGCCATCAATAGACGCAATGAAGAAAAGTCTTGATTTATCTGACAAAGACCAAAAGATCACTCCGACGACGAGTCATAAAGCTAAAGATACTGAGACAAGAGTACAGGAAAAATCTGAGTCAACCAAAATGGAGGTGCAAGTAAAATTATCGAAAAATCACCAGACACAGACGATAATAAGACTGTACGTACAGAGGCTCCAAAAGCTCAGAGAACAACTGTGGCGAGAGCATCTGTATCAGCCGGCCCAAACATTGAATCAAGTTCATCAGCCGCCGAAAGTGCATCGCTTGCGAGTTTAGATTCAATTGCAACGATGCTCACAGCACCATTGAAGCTTTCATCACCTGATGTAAGCCGGCGAACGTCATTGGCATCAGAAAGAGAAGACGATGCCATGTCCGAAGCCTCAGACACACTGTCATCGGAAGTTGAGGCCGTTCGCAGAATGTAAAAACGCAAGAAAGGATAGCCGAAAGGAAAGCCTAGGCGGTAATTTGTTGGATTTGAAATTAGAAGAATGTGAAATTTTGAACATTTTTTTTTGTTGAAAATATGAATTATCGAACCTTTTTTTATTTTTTTATTTTTTTTTTAAGTTTGATGGGGCTAATGACCAAAGTAGTCGATGCCCTTAAAAACTTCAAAAAAAAAAAAAAATAATAATAATGCCCTGAGGTAGATAATCCCCACGTCCGGAACATAACATCTACGTTCCACGTCCAGGGCGGCAACAGCTGTACTTACGTACAATACATATAGCTGGCTAACGGGGTTCCGTGTAAATTCCTCGGATATGCTTTTCTTTTGACCTATATCCACCTTCAGGTCACCAGACGGATTGGATTTTTCGGCCACCTGCAGGATATGAACAGCTAAATGATTTGGAAATGGATTCACACCATATTTAGAGCTGGTGATGTGGCGGCCAGGGTCAATATTTTTGCAAGTGTAACGTAGACTTTCCCGTTGTCCACATGCCCCTTGCGATGGTAAGCATGTAGCTTACCATGGTGCCCATGTATGTCGGTGCATGGGAGCTCTGAAAGCTTCGGTGAGTAGGAGCCTGGAGTCAGTGCAGAGATTGCACATCCGCTCTCTGCCAGGACATATGCCGGTTTCACCGGAATACCGGATCGGACCTCGACCTCCAAGGTTGGTAGCCCTGGAGTGGGGGTGTACCCCGGCGGCTAGCCTTGCTACGGAAGAGATAAACTTACATGAATATCCTAGAACAAACAAACGTGGCAGAGGGTGCACGTAAACACCCTCGTTACGCCACAAGTGACGAGGAAAAAGAGTTAGGAGTCAGACAAAATCAAGAAAGATGCTGATAGAATCAGTAAAGATTTAAGGAAAAGTTTGTTTGGCTATAATGTACCTAAGCCAAGATTTTTAATTATTACAAAGGAGAATGGAAACTTCCAAAAAGTTAGCCCATTCTTAATCGCTAGAGAGATAGCTAATTGTGGTCCTGTCAAGGAAATCCGGAAGACTTTCAACGGATTGCACGTCGAAACTATCAACGACAGTCAAAGCCAAAAGTCCAGGAATTGAAGAAGATCGGTGAATTTGCGGTATCTGTGCAACCGCATAGCACCCTTAACACATCAAGAGGAGTTGTTGTTTACTGCAATCTTCTAAACTGTACAGAAGAAGAAATTGTACAAGAAATGTCTAGTCAGGGAGTGATTGAGTGTCGCAGACTAACCATGAGAAGAAATGGTGTTTTATTTCTTTCAGCCTCGCATGTTCTGAAATTCAATAGGCCTAACCTTCCTGAAAAGGTACGAGCTGGCATACATCGGCTTGATGTACGTGCTTTTATTCCGCAGCCTATGAGATGTTTTAAGTGTCAACGATTCGGACACACTGCAGCTAGATGTGAAGCGCAGGAAATATGCATATGCGGAATGAAGACACATGAGGGTCATCCATGTAAAGACCCTCCAAGCTGCATTAATTGTAAAGGGCACCACAACTGCCCAGTATATAAATTGGAAACGGCCATTCAGGAAGTTAAAACGCTTCAAAAAGTCAGTTATCCTGAGGCGAAGAAAATTGTCAGTCAACGAACACCTCGACCATCGACCACTTATGCAGAAGCAGCTGCTGCCCCTTCCGCATCTAAAATTAACGTGGAGCAGTTGCTTAATACGATGGCACCAAGTCTTGCGACAATGATTGAAAGAATCGTTGATTCAAAGATTGAGTCGACTCATAGGACAGAATCAGTTAAACATGAGAAGGCTCATTCTCGGACGACGTCATTGACATAAGAAACGTGTCAGCGCAGCATAAAAACCTAGCAAAACCTGCGATCATAACGCAACCAATTGATATAATAAATAAAAGTTTTGATTTAACTGAAAAAGGAAAAGATCATTCCGTCGTCTAGTCATAAGGCTAAGGAAATTGTGCCAAGAGTACAGGAAAAATCTGAGTCTACCGAAGGTGCAAGTCATTATTGAGAAAGCACCAGACACAGATGATAATAAAACTGTATGCATAGAGCCTCCAAACGCTCAGAGAGCAGCCACGGTGAGAGCGTCTATATCAGCCGGCCCCAGCACAGCCGTAGAGATTGAATCCAGTTCATCAGCCGCCGAAAATGCATCGCTTGCGAGTTTAGATTCAATAGCAACAATGCTAACTGCACCAACTAAGCTTTCATCACCTGATGTAAACCGGCGAACGTCACTGACATCATAAAGAGAAGATGCCATGTCCGAGGCCTCAGACACACTCTCATCAGAATTTGAGGCCGTTAGAATAATGGAAAAACGGTGTAACAAAGGATGGCCGAAAAGAAAGCCTAGACGGTAAACATTGGATTCGAAAGTTATATTAGAATATGAAATTATGAACCTTTTTTTTAATTTTTTTTGGAAGTGTGACGGGACTAACGACCAAAGTAGTCGATAAAAACCCTAAAACCCTAAAAAAAAAAAAATATTATTATTAGAATGAAGTTCCATGGTTATTAGACATGTTTCTTTTAACTCCGTGCTAGTGTTCGTTTTTACGTTCTTTCCGTTTACTGTGCTTGTTTTTGTTTGTTATTTTTTGTTGTGTTGGTTTGAGTTCAGTTTTATGCTTTTGTTCCCCGTTATTATTTATTATTTTATTAATTTAATTAAGCTTTATTTACATCTGAGTTGTTTACCATAGCAACGTAGGTTAACACAGTATTTATGTTTCTGTTTTTTATATTTTGTTATGTTGGGTGTTTATTATTTATTTATATTTATATTAATTATAGATTATATTATAGATATATATACATTTTCTGGCGTTTTACGTCTACTTTAGTCGGTAAAAGTCTATATTTACATAGTTTGTTTACAACAACTGTTTGTTATTTCTTTACTGTTGGGGTTGGAAGATTATCCTGTTCGTTTCTTTTGATGTACGATTTAGAAGATCCGAAAAGTGAAGAGTACTGCCGTCCGGTTTCGACGGGAGCGGTGAGGCCGTTGCGAGGTTGTAGACCTCGCAAATGTTCGTCTGGTGACTCTGAGTCTGGTCTCTCAGTGCGAGGCACTGGTTTACCTTCTAGGAAGGGTCACCGCTCGAGCTCGTTGAAGGTGGTATCGGAGGATACCAGTCGGAAGACGCATTTTAAGCGGAAGGAAGGTAATGCTTAGTTGGAAACCCGCCGGATTGCCGCAGCGGAGTACGCTGGTTCAGACTCTTCTTCGGGGGATGACAGTCCCGATCTCACAGACCAATTCCAATCTCCATAATATTATCTCATTGTTAGCAAATGCAATATCTGACATATCTGATTTTTTCCTAATTGTCACATCAGATTATTAAAATGAATTAAAAAAATGGAGTATAAAATAATATTAAAAAAAAAAATTAATTATGTTTAATACTGATCACTAATTGTTTGGTTATGTTGTTCATAGACAATGCAGAAAACTTACACAAAAGCAACTAAAAAAATTGTTTTATTTTAATGAAAACAGCTGCTCATAATGTCTCTTAGTTGTACGTCGGTACAATTTCAAACATTACAATAAAAGACAAAAATAATTTGTATGTATATAGGTAAAATATTATTATTATAAAATATTATTTCTGTAAAATATTTAAAGATCAAAACAGTCTATGTAATACTGTATAATTATATGAACTGGGTTACTTCGACATTTTTTACTACATTAATGATTTGATAGTCTCCATTTCTTTCTATTCAGTGGTAAGCTTGTAACGTTGAAATATCTTTTACATCTAGAAAATTTAATAGAGTTACCCTCTGTTACCAGATTAAGTGATCCCTTTTTCTTTGTGGTATTCACCGAGTAAGATCATTTTACTAGATCTGCCACAAACTCTACTACAATTCAGTTAAAAATATTCAGTTAAAAAAAAATTATGTATATATATACAATTTCCTTTAACCCATTTAAAAAGACTATTATTTTTTATTTTTTTTATTTATTTTTTAGGTTCTGTTGCTACTAATCGATACATTGTATATAGAATTATTTGAAAAAAATTCTTTCCATTCCTGGAATCTGTAACTGATGCTAGCTGACTAAATTTTTATATGAGTTCTGTGAACATGTACCTCTTGATGTTTTCCATGCTCTTAATGTTTTCTTTATTCGTATTATTTTACTAGAAAAATGAAAAAAATCTGCAACTTTTGTTACATTATGTTCTCATATCTTAATTCTTAATTTGTCACTACATTCGTTTCCATATATTTCATTGTTTCTTTTACTCTTATTAATTTTCAAACTGAAACTCTTGCTTAACAATGAATCCACCATTTACTTATTAATTGTAAATAATTTTTTTCTACAATTAAATAATACTTATAAAACAATGAAATAAATATTAAAATAAAACATCTAATTATATGAATATTTGTACAATTATTTGATGAATCCGGCACCTCTGTTGTGCGATGAATTAATTAGCCAGTTCAACATATCGAGAGGTAAGATTCGCAAATAATAATAAAGCGGGCTTTATTTGACCTTAATACACAATTAAAAAAACACAAAAAATAAATTTTAGTTAACGCTATGCTAATAGAAAATAATACATTACATTAATAATAATAAGAAAAATAAATAAAAACTGAGATCAGGAAATAAATAAATCGGCTATCCTTAGCACACAATGGAATGACCGAAGCCGCCTGCCAGATTCTTAAAAAAGAAAATTTTTTCTGGTTACCTGATGATCCCAAATAATTAAAAAAATTAAAGCTTTTTAGGGAATATCTATTCCCAAAAAAAGAAAACTTTAAACTGAAATAGAAACTGAAATAATCTTTGTAATAATTTATATATGTGTAATAATAAATTGTTGGTAGTTCATTTATTTTTTTTAAATTTAGCGTTGACTTATAAAAATCGACATTTAAAGAAAATTTGAAGAACTATATTTAACATTTTTAGTAGAGTATTTTTTTGACATCAGTCTTATATTTTTTCCTTTACTTTATTAATCCATTTTCTTTGTAAGACTGACAACACGTCCTCGACTCTTACGGGTTAATGGACAAATGAAATTATCGTCTTGCCTACGATTGATGACTGCCATCCAGAAACGACAAACTTTAGAAAGAGTGGGCTTAGAGTGATTCATTAGAAAGTTACACTAGTTAGAAGAATAATATATAGTAGTAGTTCTTGTTCCCATATGGATTTACAACTGATACTTGTATATAATTGATCTAACTGTACAACAAAAGTACTACGTGGGTACTTCGGCATTTATCGAGTTATAAGTAATTTAATTGTACTTAATTGTAGGATGAAGAGCTCAGTAACGATACTGTCTTCAATCACAATTTTGACATCTGGACATCACCATTGATGTCTTCAATCATCAGTTTTAACACGTTTTAAGTTAATTTATTAACTAAGAATTAAAATACTCGATTTTCTTCTTCGATTTTCCGTGTAATAAATATTTAATCATATTTATTACACGGAAGGGAATCCTCGCTCAAAAAAAATATAAAAAAAATCGAAATTTGATTAACATTTTTAGTGGTTTTATTCTTGTCACTCCAAAATATTTTATCTGAAATTCATCCATACCATCTAAATTAATCAAAAAAGCTTCAAATAAGTTGGGGAAGGACTTTAAATTTTTTCTAAAAAGTTCGTTAGTCATAAAGAAGTATGATTGCTTTTATTTTCATCAATTTAAGATTTATTAAATATATCCTGAGCATGTAAATTAAAAATGTTCTTTTTTTATCTCTGTCCTAAGTAAATAAATGATGAAATATTTTTTTAACAAAAAGGAATGGTGAACTATTAATTATTCCATGTAAAGAGAAAACAGACATTGCTACGATTCCAATGTTGTAAACGGCTACATTTGATTAAAGTAAGTTCAATTTTCAAATTTGTTTAAAACAGTTTATTTCGTTCGTGCGTAAGAACAGATACAGATCGAGATAATAGGTTTAAAGTAACATAGATAAAGCAACTGATACAAAAGTACTTCTACATTTGTTCAGTTGAAAGATCGCAAAGAAAAGAACAAAACACATTTTAACAGTTACTTACAAACATAATTTTAATTATGTATTCAACACATACCGTTCACTATGAAAAATCAAGTCATTCTTTACTTAATAAAAAAATTCATTGAACGATAAAATTTCTGTTAACTGATATAAAGTTCATCCGATTTTGATAATGAAATGACAAAATAAAATTCAGTTTATTTTTTAAAAATTTAATTTGCAAGAATGATACATCAATGACTCGGAATACTGCTAAACGAAATTGTCCGTAAGATATTATACGGTTTCTGTTTAAGGTCATTCATCTATCAATGAGTGATGTGGGTAGATCAATCCTTAGATTAATTTTTAAAATTCAGCGTTGATTTAATTTTTAATCCTCAAACAGCGTTGATAAAAGAATCACTCAAATCGGCTCAGCGGTCTTTGAGTCTGAAGTAAACATTTGTACAAACATACACACTGAGGTTCTGCTTTATATATGTAAGGAATACACGTTTGCAGTTATTAAATTCGGTAACGCTTAATTGAAAAAGTTTGACAAAGTTAAAGATATATTTATGTTAATTATAATTAATAACGAATACGATATTCTTAAATTGATATTTTAAATATAAATGTTTATTCCTTAAAATTTGGCGTCCGTTGTATGAATAAGATAAGAACCTTAAATTTAATAATCTGATGAGAGAAGATAAAACTTTTTATAGATCAATTTTCTTTTTAATAATTAATTTCATGTAATGGAATTATAATAAACAGTCAATAATATCAATGAATATATTAAAAAAAAAGAAAACAGATAGAAGACACAGGTTTTTTAGTTTTATTGAATGGTACACGTGGAAGTATCATCAGGTTTTCTTTTTAAAGAGTTTCGTTTTTTATAGTTACCACTGTAATCTTGTTCTATAGATTCTGGTGTACAAAAATTCGAATTATCGTTGCAATTCATATTTGTAGATTCTGAAGAACAAGGCGCTTCATCATCATATATTTTTTCAGTTGATTCTGTTATATTATTATTATAATTATCATTAAGATTAATCCTCATGCATTCTCTTGATGCGATATCTGTTATATTGTTTATTAAAGAGTCATAAATTTTTGTAGCGTGATTATATTTTTGAAATTCTTCTTTGTCTGATTGTTTTTGTTTACTAAATATATTAGAATACGTTGCACTAATCTTATTGTACACAGAATCACGAAAACTGGGAAATTCCTTTTTACATTCATCCAGCTCACGTTCTCGTAATATGTTGATATGCGATTCACTTCTCGATTGATGTGCAGTAAGTCTGTTTTCTGAAGGGACATTAGCGTTATCTAACGATACTTTATCTACATAATTAACAAAATTATAGAAACTTTTCGTAATTACATTGAATTCTACTGAATTTAAATGATGTTGTTCATCCCCTGTTAGTGTATTTTTGTATTTTAATTTGTCTTTCAAAAAATCTTTTTTAAATTCCTTAAATTCATTGATTAATCTACTATTTTTTTGTCTGAAATGATTAATCTCCGTATCCTGTGACCAATATGTATTAAATTCATCTTCACTGTTATTAATATTGTTTGAACTATCATTTCTGATTTCCTGAAAATTTCCATTTTTCGTTAGTTCCGCACAAGGATCAGTGAAACTCATTTCTTTTAATGATCCATTTGAATTATTTCACTGAAAAAATTTTATTTAGTTTCACTGTAGGTAAGCATCTCTTATCTGAAAATAAAATCAGTAATAATAAATTGCTTATAGCCAAATCCTCTACTGAATTAGGACTAATGTATAAAAGGTACATCTGTAAAAAAATTGGGGGGAGGAATGCTCAGAATGAAGAATATCAGTGTTATTTTACAGGTATGCTAATTTTATTTAGTAATAATTTTTTAATTTACTAAAAAATTAATTATTTAATTAAGGGTGAAAATTAAAATTAATTAAGAGGCATATATATATATATTTCCCATATACATTTTAGTTTTCATATAATTCTATCTGCGATACAGGAAATGTATTCTTTCCACACCTCTTCTGTTATTTTTCTTAATTGTACAGAAATATGTACCTGTATTTATAGGTTTAGTACATAAATTGACCTAAAAAATGCACCCTGGTTTTTTTTTACAAAGAAAAGGAATATTTACAAGTTGATGGAAAATGTATTGAAACGGTGGTTATAAAAAACAACTGTACTAGTCGGAAAACAATGACAGGTGGCGATTCAATTTATTTGCAGTTCAGAATTTAAGTTACGAAATCTGTAAATGGTCACAGATTTCGTAAATTTCGTTTTGAAACAATAATAATTTATAGTGATTCAAAACTATTCCAATTTATTTATTTATTTACCATTCGTTATGCATAAGGAACTATTGATGTCCGAGGTTGCAAAAAAGAACTGGAAAAAGTGTTCGAGAAGAGTGTGCACATACTATTTTTTTAATTATCGGAATCACAGTTAGGCATTGCTTTAGAGGATGAGATGAATAATCTGTAGCGTATGTGAAAATGCCATGCCTAACCGGGATTTGAACCCGGTACCTCCGGATGAAAGGCCGAGACGCTACTACTCGTGTCACGGAGGCCGGCACATACTACTTATTAAGCATTCCTATCGTTACTGGTAGTCCAATTATACCATAGAAATTGATGAATCGTATTTTTCCTGGCAATGTACAATGTCAGTAGGATATATAAAAAAAAAAAAACGAGTGTTTGGAAGCATATCCCGTCAAATTCTTCTACAACGCCAGATAGGGGCCTGAACTTCTTTGTTAGATGTGATTAATAGTGCCATTTTACCGAGCGCTACTATTTCTCACTCATCGGGAGCATACAGTGTTATACTGGATTTGCCTAATATCAATTTCCAACACTTAACAGTTAACCTTTCTTAAAATTTTAAAGACCCTATTACGTGTATTCACGTATAGCCGATAGGGTTTCTGTAGACATCGGCGTAATACCACAAACGTAAAAAAGTACAGTACAAAACAGCATATGTTAGATTCTTTATCTGCTTCTTTGGAGAGGCAGATTTAAGTAATTTCCATTTGATCAAATATTAAACGCCTTAGTGACATATCGGCTCCCTAAATAATATACCAGATTTAATTACAATGTTTCAGTCTTTAGATTAGTTTGGCCATTTTTACAGAGTAAAATACAAATGATATAACTTCCATTAAATGCATTTTCATTAAAAATTAGTTTAATTTTCTGTTGCCTAAGCTAAAAAAAACTCATATTGGAGAGCGAAGTTAAAAAACGACCCGAAAGTAGCAATTACATTAAAAATGTCATATTTTTCCTGTCGGTTGTTTTTTCATACCTAAAACATTTATTATTTCCATGCTAACACATTTCAGTTTATTTATAGACCGCTAGCATATATTGTCCGAAATATTGGCAATAAAATGTAACATATTACTTAAATTTTCATCCTCAGTTTGCAAATACTTTATATTTCGTAATATTTATAAATTTATGCACCAAAATTCAACGCTGTTTCTAACTAAAGACTACAATTGTTGAACAACTCTCACTCTATAATACATACCAGCATATTTTCTCACACAATACACGCTCTCTTTTGTCATAACTGTAAACCGCTCATGTTCGTACTGAATAATAATAATTATTTGTTTTAGGTTTCTAGCTCACTGATATTTCAAACGTACTGCTCGACAAAAAGGATGCATTATTTGCATGATATATTTTCTATTCGTTACAGTAAATACAAATTTACTTATTGCATTTAATAATATAGTAATTTTTTTAAGGGCGAATAATAGTTTTCATGTTGGAAAAATAATGATTTGCTATAAAAAACCTACTACCATTATTAAGAATTGTTTCATTATGGATTAAAACATTATAATAGATTAACAATGTTGTACTACGTAGATGAATTTGATAGTTATAGCGTCTCTTAAACATCTACCTAATTTCAATAATAATGTAAATATGGATTAATTAATCTACAATACTTACTGTTTTTTAAAAATTTAATCAATTTTTAACTGTATAATTCGATCACTGTAAAACAAAACATTTTAATAAAGTAACGTTATAACTTTAATGTATTTTGAAAAAAGTATCTGAAATGTTTAAAAAAAAATAAAACTGTTCAAAAAAACTGCATTACGTATCTATGACAACAGATAAAGAGCTTTTGATGTTAAAGAATAAAATTACTACAGCTTAATAAAAAAAAAAAAAAAAATAGAATTTGCGCAAATTGTTAATAAATGCTTCAATTGTTAAATGCTTTAATACTGCTATAACAGATTTTTTTTTCAAAATAGTAGTTGCTTTAAATAGCATTTATTATTAATTTTTACTAATGTTTCTATCTTAAAAGATACGAAATAACTGTTTTACGATATTAAATAGACTGATCTTAGGGTGTGGTAATATATCGGCACTAGGATAGTGCCGATATATTATCCAAAAAAAATATTATTCCAAATATTATATATTATTCCAAAAATATATTTATCAATTAACTGGTTAACTGATAAATATGCTTTTGAATTTTAATAACGAGATTATACTTTTTTCCCCTCATTCCTGGGGCGAATCTTTGCATTTAAGTATAACATAGCCCAGGGGAGTGTCCATATACTCAAACAGGCTTCCCTACCAACCGGCTATATTTGGCATGACAGGTCGGCCCGCCGGTTGGATCTTTCCTCCGTGCCTGCCTATAACACCCAGAGTAAGGTAACCAGGCCCGACTATGTCATTTCTGGGCCCCACCCCAGAAGCCGGGACTCTGTATTTACACCAATGACTCTAACGGGGACACCCCGAAAGGGGCAGCCCCGCAAGGACTCGTCTTTTTCAGCGAGGGGATGTTGGAGTCCCCGTGTCTCATCACCACCGCCCACCCGGGCAAGCACGGACGAACAATGGCTTCGCAAGGAGCTGTCTATCACTCCCTCGATCCCCTCCACTTCCTCGTGGTGGCGACACACACTCCTCAGTTCGGTGGCCCTCCATGCCACATATCGTGCTCGCCGCAGGCGCTGTACAACCCGCCCATCGGTGTTCCGGCCTCCCGCAGTTGTAACAGAGCTATGAGCTGTCGGTCCCAGAACAGGTCGCCGAAACGTACCCCACAGCCTAGCACCTACAACATCTGTTCTCATCCTCCCGGATGACTGCCCTACAATGGACCGGAATCATCCGATTTTGATCTTCCCTTCCGCCATACGTTTAGCCACGCGGTACGTTGTAATAATCGTGGCGTTTTTAGTTTCTCCATAAGCGAGACGGATGGGCGTCACCCGGAAGCCGCCGGCCGCCTCAATAACAGGTGCTACAGCGTCGTGTATTTTTCGGTCAGTTGTATCCTCATCAACGTCCTTAACAAGCACAACTGTCAGTTTAGTGCCCCGAGACTTTATCAACACGTAAGTCCGGCGCTCTGACTCGTAGGGCAGCCGACAACTCTTCAGCCATATTGACTCCCTTGACCCGCATATACAGTTCATCGGACGTGATCCGAAGAAGGGACAGCAACTCACGTACTTCCTCGTGCGTCACTATCCCTTTAACCTCCTTAAGAAGATCTGCATAGGACTTTCCTACCGCCCGCATCTTTACATCCCCGCTATCACTCATAGCCGGAGCGGTTCTTGGAACTACCGGAGCTTCCCCGTCGGGGGACGTGGTAGTCGCACGGAGTGTATAAATTCGCACCGGGTCCATCCGCCAGCGATATACATAAGCCAGCACGTTCCTGATTTGGACACTTGGCTACCGTTGCAATACGGCCGCCGTTGCTAACGTAAACAACCAACGAAAGTAAACGCTAGGTTAGGACTGAAAAAAAAAATTAAAAATGTAAACTAAATTAGCAAAATCCCAATAAAAAAAACTCAAAAACAACGAACAAAACAGTACAACAAAACAACGCAACGAAAAAACGGAACAAAACTATAACAATAATAAGCGAATACGCAGAATCGAACTGTAATCACATATGGTCACATGACGGCCTCGAGCAACAGCTGCTCCCATCTAACGAGATTTTACTAATTCAAAATTGAAATGACGTAATCCCTTATTAAATTTTACCAATAAAAAATGAATAAATAAATAAAAAGAACGATTGTTTCATGTATTTGATGAATTCCAAGCTCCCTAATATAAATTGCGATGTATACGATATCCTGTGGTGTAGAGATAAGAAGAATAGACAATAAAGATTAATTTCTTTTTTCCCCCTCATACAATTTTCCTGTATCTTTCATTTTTTTTAAGCTGTGATTTTTCTCCCAAAAACTGCCTATACCACATTAGAGCAGAGAATAAATACAGTGTGCAAATATGGATAAATTGTTTTTACTTTCAATAAATTTTTTTCAGTTGATATCCTTTTAATAATGCGACATTATTTTATCTATGAATCCTGCTGTTTTTTTTTTTTTTTTTTTTTTTAATTAACTGGTTTTTTTTAGGTTATACTAATATATTACTGAGTTTTTAAGTTGCGTTGGATGGCAATTACAGATTCATCACCGGTTTTAGTGAACATTGTGTACTTATATTTTATGTGAAATATCATTTGATAAACTTCTAACATACACAAACACTACATTACGTGAAGTGCTTTTGAGTTAAAATAATTCATCATCAGTTAATATAAATATCATAAATATACAATTGACATATACAAAAAACATAAGAAAGTCAATAATGTAGTGATTGGAAATATAAAACTGTATTAGATTTCTAATAGTTGTACCTATTAAATATTTTTAATTAATTAAAGTAGTATTAGCAATAATAATAATAATAATAATTTAAAAGTCTATAAAATGAAAGTTTAAAGCTGTGATAAAAGAATCTCTAAGCGGTAGTTTTATATATATATATATATATATATATAAAGAAAGAAATGGTATTGATAAGTTGAAATTTTAATTTCATGGTCTTTTGAGAACCTTATCTCAAATTTTAATATTGGGGCCCTTTACACCCCGTAAGTGTTTGTGATTTTGCTTGTCTTTTATGTCTTAATGTTTATTGTGAAGTTTGTGTTTTTAAATAAAATGTAAGGGCCCTTTACACCCTTACATATGACGATCCTGATGGAGATAATAATTTCTTTTAAAGAATGTGATGAGGGCTAATGACCTTAGCAGTAAATGCCCGTAAAAATTCAGTGAAAAAAAAAAAAAAAATAAATAATAATAAAAAGTAGTCATGTGAGACCTATTAAAACTGCTCAGAAGAGGAAATTGTAGAAGAACTTTACGAACAAGGAGTTGTAGAATGTCGATGATTAAATACATGAGCAACGGAGAAGTAGTACCCTCCGCGTCGCACGTTCTCACCTTTAATAAGCCGAAGTGTACTGAAAAAATAAAGGCTGGCTTTCACAGACTGGAAGTGCGTCCATTTATACAGACTCCTTTTCGGTGCTTCAGGCGTCAGAGATTTTGGCAAACAGCTGTACGCTGCGCAAGACAACACGTCTACGTTTATGGATACCCACTCACAGAGATCCACTCGTCTGCGTGAATTGTCATGGGCAACATTTGGCTAGATCGTGAAATTGCCCAATGTATAAAGAGGAGGTAGCCATCCAGGAAGTGAAGACCATACATAAAATTAGCTAATTTGAGTCAAAGTAAATAGTTCATAATAGATTGCCAAATAATCAACGTCTTATGACCAGGTTACAACAACTCCTGCAACCTCTCTAAACCAAAAAACGTAATATCTGAGTTAGCACCAGCCTTAGCGAATATGGTCGAAAGGATCAACAATGAGAAAATCAGAACTCATCCAGTGAGGGAAAGTAGCAAAGAAACTAGCAAAAAATTTATTAAACTGGCACCAAAAGTTCAAGAAGTAACAAAGGAAAAGAATTCTCAACCGTCGACTAGTAACACAACAGCCTCAATCTAATTTGAGGTTTAGATAGAGAAAGTTCCCACTCAGGAAAATTAGAAAGACGAGTCAGTGTCTAATCGTAAAGAAATAGAGGTTAAAGTAGTTGTCACCAAAAGAACAGAGACCTCCAAAAGAGAGGGCGAGCATCTTTACCGTCCCAATAATAACCTTGGGAAGTTCACTGGATGATAAACATCGACTTAGATGTAATACTTCCCTCTCCATCTGGGTCGGTATCATTGGATGCCGGCCGCAAAACTTCCTCTTCCCAACCATCGGTGGCATCAGAGGGATATGAACAGATGATAGAAGAAAATGTCTCCGAGGCCTTGGATGCCCTATCTTCAGAGGTAGAGGCCATACGAAGAATAAAGGAAAAATTTAAAAAAGGTTAGTCTATAGGTAGGCGATAAACCTTAAGTTGCAAAATGAATTTGCAATGGAGTATCAAGGGATGTTTGTCGAATTTAGTGAGTTACAGCTATTAATGAGAGAGTTAAATCCTTTATGCGTTTGCTTACAAGAGACGCAATTAAGGAATGCTGATACTTTGAGACTGAAAGGGTACAACATAGTTAAACTTGATCACAAGGAAGTGATCATTTTCCAATCGTGGTGTCATTAAATATACCCGTTAATCTGTATCCCCCATATGTAAGAGATGGGTTTTCGGCAAAGCTGACTGGATCAGCTTCACTAGAGATGTTAATTTTAAAAATCAACTGGAGACATCAGCAGCGATGTCGAACATATGACAAATGTCATCGCTGCTGCAGTATCAAGGCACATCCCTCAAACTTCAGGATTATGCAAGGTCCACCTGTTCCTTGGTGGTCGGATGCTGTACTTGAAGCTATTAAGAAGAAGAAAAGGGCTCTTAACATTTTTAAGAAAATTTTTACGATAGACATTATAAGTCATTGTACAACATTATTAATGTAAACACGCACGTACACACAATCCCATGTAAGACGCACGCTCAGCTATGTCAAATTGAAAAAAATAAAAAAGCCGGCAATGAATTGAATGAACATTTAAATCCATTTTTATTCTATTTAGATCTTTTAATTTTTGAACCCGAAATTCTGAACAAAATAAAGCAAAAAAAACATTTTTAATATTAGTTTATTAGCATCACAATTTCTAAAAATTCGTTTTCGACGAAAAAAATTTAGATTCTTTTTCATCAGGACAGGAATATTAGAATTGCTAAAGAATGAGAGCTATCAGTAAAAATCCTAACAGGTTAATAAATAATAAAAGTTAAGATAAAGATTGTGAAAAATTTTACATTAATGTAAAAATTAAGATTTTTACATTTTAAATTCAATGGTTAACTTGACAGATGGATTTAGATTTTAGATTAGAATACAGGACTTCGATAAGAAAATACTAGTGCATTGATACAATTTTCATTTTGAAATTAATATTTTTTCATTTTTATATAGTGCGCGCGCGCGTTAAAAAAATTATAATTTTTTAATTCATTAAAAATTAATTAATTTAACGCGGGAAATATAACGGTTTCACTACAACGGAGCGGTAAATCTTGACATTTACCAGTAACTGTTGGTAAAAGTCCGAAATGTTAACATTTTAAAAGGATCTTTGGCCATTTACCAAAATAAAAAGCTAAATTTTAGGATATAACGGAAAATCTTAAGATCTATCCTACTTCGCACTTTTACAGTAACATGTAATACTAAATATAACACACATATTTTAACGAAATAAGTACTGTTTTATGAGTATATTTATATTTTGTAATAACTTACCATTACGTCACACTATCCAACCACGGTCCCTAAAAATGAGAAAAAAACAAAAAATAATAATTAGTTTATGAAAAAGAGTGAGGCATTCTCTATATATTTAAAAATTTAAATATGTACAAATAAAAAAAACTTTTTATACAATTAAAATAATTTGAATTTCAAACTGGGATATAAAGTGTCATTCATCTGTATTAATTGTAAAAATAAATTAGCGGAAATCTTAATCTCTCTATTACGTAAAGAGGAAAGTTTGATTGTATGTTAGAAAAGATCTCAAGAACCGCTAAATCAATCGCTACCAAATTTTAGCAGTTGCTTATTATGTAATTTGAAGTGTCATCAGTCTACATTAAGGTGAAAATTTATTTATTAAAACGTGTAACTAATAAATAAACCGTTACGATGCTGACTTTTCATTTTTCCCCCTGCCACCTGGAACCAGACTCTCAATTAAGCAAGAACACGGTTACAGGAGGTGCCTTTGTCTCTAGTCGCCAGACGAGGGAAATGCCAGGCCCGGCCTACATCACCCAGCAATCGGGACTCGGTCCTTTGCGCTTCGCCTCAGATGGGAACAGCCCCGGAGGGACGGCCCCGCGGGACTCAGTCTTTTAACTCAGGGGAATAACTTCACCAAAATGACTTCTCATTTGGGTTGCTAAATTCTCACGCTCTTTTCTTATGGCGAGCCGCTCCAAAGATATTTTTCAATAGAGTTCTAATTGAACTTAAAGATTGTAAGTCTTGGTGTAATTTATGTTATTTCGGTTTACCGTAATCATAAAATGTTCATGATGAACAAGATAATGAAAACCCCATGATACGATGTTCCAAAATTCTTTTAATATCAATAAATTTCAGTAGTAGATTAACCTTTCCAGATCAGCGCCAAGGATATGATTTCATCACTCAAGATATCCATAGTGGCAGAAAAAAGTATTTTTTTTTACATGCTCCTGAAGGTACTGGGAAAACCTTTTTGCTTAATCATATATGTTATCTCATATATGTTCGATGAACAGGCAGCTTGGCTCTCGGTGCAGCATCTTCAGGCTGCGATGCTCCTCGCTGGTGATAGGACTGCTAATTCTACTTTTAAATGTATCGTGTGACAAGAGTCAGTTTGTTTTGTGCGTAGAAATGGTCCTTTTGATAAACTTTTCCATGATACAAAAGTCATTTTATGGGATGAATACACCATGGTGTATTCATCCCATGGTGTATTCATAATGTCATCGACATTATGTTGAAACGAATGATCGTACTCTCAGACACCTTAGTGGTAAGTTGATGGGAGACGTAACTTTTATCTTTGCTGGAGATTTTTGGCAGTTTGCCAGTGCGGGCAAAGCCGTGACAGGGGACGCTACTTTAAGATAAAGAGTGATTTGGGTAATAAACAAATATTCATATTTTGTATACTAATAATACTAGCAATTAATTTAGTAATTATAATACTAGCATATTGGCATATTGGAATACTAGTATTAAATCATATTTTTGAAAAAAATTGTTTACAATTGTACTGGAAAAAACCCAAGGAAAGAAACTTCTCAGAAGGACAAATGTCGGGTCTATTTATCATTTTATTAAACGCGTTTCATTATTTTTAAAATGAACTAATTAAAAAAAAAAAAATAGTATTTGCATTCTTTTTGTCCAGAATCATTTCAAATTGAATCCGCCCAATGTTAAAACGTAATTTAAAAAAGTATATTTTTAAAAACCGCAATGAAAAAGCTTTACTGCTTTAGATAACCGTAGCGGATTATACAAAGTCCTCATCGTACATTGGATTTTCCTTAATATTTTATCCATTGAATAATATAGTTTTTGTATTTTATCGTTTTCGCTGTTTCGTTTTGAAAAAAAAAAATTAAAAATCTGGTGGATACCACATGATAATAGATACCGCATAACAGATAACAAAATTACAAAGGATGAATGAAGTCAGGTAGACATTAAAAACAAAATGGCACAAGGAACAGCTTTTATGAAATAAAGAGATTAAGAATTTTTATTCATGAATTACCTGGATATTTTTGTGTGAATTTTAGCACTGTGATTTTGAGAGATGGAGAATGAGCAATAGGGAAAAGAATAGAAAAAAGCCTTTCAAATGTGGTTTTATTGGAGGATGTTGAAAATTAGGTGTGTCAATAGAATCCGAAATGAAGGATGGGTCGTAAGATGAGTGGATGAGGAGAGAAACTTGAAGCAGAATATTGTACAAACGAACTAATCTGGTAGGCCATACATTACGAAATTTAGTTTTAATTTATTTGTTAATAGAAAGTTAATGTATTGAAGGTAAAAATGCATAGTAACACTAAAGAATAAAATATATAAAACAAATTGAGCTTGGTCTACGATGTAAAAATGTACTGTGGTAAAGCAATAAAAAACAGAATGGATCGAACAACAATAAATTAAATGATTGGCGGAAAATGAATGGCCAAAAAAATTACGCCATAGTTTTTTAACTAATAGTGCGGATCAGAACCATTAAAAGGTTTTGTAATATTTAAACATTGTTGAATATTCTGGAAGTCTATGAATATTTATTATATTATTTTACAATTGATAACATTCTAGTTTTATAACATATACTTTTAAATTAAAAATAATGTTTTCTTTATTGTTTTAATAAAACGAAATCTGTGGAAATAGACAATCATAAAGAGAAAGTACGTACACATATAAAAGTGTTTGTAATTTAATTATTTACAATAACAAAAATATGACTGAAATTTGAGGAAAGTGGTTGATGAAAAATTGAATGTAGTTTGAAATAACACATGAAATATTAGATAAAAGTGTGTTGGGTATTTTCAGACTAAAGTATCAGAGTAATTGGTACAATATCTCCGTTTAACTAACGTAACTTCATCCAGGGGGAAGAAAACTAAACGAACTAAAATGAGGGCAGTGTAATGTATGTGAGTTGAATTATAATTTAAGGAATAATGTGGACTTTTTAAGTTAAATTATTTTAAATTATACGAGTCTAATGAAAAATTGACCCTCCGCTAAACAATTTTTCTGTCTTGAATAAAATATATGTTCGAGTTATAAGATAAGCGCAAAGAATTTTGTAGTAATTAAAAAAAATATGTAATTACATTCTGAACTAAACCTTTTATTTCCTATTAAGTGTATGTTAATTGAACAATAAAAATTTCATGATGATGTATATATTCGTGTTCTAAAAAAAGTGTATAATGTTAATAAATTTTCATTTTGTGCCAACTCAGAACACGTAATAATTTATCTGTGTTTTATGACCTACTACTATTTCACCAAACGCTCTCGAACAACTTTTATTTCCCACAAATGGATATAAAAAGCATATTTTATAGGCTAAGATCATTTCAAAACTTTGCAACTGGCATTTTTCATCATTCCCAGAACATGAATTAAATCTAAAATTACAGAACATTTTAGTTTATCATTTTTTGTATCATCCTCTAAGGAAATTGATAATTTATTATTAAGTTGTACAGTTTATAGTACTTCCTCGTAAAAAAATTCGAGATAGTTGGACATGAGTCTGAAACTTTGAATAAAATATTTTTATATTATGTTATAGCATCCTTAGTTTTACTTTGAAACATTAAAATTAATAGAAAAAAAGTAAAAGTAACATGGTATTAATATCCTAGCATCATAGCTCTAGAGCTATGCTACAAGAAGGAAAGTATGTTAATCAGTCAAAAAATGGAGTATGGGTTTTTTGAATTTCTCGACGTTTCACAATCCAGGAATAAAAAAAAACAAAAAAAAAACGTGGGAGGGAATCATTTACGTACTTAAGTACATATGTTGGCGTGTTTGAAGCTTAATACTTTTTGTCTGGATAAACCGATTTTGATGATATTTTGCACAGACTCGTGTTTATGGAGCAATCTTTTGGTTCTAGTTTGGGGGTCAATATCTCCAGGGGGTGAAGTAGGTAGCTTTTTGGGGGAAAATTTCTCAAAGTTTTGCAAACATAACCCCACTTTATATTAATCTTACATGCGTACAAGCTTGTCTTATTCGTTTAAAAAAAATTCCTCCAGATTCTCCGTGTTCCCCAAAAATCGTAAAAAGCTATCTTTTTATTAATTGAATATTTTTTAACCGATTTTTTTTATTTCTTTCAAAGCATAGTAGTAATGAAAGTGGCCGCAGAAAAATAATTTGGAGGCAGTATTGGAGGTGGGGGAGCCGATCAAAGTTTCAATATAACAATTTTTTTAATTAAAAAAAATATTTTTAATCTTGTTTGGTCTTGCCTTGTGTTATCGTTACCATCCAAGGATCACCATCTCATCCCAACATAATACTGGATTTAAAAAAAAAAAAATACCTACCAATCCCAGGAAAGTATAACAATTCTATTGCCATTTTTTTTTCTGTTGTGTATATAAAAAAATATAGATGTATACGATTACAAAAATAGATACGTACTTTCACAGTTATATTTAACTCAGCATTTAAAATCTGTGGAAATTAAATTTCAGTGTATTTTGGTTATTTACAGAAAACTCATTGCTGATTGGGATATTTTTTAAAAGTTTTATTAAAATTTAACAAGTATTATATTTGTGGAATCACATATTAACGTTCGTATTTATAATTATTATTTAAAACTCATTTTGTAGTGAGTTAATAATAATATTGGTAACAAAATAATTTTGTAGACTTGTCTCATAGTATTTTTTGCTCTAAAGTTGTATATAAATATGTAATAATTTAATTATTTTCAAGTAAATTTTATAATTATTTAAATTTTTAAAATATGGTAGTATAAGTATGACAGTATATATGGTAGTATAGTAAATCTTGTTACTGATTTCAATTCATCTCAGTATTTTATTAGTTTAGCCTGCAGCCTAATTCAACCTGATTACGGACTTACAAGTAACTTTACAATAATTTTATTCATCTATATTTATGAATGTGTAGACAATTACATTAAAAACAAAATAATGAAATAGAAAAGAATCTGATATTATTTTCCTATATGTATTATTATCTTATTTAAATTTACTTCTTATGATTATCTTATTCAAACATGTTTTGGAATAACAACCAGATCTTTCCAAGCGTATACAATTATATATGTACTAAGAAAAAAATTCGAGTTTATTATATAAAATTTCAGTTTCAAGGAGGATAAATACGAATTTATATTACTTTCATTTTAAATATAGATTAAGGAATTATAAATTAAAAAAAAAATATTGTTGACCTAGAAATATGGTTAATAGTAAACTATGTTACGGGTAAATTTGATTAATCGTCCCCAACGATGGAGAATAACGTATATAATTTGTGTATTTAACGATAATTAAATGTGGTTAGTGAGGTTACTTCGCAGCATGTCGTGTTTGCCTATCGGACCTGGGACAGGAAGCGATTGCAATGCGAGTTGATTCCGCCGGCCACTTACGGTGGAGAGTATCGTGGGCCGTATGTTGGCGAATGAGGTACAGTCTGTCCTTGCTATATCTGATTTTATCACACGGGACCGTTAACAGAAGGATAGGGCTGCAAGGGCAAGGAGGGAATGAGGGACAGCTGATATTCGTTTGAAAAAAAATGAGGTTAGCGAGCGTAGGTTATGCTTGGTTAAGTTATGATAATCTGGATTGATATTGGGATGATACTGGGTATGATAATCTGGGTTGGTCTAGTTATGGACTGGTCATCGCAAATCAACTGATTTCGAAGTCAGAGTTCTAGGTTTAAATTCTAGTAAAGGCCTTACTAGTATTCAAATCCGCATAAAAGTAGTTACTTTTATGCGGATTTGAATACTAGATTGTGGATGCGGTTGTTCTTTGGTGGTTGGTTTTCAATTAACCACACATCTCAGGAGTATTCGACCTGAGACTATACAAGACTACACTTTATTTACATTCATTACATTCATAGATATCATCCTCTGAAATAATACTTTACGGTGGTTCCGGAGGCTAAACAGAAAAAGAGAGAGATTACGATAATCAAACTAAATATAACTTACGCACGCTTCGCTCGCTAACCTCGACTAATTAACGTATTGTTTTGATTATCTAAGTAATAAATTCAGTAATTACTGCTTGTAGTCGAGTTTTATTTTAATATGGAGAATATGTTAAATAACGGGTATATTTAATAAATTGATATATTTTATTATACTCTCCAGCATTGGAGGCGATTAATCAGTTCACCAGTAATTATGCATAATCACCGGATTAATCAAAGCGACTATTCCAGGATGCCTTAGTATGTGGCCTACAAGTCTGTCTCTTCTTTTAACTATATTTTTCCAAATGCTTCTTTCTTCATTCATTTGCCGCAATACTTCTTCATTTGTCACTTTATCTACCCATCTGATTTTTAACATTCTCCTATAGCTCCACATTTCAAAAGCTTCTAATCTTTTCTTCTCAGATACTCCGATTGTCCAAGTTTCAATTCCATATAAAGCGACACTCCAAACATACACTTTCAAAAATCTTTTCCTGACATTTAAATTAATTTTTGATGTAAACAAATTATATTTCTTACTGAAGGCTCGTTTAGCTTGTGTTATTCGGCATTTTATATCGCTCCTGCTTCGTCCATCTTTAGTAATTCTACTTCCCAAATAACAAAATTCTTCTACCTCCATAATCTTTTCTCCTCCTATTTTCACATTCAGTAGTCCATCTTTGTTATTTCTACTACATTTCATTACTTTTGTTTTGTTCTTGTTTATTTTCATGCGATAGTTCTTACGTAGGACTTCATCTATGCCGTTCATTGTTTCTTCTAAATCCTTTTTACTCTCGGCTAGAATTACTATATCATCAGCAAAACGTAGCATCTTTATCTTTTCACCTTGTACTGTTACTCCGAATCTAAATTGTTCTTTAACATCATTAACTGCTAGTTCCATGTAAAGATTAAAAAGTAACGGAGATAGGGAACATCCTTGCCGGACTCCCTTTCTTATTACGGCTTCTTTCTTATGTTCTTCAATTGTTACTGTTGCTGTTTGGTTCCTGTACATGTTAGCAATTGTTCTTCTATCTCTGTATTTGAACCCTAATTTTTTTAAAATGCTGAACATTTTATTCCAGTCTACGTTATCGAATGCCTTTTCTAGGTCTATAAACGCCAAGTATGTTGGTTTGTTTTTCTTTGATCTTCCTTCTACTATTAATCTGAGGCCTAAAATTGCTTCCCTTGTCCCTATACTTTTCCTGAAACCAAATTGGTCTTCTCCTAACACTTCTTCCACTCTCCTCTCAATTCTTCTGTATAGAATTCTAGTTACGATTTTTGATGCATGACTAGTTAAACTAATTGTTCTGCATTCTTCACATTTATCTGCCTCTGCTTTCTTTGGTATCATTACTATAACACTTTTTTTGAAGTCTGACGGAAATTCCCCCTTTTCATAAATATTACACATCAGTTTGTATAATCTATCAATCGCTTCCTCACCTGCACTGCGCAGTAATTCTACAGGTATTCCGTCTATTCCAGGAGCCTTTCTGCCATTTAAATCTTTTAACGCTCTCTTAAATTCAGATCTCAGTATTGTTTCTCCCATTTCATCCTCCTCTACTTCCTCTATAACACCATTTTCTAATTCATTTCCTCCGTATAACTCTTCAATATATTCCACCCATCTATCGATTTTACCTTTCGTATTATATATTGGTGTACCATCTTTGTTTATAGCATTTCTTAATTGCCGATAGTTCGTTTTACTTTCTTCATCACTAGCATTCTTATATTTTCTACGTTCATCCACCAGCTGCAATATATCGTCTGAAACCCAAGGTTTTCTACCAGTTCTCTTTATTCCGCCTAAGTTTGCTTGTGCTGATTTAAGAATTTCCTTTTTAACATTCTCCCATTCTTCTTCTACATTTACTACCTTATCTTTTTTACTCAGACCTCTTGCGATGTCCTCCTCAAAAATCTTCTTTACCTCCTCTTCCTCAAGCTTCTCTAAATTCCACCGATTCATCTGACACCTTTTCTTCAGGTTTTTAAACCCCAATCTACATTTCATTATCACCAAATTATGGTCGCTATCAATGTCTGCTCCAGGGTAAGTTTTGCAGTCAACGAGTTGATTTCTAAATCTTTGCTTAACCATGATATAATCTATATGATACCTTGCAGTATCGCCTGGCTTTTTCCAAGTGTATATTCTTCTATTATGATTTTTAAATTGGGTGTTGGCAATTACTAAATTATACTTCGTGCAAAACTCTATAAGTCGGTCCCCTCTTTCATTCCTTTTGCCCAGCCCATATTCACCCACTATATTTACTTCCTTGCCTTTTCCAATGCTTGCATTCCAATCTCCAACTATTATTAAATTTTCATCTTCTTTTACGTGTTTAATTGCTTCATCAATCTCTTCGTATACACACTCTACCTCATCATCATCATGGCAGCTTGTAGGCATATAGACGTTAACAATTGTTGTCGGTTTAGGTTTTGATTTTATCCTTATTACAATGATTCTATTGCTATGCGTCTTGAAATACTCCACTCTCCTCCCTATCTTCTTGTTCATCACGAAACCTACTCCTGCCTGCCCATTATTTGACGCTGAGTTAATTACTCTAAAATTACCTGTCCAAAAGTCGCCTTCCTCTTCCCACCGAACCTCACTAATTCCTACTACCTTCATTCTACCCATTTCCCTTTTTAAATTTTCTAGCCTACCAAACTTTTTCAAGCTTCTAACATTCCACGCTCCGACTCGTAGAATGTTATTTTTAGTTTTCTGGTTACCCCTTCCTTAGTAGTCCCCACCCGGAGATCCGAACGGGGGACTATTTTAATAAATAATATAATAAAATGGAAGTAGAGACTTTTCATAATATTTATTTATTTATAAATATATTATATACTTATGTATATATATATATATATATATATATATAAATGTGTGTGTGTGTGTGTGTGTATATATATTTATATATATACACAAGGTGCGACAATAAAGTAATGAGACTGATTTTTCTTTACAAGATGTGGCAACCATGCAGCTTGCGTAGGCACACCATCTTTGACTTTGGTCTATAAGCTTTCAACAAAGATTTTCCTTTGCCATTGAAATTCTCATCTTAATATTTTCTTTACTCCTCCAATGTTAGTACTATCCCAAGATATTGTATCTTTGACTTCTGAAATTTTCTCTCATTCACCTTCATAACTTTTGTTTTCCTCACATTTATTTTCATCACATATTCCTTCATCTCTACTTCTGAAGTTTTAATCATTCCTTGTAATGTATGTGTATCTATAACTAAAGTCAGCAGATTATCAGCAAAACTCACACAATTTATACCTCTTCTACTTATGCTTACTCCTTTTTGGCCATCCACAATATTTTTTTCAACATTTCCTCGACATGAAGAGTGAAAAGTGTTAGTGATAAGCAGAACCTTGCCTCACTCCTCGGCCTAATTCTAACAAATTTGTGAGATTCTTATTTATTTTCAGAGCTGCTTTTTCCTTCATATATAATTCTCTCATCAGTCTTCTATCCTTTCAATCAACTCTCTTTTCTTTCGAAATATCCAATAACTTTTCCCACTGCACTGTCAAACGCCTTTTCCATATGTATAAAACAGAATCTCAATAATACTCTTCCTCTTTCGAAACATGTTTCTCCAATCATTCTTATCAGTACTGCAGCTTTTTTTGTTCCTTTTCCTTTTCTGAATCATAAACCTTCTTCCCCAGCATTCCCCTCCATTTTTCTATCACAATATCAATATTCTATTTTTTTTCTATCAATATTCTGTTCATAACTCTTAGCATTATTTTTGCAGCATGTGATATTAAGCCAATACTTCAATGTTTTTCACTTTTCTGGTTCAAACCTTTTTAGGTATCTGTATCATTATTGTTTTAACAAAATCTTCTGACTATACTCCATCATAAATTGTATTGCAAACTAAGATTATTTCATCTATTCCATCATTTAAAGAGTTCTATTGGAATAAGATCTACTCCTGTTTCTTTCCTGTTCTTCATGTCTTCAGTAGTTTGTACAATTTCAGATCTAAAAATTGGTGAGCCTTTCTCTTCTTCCATAACTTCTTCTTCAACCTCAACTTTTCCATTTCCCGTTTCTGTCTACTTACTTACAGGATCTCTACATACTCTTCCTATCATTCTTTATCTCATCTTCTTTCTAAAGCTTTTACCATCTTTTTACTCAATTTCTCATACTTAGGATTTAAGAAATCATAAGTATGATTTCTTCTATCCATGTGGCATTTTTTTAACTTGTTTTACAACATGTCGTACTTCTTTTCCTTTTCTAAATTTTCTAAGTCTTTCATTTTTCTTTTAGCCACCTTTCCCTAGCTTTATGTGTTTCTCTTTCTAATTCGTTATTCAATATTTAATAGATTGCTCTGATGAATTCACCTTTTTTATATTTTCTTCTTTCATCCATTTTTCATATCATTTATCACATTACCCAAGGTTTCTTTGCAGGAAGCCTTCATAGAAACCTTTCTCTGGAGCTTTCCTCATAAATGATTTTATTCTTGACCAAATTATCTCTGCTGGTTTATTTCCACGTTTTACCTTGAGTAATTGCTTTTGTCAGCATTTCACACACTTTTATTCTCCCTATGTCCTATGACCCCTTTATATCTATTTCTTCACCTCATTGCAGTTTGAATTCTTTTAAATCTTATATTAATTTTCATTATTAACAGATTATTATCACTTCCTCCTGGAAGCCCATTTGCTTTCTTAACAGCATTTCTGTGTCTATTTTCAATGAAAAAATTATGTAACTGAAAGCAAAATGTATTTATTGGTATTGTTCAAGTGTATCTTATTTGTTTATAATTACTAAAAGATATATTGATAATGAAAAAATTCAATCATTCAACCAATTTTCTTGGCAAAAATCAACCAGCTTATCTCCTCTTTCATTTCGTGTTCACAATCCAAATTTGCCCACTGTCTTTCCATATTTGCCTTCTTCCACAACTATGTTCCAATCTCCCATATTTATTTTATAGCAATCCTGTTCATTTTTTAATATCTCCTCAACGTTATTGCACATCTTATACATATCTTCATCCTTACACTCCAATGTTTGCATGTACTCCTGAACTTTTACTAGATTTTTTGACAGGATTCCAGTCCTTTAAGCTATTTCACTTTCTTCCTGATAAATTATGTTTTATACTCTTCCTGCTACACTATTTTTTACAGTCATTCCCAAATTTATTTTTTCCTTTTTAAATTTATTGAAAGAAGAAAAAAGGAATAATATAAGATAACTTCACCACTTCTCAACACTCCTCTTCCCTTCCATCTAACCTTGCTTATCTCTACTAAATCCATTCTATTTATATTTATCTCTCTCATCAAGTTTTCCAACTTACCTGACGACAATAATGTTTTCACATTCCATGAACCTATTATTACTGATAAATAATCATATAATAATTAAAATTATAAAATTTAAATCCAGTTAAAAAGAAGTCAAATTATCACCAAAGAGCTTATTTATCTACTACTCCCAACTCAAAGATAGGTAAAATTTATAGTCTGCAACATTAAAGTCCTACTTCTACTTCACAGCCCGTCATACCATATTCCTTTGGACAATAAAGAATACTGGTGTGGTGCTTTAAATATGCTTGGTTGTTAAAGTAGTTTAGATTAAATTAAAATATTTTGAATAAATAGTTAAATAGTTTTTTCTATGTAGTTCATATATTGTACGTCACCAACCTATACAACATAAAGTACCCGTTTTTATAAACGATCTACCGTAATCAATTACAGTTTCTCCGATGTTACTGTTCGGTTATACACACTTGTAACACAGATAACAGAAATTTTAATATTATATTTATTGTTTCGTAGGGGTACCAATCTTATAATAAACAATTAAAAATAATATTAATATACTGTACAATGTTTTGCTGGTTACGGTGGTAAGCTTTTTTAACTGCGTACTCAAACATGAACAACTAGATAAGTGAAGTTCGTTGGGTAGTTAATGCAATGTACTATGTTTGTGTTTGCACTTGATAAAGCTTGGAATTATAAGCGAATGAGCAGATTATTTATGTTTAATTGTCTAATGCAAGGTCAGAAAAATTGCGAAATAATAAATTTATAAAATATAAATTGTAAATGTATATGAATCCAAGAATGAAAATACTCTACATTCTAATATACATTTACAGGTACCCTAACTATGACGATGAAGTGAATAAACAACATTATCAACTAAAACTGATGTTTTTTTTATATATATTTTTTTTGTTGGCTCCAGCTTCGTAAAATATTTCACTCTCGAGAAAATATGGAAATTTACAGTGTAAATTATAACGTAAAGTTCATTTTTTGATTGAATTGATGGATAATTTCCAAGGAATACTTAATAGGCTGTTAAAATTAAAAAATGATATCACGTAATTTTTAATAATTCCATTATTAAGGAATTGAATGATTTTGTTATTAATGAAGTTATATTATAAAATTATGAGTGATTTTAAGAACATTCATTAAACTAGAATGGAAATACTAAAAGTAAAAAATGTGAAAAAGTTCACAATTTTTACCACCAATTCTTATGAGGGTCTAAAGTAATTTACCCACTACGCTTAGAGTGCAGCGTTTAAAATAATTTTGAGAAGGTTTTGTATAAACCATATCAGAATTAGGAAAGTCTTTAAAACAATTTCTCTGTTATAATCAAAGTAGATGTTTGAATAACTTAATATCAAAAATATTTTTAATTTTAGTGTTAAAATATTTTCATTCAATTAGGAGTAATAAAAAACAAAATTTGCATTTTAGCGAAAAATTGTTTCTATTTTTTAGAATATCTAATAAAATAATATCGTCAAGATATTTAATACCAAGTAAAATTAAGAAAATTTCAATTTTTAATAGTTTACTTTTGCTGGTGATTTCAGAAATAATCTGTTCTTCCAAACGTACCTGAAAAATTTATATTTTAAAAAGAGAATGTTAGCTCAAGAAAAACGTAATCGAACACTTTAACTGATATAATGAAAAAAGTTTGAAGTAATAAAAATATTTGGAAAAATATCTTAGCTTAAAATACAGTTTATGATTTGAAATGACTCGCACAGAATTTTTAGAAAATTCTCTATGAACACATCCCTTTATTTTGAACCAACAGTCAATCATATATCGAATTAAGATAATTAATATTTTATTTCGCTTCTAAAGATTTTGTAATCGTTAACTTTTATAAATAATGCATTAAAATTATTAAACTAAATTCATAATTATAATTAATATGATTTTTAATTTAGAAAATATTAATTGAAAATATTGTTGTAACGTTCATAAATTAAATACTTTAACTTGGTGACGTGCTTGTTTCCTTAATTTCATTTTTTATGGTTTATTTTCTTGACATTTCTACCGGATAATTTTAATTAAATTCGTTTTTTAAAAATAAAAACAAAAGTGGCATTTTCCATTACTATACAATGGGATGTCGGTTATCATTACTTCATATCCCCACTCTGGATAAAGGTAGTGTATAAAAAAAATTTTTTTTTCATAAAAAACGCTAACGTTTTAAAAAAACACGATTAAGATGAAATATCAAGAGAACATAAAAGGTATGACTAAAAAAAAGAAACTACCTATATTTCAAAGCTTATATTAAACATTATATAATAATTTAAAAATTGTTATAATTGGATCTCTTTTGTACACGGAACGTTATATATAACTTATTTTTTTAACTTTATGTTTATGTAATATTCGATCGAAGTTTTAAATATTTTTTATCTGTAACATCACGTTCTTCATTTTTTAAATTTGGTTCTTTCTATAGACATAAAAATGTATCTTACATTTTACTTGCGTCACTCACGTGGTTTTATGTAGTATACCATTCCTGAATTTTGAAATCTTTATGCATATTTTAACAATCTCCCTTTTTTTTCTTCATTCTCTACAAATGATACAGTAAACCATTGCAACACTGAGACAAAGTAACACTATAATATGCAGTTTATTACAAATATTTTCATTTTAAAACTATCTAATCTCAAAGAAATCTCAATCAACAATCTCTATTCTCTCCATCTGCCTATTATTTAAAAACCATATTTTACAAAATTTTATATTTTAGGGTAAGAACAGCATTTTATTCAATTTTAAATTTGTTTTTCAAGATTCTTTGCCTTGGTAAGTTCAAAGTGTTCTATATATATTAGTAAACGTTTTTAAACTTTTATATCTAACCTTACTTTTTAATACAAATAAATAAATCGTTTGACTTGTTTGAATAATATACAACTTAAACCCAAAAGAAAAATAGATTTTATTAAAATCTTTCCATATGAAAAAGATTATAACTTTTGTTTTTCTTTGAGAAAATTAATAACTTTTGGAAAAGGATTAAACTGCTAAGAAAAGTTGAATGAAAAAATTAACATAAATGGTTTTGGAGCGTTTAATATTGCTACATGAAATGATACGAATGAAGGAATGCTAAGTATGAAGAAGGAAACTGAATTTATAATATATATTTTATTAAACATAATTTTTTTTTTCAGAGATATTTATTTTTATAAAAAAACGTGTATGATAAATTATATGATAATTAATTCTTATGGGAAATTATCTGACGAAACCGATGTCAAATCTTGTAAATAAGTACATGTTCTCCAAGGAAGTGGAAGTTCAACAACATGCGATCGCTGACTCCCCCGCAAACTAATTGATTCACTATTAATTGTAAGTCTTTCCTGTATAATCCTGGATATAATCCTACATCCTAACAATGGAGAAGAATAAGAAGAAATTTTTAAGGCTGGAGAAGAAATCCAGCAGCCAATGCGAACGGAAAGAACGAAGAGGCCTACACTCTCCATTGTGATACCATTCTCAAGGCTCACAGGTCTTTCAAAGGATACGGTTGTAAATATTTATAACCAACAAATACGGAGAGTCGGGCTAAAAGAAAAATATTAAGAAAATATGAAATATGCAAGATAGGTGTCCAACGACAGCACATTTAGCTCAGCCCAGCCCAGACTTCCGGAAAAAGAAGATGAAGAAGAATCTCCAAAACCTAAACTTTCTATCCTTCATTCATCTCACAAGTACTAGTCCGAAAACCGCCTATAAACACCAAATTCGATTTCCTCTGCGAAGTGGACTGCATTGGACCCTCCAGAAACTACGACTCCATCAGGTGTATTCTTGCTATACCGAAAGGCAGTAAATTCTCCCGCCGCATCGAGAGAAGGACGCACATATGTTATTAATATTCTACGGGATAACCAGAGTGAAATACAAATATTATAAAAAAAAGAAAATTTTTTTAAATATATTTATTTATGACACACTACACAGAACCGTCAGTGTTGCTTGCTCACTAATCAGCATATCTATTCCAAGATAACACGTTTTCTAACGTTACTCAAAATACGGCGGAACAGTTGAAAATGTTTCGATGGGCGTTATGGATCCATCCACCTGACAGTTTTAATCTAGAGTCATCTAATTTTCATTTCATCGTGGAATTAAACAATTTTTGAAAGGACACTGTATGCAGACCGATGACGAAGTTTACAAAATTTTCATAAACTACTTTACGGAACAGGAGATTATTATTCAACGAGGAGATCGTCTTGTCGTTCGATCTCAAAAATGCTTGAAGACCAACGGAAATCCTGTTAAAAAATAGTTTTAAATATATTTTTATTGTAAAACAAGGATTTTATTTAAAATGAATCATAGGTTTATGGGAAAATGTTAACTTATAACAGATAAGTCATAATTAAAGGTAATTAGAGATTTTGTTGAAGTTGAGTTCTTAATTACTGCAGAAATTCTGTTTAATAGAGAAATTAATTTGGACATCTTCGTATTAATGTGACTAATTCATATCGCAAATTAATGTAAGTATTAGCAAAGGATGAATTCTGTTTGACTAATTTTCGAGTTTCTATCGATTATAAAAAAATTTTATTTTTGTTAAAATATATAATTGTTTTCTACAAAGTTAACTACAAATTTTTATTTTCTTTTTGATAAATTAACAAAGTTATTTTATTCCAAACCTAAAAAAGTGTATTTTCTGACAAAACTTTTTCGTGTTTTACCATTTTTCTTAAAATCTAATTAAGATACAGGTCTGAGACCATTTTTATTCAATTTCCTAGATCAAGAAAGATAAAGAAGAACCAAATTATCCCCTCGACTTGTACCCAAAGAATTTTAATACGGTTCAATTTCAGAGAGGAAGGAGAAAGAGGGCTAAATGTTTCCCGAGCCACATCTCACTAACAAACCGTTTTTCTTATCTAAGTTTGTATGAATAGTTTTTTACTTCCTTGTAGGAAGTAAAGGAAGTATTGTGATTGCGAAAAATTTCGGTTTTTAGATTTCAACGGAAATATCCATTTTGATCATCCCTGAATCCGTTTGGACTAGTTTTGGCGTGACGTCTGTACGTATGTATGTATCTCGCATAACTCAAAAACGATTGGCCGTAGGATGTTGAAATTTTTTATTTATTACTGTTGTAACATCTAGTTGGGCACCACCTTTCCTTTTTATTGCAATCGACTGGACCAAGTGTCAAAATAGACCAAAACCCAAAAAATTGGAATTTGGACTTTTTCTAAACTACAGTAATAAACCTTCATTGAGAGTTTTTCAACGATATATCATAAGAATACTTATTTTCATTGGTGCCAGAGTTATACCCAAATAAAGTTTTAATTAATGAAATATTTGGATCTTACAAGGGGAAGGCATATAGGTTCGAATCCAACTTTTTTTTTTTTTATTTAAATATATTGATTTATTAATAATTATTTGCTTCTAATTGTAAAAAAAATTGACAATAAATAATAATTCAATAATAGCAAAAAAAAAAATATATATATATATGAAAACAAAAAATCAGAAGGTATTAGTGAAATAAAATGTTATATACTTTTAAAAACGTATATGTGTAATTTAATAGGTGTACTAGGAAGTCATGTGGCGTCCACATCAGATTTAATGAAATATCGGACTATTTAATATTAATTAAAAATTATAATTTAGACGTATTATTTTTATTTATGCATTTGCTTTCAGTCTACTTGCTAATATATATCGCTATAAAATTTAGTAACCATCTCCTCTTTCGTTTTTGTTTTAATTTTGTTGATGGTTACATCATAATAATTTAAAAAACATACGATTAGATACACATAAGACTTACAATTATATAAAGAGTAATAAAAGGACCATTATTCTAACTTAATCTTTCAGGTAAGATTGTTGAATTAATAATTGTGTAAATATTTGATGTTAATAAAAACTTATATTTTAGCAGTTATGTAACTGTTCACTTTTATTAAAGAATTGGTGGATTGTATCTCACTTTCAAATGAAATAAGTTTAAATGAAGTGCAGCAAAAATATGTGTATATAATTTAATAGGCGTACAAGTTATTTTATTCCAAACCTAAAAAAGTGTATTTTCTGACAAAACTTTTTCGTGCTTTACCATTTTTCTTAAAACCTAATTAAGATACAGGTCTGAGACCATTTTTATTCAATTTCCTAGATCAAGAAAGATAAAGAAGAACCAAATTATCCCCTCGACTTGTACCCAAAGAATTTTAATACGGTTCAATTTCAGAGAGGAAGGAGAAAGAGGGCTAAATGTTTCGCGAGCCACATCTCACTAACAAACCGTTTTTCTTATCTAAGTTTGTATGAATAGATTTTTACTTCCTTGTAGGAAGTAAAGGAAGTATTGTGATTGCGAAAAATTTCGGTTTTTAGATTTCAACGGAAAGATCCATTTTGAGCATCCCTGAGTCCGTTTGGACTAGTTTTGGCGTGACGTCTGTACGTATGTATGTATCTCGCATAACTCAATAACGATTAGCTGTAGGAAGTTGAAATTTTGGATTTAGGACTGTTGTAACATCTACTTGTGCACTTCCCCTTTTGATTGCAATCGACTGAACCAAAACTATCCAAAAAAGAGAGATACTTACATATGTACAGATGTCACGTCAAAGCTAGTCAAAATGGATTCAGGGATGGTCAAAATGGATATTTTCGTTGAAATCTGAATACCATAATTTTTCGCGATCTCAATACTTCCTTTACTTCATACAAGGAAGTAAAAAACCTGGTGGATATTTTCTTATGTCTATTGTTACTTAAAAAAATCATTCTGTATTTTTTATTTTGGTTTTGAAATATTGTATAAAACTTAAAAAATACCAAACTGCCATAAACTCTCTCCTTAAGATATACAGCAATAATAATGAAATGTATAAAAATACTACGTCGGTCAGGCACGGTATTTTTCCACAAAATACAAAATTTATTCATTATTATGTAACTGTAATGGGTATTCACATTTTGTAGGAAATAGGATAAACAAATTAAATAAATATTTATGGCGACTTTATGTAACAGAAAATTATACTAGTTTTATTTTACAGTATTAAATTTCTAGTAAAAACAGAAATAGTTATAAAAATACCTAACAATATTTAAATAGTTAACTATATTTAAAAATAAAAATAAGAATTTAAATAGCTATATATTTAATTATTTATTGTCAAATAACTATTAATTATAATTATTATTATTATTAATAAATTAATAACTTTAATTATCATTAATAATTTATTTAATATTTAAATAAACATTTTAACAGCTACCATATTTTTCAATAAACTGTAATCCAAAAAGTTTTAAAATAATTCAAACGATCATTTTTTAGTTAATAAATGAAAATATGCAATAATAATAAAATTAGCAGGCATTTTTTAATAATGTCTACAAAACTATTTAAATAATATCACACTTTTAAAGAAATTATTCTGAGTAATTATTAATTAAATATAACGGGAGTCATTAAAGATCATGGATAAACTTAGAATTAAGCAGATCTCAATTTCACTTTTTTGTATCAAGTAATAAAAACACTCCTGTAAATTAAAAACGGTAGTATTAAATACCTAAATAAGTAAATAGCTATTATTATTATTTCGTGCTGGATAAAGAAATAATTTGCATAATTTAATGATTAAACTAGTAATTCAGAATAACTAATATACTATAACACTTATCGAATTTAATACATCGCTATCTACTTAAAATTATTTATAGATAAATAACGGTAAATGAAATCGTTTGGTTGAAGAAACGGATTCTAAATGTTCAACTTCCAAGAGTTTTGACCCTTACCCAGCGAAGCTGTCTATGAAATACAATTAGAATGAAAAAAAGCACAATTATATTTTGAATTTACTTGTTAACTTATATAAACCAGATACTAAGGACAGAAAGCAAAACAAAAGTAAATTTACTATATTATAACAATAAAATAAACGACGTACAAACGATCGTAAAACAAATCTACTTCATAAAGTTAGGAATATGCAAATTACCGCGTAAAATTTAATGTACATTATGTTTTATTTATAAAACTTTTATAACCCCTTCATTTCAATCTAAGAAATTATGAACAAACAAATATATTTCTATATATAGCGTAACACCTGAGAAAATGTACGTTGCATAACTTAAAAGATTAATAGCTAACATGTAATAAAATATAAACTCAACATACACTGAAAAATAAATATCTCATATTCCGTTTGCATTTTTTAACAATAATCTTAGTTAAAAACCAAAATGGTTATAGAAAGACAGATTATATTTACAGTATAAGATCTATAAAACTAAAATCAATGTTTTGAAAGCGTCAATAAAAGAAGTAAAGGTTTACTTTAATATGTTAATGCAGAAAAACAAATCAAATGTAAAGCTTTTTAATATAACAATCATTTATTAGAAAGTTTTATAAGACAAAAGAAAAAAAAACGAAGGTAGAAATATTAGTTTTCTACTTTATAGTTTAGCATTTTTTATTAATTACTGTCATTAAACACATTATCTAAATCTTTTCATAAAAAAATGTCAGAATTCATTATATCATGCTCAGAAATCAAAAGCAGACATTTGTATCTTTTCTGACATGAAATGTAGAAAAATTTGAGGAAATATTTTATCTAACCCACTCCGATAGTTCTCCACTGTTCCGTTGTTTGCTTACCCATGAATTACTCCTCACTGAGTTATTGTATAAAAAAATTCCTCCCCCAAAGAATATTATTATATGTAATCAAGAAGAAGCATCATAAGTTGGGTGACACAGACAATTCCTAATAAGTTGGTACACGTTATAGATTCGAATACAATACTATTACGGTGGATAAATGAATAATAATGTTTATTTACAAAAATTATGGGGAAAATAACTAAAATAATGTAGTCGGAAATAAGGAAAATTGTCATTCACTAAATTTCTATATCTATGAAAATTAGTTATGCTTATATTTTCAAGAAAAAGGAATATTTCATTTGCCTCAAAATTCGCTAAAAATTCAATAAATGTTGTTTACGTGAAACATTTTATTATATTTCAGTTTTTAGGCTATTAGAAATGTAATTTTACATAAAAAGCATTATGATCTTAAAGATTTATCCTTCCAATCTCTTTTTTTCATATTTACAAAAAATATCTCATTTACTTTTACACAAATTGTAAACTAAACCCTATAGAAAATGATGCGAATTTATCAAATATATATCTTTTTTTAATCGTGTTTAGTTTTAATACTGATATAATTTATTTCGTTAATTGAATCGAACAATTTGCTTGGGTCTTACATAAAATAATATGGTTGTGTATTTAACTAAATTCTATTTAATTACAGTCCTGTTTCCTAGAAAATTGTATAGGAGTTTGTCCTTTGACTGCACAGTATAAATAAATATATATATGTAGTGTGTTGCTTATAGAATCGATAGTTTACAGAAACAACAAACCCCTACACAAGCATTATATTTTGCTCTTTTCTAAACATATTAGGACTTGAACTATCTGGCCCGAGCAAGGTAACCTGACCGATATCCGATATAGTTTTCGCAACAAACTGCTTTTCTTTTTTTAGGAATTATTGTAACAGGTTCGCTCACATGTGGTTAATAAACAGGGAACCGAATTGCAGAATGGTATTTGTACAACTAATGAATACTAAAATTTAATGGATAATGAGTTTTATTTTATATTATGCATAATGGTTATCAAAACAGAATATGTATGCTAAAAACGTAACGTTATGCATACAAATAGTGGATCTTTATTTTATAATAACATAGCAACTTACAAACAAATTATTATTAGTATACTTTTTTAATTGAAACGTTTCAAGTTATCAAACAAATTAATTAATTTAAGAAAAAATAAGTTTTATTAATAACTATTGTTATTTTTATAGCGTTATTAATTTATATTATCTTTTCTTTATTTAATTTCATTAAAAGAAAAGGATGTATATAATAAAAAAATTGAAACTCGAGTTAAAGTCAACAATAATTTCTTACTTTCAAAAAATAAAAAAAATACTTAAAAGAAATACAAGCTACCTATCACTACTTCCATAATTTAAGATTTATTGTTGATAAGTTTTCTTAAATGCTTTTATTAAATATTTACACAGTTCGGATATATCCTCTATTTATGTATTTCGTTCTTAACAATTCTTCTTTTACACGTAATACGTCTTAAATATCATATGCCCAATTTTACTTTCCTGGTTCATAGCTCTAGAACTATGCTTCAAAAAGGTAAATAAGGTAACCAGTCAAAAAATGGGATATTGTTTTTTTTTTTTTGTATTTCTTGAACTCGGGACTTCAAATAAACACGCATATACATGCTTTGGCGTGTTTTAGGCTTAATAACCTTTGACTGAATAAATCAATTTTGATGAAATTTTTTACAGAGATTCATGTATATGGTCCGATCTGTTAGTAAAATTTTGGGGTCAATATCTTCAAGGGGGTTAGATAGGATTTTGGGGTCAATTTTCTAAAAATTTTACAAACATAACCCCTCTTTATACATACAGTACATGTGTGCATGCTTTATTTTTAAAAGCAGTTTTGCCTCAAAAATCTCTCTTTCCCAAAAATCGTTAAAGCTATCTTTTTATTTATTGCATATATTTTAACCAATTTTTTATTATGCCTTTATAGGCATAGTGGTAGTGTAAATAACCCCAAAAAATACTTTGGGGGCAATATATAGGGTGGGAAGGCGATCAAAGTTTAAAATTATCAATTTTTTGAGTTTTTTAAAACGTTTTTCGGTTTAAACTTTTAATATTATTAAAGATTTAAATAAAAATATTAAAATAATATTTCAAAATTTTTTTCGTCTTTTAAAAAAAAATATATAATGATAATTTTACAATAAAACCTCGTCATAAATTACTCCCATCCCAAAAAAGAAATTCTAGGGAACTTTTTCATATATAATTACTTATTTTACTAAATAAGAATAAATAACCATTGACAGGAAAGTATTACAACTTTATTATCATGTTTTAATAACTGATGGACTAAATAAATAATTATTAAACGTATCCTGTTTAGGGATTGAATACGTTTAAAGAGACAAATAAAAGCCTGTGCAAAAGCCTAAGTAGAAGAAGATTTGACTTGACTACTATAGCCAGTAAGAGATGAAAAGAAGATGCGAATAAGGGATATGGAATGCAGTAATATTTATGCAAGGAGCCAAGTTAATAAGTTTAAAAAAGGGATGAAAATAATCAGATGAATATAATTTGAGTAAGTGAACTGAAGTGTAAAGGAAAAGGTGAGATTAAAGGCGTGGATGTTATTTAGGAAATAAATAAAGAAAAAATTTCCTTTTTATCAATTGATAAGGATCATTCTTAATATAGAAATAACAAAGGACGACTTTTAATAATGGTAGGATAGTTGTTGTCAGGATAATAATGAACACAAAGGAATACGTTTTTAATAAAAATGCATATGACAATTTGTCAATACGAAGGTGATGCAGTTGAAGTAATGAATAAGCAGAGAGTGAAAAATTATTGAAATGAAAGAAAATGATTGTAGTAGGATAGTAGTAAGTTGCAATATTATTATATGGAAAGACAGGAATAGATAAGCAGTAAATCTATGAACTGGATGCAAGAAATTAAATGGAAGAAAGGCTTATTGAGTTTTGTAAAAAGAATAAAATTTTTATTAAATATATTCTTAGTTACCACAAATGAAGAATGTAAGCGTCAGGAGATATAATCAAAAGATGAAGATAAATTGACGAAATAATTTCAGAAGAAAAATTAAGAAAACCGATAAAAAGGTATTGGTTGCCAAGAGTTATATTGATCGTGATATCATGCATTTCGGTAACAGGCATAAAAGTAATATTAAAGACAGTTAAATAAATGAAGTATGTAATTGGATGACATTTGGAAAAGATAACAACAGTTGAAAAAAAGTTAGCAGAAAAAATATTCGTTCAACTGCTGAAAAGAATGAATGCAGTAGTCAATAACGCAAATTAATTTTGGTTAAATGTGAAAGATGCCATAAAAAGGAACAGAAAAATAAATGGCTTAATTAAAAGGAAGAAGAAGAAAAAGAAGGCATTTATGAGTTACCAGAGAGATGATTAAAAAAATAGAAGACAGAAGAAAATACAAGAATACGAATGATGAAGGTAAAAGAGGATCAACAGAAAATTGAATAATGGATTAAGTAGAGTAACACAAAATCAAAGGAGAGATAGTTGCAGACAAATGTTCAGGTGTACAATATTTCGAAAGAAAACGAACAATATGAACTAATGAATAAATAAATAAAAATGTAACATGGAATAAGTTAAAGAAGCTTACTGACACTAAAGAAATTGCCAGTAGAATTGGAAAACTGTTTTACAAATAACAAAATACTATACTACATTAAAATCGGAAATTACACGAGCAAAAAACATATGAAGTATAAAAAAACTGTAGTAACAATAGAAATGATTAAATGTCTTATTTAAGAAGAATTACATAAGATAAAGCTGTAATACAATCTACTTTAGTAGGATGTTTTCAAAATAACAATATTTCCAATCCCAATAAAACATGATGTAGTTAACCTTTGTCCTGAATACAGCAAAATTAGTTTGATTTGCGTTCAACAAAAATTCTTCCATGAGTTCTGAGTAGAAAATGGAATAAATGCTTACAGAAGAAGAATATGGATTCGGGAGAAAAAGATGGAGAAGGGATGCATTTGAGTTACTAAGAATTGTTGGTGAGAGATTCATAACAAAATAAACGAATAATGCATGTTTTATAGGTATGAAAACCTTATTAGACTGTTTCAAAAAGAATTAACTAATGGAAAAATTAAGAAGTAAAAGTAGATCGGAAAGATTGAATATTAAAGAAATGCAGATGAATCAGAAAATTGCTATAAATAAAAATAACTCTGAAACTGGGTGATTTTAACTAGAAAGAGAAGTAATGCAAGGGTGCTGTCACCTTATTTAATGTGTATGTTGAAGGGATGATAAAAAATTTGGTTTAAGGTTACTAATAACATGCTTTTTTTTAGGAAATGAAGCACAGAATATTCAAAAGTTGGAAAATGAATACTAGGGAAATTAAAGTACTGAAGATTGAACACTCGTAGAATGAAGACGTTCAATATAACCGGAAAAACTGAAAAACCATACCATGTAAACAGACACCAAAGAGAGAAAACAAAATAAAAAATCCCTTTCGACACGCCGGAAGACAGAGGTAGATTTCACCGGTGCTAAGTAGGGGATAAAAAATATTTCCACCTTAAAGTTTCAGAAAGGCTTCAAATTTACTCAATACGAAAATGGTTACATATGAAAAAGGTTTCACACGTTTAGCATACGACAAGCCCCATCTTACAATTCCAGCAACATTTTGATTATCCCTTGCTGTAAGAGTTGGTCATATGAAAAATTGTTTCATACAAAGGTTTTAGCTAATATTTAGAGGACTAAAGACCACTTTAAACCGATTCGACTGGCCTATTAAGGGCGGTATGATCATTTTTGTCTTCGAAACCCCATTTTTTTCACCCCCTGGGCCAATGGTTGGTTATACAAAAAAACTTTACTTAAAGTTTAAGGGCTTAAGTTTTAGGCCCTTATCCGAAGAACAGAAGGAACTTTAAACGAATTCGATATTTTACTAAATAAGAAAGTAATAGCGATATTTTGTTTTTTTGAAAAAGCTCCTCCACTTCCACCCCTTTGGTCCGATTTTCCCCATTAACAAACTCGACCGAAATTTTGGGTCTTCATATTTTATATATCAATCTGAAATTGATTGACACAAAATTACGGCAGTTATCGTGTCCAAAAGAAAGTGAAATGTGTGTATATATATATATATATATATACGTATACATATAAACTTTTGAACTGACGGTGGTTTTGGGGTCTGGGGGATGTGAAACGTGAAGATATGTCGAAATTTTCCGGAAGTCGAATCATGGTTTCCATTACAATAGGTAGCTTTCTTATGAAATCTACCTTAAAAAGCATAGAATTAAAACAGCATCTAACAGAAACAATAATTATGTACATAAAAGTGTAGAATGAAGAAATAATGGAGACAACAAAATGTAACCGACGGTAAATGAGATCAATTGAGAATAGGAACGCCAACTAGCTGGGACAGACCATTTTATAAGAAGATTTGATTAAAACAATGCTAGAAGGATCTGGGAAGTGTAAAAAACTACTGGAGAATAAAAAAAGGAATCTTCCGAATTCTTCCCAAAAAAACACTTAATTTTTTATCCAATCGGCCAAAAATCCATGTTTTTTTAATATCTAATAAGAATTGGGTGGATATATGCACGTTTCAAATTTAAAAATAAAAATTGGTAGTCTTTTGTTCCTCATCCTTCAAAAGTTTGCAAGTTTTTCACCTAGAGATAACTGAAAATAGCAAGAAATATTGATATTAACAATAATCAGGTTCGATAAATAACCCAATAACCAGATATATCCATTTATATTACTATTCTTATAACCAGTTATATTTATATTATAAACTTTTTTCCCTACACCCCTGGATCGGATCTGCAGTCAAACATAAGTCAGTCCAGGGGCGTGTTCTTGCGACTCTAACGGGTCTTCCCGCCTGCCGGCATAGTAGGTCGGCCCTCCGGTTCCGGATCTTCTCATTTTAATTCGCCTGCCTCTAACTTCAGAGGCGGGGGTAACCGGGCCCGGCTATGCCGTTTCCGGGACTCCGCCCCATCCGACGGGACTCGTTCTTTTCTCCAATTTTTTTTTTTTCGCAGGATGTTGGAAGACCCATTCCTCCTCACTGCCATCCACCAGTGCAAGCACGGAGTGTCAGCTCAGCAGAGGGCTGTCCTTCCGTCCCACGTCTTCCACTCGGCCATCAGTCTACCCCCCATTTACTGTAATCCTTTTATTTCCTGTTTAAGATGTCTGCAATCAGCTTCTCCATGTTTAGCCATTCCTTAAAACCCTTTAACATGTACGGGACAGCGGTTTCAGATGTCATTCAGTCGAGATTACAATTTAACTTGGCCTCATCCCACCGAGGACATTCAAAGAAGGTATGGTAGGGGGTGTCCTGCAACCCGCAATATATGCAATTCTTAAACATTCTCCTAGCAAACCAGTAGAGATATTCCCTAAATTCGCCATGACAGGAGAGGAACTGTATAATATGATATCCAATCTCGCCATGTCGCTCCCCAGCCTTGGCTCCAACCTGAGTATGAGTCTGCGTGTCCAGGCGCCATTCCTCGCCGTGTCCCATGCCTCCTGCCATTCTTGAGATAATAGTGCCGTCGCATCATCTTTGGTCATTTCCTCATATTGCCTTTTTCTCTGCAAAGCTCTGAGACGAATCTGGGGGACCCCAGCAAGTACCCCCACCGCCTCAGCAGGGCACCGTTCTGTACGCACATGATATGTCTAGCGTGGCTCTTCGCTTTATCGATGTCAAACATCTGACGTATTTCTTCCTGTTCAAGGCAATAATCCACGCCGGTATCGCATATAACAACACCGACGTTGCAACAGACATGAGCAGTATTCTTTTTGCTGCTCGAGGGCCTCATCTGGTCCCCATTAATCGGCTCAATATTCCAACTATACTCTCTGCCTTGCCCGACACTTCTTTAATATGTTTATTGAGCAGTCCTGATTGTTCAAACCATAAGCCAAGATACTTTACATGGGACAGCATGGCCACTCGGACCTCATCTACGATGATGTTAATCTGTCAGATTTTTTGCCGGCCGATTACTGCTACGACCTCAGACTTTTGACACGCTAACTGTAGTCCTTATTTCCCAGCCAAACACTCACTCGTCGGATCGCTTTGTTAGCTGTTATCTCGACAACTTCTTCCGAGTGGCCCGATACTAGGATCGCTAAATCATCCGCATACGTGAGCAAGGATACATCCTCCGGGAATTCCATCCGCAGCACCCCGACGAAGGTAATGTTCCAAAGCATAGGGCTTAAGGGGCTTAAGACTGACTTCTGCGGAACTCCTCCCATCATCTGGAAACTTACGTAACCGTCTTCCGTTGTTGTTATTAGCTTCCTGACGTGCTGAAATTTGCTTATAACAGCTCTAAAGTAAGAAATAATATTTCTGTTTCTTAATTCTTCCATAATACTCGACCACGGGATGTTGTTAAAAAAATTGCTGAAATCTAGGAGAACCATCAACAGAATCTTTCTGGTCCTGGTGCCCGCTCTGCATGCATTAGTCCATTCCATTGCCCGGCGAAGGGCGTCGACGGTAGATCAGTAAGTATTGCAATTATTTATTATTTAAATAATCAAAACATTAATGTTAATTATTCGAGGTTAGTGAGCGAAGCGAGCGTAGGTTAAGTCTGGTTAGATTAATAAATTTTTAATAAATTTAGTGTAGAAAATGTTTTAAATGACCGCTATAAAAGAGCATGTTAGTGTGTTACGGGTTATTTCTCCAGCCTGGATATTGTTAATGTCAATATTTCCTTCTATTTTGAAACATGCATATTCCTACCTAATTCTTATTGGATATTAAAAATTCATCTATTTATGGACCATTGGCTAAAAAATTAATTGTTTTTTTCGGGGAGAAATTCCGAAAAAGATTCAAAAAAAATTTAATTGGAAATTAACGAGAATAAAATGAGACATGATGAAAATAACTTTTCAGGACACATGATGCGTTAAAATAAGTAACATAAAAATTATAGCACAGCGAATTAAAAAATTTTTTTTCTATCATGATGTAATTTAAATTCTTTATTCTACAGAATTCATGCGAGGTCTGCCTTTTTCAGAACTCAAATAAGTTTATCAACGAAATTTATTTATCCTGCTTGCTAAAATGAAATAGTGAGTTATTTTGAAATAGTGTTATTGATACTTACACGCATAATAAACCTATGCAGCTTATATAATGTATCTCCTAATGGAAATATTATACTTTCATATTCACAAGCTGAAAAGTTAATCAAAACTTTGAAGTCTCTGGATAACATTTTATCTGGAATAGAAATTGTTATTGTGTTTTTACAGTCACTGAATGTTTGTAAATTAAGATCCAAATAGTTCTCTTTTTATTTTTTAATTACAAGCCCTAAAAGATATGTGGCTTTTGTAAATTATAAGCCACATAATTCTGATTTACGATTATGTAAATTTGCATTGATGTAAGCAGTACAGTAAAATATTATTAGTACGTGACTTAATTTTATTATGTTTTAATTTTTATTTATAATGATTCCATTTATTTAATATTACAGTAATAAAATGAAGATAAAAGGAAATTTACTATTATGGTTTGTGTTCGAGTTGATTTATTTAGAGCCGTTTAAGTAAAGAACTTATTTGAATTCGACTTCATGATTTTGAAAATACTATGAAAGTAGGAAAGTTTTGGTCATTCTATAAGTATTTAATCGAAAGCGATTCTGACAAAAATTGTTCTTTCCATTCACATATTTGGAGTGCCTTGATGGAAGACACTGGACGTTCGATGAATGGTTGCATATCTTTTTATTTCCGCTTAAAGCGTCCTTAACTCAATATTTTACCTTTTTGTATGTTTTTATACAAGAATTGAAATCTTTTTCAATGGAAATATGAAAATAAAAATAAATCTTTATAACTATCATTATAAAGTAATACTCTAGTAGTATAAAAAAAAAACAACACAAATATATTCAGATAAATCTCTCCAAACAGAAAAATGCGACTGTTTAATATTCATGAAGAACAAGAGATAAATATTAAAAAACATGACAAAAAAAAAAACAATTGCTGACAAATATTGCTCTTTAATGTAGGATAATTACTAATGTAGGGTAGTTAAACAGCGTGCGTGTGATAATTTTGTATATAGTATAATTTTTTTCCATTGTCGATTTAGAATCATATATATGATTATTTTTGGCCTTGTAGTTACAATTAAACATAAATATATACGTATTTATATAATCTATGAAACTCCCGGTAACTGAAGTATTCCATCGTGGAGTCATATATCTAAATCGGTTCAACCGTTGCGCTGTTACGGTGGAACAAACACTCTTTTTTGCGCAGTCGTGTAAGTAAGGTCCATTTCTGAGTATATAATTTAATTTTTGTTCTGGTTTGGTTCAATCGTAATTTTTTATTTACTAGCAAATATCCCGTTTGAATTTTGAAAATCAGAAGATTGGTTGGGAAGATTTAACAACATTTCCGGATAACCGTGATCTGTTAGGTTGAGAGTGTACCTGATGCATAAAAAAGTTAACCTTCAATCTACTAACAAATACCCCGTTTAATCTTTGAAAATTGGATATGCAGAGATATTATAAGAGCACCCCATTGCACCTCCCAAAACAGCGGGCCAGGGGCACCCCGTTTGTTACCAGTTCTTTCTTTTTCTGTTTAGCTTCTGTAACCACAGTAAGGTATTACTTCAGAGGATAAATAAGGATGATATGAATGAATGAAGCGTAGTATTGTACAGTCTCAGGTCGACCATTCCTGAGAGTTACCAGTTGACGGTGATGACTGATCTAGCCTCGTACGTGGTGTTTGCATCACTTCACCGTTCTACTCTCACACGCAGTCCCCACGGGAAGCCCATTATTATTAAATAAAAACCTTTTTAATTTATTTAATATTGTTTTATCTAATTTAACGTAAACTTAATTCTATTATTACTATATTGTTATTAATTCGATTCATTTGAATCAATCAGTTCAAATTCAACTTACACAGTGATAGAGGTTCACAGTTCACTAATCTAATTCATTAAAATTTGTGCTTAAACCGGCAATTCTATTACTTATATTCATTCGATTGATTTGAATCATTCAGTTCAAACCCAGCTCACACAGTGACAGAGGCTCACAGTTCACAGTTCATTAAAGTTTGTACATAAACCTGCAAATTTCCACTACTGCAATATACATATTTATTTAGCCTACGACACTCCGGGTAACGTATGGATTCCAGTGCGAGAACATTGTTGCGACTTCGACGGAACGCCGTTGGTCAACAGCGGTGCGGTAGATTTTAGAGCGAGGGTGGGCTGTACGTGTTCATAGGTGATGAATGAAGACAACACCTTGTTGATTAATCAAGGATTGTTTAATTCTACGCCGTCTTGGCGGCTTAAAATAATCTTGTAACATAACACTTGTAACCTATAACTTAACTTTAAAGATAGCAAACATAAGCTAAATGAAACTTAAAATAATGTTCATCCGAACAAAGATTGGGAGAGTCCATCCGGATACGACCGCCTTGGGTCAGGTATGAGTGTAGACTGGCAGAAGACGCTACGTACAGTGCTCGAGGGAGCAGCTTGTGACGTACAGTGGCGTGATGGTCTGGTGAACAAAGTTTGCTGTGGGCACCCTAGCCACCGACCGCTATGTTACAGCACTCGACGGCAAGAGGGGTGAAAACGTAACAGACATATATCTAAATCTGTTCAGCCGTTGAGGTGGATTGTGGAACAAAAATATATGCACACATATATACATACACCCTAAATACATATATATATATATATATATGTGCCCTAAGTACATTACACCCCTTTTTGGGCAGTCGTGTAATTATTGCTGCAATGATAAATAATTAGTTATATAGAACAGACTTTTTGAGTTTTAATATTATTTGGTGAATCAATCTGATTTTTATAATAGATCTTGTAAAAAATTATTTAATAACAATTCAACTCCTGGTTAATAATTTTCTTCAGTCCAGTTTGTAAGGTAAGAAGACATTTGTTCTTGAATCTTTTAGTGCAACTTAACACTATCTAGTGGAATTTAGTACTGCTTGGAATATAACTTGAAAATCAAAGGACGGATGTGTGTGCGTGTTTTATGAATAAGAAAATGCGTGACCACGTGTACAAATATGGATACACGCATCCAAATTTGTGTTTGCGTTCACGCACTTCGTATTCATCGAAACGTGTAATTAAGTAGAAAATATTAAATTGTTTTACAAAGTTCAATTATTGCAAGAATTGACTTTTGAATTAAATAAGTGTATTTAACGTAGCTTCATAAGATTATAAAGTATAAAAATAACTATATCATGAAATCATAAACTGTTTAATCATAAAAATGTTTCTTTCTGGAATGAATTAAGACAATAAAATATTATAGTTTTATCTTAACATTACAGGATTATTTCTAATTTAAAATTACTTTTAAAAAAGTTTTACAATCACGATAAATTTTGCAGCAATCAAAAGAAATTTGAGTAACAGCTTGAACAGTAATAAAACTTTAGTGTTCAGCATATTATACTTATTATGAAAACTTTTCCTCAAACAAGTAATATAAGAAATTAAACATTATCTACAAATTTCGACGAAATTGATAAAAACTAATTAATGTAATCATTAGAAGAGCAATTTTCAATACTATAAAAATTATCTATGCAAGCGTAAGAAATAATTAATAGATAAACCAATTTCTTTAAATAAATAACGAAGAAGCAATTTTTAGTAATGCAAATGAATTTAATGCAAAGTAGTTTTTTTATGTGTATTTATTTACATCAACTGGCACATCGAGTAAAACAGATGAGATGTTAAAATGATGTGAAATGTAGTTGGAAGAACAGTTATCAGAAATAAGACTCAAGGGAAAAACGTGTAATATAGATAATACAGGCCTATGAGAGCCTAACAGGGAATATTATTTTTACATTATTATACAAATTAAAAAGCCTCTTCCTATTATATTTTTAATCGGCTCCGAGAGGGGGGTTCTCTGAAAGATAGCATAGCATATGTGAATTGCATATATGATTTTGACTTTGTCGGAAAGGTTTTGTTTGAAACGTAAAATAGAGGAAGGGAATGTTTTCGTTGTCGAAAGGGATTCTTAGATCTTTGTAAAACGTTTCGTTGGTAACATTCCAGGAAAGTTCAGTTGTCATCCACAAAACCTTTAAGTGGGATCATGTATTCACTAGCAGCTTACATTTTGTATTAGTATGTGCGTTCCATATAAAAAGTCATGAGTGCAAACTACTTTCAATCTGGGGTCATCGAGCCAAATATGAAATCTAGTTGAAAAAATCTAGTAAAAAAGTTTGTAGTCTTTGAATAAAGGTGATCTGTATACTTTTTTAATATCGATTTCAATATAGCAATAAATAACCCATTATTATCCTTTAACCTTTATGGAAATAGGGTTTATAAATTTAATGAAATATCTCTCTTTGTGGGCAAGTAAGAACGTAAATCAGTGTCGTCAGCATATGAAGCCAGACGCTTTTTGGGGAATTATCAAAGGAAAAAAAAAATTTAAAAAAGGGATCTATCATGGAAAAAATAAATACAAAATAAAAATAATAAAATAAATAAATAAATAATTCCTTATGAAAGGAATTTTAGATTAGATATTACAGTTTTCTACGAATTCAATTAAAAATATTATTTCTCACTTAATCATTAAAAATAGATTTAATAATTTTCAAACTTATTACCTTGTTCTTTATAGATATCTGGATGGTCGTTTTTCCCTAGTACTTATTGGTTTACGGTACGTCAAGGAATAAATACAGCTTTAACTTTGAAATATGAACTTCGGTTAAATCACCACGTTAGCCACTTGGCCGTAAACCTTCTAGATAACGGTGAGAATGTTTGAAGACTTAAGCGGCTAGATGTTCTGGACTTTGTTACTGTATAGTGTAATTACACCCGCTGAATGTTGTGCATTAATCAACCCTCATTCCCTTCCTTTCTGTTTATATATTCACATTATTTTTTTTATTTTTTGGTTTATCTTCTATTTTCTAAGTAATTCATTAATCTGCCATTTTTGTGTTTCTTGTTACTGTTATTAGTTTTCTATTATATTTCTGAAAGTACAGTTCGTCAAAACTACATTGTGTACGTTCTACATTCTACCTTCAAAAGTTCTATATAACAATAGTATGTAATTTTTGAGGAATCTCAATGGGGGATTCCTCTTTAACGCTAATTTATGTGATATAATTTACTTAAAGTTACAAAAAATGTAAGCGATTGTAAATAAAAATTTAAAACAAAGAAAAAAGTTTTGCAAAATATGAGATATTTGTTACTAAACTTAGAAAATAATACTTCCAAATAATTTTTTTTTATGACTGATTTCATTTAATTACGTTTATGTATTTTATATATCATACTTTTACATGGATTATTAATATTTTTTTTGAAATTCCCTCTAAGCCAAATTATCCGTATGATTTAAAATTCTACTATTTTTCACTTGTTAGATGTATATTGCATATAGTTTTTCACGATCATTATGTAATTCATTACCAAAGTTTTCTTTGACCTTTATCATCCGTTAAACAAAAAAATCGACCGAAATCGTTTTTGTTTTTCCAGTTCATTTTATATACAAGTTGAACGTAAATAATTTAGCGCATTTTAGGGGTTAATAAAAAATGAACAAAGCAATGTAGTGAGCGTTGATTTTTTTCAAACATTAGTGTAGGTACTAGAGTTACTGATGGACCTTAAATGAACATACCGGCATGATGTAACGGCAAGGAAATAATCAGTTGTGCAACGGCTACCATGCAGGAAAAAGCAATGTGCGTACTATGATTTCATGAAAACGGATCTGTTATTACTGTTCGTAGACGTTTTATTTTAGAGTATGCCTGTGATCCTCCCAATAAAGACTCTATTAAAGTTGGTATCAGGAGTTTAAAGACACAAAAAGTATAGTACACATAAAATCTGGCAGATCTTCCGTCACAGAAGAAGTTGTGGATCGAGTAAGAGAAAATTTCAGAGAAACCCGGATAAATCGACTTGTGCGAATTTAGAACTGGGAATATGCATTTGACAATTGTGAAGGTTCTTCAGAAGCACCAAAAGTTTTGTGTGTACAAAATTCAGTCGGTACATTCAACTGAAAATAAACCACGCAGAAACAATTTTACCTTAAACATTCTCGATAAAATGAACATTTTTCTAAAAATGTTCATTTTAGAAAAATCTTCTCTAACGAAGCCGGATCTTCTCTATCTTCCCTCCTTCCATGTTTCTGGTCACGTTAATCGTTATAATTGTCGAATTTGGGGTAGCGAATACCCTCATGTCGTTAGGAAAACGAGTAAGTAAAACAGGTGATGGCCTGAAAATTAATGTTTGGTGTGCGTATGAAGTGAAGTTTGGTCTGCTTATGAAGTGACCGGACCATTCACCGAGCCAATCCAATGCAAAAGCCAAGCCAAGGCAATTTATTCTTCGCCGAGCCAATGGTTACTAGCTCTAGTTATCTAGACGTCACAGGATTATACAGTACTAAAAATTAAACATGGCAACCAAGGTTTACTTCCAACAAGATGGAGCACCACCACACTGGGGTCTATATTTTAGGATCAATTTTCTCAGCGTGGCCGTAATGAACCAGTTCTATGGCACCTGGATCCCTTGACCTTACTCCACTCAATTTCTTTCTTTATGGGTTTGTCAAAGACAGGGTGTAATTCGTTTTCAACATTAATGAACTAAAAAGAAGAATCGAAGGTGTAATTAATGGAAGAACTCCAGATATACTTCGTAAAGTGTGGCGTAAAAGTGAATGTCGCTACACATTTTACATGTCACTAAGGTGCTCAGGTGGAACTTGTTTTAAAGTAGTAAATATTTTAAATAAGACTGTTTAAAATGGCCTGTTCAGCAATAAAACATGCAAGTAAGTACATTGCTTTGTTATTTTTTTTATTAATACTTAAAATGCTCAGAATAATTTATGATAACTCTGTATAATTTACTAATATGTAAGATACTTTTTAAAAATTTTTTTCTCGATATTCTACTTCCTTATTATTCGCTGTCTCCACCAAATTATCAATTCCACTCATATTCATGAGAATGTTTTTGTTTGAAACAAAATAAAAATCTTATATTCAAAATCTCATGAAAGAGTTGAAGTAACGGTGTAAATTTCTGTAATTTTGAATACATACTTTCAATTGTAAGGTAGAACTTATAGGAAAATGATCTTCTGCTACATATGTTATTATAAAAATACCAAAATTATAATATTTATTAACTGGACTGAGCAAAAAACATTTTACTACAACGATGTATTTCGTCGGAATGATTGTTTTTATTTTCATTTGCCATATTTTATCTTATTACGTGAGAAGTAATACATAAAATTAAGGAGAAAAAGGTGGAGTGTTTAATCAAGAAAAATATAAAATATTCCTATAGGAATTTTCCGGAAAAAATTGGAAATATGAATTGTAAACTCAATAATTTATAACATTTACATCTTTAACAAAATTTCTAATACGAGGTTAATTTTCCATCGTTGAACAAAGTTTTTCTTGATATTCGGAGATGTAATATGTAAAAAAATACTTAGATAAGATAAAAATATTTTTGGTAAACACATTTTCAAATGGAAAAAAAAATCATAATAATATAAAGTAGAGAGCAACAGTGATTTTTTTGAAATTGAGTAAGATAATGTTTTAGGATAAAGTACAGATATGATATGTCATAAGTAACTTAAAGGATTGAAATAAAGTCCTATTTCTTCAACGAATTTGGATGTAATATAGTTTGATATTAATGAAAAGAAATGATACCCTCTGAGTACATAAAGCTTAAAGAAATTACTCGTAAAATGCATTATGAGAGGTTTTAATTATGATTACTAATATTTTATTCTTACAAAGCCTTACTCGTAGAGTATTTTATAATATAGAATAAAGGGGTCCAACCGTGAGTGTTTGTGGATGAGCGTATGTGCTGCGAAATTTGAATACACAGAAAAAACGTATCCTATCTCTTTTACTTGAATTAGCCTGTTTTAATTATTCTTTTTTTAAATTTTTAATTATTCTTCTTATATTTAACAATCTATCTTTTCGAACCTTTGCTGAAAGATAATTATAATTTTTATTAAATCCATTATTTAAATTCCTTTTTTATTTTTGAGTAATTTAAAAAGGTTTTGCTTATATATATTCATTATTCTTTTAAAATTTAATTCTTTACTCTAAGCAACATTAATTACACAATTTTTCATCTTTTAATATAATATATACACACACCTATTTTATCTAATCCTAATAATAATTAAATGCAACAATAAATAAAAGAAAAAATTGATAAAAATAAAATCGATCTGATGTTTAAATAAATTGCTTATTAATAATAGTTATTAATTTTAATAATTAAAAAAAACTGATATGAAATAAAATTCCTTTTAGCAAGAAAAATTTAAAAGCAATTTTATTTAAATTAATTCCTTACAAACAGATCTTACTTTTAAAATTATCACTGTGAGTATAATTCTGTTATTTAACCTATGAAAAACATCTTAGAAAGGTAGATAGATGAAATAAAATTTTGATTCATAATATATACTTGAACTTCGGCAAAGGTTGGCTCATATTTTATTTATAAAGTTACAACTAAAAGGGATTTCATTTTTCTGGGTGACGTTTAATAAATTTATTCCTCGTAATTTTATTTTCCAAATTTTCCGTCCTGTACATGGAAATAACCGACTTACCACTCGTAAAATGTCTCTCATCTTACGGAATTTTTATAGATGGATGATTCAGAACACCTTACGTATGGACCGCTTAAAACAGTTCACTATACCTAAACTGTCTATTACTTTCCCGGCTCTGAAAATGAATATAAAAATTAACCACGAAGTATTTAATAAGAAACTAATATTTACGAGGGATATCTCTAATGTAAAGACAGCTGGAAAATTTCTCTTCTTAAGGTTGTCGAACCTGTGTCGTTCATGGCCGCGCTAGTAACGAAAACACTGCATTTTTATCTGTAAGTTATCGCGTTGTAGTATCTTTTATTACGTGTGAGTAATTACGTTATAAAATGAGTACGAAGATCGATGTTGCCGTCGACTGTGAAATAGATGGAGTCATACGTTTTTTAAACCATCAGAAGGTTAAGCCGACTGAAATTCATACGCAGTTGGTTGTTGCCTACGGTGATAATGTAATTAATGAAAAAGAAACGTCCGAAAATGGTGTGAAAGATTTAGAAATAGCAGAATTAATGTACACGATGAAGAACGTTCCGGGAGGCTCTCGATAATTATCGAGAACTTGTTGAAACGCGTCGATGATGAAATCAGAAAAGATCGTCCCTTAACGATTTCTGACCTGGCCCTTCTCTTTCTTGATGTTTCAAGAACTGTTATTGGTCGCATTGTTCATGGACATTTAGGCTTCAGGAAGGATTATGCACGTTGGGATCCACGTCTGAACGGAAGGTCACAAAAAAATTCGAATGGGATCTGCTTTGGAATTTTTGATACGCTACACAGAAAAAAGGGATGGGCTCCTTAATTCAATTGTTACCGGCGATGAAAAATGGATTTCGTATTACGCGACAGAGAGAAAACGGTAATTAAGTGAATGGCGTCATCTTCAATCACCAACCAGACCAACAAAGATCAAGTCAAGCAAACTGATGGCCAACAGGCTTTTGAGATCAATTTGGCATACTGCTGATCGATTTCATGCCACGTTGAACGACTATGCAAAAGCCTACTGCAAACTCTACGTAAGTTACGGCGCGTCATTCAAAATCGGTGATGTGAGCGGCTGACCGACGGCATTGTCCTGCTGCACAATAATGCACGTTCACATGTTGCGGGTCCGACAGGTGATTTACTGAGAACATTTGGATGGGAAATTTACGATCATTGACTACTTAATCCGGACATAAATTTTTCTGATTACCATTTGTTCGCAAAGTTGAAAGAATGTTTAGTGGTAAATAATTCGCGGGAGACGATGAATTTAAAATGCTATTAATCAGTTTCTAAATGGACTGGTGGCAAACGAATACGACGTACATTGAAGCTAATGTATCGCTACGATAAATGTCTTAATTCATGTGGCGATTATATAGAAAAATAGTAAAAGATATGTACTTTATTAAGAGAGATAAAAAATATTTATAAAGTTTAAACGGTTTTTACTTTAAAGATAACCTCTCGTAATAAGTATTGACCACGATTCTCTAAATCCAATCGATTTGAAATTACGTAAAAATTATTGTTCATTTTATCTAAAAGAAGCGACAACGACTAATCAAAATGCAGTCTAGCTAAATATTATTTATTCTTAGTATCTTGACTAACATCATGAAATGTTTTCTACTTGGCTTGTTAAACAGAAGCGAATGAGTAAAACCAAGCGTAATACGTGTTGTATGTTCGCTTTCCATGAATAGAGGAAATATTGTTAAACGCGTTGAATAAATAACGAGCATACAGTCGCCTATTGTTTATTAGTGAAAATGAGTCATTTTCAATATGGAGGCTTTACTTCCGTGAGTTTTAGGTTTACATGATGATAGTAATAAGTAAAATGTACACTAAATAAAGTGTGTTAAATAAAGATTTACAGCAAATGCTTGTTACCATATGTACAGTACAGAGTGATTTTTTAGTTCTGTTACCCAATTTTAAATGTAATTTAAGAAAGGTAAATTTAGGAGGAATAGAAAAATGTATTTGTTACTTACAAAAGAGATTTAATAAAAAGCTATTATTACATAATTGTTAAAGAATATGCTCAAAATGCCCACCCCTTGCGGTTATACATGCACGGACCTTTTTCAGCATATTAGCGGAAACCTTTTTAAGAGTTGCATAAGAAATATTCATGATTAAGTCTGTAATATTGACTTTAAGTTCATCAATAGTGTGAGGATTGTTTTTGAAGGCCTCGGACTTAATATAGCCCCACAGAAAGTAGTTAGGAGATGTGATGTCTGGGAACCTTGGAGGCCATAAGCTCTTGCTTATTATTAGATCATCAAAGAACTCTTGCAGAAAATCCGTGATTTCTCGAGACGTGTGGCATGTAGCGCCGTCTTGCTGAAACCAGCAATACCGTTCTTGAGGTTCCAGGAGGGACACAAATTGGCGCACAATATTCCTGCATACTTCACCATTTACTGTCTGTTCGAAGAATATGGGTCCGACTATACGATGACGAGATATCGCACACCACACACCAATTTTTTTCAGGATGCAAAGATTTATCTTGTAAAGCGTTGGGATTTTTAACCGCCCAAATTCGACAGTTTTGACTGTTCACATAACCATCGAGATGGATCCAAGCTTCATCACTAAAGAACACTGTGTTTAAAAATTCGATTCCGTTATCATTTACGAGAGACCTAAACCAACGGCAATATTGCAATCGCTTGTTTAAATCTGGAGGCTGAAGCTCTTTGACTAATTGTACGCAATACGAATACAATTTCAATATTTTAGCAGCTTTCTGAACCCTCGAATATGACAAACCAACTTGGGTGTAAAGTTTTCGTAAACTTTTCCGTGGAGAATTGAGCAATCATGTTTTCACATTCTCTGTCATCTGTCGAGCGAGTTGGTCGACCACTACGTGTTCTGTCGCAAACACTACCTGTCTCTCGAAATCGGTTTGCTAGCCTAGAAATTGATATTTTTTTGGCGGAGGAACACCAACAAATTTAATTTGAAATGATTGTTTTACACTCGCGTACGATTTCGTAACAAAATATTGTTCAAGAATGAAAACTCGTTTTATGGTAAAAGACATACTGTTCGTAACACGACCGGAAACGGCACAAAAGTTTACACAGCGCAAGGAGAATCAACTCACACTGCCGTATTTATACCGGTTGTGTAGCGCTATCAACTTCGTGTCACAAAACAAAATTTCCCTTTCTTAGAAAAAAATTTCCAGACATTAACAATTGGATAACAGGTCTAAAAAATCACCCGTATTGATATACAATCTTTAACTGAAAAGATACAAACAATTATTGCATTTCTAATTGGTCCATCAGATTACTGACCAAATTCCTATGGTTAATTCTATAGGATTATTCCATTCTAGCTCTCAGAAAAATATATTCTAAAATTTAATCCCTTTTCTCGATGTTAACTTTATTAATTCCTATTTATTACAAGACGTGAGCTGAAAGTTTGCCCCCCGACAACTGCTGTGTCTAATGTATTAGACATTGTGTCTGTTATATCTGTGTTTTATATACAAATGTTTCACGTTATTAGTAATCGGATGATGTCATCTGGTTAGGTAACTTAAATTCCAACAGTTGAAAAAGCAATTTAACTACTGCAATAAATACTCGTAATACATTTTTTTTTCATTGATATCTAATGCACAATAAAATTTATAAATGTAAATAAATGACTGTTCTTATTGTCCATCTTCAATGAATGAAATTTTTTATTACTTATGAATCAACAAATGATTATCATTAATAAATAATTCAATAAATGCCGATATTAAAAACAGAAAAAAAGTGATTATTAAAAAAAACGAAAATAAAATATAAAACAACTTCATAATGCAAATATAATTCATTACTACAAAATAAAATACACGGTTTAAATTTTAGGTTATTAAACAATAAAAGCCAATCTTCGAAGCTGAGTGGTAGCGTCTCGGCCTTTTATCCGGAGGTCCCGGGTTCGTATCACGGTTAGGCATAACATTTTTCATACGCTACAAAATTTCATGTCCATATCCGATGGACAAGGCTTATGTGGTGAAATCATCAAATTAAAAAAAAATAATAAAATATTTATTTAAAAAAAAAACCACAGCAATTAACACCATTTTTTGTTAACTAGTATTGTGATTAATGCCGCAAAGGTAATTACTGAATTAAAACAATGTTATGTAATTAATTATCACTGGGGAAAAAGTTCTTAAGAAAAATAAATAAATAAAAAAATTAATTCAACAGCGAGATTCTAAAGTATAGGTATTTCATTGGTAAAATTAGCGGTTTTCATTTTCAAAAATGTGAAGGAACATACAATACGAGTACATGTGAAAGTATATATGATTTAAAACGTAAAAGATGAAGATATACGTATATTAGTTTCAGAGATTTGATTAAAAAAGGAAAGTACCGCAAAAATAGTGCTATAACATCATCCCAGAAAGGTAGAAATGAAATACCAGAACGAGAATAGAAGCCATGAAAAAAGTAGCTTATTTAGAAATTTAAATCTGCAGCCTGAGAATATCACGTTTATTCATTTTTCATTTATACATATCTTGTAGAAATGTAATCATATACTATACAGTAAAACCAAAGTATTCTAATTCAATCGAGGTTTATTATATGAAATTAATTCAGACTGGGTCACCTGCCTAATTAATCATGCAAAATTAATGCAGGATTTTTTATTTTTTTTACCAAAATCTATTACATATAAGTCTGCAGTAAAGTATAATGATTATGTCTTTTTGTTTTAACGCTTATTTTTGTTGATTTAACGCTTTTGCTGTTTGTTTATAACTCTTTAACGCTGATTTCATCCATTCGTTTATCAACCTCAGTTAATCTATTTATTAAAAACCATCCCGTGCGATCTGCATGTGTTGGATACATGTGGTCCGACCCACCGGGTTGGTCTAGTGGTGAACGCGTCTTCCCGAATCAGCTGATTTAGAAGTCGAGAGTTCCAGCGTTCAAGTCCTAGTAAAGCCAGCTATTTTTACACGGACTTGAATACTAGATCGTGGATACCGGTGTTCTTTGGTGGTTGGGTTTCAATTAACCACACATCTCAGGTATGGTCGAACTGAGAATGTACAAGACTACACTTCATTCACACTCATACATACATATCATCCTCTGAAGTATTATCTAAACGGTAGTTACCGGAGGCTAAACAGGAAAAAGAAAAAGGATACATGTGGTCCATAGATTGGACAAGTTATACGAGTCAAGTTATACGTCGTAGAACCCAGTGATTGTAGTGCTTTCGAAATAATGAATGTTTATTAGATCTTAGTTGTTACTATATTAGCATGTACGCTTCTGTTATAAATCTCTTACTGTTTTTTTTTTCGTGGGGGGTCATCAGTGGATGGCCCTTTCTCACGTTATATTTTAATATATAATTTACTTACGGTTTCGTCAGGAGAAACCCATTGTAAATTTTGGTTCTACAGCAAAAAATAAATAAATAAAAAATAAGCTAATTAGAATTATCGGTATGTCTAGATGTGTTATCGATATTTCAATGTATAAATAATGTACCCAAACAATAAAAATCAATTGTGTTGGGAATCATAAACCCACAAGTCACCAAATTTATAAACATCAAGTAAGCATGATTTTATTATTTTTGCTTGTAAAACCACTCTTTCTGATTAAAATAATAGGCGCAGGAATCTTCCTTCGTTAATTACATTACAATTACCGGATAGAACTTCAAATTTTATTTTTAAACAATACCGACAATATTATAATATGAGGAGTTAAAAGAGATTCAATTAATATAAATTTAAGGCCAGTTAATAACCTCTACATCCATGCAGTAATAATGTGCTTACGAACATTTTTTAACGTACTAATTAAAAAAAGTAGTCCTAGAGTATTTATTTTAGTATGAACTTCCAATAAAAGTTAAAACAAAAAAAAATAATAATAAAAAAAAAAAAATAATACTAATAATGAATTATAATTGCAAATTGAATGATTATGCTTCTATAATAATTATTCTTTGAATTAATTTCAAGCAATTCTCATTGTATACCATCAACTTTAACCTTGGAATATAATATTATGTAATATTAAGTATGAATTACCTTTATTTACTGAATTACGTATACCATCCTTTATTATCGATACTTCTCATTGCTCATGTATTCAGTATTACTTATTTTCTTAATATTATTTATTTTATCTACAGATAAACTTATCGTCTACGTACACGTAGACGATTAGTTTTAAAATCTATTTGTGTTACGATTTATTCAAGCAGAAAAGTCATTTTAACCAAAAATTATTTATCAGTATATTCCAGTTTATTATAGCGCTTAGTAAATTTTCATAAATTTTATGTAAGTTATAACTTATAAAATTTATATACTTAAATAAAAGATTATACTCGTATTTGTTATAAAAAAAAACTTTATTGCTTTGTTTGGTAAACAGTTCTATTAACCTTATAAAGATAATTTAAAGTTTTCATACAGGGGCCCTACTCAACGTAAATACAGTATAACTTCAATAGTATTTATATGTTCAAAAGGAAATAGAATATGGGATAGAAAACTTAACCAAAAAAAGGACAGATTCATCAATGAATAAAAAAAAGTTGGCAATGTGGTTACGAAAATTTCCCGACAGAATTTATTCTAACCGTGCATTAAAACTGAACACCTTCACCATGTCCAAATTCATAAAAATTCAGTAATGTTATCAAGAGTGCATGAGTCACCATACCAAATGTCGTGATATAATGACCTGTTCCAATTGTATTAAGAAAAATACACACCCGCCACGCGCGCGCACATGCACGTATATACAAATATATCCATATTTATAATATTGGAATCTAGCGTTTAATATTTCTCCACTCTGGAAACCAGAAAGTCGAGAAATAAAAAAAATACAATGCCCAGAATTTTAATTCTTTTCAATATTTTCCAAAATTACAGTAATATATCCCATAATAGCTAGGAATGAATAAATTAAAGAAACGTTTGTTTGCTTTAAACTGCTTTTTTTAAAATTATTTTGTTGTTATCTTTCATGACTATTATCACGTTTTTAGAATCACATAATTATTTATTTAAATTATCTATCTGCCGGGCTGGTCTAGTTGTTAACTGGTCACTAATCAGTTGTTTAACAGCTGATTTTTGAAGTCGAAGGATCTGAGATTCTATTAAATTCTATTAAAAGATAGTTGTTTTTATATGGATTTGAATACTAGACAGTGGATACCGATATATTTTAGTGTTTTTTTTTGTTTTTTTTTCCGTGAGTCGGAGGAATACCATTTACGTACTGAGTGTTGGGCTCGTTAACAGATTCCACAAGAACCTGTTATTAAATGTGTGTATGTGTGCCTGCACCCTACCAACTAAACCTCCTATCTTCCCGATCCTCCTCTCTCAAGCCGAACCAGCATTTAAGCACAAACTCGGCTCGGGGAGGTGCCTTTGCTTCTAACCACCAGGAGGGAGCACGCCATGCCCGGCTATGCCGTTCACAGCAGCCCCAACCCAATGGCCGTGACTCTGTCTTCACGTATCTCACCTCTAACGAGGTCACGCCAAGGGGAATCCCCGCCGGGTCTCGATCTTTTCAGCTCGGGGTCAGGAAGTCCCACTGCTTCAGCGCCGCCGGCCATCTAAGCAAGCCCAGAGGAACGACGACTCCACAGTGAGCTGTCCCTTATCCCCTAGCTCCTCGGTCTTCCTGCTGTATCACATCTGCTATGAAGTTCGACATGATGATGAACCTCTGTTCACTCTCTAACATCCTATCAATGATATTTTCAGTATTCAGCGGATCTGCCAGTGATATACAATACTGACGCCCGCGGATCCACCTTCTTTCTTCTTTATTTTTCTGTTTAGCCTTCGGGAATTACCGTTCAGGTATTACTTCAGAGGATGAATGAGGATGATATATATGAGTGTAAATGAAGTGTTAGTCTTGTAAAGTCTCAGTTCGACCATTCCTGAGATGTGTGGTTAATTGAAACCCAACCACCAAAGAACACCGGTATCCACGATTTAGTATTCAAATCCGTGTAAGAATAACTGACTTTACTAGGTCTTCAACGCTGGAACTCTCGACATCCAAATCAGCTGATTTGGGAAGACGCGTTCACCACTAGACCAACCCGGTAGGTACGCGGATCCACCTATCGCACTCAAATATTACGTGATCGGATGTGTCCCTCTCACCACAAAGTAATCACAAAGTATGGGCATTCCTCATCATCAGCCCTCCGTCTCCACTATAAGTTTGTTTTAGAGGTTCCGTGGCCGGTCAGAAACTGAACGAGCCAATAACTCAGATCGCTAAGTCTCCTCCCGAACCACGGCCTGATATTTGGAATCAATCGATGCGTCCATCTTCCCTTTTGAGAGGCGACCCACCTGGCCTGCCTCTTGACCATTATTGCTTCGAACAATTTTGATAGATCGCATCCTTCATATTTGATTAGCCAACTGCTGAAGTGGGACCACACCAGCAATCACCATAACTGCATCGGCTGATACAGAAGGACCTATATACGCGAAGAACGATGCGGCGTTGTATTCCCTCTAGCAAACGACGATTGCGCCCAACATCCAGCGCTCTGTACCAAACCGGTACACCATATAGAAGTATCTAATTCACCACATGAGCGTACATCCGGCATTTAGAAGTACGAGGTCCCGTTATTCTTCCTAAATGTCTGCTCAGTCCCGTCACAGCCTTCTCAACCCGTTGACACATCCCTTGGACGTGGGTAGTAAAGGATCGTCGATAATCAATCCATATACCGAGATACTTGGTTGCAGCTTGCAATTCCACCTTATGTTTTCCAATTCGGAGCTCAATCGGGGAGAATCTCTTTCTACCAGCTAATACCACAGCTCTCGTTTTCTCCAGTGGTAAGTAGGCCTCACTCCTCAAGTCAGCACCGCACCCGTTCAACGACCTCAACAGCAGTCACAGCCACCTCGTATCAGCACCAACCTCAGCTCTTTCTAGGAGGGAGGGATACGACCATCAAACAATATTTTGTTAATGACGTCTAAAACCGCCACTGGAATGACTTCCACCATGATTTTTACGATTTCGACCGGAAGACCATGTATCTGTCCAAAAACACTATTATTTTTTTTGGGTGGGAGGTCAGGGTACCTCCCACCCAAAAAAGTTCAGGGTACCTCGGAAAAGAACCGGAATGTCCAAAACGGATAGAAACAAAAGAACACAACTGGGAAAGAAAAATTGTAGGAGATAAATGGAAATTCATCCTAGTAAACGTTACAAAAACTTAGAAAAACGTTGGTAGCTCACTTAAGTTTGTTCAAGATTACATTTCACTTACATGTCATCCTCATCTCATTATTGAACAATAGGCAACAAACCCCCTTGGGGAGGGGGGGTTCGGTTGTCTATTGTTTAGTAGTTGAACAGATTGCAACGTACACATTAGGGAAAAAGAATTTATAACGTTGATAAAACTTAAGGGTAAATAAAATTATTTGTATAACAACTTTTTAAATATAAAAATATACAAATTTGCGAGTTTAAATTGCATTTTTTCTCAGTCTGTCTCCCAAAGCCTTTAAAAAGGAGCAGATTGGCAAAAGCTTATGAAACACGTAACTCTTGATTTTAATAAAACATGTTTAAGGAATTGTTTCCAAAGTTAAGGAAATAAAATGACAAGAAATATATGTAGTTGTACATTGTATGCACACGTGTATAATAATATATGATTACTGATTTACAATATATCTATAAATATATACAATATAACCTAGAGAAGTAATCATTTCTTTCAAAGTGACTGACGAATTTGTTTCTTGTCAGGTTACAAACAACAGCTCTCTATCATAGTTGTTCACTATATTATAGGATTCCGAAAACATCTTATCAGTGGCTGTCATTTTGATTCGACTACGAATTGAAATGTTACATTGTTTCCCTCTTTTCTATCTGGAGCTCCTCTTTTCTCACCCTCCCTCCAAACATGTTTTGTTTACTTTACTGCTTACTACCTCTCTTCTGTTTCATGATTATCTTATCTGTGTTATACAATCAAATATTGACATTATCATCTCGTGCTTCTAAATAATTCATTACTAGAAAGTAGGATCTGTTTGTCAGTGATATAAAAACATTTATTTAAGGGTTTTTTTCTTTATAACAAAATATATTATACATAAAATATATAGTGATATTATTTAATAGTTTGATCTACTGTAATCTTGTACGTAACAATCTTTAACTAACCCAAAATTTATTGGAATCCGGATTAATGATCCGTAAATGAAATAAATTAAGTTTATTTAAATTATTGAAATAAATAGTAAATTACATTAAATTCTATATTACGTTAGAAAGATTTTGTATATAGAGTTTTCTATAGAAAACCCCTAAAAATCAACTTAAAATTCCGAAAATTATGTTCAAATCAATTTTTTAGTCATAATTATTTGTGAGAAACATACACGATAACGTATATCTTTGATATGACTTCGTTCATGTTATTCTACAGATTGTAGAGAGCTTGCCATGGAAATTAAACTTATTTTAATTCAATATATTATAAAAAAAATAATATTTCATCTTTGCCAGTAATAACAACTAAATTGATTAAATCATTCATTACCTAATTAGCATCAAAATTTGATTTTTATAATTTGCTTATTTAAATTTTCCTTATACGTATAAGGAAAATTGCATACGTACCTATACGTATGCAATTTTTCTTATAATTTTGGATACACTAGTAAAATGAAATACTTGCAATCGTGTAGGCCATTGTTACACAACATAGTTTGTTTTAGTACAATACGTATTTAGTAGACTATCTCTAAAAAACTTTTAACATTTTGCTCTCGATTAAATGCACTTTACCCTTGTTTCGTTGGTTAAAATCAATGTTAACAAAAAAAAAAAAAAACCTGTTTATCCATTAAAACATTATAAAGCCCTCTCAAATTAAAATTACTTGATAAAGCCAAAATTGTGATCCAAAAATAAACTAAAACTGGTTTTGAGAGTAAAAGTACCCAAGACCAGTTCTACAATGTAACACTCGGCTCGTAAAAGAGATAATAAACTTTTCCTCTACTAGGATCCGTTACTTTCTATTACTTTACTTAAAAAAAGAGTTTGACTTTAAACGTACTTACCACGATGCCAAACGTTACGCAAGCATTTTTTTTTCTTTAAAATACTTTTTTACATTCGGTTATGCCCTGCATAAAATATCACTCTCAGAGGTTTACTAAATTAATTGCTGAGTGGGTGTTAAATATTGATATATTACAAATACATACGTCAGTAAAATGATTAAAACTTTAATGTTGTATATACATACACACATTCAATTTTATATATTGGGTGTAGATTTACAAGTTACGCAGATAATATGCCATGGTCACAAACTGACAAATACGTTATCAATGTTAACAGAATGTTTACAAAACTATTTGAATTTGAATCTATTAAATAAAATAATCAGAATGCAAATTTATATTCAATATATTTTACTATATAATAAAAATAACAAGGGATACTAAGATTTTTGTCTTAAAATATAGAATTATTTGAGATTCATTGCCAAATAAAAAACAAACATTCAGTAATGAATTTCAGATATTATTTATTTAATTATTTTTTTCGTTGTATCTTCCTTTAATGACAAATATTACGATAAAGGAAAAAAATATAATTGGGTATCTTTATACGGCTTTTATACGATGTGCCATGTTCTTAATATTTTGTAGCGAACAGGCCTTGTTAGACAGAAAGAAATGGAGTAAATTACGATAAATATAAGCAGGGAATTTCCCTTCTTTACTTTTATCGACTACTGTAATTAGTTTTATAAATATGGCAACATCAAATTGTAATATTTTTTTTTTTTTATAAAGTTAACGAAGCGTTTAGTTTTTTACAACTTTTCTTTACTAGTAGAAATAAATAACTGTGATATCTTCATAAAATATTTTGTTACGCGTAATACGAAATAATATTTTATTTAAATTTTATAATTTTGCTGTTTAAATAAATAACCATATAAATAGTTCCCCCATTCACAATATGAAATGGATGGATGAAGGTTTAATTTGTCAAAAATGTAAAGCGAAATATAAAAAAAACATTCGCATTTTTCTTTAATTCTGAATATATTTCTAAATAAAATTCATATTTATTTTAACATCATTAGAATTTAAAACTTTTCAATTTATTATTACTTACTTCACTGTGTCTATGCTTAGTTATTCTTGTGTGTTTAATATGACTATATTTTTTTTATGTTCTGAACTTAATCAATGTTTCTTGGAGTCATGTTTGTATACTCGTAATACTTATTACATATTTATGTATACTATATAAGATATGTATCCTTAGGAGTTCAATGGAAACCTCTCTTTGCGTGTCACTTTTTTGTATTCAAATTTACTTATGGTTCCGGTAAATTGGAACAGATTGTAAATAAATTCTGCGGCAGAAAAAAAATAACTGAAACTTTTACAATTGAGATTAAAACTCTATCTTCATTTATTTAGAAACGAAATAAATTTAAATAATAGAAAAAAATAAGTACCTGAACCCTTTAGCAAAGTTTTACGAGCTATAACAATCTAGCAGGAGAAGTAAAAATCTATAGCGGCTGTTAGCAGTGGTGACAGCTGTAATGTTTTAGTGGTTTGTGGAATGTACACCTACGGCAAAATCAGGAATTTTTAAACTCGTGAAAATGCAACGTGAGCAATTCTGGACAAAACGATAAAAACGATTTAATTATTTTAAAACAGTTTCACTGTAGTTCTGTTCAAAAAATAAAGGAAACCTAACCTGAAAATCTTTAAATATGTAAATTTTATAATTATAAATTAACTTTATAATTTATTTACAAACCTCCAGTTACGTCTACTATTGTAATAAACGTTGCGGTTTACTAACCTGAACAGAAATATAAAAAAAGTAGATTTTATATGACAAAGAATTTTGTAGGTTTTCTTTTATGCAAATGTAATGTCTTAAACTTTATTTATTTAAATTTATTAAATAATATTTATTTAAATATCATAACAAACTTTATTTATTTTAATATATTGCATTTAAAAGAAACTGGTGTCAATTTATTTTGTGCCAGAGATGAAAATATTCAAACATGATGTACACATCTTTAGTTACATGTTAAGATAAAACGCCCTTTAAATACTCTTTAAACAATGTTTCTATCTCTGAATTATGCGTGTATTGCAAAAAAATCATTGAGAAAAGATCGGATAAAAATATTTATGATAAAGTTAATACATCTTTACCTTATACGATAAAATATTTTAAAAAGTAGACGAAATATAATTATTCTACATTTTGGGAGATTTAAAAAAAAAAGCAATTTTTCTTCAGTAACTGGAAAATTATCGTAACAAAAAATTATTCTTGTTCGCTTAAGTTATTTTATTAATACTAATAAGTAGAAAACATTTTCAAACTCTGCTTGACCGTTTTTAGTCGCGTCACACATCTTCATCATCAAACCTTTTTGAGATCAGGGCTAAAAAATTATGAGGAAGCTTCAAATCTTCAATTGATACCTTAAATCTGTTCTTATAACAATAATATTTAGGGAAAACAAAATAGCCGAAAAACTATATATAGTTTTTCATATAGTTTTTACATATATATATATATATATATATATATATATATGTATATGAATACCTATAAAGCAACATTCCCTGACTGACTGACTGACTGAATGATTCATTATTGCCCAGCAGAAAATACTAAATATAAATTGATTCTTACGGTGTAAATGCACACTACAAAAAGATTTTTTGAAATTCAAAGTTTAAAGGGTTAAAATGGATTTTGATTTATTTTTCTAAACCTGATTATTTTTTTTTTATTTGTCGGTAACAAATGGAGATATTACCTTGATTTTTAGTGTACGTAATTTTCATGTAAATATCTGAAATCCAATTTATAGATTTTTGGAACTACGACCTTGAAAGGAGTGAAGAAAGATAAAACAACTTGAACAATGATTGCAAATTTTCCCCACTTCCGACTAAGTTAAACGAGATATTCACTAAATTAGGGGCTTGCAAATACTCTTCAGATAAATATCTAAAAACCATTTTAGAATTTTTTTTGAATTTCGCTTTTTAAGGGGTGCGACAGTGTAAGGCGTGGCGGCTAAACCAACACAGTCACTGTTACTGCATGTGCGACACGAGTGGCTTTACCTGTCTTCGATAACTTGACTAAAAGACAACGTAAAATAAAAGTAATTAAAAACAAAAAAAAAAAAATGAGAAACGAATTACGGTCACTTCCTAGAAGTGTTTGTCGGGTAACACTAAGGACCAAGCCGAATACATTTTTACGGGTAATTATAAATAATATTTTTAAGATGAAGGCTGATTGTTGTAAACCCACATTCTTAGATCACTCAAAGTTTCGAGTCCTGTAAACTGCTGCTCTGATATACACTGTATATCAGAGCAGCAGTTACAACACACTGCTGTATTGTAACTGCAGTGTATTGTATCTATTTTACAATACACTGATATATTTATAAATTGAACAAGCTTTAATTTTTACGGATCATTATTATTTTCACCAACGTGCGTTTAATGAACATATCGGGTCAAGGGGCTGAGCCCTCTGGCTAGACGGGAAGGGCAAGCTTTACATTTTCAGTAAAGTAGATTTGGTAGATAATTCTACCAAACCATCATTCGAGAACGTTCTTCTAAGAGGCAGTCAATGGGAAATCATTTGATCTAAAATTTTATTATCATAACTAACAATCCCTGTCTAACTTCAAATTGTTTTTAAATTCAAGTTCTCAATAACCTAAAACAGATCATCAAGCATTCTTTAAAAGCATTCAAAATTTTAGTTAACAGAACAGTGTGTCAGCTTTCCGTTGAGTTGTTTTTATTTTTATTAAAATCCCATAACTTTTAATACTCGCTGGATATTCATGTTATCCATTAAGACAAAACCATCAAAGAGACATTACACGTGTTAATCACGATTTGCCATACTGTAACTACTAGTTAATATCTCATCTAATTTACGCCCATTACGATGAGTAAACTGTGCGTATTCGTATTTAAAATTTTACAGTAAATTCTATTTAAGTTTAACAATTTCTTTTATAAACTAAATGTAAAGATCACTTATCGTATATTAAAATTTAGTTACAATTGATTTTTAACGATCTAATTGATTTTTTCTATGATAGAAAAAAAAATAAATTAATTTTATGTACTTTACTGTAAAAAGATTGGTTGTAATGACTGCATCTCAATTCACGAATCATGAATATTATTTCATGATCCTTCACCAAAACTGTCAGTGCTCTATTGTTACTGCATTAGTTGGTACTGCTAGATTAGATAGTAAGCCAGTTTCTTTGAGGACTCCTTATTCTAAAAGACCCATCTTATTACAATAACCTCATTAAAATAACAACAATTATCAGTTAGGAGATAAAACTTTACAGAAATTTCCTTCATGAAATATCATTAAAAGTAATATTTGTCACGAAAAGTGATCACTGAGTGAATAAAAACAAATCTTAAACGAAAATAAGATAATTTTCTGGTAGTTGGAGGCAAAGAAGAAAATATTTAAGTGTTATACGAAGAAATATTTTGTGACTTTTTTTAGAACCTTTATATTTGAACATCTTTGTACTGAATACGTACCAGTCTGCAAATAAGATATCTTCTCTTGGGACTCCCTTAAGAGTCTGTTCGAGTTTTTTGAAACAAAAGTGGGCTGTCAGATCGTTTTTTGGTACCTAAATATATAAATTATGAGACTACATTTAGTAAATTAAAAATTTTAATACACCTATATTAAACCAGATTACAGAACTGGTTTCATGTAAATAAAAAAAAAAAATAATAATAATTAGACTTATGAGAAAGTGATGAATATACCACCATTACCGGTTTTAATAAATTACAAACACATTTAAAAATCTTTCCCAAATAATTATTTAAAATAAAATTACAAGACTTCCATTTACAATAAAAAAAGGTAATCTACTATTTTTTATTGTAACTTGATACTGTACACAGTGCCAATTTTAAATAATGCTGATTTAAAATATAATATCGATTTAAAAGAAAAACCCAGAAAAAATTTTTCTATATCTTTATTTAATTGCATAAATATGTGTTCAAATTATTTTCATTAACCTTTTTGAGTTGGTATTTTTTTTAACAATTCTATTTGTTTTATATCTACATATATTTACTATTGTTATTTCATGATTTTATATTTTAAATTATTAATTGGGACTTTAACCGGTTATTTATTTTGTTATATAATTAGTTGGGGATTTTATGGTGTTGTTCCTATCAAGGTTTTATGACGGTTTCCGTTAATTGAACCAAGAAAATGCTGAAGTTTGTTACTGGATATAATTCTGAAGATAGTATAAAATAAAAAAGGTTTCTACTGGGCGTTTTGTTACCACAGCGATTTTTCCATTTTTGCAATTTTGATTGCTTATAACACAAAAACGAAGGCATTTATCGAAAAAGGGTTTCTAGTAAAATGTTACATTAAAATCATGTATCACATGTCCACATTTCTATTTAAAAAAAAAGTTTTATTCAATTTGGCGGAAAAAATCTGCAACACATCATAAAGTATTAATTTTCTAACATCTAGATCCAGACTTGTTTACACCTCCTAGCAACCCTCAATTTTGAAATATGGAGCTGTTTTTATACTTTAATATTACTCTATATATTCATTTATTTATATATATATCATTCTGTTTAATTAAGCAGTATAATATGGTAAAATGCTATAATACCATAAGGCGTTATTTTACTCATAAAAAAAATAATATTATAACTTTAAAACAAATGGGTTACTTTTTTTAAATATGTGAAATCTGATGCGAGTTCAAAGTCACGTCAAATTTGTGATTTTTTTTACAAGATAATCTTAGAAAAATACTTTAGTAAGCATTCAAAAATATTTAATTTTATAGTTTTTGTATTCCACATATTCTATATTAAATATCACAAGTATTCAGTTTGTTGGAATATCGATTTATTTGTAGTAAAAGCAAAAGCAAATTTTCCTGAAAAAAAAATTTTAGTAATTATAGAAGGAAATACGTACTAAAGATTTATAAACTTTTATAACATTTTCTTTTCCTGTAATTAATATTAGAAATGAATATAAATAAAAAACAAGCGAGCGCATATATAAATAATATACCTCAGGAAGTAAAATTTAAATTGAAAATTAGTACAGGCCTTTATAAAGCATGAATATCTCTTTTTGGTGCTTTTTTTTAATGAAAATATGAAGTATAACAGAAGTTAATAGAAAGAGCGAATAATAGGAGAAAATGAGATAAAAATGAGCTTCAGAGTATTATGATTTTATACTTATGTGAACAACTGTACAAATGATAGAAAACGTTCCATATTTGTTTGATGTACAAAAAATAAACTAACATCTGGTAGACATATAAAAAAAAAATTGGCTAATATATTACTGGTTATATTTTTTACCCATTAAAACAATAGCCTAGAAAAAAAACATATAAAACAACAAAAAATAGTAAACTTAGAGAAAATAAGAAAATGCAATCATACATAAATCAATATTCACAGAAAGTTCCAACTGGGAACTTAGAAGGAAAATTACTTGGTTGCTTTTTAAAACAGGAACAAAATTGCAAAAATAAATCAGTTTAAAAATACTCAAAATAAGTCAGTATACTCCTTTATTTAAATTTTCATTATTCAAAGTCTATGAACCATAAAATACGGTACATTGCACTAGATAAATAGAAAGAATTACAAATAAAAATTTACAATTTATCAAAAAAAATTACTGCTTTTTTGGACCTATTACTCTTTATTTTTGTTACATAGAGATATAAAATATCTTAAAGACGACAACACTCAAAGGAGTAATGTGATGATCATTAAACCGTATCACAATTAACTTCCCATGAAATACACAATACTTCAGATTTGTCTTAGATATAAAACAATTTGTCGAGAAATGATTATTATCTTTAATCAAGTGTGTGTATATATATATATATATATATATATATATATATATATATATATATATATATATGTATTAATATAATATATATATTACATTAATATAATATATATATTACATTAATATTATATATATAAATACTATCGTGGAAGCTGCTTTGTAGAGTGCAAAGATTTTCTCGCCTAAAACTGTTTCAAAATGGAGTAAATCTAACTTTTTTATATTCAATTTAACTTTTATATTTTTTATATTTAATTGTAAATGGTTCTGAGTTCGAATCCTAGTAAAAAATAGTAGCTTTTATTTGAATTTGAATACTACACGATTGGAGTTCAATTAACTACACGGCTCAGGAATGGTCGGCCTGATTCTGTGCAAGAATACACTTCATTTACATGTCGTAATGCCATAATATCATCCACATCTCAACTGGCCGAGGGAGGGGATTTCACTAGTTGCAACATACACATTAGGAAAATATATAATCTAACCGATAGACATTAGCAAAAGAAAAAAGATTATAAAAAAATTTAGTAGAAAAGATATTTAAACAATAATAATCAAACGGATGTTTAAGAATAATAATATTAATATTATATATATATATATATACATATTATAGGCAATACAAAAACGCACGTTTAGACATTTTAAACATGAAAGAAAATATAATTAAAATTTCAAATTGAATTAAAAATTCTTTGTAAGTACTATTCCTTATTATTATAAATTAACTAATGTTGGTAATCATTAATTACAATCAGGTGAAGTACTTACAGGTTTGAACCTCCAACCTGATATCAATAATAAAATTGAAAAAAAATAGAATGGTAAAATTTTGGAGATTTTAATTGATGTCGCTTTAATATTGGAAGGACAGGTAGAAAGAAAAAATTGTGGAGGCAGGCCACGTTTGGAATATGTAAAACAAATTGTTAGGGATGTAGGATGTAGAGGGTATACTGAAATGAAACGACTAGCACTTGATAGGGAATCTTGGAGAGCTGCATCAAACCAGTCAAATGACTGAAGACAAAAAAAAAAAAATTGATGTCTATACTAGTATTTTTTAAAAATAAATAACATCAATATTTATAACTGTATCCTGGTAGAAGGTAGAATTAAAATCATAAAACCAGTAACGAAATCGAAGGGAAACTTTTCCCTATTAAACTAATAAAAAGAGAATATTAGCAGGGAATGAAACAATCTGCATTCAACATAAAAAGTAATAGAATTTTTTAACAGACAAGATTGTAAATGTTATAAATTTTTATTTTAATGAAATCATAGGTAACACGAAGAGATAAAGTTATTAATTTATGAAGTCATATATTAAAATAAATTCAGGTAACTTTATTCTTTTGAATAAAATCGACTAGTTTCCTTAAAAATAATTTATTTATTTGATTTTCAGCTACTAAAATCCAAAGGAATGTAAATTGTTAAGGAAAGCAGGCTACGTAGTAATCAGATTATTACTGATTCGTTCTGCTCAAACATTCGTTTAGTATACGCCGTAGATTAATTATTCTTCCTTCTAGTGCTTTAAAATTGTGATCAATCACATTCAGCATAAAGCGCCAAAACAGTACAATTCTGAACGTGAACCCGCTTATTGTTTAATAGCTAAAAAAACAGTGAAAGTATGTTTATCAATAAAGTGATGTAAAAAAGGCTTTTATTTACGAGTATATTAAACAATAAAATTAAAATCTATATTAAAATATACGATATTTTACGAATAACCGGAATAAAACAATCTTCCCTTTGGTTAAATGCTAAAATATTTTTTTTATATAAATGAACATTGCAATGAGGTATAGTATTTTAATAATCTAACCACAAACACCAATATCAATATGTTTTTAATTGAAACTTTATTGAAAGAAAGCTGCTTTCTAGAAGGCAAAGATTTTCTCGCCTAAAACTGTTTCAAAATGGAATAAAACTAACTTTTTTATAATCAATTTAACTTTTATACTTAATTTTATGTGGTTCTGAGTTCGAATTCTAGTAAAAGCTAGTAGCTTTTATTTGGATTTGAATACTAGACAGTGGATACCGGTGTCCTTCGGTGATTGGAGTTCAATTAACAATAGGTCTCAGGAATGGTCAGCCTGAATCTGTGTAAAAATACATCTCATTTACATGTCATAAATTTCATCGTCATCTCACTCGGCATGGAGGGGGGTTGTTGCAACGTACACATTCGGAAAATATATAATTTAACCGATAGACATTAGCAAAAGAAAAAAGTTATAAAAAGAAATTTAGTAGAAAAGATATTTAAACAATAATAATGAAACATATGTTTAAGAATCCATTACAATGTTAAAGGGTATCTAAAATTATAATTACACGGAATTTACATATTTATTTTCCTCTGGTGTGAAAAAATACTTCAATGAGGTTGTGATACTTTGACTCTGTTAAAAAAATTTACTAAATTAAATTAAAACTGTAATTAATTTAATGAAATAATGAATGTATATAAGAAGAAAAGGTGTGAACAATTTATTAATAAACCAAGCAGACGAGTTACGTCAGCATGACCGGACTGCAATGAAGTTCATCATTTAATTCAGTACATATGATATTTATAGAAAGACGAGGAATAACACTGAAAGAGGTAGTTAGAATGTAATTAAATACTATAAACTGTTATATAAATTAATGTCATGTAAATGCTACAGATTATCTGAATCAGTTATCTAACAACCAATCCTGATAGGAATCTCGGACAAAAATTGGTACAATAAATAATGATTGTCATATCATTTCTTTTAAACAATAAAAATGTGTGTATATATTCCATGTAAGTGTATTTTACTTTATAAAGTAAATTAGAGAAAAAGAGAATAACTACAGCGATATATTATCGAAATATAGTTAGAAACTGAAAAGTAATTAATTGTTTAATCAGACCAAATTTTACACGTTTATGTTATTTTAGTTAAATTAAAGAAGATAATTAATTAAATAGCATTTTATCCAAATATTTAGTACAAAAGGTTCAACTTTACAAAAAGACATCGCCTCCGTTTTCATTCCAAGCGGGTTGCGCCATCATTACTTTGAGAATGAAATCAAGTGTTTGTTTTATTAGCATTTAATTATACGCTATTTATTAAAATAAAAGTTAATACTATATGTTGTATTTACATTTATTTGTTTTATAATTAAAACTGTATAAAATGTAATTAAGTATAACATTTTATAAAAAAAAAAAAATCAGGAACAGAGGCAGTATATTAATATTCATTACCGACGATTTTTTTTATAATCTTTTTTCTTCTTCTCCACCGGGCCGGATCCTGCAGTTAAGTATTACACAGCTCAGGGAAGTGTCCTTTACTCTAACGGGCCTCCACGTCTCGGCCTGCCGGTCGGATCTCACTTTGCGCCTGCCTCAAACCCCCAGAGTAGGATCCACTAGGCCCTGCTATGCCGTCACTGAGTCCACACTCCCGGAACCGGGACTCGGTCTTTATGCCAATGCCTCTAACGGGGACACTCCGAGTGGGGCATCCCCTCTGGGATTATCGCTCGGGGGTGCGAGGGTCCCCGTGCCTTTTCGCTACCGCCCACTCGTGCAAGTGGCAGCTCCGCAAAGGGCTGTCCCTCATCACCGAGCTCCACCATCCTTCTCCTGAAGAACCCTGTGATGGTGTCAAAGCTCTTGGGTTTTCGCAACATGGTGGCGATGATGTTCTCCACGCTGAGCGGTCCGGTAATCGCCGAGCAAGCTAGGCGGTAATCAATCCATTGCGGACACCAGAACACCACGTGTTATGGGGTTTCCGGATCGCCGCAGTAAGGGCAGTAAGGATCCGCCCTCCCCCTATCACACAGGTAGGTGCGGAACACCCCAGGAATTTCGTGAGCCAGTAGTTCAGCTCACCAAACCTCCGACTGGCCCACGGCTTAATATCCGCAATAAGGCGGTGGATCCATTACCAACAATTGATTTAATTATTCTTTACACAATGAGTAGGTAAAATGAGGTGCAATTATAAATTATTTCTATTTTATTTATTAATATTGGTACGGGTGGTAATTATTTTTAATTTTTTCAGACAGAATTTTTAAATTTTAATACATACTGCTCATTATGTAATTTTATTTAATTGGCATTTTATGAGAATTTGTAAAATAACCTGAGGTCAAAAAAAGTTTATCTTTATCTACGAAATAAATCTATGGAATAGGTTAATTATATAAGGATTATTATTAATCCATTGCACTGCGAGATCTTGAAATTTATTTTAATTTGTAAATAAGTTGAAAAATAGATGGTATTAGTTACTAATTTTTTAGTTAGAAATAAAAGTCAAATTTTAAATAAATAATACTTTACAATGTTTTTACTGTCAGTACGGTTTTATTTAGTTAATTTTTAAGATTTAAACATTTCATAGGGCTTTAACAAATCCAAGTAAAAGGACTCGAATATTTAAAATAAGCATGTACGTCATTTAATATATAAAAATATACATGTTTTCCTACATTAAGTAAAATAACTTAAGTAAATTTAAACAAGTCTCAAGAAATTTTGTTTAGCAAAGTATAATATTTAACCTGAGAAATCCTAGTGAGATTTATGCAACCAAAATACATAAAACAAACACATATATTATTAAATATGTATGTAAATAATAACAATAGTAATAACTAAGCACTCTAATAAGGTTTAAAAACTTTTCTGATACTTTATTCAAAAATACATGTATCTAAAATATTTATTTACATATACGTCGTTTTGGTACATTAACTTTATTGTCATCGCTCGATATTCGCTTCTGTTACTTTGTTCACTATAAAGCATCATTTGTGATAGTATTATCTAATATGTAGCTCAAAACCCACTGAGATCACTTTTTTTATGTGTTGTAGAAAACCACATACAAATGGGATGAATATTTTGAAATTAAAATGGATAATATATAGCAGCTACCTTGTTTTTATGCAAGAAGAAGTATGTAATATAACAATTTTAGCTTTATTTATAATAGTGTTCTGTTTATAGCTCTTTTCACTGTAACAAATATAAATAATTACAATGCTGAACAACAGAAGTTATATATTACATACGTAAAAATGCCAATCGATAGTCTCGTGAAAAATCTATTATTTGGTAATAGCAATCAAGATATTTTTATCCATCTTTCTGTAACAATTAAATCGTTTAGAATATATAAGATTGTCTCTTAAGTTAATTTTTTATTTATTTAACATTAAATGTTATTTTCAAATGTTGAAAGATAAACTTTATACTTTGTGTAAAGTTAAAGGTTTATATTGGTACCTATATTATTATATTACTACATCTATTTTCCGTTATTTTTTGGCCTAAAACGCCTCACCTGGAAGATTATTCGGAAAAGAAGATATTAACACAGTGATTGATCGTTTTAGGTTGTCTCAGGTGGAAAGTGGTCGCTTATTACGAAGATTATTAATAGTCTTTAGGGAAATACAAACCTATTTCTCATAAAATATGTTGTTTAGATAATTAACCGCTAGATAAAAATGACCATTATATTGTACTATAGTTAATAATTGTCTAACGAATATATATACATACATACAATAATTAAGATCACTCAATATCTAAGTATTTTTTTATTTCTAATTTAAAAAGAAATATAAATATTTAATTCAATAAGGAAAATATAATTACAATATACTACGATGAAATATCTTAAAAGAACTATAGATAATCGTTTTAAAGTTTTAATGTACCTCAAGAATCAGAGGTATTTTAATTCGATTCCTTTTAAACGTATAAATATTGAATTTATAAATTTAACTTTCTGGATTCCATTAAATTTTTAATTACGAGGTAAAAAATATCTTTGAGAATTTTGTTGTATATCTATTTTAATTGTTGATATATTTTCATACAATAGTAAAACGATATGAATAAAATGAAGACAAAATCAAAATTAATTAGTTGCCAACTTGACGAAATTAAAAGAAAAAAAATTGTATTTATAAAGTATTTTTGCATTGGTTAACGTTTTGTTATTTAGAATCTACAAAAAAAAATGGAATAACAAAATTACTGTAATTGAAAAACTGAAGAACATAAAAAACATTCAAGGATTCAAATCGTAGAAGAATAATGAATTGCGTTTAAATATGATGCAGGATACTGTTCTTTACAACTGATGAAAATAACTTTGATGACTAGTACATATATGACATATTTTTTTTTAATACGAGTATTAAAAACATTTTAATATTTATAGCAAGTTAAATAGTCCCTAACATTTTATAAACAGTGATTTTATATTATTTCAAAAAGCCGTTACCTTAAATGGACTATTTAGACGTAACATACTTCATTAATTATGATATACTGGAACCTATTCATAGTAAAATATTACAGTTTAATTATGCTAACCTTCATGGCTCACTAAGTGATAAGCAATTTAGATTTTCTTCTTTTTTTTTAAAGAATAAAACACGTCTTCTTTATTTTTCTTAATAATAATTATGATATAAGTTAAAAATAGATCATTTTTGATGTGATCATTTATTATACATTTACTTGTCCATTCGAATACGCAGATACTGTATTTAGAGCGTATTATTTTTGTTAATCCGTAGATAGAAAACCAATAGTATAACATTAAGAATTGCGTTAGTTATTTAAATAATAAAATTAAATGTTTGCCTAAGAATTATTTCTAAGAAATAGAATTTTAACTAAACTGTATAAAAAAATCAACCATACACGAACTCGCACACGGCACTTAAATGAGCAAAAGACTGGAATATGGCTTAAAAAATCAACAATAACATTAATTCTCCTAATGAAGCAACTCTGTTGTAACTCTAATTATTAAATAAAAATTAAAATTATGACTGAAAAATTCTATTACGAGAAAAATAAATTGCCTGAAGATAAAAAAATAGTAAAGTTTAATATTTTCCTTCTTAGGTATTTTAATTTTAAATATAGTGATAAAGAAAATAATATTAAAAAACCTTATACAGCACGTAACTTTCCTAGCATTCAATTTCATCTATTACAGAACGTTGTATGAAATGTAATCTCTTTATTGGAAATTGCATGTAAATTATACGTATTCAATGAATTTTTATTTTATTTATTTATAAAGCAACAATCATCAAATGCTCAGTAAGAGTTACTAAGATAAGGTGATAATGAATTTTGTGAAAACAGCTATGCCTAATCGGGAGTCAAACCCGGAACTTTCAGATGAAAAGTAGAGGCACTACCATGGAGGTCAGTGGTAATGTTTATAAAAATTTTAGATATTAAAGTGGTAAACAATGAATAAAATTTAATTACTAAATTTTTTATTAATATTTATTTTTAAGATTACTCATAGAAAATACTTTGAACAATACTAATCAAATTACAAAAAAAAATGTTATACGTTTAGAATTAGTCCATTTTTTTTTTTAATAAAAGTAATCTTCTTAAATAATGTATTAAAAATATTAATAACTACGCATAATAATAACTATGCAAGTTTTAGTATTTTCTTTGACTCAGCATTTTAAGAGACTGGAAGATAAATTGCACAGAGAACAAAATTTCAAAATGATTCAACTGAGCCTTCATTGATACATTAGAAACAGCAGGATTTTTTTTCAGAAACTGACTTTACAAAAAAAGAAAAGCAAACAATGACAAAACAAACAAAGAAAGAAATTCCTTTTTCACCGTCTTCTTTCTATAAGTAACTAAGTTGAATTAACTATATAATTAACTGTGAATATTAATAATAAATATTAATATGTCTTTTTTCCTGAAAATTTAGTACTTTTTACCCGAGTTCAAAAAAATAAAAGCGGTTATGTATTCGACCCGTATATCGTTTGTTTTTTTTATGTTTGTTCGTTCATAACTTTTTCCTATTAATCCGATTGGAATAAATTTTGCTGCAATCGACGCAGCTGCTTTCCGCGGTAGTACCATGATAATGAAAAACCTTTTAAACAAAAATCGGTCTGAAAATTAACAAAATAAGTTTTCGCTGTACAGTGGATAGGTAGGGACAGCGGGAATCGTGATATTATATATATATGCGTCATGTTAGATGTTGTTTCACGGTCTTTTGTAAGGCAAGTTATGTGAGTTACTGCACAAGATATGTAACAATGTAGCACGGTTAATAGAATCATCAAAAATTGATAATCTCGTCTTAAACCTTACAAACCCAATATACATTATATATAGTATTGAGAATAGGTAGAGAAAGTGGGAATCTTATAATTCTATATACGTGCATCATATTACACGGTCTTTTGCGGCTTCTCGCAAGGTCGGACAACTAAATTTCTCCATAATACTCGGTAACACTGTAGATATGTCATTAGTAATCAACGTATTGACGCCTTGAACGAAGTTTAGTATTTTAATGAACCCTGTGCAAGGTAACTCAGTCATTCAGTCTCAGGAAGTGTTTTTTTTATAGTGTGGGCTATTCAGTAATTTATGTGGATATAAATCACTCAAAGCTAAACTATATAAGCTTAAAACTGATGCCACAAATTTATTTCTGCTTTACATCAGTGAGATTGAATAAAACACAAATGGCCTTTGACTAGAGGAGGCAGCTGCATTGTATCACCAAAAAAAAAAAAAAAACACAATAAGTCCGCCGAATAACTTATCGTGTTAATTAAACCAAGAAAATTATGAAATAATAATTTGAAAAAAAAAACCAAATAGACATCAAAATGAGCTAAAAAGTAAGAAATAATTTCGTCAAAATACTTAATTAATTACTTAGACACTTTTTTGAATCGGCGCCAAAATATCATACTTATCTGGTACTGGAATAGAATATAGATGGTGTATATAAAAATACTTAATAATCGCGAACGGAAAACCAATCAAAGCAGATAAATATAAATTCCATTGATGTAATATCGGTTTGATTTTTTTAGTATACGTATATAGTATTATAGAACAAATTTATATTATATCTAGAAATTAATTTTGTAGACACAGGCGTCGATTCATAAAAGTGTCTAAGGAATTAATTATATTTGGACGAAATTATTACCTTTTAACGCATTTTGATGTCGGCTCCATTTTTTCAAAATAATTATTATTATTTATTTAATTACATAAACAACTATTATAATATTAACCCCTTGTCTCCCGCTGGTCACTATATTAACCACTGGTAATCAATTTTTCAAATTTAAATTTCTCATGAACCATTTAACATAGAAAACATATTTTTATATGGATTTAATCACAACGCACTGAATTATAAGAAAATGCAATAAGCATAACAGCTGTGTATTGTGTAGATATTTCACAAGGGATCAAACACACAGTACTTTTTTTCACTGAAGTTGTAGTATTTTGGTGTTTTTTTGTTTATTTGATTCTTATATACATTAGCGGTTTGCTATCTTTTATATAATTGCTGTGCAAATATAAATTCAACAGAATAACGAGTGAACGTGACTTTTATTTATTTTTGTTAAACAATATAAATTATAACTCTTTGTTAACATACCCTAATTTTTTCAAATTTTTTGGATGAAAAACAATTCAGTAATAGCGAGATAAACAAACCTTTACCGAAATCTCAATTTTTTTTAGTTACAATTTTCTGAAATGTAGTGTTTTTTTAATTTTTATTTATATAATCAGTTTTTATCGGATATAAATAAATTTTACGTCAAATTAACCAGAAAAGTCTATAGTTTATATAAATATAAAAAAACATAGGTAAATGATCATTAAAAAAAAATCAAAAACGAAAAAAAAGTAATTTTTTTATACCATATTTGTGCGCGCACAACATACTCAAATATTAACGAAAATTAATTTCTGTTAAACAATATAAATTAATAACGCATTGTTAACATACCCTAATTTTTTCAGATTTTTGGATGAAAAACAATTCAGTAATAGCGAGATAAACAAACGTTTACCGAAATCACGATTCGCACGCGAAATAAAGCGAGAGGTTAAGGGTTAATTCTTCAAATTTAAGGAATAATACTTAAAACTTTGAGAATCAGTAAATGGACAATACATGAAAATCAGTCGCAATCGTACTCTATCGGACAGAATAATGAAATTCGTTAAAAGTTATGTTTTATATTATAGCCTAATATTTCTTCAACGTTGGGCTGTTTCAAAATGATTTTTAAAATAATGGTAGTATTTAGTTTTTCTGAACTATTTCTTGAAATATGTAAACAGGGGATTGTTATGAATAAAAACAGAAAATTATCAAGAAAGGAAAAGGTCCAGTAAATTATTTTGTATCCTATAGTTAGTTACTTTGATGAAATTAAAAGTGGGTTTGCTGACAGATGTAATAGTGCAACTGTACTCATTATTAAATCTAATTATTAGGCGGGTCATAATTTCAACTTTGTGAGAGCACTACTGAGCATTGTCAGACCAAATATTTTGCATGATATATAACATAATGCTTTTACGTCATTATTTATGAACAAGAATTGTACTCATAATCTGTCTCACGAAAACGTGCGGCAAACCAAAGCAGTATGATGATTCTTTCTTTCTCCTGCTTATCCTTCGGTAATTACCTTTCAGATAATACTTCAGAGGATGAATGAGGATTATATGTATGAGTGTAAACAACGCGTAGTCTTGTACAGCTCAGTTCGACCATTCCTGCGATGTGCGGTTAATTGAAACCCAACCACTAAAGAACACCGGTATCCACGATCTGGTTAGGATTTTTAGAATTTAACCCACTGACTCCAGAAAATTGTGATAAAATGATATATTTACCTTAAAAACAAGAAAATTAAGATACTACGTTATCGCTATGTTAAAATTTCATCAAGTAAAACAGAAAAAATATCTGTAATCTCAATAGATTTCTTCAATACCCGATAAGCTACTGCTTGGTGAACTATCATCGTTTTCCAAATTTATCAATATATCTTAAATAATATTTTTACACAATATGCCTACTCGTTTCCTATGTTTTATCTTTTTTAATTACATGCTGAATGCAATTTTTCCAAGCATTTGCATTTGCTCCATAACACCTACCAATAACTTTTTTTACATCACTTAACTTAATGTGTGTTTTAATCTCAACGTTGCTGTTAAAATTGTGTTCATATCAATTCTATTGGGTTAAAATTGCAGTGGTATGGAAGAAGACGCAACACAACGTAATGCTTTTATTTTGTGATTTCATCTAGTTAATAGTGAAAATATTTTTGTTTAACTGTTTTTACTATTTTTAAAAGTTATATTTTGAAAATTTATTTAGTGTACGTAATTTTATTCATTCGATAATTTCCGATTTTCACATTGAAGCGTTTCCAGGCAATGGAATACGCATTATCCATTACTACGACGGATCCTTCGTAACAATTTCGACAACTTTCGTCAGTAACTACGTATAATAATAACTACAGAAGTTAACAGTTTTTTTTTGACTCATCATTTTAAGAGAATCCGTAAATGAAATTGCACAAAGTACGATATTTCTCATTTATTTAATGGATGCTACGTTGATACATTGAAGACGGACAATTTTTTTTTTTTAACGAATGATTTTACAAAAAGGAGAAAAGCTGTCTTTTTTCATAAAAAAATGTTCATAATTTAATATTATATGTTTATTTAATTTTTCTATTGTTATGATCCATTTTTTCCTTTTTTTTAACGTGTACACTACTATATAACTTTATATAAGTTATTTTATAACTTATATAACTTTTATTAAGAGTTATTTATAATTTTCTTTTTCGTTTGTTACCGATAGCAGCGAAAACTACTGAATCAATTATTACGAATTTTTCTCATGACCCCTGGAATGTTTACCACAGTTCAAATCTCATCTAGCTCACTATTGTTATATTAACCATAAATAAAAAAAAACCGTATAAATAAATAGCCTTGAACTTCTATTAATAAATTTAATGTCATTGTCTATAAGATCAATTTGTATTTTTATCATAATATACGAAGAAGCAAATTAGTTTGATAATAAAATAAAAGGGAATAACGACTGTTTACGTATGTAACAAAGTTTGGATGGTTTGAGGAATACTGAGTTTCGATATACGTACAACAGAAAGTTACGCGTATTATGAGTTTGATACTCTTCCGTTATGTGTCAAAAACATTAATGTCAGTTTCATCTGGTTTATCTTAAATCACGGCCATAGAATAATGCTCTGCAAGCAAATGATGATTTTATAAATTAGATTTTTAAAAATCATTTCTGCTGTTACGTTATGCAAGTTCGACATACAACGCCATATTGGTAAGTCGTGTTTTTAGTCGGCTATGAACGAATGTATTTATTTGTGCGGTTTCAATATTACTATTTGTGAATTTTGTTTTTTGGTTGTTAGTAAGGTGTAATTGTTTGTTTAGTCATTATTTTGGGATATTATTTCTTTTTTTAATTAGTTATTTCGAATTTTTGTTGCTTTGTGTGAATTTTTGTTGAATTGGGTGGATTAATTGATATTTTATTTTGGTGAATTTGTGATAAAATACAGTTGTTTTAGCTGTGTGTTTGAATTTAATATAATTCATGTAAATTTTAATAAAAGTAAAATAGATTCGATGCAAACATTTTTATTTCTGCACTATATTTATATATCAGCTTACCTGAGTGGTCTAGTGGTTAATTCGTCTTTGCAAATCAGCTGTTTAATGTGGATATTTAAGTCGAAGGTTCTGAAGTTCAAATCCTAGTGAAAGTTAGTTACTTTTATTCGGATATGAATACTAGACAACGGATACTAGTAAACTTTGGTGATGGGGGTTCAATTAACCACATGTCTCAGAAATGTCGGCCTGAGTCTGTACAAGACAACACCTCATTTACATGTCGTACGTATCAGCCTTATTTCATTAGGCCGTGAGGGGGAAGGGTTTATAGTTTACTAAAAGATTGAAACGTACATATTAGGAAAACAAAAATTAAATTTATATAATGTAAATAAATATCACAATTTAGGATTTTCTTTTAATTCGTAAGATTCTGAATTTTTGTTTTATATTAATTTTTATTAAACTAGAATTATTTGTCGAACAATTCTTTATTGTTGAAATTTACATTACTTACGTTTTATCTTAAAAACAAAATATTAATTTTTTCCAGAAAAACAAGCTAGTCATCTATTAATAAGAGTGAAAATAATTACAGTGACAGAAGATTTTCTTAAAACGATTTATTTCAATACTAATGCCTACAAAAAAACATTTCCCTGAAAATTATTTGAAATTAATTTTTTTATAAAAAGTAATTTTTAACTATAAAAAATGGGAAAGACCAAATAAATATAATTGCATTTTTAAATATTACTTAAAAAAAAAATATTTCTAAAGTCTCAAAATTTTACATAAACTGACACTACGTAATAAGTAGCCAACGATTATAAAAATAATTAATTATAGAAAAATATTGCTTGCATTCGTACAGGGTGTGAATTTCAGTAAGTAATATAATAACAAAAAATGAATAAATAACATTATAAAGCAATACTCTTTAAAAATGTAATAATTATGGAGTGTTAATCTCAAAAAAAAAGATATTACCTTGCGGGAATTTCGGAATGCCAGTATTTGAAATTTGTTTGAGATATATATTTATTTATAATTATTATTTTTTTTAATGTAAATCTACAACTGAAAATAATATTGTACAACTACTAGATGAGATATTATTATATAAGGGACACATACTAACAGGATATATGAGCATAAAAAATGCTTTTCTGAAGCATTTTCTAGAAAATCTTTTCTGTGGACATGAAAATAACGTACACATACGTTAAAACGTGAAATTCACAACACTACTGATTAGTGAACAATTTTAATTTAGCGGAGGAATGAAAACGTTTATTTATTGATTAAAGTGATAAATATTAATATTAAAATCAAACAGATGAAGGAATGAAAGGAAGACATTGTAGATCTCTAAAGTTATGGGTAATCTGAATGTTGTAAGTTTGTTAATGGATAGTTGATATAGAACTTGGACGGTATACATGAAAATTGTGGAATCTCGCATAGTTTATTTTTGCTATTTCTTTATACCTCCATGACAACATGTTGATGTTTCTGTCTTTTCCACATAAGATCTGCGTTCGAAACGTTCTTATACAGCTTGACATTTTTCATATGCTACAAAATGCATCTTTCATACTGAATTTCCTACAAGTTTTAGTAGCAAATATGCTATTTAAATTCATCATTCAGATGACTAAGTAGGCAGATGATCAGTTGTAATCTTTTATAATTGTAAATGGTCGGGCTAGCCTAAACTTGTTGAACTAAATAGATAAACGGTACATCTATTAAATATCTGAGTGTAATAAAGATTACTCATGTAAAAGAGTAATGTGTATTAGTTTTATGTTACAGTAAAAGTATGGGCCATCAGTTGTTATTTTTAATTTTATATTAAAATGGCCTTTAATTCTATATCAAAAAATATATAAAATTATTCATTATTTACATATAGATTTATAGCGCAGTTTTTCTTTGATTTACGGAGTCAGCTACAAAAATATATTGGTTTGATTGTAAATTCCAAGTTTTTAAAAAAAGGTTATTTCCGAGCTAATTGTAAAAGCTGCTTATTTTAATACTAACTTTCGACGGGCCTTGAGGCGCGTCTCGACTTCCCTCGTCTCTTCGAGTTTTTCATCTAAATGCGTTTGCTGTTAAAGCACTAAAACAAAAACAACCATACAGTCCTTAATCATATCAAACAACTACATGCTCACACCTTTTTCATATATTTTTAATCTAAACAAAGCCAAAGTAAATATAATTTTTTTTCGACATTAAACTATATCCTCATGGCTAAAAAAACTTTACCTCATAAAAATGATACCCTCATACCAAACAATTGCAAAAAATTCTGATGTGGACACTACATGACTTCCTTGTACGCCTATTAAATTATATACACATATTTTTGCTGCACTTCATTTAAACTTACTTCATTTGAAAGTGAGATACAATTCACCAATTCTTTAATAAAAGTGAACAGTTACATAACTGCTAAAATATAAGTTTTTATTAACATCAAATATTTACACAATTATTAATTCAACAATCTTACCTGAAAGATTAAGTTAGAATAATGGTCCTTTTATTACTCTTTATATAATTGTAAGTCTTATGTGTATCTAATCGTATGTTTTTTAAATTATTATGATGTAACCATCAACAAAATTAAAACAAAAACGAAAGAGAGATGGTTACTAAATTTTATAGCGATATATATTAGCAAGTAGACTGAAAGCAAATGCATAAATAAAAATAATACGTCTAAATTATAATTTTTAATTAATATTAAATAGTCCGATGTTTCATTAAATCTGATGTGGACACCACATGACTTCCTAGTACACCTATTAAATTACACATATACGTTTTTAAAAGTATATAACATTTTATTTCACTAATACCTTCTGATTTTTTGTTTTCATATATATATATTTTTTTGTTGCTATTATTGAATTATTATTTATTGTCAATTTTTTTATAATTAGAAGCAAATAATTATTAATAAATCAATATATTTAAATAAATAAAAAAAAGTTGGATTCGAACCTATATGCCTTCTCCTTGTAAGATCCAAATATTTCATTAATTAAAACTTTATTTGGGTATAACTCTGGAACCAACGAAAATAAGTATTCTTATGATATATCGTTGAAAAACTCTCAATGAAGGTTTATTACTGTAGTTTAGAAAAAGTCCAAATTCCAATTTTTTGGGTTTTGGTCTATTTTGACACTTGGTCCAGTCGATTGCAATAAAAAGGGAAGGTGGTGCCCAACTAGATGTTACAACAGTAATAAATAAAAAATTTCCACATCCTACGGCCAATCTTTTTTGAGTTATGCGATATACATATATACGTACAGACGTCACGCCAAAACTAATCAAAATGGAATCACGGATGGATGGTCAAAATGAATATTTCCGTTGAAATCTGAAAAGTTACATTTTTCGCGATCACAATACTTCCTTTACTTCGTATAAGGAAGTAAAAAATCAACCCCTAAAACTGACTACATACCTGAAATTTCAACTCTCACTACAAACTCAACACTTTTACTACGATAATGATAATAATTGTTTCACGTTGAAGCTTGAATAACCAAAGATCACAATTTTTTTTTTCAATAGCGACGTGTATTTTATTATATAAGAATAACAGATGGTGAGTACGTCTTCTAAATATTATGTGTTCAGATTTATATTGATAATAACAATATAATTTTTCCATTTGTAACCCAATTTAACAAACTAAAATAAAATCCTGGAATGTTTTATTTATTTACGGTATAAAAATAAAAATTTTTATATTGAATATATTTTATGTTTATTGTTAAAAAACAAGGAAAAGCTCTCCAGAAAATCGATTTTTTTTTATATTAATAGAACTTGAAAATTTTTAAGTTATTATAGATAGTTTTGAGCAGATCTAAAAGCATCTTCATGAATTAAATCGATAAATAGAATTGCCTTGTTACCGGCATAGTTGGTGATTAACCGGTGGGTAAGTTTGAAGTTTATACGTCAGAAAAGGAACTTTGTTCGTAAGTTTTTGAAACCCGATAACGATGGACATGAAAATAATGACAATTTAGAAAGGATAACGTAATTATAAAGGTAGTAATCTGGAATATTTCTTTTAATTTTGAAAAAACCCCTTACTTTATCTGCCATATTTTGTCAAACGAGGACTAACGACGAGAGAAATACCTGATATTAATTTCTGCCTTTCTATGAAGTAAAAATATTGATGCATCTTAAATAATATAAATAACATCTTAAAGAACATTTTCACCAATATTGTTATACGGTTTGAAAGATATAATTTACAAATGATTGCCTCAATAATTAAAAACTGCTCATGAACAAAAAAAAAAAATAGAAAAAATACAAATTATAGACCGAGAAAAAGTAGTATAATAAATTAAAAAATACATAATAATGAAATGTTTTGTTAATTAAGGTACTTTGAAATTTATGAACATTTGTTTGTAAGAAGCTAAAAAATTTCACCGAGAAATTTAAACGAGAGTAGAAAAAAGTATTAACAAAATATACTGAGCCCAGGGAAACTAGTAACCAGATATTAGCGTACGAGATATTAAATTTTTCTTTTTTCTGTTACCATATCTAAATACAAAATTCCATGGAGTTGAAAATAAAAATAAGATGAAACACATATATTTAAACAAACGTGCAACAAGTGAAGCTACGTGTAAATATAACATGTTACCTTGATGTAATAAACAATTCCGAAGTGATTTTATTTAGAAACAAAGTATAAGATTAAAACAGAAAAAATATAACTTTAAAATTTCAATTTAATCTTCTTTTATGGTTGATTTCCCATCGTTTTAATTGATATATTATTTTTTAAATAAATTATTATTACCTAACAAAGTAATTAAGTAATGAAAATACTTATAAAATGAAACTTATCACAAGTAACTTACTAGTTAATTTTAAAATAGATACTGAATTTCTTTTTAAATAAATATCTCCATAAGTTTTCATTTTTAAGTTCGATCCCAATTGATGATACTATCATGTGCTGCGCAAAATCTACGCAGTACTGCCAACCATTCTAATTAACTTACTAACCCCAGTATTAATGAGGTAAGGCAGTTGGTTTAAAATATTTAGGGCTATCTATTCATATTACCTATCCAAAATCAAAATATTTTGCGAGAGCACTATACAAGATAAGAATATTTTACATTCTGATTCCCTAATTACATGATATTTAAAAAAATTCCTCTCGGCACGGTGGAAGGCGGAAATAGATTTCACTGGTGCTTAGTTGGGGATAAAATGCAGCACACCGCACGGTATCAGGGGACGCAGTCTAGGTATATTGTAGGGATCCTCCCCGATAGCGCCCGTGCAAAAGAACTCGTTAGAATACGGAAAGGAATAGCAAGAAAAACCGGAAGACAACTGTAGAACATGAATGGAAGGGTCTGTGGGATGACTCTGAAAAAGGAGGGTGGACTCGGCGCCTAATCCCACGCCTGGCTCAGGTAACCTATATAACATCAGGCCTGGTGAGGTAACCTATCATCTAATGCAGTTCCTCTCAGGCCACGGAGAGTACCAGAGCTACTTATATAAGTACAGGTGGAGAAACACTTCGAACTGCGTGTACTGTGACCAGCTGGATATCCCAGAACATAATTTCTACCAGTGTGTAAAATGGGCTGGACGCCGGAGGCTGGCCGGGCTGGAATGGCTGACACCAGAGGACACGTTGGTGCACATGCTTCAGGGACGATCACACTGGAAGAAGGTTTCCAGATTCATGATAGGCATTCTGAAGACCAAGATGGAAGAGCTAGCTGCGTGGGGCTCAGACTGATATGTGTAGAGACGGTGTGACATTGTTGCTTACAAGAAGTTTTAGGATATTTTAGTGTTTCTTTCTTCATTACTTTTTATTTTATGTTTTTATTAATTGCTGTGACTTTGTGACTACTACGGGAGAGGATCTTGGACCTTCTAGGACTTTTAAACACCTACTAGGTACTACATACTGACTGAACGGTAAGGGCACATTAGATAACTGGTGATGAAAGTAAGTGTTAACAATATTAATAACTAGAGGGGAAAAAATGTATATATATTTAACTGAAAGACCAAAAAATAAAGGAAGTCTGGGACGAAACATGGATGCCGAGTAGGGCCAGGGACCTTTCTACTGAGAGCGTCTTGGCTCGCTAATTTGCAAGAATGACTGGATCGGGGCGTTCCGATGATGCATTAAGGACCCTCATGGTGTGAGAGGCGAGCACACAAGACAGTGGGGGTGGGGGGTATGAGTGGGGCATACTCGGACCCTGAGTAGGCTACGACCGGGAAGGGTAACCCTCCTGAGAAAGGGAATTCTGGCCATCCAGATGGGAAGGTCGGAAGGTCTAATGAACCGGGAGAGACCCCGATGGGTGGATCTGTTAGGGCCCTAACACAGGTGTGAGTGAGTTGACGCCACGACTTATGGATGGAACCGAAGTAACGTCTTTTATGCGAATACCGGTTGCACCCAGAGTGTTTAAAAAAAATATAATCAAAAAAATTAGGGGATATAAAAGATTTTCACCTTTAAGTTAAGAAAAACTTCAAATTTACTCAATACGACAAAGGTTGCATGTGAAAAAATGTCACATATTTAGCGTACGATAAGCCCCATCTTCTTACAATTGCAGCAAAAGTTTGGTCATCCATTGCCGTAAGGGTTGGTCATATCAAAACTTTTTCCAGACAAAAGTTGTTGGTAATGTTTTAAGGACTAACGACCACTTAAAACTGATTCGATACTGCGCCTATTAAGGGAGGTATGATGTTTTTGTCTTCAAAATTACATTTTTTTCATCCCCTGGGCCAATGGTTGGTGATATCCAAATGTTTACTTACATAAGCTTTAGGCCCTTACCCAAAGAATACCAGGAAATCTAAACGCATTCGATATTTTAATGAATAAGAAAGTTATAAATTATATCTTATTTTTTGAAAAAGCTACTTCCACCCCCATGGTCCGATTTTGGCTGTTAACGAACTTGACCGAGATTTTGGGTTGTTGTATTCTACGTATAAATTTGAAAGTGATTGGCGCATTACAGCAGTTATCGTATCCACAAGAATGTGAAATATTTATCACACACATATATATATATATGTAAATTTTTGAGGTGACTGTGGTTTTGGGGTCTGGGGGATGTGAAACGTTTTCGTATGTCGAAATTTTCCGGAAGTCGAATCATGATACCCATTACAATAGGTAGCTTTCTTATGAAATCTACCTTAAAGGTAATGAACGACTTAATTCGAAACAGTTCATTTCTTTAATGATGCTATTGTGAAGTCATAAAACTAATAATAAAAGTCATCTTTGATTTTTACGTTATCTTTTTTCTTTTTAGGAAAAATCTGATTCAATCTGCAGCAACTTAAGTTTGTAAAATTAAAACAAAATGATTACATTATACTTTTAAAAAAATTGGAAAAAAATTATACGTGCAAATATAAATTTAACAGTGAGTAGAAAGAAAATATATGGTAATTATTTCAATACACTACAGAAAATTGTTTATAATTAACATAGAACTTTATTAAAATTTTATTAGAACATTCCTTTTCATAGGAATTAATATACTTTGATATGAAAATTGGAATGAAAATTTTCTTTACTTAAAAATAGCAATAAATTTCCTACATTTTTAAAATTTCTTAACGGCAATGAAGTTTATTTAATTTAAACAAATATTTAATTATTAAGTAATAACGTTATTTAACAAATTAACAATGTTTAAACAAATAATTTATAAGGCATATACTTGAAGATTAATACTTAATCTATAAATATTCGCAGATAAGACTCAATTGCTAAGAATTATTGGAGATTAATTTGAAAGAATACACTTATACTTATATAAACGAATATAAATTTATTATTTATAATGCTTGAGAGTTATATTTACTAACAAGTCAAAACGAAAATAAAATAAATGGATAATATAAAGAAAGAAATGTTATGATTTTTTTATCAGTTACTTTCGTTAATGTTGATCAAACGTCCATCACATAGACCTTCAATATGATTGGCGATTTTATGAAAGGAACTACGAGCGATTGCGCGTCAGTGTCGGAGCAGAAGTGGCTGACACGCGCGCGCGGCTATCTCAGTTCTGTTTTCAGCTAGGACTGTCCGTTAGTAATAACCCGCTGTTCGTTCGTATACGATGGATGCGCGTCGTCCAGACGTAACCGAGCGACTGCGGTCACGTAATAATTCTACATCAAGGAATGTAACCAAATATACAATTGTATGTATACTTCCATCAAAAGTATAACGTGTTTTGTGATATTTAAATAACAGATCACAATACTTGTTATCTCGCGAAACAAGGTAAAGTGACAAAATTCTTTCAGTTTTACTAACAAAAAAATAAATAAAAATAAAGATTATTAAACTAACACAAAATTATTTAAAATTAGATTAGATCTATTTTGCTTAAATGTTCACTTTAAAACTAATTTTGCACGTAGTCTTTTATCAACTTTCACATTTTTATTGATTAGCATTTTCATAAAGTTTTTAATGAAAATAACGTTATCAACAAATTTATTGCAACCAATGTTTAATGCAATAATTTAATAAATTAATTATTTTTAAAATCAAATACGTCCTTTCCTTTCAAAATTCGTAATTAAACAATTAATTACGAATTTGTGAATGAAGTTTCGTTTTTTTTGACAAGTATTAGTGACTATATTTTTTGTACTATTTTTATTATTTGTCTTTTAATTTAATACTTTTTAAGTGAAGTGCTTCAGAAAGTTTTTTTTTAATGTAAATTTATTAAGAATGCTTGATTAAACATCGACATATTTTTAGGTGATATATTACAAATTAAATGCTCCAATTTGGTGAATGATATTACCTCAGTCGGTTTCTCTAAATTAGTTTCATTTGGTTTTGTTGGACTCGTATAATTAAGGAAATAATTAAAATTAGTATAAGTAGATTTTTAAAATTAAAATTGTTAGTTTCCTGATGATTATGAAGTTAAAATTTAAAGAACTCTTAACAAAATTGATTCCAAAGTTATAAAAGTAACAAAAAAACAAAGAGAGGAAAAAGTGATGGATCACGCCGTTTTCAATCCAGATAAATAAACGTATTCATTTCTATTATAATTAAAAAATAAAATGAAGTTTAAAAAAATATTACTCGTTAATTATTCGATTTTGAAATGCCATGCAAGTACAAATTTACTTATTTTTTGTAACTTAAAAAAATCTACCCATTGTTTACCAGTATAATTAAAATTTGTAGGAAGACGAATAGAGAGATTATTATTAAAAAAAGGTATTTTGACTAAAAGTGTTCTATAAAATGATATACTATAACTCCATTTTTAGTGCAATCAGTCAATTAGACTTTTACGTTATCATACGTACCATTGATAGAACCCATTAATTTGGTGCTTTAAGTTACTGAGAATGGAGGACTTAGTCGCTATCCTGTAATTCTAGAACTTTTACACTCCCCAATCATTTATAGGCTTTTTATATCAAATTATATAAAAATGAGTATATTGTTGAGTGGGCTTCAAGTAAAGTAACTTACCTATTGGACAGTTATTTTTTAAATAGGTTACGCTTCATAGAGCTAACTAATATTTAACAATAGAAGCAAATAAATCCAACAACTTCTTCTACTAACTCATTGATTTTTTTAGCTATCAGAAAGAATTTAAAAATTATAATTATCGCACAGAAATTTTTAATTATAAAAACCTTTTATATGTACATTTTTCAGCACTTAAGTTTTTTTTACAGACTACAAAAATCGAGTGCAAAAAATAAAGAAATTAACTGAAAGTCATTATGTGTCTTCCACTCATATGTATAAGTATTAAATAAAATCATTATTATTATATCATTCATATTAAAACAATTAAACTCATCTAAGGTAATGTTTATCTGTTTTAAACGGGAAAAAAGGTTAAAACGGATTAAGAACTGTTCTATTAAATTCATATTATAACAAATAAAGCAACATTTTACTGAATTTTTATTAAGAAAAATCATTGTAAAACAGGATAAGTAGTTCTCCGACCAAAGATGAGTTCTGAACACGTCTGTCTCCAACCACTAAGTTAACTTGTTGATTCTCTTTTTGAATTTATACTATTGAAAAATGATATTTCCGATTCTCTTGCTGCTTAGTCAATCAATCAGTTAAATCATTTCACTCATTTTTGAATCAATAAGCGACAGAACCAATTTTATAATAAATTACGGAGTTTAATAATTATTATAGTGTTTTATTTGAAAATACTGTAAACTGAAATATAAAATTAAAAAAAGTAGAGGAATAAATTAAAATAAATAAATCAAATTTTAATAAAAATGTAACGAATAAATAACAATTTTCATTTCCAATTCACCACCAATTCCAATTCGTCACCAGATTATAAACAATTATAAAAAATAACAGATTTGATTTTAATTAACAGACTTTAACAACAGTTAACTTGCTAAAAAAATGTTTGAAATCTAAGCTGTAAAAATTTCATTTAAAAACTTTTTGTACTTATTTGAAATGTATTTATCTAATAATTTGGTCTATATATATACATATATATATATATATATATATATATATATATATACAGTAGCCAGTAGTCAAGGCTTGCTTTGCTCGCCCTTCATCGTAAGCTTCTCAGTCCTCCGGACCTCCTGTTTCTTTAAACTCATACTTATGCGACTAATAATGATAAATAAAAATTAAAGCCTGTTCAATTTATAAAAAATATCAATGTATTATAATTTTAGGGTATTGTGATCTAAAAAATGTGGGTTTCAAAATATTCGGCCGCCATCTTAAAAATAATAATTATAGCTGGTTACCTTCCTTCGAAAGGGTAAAAATGTAATTGTCCCGGTTCTTAGTGTTATCTGACAAAATCAACTCAAGAAGCTTACATTTTTTATTTAGTTTATTTTTTTTTAATCAAATAATCGGAGGCAGATGTATGTGATCCCACATACATTTGCGTCCCACATTCAGTAACAGTGAAAATGACTGTGTTGATTGAGCCATCAATGTACAGTATAAAAACCACTGTCGCACCCTTTAAAAAATTGAAATTAATAAAATCACCAAAAATTATTTTTAGATATTTAACTAAAGGGTGTTTGATAGCCCAAATCGAGTAAATATGTCGTTTAGTATAAACGGAAATGGGGAAATTTTGCAATCATTATTCGAAATTTCTTTTACCTTTCTTCATCCCTTCCAAGGTTGAATTTCGAAACAAATTACGAATTGGTTTTTAAATATTCGCGCGCGCGCGCACACACACTAAAAAGTTGATACCTTCGTTTATTACCGTGAAATTAAAAAAAACTTATTAATTCTCATTGTTACTACATTTTAACTTAAACTCGGAATTTCAAAATATCCTTTCTTAGTGCACAAAACGTAAGAACAATACAAATTTTCATCAATATTATGAATTAGTTACAGCATGTTGTTTTATAGATAAAAATACATACAAATATACATATTTAACAGATATATTGTATTTTATTTAATATATAAGAAAGGTGAGAGACTTACATCATGAATTTTTGTGCGGAAATATTTGAAATAAACAAATTAAATTTCGTTACCTATAAAACTCCAAAACTAAGCATTAATGACAAAAAAAAACTGAAAATTATTTTGTAATATTTATGTGGACTGGTTAACTTTTTCATAAAGAAGCCTTCGCTTATTTGGAAAAACTTAACGAGATCTATCAAAGGAGGTTTTGCTTTACTAAATAAGAAAGATCATTGAAATCTGATGACTTCGTCAAGAGCAAGGTTTTTGAACACATATAATAAAAAAAAAAATAAATAAATAAATAAAAAATACGTATTAAAATGAGAATCTCCTCTTACTTTGAATTCAGTTAGTAAATAAAATAGAAATATTCACTTTATCATTTTTTTTTTATGATGCAAAAAGTGAGAACTAAGTTTCTGGAACTTTGTAATTTCCTCACAGCTCTCTGAAATCATTTTTGTTTTACCTGCAATTTATAGTTTATTTTTCAATTTACGTATTAAAATATTATTCTACAAAATAACGATTAATAATTTATTATCTGTTCTACTTAATGTATATAAAATTAACGAAAAAAATAATTTCTAGCAAGGTTAAACAGTTAGTTTACGATTGCTAGATAATTGGATCAGTAAGAATAAACATATCTATTAGAATTGTCTACAAAAATTATTGTGCGGTAATAACTATACTTCTGTTTTCTTTCTTTTTAGATAAAATTATTTTATTTCAATATTCATAATTTTTTTTTATTTATTCACACGTAGTTTGTCGGGTTTCTTTCTTTAAAACCCGTTGTTGTCTCTCTATTTACTTTTATTATACTTAGAAAATCTTTCTTTGATTTATATATTTAAGAAAAATTACTCGCACGTCTTCCATACTTAGCAGTAGTATAGAATTAAACCGCAATCGTGTTTATTGGGCGGTAATAACCAGTTTCATTTAATCATATAACTTCGATGATTTATTTCTTACAGGAGTTTTTCAGTTAAATAAGTAGATCAAAACAATTTTTTAAATTGTTAAATATATTTAATAGAGATCTACAATCTATTCTATAGGATGAGTTCGTTTCAAGAATGTGTAATTTCTTTTTTTAATAATTATTATCACTTTATATAAAACCAAACACTTTTAAAATTTTTTAGGACAAGATATAATTCATTGAGGGCAGAAAATGTGATATTTTATGAAAATAGAAAATAAAAATAAATTCTCAATAACACTGCTATCAATATTATAGAAGCATTTTACAATTGTAAATATGAGATTTTATTTTAAAGTTAATGATAATTAAACAAAAAAAATGAAAGAAAATATTTTGAAAAAAATGTAAAATTCAGAACAGGATTAATTAAGGTGCTTAGCTTTTTTTTCTTAAAAAAAATCAGATTAATTTGCTGCCGTAGATAGATGAGGATGAGTTTAATCTTTATTGAACACATTAGGTTCTTACTATTTTTTAGACACATAGTACTTTATCGATTTTAATATATAAATCAAAATTGAAATAAACATAAACATCAGATACAAAGTTTGCGTACGTTTATAAATACAACAGTTGAATACTTGTTACCTACATATTTTTTTATATAAAAAAATGTTTGTATTTTTAAAAAAATGTTGAGTTATACAAATAATCTGATGAGAAAATTTCTATTGATACCAAAAGCGATGGAAATAAGAAATTTTTCGGTATAATTTTACAAAAAAAAACATTTTAATTAATAGTTTGGAAAAGTTGGAAATTAAAAGTGTTTTTAAAAATCTTAATTTGAAAAGAGCAGATATTTATAACAGAATACTATGAAAAAGTAAAACTAGATCTATGCGTCTTATTTTAGGCGTCCAAGTCACTTTTGTAGATATCTGCATATTTTTGTATATATTTGCATAAATATAGGTAAGCAATTAATTAAATAATTGAAGGTGAAGGATGTATTTTAAGATTAAATATTTTCGTATAGTACTGAAAGGAATTGTAATGAATATGAAATCAAGCACATATTTTTCTTCTTATTTTTTGTTATTAAAGAGGAAGCATCAACAGCTATCGTGATTAGCCCGGTGAAAATTGATAGCATACGGAAAAGATGCTATATCTGTCCGGGATTCAAACCCGGGATCTCCGCATGAAATGCTGCAACGCAACTTACTTAGTCACGGAGGTCGGCTCATATTCTTATAAATGTGTGAAGAAAAAAAAATTTGTTCAAGAACTTTATAAAAATTTTGAGTCTTATTTCCATAATAACATTTTTCAAACCCGTGTTTTTATTTAAAACAAAAAAAAAATATTTTTACTTCTTTCATATTAAATGAAAATTCAATGTCAACTTTGGTTTTTGTTATTAAAATTTTTTTAAATGAAAGCTTTAATTAGTTCGACTGTTGTTTTCTTTCAGTCTTAAATCCAAGACGTAACGTTAATTGAATTCCATAAAACCTAATATTTCCAGTACAACATAGGGATTAAAATCCACAACACACGTTAGTAATGTGAAGTAGCCTAATTAAACGTATAATTTTATTTAAATTAAAACGTTACAGAACGGATGTTATAACGACTAATCAATAATAATTGCAAATGAAGTAAAATAAAAACCATACTACGTTATGAATTTATAACAAATTAGTTTACATTCACTTCAACTGAGAAACAATTTTTTCACAAGGAAAATACATTTAAAAACAAAACAATTTTTTTTTTAAATACATACAGATGCGCGGAAATATTTCAACTTTTTTAACGCATGTTAAACTTAATTCATTTTTCAAACGTCTTTCTTTTGAAAGGATAAAACCTTTAGAAGTATAACATTAAAAAAAAAAGAATAATAAAAAATATTTATAAAATATGACAGTAAATATATATGTATCACACGATTAGAAACACAAATAATCTATATATATATATAAAAGGCAATCTTTGTTTTGTGTGTACCCTAATAACTCAAAAATTATTTAACAGATTTCGTTAAAAATTTCACAATTTATCAGAAATTTAATTTTATTACAATTTATTTCATATTGTGTCCCGAAAATGTTTACATGTTATTAGTTCCATATATTTTTTGGCCTGGCATGAGATGTTTGATATGTATAGGAATGAATATCCTCTCAAAATCAACAATAACGAAGTATTGCTAGGTCCACTAGAAAATAATAATAATAATGCAGCCCAACTTTTAATAAACCACATTCCGGTTCAAAGTATTGAATTGGTCTATGAAAATAAGATAATTACATAACCAACGTATTAGTAAAGAAAAAAAAAACAGAAGTCACTGGAATAACGACAATTGTAGCTTATATTTACTATATTCTAAATTATTACAGGAAGTATCATTAGACTATTCTATACAGTAAATGTCTGAATCTTTTTTGTAAACGTTATTAAATCAATAACATTCAAAATATAAATTATAATTATATTATATTAAATATAAAATATAATATTAAATTTAAATTTCCAAGAGCTGATTTAAATAAATATTTTAAGTGGATAAAAATTAAAATTATTTAATTTTCGGATTTATAACTTTTTTGAGCATAATTTTTAATGTTACGTTTTTCCCAATAATGTCGTTAACAAATTATTGAACGTTGTTAAAAGTAGGAAAAAGTAAAACATTTTACCAAACGCACCGGGTTGATCTAGTGATAAAACTCGTCTTCGGAAATCAACTGATTTCAAAGTCGAGGGTTCTAAGTTTCAAATCCTAATGAAGAAAGATAATTTTATTCGGATTTGAATACTAGATCGTGGATACCGATGTTCTTTGATGGTTAGATTTCAATTAACCACACGTCTCAGGAGTGATCGGTCTGAGTTAGTTCAAGACCACACAATTATTAATTCAGTTACATTACACCGATAAGTCACTAATGACTTTAATTGTTGATGCAACTATAAATAAAATATTAAAAATGAAATGAAACGATATACAGAAAACTTAAAAAATGACTAATTTATTTTGCCTCATAAATAACAACGATAACTTCTCTTTTTAGAAATAATATATTTTTTCAACAAAAATCTTTTTAAAGATTAAAGAAAATTTAAATTTAACGTATAGTGACCGTTATGGGTATCTTAAAAAAAAACAAATGTCATCTGAATTTGTTTTGTTGACTGACACTTAAGTTTGCTTAATATTAGTTTGAATAAATATTTTCTCTGCTATATACTTTTTCCATGTAACAATTTAGTTGGTAAGGTATATTAACACAGCAGAATAATATGATATATATATATAAACGCTGTACTGCACCTGCTATTGTATCCTTAAGAAATAACTTTATTTTAAACTCTCATATTTAATTGTACTGTTATTACCATAATTTCTACTCATAGCTTACAGTAAAATCATAGTCGGGAACATATATTTATGCAGTTTGATCTAATTTAATTGTATAACAATTTTCTTTCAGAGACAAGCGTAATCAATTATATAGCAAGCGGTTTTGCGCCTTGGGCAATTAAATTAAAATTAATAATTAATTATTTAATGAAAAATAAAATATAAAGTTTCAAAAAATATGGAGATATAATTGTTTTAAAAATAATTCTTATTCGGCATAAATAATCGGTAAATATTATAAATAAGAAATGTAAAATATACAGAGTGTTTCTAAAATGGTGGGCTAGCTATAATTTTTCGGATTCTACTTGTAAAACAAAACAAAACATATCCTTACGAAAAATGGCAATTTCTCCTACGTTCTCCCCCGTCCGCCGTTTTGATATTTTTATATAAAACTTTATATCTCAAGTTTGGATAGACGAATCACATTAAAATGTGATAAGGAACTTAGTAATAAAGTTTTAAAATTAACAAAAAATCAGGATTTAAATACCTTCGCAAATTACAAAATGGCGTCCATGTTTATTTTTCAATCCGTTATATCTCCGTAAATATTAGTTTTATCAAAAATGATGTTATTTTCAAAAATATTAAGCCTTTAATTTTGAAAAAATGACTTTTTATTTCTTAAAATTGGTTAACAAATAGCCGAGTTATGGCAGAAAATTGATGTAATTTTGCGTCTGTTTTTTTATCTTCCACTTTACATTCAGTTCGATTAAATATTAATTGCTTTTATTTATTTTTAATTATAGTATGGTAAATTAGTATCAAATTAAATTATAATTTTTTATAATAATACACCTAATAATTAAAAAAATAAAACTACCTGTGATAATGTTACTTTAATTACTTAAATAGTTAATAAATATTAAAAGTTATAAGAGCGGTTCAAAATTTCCACCGCTGGAAATTACACAAGTCTCCAGTCTTTATCTGAGAGATTGTCTTAACCGTTCAAAAATCCCGGGAGTGTTCCTAATTTCTTGAAATCCATTTTTGACCCTTTGTTGAAGATTCTCAGCGTTGAGTTGAATAAACAATAATGTGTTTCAAATGGCCCCACAGGTAGCAGTCAAGAGGGTTTAAGTCAGGTGATCGGGCAGCCCAGAGCACTGGCCCTCCACGGCCTATCCATTTTTCACGGAAAGTTTCATGTAGGAAATTAGATACCAACTGACTTAAATGTGCTGGAGCTCCATCGTGGTGAAACCACATATTTCCTCTAATTGTAGCGGTAGGGCTTCCAAACAATGTAAAAGATTTTCGGTTAAATGAGCAAGATAATTTTCTCCATTTAAACGATTTGGTAGAATGACAGGACCCAAAAGATAGTCATTAAAAATATTTTCCCATATGTTCAGGGAAACTCTTTGTTGATGGCTACTTTGGAAGGTACTATCAGGATTCTTGTCGCTCCAGATACGCCGGTTGTGATAATTTTGAACACCATTCCTATTGAAAGAATCTTCATTTTTACATTGTTAACATGATCAAAAGTAATAGTCGCTGTGTAAAATTATTCAAAATTGAAAAATTAATATAAATTGTTTTATTATTACTTAATATTAAATCTTATTGTGAGAAAATTATTACTTAATCTGATACTAATTTAAAATGCTAGAATTAACAAGAAATAGGAACAATTAATATTTAATGGAATTGAACGTAAAACGGAGGACATGAAAACAAACACAAAATTACAAAATCAATTTTCTACCATAACTCAGGTATTTGTTAACCGATTTTAAAAAGTAAAACGTCAATCGTTCAAAATAAAAGGCTTAATAATTTAGCAAGTAACATAAATTTTGATAAAACTAATATTTTTCGGAGATATAACGTATTTAAAAATAAATATGGCCGCCATTTTGTAATTTGAGAAGGTATTTAATTCCTGAGTTTTTGCTAACAGTCCGAAGTACTGTTTTAGTTAACTTTTTAATATTATTATTTCTTCGATTTTTTTTTACTTATTTCTTTGTGTATTTTTTACATTTACCATTAATGAAATATCTACTGATAATTGTTTAACAATCAAAATTGTCGCCTAGATTAAAAAAAATCTGATTTGGACAATATATGACTTCCTTGTACACCTATTAAATTACATTTACATATTTCTTTAAAATGAAAAGTACATAAAATTTTATTTCACTAAAAACTTCTGATATTTTTCATATGTTTATTTTTGAATTATTTATCGTAAAAGATTTTCTACAATTAGAGTTAATAATTATTAATAAATCGAAGTATTTAAATTTAAAAAAAATGTTAAAAATAGGAGAAGAAGTTTGATTACAAACCGGCCTTCTTCCCCTAAGATCCAAATATGTTATTAATTAAAATTTCATTTGGCAATAACTCCGGAACAAATGGAAATAAGTACCACTTATAATATCGTTGAAAAACACTCGATGAGGAATTATTACTACAGTTAGGGTAAAGTCCAAAATCCAAATCTTTTGGTTTTTTGGCTATTTGAACACTTTTGGTTCAGTCGATTGCAATCAAAAGGGGAGGTGCACAACTAGTTGTTTACAGTAGTCCTAAATCAAAACTTTCAACATTCTACGGCTAATAGTTTTTGAATTATCCGAGATACATACGTACGTACGTATAGACATCGCGCGTTACAAATTTTGCCAAAGAGTTTTGACACAAAGCTAATACATAAAGGATGATAAACGTCTGAAACAGTTTACTATTTTTAACTATTTAAAGTCTAATTTGAAGTTTTTTTAAGATGAAATGAGTTTAATAAAAAAGGTAAAAAAAAAACGTAGTTATCTAAAATGATACTAATACAAATTTAAATACGTACTAAAACATTCAAACTAACTTTTCTTACTTTTCTGTTTAGCTTCCGGAACCATCGTAAAGTATTACTTCAGAGGTTGAAAGAGGATGATAAGTAAGAATGTAAATAAAGTTTAATCTTCTTCAGTTTCAGATCGACCAATCCTGAGACGTTTGGTTAATTGAAACCCAACTACCAAAAAACGCCGGTATCCAAGATTTAGTATTCAAATCCGTATAACAGTAACAAATAGAAGGTAACAGTAACTAACTCAAATCCGTATAACAGAAAACATGAATAAAATGTTTAAAAGAATAAATCAAACCTGCGAGGAGTATGGGATGAAGATAAAAGACAAAAAAAATGATAATTAGCAAATCAACCAAAAGTGAAACAATTAGGATTGGGGGAAAAAGTTGAGCACGTGGCATCCTTCAAGAACCTGGGGAGCATCATTAAGGAAGATATGAAGTGTGATCAGGAAGTTAAAGTATGAATTGCGAGGGCAAAGGAAGCATTCAACAAAATGAGGAGAGTGCTATGCAGCAAACTAGATTTGGGACTAAGGAAAAAACTTGCAAACTTTTTTGTGTGAAGTGTGGCCCTTTGGGGGCAGAGTCATGGACTATTAGGAAGGGAGAGGAGAGAAGATGGAGGCCTTTGAAATGTGGGTTTGGAAGAACATGGAAAAGATCAGCTGAACGGAGAGAGTTCGGAATGAGGAGGTGCTTAGTAGAGTGGGAGAAGAGAGGGTGATTATTGAAATAATAAAAAGAAGAAAATGCAATTGGTTGGGACATTGGCTGAAACGTGACTGCCTGTTGATGACGGCATTGGAAGGATTTGTAACGGGGAGGAAAGCAAGAGGTCGGAGACGAATGAAAATGGTAGACAGTATAAAAAGAGAAGGAAGTTACTATAAAATGAAACGGATGGTTCAGAATCGAACACAATGAAGGCAACCATGTGAAAACCTGCCTTTGGGCAGAACAATTATTATATTAAAAGCAACTGACTATCTTTACTAGGATTTGAATCTTGGAACTCTCGATTTCGAAATCAGCTGATTTGCGTTGACGAGTTCACCTCTAGACAAATCCTGTGGAATCCAAACTACCTTAAAATATTATAAAAATTTGTGCATAACTACATATTAGTGAGGATTGAAAGAATATTGTAGTGTCTAAAATGAGATTTTTTACAGCAGTTTTCTGGTTATATTCATTTGGACTTCTGTACAAGGAAAATTAAATTTTTTAAGCTAAATCAGAATGTTTTTCGATGCACGAAAAGTAAAAATAACTGTACTTAAACTGAAAAGTCTCTCTAAGAAATTTTAGCATATAAATCTCAAGGTCTACTAGGCGTTGAATGTCCCAGAAATCGATAGCTCTAACAATAATAGAAAAGCGTGATGAAATGAAAGACCTCTTTCAATAGTTGATGAATTGAGCACATGAACTCTGAACGTATTTTACGGCCGAAAGAATCATTTTAACAAAGGTTAAAATCCCTACACTATTTTTGTTTGGAATGAATTAAACGATGCTACTTGATTATTGATAGGTTGTGTGCTTGAGCTCAGTAAATATTCTTAGTTTCATTTCAATGTTGTTAGATTATACTTAGAATATTTATATTCTATACAATAACATTTTTAAACCCGGCAAATAATATTACCTTATTTATTTTTAAGTTTTTATGTTTATTTTTCTTATCGAGTCGAGTTCGTATTGTAACGGAATATAGACAATACATGGAAAGGTTTTTTAGTAATAGTAGGAATGATTTCATTAATCAAATCTTGCAGTGGAACGGTTTGTTTTCATCAGTTCCAAACAAAAATTAAATGCAACATAGCGTAAAAGCATTATCTAATTGGTCGATAGTTTGGCATTGATTAGTCAGTAGTATTACGCTATTTCGTTACAGGGCAGAAAGTTTTAAATAAATTTAACTTACAGTTAAAATCTCAATTTTCTTTTTAATCACTTACTCAAATTTATTAATGACCGAACGTGTTTAGTTCTTCTGTGAAAACTGTTCATGATACGTCAGACGAGGATCCAATTTTTTTGGGATGCCTAGTATAACCATTGACAGAACGTACTTTTGATTAAGTCCTAATTTTAATATATATTAAACGGCAAATTTTTTACCTATGTTCACCTTTAGAGATTGCATAAATCAAAATAGTATATATAACTTTTTTTATTAGAAAAAAAAAATAGTAGATACTTTAATATTTAAGGGATAATATATTTTAAGGGGTAATATATAACAAAGTAATAAGCGTTATTAAAATATAATATTTTAAAAAGGGTCGTTACAATATTACAAAACCTCAGTTAGCCATATTTTAAATGTTGCATACATATTGTAATACAATAAAATGCAAGTGTTGCATTTAAACAGATTATTGTCGTCATTATATATACTATATATTTAACTATTGTTAAATTTGAAATGTCTTTAGTTATGATGATATAAATAATAAATTTTGAAAATTCAGGTATGTAATTTTAATGACCGATCTAAATATGCTAATTATAAAAGTGTTTACTTGACGTTACATGGAAATGAAGAAAACTAATTTCCGAATCTATTAACGAAAAATTAACCATGTGAATTTTAAACTGTTTGTCCAGAGTTTCACTTCAACGCAGTACAACTTTACACATTTGTACAAATGTTTATTTAGCTTAAATATCACACTAATTCTACCTAGTATAATATTACTCCATAAAGAGAACTGAAAACTAATTTTCTATTTACTGATTACAGAATAATAATTCAAATAAATTAAAAAAAACTTTAATCAGTTATTTTTATTAGGTAATTATGATACTTTGTTATTTGTTAAACGTAATAAAAATTCAAACATGTACAATAAATGTTTCAAATGAAGAAGAAATTAGATTCCATAATGTAAAAAAAATTAATTATAAATGTTTTGAATAATTTATATATGATAGATAATTTAGTATTTAATGGTACATTATTGATATAATTAGAGTAATCAATTTGTATTATCAAGATTCATAAAATGATGTATGTAACTTGGATGCAATGCCGTTAAAAATATATTGTTGCTTGTTCGCGGTTAGACCAGGATATTGAGAGACTAACAAACTAAACATTTCTTATAAATACAGTTTATTACTCTAAAACCGTAGAAAGTAAAATAAGTAAATAATAATATTGACAATAAACATATAAAATATACAGAATAGTAATACAAACAAAAATGACAAGATTTGTTTAAAGGCAAGTTAAATTATGAAAACCGGAATATAGATCCAATTTGCCAAAAATATTATTATGACCACTAATATTACTTAATATTGTATTAGCATCAAGATAATACTAGAAAAGTGTAAAGTTCAAATAATTCAATTTTCTGAAAATATTATAACTTTACTGTCTACAATAGAACTACCCTACACTTTACAAATGAGTAAAATACTGTCAGTTTCACTACAGTTTACCAATAATTCACCGAACAACTTCCCGCATTCACCCGCTGTCAACAATCGCTTGCTCGTTACGTACTCTTCACATAGTTACCTCACGCTCACTGATATCGCCGTCATCGCAACTGCGTCGATCTAGGACTTGCGAAACTACTCTGTCATAACTTATTATCTCGACTACGCCGAACACAGCCTCGCAGAACTATTCGCAGTACTACTGACTCTCTCCGGTGGTTCCTGACAGCATTTATATGTCCTGGCTTGCAGAACCAGTACCCGCCTCATCCCTTAATTGTTAAATCGTAGTAATTATCATCGTCTGCGCCCTTAAGTTTTCTCATAATTTCTTATTCCAGTCCGGTAACCCTTCTGGTCGAACAACAGCTTTTGGACTGCTATTGTCTACATTGCAAAGAACAATTGTTGAACAGACCTGTTAGTCTGAGAAAAAAATCCCTTTTAGTTACTACTGGATTCTTCTTTTCATTATTATTCTTTCATTTTTAATTGGAAGTAATCCATTACATTAGTTTGTTATTCTGGTCCTTTTACAATATGCTATCCAATGTCCCCACTAGAGTTGAATAGGGCTACCATTTTTTTCAATCTATGTATAAACTGTGTGCCTAAAGATAATAATAATTATTTTTTTAATATGTAATGGATCCAAGGGTGTAAACTTTTTTTTTGTTTTTGGAATTCGAAATGAATTATGAAGCTGAATGTCCCAATATATGTTTGTATGTCAGTAATCTGTGTGTTGTATATAAATAATTTTTACCGGTTTTTATATACAATGGAACACCGAATAACATAATTATTAGAATGTGAACTAAATGTAAAAAAATCGTAATAAAGTGGGACGTATGTGAATGAGCATGAAGAGGATTTTTGAAAATGAAGTGCTTCGCAGAGCTTTAAGTAATTAAGCGAAACGTTAATTGTGTTATGTTACGTGATTAAATTTTTGCATGCATGGTTGTTCATCGTACGGTCTTCAGATATGTAATATTGTATTAAAATTTCATATTTTATATACATAAATATAAATTTGGAGAATGAAAGAAAAAGAGTGAGAAAGAGAGCGAGAGAGAGATAAACACACACAAACATGTTCTGCAAGTGTCCTCACATTTTAACATCTTTATTATTTAAAATAAATAATACTTATGCGTGCTCGCGCATGTGGCTGTTAGTGCATGTATATATGCGCGTTATCAGTAGCACATTAAGAAATTTGTTTAGTTTCTAGAAATATCATACAGAAATTTCCAGATTATTATAGAGTGGGGTACCCGTCAGTCTGGTAAAGTTTGGACTCATTAAATTAGACTTCATATTTGTAGTTTTGGATACGGGAAAGCTATACTTTTATACCTTTTACAAATTATGTTAATTCTACTCGTATTTAAAGCTAACAAGTTTCGTTATATGAATATTTTTTCATACCGAGTGATAAAGAAATAATTTATTTGTAACATGTTTAGCCTTAAACAACATGACCGCTGCTACTAGTTATCAGGGTTGTAGTTTAACTGACCTGGTTGCAAAATAACATGAAAAATTTAGTAAATTAGTTGAGCTTACAAAAGATAATTTCCTATAAATACCATTGTATAATTACAGAATATAATCAAAAATTAATACTAATTAAATATTTTCCAAAGATAAAGTACTTTCTGTGCAGTTTTCTAAATTATTCATGTATTAGTCGGTTTTTCTACACAATAAAAGTTTCAACATATAATTAAATTAATTCACTTTTTAACTTTTCAATAACTTATTCATTTAACTTTTTAACTTTTAGCTCTAAACTGAAATAAAATATTAAAAGTTTCAACCACTTAAAAATATTACAAAATAAAAAAATATATAATACACTTCCAAAATTTATTTACATTCTTTAATAGAATAATGCACATCTAATCAAAACTCGTTACAATATCTTCTAATATTATCTTATATATTAGTAACAGCAACAAAAACATAAAACTGACGAGTTCTTGTCTTTGGAATTACATTAACGATTTTGTGATAAGCTGATGGTAAATCAGAAAGATAAACCGCCGGTTTGGTCTAGTAGTTAAACTCGTCATCGCAGAACAGATGATTTCGAAGTAAAGAGTTATAAGGTTCAAATCAAAGGTAATGTAAAGGTTACATTAGATCGTTCGTGAATATTGGTGTTCTTTGGTAGTTGGGTTTCAATTAACCACACATCTCAGGAACGGCCGACCTGAGACTATGCAAGAATACACTTCATTTGCATTCATACATATCATCCTCATTCATCCTCTGAAGTAATACCTTACGGTGGTTCCGGAGAAAAAACAGAAAAAGAAGACACAAGAAAAATACATAAACTGTAATCAGGGTTTAATTTGTTATAAGGCATATCCATAATGAAATGAGTTAAAAATAAAAGGTATTATTTTATCAGGTATTTTTATTTAAATTCGTTTAATTGACAAAATCATTGTAAAATATAATAAATAATACACTATTTATTAATTTAAATTCATAAAATTTAAATAAAATAGGTTACTTAATAGAACTTTTCTCGTAGGAAGAGGAAAATGCTGTGCCAGCCACCGTCTCCACGCAACAGATGGTAGTGTCGGGCTCTCACCGACAAAAAACCTCCCCTTTCTTGTCATAGGAACTGGACCTGGTCGCGAGACATGATCACGGTTCCTATGCGACGGGTGCGGGATACACTTACTGCCGGCTTCTGAGCAACAGAATCTGAAGTTAGAATTAATTTAAAACTAAATATTTCATTTAACAAATATTTTGAGGAGTTCTGTAAGTAATAAGACAAACATACGGTATAGCCGCGTTATGCACAACGGAAGATCCACTGTTCTCTCTTTTGCTAATTAAAAGACAAAGTTATTATATTATTAGATTAAACACAGTTTTCCTCGAATATTACTGCACATTTAACAACCAACAAAGGACTTATTTAAGACATAAAATTTGATTAGGATTTTAATTAAAATAAAAAAAAATATTTGTATTATGTTTTAGAATCTCGTTAATATATTCAATTGATCTATCGTTATATTAATTTTAAATTTTAAAATTCATATATAAAAGTTAATAATATAAAAATTGACAACCTCCGTGGCTGAGTAGGTAGCGTCTCGGCATTTTTTGCGGAGGCCTAGGTTTGAATCCCAGACTGGCATAGAATTTTTTATAAGCTACCAATTTCAACCGGACTACTGACGATAGCTATTAATTGCCGCTCTTTCATAACAATAAAAAATTCATTTATATATTCTTTCTTATAAAAAAAACAAAAAGTAGAATCTATCAAATATCAAAGTAAACCTACTCTGCAAGTAATATTTTAAAGACAGCCTGAAGGTGTGCCAGTGTTTACGTCATTATTTAAATTATTATTAAGACCAAACTTTGACGTTTGCAGAAGCTTGAATTAAAGGAACTGGATTTAACGATTCATCACTGATTCATGCGCGAACATTAAGTAGAGTTTGCGGTATCACTGGTATACCCATTATGTGGGGATAACATGAAAGGGTTTATTACATCAGTTGGTTAAAGATTGGACTCTTTGAATTAGAGGACATATTTTTCGTTTGGGATGCGGAAAAGCTATTACTTTCAACTTTGGGGTAAGATTTTCATGTTGCGTAGTCACGTCTTTCAACTGATTTGCTAGGATGTAGCCTGAGTCTTCACAGACCAACCCTGAAGATCTAAAATGGAGATGATCGATCCCACTCTAAACCAGATGCCTATTTCAGTTACTAATCGGTTAAAAGGTGTGCCACAGAAATTTACAGTGGTCACCAAAACGGTTTCGTCCGAGACAAAATTTTATTCCCAATATTAAATATGGAGCGAGTTTATTTTCATACCTCATGAGCGGGCATTTGGGACTATGATTTTCACTTGGGAATGCCGGTAAGAGAATAGTGTCAAGTGTTGTCGCATGTTTTAAACCGATCTGTGATTAGCAAGAGAAGTCTATGGTCTAGCAAGATTATTATGAAGCATTTGTCATCCGTATGATAAACCTTCGTCGGGCTACCTCACGGAGCTGGTAACACTTCACCCGGTGAGGCTGTCTTTCAAGTAAACAATACCATTAAAACTCAAAATTATAGAATTCTTAAAAAATTAAGGAAGAAGATATGATATTTTTACACAATAACTAGTAATATGAATGTAATTTATTGGTTAACTGGTCATACTTAAGCTTGCTTGGCTGATTTAGTGTATAACACACGTCACAATGAAAGTATTATTAAATATTGATTCTCCGGATTTTTTTATTTCTGTACTTTTCTGTGAAAAGATTAGTCGAAATTTGGGTTAAAAAATACTGTATTTTTGGATGCGTTCATATGTTGAACTCTACCTGTCTCCATTATTTTAAGAATAGTATTTTCTAAAACCGTATTAGTAAAAATAAGTTTTTGAAAACAATGGCATTAAACTTTATGAAAATTTTACAAGCGAGTGTTCTTTAGTTCATCGAAAAATGGTATAAAAAAAACTTAAATAATTAAATTAAAGAAAAATCACCATTTTATTTTATTTTATTATTATTTATTTTATTTTGATAACACTTTACCGTAATTTGTTTTACTTTTTATTTGGCTGGTAAAGTATTTTTTACCACAAAATAAATAACTCGAGGTGAAAATCTTGACCTCTAATGTATTTGAAATTCTGAGTGGCTGAATCCCTCGAGAGAAACTTTTACTTTAGCCTGTTGCGTTACTCACAATATAAAACACACACACACACACACACATGCACGCACGCGCGCACATATTATAAATAAAACTAAGTAGAAATTATACAACAAATATAAACACAAAAAATAATTAAAAAAAAAAAAAAACATTTAAAAAGATGTTAATACATTTTATACGAAGTAATATCTTTTTTCCAATAAAATAATATTAGCGTTATAGTAAAAACAAACAGGGAAAATGAGGTTAAACCATAACGGTAGATAGATTACGTCGTTTCTAAATAATTTAACACATTGATGAATACTTAAGAGTACAAAAATACTAGTAGGTATGTAGTATTATAAAACGTAGTTTACTTGTGATGTAATAAATTATATTATCAGTGAAATAATCTATTCTTTCAAAGAGAACAATCATATTACAAATATCGATCAAATTCAACTAATGAATGTGATCAATTTGTTTCGAGTCAAAAAACTTATATCTACTCGTATATAAAACACGAAGGTTATATCAAATTAGTAATAAAAACATTAAAAATAAGTTGAAAACTACGTAACCTAGTTTCATGTATAATGTTTTGAATCATCGATTAAATCAAGTCCTATAAGAGTAAGTAAAAGTGACGAGTGGATGGTTTCCAAGTAGATTTATAAAATAAATTTTTGCATAATTACCTTAAATAAAACTAAAAAAATTTCTTTCTGATTTTTCATTATCGAAATCAATGAATTCGTTCAGGATATATCATTTTTTCGATAGAAAACTTTGTTGTTTTACTTTTCCTTTCGAAAGATTCGAGATTTTTATTACCATGTATACTTATTAAAAAAATCTCTGTAATTGACAAATTACTAAATTTAAAAATGTTAAAGTTATTAAAAATGTTCGATACATAATTTAACGGAAATTATAAATTCCAACCAAATATGTGGAAAAGTGTAAAATGTTGCAACGGGTATAATAGCTTCTAGAAAGAAGAAAGAGGGAGAAAATAAAGAAAGAAGAATCTAGAAGGAACGTTGAAGGGATTCTTTCTAGAAAAAGCCTTATAGAAAAGCATAGAGCGCGCACAGTAAAAATTATTACGCTTGAAGGACGAGTCGGTTTCTTATTCTGCAGGCCAGGAAGTATAAATACTGCCGGGGAACATGGGAGAGACAGATAAGAGTTTTTCAAGTTCGACTTCGATGCAGAGTGCGATAAAGCGATAACATTAAGTGTTTGGTAACAATGGGTGAAGATTACGTCCGGAGTATTTAAATTCGGGCAGTGGTTGAAAACAAGAAACTGCTCGGAGAGTTATTCGTGAAAAGGAGTGAAAGTGACAGTATTTTATTCATTCATAAAGTGTAAAATAGTTCTTTTGTAAACAGTAGAAATAAATAATACTTGCAAAAAGCGAACTGTATTAATTGTAGATTTTTCCGCTGTAATCTTTTTGTTAATTCAATATTAGTCATTATAACGTTTTTAGTAAATCGGACTGTATTTTGGTATTTACAGTTTAATTAATTAATCAATTTTGTCTTTAATTTGAATACCTACTTTATATATTTTTATCATCATTACTATCATTAGTGCAATTATTATTATTATTATTTATTTAATTTTAAACATTTGAAAATAATAAACTGCATTTATAAGAAATTTTTACCTTTGTTAATCTGTTAATATTGTCGAACCGCGAATACACGACAACATTGTTAATGACAATCACTGCTTAACTAATATTTAACTGTATTACATTAATATTTTTTATTGATTCTATAAAAATAGTCATCAGGGCTGAAATTATATGACTGTGAAAATAGATTTAAAAAAAGTGTTTTTATGTGTAATTTGCCTTAAGTAAATTTTCAAATAAATTTACTTCAAATTTTGTACAAATAAATTTAAAGTTCCTAGAATTATATAACAATTAAGAAGTTTAAACAGTAGTAGAACAAAGGCGGGCGAAAATGTTTCTTGGTTTATGTTTCATTAGAAATAATTTCGTTAAATGTTTTAGCCGACTGAAACTCAATAACATTCATGAATTTAGCGTACTAACAACAAAAACTTTTACAACGAAAGCGCTTCAAAATTCTAAACTTTTAACCGTTTCTCGAGTTTTGATTTTTTAATACAGCCCTTTTAATCCCCAAGACAGAAATAAAATTTCTGATAATCGATCTTATCAAGAAGTATAAATCGTTCAAACGTATGAATCATTCATGCACTGCGCGCAGCCACCCGGCGCACCATCATTGGGTTTACTATGCGCCAATAGCAGCTAAAATAAAAATGTGAGCACGTAAAACAAACAATTCCATGCATACACCATCCTTTTTTTACAGAAAGTAATATAAAAATCAATTGTTTGATTTTTTCTTGGAAAAAGATAAGATTTTTCTTTGTAAAAGTACGATAAAGAATTTAACGGTTTTGCAGAATAAAAACCTGCATTATAGTTGAGCCTATAAGAACCTCCTAAAATTTAATTGTACAAAAACTGTTAACAAACAGTGCCAAATTCTTAGTCTAAAAATAAATTTCCTTTGTAAATCTAAGCCGTATTTCATAAAAATGAAATAATATTTTTAACAGATATTAAACAATTTTTGTTTTATTTTTATGTACATATAACTAACTATTTTATTATTTTATGAAATTTATTGTATCTTCTTTATAACAAAGTACATGGATACACTATTTTTATTTAATTTATTATTGAAATTTTGAAGTAATAAAAATTAGTTATTTGTTTTTAATTAAAGCGGTACAGTTAGGAAATAAAAATACGTTAAAGTCAAGTGTATCAGAGAAATAAATTCTGATAATAATGTAGGTCAGTCGGAAATTCGAATTTCCTAGAGAGAATTGTACATAATCGTTATTAAAACGTGTTTCTTTATTATCTTAAACTAGACTACAACTGCTACAGTGAATACTATAGAAACAGTTATCATAAAATATAAATAATAAACTTTTCTATAAATAAAATTCATACAGAATTTAATACTTAAAACACGAGAAATTTTATGATATAATTCATACACCAACGATTTTATATTCTTTAAATGGCTTTATGATTACAATAGCAATTTTCGTTTAAGAAAGCTAATAACGCTTAATTAATTTAATAGGGGATGAAAACAATAAATGCGATTCAATAGTAAAATATTTCACAATAATCTAATGTTTGTAAACACACTTTTAATTTTTACTTAACCGAAACATTTTTGAAAAAAAGTTTTTTTCCGTAATTCACCAGTTTATTATTCCAATTATTATTATTCTCTAATTAGAGTTAATTTTCATGGTTTCATAGCTCTGGAGCTAACTACGCTGCAAGAAAGAAAGTATGGTAGTAATCAGTCAAAAAATTGGGTATAAGAATTTTTCCATTTCTCGACGTTTCATGACCCGAGAACCATCCCTCCAAAGGTGGAGTTGTGTTCCTACGTACCTATGTACGTTGTTTGAAGTTTAATAACTTTTGACTGGAAAAACCAATTTTAATGAATTTTTTTAGAGAGACTCCTGTATATGGGGATACGTTTTAGTAAACTTTTGCGGTCAATATTTTTAGGCCGTTTGAAATTTTTGTGAGTTAATTTTCTCATGCCTTTAGAACCTTTAGAACCAGGAATATGTATAGCCAAATATTTGTGCCAAATTTATATATTTTTGGTCACCAGGTTTACGAGGTAATTGTTTAGAAAAAAAAAGTTGAATATCCTTTCCGACTGACTTAAAACCGTGAGATTAAATTAACTTAATCTTTCTTTCATCGTAATTATGCTCATAAATTTTATATTATCACTATACTAAAACTCAAATATTCAAAATGGCGAAAACTACTCCTGCTAATTTTTAATTTTCCCCAAAATTTAATGGCATCCGGACCCTCGTAGGGGGAGACATCCGCCTTGGGACGATCCCGGTATCCACACCACCCTCCTACATTTAAAGCCCTGATGGGCTTTACCGGAGGTCGTTTTTTAGATTATCTAATCCTGACAACACATCACATTCATCAGATTAGTTTGTGCCACTACAAAGTCTCGGCAGACATTTCCATCAGTCTATTTACACAAAATATAATGACATCAATGTCCCGTAGATAGTAATTTTTTGTCATCTTCAAAGGATTTATACACGCCACCCACCACATTTACATACACGAATTTACATATACGATCCAAAATTTTTGTAATATTTTTGTTTGTTTTTTGGACTAAAGGGATCTTAAAATGTTGACATTTTCAAAAACCCTGACATCCAAAATGTTGATTGATTGCTGTAATTTCCCTTTATAGCTACATTCGAGAAATAATTAAACTATGATCGGTTAAGTAAAAATTAAAAATCTTTAACTAGTATATACACGTAAGACTGAGATCAAATAAAAAAATATGTCATAAAATTGAAGACCTGGAAGTAACAATAAGAAACTTTTGACGAAAATTCTATGAACAAATGATGCTAATAAACCAATCAAGGCTAAACAAACAGATTTTCAATAAACTTTGTAACTACAAAGGTCAAGGTGTCTATGTTAAACATATGAAAGAAGAGAACAAAATGTTTAACATTACAGAAAAAGACTGTGTAGATACAACAAAAAATTCGAAATAAAGGTTCCTGTAGGTGAAAAGAAAAAATTTAATAGAAGAGAATGAGCTGAAGAAAGAAGAACTAAACAGTTCAAAAAATGAAGAACTTATGGAAGAAAAGAAAGAAACTATATGAAGTGATATTTGCCTGGTCCTTGAAGGACTTTCCGCGGGGAAAAAATATATAAATGTAAGGGATGCTCAGTAAACATCATACATATTTTTCTGTGTTGGTTCAGAAAAGTATTCCAACCACCGAAGTACAGAGGGTAATGTGATATACAAAAGGGACTGAAAATTGAAGGAAATTATTATAGTAGAGAATTTTATTCACGAGATCACGTCTTTCACTTAAGTAAATGTAGAATGTGGATTTAAACTGGTTTTAAATCTGAAGAAAAATATAAAGGAAAAATTACGTATAAACATTATATAAGAATATATTATTATATATAATATATTCTTATTAGATATCTAAGTGTATATATATATATATATATATATATATATATATATATATATATATATATATATATATATATATATATATATAAAATAATTTACCGTATTGTATCATGGAGTCTGTCTCATACAAAACAAACAATAATACCAATAATATTTTTAATAATATTTAATAAGTATATTAATATTAATTTAAGGGTTTGCTTACAAAAAAAAGGTTAATTTTAGATTGTTTTGCAAACACGGTTCTCTTTAGAAACTTTTAAATCATTCATAAAACCGATATTACGCATCTCTACAGAAAACAATGATAGAATTTAAGTTATAAGTACGCAGAGAAAATATTAATTTGGTAGCATTTTGTTTAGTTTTACAATTAAAATGTATATTAAAAATATAAAACAGTACGAATATACAGAAAGTAGGTCAATCGATTTAAAGTATTTATGTCGAACTCTTATGATAAATCATACTGATGTACATTAGGTACTACATATATAAAATAAAAATAACAGGAAAAGTTACAAAATAAAACTTATTATGATTGTTCATGGTACAACTGAAATAAACTGACCGTCACGAAATTTAAAACTATATTCTTGTAAATGGAATACACAGTTTATTGATATTACTTTACTATTTTTAAAAAAAATGTAGTTTTAATATTATTATTATCTTCAAATAATTTGTTAATCAATGACAGCAGACCAATTGTAAATAAACTGAAATACAAGTAATTTAATAATTTTTTTTAACATTTAAATATAATTTTATATCAACTTAGAGATAAACATCATCCCATTTACTAATAATAAATGAAAAAAATAAAAATAAAATAACGGTTATTTAATATATATATATATATATATATATATATATATATATATATATATATATATATAAGCAGGCTATATACTTGTCACAATACTTTATCCATGTCAATGTCATCAAATGAATTTACCATGTCAGGGTTACGTCACATGAAGGTACAACTGACAATACTCTCTTAATTTATAAAATTATTCCAAACGATTTACTTAAAAATACATAAATCTATTTATCTATTTTTATGTATTATTATTGTTGTTGTCATCGTCAATATTATTGTTATTATTATTTAGATTTTTAACCTCGTGTTGATTAAAGATGTGAAATGAAATTAAAAGAGTTTCAACCAAATTTAATATATTACCGTATTGAAATTTACGTACAATTTTTATCTCTACCTTCAAATCTGTATTCTCATAAAACAGTCAATCAATCACTTAATTTTATTTACTTCGAAATAATCATCTAACCTTATATTAACTACAGACATGAAAAAACGAACAAGAACATTAAAAAAAAAAAAACAATAGTTTTAATACAGATAATATCAAATTACGCATCGATTTTCATTAGAACAGTTCAAATATTCTAAATTTATTATTAAAAAAAACTGATGTGGACACAACATGACTTCCTTGTACGCCCGTTAAATTGCATATTCACATTTTTAAAAGTACATAAAATGTTATTTCATAATAACTTCTGATTTTTTTCATATTTATTTATTATTATTATTGAATTATTATTAATTATAATTTTTTTTTTACAACCAGAGGTTTATAATTATTAATAAATCAATACATATAAATTAAAAAAAAAAAAAAATTAAAAAAGAAGGAAAATGAAAAAAACGGAAGAAAATGTTGCAAACAAAGAAAAAATAAAAACATTATGAGAAAATGATAAATATAAAGAGGAAGAAAACGTTAAGACCAAGGAAAGAATAAAAAATTAAGAGAGGATGATGAATATAATGAGAGAGAAAATTTGAAAACTAGAGAACGTGTACACAAATTAAGATTAGAAGAATTATATCAAACCATAGGGCTATTAAATGATTGTCAACAAAGAATAAAAAACCAAATGATGATCAACTCCGATTTAGGAAGAATATTGTCGGAAAATATCAAAGGAGTATTGAACTGAAATATAAGAATTTTTTGCAATTTATCCAAGATCGGGCATGTATGCCTCAGTGCATATGTTATTCCTGTGAGAGTCTATTTTTCAGTCACACTGTAGTTAACTTTAATGTGGATAAAACTAAACAGAAATTTCAGAATAATTAAATAAAATTGAACAGAAATTAAACTGGAAAATCCAAAAATTATACGATTCTGAATTATAATTTTCAATTAATAATCAGATGTTTCACCAACTATATTACATATACACATCTGTAATAATGCCTAGTAAATTATATATATACACAGTTTTAAAAGTAAATACAGTTTTGTGTCATTAATAACTTATAAAATTTATTCATATATTTTTTTATTGTTATTATTGAATAATTACTTACTGTAAAGACTTTTTTTACAATTACAGGTTAACAATTATTAATAAATCAATATAATTAAATTAAAAATAAAAGTTAAAAAATAAATAATAAAAAAAGAGATTAAGTCTGATTCGACCCGATGTGCCTTCCCTTGTAAGATGCAGATATTTCATTAAATAAAATTTTATTTGTCTATAACTTTGGAACCAATAAAATAAGTACCACTACATTACACATCGTTGAAAAGCTCTCAATGAGGGCTTATTACTGCAGTTAAGAAAAAGTCCAAAATACGGTTTTTTTTTCGATTATGGGATTTTTTGGACACTTGGTTTAGTCAATTGCAATCAAAAGAGGCGGTGCACAACTAGATATTACAACAGTCCTAAATCCAAAATTTCAACATCCTACGACTAATCGTTTTTGAGTTATGCGAGATACGTACGTACAGATGTCACGCCGAAACTACTCAAAATGGATTCAGGGATGGTCAAAATGGATATATACGTTGAAATCTGAAAACCGAAATTTTTCGCGATCACAATATTTCCTTTACTTAGTACAAGGAAGTAAATATGTGTTTTAATTATTTCTGATTAAAAAAGTTTCAGAATAAAATTAATACTGGTTTTTGCAATACTTGTAAATAAAATTAATTGATATAAATAAAAATCATTAAAAGGGTTTTTGAACTGAATAAAATTTAATCGTAGTTTCAAAGATAATTGTGTAATTTACACTAGTATTTAATCTATTTCAAGAAATATTTTATTTTTAAGCAGTGTTTTCCTTGCATTATTAATATAAATAAATGAATATCGGTCGTAACATACGAAACGTAGACCTGTTATTATAAAGTATTCCTTGTTTCTTCTAAATCCAAAAACTCATATAGAATTCATTTTTACGGTGGTTTACGTCATTGCGTAATATTAAATAATATAATGAGCTCTACATATTTATACACATACATTTTATTACGCACTCTTATCCATTGTACTCTCCGCTATCGAAAATTTACTATATAGGTAGTCTACTTCGGAAAACGATAAGGTTTGTACGTTTGAACGTAACTTCAGTTCTATTGATACCTTTTATTCTTATGTGAAACTAATACTTTTACATAACACAACATGATATTGTAAAAATTTTTCATAATATTACAATATACCACAAATATTTTTACTTAATATCACAGCTGTTTAATATTGTCCTATTGTTTAACTGTTTTTATTATTGTAATATGTTTATTTAATTTTATAATATTCTGAGAATATAAAATTAGATCTATAAATATATGAGATTTTTAATGAAGTGTAATGGATTCCTCAAAATTAGGAAAACTTAATCAGGAGAAAGATTGAGAAAAAAGAAAGGGACAATAGTAAGTAACTTATTCATAACTACTCCTGTCTGGAGCAAAGGACCTCAAGTTAAATATACTACACAGTATTAAAAAAAAATTAATAAATTTATTCGAGGGTGAAAGAATCTCCAAATATCTGGAGAGTCATAAAAGATTTATACATAAAAGAACATGAATTTTATCTTCAGGATGAAGGAATCAATCAAGATCCGACAGGATCCGTCTTTAGTAAAAGAATTTATTAAAGCAGTTTTAAAACCTTTTTTAAAGAAATAAAAACTGCCCTGAGAATCATTATTATGCAACTTCCTTGTTACATCAAAAAACACTGAAATTTTTTTATTTACACCAACTTAGATGAAACGTATTATAGTATAGATTTTAGTTTTTTGTAAACGAGCATTTTACATGGTGCGTCGCAAAATACTATTTTTGCATACGAGTTGAATGAGAAAAAAGTTGTTTCAGATATCTTACAAAGATAATAAGGCAATGTACCCAAGGTCCGATTCAGTGTTCAAAAAGTAACGCAACCTTATGGAAGAATTTTTCCTTCTTTTGTTTCAAGTTTAATTGAAAAAAGTTGAGGAAAAATGGGTTACACAATGCAGCAGAATATTCATTGTTTCTCAATACATTAGATGTGCCAGCTATGCCCTGACACAGAATGCCGTTACAGAAAATTATGGTGTGGACGTACGAAACAAGTCCTTCGTCAAGTACAACAGTTCCCAGAGATAGGGAATGCGGAAAATGCTGCCAAAAGTGGTCAGTAAAAAGTGCTAAACCAGAAAAGTTGATTGACATGAAAGCTACATATTCTGTTAGTCGCAAGAAGTCTGTGCGACACCTATCTAGCCAGTCTGGTCTCCGTTGGTAATGTCCACACGGCATTAGGCAAGTGTTTAAAGTTGCATTCGTACAGAATTCGTGTTCTTCACGAGTTTTTACTTGCAGACACAGGAAAAAGGGTAGCTTTTTGTCAGCGATTCATGTAATCTGTAACGCCAGATTGGGATGAATTTAACGGAGGCTAATTTAGTGGTTGCGCTAGTTTTTTTTTAAAAACTCTGTAGTATCTTTTAATACAACAATATCTGTGTAACTACAATGATATATCATGTTAAGCTATATTTTTGAATAATACTTCACCAAACATGAATCTCTTATTTAAAGCAATAAATGAAGAGAAAATAAGTCGTATTCCATCACGTATTCATTCAAAAATGTTTCGGTAATAGCGGTTTTATTATGAAAGTATATATGTAATTTGTTGGAGAGAATGTGTTATTGGTGGAAAAGATAAGGAAGGATTATATCATCATAATGAGTTTAGAAAGTCGCTGCATTCTTATGAATCAGAACTGACTGCTTCCACTATATCTACGTTTTGTGTGGGTTCATGCAAGAATAGGTTTAAAAAAAAAAACATTATGAGCTTAAACTTCTGTGAAAAATACGGCAGAGGAATAAATAAGGAAGAAGAACAAATGAGAAATTATTTTAATAAATTTATAACGAAATCATTTGTTCCAGAATATTCTATAAATAATTGACATTGGCAACAAAAACTAAAGAGAACATAGACGTAAGATAACAGGTTCCTCTTTAGTAATGGGATTTACTGAAGAAAACCTTAATCCTTCTCTTTCAAACAAATATTAATTGCCAATTTAAAGGGTTTCCCATAGGAGTCATTGCTATTCAACCTCCATGTTAAACCCTTCCACATTGTAATTTATTTTATCTACACTAACTTAAAAATTAAACTAACTGTAGTTAAAGATTTTCATTTTTTATAAAAAAAGCATTTCACTGACCTCCTTTTTAATTAACTTTTTAATTAAAAAAAAAAGTTGTTAATTTATTTCAATTACGGTTTAGAATAGCTTTTTCTTTTTATATAAAAAAAAAATTGTTTACAATGTAAAAAAAAAAAATTCTCTTAGCTTCAAAAAATAGGTTTAAAAGTTTATTATAACGTATAAAACCACCCACGCCGTCTAACTCATGTGACAGCGAACAGACAGTTAACAAACCTCGATAGATGCTTGATGGATGGGGATCAACTTCCTCTTCTAATCCGATTATAAAATACCACATCAAAAACACAATTCATATGGTCCACAAGCAGGCAACGGGAAGCCGGGTTACCACAGATCCTTGTGTCAATATTCGGGTAACTTCAGAGTCGATCTAATAAAAATACCTAAAAAAAAAAAAATAAAAGTTACGAAAGAAATGTCCAACATTACATAAATATAAATCACATATTATGCAAATGGATGTATTAAAACAAAAAAAAAATCTAAAGCTTAACTTTTTATCAGATCGACTGATGATGTTTTAAGTATACAAAGTACATGCACGCGCGCGTACACACACACACACGCACGCATTCACTCATGCAGACACACACACACACACACACGGACACACACATTAAAAAATAAGAATTAAAAAAGGAAAAATTCTCCCCCTCTCTCACACACGCCCTATCGCTCACCCCTCCTTCACACCCCCTCTCACAATGCACTCGTGTGTGTGTATATATATATATATATATATATACATATATATATATATATATATACATATACATATACATATATACATACATATATACATACATATATATATATATATATATATATATATATATATATATTGCTTTTTGACTAACGGTAATAACGTTTCTTTTTGTTATTTATTAATTTTTTTTACATGGATTAGAGATTAATAAATTTAAAAAATTCTTTTAATATAATTTTTTTGATTTTTTAACATTATAATAATAATAAACAGGTTTACATTACAAATGATGTTTGCTGTAGTATTTAACAAAGCCTATTAATAAAAACAATAACATACATTTTGTACCAAGTCTGAATTTGCAAACTTCATAGAATAAAAAATATTTTGTAAATTTTTTACATTTTTGGTATGCAATCATTCCTATGATACTATGGAGATATACATACACAACTAGTGCCTTTAATAAATTCAAAAAACCATCGTATAAAAATCTAATAGTAAAAAAAAAAAATAAAATTACAATAAAAATTGTTTTGTACCTTATGAAAAGCAATAAATTAGATAAATAACATTATACAGGAACTAGGCCTCTCTGTTACGAGGATTTTCGGAAAGAAAGTAGGATGCGGCGCTCCTTGGCTGTGCAGATCTCTAAAGATTGAATATATACCATCTGGAGAACGTAAACGGGACCCACATTACCGAACTGCTAGGGACCAATTTAGCAAGATGACTAAGAAGTATACTGTGACTAAGAACTGTAGATGTAAGACGTACACTGATGACTAAGAAGTGACTGTGTGGTTACACAGACATCTATACAGGCGGCTCTGCCTCGGCCGACAGGTGTGGCAGTTCAATAATACTCCCTGGTAACGAGATAATATATACGCCTAATACCTATACGTCTGTGTTATTTTGCGAGGCCGACGCAACTTAATCCGTCTTGAGAGTTATTGAGCCTCGCAGTGACGACAGGTTCCTGATACTAACTGAATTTATGAGTGTACTTGAGAGCTTGAGCTCTCTTTTTTCCTGTTTAGCCTCCGGTAACTACCGTTTAGATAATTCTTCAGAGGATGAATGAGGATGATATGTATGAGTGTAAATGAAGTGTAGTCTTGTACATTCTCAGTTCGACCATTCCTGAGATGTGTGGTTAATTGAAACCCAACCACCAAAGAACACCGGTATCCACGATCTAGTATTCAAGTCCGTGTAAAAATAACTGGCTTTACTAGGACTTGAACGCTGGAACTCTCGGCTTCAAAATCATCTGATTTGGGAAGACGCGTTCACCATTAGACCAACCCGGTGGGCTTGAGAGCTTAAGCTGCAGACTATCTGAACCCATCGTTCAAAAAATCTATGACACCCTCTCAAGTGTAAACAAGAAAGTGGTATTCATATGTGTCTGTGGCCAAAGCGAGATCCTCGGGAACGAACAAGTTGATGAGGTTGCCAAGAAAGCGGCAACAAATGGCCTTTGATTAGAATTAACACGTGTGAGCGACTTCATGAAGACAGTCCGTGTCAAACTATGTACTCAGTAAAATAAGTTCTGGCAAACTACGTACTCAGAGGAATAAGTTCTGGCTGCTGAGTCCTCCGACGGCCTTACATGGCATCCGGCAGAACGTCTTTTATTTAAATCCCACGCCCATCTGTTTGGCTTTCCTCAGTAGAAATGTGAGGCGTGCAATGTAACATGATCCTTAAAGCACTTATTCAGATTGCTCAATGTTCGGGTCTATGCGAAAACTATTTAACCTGGGTTCAGATGTGAAGAATTTATTTAACTGGAAGTACATCAAAAGACTGTTCATGTTTCTTTGTGATAGTGGGATGAAGAACTCAATTTAGCGGTTTTGCTTAAGTGAGATTCCCTACGGAATACTGTGTGCGCAGTGAAAATAGTATAGTGATAATGTTCCAATATTTATTTCCCATTTATTGTTCATGTTCCAGTTTTGTCCAATGTTTGGTGTTTATCGTCTAATTATTTATCATCACATTTAATTTTATTTAAATTGCTAATTACTATTATGATTGATGAGACTACTATAAACAAACGATGCGAAAAAAATATTGTTTACTTCAAAAATTTTAACTTATAACTAGTTTTTTTATGAACTTTAAATATTGTTGTATTTGCACATTTATGCATTATAACACAGATTATTATTAGTAAATACATGGTGAGCAACATAACACCAAACCCATACCCTAACCGCTGCAGAATCGGTAGGATATGTTGGAATGAAATTTTATGAATGATACCGATAAATTAAATAAGAAAAACATAAAACGTAATTTAAATGTTGCATTTATTTACCTTATTGTTACAAAAGAGGTTAAAAATGACCACCCTGGGCATCAGTGCACTTTTGTGCTCGACTGATCTTATCAATCGGGTTCGATTTTATGTTGCTCACTCTGTATATTCGTCAGTTTAATAGTTTTGAAATCAAAGTAACAGATTTATTTTCTATTATCGATAATTAAATCATCGCTGATATCAATGGTATATAAAGTTTACATACTGCAGATTTAAATTAGACAGTAATTTTCTTGTATTTATATTTAACTAAACGATTTACTGGACTAGAATTCTAGATTACACTAACCGGCTGATCACAGTAGCGGTACATAATAATTAAAAAAATCAAGAAAAAAACAAGCGTAGTAGTTGCATTGACTATTAGGTTAACAGATAAAACTGGACGGGTGGAAGGAGAGAGGAAAGAGTAATACAAACAGCATTAAATTTGTTTACAGAACTGTTTAGTTATGGATGATGGATACATAAGCTATAAGGAAAGTGTAGTCGGTACCTCAGATTAACGAATGCGAAGTGGAAGCCATAGTAAAACAGCTAAAAAATAAAAAAGCAATGGAAGTGATTCCATTATTAATGAAATTATAAAAAAATAACCTACCTAATACTGAAAAATATGCGGGTACAGTTGAGTAGAATATTAGCAACAGAAGAAATACCGCAGTCATGTTTATCGTCTGATGTCATTTTGATCCAAAGTAAAGGAGAAATATCAAGACTTAAATAATTACAGACCAATAACACTTGCCTCTGCCGTAAGCAAGATATTTATGAAAATTATTTTAACCAAAATTAAAAACATAAATTGGAACATCACCCTCGAAACAAACAGAAATTCATTCAAGTTTCTCTACAGTAAATCAAATCTAGGTTATTAATCATGTGATTGAAAAATCAATCAGATATGCATAGCATTCATAAATCATCATAAAGTTTACGATTCCATAAAACCACCAATTAATATACAGAACATTAAACTCCCAAAACATGCCTTTTAAATATCTCAACTTAATAAAAAAGATGCATTCATTGAATAAGGCCAGAATGGTGATGATGTACCAAGTCGGTTCATATTTTAAACAGAAAAAGACGAAAAACAGGGAGATCCTTTATCCGGTTTTGTTCAATGCAGTCTTGGAGGTAGTTTTAAAAAAAACTGGAATTAATATTAGCGGTAGAAGATTGACAAATATAAGGTTTGCAGTTGGTCTCCTAATATTTATTTCATCTCCAGAAATGTTAGAAGAAATTTTGAATGAATTGAAAAAATAAGGCAGGCCAAGACCAACTGACTTAATAATAATTAATCAAAAAAAAAAACTGTTCTGCCAACAAATAATGTTAAGAAAGTATTAAAATTACTTGGAAAGAAACTTCTTTGGGCAAACGAAATACTTACTGGTGAGCTTTGAAGGTAGAATAAGAAAGGAAATCAAAAGAAGGACAGCAGTTACTTGGAAAAAATACTGGTCCCTTTAATTCAATATTAAAAACAACCAAGGGAACAGTATAACAGAGTTTAATTATTGTTAAACTATTGTGTAACACCTCATCTCAGCTGCGGTTTACAAACTTCGACTTTGCCGAAGAAATAATACAAATTATTACCCATCAATTAATGGAGAAAAGTATGCTTGGTGTGAAAAGGAAATACAGAATTAACTGTGAAAAGATAACCTAACGTACTAGAGCGACAGATATCTTTAGAGTAATTAGGAAATTGAAGTGAAATGGGCTGACCATCTGACCAAGTTGGAACATAGGAGGTGGACAAAACATGTTAAGTTTTTTGGAAATCTTTCTGTGGGAAAATCAAAAGAGATAGACAAAAGAAACAAAGAGAGGATGATTTGAAGGAGCCTACAGGGTTATGTTACTATAGGTAGGCTTTAGACAGAGAAGAATGGAATACTGCGGGAGAGGTCTATGCTAAGTAATGCGCTTATTTTCAGATATCAAATTTCAAATGATGGTTAAATAAAGAACTAATTTAACATGAAGCTGAAGTATTATTTTTTTATTTATTGTTGTAATTTATTTATTTAGTAATCTGTGTAATTTTTTTCAGTTTTGTATATAATTTAAAAATCTAAAACTTAACAACAGTAAGGGTTATTTATTTATTTAAACGATTTACTGAAGTAAAATATATTATGAGAAGAAATTATTATAAAGTAAAATTTTATCGTAATTCATTATTACTTCATAAAATATCTGTTAATGGAATTAAGAATTTTTCTTAGTTTAAGTTAACTTTGTAATTTAAGCAAGATAATGAAATTGCTTTCAATCGAGTCCACCTGTGTCAATAATTGGAAATGTAGCATTTCAGTGCAACACGAATTCAGTCTCAAATTACTCTTTTTTCTTTCATTATTTTTCTATCTCATACCGCACGGATGCTCGTGTGTCAAATATAGACACGTTCTACGTTAATTATTTCCGTTTCTATTTATCTCAACCCTGATTTTCGTTTTTCCACCTCATTCAGTTTCTTCATTTTTATTAGTTATCTTCTTAGTTTTTGTTATTTTTCTATATAAACTTCCGCATGTATTCATTCACAGAGCTGTAGGCAGTTTAAAGAGACGGAATAAAGATTGATCGATTTTATTATACTGCCACAGCTTTTAAGAAATAAATGGAGAACGAGAAAGAGAGAGATAATACCTAGAGGTAAATTATAATCATAAAAATATCTACATGTTTGAAATTTTTGTACACCATCTTAGATCCGTCTCACCTACCCAATTTTATTTTTAAATAGGAAGGTGGACTTGCGTAATATTTTACGATAAAAACGATGGCGAAAACAGTTTCTCAATAAACACCTTCTTTTTGAACAATAAATGATTAAATATGAAAAAAACAGTAAAACTGCAGTAGTGAAACGAGATAACGAGGAATAACAAAACGAGGGAGACGACGTGGTAGACGACGGATTATATTTTATTACTTTTGGAATTATTTCTTATTTCGTATTATTTTCGGAATAACATCCAATAACAAACTTTTCCAACATAAAATGTTGGAATTAATTACACCCTAATTATAATAGCCTTCACGACAATAAATAACTATTTCATTCTACCATCGAGGTTACCTTATTCAAGGACTGACCCCAATGGTAGAATGGTAGCATTTGATTTTCATCCGTAATTTTCGCGGTTTGAATTTCTTTCAAACTTGGAATTTTTATCATTCTATAAAATTCATTCTATTTAAAAAACGGGTGGGGGGAGGGAAGGTTAATTAAATTCTTGAAAATATCAGCTGAAACAATAGTTGGTATTAAGAAGGCGTTGCTTTGTCTCAAAATGGAATACAATTTTTCAATTTTCTCAAGAAGGAATGGAATTTTTGAAAATTTTTTTAATGCATGATGCTTTCAGCTTATAAATATTTAAAATCAAGGCATGAATAAAAAAATGAGAACTATAAAACTTAACATTCTTAAATCATCTTTAACTCAAAAACTTAAATTTTAATAAGTATTTTTAAATTTTAATTATTTCAACATATCGATTTTTTTCTCTAATTAAGAGATCAATCTAGGAACAGTTTTTAAACTTTATTATAGGTTTTCGTAAATTTAACTTTTATTAAATATTGTAATGAAATTTTAAAAAATTTTCATAATAAAACGTAATACAGAAATAAAAATAATAATGTAATATATTTTTTTAAATTCTTCCTCGAAACATTTTCGAGAAAATAAAATATATATATATATATATATATATATATATATATATATATATATATTTAAATATATAATACAATATAATATATAATATATATTTTTATATTTCAATATATATATATATATATATATATATATTGTTATAAAATTTTTGTTATTTATCAGAGAAAGTACACATACTCTTAACATTACAAAAAAAAAAAAAAATTATAGTACTTTCGACAGAATTGGTACTATAAAAGCCTTTTGGTACTAATAAACCTTTAATACGTCAACAGAGATAATTTTTTTTATATAGCATCCCAGTGGTTACACGTATTTAATCTGAAAATGAATTGGTTTTCACTGTAAATACTAATAGGAATCATTTCAAAAGTGATTTACAACAAAAATGCTGAACGCCACTTTTATTACAATTCTTAAATGTTTAATAAAGCACAACGGCAAAAATAAATGTGTAATGACGGATATCATCTTAAGAATTATTAACGTAAATTTTATTTAATATTGAAGAACTCATATTTACGATCGTTGTCCTTGATTATAATTTTTATTAGTTATGAAGAAAAAAAAATAAAAACGAAAAAATTGTTTATTTTTCCTAAAAAAGAAATTGATAAACTGTTAGAAAATTCATTACAAATGATAAAAATCTTAAATTTTTAAGAAAGTTGGCTGAAAAACAATTTCCAGTGCGTCTGGGCGTTCTACCGGACGGATCGGGCTGATTTTTTTTTTATTCAGCTCCAAATGACCCATACATATGTGATCAAGCCGATATCGGACCCCAAATTTGAGCCTCCTCTGAAAATCTTTAAAACATCATTATTTATTCCTTAATTTCGGGCCTTTCCGAGATTATTCCTCACAGGAAAATCATTTTGATGGTTCATCATTGCTTGACGAATATATATGCGAACCATTCGGCGCAGAATAAAAAAAAAAACAGTTTGAACCGACCAGTAGAACGTCTGGCTAGACTGGAAATAAGTTTTGAGCACGCACTTTACCTTTGGTAGGAAAGGAAAGAGTAAAACAAGTGGTTGATAGCGAGACGTGTTGTGTATGGAATAGGTATTTTCTGATTTTTTTTCAAATATATAACATGACTGTAATATTAAAGCTGGGGCAGCACGGGACTACTAGGATTTTAGCAGTTTTTTTTAAATATGTAACATTACTGTGTAATTATAACGTTGTGGAGCTGCAAGGAGCTATTATTTAAAAACTCTCTCGATTCATTTATTTATTAATATTATATAAAATTTTCATAGTTTATAATAACTGATTAAATTTGAGCCCTACTGAAATGAATCCATGAGCCACCTACCTTATTATAAGCTGCCTTAGGCTAAATATGGAAATTCAATTTTTAATCGTCTATAAAGCACGTTTCTTTGACCATAAATCCTGTTTATTAGTAGCTGAAATTTTTACTCGACTGTTAAGATTTAATATAAATAATATGTTCATAGATTTTTGTTGTAAATAGCAGATTGAAGAATTTAAACTAAGAAGGGTCATCTAACGATTCGATTAATAAAAAAACCGTGAAAAGAAGGAAAATTAAACAGAAATATCTCTAAAAGAGAAAATCAAAGATAAAATGTAGTAATCTCAGTGAAATAATTCTGGGAACCCTGCAACGTAAATATTTATTTATTAATAGACCAGTCAACAGGGCTTTTTATAACGAAAAAATTGTTACCCGGAAACCGATTTCGGGATATTTTTTAGTACGTTTCGTAGATGAAAACGTGTATGTTTTAAACTTGCAACTTGGTATAAGAATTGTTTAAACAATGTTTTTATGCAAAAAAAATATATATTTTTTCGTTTGTTGCTTATAAGATGAAAATCGTTGGAGCAATGACAAATACAACCAATACAAAAGTTGTCGAAAATTGTAAAACCTATAATATAAGAGCTTAATTGATTTGACTGATCCATTTCCTGCCGAGAAAGCCCGGAAAACTGCTAAAAATTGTTTTGCGAAAATTTCCAACGGATTTCTTGCTTGGAGTTTTGAATTCTGGAACTGGATGTTATTTAAACTGAATGATTCTTAAAGATAGATTCGTTCTATTTTTGTGAAATCGTTTGATTAAATTTTCACGAACCACAAACTGAACTCACGAAGCCTTAAATTGTTTAATGAAAATCTCATAACCGAACTCCGTAGCGGAGTGATAAAAGTCTGTTTTTCATTCGGATAGTTCTGATTTAACTTCCTGGACTGACTTAGCATCATTCAAAAATCATTCAATTCATTTCTCATCTTAAAAAAATTATGAAGTTGTAATTGAGTGTAAACTTGATTGCAAAAGTGAAATAAATAAATTCAAAGAAACCCGGGCAAGAAAGTTCAGGTTAACATGCAATTACCGTTAGTATAGCAAATTATATTTGAACGGTTTATTCGAATATTCTTGTTAGCAATAAACTTTGACATACGAAGCAACTGCTGCAGTAATTTCGATACGTGAATGGGAAGTATAAGGTTTAATTATTTTTACAGGTCTTCGTTAAACATTATAATCGAGAAAAAATTACAGGACACAGAAAAAACTGGTTAAAAAAAAATGTTGCTATGCTTCTAGATAATTTTGTTGTAGCCTCCAGTATAAAAATAGTAACAGTATTAAACGAAAAAAAAGAAGAAAAAAAAAGTGAATCGTATTACAAACGCTGAAATCCTCTTTTAAATTTAAATAAATCAATTTTATACATACAGACATGAATTATTATAAAAATAAAAACATTTCAATAGAGGGAGAAAAAATATACGGGTAAAAACAGATTACGTCATCAGAGTCTAGTGAGTATTTTTAAAAGATAAATTAACAATTGGCGCAGTAATTTTTTCGTTTATCTTAAAATATCTCGCCTGATCACCTAATAAGTAACTGGCTTAATAGGAATTTCAAGGAGAATTGAAATGAATACTTGTCAAACTAATAGCTTGGAATTATCTAAAGTCAATTTACTTCTTGAAACTTCTATAGCAACAGCGATTATCAAGCCGATATACAAACGTAGTTTCAATTACGTCTCTTCATAAATAATTAAAATAAATGTCATTAAAAGAAAAGATAAATAAAATTAGAACAATTTTTAACATATTAATAAAATGATTAGAATTGGACTAACTTTCTTTCAGTTTTATTACCTGGTAACATTATGTACCGGTATAATCAACCAAATCTCACCATTTCAGTCATACTTTTTTTTAAACCAAGTGACACTGTAAATCAGTAATAAGGTACATTTTATTAATATTATTCAGTTCTGGTGGGTGATGAAAATGAAAATACTTTCAGTTAAATGACACAATAAAAATCAACCAAAAAAAAAGATCTGAATTAGACATCACATGACTTCCTTGTACACCTATTAAATTACATATACAATTTTTTTTTTTTTTTTTTTTTTTAATAAAAATCACAAAATTTTATATCATTAATAACTTTTGATATTTTTTGATATTTTTTTTTTTATTGTTATAATTGAATTATTTATCGTATATTTTTTACCATCAGAGGTTAATAATTATTAATAAATCAATATATTTAAATTAAAAAGTGCAGTATAAAGTGCAAAATTCAATTTGTTTTTGGATTTTGGGCACTTTTGGACACTTTTCGTTCAGTCGATTGTAATCAAATGGGAGGTGCACAATTAGATGTGCTAAAATTTCAGCATCCTATGGCTAATCGTTTTTGAATTATGCAAGATACATACGTACGTATAGACGCCACTCCAAAACTAGTCAAAATGGGTTCAAGGTTGGTTAAAATGGATATTTCCGTTGAATCTAAAAACCGAAAATTTTTGTGATTACAATACTTCCTTAACTTCGTACAAGGAAGTAATATGTAATTCATTACCGGATTTTTTTAATAAAAGTTCTGCAAAATTTATTTTATGCAACATGGTTTTTAAAACAAGAGATAAATATTAAAAATATTTAAAAATTAACAAAACAAGACTGCCGAAAAAACTGCTGGCAAACATTACTCTTTTTGTTCTAGCTTGGTTCCATTGTGATTTTGTATTATACTAGCAAATACCCCATTTTAATTTTGAAAATCGGACGATTGTTTGTACAGATATTATATGAGGACTCCATTACAACTCATTCCTCAGGTGCACCCCGTTTGTTATCAGTTGATGGTGATTGGTCTAGCCCCGCACGAGGTGCTTGCATCACCTCACCACTCTAACCACAGACACAGCCCCACGGGAAGCCCATTATTATTGAATAAATTAAAAAAAAAATTATTTAATATTATTTTATGTAAATTTAATTCTATTATTTTTGTAATATTTTTCATTCAATTAATTCGAATCATTCAGTTCAAACTCAGCTCACACAATGATAGAGGTTCACAATTCTCAGTTCATTAATTCAATTCATTAAAGTTTGTGCTTCAACCAACAAATCTCCACCAACTACATTATTATATACAGTTTACATATAAATATATATATATATACTCTGACACTCCATACAACGTAAGGATTCCAACGCTGGGTCATATATCTAAATCGGTTCAGCCGTTGAGCTGCTACGGTTAAAGAAACATACATACTTTCATCGTACATTACACTACTTTTTGGGTAGTCATGTAAAAATAAAATATTTTAGGCACACGTTAAATGTGATGCAGAAAAGAAAGGAATTTCTTAAATTTATATTATTTAAAAATTCAACGGCAGTATTATTGTTGTTTTTTTCTTTTTTAATCTTTTAAGTGTATTTTGGATAAATCGATTCGAATTTTTCTTATCGTCCAATAATTTATTAAAAATAGCAATGGGATGATAATAAAACCCTATTTTATCGTAAGAAAAAGTTATGTTGAGTTAAACGAAAAAAGTTTCGTTGTCAGGTTTGATGGAGTTGAATGTTGTTATTTGTATAAGAATGAATTATTATTTTTTTTTAGCACAAAGATTTCCTCATTCATTCATACATATAACTGGAAGCAGTCAGTTGTGAATTAATTTACAGATTATTTAATTTGAAACCGTAGATTATTTTTATTTACATTTAATTTTATTAATAAAAGAAAGGGATTATTAGTTAATATTTAGCAATAAAGATCATGCTTACATGATCGCACATACTGCCTTTTTTTTCTTTCCCTACACCCCTGCACCAGAGTTGCAATCAAGCATGACTCAGTCCAGGGGCGTGACCTTGCGACTCTAATGGACCTCCCCGCCCGCCGGCAGAGTAGGTCCGGCATAGCAGGTCGGCTCGCCGGTTTTAGATCTTATTATTTTAATTTGCCTGCCTCTAACTACAGAGGCGGGGGTAAACGGGACCGGCTATGACATTCCCGGAACCTCGTCCTATTCGCCGGGACTTGGTCTTTTCTCTATTTTTTTCTGACCCGGATGGTTGGGAGTCCATGTGCCTTCTCACTGCCGCCCACCCGTACAAGCACGGACGAACGGCAGCTCAGCAGGAGGCTGTCCCCCCCACGTATTTCACCCAGGATTTAGTCTGCCCCCATTCTTTGTAATTCTTTTCTTTCCTCTTTAGGATGTCTGCAATTAGCTTCTCCATATTTATACATTCCCGTAAACACTTTAACATGTATGGGACAGCGGTTTCAGGTGTCATTCATTCGAGATTACAATTTAACTTGGCCCTATCCCACCGAGGACATTCAATGAAGGTATGGTAGGGGCTTTCCTGCTGCTCGCAATATATGCAATTCTGGGACGTCATTCTACCAAAACGTTAGAGATATTCCCCAAATATACTGCCCTTAAAAAAAATCATATGATTTTTTATTTCTTTCTTAATGTTTATAAACAATAAATAACAACAGTAATAATAATTGTAAAATAAATTAATAGATTTTACTACCGTAATTCATTCATTCAGTATCATGCCGGCCTCCGTGGCGCGAGTGGTAGCGTCTTGGCCTTTCATCCGAAGGTCCCAGGTTCGAATCCCGGTCAGGAATGGCATTTTCACACGTTACTTGTTATTCATCGCATCCTCTGAAGCAGTACCTAACGGTGGTCCCGGAGGTTAAAAGAAAAAAAAAATGATCATACCAGATCTTAAAACACAATTATTTTTGCTACAAATAAATCGATACTGAAAATACTTTCGATTATCCATTTAGAATCGTATATATGATTATTTTTGGCCCTTGTAGTTGTAGCGGGGTCATACTTCTACAACGGTTTAGACGTTGAGCTGCTGCGGTGGAACAGACAAACAAACATACATACATACTCCATAAAAACATTACACTCCTTTTTGGGCAGTCGTGTGAAAATAGTCATCCGTTAATATAGAATAAAGTAAATATGAAATAAATAAATCAAAATTTAATTAAATATACTCGTTTTAAACAATATTTTCACCCTCTGTAATACTACTACTGTCACTTTTGTCTGAAAGTAAATTTATATTAAAAGTTAAGTGGTCCTTTATTTGGTGATATTGGTTTTAATTTGTTCGACATGTTTCGAAACTTTCCAGTCGCCTACATTAGTTCTTTCAGATATCGAAATGCATGCTTATATAACGTCAACTCTCTGAAATGGGGATCATTCTGACATTCAAACCTTCGCTATGATAATTTTATTGAATTCAAACATGTGTGAAAAGGTGGTAAGAGTATTCTTACCAACATGTCCTCCAATTTGATTTTTTTAATTGTTTCTTTATTAAGTTTTAAATAAATCATAAATTCCACTTCTCCAAATCATTCCTAAAAACGATCTACTAATCTACCACAAAAATTTTGTTTGATGTTTTATTTCCTTGGGATAAGTTTATCAGCGTCCCAGGATGAAAGGTATTTTCATAGAGCAAGACAAATAAGAATGATGAAGACAGTATCACTTCTAGCAAGAGTTCACTTTTCATCAGCTTTTGAGAAAAGAATTGACACATCTTATTTTTATAAGCATTGCCAAGCTTTTTGATGGTAATGTGAACTCAGATTCACAAACGAATCACTTTCTTTCGATACGGTATCGAGGATTTCTTTAAATACACAAATTTTAAGTACGGTTTATCAAATTTTTCAATACGGATTGATCTACTCGTATTATTTGAACTTTTTTCTTCATAAAACGAATTTGTAACAACAGAGTAGCTATGTTACTTTTGCCACGACTAGCTGTGGACTCGGACGACCAATTTTATTGTTTTTTAATTTGACAGCAAGTTTTTAGCATTATAAGTATGGAACTTTCAGATAAATGGAAATTAATTACTTGCGGTAAATGACATTATTCTCTAACATATCTGATACTGAAGTACCTTGCAGTGTTAATCAGTTTCTGAGACTACGCTGGCGTCTCAGAGAACTTCATTTCTGGGACTTCAGGCATTAATTATTCGATCTGTTAATCCTCTTAATTATACTGAATTTTTTTTTTTAGATACCAGTACTACTTAAAATAAAATTATTTTTGAAATTGAACATAATATTTAGCTTCATCAGTCATAAATTTTTAACATTTACAATAACTAACTTTCGTTTAACGATGACTTAAGCAACAATAAATAAATAAAATAGGCATACTGTCGAACAAAAATTAATAAAAAACTAGTTTAACAAACATTAATTGAAGCACCAGTAAATGTAATCGCACACAGTTGTTTAAACCGAAACGTTCATCGAATCGATGTCAAATTCAGTGTTCTGCAATAGAAGGAAATGGTTGACCCATTTGTTATGGCACACACAGCAGTGAGAACCGCTTGGTGGTTTTCTAATTGAGTCGGTGAGTGGAAGAGAAGAGTGTTTAGTCGGTTTTTAGCCTCTTTCTCTTATTTCGGTTTATTTATTTTATTTTTTATATTTTTATGATTTTCCATTATTACATTTCTTTTGATTATAGTTTGTAACTATACTGGAGGGTACATTTTGTTCATTTAATTAAATTGTACTTATTAAAAGCATTAGAGGAATGGAAAAAAGTTAAATGGGAACAATTATTTTTTCCAATTTTCCAAAACAATTATTATTTTTTTAAGTTGAAAAGATCCTGTTTTAATAATCATCATTAATTCTTAAAACGTAGCTGTTGACATCCTAGTAAGTTTATAAAATTTTTCTATTTCTTTCCTTATATCAGAGAATAAATAATTAAAAATTCAACTTTTTCTGCTTTCCGCAATTGAGTGTACTTAAATTCGTCATTGTTTTGTCCTTTTTTTCCCCAACGATCATATAACAATATTAACAAATATTTTTGGTTCTGTATTTTTGCTCATTTTTGTTATTTTTCCCAAACTTCACCACGACTCCTTTCTTTCCAGGATCAGACTGGAATTGTAGTTAAGAAAAATGAAATTACAATTGAACTACTACTTTTAAAGAACGACTCAATGAACTCTTCGATAAAAAAATCTGTGTGTTTCATTATTCTTAGTATTTATCCACATCATTACAACGGATGCAATGAGAATACTGAATATTATATCTATATATAAATAAAAAATTAGATAAAATAAAATTTTAAAAAAGAGAATCTTTTATAAAATTCTTAAAAAAGTATTTAATCACTGCACGAATTTCCGGATTTCTCCATTTCCGCCCCAAAAAAACGCCCTAATTCTCCATTTTAACTGTAAATACATTACTAAGTGATGTAGCGATTTGAAGCTCTTATAGTAAACTAATGAGGAATTGAATCATGCGACGCCGTCGAGAAATTAAGCGTACTATCGTCATTTCTGTATGAGACCAAACACGTTTTCACCCCATCCTCGTATATACACAGAAAACCTCTTTTTCGTTTATTCATGATAATTGGGAAAGCTACTGAACTAATAAAAAAGAAATTTAGCTTCTTTATGACCCTCGCAGGGTTTACCACAGTTCAGATTTCACCATTTTTTTTTACTATATGCATCATAAAAAAAACAACGTATAAATAAATAATCTAAAACTTCATTTACTAAATTTAACGTTATTGTCTGTATAGATTGTCATGATCAATATTGACTTCTTCAAATAGTCATGTTTAAGTGAATAAATTTAATGTTATTGTCTGTAAAAGATAAATTTGGATTATTATCGTAATAGACGCAAAAAATTAGGTTGATAAAACAAATTCAGGGAGTGAATACTAGATCGTGGATACCGGAGTTCTTTGATGGTTGGGTTTCAATTAACCACACATCTTAGGAATGGTCGACCTGAAGGTGTACAAGACTACATTTGATTTACATTGATACTTGTCATCCTCTTTCATCCTCTGAAGTAACACCTTACGGTGGTTCCGGAGGTTAAACAGAAAAAAGAGAGAGGGAATGACCACTTATCTATGTAATTAAAAACTGAAAAGACGCTGTCCATCCAAATTAATCTTTTTATCCGATATTTGTGAATAGCGATAACTCTGAGAGAAACAATAATCTATAATTACAAAAAATTATTTCCAATTTCTGAAGTTCTATAAGCATAACACTGGTAAAGTCATGACGGGAAATGCTAATATAATCCGCGATATCAGCGACAGACGTAAGTAGGTACAAACGATACGCTCTATGAGTAAAAAAAAATGAAATATATATATATATATTTATATATAATGAAATACAAGTTGAAATATTACTAAAAAATGATTTACTCATTGTAGTAGTAATGAGTGGATAAGCGATAAAGAAAAAAATTATTGCTAAACAAAAACAGAAAATTATTCCAACATTTTATGTATTATCCCAAAAGAATAAATAAATAAAATAAAATCATTTTTCAATAAAGTACCTGCTTTATTCATTATTTTTTGTTGCAGCAGTTGGAATTCTGCATTGTATTGCTACGCCATAATGCAGAGTACCCATAGGTACAATTGCATGTAGAGATTGCACCAGTTAAAATATTGCCCTCGCGTCGTGGATAACATTTGTATAAGTGAACGAGATACTATTATACAATTTATTATCATCTGAAACATTTTTGCCTTTATTTGATGATGTAATATTGCTCAGTTTGCAAAAGTTTTGTTTCAGTTATTGATAATAATGATTATAACAGACCAATTCGAATTATATATTTTTTAAATATATTCTTGTTTGATATAATTAAACCTTTAGACCCTTAGATATTTTAATCCGATTATTTTACGATAAAACTCATTCGTTTTCCATTTCGAAAAATTAAAAATTGAAAAAAATTTAACTCCTTATATCCCGTCGTAATGGAAATACGGGCTTGATACTTTTCCATTGTGATAACTATTTAATGACGGGAGCATTAAATAATGTACGCAATATTCCGGTCCATCCTGTATATTGTTATGAGGATAATGAAATCAGTCCTAAATTCCATCTTTTAACTTAGTTATTCTTTTATTCAAAATAATATAAATGAATAAGCAACCAAACAAAGTACAAGTAAAAATGTAGATCAAAGACTCAAAAGAGGTATTTCACACTTCAGAAGAAGACACCACCATAATCTCGGACTTTTTGAGCGCGTACATAATAGATGAGATATAGTAAGCCGGATTTATTCACTTCAAAGTGAACTACAATTATAATTTCATAATCTTGACGCCGGTGATTACATCCAAACAATCGGAAGTACACAGGTTTACTAAATAGTGCAATAAAAGATATTTCAAAACCTAGCGACATCACATGAAAGGTTACTTTGCTGAACTCTTGCTGCGTCATTTTAATCAGAAAAAACGTTGTTGGGTGATTAATTGAAGTTTACTTGTATTTTGGTTTGGTTGATCATTTATTTTTTTCTTTTACAAAAGAAAATTTAGGTTAAAATTTGGAATTTCGGACTAATTTCATTCTCCACACAACAATCATACTAAATGGATAGGAATATTGTGTATATTATTTACTACTCGCGTCGTTAAATTGCTGTCACAATGGAGAAGAATCAGGCCCGTATTTCTATACTATGGAACCATAAGTTAAAGAAATTTTTTCGATTTTTAATTTTTCAAGATCGAAACCGATGAGTTTCATCATAAAATAGTCGAATTCAAATACCTAAAGGTCACTTATAATATCAAATACCTGTACATTTAAAAAAACATAAAATTCGTAATTCCTTTCTACGAAATACTGATAGGTGTAAAAGATATTTAACGACTGAAATGAATATCTCACTAGTTAGTGTAAAAATTAAAATTTATTTGTCCGATATCACGTTTTTCTTGGTAGAAATATCAATTTGTGTGTAAAAAAAAATCATATATAAATCCAAAAAGTCCGTTTATTATTCACCAACTTAAAACAAGGTTAGGTCACATTTTATGTGAAAACATCACCGTAGATGAGATCCGAGTGGCCATGCAGCCCCGTGTCAAGTATCTTGGCTTACGGTTTGAAAAAGCAGGGCTGTTTAATAAACATATTAAAGAAGTATCGGACAAGGGGGAGCGTGTGGTTCGAATGTTGAGCCGATTAATGGGGACCAGATGGAACCCTCGAACAGCAAAAAGAAGACGGTTACTGTCTGTTGCAACGTCGGTTTGTTATATACGATATTGCCGTGGTTTGCTGTCTTGAGTAGAAAGAAACAAGTCAGATGTTTGACATCGATAAAGCGAAGAGTTGCGCTAAAAATAATATGTGCGTACAGAACGGTGTCTGCAGAGGCGGTAGGGGTACTCGCTGGGGTTCCCCCATTCGTCTAAAAGCTATGCAAAGAAAAAGGTAATATGAGGAAATTATCAAAAAAGATGCGACGGCACTATTATCTCAAGAATGGCGGAGACATGGGACACAAAGAGGAATGGCGCCTAGACGCGTAGACTCATACCCAGGTTGGAGCCATGACTGGGAGGAACATGGAGAGGTTGGATATCATGTCACCCAGTTCCTCTCCAGTCACGGCGAATTTGGGAAATATCTATACCGATTTGGAAAAAGGATGTTCCAGAATTGCATATATCGCGGGCTGCAGGACACCCCCTACCATACCTTCTTTGAATGTCCTCGGTGGGATGGGGCCAAGTTAAATTGTAATCTCGAATGGGTAACACCTGCAACCGCTCTCCGGACATGTTGAAGGGTTTAAAGGGATGGCTAAACATGGAAAAGCTGATTGCAGACATCCTAAAGAGGAAAGAAAAAGATTACAGAAAATGGGGGAAGACTGAAGGTCGGGTGGAAGACGCGGTGGGGGGAAGGACAGCTCGTGCTGAGCTGCCGTTCGTCCGTGCAAGCACGGGCGAACGGCAGTGAGAAGGCACGTGGACACCCAACCCCCGTATCCAAAAAAAAAAATTGGAGAAAAGGCCGAATCCCGGCGGATGGGATGAGGTCCCGGGAACGGCATAGTTGGGCCCGGTTACCCCCGCCTTTGAAGTTAGAGGCAGGCAAATTAAAATAAGAAGATCTAGAATCGACGGGCCGACCTGCCATGCCGGACCTATTCTGCCGCCAGGCGGGGAGGCCTGTTAGATTTGCAAGGACACGGACATGCCCCTGGAATGAGTCATGCTTGACAGCAGATCAGGTCCAGTGTGAGAAGAAAAAAAAGGTCACATTTTATAGTTGAGAATTATGATGAAATAAAAGTAATGAATGCCATAAAACAGTGCGAAGCCGCTGGAACTGAAAAGTAACAGGCTAGTATTTCAGTTATAAGATACTAAATTTATTTTTGAAAATGTTTTAAATTTTTTATTTGTGCAGAATGAAAACAGATAGATTTCAATTAAAATTTTGGTGCATATATATCGTACATAATATTGATTAAAGTACGATAAAACACGAAAAATTTGTAATGTGTCGTTATGATGGAAACGTCCCCATTTAAGAATTTATAATAAGTTTAATAATAATTCTAAACTGATTTGCACTACCGATTGCTTTTTGGACTGTACTTGCCACTTTTCTGTTTTCCCACGAATTGGCGTATACGTATTGCACAATCTTTGCTTTTATTGAACTCTCAGTCAGATGATGAGTAATGCCTGCCTCGTCATCTATGTTCCGATAGTATCCACTGAAGTCCATACTTTTAGCAATCTATCGTTTGTCATTTTCATTAAGTGACCAAACTACACTGCATTTACTCCAACTTTTATTCCACCAGATCCATACATTCTCTCTGTAGTATCTCTGAGTGTAGTATCTTATACTTCTTTCTTCTTTACAATCATTTCATTCATTGAAGGCGATTCATTGGACAGCCTTTTGAAAAAAATTAACGCTTTACAAAAATACACCATCGTAAATGGTAATTATACTTTCTATTAGAATAAACACAGGTTTGTAATTTTCACTAAAGAGTTTTATAATACTTCTACACCCTACGTATTTCTTCTTGTACTTGTACAAGTATGTATGTATTCAACTAGTGACATATATTGGTGTTCAAGGAAAGCAGCCTATTACATTGAATATCTGAACTTTTCCCAGAGAGAAGTTTTCAAGTAATCCTATTACAGCGCGTACTTCTTAAGATGGCACTTGTATGTTGTTTTAAAAACTATTATATTTTTCTTAAAAAAACACAAGGAAAGTAGTCGGTGAAATGAAAATATTTTATAATTACGATTAAAATATATTTTCAACAAAAAAATCCATATATTAATAATTTCTCGAACGAAGAGAAAATCAACCGTGGATTAGGCAGTTTTGCTGAGAATATCAAATTCATCAAACAGATTGAGTAGAGGTAAATATTTTTCTTTTAGAGTCTCACACGTATTTTTATTTGCGACGTACGATGCTACTATAGGATTTGTCAAAAAATAAATATTTTATCGTTTAGGTATTAATTTTACTTGATGGACTTTAACCTTATTAAGACACTATTGTTTACTGCATTAGTTTTGAAGTTTTAATTTATAGGAAAAAATCTACAGGAATTGATGTGTAAATATATTCCGTTTTTCAACCGTTATGTTTTTTTTATGATTTCAACGTTCCCTAATTTCATTAAGGGGTTATGCGATACAAAAAATGGTTACACCTTATTTGAAAATGGTCTTATCTATCATATGTGTTAAAAAAAAAGTCCTACGCGCATGCACATGTATACATATAAATGTTAATAGTATCAGAAGAAAGTGTTCCAGAATATTGTTGTTGTTTCCTTATACATTCAAGACTGCGTTTAATTACTTTTTTCAATAAACTTTTGTCCTGATTTTTATTATTACAGTACATATTATATTTTTTTATAATTTCAATCCACAACGCGATATAAAAAGATTCATGAAAAAATCAACAAAAAAAAAATAAAATAAAACAGCTGGAGATATGACCAATTTTTTGTTTTACCTCATTGAAATGCATTATCATATTTTATTACTAAGTGAAAACGATAATTACAAAGAAATATATTATGCATCATGACACGGTAAATTTAGCTTATCTAGTTTTTTTTTATATAATTAATTAACTTAATTGAAATTAACCTTATAAGCGATAATTTGTTAAATCGTTGTTATATTTCTAAGGTTGAAAATTACTTAATATCATTTCTAGGTAATGTAAATGATAATATAACCTTAACTTTATTTCCTAGATCAATTAATAAAAAAGTTAGCAATTTTTTTTTGTTGCAAGGATAAATGTAATAAAGATAATGAATATTTATTGAATAAGTAACATTATTATCAGATTATAAACACATTGAATAATGCAATTTTTTTATTCAAATTAATTCTGAATTATTAATTCAAAATCAATTCAAATTAATTAATTTATGCAATAAATAAATTATTTTAACTTTTTTAAATTTACTTAAGTAACGATTAATTTTAAAAAAAGAAGTGCGTTTGAATTTGTTAATTTATTATTGTCTACAAAAAAAATTAATGTTTGTATGAAGAAGCAATTTCTTATAGTGAATAAAAAAAACAACTCAGTTCTGACCTTGGTCGAGTACACAGAGAGACAATACATTTTTAACTGTCATTCATAGGTTTTTTTTTTAACTAACTAGCTTAATGAAGTTTCTTTCACAAGGTGGTCTATCTTTTCATTATAAACATAATATATTCAAATACATAAATTAAAAACAATGATTGTGTTGATTGTTTTACTTTTGTTTCATTTATTACATACCTATGAATTCCTATTAAAGTAAGTTGCGATAACCACTTTTATTTTAATCAGCGTTGTATTTTGAAAGTACAAGAGATGGCTATTTTTACTTCTAGGATATTACTTACCCTATATTTAGTTCTTTGAATATATTTTTTTTACTTTTTAAGTGCTCAAAGTATTAAGCTTTTCCACTATGTTGCTTGACAAATTTTAACCATTTTTTCCAATAAAACTTCGTCCCGATTTTTAAAATCAGCTGTGGTTTTAATTAGCATCTTAGATTGTTGTTCTTTTAGATCATTTCAAATTCAAGAAAATATTACATCTTTATTCCTTTACACGAAATATCGTAAGGTGTCAAATCACATGGAACATAGTAGTCATTAAAATATTTCTCAGTTTTCTATCCATTACGGGTTTTATTATATAATTTCTAGCTTTTAGAACCAAGTAAACAGATGTCTCATCTTTCTGTAAGACAGGGATATCAAACACAGTTTTTTAATAACTCAATAATAACAAAATCTTATAGCATTTCAAGTTACGAATTGCCTGTTACAATTCCATCGAAATAATAATGTACATATATTCCTGTTTTTGTTATCCCATACCTAATATGAACTCCAGGTGTATTAAATTCCTTCTGTATACTTATTTAAGGATTTTTATCAAACCACAAAAACTCAATTATGAAGGTTTATTATACGATTACCTTTGAAAGATACGTCACCAAACAATATCTCTGAGCATCAAGATTGAGGAACTACTCCAAAATGAATAATAAAGCCTTGTAAAATTCAACCCTTTTTTCAAAATCATATTCAGAAAGTTCATGTAGAAGTTTTTGAGCAATAAAATTTAAACTTAAATTCATTTACAGTCTTTCGTAAACTTGTTTTGGTTATTTCCAGTCTAACGAATATCTTTCTGTTTGACGTTCAAGGTCCCTTTCTTTATTGATGTCTTCACAAACTTCAAACTTGCTGCAAACTGCAACTTGTTCTAGGCCTTCCTGTTTGTGGATGCAACAGAGACGTTATTTTTCTATCTATATAAACACCTGTTCCCCCATTCTTCAATAAACAGGTACAAGAATGAACTAAATAGTAATTTTATCAGTTGATTTTTACAAATTGAAAACCAAATTTTTCCGCCTGTTAAAGAATTTAAATTCTTCCTCTAAGACAAACTACTTTTTAGCCGACGTATAGTTCACTCGGATTTTTTCCCTAACCTCCGATTCTGATAAAAATGGAGCAAAAAACATATTAGAGTAATTCACTGAGCGGGATAGAGAAGTAAAATTGTAATTTCATATAAAAATACTGGGAATTAAACTATTTGTGTACTTTAATTTTTATTTTATTTTAGAACTTAGTTTTGCAATCCATGCAATCAGTCTACCATAGGAAAAAAACTGTAAAGACTATTATTGTTTTGTGTATATAAAAGGTCTGCACTTATGTTTGTAAACTTCAAGTGATAATAATGTTTTTTTTTTGGTTTTTTTTTTTGCAAATGGTTGGAGTATTGAAATTTTTCTGATTTCAAATTCTTCTCTTTTCTTCAGAACCCTTTTCCATTGCTTTGTCAAATGAAATTATGATACTAATGAGAAGAACCAAAATAGCTCTTGGTTTTGGCCTACTCTTCCTTCCTCAGGCTCTATTATTAACTCGGCTCCTTTTATGAATCAATAACCGCAACAGTCTATTTGTGTGCTGCTTATATATACATTTTTGTTTCTCCATGTAAATAATTAGATACATTTTAATTCAGTTCAAAATTTACGTTTAAAGTATAAAAAATATTCCTTTATATTAAAACTATAGATATAAATTATCTATATCGTGCATAATTTTGTTACGACAGTTTTAATGACAAAAACATAATTGTATAATTATGATTTACATATTATGTTTATGTTTTATTGTGTTATTTATTTACAAAAATAATGTTTAAAACATAATTTATATAAACTAGGAAGATTTCATAAGAAAGCTACCTATTGCAATGGGTACAATGATTCGACTTCCGGAAAATTTCGACATATCTTCGAGTTTCACAAACCTCAAAACCATCGTCAGCTCAAAAGTTTATATATATATATATATATATATATATATATATATTCCACATTCTTTTTGGACACGTTAACTGCTATAATTTTACGCCAATCACTTTCAAAATGTTCCCTTAAAACGATTTCAACCCAAAATTTCGGACAAGTTCGTTAAAGGTCAAAATCGGACCATGGGAGTAAAAATGGAGTGGCTTTTACGAAAAAAATCATATTGCTATAATTTTTTTATTAAGTAAAATATCAAATTCGTTTAAAGTTCCTCCGATTTTTTGGATAAGGGCCTAAAACCTCTATAAGTAAAGTGTTTTGATATCAACAACGATTGGTCCAGGGGGTGGAAAAAATGGGGTTCGAAGAAAAGAAAATCATACCTCGCTTAATAGGTACACTATTGCATCGGTTTAAAGTGATTGTTAGTCCTCTGAAGATTACCTAAAACTTTTGTCTGAAGCAATTTTTGATATGCCCTTATGGGAAGGGATGATCAAAACAAAAAAAAAAAAAACAAAAAAATAGAAAAAACAAAATATCGAATTTAATTAAATTCTTACTATTCTTTAGATAAGGGTCTATAACTTATCTATGTAAAGTTTTTTGATATAACCAACCATTGGCCCAGGGGGTTGAAAAAATGGGGTTTTGAAGACAAAAATAACCATTCCTCCCTTAATAGGCACAGTGTAGGAAAGGTTTAAAGGGGTCGTTAGTCCTGTAAATATTATCTAAAACTTTTGCCCGAAACAATTTTTGATATAACTAACCCTTACGGCAAGGGATGACCAAAATTTTGCTGGAATTGAAAGATGGACTTGTATGCTAAACATGTGAAACTATTTTTCACATGCAACCACTATCGAATTGAGTAAATTTGTAGTTTTTCTTAACTTTAAGGTGGACATTTTTTTATTCCCTCCTTAACAACGGTTAAATATTTTTTTCAACGGATTTTTTAATTTAATTATATTGATTATTATAAAATTATTATAATTATTAACCTTAGATTGTAAAAAAAGTTTTAAAATAATTAATAATTCAGTAACAATAAAAAAAAATCAGATGTTATTAATGAAATAATATTTTATGTACTTTTCATTTTAAAAATGAAAAAAACAAATGAAGTCGGATTCGAACCGATGTACCTTCCCTCTTGTAAGACCAAAATATTTCATTAATTAAAATTTTATTTGGCTACAACTCTGGAACTACTAATGATATAATGTTAAAAGCTTTCAATGAAAGCTTATTACTGCAGTTAAGAAAAAATAAAAAAATGCAATCGTTTTGGATTTTGGAGGTTTTCCAAAAACAAATCCAAATATTGCAAAATGTTTTGGATTTTGAATATTTTGGCCAAGTCGATTGCAATCAAAAGGGGAGGTGCACAATTAGATGTTACGACAGTGCTAAATAAAAAATTTCAACATTCTACGCCTAATCGTTTTTGAGTTATGCGAGATACATAAGCACATACGTACGTATAGATGTTACGGCGAAAATAGTCAAAATGGATTCAGGAATGATTAATGGAAATTTCCGTTGAAATCTGAAAACCGACATTTTTCGCGATCGTACTTCCTTTACTTCGTACAAGGATGTATAAATAACACTTAATTATTTTATTGGTAACTGGTCCCTGGATATTGAATTCTCTCCTGCAACAAATTGATTTCGTAGTTCTTGAAGTGTAGCAGGCTGAATTAGTAAACCTACCGGGTTGTTCTACTGGTTAACTCGTCATCACAAATCAGCTGATTTCAAAGTTGAGAGTTCTAAGGTTCAAATCCTAGTTAAGGCAAGAATAACCTTTTTACGGATTTAAATACTAGATAATGATTACCAATGTTCTTTGGTGGTTGGGATTCAACTAACCACACATATCAGGAATGGTCAACCTGAGACTGTACAAGACTACACTTCATTTACATTCATACATATCATCCTTTGAAGTAATACCTTACGGTAGTTCCGGAGGCTAAACAGAAAAAAAAGATAATAATCCTGAAGTAAAAAGTAAATATATATATATATATTTGTTGTTTTTTATATTCCAATGTCAACATATTACAAAATAGAATTATAAACGAGTGTTTTGATCTAAAAAAAAATATTACTAAATTTGCTATTTAAAAATTAAAGAGATTAAACAATCTTTAATAGAACGTAATAATATATTTTTTAATACAATACGAATAGGACAGAGCAGCTTACACTTTAATATAAATGCATCACTTTAAATTTAAGTGACTTTAAAATAATGACATGTTATTTAATAATTAAAGGTCAAATGTTTACTCTAATATAAACGAAGTCATGGATTTAAATGGACTTTTATTCAAAATCAGTAAAAGATCTTTAATAATTAAAAAGTAAATTATTGTTTTTATTTTTATTTAAAATATCTATTTTTCAAACCGAATTAATTATCCAGTTTTAAGGGGTTGTAAATCGGTTAAAACCCTCAAAATTACAACATAGTTTATTTCACTTTATTTTTGGACAATCTAATGTTTTAGGTAGATTTCATAAGAACGCTACCAATTGTTACGGGTACCATGATTCGACTTCCGAAAAATTTTGACATATTTTCGCGTTTCACATCCCCGAGACCCCAAAACCATCGTCAGCTCAAAAGTTTAAGCAGCAATAATAATAAGCGATAATATAATAAGCGGGTGTTTTGATATGTATATTTCACTTACTTGTGGACACGATAACTGCCATAATTTTGCGCAAATCACTTTCAAATTGTTTCTTAAAAATAACTCGTCCAAAAATCTCGGTTGATTTCGTGAACAGCCAAAATCGGACCATGGGAAAGTGGGGGGAGGTGCTTTTTCGGAAAAATCAGAATATCGCTATAACTTTCTTAATAAGTAAAATATCGAATTTGTTTAAAGTTCCTACTATTATTTGGAAAAGGGCCTAAATTTTGTTTCAGTAAAATTGTTTGATATCAACCATTGACCTACGGTGGTGGAAAAATGTGGTTTTGAAGACAAAGAATACCATACCTACTTTAATAGGCACAGTACTGAATCGGTTTAATGTGGTGGTTAGTTCTCTAAACATAACCTAAAACTTTTGTCTGAAACAATTTTTAATATGACCAACCCTTACTGCAAGGGATGACAAAAATTTTGCTGGAATTGTAAGAAGATGGGATTGTCATATGCTTAACATTGAAACTTTTTTTCACATGAAACCATTGTCGTATTGAGTAAAATTGAAGTTTTTCTTAATTTTAAGGTGGAAATCATTTTTATTCCCTACTTAGCACCGGTGAAATGTACCTTCGCCTTCCGGCGTAACGAAAGTGATTTTTTTTTATTGATTTTTAAAAAACTAATTTGTGTGCATAATCACTAAAATTTCGATAATAATCTTATATTCGAAACGAAATATTATCAAGAAACCTATTTTTCGTAATATATTGATAGATAGATAAGATTTTTAAGTCTGAATCATAAACATGGTTAAATCTCTCAATTTTTTACTAACTCATTTTAGGTAGAATAGGAATAATAATAATAATAATAATAACTGTAATGGATGACTTGGTATCATAAAATAGGCTGCAAATGTTGTTACAGAATATTATTTAATAAAAAATCAAATACTTTTGGTTATGTTTATAAAACGGTATGAATATAGAAAATTCATTATAATAAAGTTTACAAATAATAACAATGGGGATGATGTGATGAATTTTTTTGCGTTATTTTGTTCTACTAAAGTTGAATAGCATTTTGTGTAGGCATGAATTATGCAGCTCTGTACAAGAGCTGCAAACAGTTTTGATATCACATATCGCACTTCAGCCAGCCAGCACGATTCAGGACTATCCTCGTCCATTGTTAATAGCACTTAATACGAGAGTATTAAGTGTTGATAACGTAATACCAAGTGCTGTTAAGAGTTACACTTGATATGTAATGCTGTAGTTAAAACATATATTTCAATGGCAAAAAATGGTTAACTTGTAGAAAAGTATTATGTGTTGCTTTATTCCACTCTCCCTTACAACTGCGGCTCATATAAGAAGAGACTTTAGGTACTAAAACACTAGTCCCTTCGGTGAACGGAATTAATGTGTCATTTTTAGATGTGAATATGTATATTTCAGTGGGCTTGACACGACATTTACAATGGGTTTAATTCACTGAAGAAGTCAAAGGGAAACCCCACTTCAATCATCACTTTGCTGGTACAACTGCGTAAGATGCTTGTTATGCTGAAAAAACCTGTGCAAATTTCAACTGTCAGATCGATATATCTCTCTTTTTAGATTACTTAGCAATTTCTTATTTACGGCACTATAAATTTTCTTTTGATATCTTTTGCCAGAATGCATCCTAAGAATTTTAAACCACAAAAATTTCTATCAGAAGATTGATTTTCTGTTCGAAATTTTTTTTAAGAATGAAAACTTATTGCAAATTTTATCCTGATTGCTCTTTTTTAAACTGAATCCTGAACGTATAAATTCTAATAATTACATAAATTAGAAAATAAGATTACATTCGAAAAACGGTTTAAAAAAGTATTACTTAAAATTTAATAGTAAATCTAGGTGGCCGTTTCGATTAGTAAACAATTATTATTAGCAAACACTGTTGAAAAATATATATATAAATAGGTAAATGAATAAATGAAAAAAAAAAAGAAGTAATAAAAAAAAGTATTAATTGTCAAATAAACAATGCTTACGAAACACAATAAAACGAGTATTTGCAACGGGGTTTTTAGAATAAGAGAATAAAGGAAAATATAACAACCGCTGATGTTTTATTGGTGTTGCCTATATAAAAAGAATCGTTTGATTTTTTTTTTATTCTAAAATACCTGCTAAAAATTACTTGTTTTATAACGTTTCGTAAAAAAAACTATTTATTTGTTAATTAATGTAATATACTACTTTCTTTTTACACACACACACACACACACCCACACACACACACACACACACAACATTGTTTATCTGCGTAGGTGTGAAGTACCTGTATATGTATTTAGAATATAGGTATTGCAAAGATAAAAGTGGCCTCTTCTAAGTTTTATTTTTTTACTAAAAAAATAACGGTAGTTAATTATGGCATTCGGTCAAATAGAAGAACAAGATACCAATTGGAATTCTAAGGATAATTTGTGTAATTTGTCTCAATGTTTATTAAAACGCAAAAAAAAAATGAAAAATCGTATTCCGAGATTGTAGAAGCAAGTTTAAACTTCAATATTATGTTAATTTAAAGTTATTCTTGTAAGCAACATACAAGAATAAGAGAGACTACGTCCATGCCTTCGAAATTCAAATAGACGTACAGTATTTGTATTCATCAGGATACAGCTTTCTCCTTTTCATAGCCAAATTTGAACCAAAACGAGTGTGTGTGTGTTCGTTCGCGCGCGCGCGCATGTGTGAGTGGGGGTGGGCGGCTGGTTGGAGAAAGAAGAGTTGATTTCTGAATAGTGGTCAACAGTTGAGGATGAAGACACAGAAACTATCATTAGATATTAAATTTTGAATACTTGCAACTAGTGTAATGAAAATGGACAGGAGTATTTCCTGAGGAAATTTTTTTTTACATTCCTCTCTTGTAGCCATTCAAACAAAAAATGATTTATAAGAGATACTGGATTATTTATTTACTAAGGGAGAAAATTAAGACTAAAAAACGGTAATGAAATCTGAGATTAAGATTAACTTAAATGTTGAATTAGGAAAATATAATAACCCAAAAATAGGATTATTTGTCATTTTGACAGTAAAATTACAAAGGATGAACGAAGCAAGGAGAGATTACCAAAAGCCGTAGTGTGTAGTGTCATGCATGAACGCTTTCATTCAGAAACGAATTTTACTGGTATTGAATATAGCCATAGGATTTTTAAAGAAATTCGAAATATTTAAATGGAATGTAGAGCTATATGGCAGCGAAATATGAGAAATAGAAGAACCAGAAAGAAAAGAATAAGAAATTTTAAAATTTAATTTATTTACTGAGGTAATGATTTAAATATTGATTGTGGCCGCCAATATAAAGTCTGCAAATGTATGTTCAATACTTTTTTTTTCACGAAGTACAATAGCTTAAATCTGGTTATATTGATCTTATATAAAATAATAATCTGACAGGAGAAAACACAATTTCATGAAAAACGAAGGTTTTTTGAATATGTCTTATTGACACTTTTTTCATCCTTAACGTACAAATTAATTTCCTGCCCTTGAATACATGATAAAATGAGATACACAAGAAGTTTTTAATTGTTACTGTTATTTTTTTTGTTATAAACAACACTGAATAAAGTATTAATTTAATGTATTTTTAAATTTATTTTATAGAGTTAGCAATAATGGTAAATGAATAATATTCATTTTTGATATTAAATAAACAAACTACAGTCAAACATGAAGTTCTAGTTTAATACAAGAACTAATTCAAGTTGTTTTGACATCAAAGCCGATTAATATCTTAAGTTTGATTTCAGTTGTTTAACACAGTGTATTTAGTTGTTTAACACTGTGAGATCTCAAATAGCTCTCGCTTTAAAACAATATATTTCCTTTTGAAAGCACAAAACAGAGAAACATTTTAAGGCATGTCCATAGCACAATCTTGGAACAATAAAATGAAAACTTTTTTAAAGTTTTAACCTTTAGTTTCAATGATAGAATGAGGGAAAGTTGTTACAGGTAATGCACAGAATTTAGTAAAATAAATAATGACAATAAAAACACTGTGATTTCTATTGTCATACATTTAAAAAAAAATTTTAATTTATTTTTTTATTAAATAACCTTACTAATATTTTTCCATTTCAATTTATGTGTCATATTCGATGAAAAGCATGTATTATTAACATTTAAAATTACATTACTGGTAGAAATGGAAATTATGACATCTCATTCATTTTTAATATTATAAATTTTCTTTGCTGGTTGTTTAGTTCCTAAAGCAACCGTAAACCAATCAAAATATATATTATCATTAATTCACTATTTTTTTACGGATCAGTAGCAAATTTACACTTTCAGTATTTTAGTGACTTCAGTTATTTCACTGACAGAAATCTTGTAAATTAATTTTTTTAACCGAATCTTTTAAAAATGTAAACCTTAAAAAATATATATACACACTGATGAGTAATCTAATAACTTCTTTAGGGAACTATTAAGTTTAAATAAACCATTTATGCTTTCGTAAAAACGAAAAAAAATAGTGTAAAATTTATACGCATATAAAGTTTTAATAAAGTATGGAAACTCTTAAATAACTTTTTAACAATTAAATATTGAAAAATTAAATTTAGTAAATATTCCGTCCTAGAAATTATCACCTCTCTCCAAGTATCAATTGTTTTTTTAACTTGACATTTACATTAAATAAAAGTATTATTTTGCAACTGTTCGAGCTAAATTTTGGAAACGGTAACTAATAACTATTTAAGATTTGAATGATATAATATTAAGATGCATAACTAGTCCGTGGAAACAGCGCGGGCGTAGATTCCATTCATTCAGACTCTCAGTGTTTGACAGGTTAATCTATTTAAGTTACGTGAAATAATGTATTACAATAATTAGAAAAAATTTTAATTTCAAATATTTTTTTTTAAAATTCGAAACCAACAAAATGAAGTATTTAGTAACACTTTTGGTATTATCTAAGGATAAAAATATATTACTTATTGTATTTCTTGGGATGTATTGTGTGATTAACTTGTATTCAAATTATGTTGTAAGAAATAACATTTGTTTATATATTTTTTTCTTTTCGAATACCCCATTTAGAGGTCACACTTAATCAACTTTTTAGCCCATGCTTCTTTCATTTTTCTAGACTGGTGTTCTTAGTCTTCTTGAGTCCATTTTCTCCCTCTTCTACAAGTGAGTTTTTTCCTCTCCTGAAACTCTAATTCCTGTATTGTTTTTCTGAATGTTGCTCTGTCTTTTAAAATGTCTGAGTCTATTAAATTGTTTACTAGGTCACTGTCTATTTCTGTTATCTTTTTCTTGTGAGTGTTTAGTAGGGTGAAGATCTGTTTTGTTAGGTGTTCTCCATTCTGTATATGTGTCCATAGAATTGCAGTCTTCTTTTCCTGATTACATCTGTTATTTTTTTCTATTTTGGAATATAGCTCTTGGTTTGATCGTTGTTTATAATCTAGTCCTGTGTTGTTTTTTGGGCCTTATATTTTCCGTAAGATTCTTCTCTCTATTTTTTCTATTCTCTCTACGTCCTGTACTTTAGTTTCAACGTTTCTGCCGCATATAGTACTTCTGGTCTAACTACCGTTTGGTAATGTCACAGTTTGGTGTTCCAGGAAAGGGATTCCTTGTTGTAGGTATTCTTCGTGATATTGTATGCTTTTGTTATTTTGAGTAATCTGTTTTCTAGAGCTATTTTTTCACTATTGTTTTGTGTTATCCATTCTCCTAGGTATTTAAAACTGTCAGTTCTAGCTATTTGTTTATATAATTTTTAAGGTAACATTTTTTATATTCAGAACACTTGCACAAGAAATTGAAAGTGAAGAAACGTTCTGGAGTTTTCCCTAAACTTGACGATGATGCATTAACTCGAGAAATATTTGTGGTTTATAGTATACAATAAAAAGAGAATAACGTTCTCACTGTTTGCTTATAGTTTGGGGTACAATGAGAAACAATACACTAACCCCTATTATATATTCGAGACCCCAGTTGCGGTCTCGAATATCCTACTAAAATCGAAAGTTAAATTAGGCAATCAATTTTAATAATCTTTTATTTTTTAAACGTATTTTCTCATTCATTATGGCGTCCCTCTAAATCCGGCAACCAATGCGATCGCCTCGCTCACCATATCGTTAAATTTTGGTAACAAAGCAAGATAATACAATATGTTCACTCCTAGCTATATAATATAATTCTATAAAGTTTCCTTTAAACGAAGTCACCGTTGCGCGTTTCATGAAAATTAACTTTAACGCTTCTACAACATGACAACGTGAACTCTGTTACCGTTAATAAAGTAATATCCTGCAAATATAGTTATATCTGATTCAGTTATTTTAAACTCATTGTACAAGTGCATACATTTTTAAATTATTTTGATTAAAACTCACCAAATATATTAATTAAAAATTATTGTTTTTATCTTGATTGAAGCTCTCAGTTTTTGTTGGTATCTTTTATTGAAAATTATCGCTATTTACTAAGTTTTCAATTTTTCTTATTTAATTTCAATTGTATTTTTATTTGTCATTATTATTTTTCCCCATGATACTAGTACTACTACTACTACTGTCATTGTATTTTGTATATTATAGTGCTATTTTCCTTTTATTATAAAATGTATGTCTTCTATGTATTAATTATGTTTTGTAGATGTGTGTATTTATTATACGACTATCCAAAAAGGAATGTAATGTATTTAGGGTGTATGTATGTTTGTTCAACCGTAGCAGCTCAACTGGTGAACCAATTTAGATGTATGACCCCGCACTGGAATCCTTACGTTACCGGGAGTGTCATAGGCTTTATAAAAATATGATTATGTGTATGTGTGTGTTTAAATAAATTTGAAAATCAAAATTATACTATACTGTATACAAAATTGTCACTCTCACGCTCTGTATTTATCCTATTATTTATTTATTAGTAATTATACTATATTATAGAGTAATTTTTTATTTGGCAGTCAGGCTTTGTAATATATATATATATATATATATATATATATAAAAGACAATCTTCGTTTTGTGAATGCCCTAATAACTCAAAAACTACTTAACCGATTTCGCTGAAAATTTCATAATTTATTATTTGTCGCGGGAGAGTTTATATTTCATTAGATACACTGTTAAATATCATCTAAAAGAGATACAATTGAAAAAATAAGAAGACATAGACTATTCGATATAAAATAAGACAATCGATCTACAGGATATCTCTCAATATATACAACGACATTAAATTTGGTAAAAGAAGTTTTAGATTATTTATTTATACGTTTTTTTAAAATTATTTACATAGTAGTGAGATTGGTGAGGTTTGAACTGTGGTAAACATTCCGGGGGTCATACGAAAAAAGAAAGAAAGAGAAAATTAATAGTGAATTGATATGCATTTTATTACTTTCGTAATATAATTTGTCCAATATAATAAAACATTTATTTTATTCATACACTCGAATTTAGCAATAGCGAAGCGTTGCCGGGTTCACTAGTTTTTGAAATTCATCTGTTGTCAAAAATTACCTTTGTTTAAAATCATTCTAATTTTTACTGAAATCTATTTCATGTTTTAAAAATTAATCTCTGTTTACGTAAATTAATTTTTATTTTTATTTTTGTCTTACTTTTGATACTACCTTAATTAAGAATTTAGTAAAATTTTTAGTATTATCTAAGGATAAAAGTGTATATTTTGTATTGTATTTCTTGGGTTGTATTGTGTGACAAACTTGTATTAAAATTATGTTTATACGGGAACCTGCCGATAAGACTAATGTCTTAGCGGGACCTTATATTGTACAATTTATAAAAAAAGTAAAAGCTATTATTACCGTAAGGTCTTCGTCTTTCATCCGTATGACCCGGGTTCAGGTCCCGGTCTAGCATGGCATTTTTTATACGCTACAAAAATTAATTTATTATTCATCAATAAATGTTCTAATTATTACTATCAGATTTACAAAATTTTATTTTTATAAGTTATTTATACAGGCATTCATAACATAATGACGTAAGACTAAATAGGGTACTGTTAAAATTATCAAATTTCTTTCCTTTTTTTAATTTTTAGGAAGATGTTTTATTACTATATTTCCATTTTTTATAGATAAAAAGTACGTAAAATTGTTTTATTAATTAATTGCCGAAACAAACGGAGACGAAAATTTGTATCTACTTAAAAAACCCAGATACAATGAAATTGTTTAAATATTTACGTACCGTTCATTTTCAGATTCTGTACTGATTAAATTTTATTGTATTCTGTAGCTACTAAGAAACATAGATACAATCACTTAAGCCACAAAAACAAAGATTATTAATTAGGAAAACTTAATCAAATGAAACGTTATCAAAAAAACTAAAAAAATAAAATCAAACAGAATTAAAAAATTAAAAATATTTAAAATTTCTGAAAGGCATTTCTTGTATTTATATTTTCTGCTTGCTCATAACACTTTGGAATACGTGAGTGGCGTGGGAATTAAAAACTGTATACGAATAATACCATCTATTCAATTTATATTTTCCATTAAAATGAAACAGAAAATTCTAACCTGAAAAATAATCCATATTCCAAAAAAAGAAGTTTCTCCGAAATAAAAAAGAACTCAATCTCATTTTAAAACTTTAAAAAATAAAAATAAATGGAAAAAAGGACGGTTTTATATCATCTCTGAGGTTTTGAATATAATTAATAAAAAAACTTCCTTCTATTATTTTAACAGAATGAATGTTAGCCGTATTATGTAAATTTTAATGAGCAGATAAAATAACCAACATCGAATATAGCTGAATTTTCCCTATAGGCAATTATGATATTTTATATCTAAAACAAATAAAGGATATAAGCCTTCGTAATTTTTACGACATATAATGATTTTGACAGGTTGTTAAATCGTAGGTTGACAACGATTGTCATTTGTTACAAAGCAATATGTCATAATGTCATTTACCATTTATCATAAAATTATGATATCATTGATATAATAATCCGTCAATCAAAGTATATGTATCAAAAGGTAAACAATTAAGGTACAATGTTGTCATTCAACTAGTAGAAAAATTTCTGTTACATTATTACTAAGTTTATTTGTTACAAATACGTTACTAATTAAATCAGTTGTTATCACATATTTAAAAAAAATATTTTTTATACTTATAAATGATTTGAATTTTATGATAACAAAAAGTAATTTTCTGATGACAAAAATAAATTTGTCACTGATCATTCTTTAACAGATAAATAATAAATAATACTACTAAAGAAAATAAACGGTTTTTAAATATCTCTCAACATGTTTATATTTTCTTCTGTGAAAAATTTTAGTTGTCTTGAACGTAATTAGTCTGTAAGATTTTCCTACATATGACTAATACCAACAAAAAACAAAAAAACTGTGAAATAAATAAATAAACCAACTTCACTGAAAAGGTAAGAGATAAAAAAAAATACTTATTTTTAATTTATCTTAAAATTCTAAATTGTGGTAAGTTTAAGTTAAAAGAAAAGCTGAAAAAGTATTGTTTTTTAAATTTTTTATATCTTTGTTAATTGGGTTTAATTTATTTGTTCTAAATTTTTTAGAAAGATTTTTTTTTTTAAATAAAGATAGACCACAAAACAATCAGCCTGCTTGAAAAATAACCCCGTTCATAAGGTACTCAAAGGTTAGAAACCGTGTCATGTTAAAAATAAAGGAAAGACCAGAAGCGTACTGACGTAACAAGCCGAGCGTAAGCTAAGGGGCTCTTTGTAGTATACATATATGCATACCTTTTTACCGTAAAAATTTAGGTTAGATTAATATTTTTGGATTTTCATGAGAAAATCTTTAACAAATTTTTAAAAATTTACCAAGACGTTTTAATTTTTTTTTTAAAGAAATAATTTTTTACTGTACTACCTGGATAACTCTTAACAAGGAAAACACCTGAGAAATCTCCTCTATAAATAAAAAAATAATCATTATACAATATTAATCTGGTAAAGAGTATAACATTAACCATGTGAAATACACACTAACGGATTGAGAATTTCAATTTTTAAAAGGCACTAAAAAAATCAAACAACGTACTTAAATGTTTACTTAGTTTAAAATGAAAGGTGATAAGCGTTAAAATAATATTTTTTTTATTTCATAAAAATAATTTGCTAGTAAACAGCGGTGAACTCATTTGTTCCAGTAGGCAGCCAACAGCGATTTATATAAAACAATTTTTTGAAAATTTCGCTAAACAAATTTTTGGACTTTGCAATGCGCAATCTTTTTATTTAGCACTACTTATTTTTAACTGACAAAGGAGGCAGATCGTCTTTGTATTTCATCCGGAAGGTTATGATTTTTAGTTTTGAATAATAGTCAGACTTTTTTTTTTTTAATCTCCGGGACCACCGTTAGGTACTTCTTCAGAGCATGAGATGAATGATTTGCAGCTTGTGTGAAAATACCATGCCTGACCGGGATTCGAACCCGGGACCTCCGGATGAAAGGCCGAGGCGCTACCACTCGCGCCACGGAGACCAGCAGATTTTTCAAGCCCTACAAAATTGTTTCTTATCGTATAAAATAAAAATCAGGGTATCTTAATTATACTTAAGTTAATAACTAATATAAAATATAATCAGTTAAATAAAAACGTAAATTAAGAAAAATGTTTATATTTTTAAAAGTTTAAACATATTTATTGAAGTTGTGTTTTTAAATCGATATGAATTAAAATATTTTATGGTAAATTCACCGTTAAAATACCTGAAGTTATGCTGAACTTTCATTGCATATATACAGAGCTTAAAATTTAAATCCTCTCTAATAAAATAAACTTTTAAATGTGAAAATATTTTCACATTTGACAATAACGTTTGTGTGCCCTTTGTTTATTTACAAATTGGTGTACTCAAACCCCCTCATACCTATAGAAAAGTACAATAAAAAATGTTTTAAAATACATTTTTAGTTTCCTGGCATCATAGCTCTAGAGCTATGCTGCGAGAAGGAAAGTATGGTAATCCGTCAAAAAATGGGGTATGGGTTTTTTAATTTCTTGACAATTGATGACCCAGGCACCCGAAAAAACAAAAAAACAGTAAGGGTTAATGTTCGTATGTATGTATGTCGTATATTGGCGTGTTTGAAGCTTAGTAACCTTTGACTGGACAAACCGATTTTGATAAAATTTTGTACAGCAACTCGTGTGTATGGGACAAATGTAGGTAAAATTTTAGGATCAATATCTCCACAGGCGGTAGTTGGGTTTTTGGTGTCAGTTTTCTCGAACTTTTTCCAACATAACCCTACTTTATATTAAATTCAATTCATGCGTGCATGCTTACACACGTAAGCATGCACGCATGAATTGGATTATTAAAAATCTTTTAATAATCGTGTGATTATTAAAAGGTGTTTACCATTCTTAAAAAAAGTTTGAGAACTGCAAATTCTCTCCCTTCCCCAAAAATTGAAAAAATCTATCTTTTTATTCATTGCATATTTTTTAACCCTATTTTTTAAATATTTCTCGGGGCATAGTCGTAGTGCAAATAACTAAAACAGAAGCAATATTATGGATGACATCAAAGTTTAAAAATATCAATTTTTTTGAATTTTCTTTTTTGTTTATTTAAATTTTTAATATTATTAAAATTTTTTTCACTATAAAATAATTAATAATCAATGGGCAGGGAAGTATTAAAACAATATAAAATTCTCATAAATTCAACATTTTTATAAAGGGTATTCACTATGAAAGTCCGAACGACCTTCGAACAACCTGAACGATAATATTTTTATGTATATAGATAAAAAAATCAATCTACAAAAATTTTAATTTGTTTTTTAGTCTTGGAATAACGATAAAAAAGTATTCTAATCTATATCACAAGTTCATATTAAAAAAAGCAGTTTCAAGTTGACAGGTTAAAAAAAAAGATAAAATACCTATTTTGTGCGCTATTAGTGGCTTAAGATTTCTCCTTTCTTAAAAAATTAACCAAGAAATGTTTTTTCAATAGGTAGAAAATATGTAAAGTAACTTGCTAACTCCTATCTCTAGTAGTGAATTGAAATTCCTGCTACTGTATATGAAATCGATTAGAAACTACTCTGGTAATATCTCTGAAACAAAACCATATTTCTAATAAAATAAATCTACAAATTTAAGCGTAACCTATTTCAAGATAACATTCCTAAATTCAACCAGTATCGATAAAAAAAAAATAGATTCTCTAATTTGCACGTTACTACAACAGATTTCATAATTTTAGTTAAGTCCTCGGTTTTTAAGATAATAAACAAAATAACCACAAGTCCAAAAAATTTTGTAACAGATTTTTGTGTCCTTGAACTGAGGTTTTAAAACGTCAATAAATTCGATTATTCTCGCCTGAAAATGGGTCAGTATATTAAACTGCAATATTTTCTGTTTAAAAAAAATAATTTTATATATTAAAACAGTCCAAAACTATAGCTTATTATACGTATGTCAAAAGTAAAAGTTAGATGTAATTATAAAATGTTTAAATAATAAAAGCTTTTAGATTTGATGTTTAAATATCAAATACACAATACACAATAATAATAATACACCTTATTTAATTATAAAATTTAACGCGTTCTCTCTTATTAAAAAGTTGTTTTTTGTTCAACATTCAGAATATACCATTTTTTTTTAATGAAATTAAGGTAAACATTTTAGCAAGCTTTTAACAAAGCCTTTTTACCTCCTTCATTTGCTGCCTATGCTTTTTTGAGATAAATTAAAATAATTTCTGTCCTTTTTTAGTACTGGACAGTATATTCTAAGTTCATCAGTGTTAATGATAAAAGCACGAAGAATTAGGGATAATTTTGTTAACGTTTTTCTAAAACTTTTAAGCCTAGGCAAGAGTGTGTGAGAATATTATATATATATATATATATATATATATATATAATGCAAATAGTCTTTTTCCTCTAATTATTAAACCGAATTTTTTATGAGAACGGGTTTTATAATTATAATCACTACTTAAATAATAGCATAACCCTAATATTTATAAGTAAAATAAGTAACTTAGTTAAATTTCAATAATAGCAAAACTTGTGTAGTACTCAGAGGAGTGAAGGAATGTTCAAATCACAGACACATTAATCATCTGAATAATAAAGAACTGGATATGTTTACTACAACAATTTATTAGTTTGCATGTTTTCTCATTTTACAATCAATAATCAATTTATTTCAACTGAATGCGGAAAAATACCTACGTATGAAGAAAGCAGTTATTATCTTGTTACTATATATATGCCCAACTTAATATCGGCGGACGGCAACGGTAGCAGCTCAGAAGTCAGAAGGAGTACAATATATGTACGCCCTGGTACAGCGTCACTCCCGCCGCCCAGTTCTCCCACCACAGTGGGGCCGCGCTGCGGCCCCACCACTCTCAGGCTCCAATAAAAGAGCGTTCACGAGAGTGAATTTTTAATTCATCGTCTACCACCACCTAAAGAAGACCAAGAAGAAGATGGAAGAAGACAGAAGAAGTTCCCTGGCCACCAGAACGTGGAACCTCCTAGAGGATGCCAACATCCCCGCCAGAGCAGCAGGCCTGGTCGGCCCGCCGAGGAAGCAGATGGACGCGGACGCTACCTTCCCGCTCGCCGGGCTTCAATCGCCCTGGCCGGCAGACTCAACAGCGGAGCCAGCCCAGCCGTAGGATCGCTCGGGGAGAACCACCTCGGCCGCGCCGAAGAAAGACGATCGACGTTGATCCGACACTACGGGGCTCTGAGGGCCACCACTGCCACGCTGTAGTGGAACCCACTACAACTGCCTCTGAGGGGAAGCCTGGTCTGATTTCAATGGACGAGCCGCAACTCCCCGACTACAGCCAAGTCGACTTCGCCGGAGACCAGCTTCCGGACCCAACAGCTCTTCTCAGAGCTAACTCATAAAACGGCCCTTTTCATGGCTACCACAAGGTTATAAATTACAACGAGCCGTCGAAGCCAATCGACGACAAAAATGGCCCTTCTCAAGGCTACTATAAAATTATATGGTGCCACGTGCCATTCGGCGATAATCTACAAAATTGTGCGTGGTAAGATACAACTATAAACCACTTCCATTAAACTGTCCCACACTGTTCCTTTTCAGTCTATTATAAAGAGCAGCTCCTGACCTCCCTAAAAAAAAGTATTACCTTTAGTTTTATTTAACTAAACTACGTTAACTAAGTTCAAAATTAAAATAAACGTTAGCAAACACTTTTTCAAACGCAGTTTGAAGTACCAGTGATTGTTTTGAATACGTTTCCTCTAAGTGACAAAACTTTTGAGTTCGTAATCCTACTTTTTTGATTGATGAATTAAGGCGCCACAAAAGTTTACAAAGAACCTTGTATCTCGGATAATGAATTTGGAAATTTATAACTATGAAAAGTGTTATGCTTGACCGGGATTCGATCCCGGAACCTTCGATAAAATCACCACCACTCAGTCTTATTATTATCTTTAAAAGAATAATAGCTTATTTTATAATTTAGTTATTTTTTTATTTTATTACTGGCAATACTCTTCAAGAGTTTTTTCAATATCACCACGTCTATTCATTACTTAACCAGTGTAGAGGGAGTTTATTTAATGAGCTTATACATAGAGCTATCAACAAAATAAAATTAATTGTTACGAATAAAGGTAACTAAAAATATATTAATTACTAAAAAAGGTAAAGCGTTTATACACTGCCTTTTATAAATTACGAAACATTATTAAAAAAATAAATCAATAAAATAAAATTATTGAAATTAATAACGATTTTCTTTTCAAATATACGTAATTTTTTTCCTAAGAGATCCTTTTGAAACCGATTACATTCCTTTTAGTTCGAAAAACTGATGAAACTTAACGAAGCTGACTAAAACCTTTTTTACGAAAGAATTATCGAAAAGAATAATTGTCATGTATTTTGAACAGTCGTTAATAATAATTAATTTTTTTTAAGTGTTTGTTTCGCTGTTCAACAAATTAATTAGTCGTTTCAAAATTTAATAAAAGTGTAAATACAATATTATTAATGAAAAAGTACAATATTATAAAGAATTAAAAATTGTAATGAAATTGAAGTAATTATCTTTCTAATTAATGATAATAAAACAGTTAGAGTCGACATTTCTATTTTTAGATGTTAATGTTTATGGTAGAATTTCTTTCAAAAATAACTTTTAAATAAGCTTCTTAAGTAACTAAAGTAAGTACTCTTGATAAATTAAAATAAAATTATATTTCATTAGTAATTTTGTTGCTGTATTTTTAAAGAACTTTAAGAAGTAAATAGATATTTATAAAAGAGCTCTTTAAATTGATGAAATGTTAATGTTCGTATTATTCCAATGAATCTTTTATGACGGATCTATAACTATTATGACCGATTTAAAAATGTAGGAACAAAGTTAAATCTAGTAGAATATATATATGAGGATAAAAATTTAAAAATTCATGTAAACATATGACAACTAGACTGTAGTTATTATATTGCATTTTTGTTAATTTTGATTTTTTTTGTCGTATACTCATAAAGAAAACAGGTAGAAAAAGCAGACAATCTTCAGGGAGAGTAATTGTATTATTGATTAATTTCATCATTAACATTTAATATACTTTTCTGACAACTTTAACTGTCACCTAAATTTCGATGGTACTTACGTACTAACGCCACCGCAGCTACAGCTTTATTTTAAAACAAAGTAGTCAATCGGATTTCGGTGGAAAATGAACAGTCTCTTTATTAATTTTAATAAATGGTTATTTATATTTATTTATTTTATAAATATAATTTAACCAAACTTAACCTACGCTCGATTCGCTCGCTAACCTTGACTAATTAACACCGTAATTTTTTGAGTATTTATTTAATAAATTCAGTAATTATTGCAATTATTTATTATTTAAATAATCAAAAACTCCTGTTAATTAGTCAAGGTTAGCGAGCGTAGGTTAAGTTTGGTTAAATTATATTTATAAAATAAATAAATATAAATAACCATTTATTAACATTAATAAAGAGACTGTTTGAATCTATGTTAAACTTTATATCGGCCCATTTTCCGCCGAAATCCGATTGACTACTTTGTTTTTAAATAAAACTGTAGCTGTGGTGGTGTTAATACGTAAGTACCATCTCGAGATATAAATATTAATTAGGGTTCTTTGTTTGGTGGATCTATCAAATCGTTCTCGGTAACTGATATGTGACCCAATTTACTAAAAAAAAATAAAGCCTTTGTAAAAAAAAATAACCATTATTAGATAAACATTTACAGGAATTAAAAATTAAGAAATTTAATGGTTTAGTGTTCCCATATTTTCCGAAGCCCATCATTATTTCAAGCCCATCGAAATGCAGATGACATATTTCAAGTTATGCAAGTAATGGTTTCTACGTTGACCATCAATAATTTTAGAAAAAACAATTTTAAGTTGTCTGTTTTTGAATCCCCCGAGCTTTATATACTTCAGAGATATGAGGATAGAGGAAATCAACAAATTCGATTCCGTTCTGTCATGTGACAATGTATTATCTCTACCCTATAAGGAAATTCAATAACAATGTTAAAAGTAAAAACAATTGATGCAAGATGAAAAGATTAAATTGTTTCATAAGCCAAGAGTCTCAACATGATGATCAACCAAATCATCAGTTTTGCTTTCATCTGTCCCTTCTCGCCCCCTCACGATTCCATCACCAAGAGACTGTCCCCTTGACAAGATCACATATCTTATTGCTCTGGACGGATACTACAGGACATTGGTTAAGAAGTTAATTTTAGAACAATTAAAATATCTGAATTAATAATCGCAGGAGATAGAGTTTTATACCAGCTTAAACCTTGATACTGTCTAGATTATTGTTAATAATTTCAATTTACTTGATGCAAACCTAACCTACAGGAATCACAAAAAAATTACTCATAAAATAAAACCCATTTTTCAAAATGTTTTTCCTATATTGTAATTCCAACGTTCTATACTTTCAATATAAGATTACATAAAAATTAGGGTTCTTATGTATTAATGTCACCGCAGCTACAGCTTTATTTAAAAACAAAGTAGTCAATCGGATTTCGGTGGAAAGTGAACACCAATTAAAGTCTCTTTATTAATTTTAATAAATGGTTATTTTATAAATATTATTTAACCAAACTTAACCTACGCTCGCTTCGCTTGCTAACCATGACTACTTAACTGGAGTGTTTTTGCAATTATTTATTATTTAAATAATCAAAATACTCCTGTTAATTAGTGACTAATTAACTGGAGTGTTTTTGCAATTATTTATTATTTAAATAATCAAAATACTCCTGTTAATTAGTCAAGGTTAGCGAGCGAAGCGAGCGTATGTTAAGTTTGATTAAATTATATTTATAAAATAATTAAATATAAATAACCATTTATTAAAATTAATAAAGTGACTGATTTGAATCAAACTCTATATCGGCCCATTTTCCACCGAAATCCGATTGACTATGTTTTTAAATAAAGCTGTAACTGCGGTGGCGTTAATACGTACCAAAATTAGTTTTTACGCTGAAGTTCAATTAAATAATTTTAGAATAGCTTACGCTAGTGAGATAAGGTAAGGTACCTCGGTTTTTACTTTGATCGCCGTTTAACTTGGAGAAATCATGTAAAGGAGAAAAGGAAATTGATTGACATTAAGTTTAAAAAAATGTATTGAATATTTGTTAAGGGATCTAAAAAAAAAGGTTGAAGTTGTTAATCAACTAGCTTAGCCTTGAACAATGAGAACGTTAGGACGGTTTTTTGAAGTGTAACTTCTCATAATTATTTTTGTTTTATTTTCGATTATTCAATATTATGGATGCTTACGTTTATTATTTATTTAAAAAAGATAAATATTCAAATTTCTGTTCTTTTGGCAAACTATCGTCTAAACCAGTATAACTATCGTCATTTGGCAAACCGCTATCAATCTGGTTGTCTTAAAGCTAATGTTTCATTTATTGCTGTTTTATTTTAAAGTTAATGTTTTATTTATTTTGTTCTACTTACGTATCTGATTTGATTAATTGTGTGTAGATATTTTACTATATTTAAATACATTCAAATATTATGCTATTTTAATTATTAGTATTTTTTCCTAGTATTTGTCTTGTATTTATTCGTATTAGTTGTTTTTTTATTCGTTGAAGATTATCATTGGATGATCCTATTTCAAGTGATAGTCTGTCATACGACTTACTTATAGCTTCAATATAGAAGCTGATGTAAATGAAGGAATTCAGCAAAAAATCATATATACAAAGTCAGCAACATAAAACCGAGCCAATAATGAAACCTCTATCCTACACTATTTATTAAGACCCTCACACAACTAGCGCGATTAGTGGATGTATATGTTACTACTGATTGTTACTGCCGTTTGTCAGGTGATAAAACTGTCAGTGGACAGTGATAAAACTTTGTCAGTGGAGTATACTTTTTGTTGCAGTGCAGTATTGTGAGTGCAGTTGTGTTTCTGTGAAATGTATTTTTCAATCCAGGATAGCTATAGTTGAAGCCTATATTCATTCTGGATCGTTTGAAGAATCACGTCTAGTATTCGTAGAAAAATTTTCAAATCCCTGTATCCCAGCGAAGAGTAGCATATATGATTTAGTTAAAAAATGGCGTACAACAGGTTCGGTTTCAAATGCAAAACTTCCATAATATCGGTAATAGGCAACCTTCCATAGGACTCCACAGGCCATTGCCGAAATTGAAAGGAGAATTAATGCCAGTCCAAAAAAAATCACTACTCAAGTTATCCCAACAATCTGGTACTAAATATACATCTTGTAAAATTCTTTATGAATTAAAATTGAAACTATACTGGATTACAACTGTGCAACAACTGAAAGACAGACAACGAGCTGTCAGCAGAGGACGGTGGTCTCCACGTTCCCCAAAGTTGTCTATTTACGATTTTTTTCCTTTGGGGGTATTTAAAGGACTGAGTTTATGCATATAATCCCCAGAATATTGATTAAGTGAACATTCAACAAGAAATCAACGCAATTGACAACAACGTTTTGCGTCAGACGACTCTCAATATGATCAGTGGAGTACAAAAGTGCACTGATGCCCAGGGTGGTCATTTTTAACCTCTTTTGTAAAAATAAGGTAAATAAATGCAACATTTAAATTACGTTTTATGTTTTTCTTATTTAATTTATTCGTATAATTCATAAAGTTTCATCCCAACATAACCTACCGATTCTGTAACAGCTACATTACGGGTTCGATTTTATTTTGCTCACTCTGTAATTTAAAAAACGGAAGTTTATAGAAAAGATTTTTGTCTGGACGTTTCAAAATAGCGGCTGTCTTCCAAAAAAATATATTTCAGCTTCCAGTAAGGATAGAATATTTTTCTCTGAAGTACATAACTATGTACATATGTACACAATTTCAAGTAATATGGGGATGGAAATAGGTTTTGCAGGAAAGAAAGTTTCATTAAAACTGCTAGCTCATTTTCAAGCGGCTTTGTGAAAAACAAAGTGTTTTATGGCGTTAATAACAAGTAAAAGGTTGGCAAAAAAATTTTTATGCGTATTTGAAGTGGAAGTATTGGTTTTTGTCAGCAGATTTAATCTTTTCATAGAAAGCCTTTTCCTATGCAGCTATTATTTAAAATTACTTCCTACATACGCTCGTAATATTGTACATAATTTCATATCGAAAGTATAGAACGTTGCGATTACGATTACGAAAAACAGGTAAAAATTTGGTGATTTTTACGCACAAATTTTAAATAGTCATGGTTTCTGCAGCAGGCAAAGGTTGTTTTATAAAATTAAACAATAATAATACAATGAAAAAATTTAATAAAAACATGGGTTTTCCCCATCTCTTCAAAATTAAGGATTTTCTTTCAAAATAAATGCTATGCTACATAAAACGCACATCATCGATTATGAGCTAAAAAAGTGATTTACTGAAATGGATTACAAAGGTAAAATTTACTGAAGAACTACCCGTTTTAAAGTGAATGGAATGAATTCTCAGTTCAGAACAATTTTCGGATGCATTAAAGAGTTTGCCAAAAGAACAGAAAACCGGTTTGAATGTCTATCCGTTAAGCAGTTCAAAGGAAAAATGAATCGCAATTAATTATCCCAATTAACATTCAAATACGCAATAAATACTATATATCAAACCTTTAAAAAATTACAAATGATAGTTTTAAGATTTTAAGTGAACCCTGGGTAAAGGAATTGGAAACCAATTGGGTAAAGGAATCCTGGGAACCAAGGAACTGTATTCCTTGGTACTGATAGTTCTGCAACAATTGCAACGTCGCATTCTGGAAATTGAAGGATATTAAATAAACTGAAATGCCAAGGACTAAGGTGGTCACGTTCAATAAACCGGTTTTTATTAATCACAAAATTTAAGAACCGTATTATTAAATTCTGTTGGCATTTTTTAGTTTATAATCTATGAAACTTACCAGAAAATAAAATTAAAACTAGAATTAAACCTAAAACGAGTTACAGGTGATGTGTATTAATTATAATAGTGTTCCACAATATAAACTGGAAAATAATTACGAAACAATTCTACACCCAGAAGAACTTAATCAGTAAAACGATGCTTATTGATAATATAATATGATTCCCGTACTAAAGGATCGACATCATAAATACAATGTTAAAATGAACAAATCTGCACTTAATATGAAATCCCATTTATCCGAATCTCATTCATTTGGATATCCTAATTAGGTGTCAAAGTATTTGAAATAAACTATAATAAATAATATAGATAATCAAATTTTTTAATAAATTTCGGAACCTCCTTATTTTTTTGTAATCTTGATTTTAATTTCAAATTCATACAATGTTATAATATGTAAAAAGTAAAATAAATTGAATTTTTTAATTTCTAATATATATATATATATATATTTAAAATATATATATATTCTATCCTGGAATAGTCGCTTTAATATTGGAAGGACAGGTAGAAGGGAAAAATTGTGTAGGCAGGCCACGTTTGGAGTATGTAAAACAAATTGTTGGGGATGTAGGATGTAGAGGGTATACTGAAATGAAACGACTAGCACTAGATAGGGAATCTTGGAGAGCTGCATCAAACCAGTCAAATGACTGAAGACAAAAAAAAAAAAAAAAAAAAAAAAATATTTAAAAATATTTATCTTTTGTAAAAACGATTTGAATTAATTTTATGTATATTGCACTTCACACATTATGATGTTAAATGAACTATATGACATTTCCGGATTACCCAAAATTTAATTCATTCGGTAATTTTTCAAAAATAATCAGATCAAACAGTCTGGGTAAACCGGAAATTATTATTTTACGTTAAATTATAACTAACGAAATTGAATTTTGTATTAAAAATAAATTATAAACTATAGATAAGAAACAAGGTACCGTAGTTCTAAAATATAATTAACGTTTTAGTTGTTTGTTATTGCAACGCCACTTTTTTTTATGCAACTTCTTCAGATTTCATGAGAAAATGAATAATAACGTTTATTTAAGGTGGAAAAAATACATTTTTTGAATGAAAAATAAAAAATTACAAAACACCTGTCAACAATAAACACATCATAAATACAATATAAATTCATAAACACCATAATAACAATAAGGTTATGTTATTAATAAGTCGTATAATAAGCATATTTAACGTTAATTAGATTAGCGAGTGAACGCTAGCGTAGGTTATGTTTGGTTAGGTTATGATGGCATTCCACGATGATGGCATAGAGGACCCTCGATGTGTGAGAGGGTATGCGTAGCGAAGGGCATGCGAAATGCATATCCGGAGCAGATATATTAAGGCCGGGAAGGGTAGCCTACTAGTGGAGAATTATGTCGGCTATCCGGAAGAAGAAGTCGGCATACTATGATGAAACTAGGAGGACCTCAATAGGGGGACCACAGGAGGAGGCAGGGAGAACAGACTGGGGGTGGTGTAGCGACCGGACACGCTACGACGTGGGATCTTCTCCCCTCGGGGGGGGGGGGGGAATCGAGATGCTGCCACGACACACCTAGGTGACCGAGTTTTGCTTAACTGTGAGGACTGGTTGCCTTGGAATATTTCAGAATGGTTCGCAAAAAAAAGAAAAAAGAAAAAGAGGTTATGATGATATACGCAACCCACCGGGTTGGTCTAGTGGTGAACACGTCTTCCCAAATCAGCTGATTTGAAAGCGTTCAAGTCCAAGTCCTAGTAAAGGCAGTTACTTTTATACGGATTTGAATACTAGATCATGGATACCGGTGTTCTTGGTTGGTTGGGTTTCAATTAACAACACATCTCAGGAATGGTCGAAATTAACTGTAAAAAAACTACATTTACACTCATACATATCATCCTCACTAATCCTCTGAAGTAATACCTGAACGGTAATACCCGGAGGCTAAAACAGGGAAAAAAAGGTAATGATAATGTACGTACGATTCGTCAGTACTTGGAGTCAACATCAACTAAACTAACATAACCTAAGCTCACATCGCCGCTAACAAACATTTGTTTTGTTTAATACATTGTAAAAATACGTTTTTTGACAAAGAATTTGCACCAAAAAAAAGTGAAAAATATGTTGGTGCGATGACAAACAAATACAACGTTTTAAAATGATCTCAATTCCGACTAAACATAATGGATAGGGGAAAAATCTAGTCACAAAATATGATTTTGTTTTTACTAACTGGGTATTTCAGTTAGTTATACGAGCTATATTCTCTATTATTCTGTCCACGTTTCAATATCATCAATATTTTTCTTCGTAACTTAAGATAAGTAATGGAGTTACTATAATACTTTACACTTCTATCTTTAAACTACGTAATAAACGTCTTACAGCTAATACTTTTCCTTCAACAATCTCTTATAATTTTATGGCAGTCTAGTCAATTCTAACAGTTGTAAAGAAAAATAGGTTGAATTAAAAAACAATTTTATTAAAACGTAACGAAAACAATCTTAAAGGTAGGTTAACCAAAATTTAATTAAGTGTTATTTTAATTTATTTTGCTAAAATAAACAATTGACAAAGCAGTAAAAAGAGCTGTGAAATGTCAACAAGATAAGTTAATATCATTTGTTTTATCAGTAGACGTAAGTATCTTTAGTTTTCTCGTTTTTGACAAAAAAAAAAAAAAAAAAAACATAAAATCTTCACAGTAATATTTAACAGCATCGATATTTAAATTCAGTTATTTTTTACCCTACTACTATAATTTAATTATACCAAACAGAACGGATAATTAGTTGTTAAAACTTACAACTTAATTAGTTGTCATGTATTACTAGTTACAAGCCGTTGTATAAATAAAGGTTACAATAATGCTTAAATAATTTAATAACATACCACATGTGCGTACAATATGGTAAAAGAAACATAAGTATTTATTTTAAATTAAAACAAAATAATTAAAAAAGAAACAATTTTCAATGAATTGTAGGGATCAGTCGATATGACACACGCGCTGCCCGATTTGAAACTGATGTACAAGTACTTATATATTTTTATTGAATATAACTACTATACGTTACAATTTATTAAAAAATAAAATTTAATTGATTATAAACAGGTCTTACCTTCAGTTGGATATAATTATTGTAATAATTAAGCATAAAATTAATAACAAAACATTATAAAAACCAACTATTACAATACATGGAAGAGGCCAAGCCAACGACGCGGGGATGACTGACGTTATTTGCTTACAGCGCAGAATGCGCAGACAAGTTGTAACATGTCGCTGAGCACCTTTACAGTACATTTCTATTGTCCAGCGTAAACGCAACTCAACTGATACAATAACAACTAGACCAAGCGCTTAGACAACCCAGTTAATGACAAAATATTAAAAACAGAACGACTACCCAAATCACAAACTTTATTAAAATTTATTATTATAAAGTCAATTATCATTATCATTATACCTTAATAATATAGTTCATTTTTTAAATTTAATTAATTATAATTAATTAGTATTTTTTAACACATGAAAGTGCATTAATTAATGTATTATAAAATATACTGTAACATAACATATTATTATATTATATTCTAAGGTATTTTACATTCACTGAGATAATGCTAGTTGTTTAATAATTTAACACAGCCAATTACAAAACATACTCGCGCTTGCATGTATTCAAGTAAATATTCCCGTGTGTCTGTGTGTGTGTGTGTGTGTGTGCGCGCGCGCGAAGATCTACTCGCTCATTCAGTGAAATAAAATTATGCAAATTCTAGATTAATTTGCGTTTATTTTTCTAATAACATATTTACATACTCGTTCTTTCCTTTTAATTTAAACTATTTGGTAAAAATCTTAATTACTCGTATAATCACGTACAGTAATTGTAACGTTTTTTAATGTATAATAAATTATACATATATATATATATATATATATATATGTATAAACACACACGCGCGCGAGTGCGCGTATTTTTTTCCTCACAGAAAGTAGACGTTTTATGTAATATATTGTGTTTTAACAAGTACATACTTTATTTTGTTGCTGAACCATACTTTTGCCATACTTTTGCCATACTTCTGCCATACTTTTTCTGATGATTAACACATATAAAGCATTCGAGGTAGAAGAGTAAGTAGTCCAGAGGTTGCTTTTTTTTGAGAATAATGATGCTGATCGTACAACCGGTCACTATGAGGAAAGAATGATGGGTATTACGTGTAGATATAAACAACTTGAATATCGGTGGGCGTGGCATGCCGATATGCAAAATTCGACTTCGCCAAGCCAAACACTGTGTTTGACTCGGCCAATAAAGTAACGGGAAACCACTTCACTCCTTAGTTTATATATTAAGACGTCTATGGATTGTTTGTTATTTTTAGAATAATTACGCCATTTTTAGAAACGACTTTTAAATCATGTGAGGTTATTTACAAATTTTGAAGATATGGCCCCTAATATACATACCTATATGATTTTATTTTTTGATTGTGAATTCAAATAAAACATCTGAAGTAGTTTATACTTAAGAAAAGATAAAAGATTCAATATTACATTCAATAGTAATAATAAATTATCTGTTTATTATTATTATTTTTATTAATAAGTCTAATTTATGTAGACTATAATTGTACAACTAATCGGCAAAATATTTTTTTTTTTTTAAATTTTAGCTTAATTTAAATAAATTTACAACTGAATAGCATCAAAGTATATTTTGTTTTAAATAAAATTTGGGCCGACGTGCAAGAGTACGCCAAGAAATCTGTGGGTAACAAATTCACTCCTCATTATCATTAAAAGTCTGGAATGAAATTCTACAACTTCACAGTTGTAACTTAGTATGAATTTCAAATGAAATTAAAAATAATAAATGTAAAAGAAGTTAACTTTTTTATAATTATTTATTTTATGACTTTTTTTACTAGTAGTATATTAAATAAAAAAAAAAAACTTTTTTAACGTAATATAATTTTTTATTCTCTCTTCGACAATAGTAAATCTACACCGAATTAAATTTTAATATTATTTTTTGAATAGAAAAAATTAATTTTTATGCTGGCGAAAATATTTTCTAAGCCTATCTATCTATCTATCTGGGATTCAAACCCAGAACTTTCCGGATAAAACTCAAATATGCTACAACTCCGCCAGGGAAATCAGAAATTTTAATAACTGTCAAGTTTCCTTCATGATTTTAATCCAGTCAGCTGAAATTCAGTAGTATTTTAGGTTTTGTAGCAAAAAACTTGGTAAATGTTTACCGTTCTTTAAGAAAGTTTGCAAGTAAATAAATTTGCATATAAAATAATGGTATGAGCAGATTTTATATTATTATTATTATTTTTGTCCCATGTATTATTGTTTTAGCTGTATCTATTAAAGAAATAAAATTTGTTCATTGATGGTAAACCTTTTAATAAATGGAGAGGTAATTTTAAGAAAGTTTTAAACAGCAAAAAGTTTTATTTTAAAGACTGAAAATGGTAAAAATTTAACAATGTTATACGAAATTTGAACTTTTATCTTCAAAACATTCTATTTATTAAAATGAAATATGTATTATTATTATAAATACAATAATAATAGTTATAATTTTTTATGTTAATAGTACAAATACACTTTCATTTACAAAATAACCAATCATTTATCATATTAATTTTTGGATGTCCGTTAGTGATACAATTCTTTCACTAGCTATTAATATTTTAATCAAATGGAGTCATATAAATAAATGGTGTGTTTTAAAGTAGAATGATTCAGTATAGTGGGAATTATATAATGAAGCATAAATACAATATGTGCATGGTACATTCCCTGATGTGAGAAGTATGCAGGTACTGAGGTGAATTTTCCCCAATCGGCATATTGCATTTTATTTCTAGACATGGCGCTTTTCGAGATAAATTGGCCAGTTTTGGTTTGATTCATTCAGGCTTAATCCGCAGTGTAGGGCCGTTGATGATGTTCCCCATGTCTTACATGTCTGCCCCAGGTACGAAGCTGAACTTATCAAAGCAGTTAGAAATTTTGTAAGGATAAATTCTGGTTTTGATCTACAAGTTAACTGGAATACCGAAAGGGAATGAAACATAGATGCTGGCTTCCTTAGATTCTTAATCCTGCGGAGGATGGCTGAGGGTGTCTGATGCTGTTATAGATGTATATATAGAATAGCAATCCGGGTCGCTAGAGGCCCGACTGGATGCTTACTTTGCCAAGTTAGGCGTTTCGACATCGAGCCCAGGTAAGTTAAGATATTTGCTGTTAGGATAAGAATGTATGTGGAGAACTCTGAGATGAAGCTGCGGTGTGGGAGGGTGAAGGCATTGACCTCGGTCCTGAAAGCGGACTAGAGCAGAAAGAGATAGGTTATGTTTTCATTAGAGGATTATTGAATTTGTAAATCTGTTCTTTGATTTTTAAGTAAATCAAGAGGACTTTGAGCAGATTTAATTGTAGGACAAAACTGTCGTTGTTCCGATCAACTCTTTTTTTGTTGGTATGAGGATAGTATTCTAGGTGTTTAAAGACTAAATCAAAAAATGATCTGAGTGCATAGTCTATTTGAAGTTAGATATAGGAAGAGTTTTTGTGTGAAACCTTTGGTGTTAGAAGAAGACGCAGGGATCGCGCTTCCGCCACGAACGGTTAATTTGAGAGTTGAGGGTCTAGTTGTAGTAGGTAAGTATAAGTTACCAATACAGTAGGTACGTATGAATATTGCGGTGTGAGAGGCAAGAGTAAGGGGAAGTGCATGTGCAATGAATGTCTGGATCCTGGCAGGATAGGAACGGGGACGAGAGCCCTCCAGAGGAGGGGCGTCTTGGCTACCCAGAACAGGGAGTCGGAGCTTCCTTGTGATCCAGGAGTACCCCAGTGGAAGGCCTCTAAGTTGGACCAAGCTAGATTAGCCCAACCTAGTTAGGGAACGCACTGGGTTGGTCTAGTGGTTAACGTGTCTTCCCAAATCAGCTGATTTGGAAGTCGAGAGTTACAGCGTTCAAGTCCTAGTAAAGCCAGTTATTTTTACACGGATTTGAATACTAGATCATGGATACCGGTGTTCTTTGGTAGTTGGGTTTCAATTAACCACACATCTCAGGAATGGTCGAACTCTCTCTCTCTTTTCCTGTTTAGCCTCCGGTAACTACCGTTTAGATAATACTTCAGAGGATGAATGAGGATGATATGTATGAGTGTAAATGAAGTGTAGTCTTGTACATTCTCAGTTCGACTATTCCTGAGATGTGTGGTTAATTGAAACCCAACCACCAAAGAACACAGGTATCCATGATCTAGTATTCAAATCCGTGTAAAAATAACTGGCTTTACTAGGACTTGAACGCTGGAACTCTCGGCTTTCCGAGAGTCTTCCCAAATCAGCTGATTTGGGAAGACGTGTTCACCACTAGACCAACCCGGTGGGTTAGAAATGGTCGAACTGAGAATGTACAAGACTACACTTCATTTACACTCATACATATCATCCTCATTCATCCTCTGAAGAATTAACTAAACGGTAGTTACCGGAGGCTAAACAGGAAAAAAAATACCTAGTTAGGGGGGACAGGTTGCTTCCACGACACCCTGAGGCGACCGAGTTATGCCTAACCGGCGGGGAAAGGTTGCCTTGAAGGTGTTAAAGTTAAAATTATAAATTAAACATTTTTTTATAAATTCCATTTATAAAATTCATTTACCGTCACCTGGTAATTAAAAAATATAACAGAGGCGCAAAAGAAGCAAACGGCTTAAAAATTTACATATAATAAATTTTTAAATTGTTTATTTATTTCGCTGTCAAAGTTTGAATCATATGCCGGTATAGCTCAACAGTTACGGTTACAGCATTCCTGTCAATATCGCAATAAAAATGTGGCCCAATAATCCTTTGGGATGAAATACCGCATCAGACTGCACATTTAAGCGGATGTAATTCTCTCTGGTGAATAACTCTAGGATTTTCATTCCCCTTATTCGGTAATTCTGTTTGTTAACAAAGCCAATCAGATAAAAGTCGGTTTTATTTTTCATTATAAAATTAAGCATAAAGTTGTTCATTAAGCATAAAGTTTTTATTTTCTCATGCTAATTCTTGAAACTCTTATGGTATAATTTATTCGTTGTTAAATCCATGAAAAAATGGAAATAAGGACCTACACACAGACACACACGCGCGTGCTCGTTGGTCAAATGATTTTTTTCCGTTTTGAAGGTCTCTCGGCATCAATTTTTGCACGGATTTAATTTTGTATAGAAACAATTTTAAGTCCTTTGTTACTGTACACTGAAGTGATCTCTGAACTAAAGAAGACGACCTTAATTTGATGTTTCGTACTTGTTGAGTACTTTCTTCTCTTCGAGCTGTATGTAGTCTTTCGGATTTTGCCATATCCTTTATTGAACCCGCTACCGAAGACGTTTACCAACTGCCTTATAATAGAAACGGAGGATGGATTCCTTATATTGAAATGACGGCATTATATACGTTGAGGCACTATTATTGAATGTTGATTCTCAAAATAAAATTCTGGGATTTTCGTTTGCTCAGCAACTTATATCTTTCCATCATTAATCTCCCAGATTTCCTTTATAATATCTGAATAGAAAATGAAGAAAATAAATTAAAATTAAATTTTATAATTTATTAACTATATAATATATTACACAAATTCCTTACTTCATATACTACATATTCCGTTTATATTTTAATTAATTCACTTTTTAATTAAAATTAAATTAGGATTTTTCTGCGGCACTATGTATATATTTCTTTGTTTATTGAAAACAGATTTTTATTCGTTAAAATAACCTATCATTTAAATTATTAATATCTTACTTGCAGCTTTACTGTTTGCTTTGTTAATTTTTTTTTAGTACTGATGCATGTACTTTTTATGTATTCTACTAATACTTTTGTACTATAAAGCGACAAAAAGATTTTCATTTACTTTTTGGAGGTAAAAATCATACATTTTACTAAATTTATATATTACTTTTTAAATCACAAATCACGTGATCTGCAATCTGTGATATTCCTTTTTAGATCACAAAGTGGGATTAATTTGTTTATATAGACAATAGCTTGTACATTTTTCCAACTTTATAGTAGTATAAATTTTTGATTAAACAAAATTACTTGTTACAAAAAATATTTGTTTATGTCATCTGTTACAATTACATTTGTTATAATTAATATTTTCGATAATATACGTAGTAAAGCTGTTAAATCGTAGTAGAAATACAATTAATTAATTTATGTGTATATTAATGGCTTAATATATTTAATTTTAATTATAATGTCGATTTTACTAGAAAACCTTTTGGTTTAATAACTTTTTTTTTATCTAGTACATTTCATGGTAATTCATTAACGTTAATGCGAAAGACTCAAATCTACGGGTATAATTTTATGTTAAGGACACAAGGTTAAACTTTCAAGAATTGTATTTTACAAAAACTACCCGTTAGAGAAAAGAATAGTTTCATACCGTATTATAATTTGTTCTTAACTCTAGTGTTCTTGAGAGTTTTAATTTATTTGAAACTCTACGGGTTTATTAAGTATCATTCGAGTTTATTTGAAACTTTTTTTATTACGGATGTAATTCAAAACTTTGAGCTTCTTACGGATGTAAACCCGTAGGAGCTAAGGGAAGTTACCAAAAAATGTACCCGCTTTGCCCCTTTTTTCTCGTTGCTAGAGTTTCAACGTTGAAGTTACTGTACTTAATTCTATTTTTATAGATTTTTAATGTTCTGTTTGACCTTAATTCACTCTTTTCTAATAGTTTCCAGCCCGATTTAATAAGAAGCTTTTTTAGATTCTTTGTTAACAGAAATTATAAAACGTGGTACTGTATATATGTGCCATAACAGTATTTTTTAAATATATAATTTAATACAAAAGAGAATTTTCTGCTTTTACCAAGGAGCTATTATTTATTTTATTTATTTACAATTTATTTACAATTTAAAACTTACATGATCATCCGTCAGACCTAAGTCTGTCGACAGATATACTAAAGAGGTATTATTACATTATTAAGAGGTTAATGTAATAACCAATTTTATGTAACAACTAAAGATATTATTAGTTTTATAATAGTTATAATAGTAGTACAATTATAAAAATTAATTTTACAAAACTATATATTTAAAAACTAATGAACAAATTATTTCTTTAATATTTGTAATGTATTAGATTTAGTAACTAAAATTATATTCAAGAAACAAAACTATACTTAATTACAACAACGAATTACACAATTAATATCTTGTTGCAACAATTACATAAAGAAAATAAATAACTAAGCTTTAACCATTCAACAATACATTATTTATTGATTTACAATAATTATCAACATTAAAATAATAACTATAATCATGTTATAATTGTCTGGACTGCCAGTATAAATCCAACATGAATCCTGTTAGTACCTATTACGTTATAATTAATGCCCACTCAATGAGAAGTTTTTTAAATCATTTTTTTTTCATTTTTACATTATTGAGGTGATTCGGTTAAGAATTAAGTAATGCAGGAACAACGTACTTCTTTAATCGTTTACCGTAAGTATTATTATATCTATCTGTGATAAAGCTCATTGCTCTCAAATTGTATCCACTTTCTACATTTACCCTGTATTCACTGTTGTAAAAGTTCTTAAAAATAATTAAGAATTTAAATAGACCTCTAACTGACAGAAACCTTGTAAGATTATTTAAATTAGTGTCATAATTGTTATCAGAATCATAAAGAGCAATATCTTTGAGGACCCTATTTTGTATTAAATTTATTTTATTTATGAGATAATCTGCGGCTGATCCCCATGCCGTCAAGCCGTATCGAATAACAGATTCAAACAAGGATGAATAGAGTAAGCGTTTACAGTGAATTGGTAATAGGGGTGAGATGTGGTGGAATTTCATAGCAACCACTCTTAAATTTTTACATATATGTTTTATATGGTGATCCCATCTAAAAAAAGAGTCAAAATGTACACCCAAATATTTGTATTTGTCTGCATTCTGGAGATGTTCACAATTACAGTTTATGTGGTCATTTTTTATACAGTCACATGTATGACAAATAATTTTTATTGGTCTTTGGGATCGAAGATAAGGAGATCTTACATGTAAAACAGCAGTTTTTTTTAGCGTTAATAATTAGGCCTTTGTCATGAAGCCGCTTTAATAGATTATTAAAATCTTCTTGCATTAAAAACTCTGCTTCTTCCAATCGCTTATGTCCAAATGCTAAAACACTATCATCAGCGTATTGCAACAGACGTGAATTAGTGATCGCGCTAGACATATCATTAACGTACAGATTAAAAAGTGTTGGGCCCAAGATAGACCCTTGCACGCTACTATCCGTTTCGTATCTATCACTATATTTATCTTTAATTTTAACAATAAGTTTTCTGTTACTTAAATAGTTTTGTAGCATATTATTAAAAGGGCCATTAAACCCTAGCTTATTTAGGGCATCTAGAAGTTTATGATGGTCTAACGTATCAAAAGCTTTACGAAAATCTAAAAAAAGTAAGATTACGTGGTTACATTTATTTAATAATAATAATAATAATAATAATAATTATTATTATTATTTCGTTTTTGTAGTAGTTGCTACATTGAATCAAACTACTCGAAAAATCGTATTAAACGACAAATAAAAGTATACTTAAATGTTCGTTTTAATAATAATATATTAACGAATATATGGAAGGTTAAAAAATATCACAAAAACATGCAAAAAAAGATTTAGATAAAAGAAATTGAAACTGTCAGTAATAACTTCATATAAAACGATATAAAACTTATTATTTTAAGTTGATTGATTTGTAAATACAGTATTTTATATTTAATAAAATAATTCACAAAAATCAAGCTTATTCTTTCGTGAGGTATATATTATTAACACTCATACTATTTCCACGTTTGTTTAGATTAATATTATAAAATATTTAAATGAATAATTTATACAGTAAATTAAACACATTTTAAAATTTAAATCTTTTAATAATTTCAGTAAAATACGTACAGCAATGCAAAGTAGTTCAAAAGCAAAATACGATTATAATAAGCTATTAAATGAAAGAAAATTTACATCAATGTTCTTCTTCTTATGAATTCAAAGAGAAATTATAATCTCGTCATTTTTTAATACAACAGTCTAAAATATTAATTTTAACTAAGGAGGTAGTAAAATTGTGAATTGAATATGCTTAACTGAAGTGTACTTTAAATTAAATAAAATATTTAATTATTCAACTTCGATGTTTATAGCAATACTGTACAAAAATAAAGTTTCAGGTGAAATAATGAAATACAGTTTCTTTTATATTTTTTCCCATACAATTGAATGATGTAATAAGTTTTTGAATTTTTTTAAAATTTAAACAAATTATCAACAATTACTGAAAAATTCATTGTTGTAATTTTTTATTTTTTTAAATATTTGAGCATATTTCTGAATGGTAACTATAATTTTTTTGTTTTGTTTTACTAACAGGTATTTCTCAAAACGAAAAAAATGAACTCTGTACGATGAATTTTCTGTAGATTTTTTTTGTGAAAAAAAAAAAACGAGTTTCGGACCTAAAAAATTAATGTCTCGGAAGCTTCTTGATTTTTTATCTAAAAAAAATTGTGGTTATTTAAGATACAAAAAGGTATACTTTCACCAAGTTTTGTCAAAACAAATTTATTTTTGCGGAAATGAAAAATAAGGAACGAAAAAAACAAGAATTTTCGCATTTTTCCCGGAAATATTAATATTATGTTAAAAAGTGACCTCTAAAAAAGTTGTAGATTTTTGCATGATCTACAACTTTTGTATTGGATACTTTTTTTGACGTTAAAATTCGCCCGAAATCGCAATAATACCATTTTCCACTTCTTTTCAACCCCCCAAATCAACATCACCATCACCTCCGCTCAAGCACTAATTTTTTTTATTTTTATTATAAGCCCCTATACAATTTCGACTTATAAAAGTCCAGGTAACAATTTTTTTTTCTCTAAGTGCAATTTGGTTGAACTAATTATATATAAACGGCCGATAATTATGTAAAATATATATATATATATATATACATATATATATTGATGGATTTGATTTTCCATTTATATATATATCTAATTATATATCCATTATATAAATAAATAATAAATACTTATATTTACAATTATTTATTATTTTATTACGTCGCATCTTTATTTTCCCCTTTATATTTTATAAAATAATTTTATATTTTATATTTATAAATATACTATACTATATATAGTGTGGTGTATATATACTTTTTCCTCTTTTCCTATTTTATTATTCCCATTTTCATTTTTACAATTTTCCCTTTCCCACATTTTCCCTTCCCCCACATTTCCCTTTCATTCCCCTACTAATCTTTCGCTTATTCCCTTTCCTCTTTTCCCCTTCCCCTTTCCTTTTCATTTTTCTTTTCCCTGTTTTCCGCTTTTTTATTTTTTCCATTTTCCTCTTCTTCCCTTTTTACTTTCTTCCCTTCTACCTTTTTCGATTTTTCCTTTTTTCGTTTTTTCTCTCTATTCCTTTTCCTTTTCCGATTTTTCCCTTTCTCCCTTTTTCCCCACACGTAAATCAGTCTAGTAGTTTTTTAGTTTATAGCGGGCACACATATCGGAAACACTGAAATGGAATCGTAAAATATTTTGTATAGCATGTGTTGCTTTTACGTCCAAAAGATAGCGCTGTTTTTCAAAAAAGCGTGTTTTTACCTGACATCTTAGGTAATAAATAGTAGGTATATAAAAACACACGCATCTTCGAATGTAACGTTGCGTAAAAATTTCTGTGTTGGCGTGTGTGAAGCTTCATAACTTTTTACTAGATAAACAGATTTTGATGAAATTTGGCACAGAGACTTGTATGTCTGGGATAATTTTTGGATAAACGTTTGGGGGTCAACTTCTCCAAGGGGCGGGACAGATAATTTTTTTGAGGGTGAATTATCTCAAAATTTTCCAAATATTAAATTCATTGTACATTTTTAACCGATATTTTTATGTCTTCCAAAGCATAGCTGTGGTATAAGTACCTCAAAAAATTGAGGCCAATTTTTGGATGAGGAGCTGATCAATATTTAAAAATATTGATTTTTTGAATTTATAGATTAAATAACTAATACCAGGATAGTATAACAACTTTGATGTCAGCTTTTTTTTCATCCATGATTACAACCTGCAATTGGTAGCAACAATGAACGATTAAAATTCTGCTAAGTTCTAATTTCTACACGGCCTTGATATTTTTGTATTATATTTTTAGTTCTGGCAATAAATAACCTTCTTTTAGCCTTATTAAATTACGATCCATCTTGTTAAACATTTAGGAAAATATTTAAAAAAAAATAATAACAATTAACCAAACAAAAGAAATTAAATTGATTCTAAAAGTGGAATAATTTGAGGGAAAGCGAATTATTGGTTAGCGAACTTGTGAAAAGAATTCTGATGAGGTAAACTAAATATTAAATTCTTTAGCCTAAAACTTACTGAAATATTACGTATTAAAATGAATAAAATTTATAATACCAATATTAAAGGTCATATTATTGCTAATACAGGTTTTATAATCTCATCTGTAGCTTGTCTTTTGATGAAAAATTTCCAACAATTAATTTTTTTTTCATTTTTACATAAGTTTTATTGATAAACTTTCATATAAAACAGTAGTTTTGTATTATAATAAAAATAATTTAAATCTCTCAATAAAATCTAGAATTTTCATTTATTGCTGATAAAATTCCGGCAAAAAAGAAATCAGAATATTTGTGTTTCAATTACTACATATATTAAATTAGAATGTATGTAGACTAGAGAGTACTATAGTGATTTAATAAAAATACATTTATGATATTTCTTCAACTAATAAACTCTGTCATAATGAACTGACAGTTTTTACCCGAGGTTTGTCAAGCCTGCATTAACACACATACACGCGTGCGTGCATACACATATGAACAGCGTGTATTAAATATAACGTATTCGAGCAAAAAAAAATTGTATGAGGCTGTGTGTGCGATAGATATATTGAGTGACATGTCAAAATAATAAATAGTCGACAAACTAAAAAAAAAAAAACTAAGTGTTGTTTCACTCAGTAAAAAACTGTTTTTTTTTTTCTGCCCAATACTAATACTGCAGAGTAAACACGTTGAATCACGAAACAGAGTTGTCAGCTCACTGTAATGAACCTTAAGTTAATGAAAACAGATAAACTGAATAAACTGTTTGCCGTTTGCTAAGAACAGATCACTTGCCCATCAAAGTGTTGTTTAATATTATTTGTCTTATCATGTTTGACTCAATCGATCTTAGTAACAAGCTTACTACAAAGATCGACCAATTTCGAAAACCAAATAAAATTTTATGCATGCATATACTTTAATATTAATGTATACTGTAATAAGTGCAGAATAAACGGGCCATCAAAACCGACAAATTTTGTGATAAAATTATTTTTGGTATTCGCTGGCGTCAACCGAAACATCGTGCAGCCTGCAGCCAATAAATTGAGAAAATGTTAAAATGAAACTGTTTTTTTTTAAACATACGAAACAAGTAGCTTAACAATGTAATGGGAAAATAAGTAAACATTAACAGATTAACAATTCAACCTATTTTTCCCAACAGTTTGCACGAACAGTTGATTTTTTCAACGAACAATTCGTTTTCGTTAACAGAAACAACAGAAAATCCCACCTCTAGTTTTCTTTTATGTTTAACTAACTTTTGGAGAACCTGTTTATAACATAACTGGCTTATTAAAGCACGTCATATTCATACATAGATAATCCTCTTGCTCTTATTTTTAAGGTGAATGTTTTTGACAGAGTTAAAGGATCTACGAATAAACATAACGACGTATGTATCAAATTCCATACTATTCCCTTTACAGTTCACGTAAATTTGAGTTGGAGAATTGTATTAGTTGAATCGAAATACAAAAATTACAAGAACAATTCATCTATACCAACAATCATAATAATATTTGTAATAGTTCTATAAAGATAATGTTTTGAAAGATGTAATGCTTATTTCTTCTTAATATTCTGTTCTTTATCTTTTCAATCTTAATATTCTTCTTTTTTTAATATTCTGTTTAATTAATGTGAAATCTACTTTATCATTTCACGCACAGTATTTTAAACAAAAATAATAATCAGGTAAATAGTTAGGATAGAATATATAAATTAAATTCTTAAAAGACTCTCAGCCCGAACGAGAAAATTTCTAAAAAGAATTCGGGTCTTTTCTGTTTCGCGCCAGCACTTTTTATTCATTACTAGCCATTCTAATCAGGACTTAGGTCGACCAAAGAGAGCTCCGATGCTGACCTCAGAGCTCCCTACGGCCTCTCGTAGTCACGGTGCCGACCCCAACTCGCTTTACTCGACATTTTCGTCTAGCCAGTGGGCTCCGCCCCCTTGATCCCAGTAATGTTCGTGACTCTCGTGGTTGTGAAAATAATACTGAAAAATAAAAGTGTTCAGAATTTATAGAAACCTGTAAAAGAAACTAAATTACAAAAGACAGAGTAGTAGTAATTATGGTAGCTAAAGTACATACACATTTGACAATAAAAAATGTAAATTATTTCTGTTGCCATGGTGGCATAAATATAATAATAATGAAGTAAAAGGATTAATATTATTTTCCTTAATAATTAACACTCTCAAGGGGGCTAGGGTCTCGGTCTATTGCCTAAAACCTTCACAGAATAACATGAATGTACCTTTGAAAGTAATCGGTGGGTTGGTTCTCAAGTGATACTGTTCCAAACAGACGAACTTTCTGCTTTATACAGAGAGTCCTCAGGAAATGTTCTACTGATGAAAATAATGAAAAAAGTACATATAAACCTAGTTCTGGAAGGGCTTTGTTTTCCAATTACGGCTAGCGATTCGCTCGGTTTTCGGCTCTTCTAATAAAAAGAAACACTACTGAAATTTTTTGGATCAAAATTAAGAAGTAAAGTTAATGGTTTCTTATATAATTTGAGCTTGGAAATATAAAACAAGTCCAAGAACTGTAACTCCAGTCGTTTTTATGATATCCGACATAAAATACAAAATTTGGTGTCGATAAATAAGTTATTTAAGTTTATAGTACAGTTTTATTAAATGACTAATAAATACGGAAGATTTACTAATAATATTTTTAGAGAATCTAATTCTGAGAAAATTAATGTAAATTCAGTCATAAAACGTAATTATTAAAGAATTTATAATTAAGTAGGATAACATTTAGCTGATATATTCACCCATATCAATGCTTTTCAACAGCACGCTGGTTTTACAGAGTACTGTTACACGGAAACTAACAAAACTACACCTTAATAAAAGAATCACTGTAGAATATTACAAAATTAAACTTTCGTTTAACAATTTATAGTTACGTCATCCAAAAGGAGACTTGCGTTCGGAAAAAGTACCTTATAAACTGTGCTACACACTTAATTCCCACATTTAATATACGCTAGACACTTAACTAAAGGTATCCTAAACAATACTTGGAATTACGGAAAATTATTAAACAGGCACATTAATTTTTTTTTTCACAGAACGAGATATTAACATAGCGTACAAATAAATAATTCCAAATCGCTATCTTATCTGTAAATTGGACAGGCCAACACAGGTAACAGTTTTTACAAAATTATCTATCTATGACATTAATTAATCATTTACTGCGGTGAGTTTAATGATATTACATCATTATATTATATAAATTCGCGATAAATACCAGAAACCAGAGTGCGGGGCCCAAAACCAAAAAAATTCAAAAATTCTCATATAAAACAGTATTACATAACAAAACTATCAAAGTCAAGATATGACATTTTGAAACTGGAGTTAAATAAATAGCATTATATTCTATAAATGTTTATCTCAAAGAAAGAAGTTGACAATAGAGTTGATTGAACAGGAAGAAAGGAAAATTGTTATGAAAATTCTAGGACTAATTAGAATATATGAGAACATAAATTAAAAATCAGTAAAGATAAATTCATGAAAATTGAAATAATAACAATAAAATTCAAGAAAAGAAGGTTAATAGTAGTGTGTTTGCGAAAAAAACCCGCAAAAAACGAAAAAAAACTGGTTTAAACAAGTTAAGATAGACATGGAAAAGTAAATTATCAGAATTGAAGATGGAGAAAATAAGAGTGATCTAGAGATATGGTAAAGGAATAAAGGACCCTAAACTTGAAAAGAAAACGTTAAATTTGAATTTAAAATAGAATGAATAAAGAAAAAAGAAAGCACTTAGAATAAGAAAATGTTAAGAAGAAAGGAAAAAAGAAACTACTCTGAAAAAGAAATCGTAATGGAAAGCTTATGTATGGTCCTATGTGACTAGAACGAATACACAAAAAACAGCGTTTCAAAGAAATACAAAGTTAAGAAAATAAGATAAAGAAATAATGTATGTATTTTGAATCCGTTAGTTCCTTTGTTAATCGTATATTAAAATTAATATAATTTTTAAAATACTTAACTAGAGATTTATATATATTATTTATATATATATATATATGATCTCGTATATTGTAAATTAAAAATACTAGTTTAAGAAGAATTTCTAAAGAACGGTTTGTTTTTTCTTGGTAAAAGTATGCTTTTTAATTTTATAGTTTCGGCATAATGTTCTCCTAAACTATTTATTGATTCATTGATAATTCAATGATGATAATATTTCACTGAAATGTCGTGATAAAATATTTCAAAGTTCTACAACATTCTTTGGTATATCAGAGAAAAGACCAATCGATTAGTCAAATCAAGCCAATATTATCTTTCTCTAGTTAATTATAATCTATTTTAGCACTCAGAAATTGATACTATTAAAATAATAATAATAAAAAATAATTTTTGGGACAATATATGAAGATTTTCAAAAGATATTACTTATTAACTTATATGGGATATTATATCTTACATATCCCGTTAAAAGTAGTCTACAATTAAGAAATTTATTAGTGTAATAAAAGAAAAAAACAATATTAATATTAAAAAATGTTGAAGACATCCATTAATTTATTGTTTAATCGAATTCTATAAAATTATATTTCGGTATTAAATCAAAATATAAATTGTCAAAAAAAAAAAAATAGTCAGTAGACTATTTCAACCGTGCACTCAATTTCATAAAATTTGAGTATAGGTGTAAAAATATATGAAAAGTTAAATGCGATATAAATATATATTTCTTTATTGCATTATTAAAATTTTTTAAAATGTAAATTTTGTCAAAGTTTAATTAATTCTTTGATAAGACTGAGAGGATATGATTAAAAATTTAACATTTACATATGTTTCACGTTTTAATTTTGTATTAGATAAAAAAAAAAACAAGTTTAAATTCTAATAAAGTAACAAAATTTAAAGACAAAAACAAATAAAGGTAAAACACTACCAACTATTATTATCTCAGTAAAATTAAGTAACCCAGCAAGAAAAATTTACTCATGAAGAAAGAGAATACAGATAATAAATGGTGAATTACGGTGGAGGAATCTTGAAATTTTGCAGTCATAGTTGAAAACAAATGTCATTCAGTCTTACAGAACAGGATTAATTAATTCCAACACACACACACACACACACACACACACACACACACACACACACATACATATATATGTATATATATGTGCACACAAATCTACGAATATTAATTTCCTACTAGGTTTCTACTTTCTTTCTCACTCATTTTCTATCATTCTCTTCATCACGCATGCATAATGGACAACAAATACGCGTGCACGTTCACATCCTCAGATTAAACTGTAATTACTTAAATTTTCTATTTATACAGATTTCGTAAAATCACATAAATACGTGAATACACATAAAATGCATGAACATGTCGTCACCACCATGCTAAGTAAAGTAAAAAATGTGAAAAATCGCATTTTTCAGATTCGTCATTTTACTACTAATCTGAACGTTCTGCATCTTGCGGTAAATTATCCAGTGCATACCTCTTTTAGGAAGGCTAGTTTGAATCTTATCACTTTTTCGAATATGTCTATTTTGAGGAATTAATAATCTATGACTAACGAATAAATTCGATTATCTATACTACAAAAATCCCCTCGGCGTAATATTTACACTGCATTTTAACGAATAACTCACAACTCACCTGAATTTATAATACTTATTTTATATTCTTCTTGCATGTAATTTGTAGAGTCACGATGTGTCACAAACATTTTTTTTAGAGGTACGTGTTGTGGTTCGTTTTAAACGTACGACTGTACCATTTCAATAGTTCAAAGTATAATATTATTAATAAATACAACTCTTTTCACAAATCGCCATCTGATTCTACTCCGAAAGAAGCGAGACATGAAATATACAAACATTTCAATTCAGATGAGGCATAGAGGCAGTACAAACCCCGCGTGAGTTTTTCATTCGTCATATTGAAATAGATAAGCCGAAAAGAAAAGTTGTCACTGGTAATTCTAGAAAATCATTGACAAAAAATACTGTTTTCTGTATCAAAATGAAAAACACACCGTATGCAGGGAATTCTTTTTGAAGACATTGGAGACAAATGAAGGAGTAAAAAGAGGGAAATTTAAAAATTTGTTTCGTACAGGTGTTATAGAACCTGTGAAAAGGAGACACAAACCTCTCTTGGGTAGTGATGATGATGTGAATTTTTTTTAAGAACACATTCTTTCTTTTCCAGCCCTAAAATCTCACTATTGCCGGCTAAAAGTGAGTTTTTCTACTTAGATGCATAGCTTAACATATAATTGATGTATAATATGTATGCAGATAAATCTAAGGAACAAGGGAGAAAGGGGTTATCGTTTGATACTTACAGTAAATGTTTCAGAACATACAAGCTCAAATTTGATAAGCCTAAAAAACACGCATCCTTAAAATGGAATGAGAGCAGCGGGTCTGGAAAAAATTAACACAAAAAACCTTCGAGGAACATATAAAAGAAAAGAAGCTGCCAGGAATCGAAGGGATGAAGACAAGGCAGCGGCAGCAAAAAAATATAATGATGTTCTGGCATTCAATTTTGACCTTCAGGCTGTCTTCTACACACCAAAAGGTGCAGCTGTGTCATTCTTTTATGTTTGAAAGCTGGCAGTCTACAATTTAACGATTTACAATTTAGGAAACGCGGAAGTCCACTGTTACACTTGGAATGAAACTGAAGTGATCGAGACAGTAACGAAATTTCTTCATGCGTTTTCAAATATACAATGTCGAAACCTAGTATTGTTCATGTCAGAATGATGTCCGACAGTGTGATGGTCAACATAATAATTACAATTTTAGTGCAATGTGCAGTTGCAGGTATTACATGCTGTAAACACACATAAAAAACTACAAATTACAGATCATGTTTATTTTGAATCCGCATTCGGTCAAATAGAGAGCGACTCGGCTCACTTTAAAATAGGATTAAGAGCAAAGCATTTATCCGTTTATAATCCAGAAGATTGGGTACAGATAGAGATTGGCTTGAGCAAAGCCTCATCCGTTCGCTGTTAGCAAATTATTACATGATGATTTCTTAAATTTTAATTCTACAAATTTCCGAATAACAGTCAACAAAAAAAAAGTAAAGTAGGGTAAAAAAAAATAACTACCAAGAAAACAGACGATGAAGCAACCTCTGAATCTAAAGATCGATTTATTTTTAACGATTGTGTTTGGTTTCGGTACCGGAATACAGTTCAGAATAAAAAAATTATAAAAACAAGATGATGAAGCCGAATTCAAAACACTAATTTTGAAACATAAAAGACAACAAAGATAAGAAATCAAACCTGTTGCATATAAAAACAAACTTCCTATTTCTGTAGCAAAAATAAAGATTTGTTGCACCTATGCGAACAATATTTAATTTCCAGATCATACCACGTGTTTTACAAAAACTTGCCATCATCGGAAGATTAAAAAGACAGTTTACCCGAACCAGCTGAAGACGAGAAAGGAGAAGAAGAAGAAGAAGAAGAAGAAAAAACATAAGAAAAAAAATTGTTTTTATAAGTAAATGCTATAACTGTCAGTTTTAATCATGTTATATTGTACATTTTATTCATTTTTTATAAAAATTTTATTTTTATTATCTTAATTTTTTTTTTTTTTTAATAAGTTTACTATTTACAGTAAATTTATTAGGAAAAATTTATTTATAGGAAAACTTGAAAATATTATGTTATACTTAAAACTTTATTGTCACAAACGGAAAAGTTATCCTATACGGTAAAAGTTTTAAACTATAATTGTGTAACGGTCATTTTTTACAATTTTATGACATATTTTTATAACTTTCTGTACTTTTTGGATATTTTAGTATTTCAGTTTACTTTTTATAATTATTATTCTGCTTTAATGTTTTGTACCTTTATTTTAATTTTCATATTTTTTCAAATATCCTAATAAACTTATCAATTCATTGAATAATTTCAAGTTATTTAATGATTCCCCTGAATCCTTTATCAATCCTATTCACTAAACAGAATAAACTAAGCTGCCAAAATTCAGAAAAAAATTACCAACTAAATTAACGAATATGGTTCACACAACAGTTTATACTTTTCAATTTATTAACAGATTAAAAATGTTTCATTAGTACAGAGTATTGAATTTTATTTTAATTTACTTTTACAACAATATTAATGTCCAATTAAAGGTTATAATATATATAATCTACAAAGAATGAGGTAAAGAATCAGACCATTCTTGAAAAAAAGTGAATAAAAATGATGGGATTATTTAAAATTTAACATTGAAACTGTTTTTTTTTTTTAAAGTTGAGTATTTAACATTCGTTACTTGAGCATGGTGGGGACGATATGAATTATTCATTTATCGAGTATTGAAGGTAAATAACATTTCACGTATAAACCTTTACTGATTTTGAGGATGTTACTGAATAATATAGATTGAAGTACGTGGTTTTTACGTTCACGACCACAAGAATTTTATTTTAATCAAATGATCACTAAAGCAGAATCTTCTAATAGTAAACAAAAAAAGAGAAGTTTTCAAATGATACTCCAGATATTCATACTCACGCTTAGTTACGGAGCACGTAGCCTTAGTTCCCATATCTACACGTGCACATAAAAGCGAGTTTTGTGTCCTCTCATTAAACAATTATTCTTTTCATTCAATTGAAATTTGTTTACTTTATTTTGAATGCACTGTCGTGTATTTTAATGCTAAATGTTTTATTATTAACCGAACTTAGTCCCTCTTATCAGTATTTCTAAAATTAAAGCTAATAACGATGAGAACCACTTTTAATTGAAAAATGGAACTACTCTAATAATCTTGTCAATCTGTCTTACAGATGTTTAAAATATAAGAAAAAAATTGGCATTCAACAAAACAATACTTTAATTTTGAGTTTGTTATATGATAATCGATCTGTATTTACTCTCCTAACTGTTTTTTGATTGGACCAAGCTTAAAATTTTTAGAAATAGTAATTATTTAAAAATAATCTTGTAAGGAATTATTTCAGATACTAAACATTAAAAAAATTCAGCTTTGAAACATTTAATTTTGGTTTATAATGTAAGAACTAACTATAGCTTCGATTTAGGCTTGTTCTAATATTATACTTTCAGTAACAAATCGGTTGAAAATAATATGTCAGATTATAGCGAAAGTATGATTTTTAACTTACTTAACTTTTTATTTGTATCTTATTTTGCGACTAAAACTTTTTATTTGTTGATAATTATTTTTTTTTTTGTATAACTACCCTAATTATATTTTAAAAATATATCTCTATAACAATAAATTTTGTTAATAAAAATAAAATAAAAGAAATTTTATTGTTGATGAAAATTGAAACGCTACCTCTAAATCGATTTCAATAGCGAAATGGTCGTATTCTCAGTCTTTCATCCGGAAGGTTCGAATTGTAATCAAGTATGAGATTTTTCATACGCTACGAAATTTCCATTCCATATTCCCATGCATGTGCTTCAAATTATGTGGTGAATAAATAAATTTAAATAATAATAATAATAGATAAATAATAATAAAAATATTTTTATTTTAAAAAAGTACATCATTATTAAAACTATATAGAAAAATATTCCATTTTGTTCGCTATACAGATGTATAGCGCATTCATTTAAGATGAAAACTATTAGCAAATAAACAATTAGGCGGTTATTAAAATAATTTACCTAAAAATATTCTCATCTGGACACCACATGACTTCTTTGTACGTCTATTAAAAACATATACACATTTTTGCTCCACTTCATTTAAACTTATTTCATTTGAAAGTGAGATCCGATCTTATAGTTCTTTAATAAAAGTGGACAGTTACATAATTGATAAAATATTACTTTTTATTAACATCAAATATTTATATAATTATTAATTCAACAATCTTACCTGAAATATTAAGTTAGTAAAAATCCCTACTCTTTAAATGAACTGTTTACCAAATAATCCAATAATAAAAACTGATTATTCTATACGGTAAAATCATAATTAATATTTGTAACCAGTATACATGAGTTCACTAAACGGAATAGTTTAATTATTATTAACTTTTATTTATACAACACACCAGATATCTTTTGCACATTACGCACAAGTAAAAAAAAATTCAACAATCACTATAGATTGAATACAATTAAAAAATGTATTTTATTTTTCTGTCAAATAATTAAATAAAATGAATTTAAAAAAAATAAATTACAATTTTTATTACAATTTGCTAAGAAAATCCACAAATAATACGATACTGCCAAAACACGCCTCTCATGAGGCGCAATTAAAACAGGCTGCGCTCCAAACCATTCATGAAGATTATCCGGAACAGGAATAGTTAAAAATTTATACAGACGGATCATCAATACCGGGAACAGGAAAAACAGGAGCCGCGTACTGCTGCCGCCACTTCAATGGCATCTTGCAGTCGGCGCTCCACAGAGCAATTGTGACGGAGAGATTTCTGCGATTCAAGCAGCCGCTAACCAACTTGAAATCCTTTCCACACGGAAGGCAATTTTCTTTGTTAATTCGCAAGCAGCCATCCGGAACTTGTCATGTAACACTATAATTGACAGCATAAGAACTTTGGGGTGTAGAAAGATCTTAAACGAACTGGAATGTTAAGGCTGGTAGTTGAAATTCCAATGGGTTCCCAGCCATGTTAACATATATGGTAATGATGTGGCCAACAAAATGGCAAATCTGGGAACCTTTCTCCCTCAGCCATCCAGCACCTTCTCTTGACGCAGCCAAAGCGCAAATAAAGTCTGTAGACATTAAATTGATTGGCGCAAAGAATCAGCAGCTGTCAAGAAGTGGGAGAGCCTTGTCACACATGGCCCTATTAGCTACAGCCTCCCTCGAGCAGTCAGCGTTGCTGCAATTAGATTAAAAACCGGACATGATTATCTGGCGTCGCACCTACATCGGATAAGGGTTCTGACCCGTATACGATCCCTCTTCCGTATTCCTCTCCAGCATGCCAACTCTGCGGCCACAAAACTATGGATACAGACCATCTGGGGACCTGCAGAGCTCTGGACCAATCACAGTGGGGATGATGAAGGCCCCGTTAACACAGAAGCCCGTCTATATATACTGATCAGCACGTCACAAAATGGCTCTACAGTCAACAGTGGGCTTTGGCTAATAACTAAGTAAGTAAATAAACATTTTCAATTAATATTAAATAATCAGATGTTTCACCAAATCTTTTATTTTTATTTTATTTGTAATTTTATTTCACTAATAATTATTTTTTCATTTTTTTATTATCCATGAATTATTATTTATTGTAAAATTTTTTAACAATCACTACTTAGTAATTATTAAATCAATATATTTAATCTAAAAAAAAGTAAAGTTACAAAAAATAAATAAAATAAAAAATAAAAATTCAAAATGAGATGAAGTCTGATCGCACCGGTGTGCCTTCCCTTTCAAGATCCAAATATTTTATTAATTAAAATTTTAATTCTAATTTCAATTGCAATCGAAAAAGGAGGTGAACAACTAGATGTTACATCAGTGCTAAATCCAAAATTTCAACATCCTACAGCTAATTTTTTTGAGTTACGTGAGATACATATATATGTATCTCATATATATGTATACGTACGTATAGACGTCACGCCGAAACTAGTCAAAATGGATTCAGGGATGGTCAAAATGGATATTTCCGTTGAAATATGAAAACCGGAATGTTTCACGATCAAAATACATTCTTTGCTTCGTACAAGGAAGTAAAAAAGTTCATAAATATTGTTTTATTTATAATCTAAACCTAAATTGTCATTTTGGTTATTAAAAAATCTTTTTCCTAAAGCGACAGCGACAATTGTTTTCTATCATAGTTGTTTTATAAGTACTGTTGTTTTTTTTATTTTTGCTTGATGAATTAATTGATCAATATCGATATATATAAAACTTTATATATATATATATTTATATATGATAACGGTGGCGGTCCCGCCACTGCTGGCCGAGGAACTACTCAAGGTTGGCCGACTTCGTGTAGGATGGGTATCTTGTCGGGTTTAAAGGAAGTCCGCCGAGGAACGATGCTACGGTGCTGGGGCTTAGGACAACGGGCAGGGTCCCGTTAAAGAGCGCTTTTTTTTAATTGTGTAGCTGAGGGACACCTCCGGAAGGACTGCCAAACGGAGGCTAAGTGTTCGCTGTGTAACATTCACGGCATTCACTTTCGGGTCGAAGCTGCAGGGCCAACAGGAAAATATGAGTCTCGTCGCCTTTGCTTGTGGAGGGCCTAAGGTTGGGACAGCCGCGTCCAGGAGGAGTGGGCCGCCACTTAGATATCCCACTCGTTGACTGGATGGGGACTCCCTTGTGTCTTCAACATAGGGAGTAAAATAAGACCGTAGTCCCGGTGGGGGATTGGGGGATCCCTTGGGGTACCCTCATTAGAGGCATGGCGTACAATTAAAAGACCGGGTCTCGGCTACCTTTAGTTTCCGACGAGGTAGTTCGAGGCAGTGGCACTCCCGGGAGCTGACGAAATGCTTAACTGCGAATCCAGCTCCTGGGATGGAATAAACCAATGTGTACTCATAAAAAAAAAACTATGATAATAATAGTAATAAAATATAAAATATTTTATAGGTATTCATTAAAGAAAAGTTAACCATTTTTGTTCTTCTAAAAGGATTAGTTCTAAAAGGCTCTAAGAAGGATTAGTTGTTTTTTTAATGAATACTTTTAATATCTTAATCGCCATTAAGAATATCGATAATTTTAATTTCAGATAATAACCAAGCCTCTAATGTATAAATCTGCAAAGTTTTATTAAAATCTTTCCAATAGTTTTTGCTTTATATGCGCACAGGGATGACCATTCGTCCCTGTGCGCTAGGGTGTGTTATTAATCTATGTACTAAACCGTCTCGCCAGGAAGTGAAGCCCCCAAGTCGGCCTAGACGAATCCCGGCGCCAACCTAGGGTCTTTCCTGGGCCTCCTGGGGCCACGGGGCCTATTCAACGGCTGCAAAGCTCTCTTCGCTCGTTATTCCCGCAGGACTGTTTGTGTTCGTTACTCTCATGGTTGTGAAAGAATAATACTGATAAATAATTAAAGTATTCAGGCTTTATAAAAAAAAAAAAAAAAACAGTATAAGAAACTAAATTACAAAAGACAGAATCGTAATAACTACGGTAACTAAAATACATACACCTTTGACAACAAAAAATTCATTATTTGTCTTACCATGTTAACTTAAATGTAATAATGAAATAAAAGGTTTAAGTTTTTTTTCATTGATGAATATTTTTAATTTATAACTTCACCCCCAAGGAGGCTAGGGCCTCGATCGATTGTTTCCCTGGGATAACACGAATGTACCCTGCAAATTTGAAAGCAACTGGTGGGTTGGTTCTCGCATGATGCTATTGCAAACAACCAAACAAACAAATTTTTGGCTTTATACATATTTTATCGGCTTTTTATCTATTTGTTAGTTTTACAAAGGCCGATGAACCTTAAATTATGTAGCGTTCAAAAAATTACGTTGCAAAGTGTAACTAAAACAATTAATCCTATGTTCTTATATAGCAATGATTACTTAATGCAGGAATAACTTTAGGTTGGATAAGTTACTTATCCAACCACGTAAAACTAACTGTCACGTCACGTAAAAGGAAAGAACTACTAAAACATTACTGCAAGAAGAAAAATAATTATTATCTAAGCCTTATTACAAATTATATTATCATATATTTGACTGCACTAGTGTCATTATTTTATAATGTTGTTTAATGTAAATACTAAAACAATAATACACATACTTAAGCATCCTGCTATACCAAGCGATTTTTATCATATGAAAAAAAACTGACCTTACCTGAACGAATCTTTGGATATTCTGTGAACATTTTTAGGATCAGTGTTTTAATTGTCCTACATTTGTAAAAAAAATATAAATAAATAAATGCTTGTAGTTTCAGAATGATGTTTTTGATAGATCACCGGTTGCACAATTTATAAAAGTAGAATTTTATTTTGAAAAGTTGTCATTTTTTTCCCTTGCAACAGAAATTTGTTTTTGTTTTTTACTCGTACAATACGCTATGCGGTTTATTTTGGTGTACCCATTCGGAGATTTATTTGATTTAAATAACATATATAACAATATTATGCGCATTATCTATTTATGTTACAAAATTTCTGTGTAAGTAACAATAAAATAAATTTAACAAATAAACATTCAAATATATATCAGCCAAACTTATGTATATAAATCATAATAATCATGATAGGCATTGAGAGGGAAAGAAATTTCAAAAATTTACTAATGAAATATTTTGGAAATTATATGTTGTGGGCAAAATAAATTTTTTAAGTATCTAATTCGTAAATAATCAATTTCGAATTTTTTTTTTACAATTTTGTTGGTAATACATAATTCCCTTCGTAATTATTTGTTAAGAAATTATAATATTAGATATCATGTACTTATAAAATAAAGAAGATAAATTAAATTTCTGCATATAAATTATTCTTCCCTCAAAACTGTATTCATTAATTAAATACTTTGAAAGGCCTTGATCCTAAAGTTAGTTGTAACTTTTAACTTAAAATTAGTTAGTAATTTATGTCCTTAATTGGTTAGAAAGTGGATCACTTAATGGTTTCTTCAGAAAATTTGATTTAATCATTTAAATGAGTTTACAAATTTATTATAATGTTAAAAAAATGGTTAAATCTTTTTTTTCTGCTTCAACCAATTACAGTTATTGCAGATCTACCTTCTGTCTTGTATTCTTGTATAATTGTATGATTATAAAAGATGAAATACAACTTAAAGACGAGATAAATTTATAAAAAAAAAAAAGGTTGTCATTTTGTTCCCCTGCAACAGAAATTTGTTTTTGTTTTTTATAATAAGTTATGCGGTTTATTTTTATGTACCCAGTCGGAGTTTTATTTGATTTAAATAACATATATAACAATATTATGGGCATTATATACTTTTTTTGGTATAAATTCTTTTTTTTTCTTTTTTTTGTATAAATTTATACAATATCCGTGTAAAAATGGTAGCATCTCGGTCTTTCATCCGTAGGTCCCGGGTCCAAATCCCGGACAGGCATGGTATTTTTTATACGCTATAGAACTACATTTTCGTATACTACTTACAATCTTCTGTAATTAAAGTTTAATTTAAATTTAAATTTATCATTTAAAATACATTACATATTATTTTTAGAGTTTCTAATAGATTATTGTAATAATAAGTAAAGTTTGTTGTTACGTAAACTTCTTTTCTAGTAGACATTTAAAATGTAAATAATAATGTAAGTAATAATAAAGTAAAACAATAATACATTTAATTATTCTTTAAATTTCTATTTTACGAAACTGGCGTCAAATTTTGGGTCAGTTATTTTTTAAAATTAATCTGGTCAGCAACTTCTAAAAGTTTAGATTTTAACAATTATTACATAGCGTTAGCGTATTCTGGCAAAAATCGAGGAAGACTGGCATGTAAGCAGTCATGTCATCGCCAGTGATCTAACCATCCATCAGCAAACGGTGCTAAACCATTTGACGAAAGCTGGCTATAAAAAGAATCTCGATGTTTGGGTAACACATGATCTGACTCAGAAAAAATGACTCGATCGAATTTCTATCTTTCGAACCTCTAATGAAACGTAACGAAATCGAGCCATTTCTGAAGGGGTTGATCACGAGTGATAAAAAATGAATAACCTACGATAACAATGCACGAAAAAGATCGTGGTAAAAGCGAGGAGAAGCATTAAAGTCTATGGCAAAAGCCCAGAAAGGTTATACGTTTGGTGGGATTGGAAGGACATCGTGCATCACTAGCTGCTGCCACCAGGTAGAACGATATACTAGAAAATTTCACCTAGCAACTTAAAAGAAGCAGCCTGAACCGATCAACAGAAAAGTGTCGTAAACTAGGCTGACAACATTAGACAGCATACATCTATTACAAACCGTCAGAAATTGAGAGAACTTTATTGGAAAGTTTTAATGCATTCACCGAGTAGCCCCAACCTGGCACCAACAGACTCTCATTTGTTTCGTTCTTAACAGAACTTCCTGAATGGTATTAAGTTAGTTTCAAAAGAGGCCTGTAAAAACCACGTGTGACAGTCTTTTGACCAGAAACTACAAAAGTTCTATAGCGATGGGATTATGGTGATGCGGAAAAATGGCAGGTCATCAAAAAAAAATGGTGCATGTCTGGTCTCATAATGTTATTTTTCACAAAAAATAAATGTATTCTCAATTTTGGCCTCCAAAGGCTCAGTATGTTTTAGACAACTTGATGTATATATTTATGCGATTATTGAATTGTATTATTATTCCTTTTTTTAATTTCATTTTACAATTGCAAAGATATTTAAAGGTTCTTTTTTACTAAATTATACAATTTTTTACTACATTATATATATCTTTTTTTTAAGTACGTCTTATATACGGTATTGTTTTGAAACTAAAAAATATATTTTCAGCTAGTGAAACGATTAATTGGTCAGTTACAAGGAGTTAAAAATTTTATAAATATAGATAAAATTTCATCATGAAAATATGATATTATATACATTTTTATCACCAAAAAACTTTAGAAAGTTTCTTTTCTTGCAACACAACCTTATTGTACACTTGAAATCATTAGTATATGAAGTATATTAATTAGTGTACGGGCCACTTAAAATAATTGGTATATAAACAGAAGTTTAGAACAAGAGAAGAGTTAGTTTTAGAATTCTCACTGCGGTACAACTAATACAAAATAATCCTATTGAAATAGAGAAAACCACCAAAAACATTGTTCATTGGAGTGAGTGCTGTATCCACTGCAGCGGAGGACATATTTCAGTAGTTTATTAAATTGTTTGCAAGTTGGATTAATTGTGTGTGGTTTTTCTTTATTTACCAGATGAATTAATTCGATACATAAGTCTGAGGCTTCTCCGTAGGAATGTAAAGATGGAATCTTGTAGGGTATGGAAAATTCCGTACCTGACCGGGATTCAAACCCGAGACCTCCGGATGAAAAGCCTAGACGCTAACACTCTGCAACGGATATTGATATTTTATTTCGTTTAATACCTAGTTAAAATTTTCCACATTTTGATATGTTTTGTTTTTAATAAACTTCGAAATTCTTACGTTTTTATTTAGATTCTATGAACTTTATTCGTATCATTTTACTCAGAATCAATTTCTCTACAAGTTTTATTTAAGACATTCATGTGTTTATTACCCATTTAATACAGCAGTTTTACACCAAACATAAAATTATGTGTTTTTCTACCCAATTATGTATTTTTTACCCCAGAGTTCTCAAAAACGACTAAAAATACAATTCTGAGACCTATTTTTTTTCTTCTTTTTTAAAATTTTTCAGGTCAAATTTTACATAAAATCACTAAATTTACCACTTATTTTGGATTCCAAGAATTACAGTCTTTTTTTCCTGTTTAGCCTCCGGGAGTTACCGTTCAGATATTACTTCAGAGGTTGAATGAGAATGATATGTATGAGTTTAAATGAAGCGTAGACTTATACAATCTCAGTTCGACCATTCATGAGATATGTGGTTAATTGAAACCCAACCACCAAAGAACACTGGTATCCACGATCTAGTATTCAAATCCTAATAAAAGTAACTGCGTTCACCACTAGACCAAACCGTAGGGTTAAGAACTGTAGTCTAGCTTAATTTTATCAAACGCGTAAAAATCAAAGCGAAATCTTTCGCCAATCAATATTCACTAACGAAGGCTTTTCGAACCTATGTTTACAACAACTTCTTTATTTAAACCAGTAGAACTTATCCTGAAAGTTTGATGTTTATTGCATTCTTCGTTATATATACTTTTTTTTCACTTCAGAAACTGGCTATTTGTTAAGCAGAAGAAAGGTGTCTCTTTTAAGATCGAGTATCATTAAATATTGTTTTCTTTGGCATACTGACTTATTAAAATATATTCTGTTCATTGAAGAGAAGAATAGGGAACGACTAGCCGGGGAAGGAATGCTTGTTTTAGTTAACTGATTATTTAAATTTCCGAAATGAGTAGTGTTTTAATTGTGTTTCATTGTTGTATTGTCTTTCACGGTACACTTATAAAAACAGACATAAAAAAAAGAGAAACAAAATTCGAGTATTTATATAATAGTAAATTAAAAAATTAAAACTTTATAAACACTTTTGAAGTAAACGATTCTTATATATATATATATATATTAAAAATTTCTTCTAATTTTTTAGTATAATAATGTTATTATTTAGAAATCCATCTCTTATTTTAAAGTAGCAGATTTGTTTTTTTTTAAATTATCGATATTGAAATCAGCAAATTAAACAACAAATAGAATTTTCTATGAGTCGGCGAAATAATTTAAAAATAATTAAATAATAATAATCATAATAACAACAAATTAAAAATTCTAAAATTTATTATAGATAGGGCTGAACGCCTGAAAATGCAGAATGAAGTTAGTCACGTATGAAGTGTAGATGGCTAAAAAACTAGGCAATATATAAACATTTTTCATCTACGATTATAAGATGAAATTGGTGTCAACAATGAAGAATTAAAATTCAGCATTAAAAGATCTAATTTCTACTAACTCTTCATTTGTTAATACCCTTTTTTTTTTAGTTTCGGCAATAACTAACGTTCATTTAACCTTACTACGTTTAAGACCAATTTCCTTAATCACTTAGCACAAATTATCTGAAAATAATTACACAAACAGTTACAAAAAAAGTAAATTAAATTTCTTCAAAATGTTAAATAACTCAAGGGAAAGCGAAATATTGGTTAGAGAAATACTTGTGAGAAAATTTCGAATGAGATATGTCAAAATTAAACTTTTTAAGACCAAATTTACTTAAAATATTAAACGTTAAAATAATTAAAATCTATGAAAATAACACTATTAAGGGCTATATTATTGCTAATACAACTTTTAGTATCATAGCTGGCTTCGGCTGGAAAATGTCCAACGTTACAGTTTCTTGCCCTTTAAAAAGATTTTATTAAAAAAGTTTCACGTAAAATAGTAATAATATTTCGTATTATACAAAAAAAAATCTTAAATAATTTAATAAGATCTAGAATTTACATTTTTTACAGATTATATAATTCCGGCAAAAGAAATCAGAAAATGCGTAAATTTAGTCATTAGTATACATTGTTAATGAATGATTTTGTAGACTAGAGAGTTCTATAGAAAATTTAATAAAAAATACATGAATGACATTTTTCCATCTAATAAACCTAATCATAATGAACTGAATAATCTTTTGTTCGAGGTTTGTCAAGCCTGCAATAACACGCGCGCGTGCGCGCGCGCGTATATTGTGACGTACACACGTATATAGATATAACATACCGTAGTCGAGCCAGAAAAAAAATGATATGTGGGTGTATGCCTGATAGTTAATACTTTTGTTTATGTTTAATAAACTGTACGCCTATCTTTTATAAAAATATTGGCTTTTACAATACGTCACATTGTTAAATTGACAATACTCTTGTTCTCTCTTTTAAGGTGAATGTTTGATAGAATTAAAGGATCTACGATTATACACAATGGCGTATGTATCAGATTCCATGCCAATCTATTTACAGTCTACGTAACTTTTTTATGGGGAATTACATAATACAAATATTACAACAAAAAAAAAATCGTTTATACCAACAATCACAATAATATTTGTAGTATTTTTATTAAGATAATTTTTGAAAAAAGTAAGGCTTATATTAAAAACCTATTAGTGTGAAATCTACTTTACCATATCATACACAATATTTTAAACAAAAATAATAATACGGTAAATAATTAGGATGAAATGTGTAAATTAATTTCTAAAAAGACCCTCAGACCGAAAGACAAAATTTAAAAAAAGAAAAAGGAAAGCTCCGGGGTGACCCTAGGGTTCCCCGCGGCCTGATTCACGGGGCCGACCCCAGGGCCGCAGAGCTCGTTTTACTCGACATCGCCCTCTAGCCAGTAGGCTCCACCTGAATCCCCGCAGTGCTTGTTTCTCTTATGGTTGTGTGAATATTACGAATAAATAACAGATAACGTATTCAGGCTTTATAGAAACCTATAAAAGAAACAAAATTACGAAAGTCAAAATAGTAGTAATTATGGTGACTAAAATACACCTTTGACAACAAAACATTCATAACTTATTTCTGTTGCCATAGTAACACACCAACAACATACATACCAGAATACCACATACCACTCTTTTACAGTTTACATAACGTTGTATTGGGAAATTATTGTTTGTATAGGAAACAATCATAATAATAGGGTGTTCAAAAAGAACAACATTACAACAAATGTTGTACGGTTTTTTGAGGAATTGCAGCGACATATCGTTCAATTTCGCTCTGCAATTCGGCAATACTGTGAGGATGAGTTTTGTAAGTAGTGTCCTTAAGGTATCCCCACAAGAAAAAGTCAGAAGGTGATACATCAGGAGACTGAGAGGGGCCACTAACCTTTCAAAATGATTTGTCCATGAAAACACTTATCCACGGAATTCATAGTGTTGCTGGCTGTATTAGTCGTAGCGTTTTCTTGCTGAAACCACGTGTACTCTTACCGGTCTGCAGGTATAGTATTTACAAATTGTTACACCATCTGTATGTAGCGCTCAATGTTCACTGTGCCATGAAAGAATGTCATGAGGATTTACCTACGTGACAGTGCACACCGAACACCCGCTTGTTGTCCGTGCAGAGGAGATTAGTGCAGTTGTTGTGGATTTTCCATACACCAAATGCGTGAATTCTGTTCTCGTATCCGTCAAGTTGGAACCATGCCTCCTCAGGCTGAAACCAAACATCGAGTTCTTTCCCATCTGGTGCTAAAGATGAAATGAGTCGTAGACAGAAAGCTGCACGTTTTCCAGTGTCTGCAGGTAATAATTCGTGAACAATTCTGTACAGATGCATCTTTAAACACTTGCGCAATGCTGTGTGGACATTACTAACAGAGATATCAGACTGGCTAGATAGGCAACATACAGACTTCTTGGGGCTCACAGAATATGCAGATTGCACGTTGATCAACTTTTCTGGTGTTAGCACTTTCAGTTGACCACTTTTAGCTACATTTGTCACATTCTCTGTCTCTTGGGACTTGTCGTACAGTCATATTTTTCTGTGAAGGGATTTTGGGTCTGGAGATAACTGGCACATCTTATAATGTATTGGGAGAAAATGAATATTCTCTGCTACTTTGTGTAGCCCATATTTCCTCAATTTTTCTCAATTAAACATGCATCAAAAGAAGGTAAATTTTTCCATAAAATTATGTCACTTTTTGAACACTCAGCTCTTTTTTTAAAGTAACAGATTTTTTAAATTCTCTATACTGAAAACAAGCAGAGCAGCTATTTTGTTCAGAATTTTCTGTAAGATTAGAAATGGTGGGACAATTTAATAATGATAATAATAATAATAATAATAATAATAATAATAATAATAATAATAATAATAATAATAATAATAATAATAATAATAATAATAATAATAATAATAATAATAATAATTTTTTTTTTTTTTTTTTTTTTTTTTTTTGAGTAGGGAGGTGGAAATGCATTTACGCACGGAGTGTCGGGCTCCCGCTGGTGGTATTATCCAATCACCATCAGCGGACTACCGACTAAAACCACCCCCCTTTCTACCAGGGCTCGACCCGGAACCGTTTATCACATTACTTCCGGTCGAGTCCTCCTATACTAGCCTGTTTGGTGCTACCTAATTTTCAGGACTGTCCAGGTCAGCCTTTTTGGCCCTGAGTATGTTGCCGACGAATCGGGCTACGCTTTCCCAGCTGCCCAGGTCACGGAGCATCATCGCAACCACGTTGTGGGGACTCAGTGCTCCGTGATCCGCCTCTAATGTCCCTCGATCTGCCGCCCACCGAGCACATTTGAAAAAGGTGTGCTCGGCGTCGTCCCGTACACCGGGACAATACAGGCAGTCGGGGGACGGCGCTTTCCCTATGACATGGAGGTAAGCGCGGAAGTACCCGTGACCCGTTAAAAATTGGGTCATGTAGTACTCCACTTCTCCATGCCGTCGCTCCGTCCACGGTCTGACCAGAGGAATAAGCCTTGCGGTCCATCGTCCTCTGGTCTCGTGGTCCCAGGTCTCTTGCCATGCGAGGAATGTGCGAGTGCGTTCCTCGTTGGCAATGGTCACCCGGTCTCCGCCTGCCCGCCGCCTCCCGTAGATCGCCTGGCGCTCCCTTGCTAAAGTAGCAATGGGTATGACGCCGGCGACCACAAGTACTGCAGGCTCGGAGACCGTCCGATACGCGGAAGCGACTCGCAAGGCTGCGGTGCGTTGCACCTGCGCGAGCCGCTTCCGGTTTCTCGCAACTCTTAATGCCTGGGCCCACACTTCCGACCCGTATAGCAGGATGGAATGTACCGTGGACATCAGCAATCGCCGTCTGCTGGCCTTCGGTCCGCCGACATTCGCCATCAGCCGGCTGAGAGCAGTTACGGCTCTCGCAGCTTTGTCGGCGGCTGTACGAAGCTGCTCAGCAAAGCTGAGTTTCCGGTCAATCATCATACCGAGGTACTTTGCGGCCGGCTTGGTCTCGACAACCTCTACCCCGACCCGCAGGGAAAGAAGGGTGTCGATACGTTTCTTCGTGAGAACTACGATCTCCGTTTTGCTGAGAGCTAGAGACAATCCATGATCGTCCAGCCAGGCACCGACTCTGTGCATGGCCCGACTGAGCCTCAGTTGGGCGCGCTCCACGTCGCGATCTGCGACAAGTAGCGCAACGTCGTCAGCGTACCCAACCAAGGCAGATTCTTCAGGCTATAATAATAATAATAATAATAATAATAATAATAATAATAATAATAATAATAATAATAATAATAATAATAATAAATTAAAAAATTCTAAAATTTATTATTATTATTATTATTATTATTATTATTACTGTTTAATTAGAAGTTCCTGTCACAATATATGTTTTGTAGAGAAAGAAAACAATATGAATTATTTTCTTCTATTTTTAAGGTCGAAAATATCTAAGGATTAATAAAATTTTTTAAAGAACTAATTACCTGAGAATTAAATATAAATGCATAATGTGCGTGTTATTTAAAGTTCGTGTCATATTGAAAATTATACTTTTCTTGATATTCACATATTAGCGAATTTATGTGAATAAAGCTGACATAAAAAATGTATTACACACTCCTGGCGTAGGTTATTTATTATTTTATGTTGTAAAAATAATGAAAAAAGTTTTAAAAATTAAAAAAAAATCTTTATTTTTACATTTTGATATGCTTTTCCTAACCAACAATATTGCCCTCAAAGTATTCTTTTAGAGTCACTTGCATTATTATTATGTTAGAAAGACTTAAGAAAAAAAAATCGGTTGAAAGATATGCAATCAATCTATATAAATAAAAATGTAAATATTCGTTTGTTCAAAATCATAAATATCCGAAATTTCTTCAACGATTGCTTTGAAATTTTGATACGACGTTGCAATCGAATACGAGCGTGTTTTTATATACCTACTATTTATATACCTATAAATAGTACCTACTATTTAGTATGTACCTATATACTACCAACTAGGAGGTATGTTTTTACCTGTCACAGGTATGACAAATCACACCTGTGATAGGTAAAAACATGCTTTTTTTTTAATAAAAAGCTATCTTTTGAACGTAAAAGCAAAACACGCTGTACTAAATATTTCACAATTCCATTTTAATGTTTCCGATGTGTGTCCGCTATAGACTAAAAAATTACAGGACCGATTTATGCGCGGGGAGAAAGGGAAAAATCTAAAACGGTATAAGTGAAGAAGAGGGAAATGGAAAGAAGAAAAAAGTGGAGAACGGGGGGAAGAAAAAACGGGAGAAGGAAATGGAAGAGGAAAGGAGAAAACGGAAAAAAGGAAAGGTGCGAAGAGGAAGGGAGGAAGGGAAATAAGAGAAAGAGAAATGGGGGAAGGAAACGGAAAGGGAAAGGGAAAATCAGCGAAAATTGTAATTGTAAATGGGAGAAAGGCAAGGGGATATTATACAAATGAATATGGGAAAAGGGAAACAAGAAATAAGAATGGGGAAAGGGGAAAAGGGAGAAAAGGTAAAACGGAAAGGTTAAATTTTCTGAAGTTCCGTAATGTTCATTTTGTTAATGTTTTCAAACTTTCAATTGTGTTCTTTTAATTTATATATAGTCAAATCTAGCAATAGCGAAACATCTGCTAGCGAAAAAATTATTTATTTTCGATTTTTGGTAAAGGAAGAGAATTTGGGGGCAATTTTTTTCTTAAATGGAAAGATAAGGACGTACATACTGCATATAAAAGCTTAATGTAAAATGGAGTTATGTTTGTAAAATATTGAGAAAATTTACGCCAAAGAGAATTACTTCCCAAGATATCAATTCCAAACGTTTACCAACAAACTGCTTCGATAAACACTAGCTTCTGTAGAAAATTTCATCAAAATCGGTTTATCCAGTTAAAAATTATTAATATTCAAACATTCCAACACACCTAAATACGTAAACACATTACCCCACTATTATGTTTTTTTGGGGTCCCTGGATCATGAAACATTGAAAAACGCAAAAAAAATCCATACCCCTATTTTTCTAATTACTATACAATTCTTATTGCAACATAGCTCTACAGTTTTGATGCCAGGAAAGTAAAAAGAAATGCTGTTAGTTTCACTAGGGTTCTTTTACTTTGAAAAAACCTTGCATTTTGGCAAGTTTATAGTTGAAAAATTTAATTTTCTTAGTATAATGATGGATGTTGTAAGGTTGTCCACAAAAGTACGGATAACTGTACGTTTTATAATTTGTTTCGTCATAAAATACTTCTTAAAATTCCTAAATTCACTGTCACATCAGCATTAATATATTGTATTAATTTATTTTCTTTTTGTTTTTTTTAATTTTATATTAATAAAACACAATTAAAAAATTAATATTACAATATTAAAAAATAAGAAGAAAATTAAAAGTAATGAAGTATAATTATATTTAAGGAAAATATGCCCAAAAAATATTCATCTGAACTGGAATAGATGATGATTATCATTAATAAATTCAAGAACACTTAGACCTTCAAAACAGTTTGGATTATAATATCCATAAATAATTTATTACTGTTATTATGTCAATGATATTTAACATTGATTCGTGTTTCCAATCATATTATTAGTAAAAGTAAATAAATGAACAAGTTAAAATAGCTGATAGCAATAACCTTAGAAAAATAAATTAATGAAAATTACATGTACTATCATTCTGTTGAAAAGTACCGCAAGCTTAATTTTTTACAGTTATTTATTTTGCTGAAACTTATATCGTTAAATGAAACTTATAACACAATAATTTATTATTAAAAGTGATGTGAATAATTTTTTTTTAATTTTAATTTTATTTTTATTGTTTTTCTGATGGAATAAATTATTATTAATTTGATCAAGATTATACTTGAAACATATTGTTATTTCACAACTTTCATAAAATTAAACATAATTTGGAAAGCTGGTTATATAAAATAGGTCATTCAGGGTCATTGCTGATGAACAAGTCATTTTAATGATGAGTTTTCATCTAATTCCAGTTTTTAAACTTGCAATAACGGTTTAAGTTTAGAAAGTAGTCTGGTAACATGGAAATAATGTTATTACTGTATTTATTTTAATTACACTAACTTATTTCAAAATAATTTATTTAAAAGCTAACGTACCTCCATTTTTGTAATTATTTAGATAGAAAAATGATCGTATAAAACAGAAAGAAAACCGCTGGAGAATTCTATCTACGATAAAAGTAAATAACAAACTACTTCAGGGTTATTTTCTTACGAGAGATAGTTTAATTATTATTTAATAAAATAATACGTTATTCAGAAAAAGTAATCGAACAATTTTTGTAAAAGTATTATATTAATTTTTACAGTCAGAAACAAACACGGGCTTACTAGAAAATATACATTTTTTCTTATCTGTTATATGTAAAAAGTTTACTTTTCATAATATATAGTACTGTTTATTAACTGCAATAAAACACATTTTTATTTATTATTCTAATTATTATTATTATTCATTTTAATTTAACATTTGCAATCTATCAGTAATTTATTACTCCATATAACAAAGAATCTATTTTTTGTGACAATGATATCATGAAAATATCTAGACCACTGACTAGAATTGAACTCGAGAACAGTTGAATGAAATGTCAAAATGTGACAAACTAACTGCCCAAAAACCTTTATAAAAGAAGATTAATACGTAGCAAATTTATCGTATGTTGATATAAGAGAAAGAATCTTATGTAAGATCAACTACTCTTTGCAATCAGGTCAGTTTATGCTTTTTTTTTAATTGATGATTTCGCCACATAAACTTAAACCTTGTGCAAGGGAAATGGAAATGGATTTTTTTTTAGCGTATGAAAAATGCCGTACCTGATTGGGATTCAAATTCAGGACCTCTGGATAAAAGGCTGAGACACTTACACTCCCCCACGAAGATCGGCCTTTAAGATGACTTATCTTAAAATTATTTTTTATTGATATACCCCAAATATTTCACATACTGCAGTCTGCCCATTTTATAATATCAATTTATTTTGAAGCCATTTCGAAGTCTGATTATAGGATCCTTAATTCTAATAGGTACGTTTACATTTTTCAGTTTGACATGAGTATCTCATTGAAAGTTTAAAAGAATATTTAAAAAATTATTTAAAAATGGGGTGAGGTTTGTAAAACCTTCCATTGTGAATGAAGCAATTCATAGTCAGTTCATTGGTCTTCTAAACTAGCCGTGACCCACATTGTTGGTGGAAACACTGCATTTTCTAATGTGTATGGAAACAAACAAAATATAAGTATTTAACCGCAGTTAATAACCGGTTAATGACCAGTGTTAGGCTTGGTACGCTACTCGTGTTGGTCTCAACAGGTGCACCCTACAGGAGATAAAAATAGATTAAGAGTACGGTCTCGATACGCATTAGTGAACTCAGTTCAGTAAAGAAAACAACAGAAAAATAGATTATTCCTCAATTTCCCTTGGAATTCTCCACGGTCATGGAATATTTTTTATTCTTGAGGATGACTATGTAGTTGCAGAAATGATTTTTCATAATTATCAGGTCGCCAAAAACTAAATTATGGTTGTATTTTACATACACATCCTAGGAAAATTTAATTTCTGCGACTAAGCAGGCAGGCTTCTGACACTTCCTGCATGACGTTTTTTCAATTTAGCTTACGCTACATTCATGAAATTTTATTCTTAATATATTATCAACGTACATGATCATATTTACTTTCTTGGCATCATAGCTCTAGAGGTATGCTACAAGAAGAAAAAGCACGATAATCAGTTAAAAAATGGGGTATGGGTTTTCTGCATTTATCGACGTTTCATGAACCAAGGACTCCAAAAACCAAAAAAAAGGAGGGTAATGTTCGTAGGAACATGTATGATGAAATTAGCAAAGAGACTCGAGTGTATGGGACAATTTGTTGGTAAATATTTGAGATCAATATCTATCTGTAAAAGGGGTGGGGTAGGTAGTTTTTTGGACTCAAAATTTTTCAAAGATAACCCCACTTTATATTAAGCTAAGTACATGTGAGCATGTATATTTTTCCCCAAAAATCGAAAAAAGTAATTTTTTTATTTGTTGCATACATTTTTAGCCGATGATTTTTCTTATTTCTTCCTAGGCACAATAGTAATGGTGCAAGTGTGCAAGTGACACAGAAAAATACTTTGGGGACAATATTCGGGGGGGGGGGGGAGGAGCCGGTAAAAGTTTAAAAAAGGAACTTTTTAAAACATTTTTGGTTTATTATTGACATGTATCCATTATTTTTTCACTACATAAGAATAAACAGTCAATGCCAAGAAACAATTACGACTTTTTTGTCAGCTTTTTAATATCAAATAGAACCTAATCTGTTTATTACCATGTTTTTTTTTTATTATTATAATGTAATAGCTATTTACAGTGTCATTATTAATATTATACTACATTATTCAAATAGTGAATTATTTATAACTAATTATTAATTATTACAATTATTTAATAATTATGTTAATTTTTGACTGTAATATAATATTTTACAAAAGGGCCATTTCATAGGTCGATTGATCACAGAAAATGAAACGGAGGAATTCGCCACCAGAAGACAAAAAGACAATGCGTCGATAGCACACAATCCCAACATCTAACCAAAAGAAAGCTTGCATGAAAAAATTGAAGATAAAATCAATGATCATCATATTTGTTGATTCTTGGGCAATTTTCCATAAAGAATTTGTACCACAGGGAAAAACGGTAAACTAGACTTTCTCTGTAAAAGTTTTTGAAAATTTGTAGTAAAAATTTGTCCCTGACACCATGACAATGAATGAAGTTTAATCATCCCTCGCTGCGAGAGAGTTTCTGGTCAGAAAATTAATTTCAGGACTTCCACATCAACCCAACAGTTCCGATTTGACATCTTGAGATATTTTTTGTTTCTCACATTGTAAGTTTATCATCTATGTTGGCAAAAAAAATCCAAAAATTGGTGATGGAGGGTTTACACATAAAACACGAAACAATTACAAGTACTGCTTCGAAGAATGGCAAAGGCATTTGAAGTTTTGTGTTCGTTCTAAAGGTACTTACTTTAAAGGGGATAACATTAGTTTGAACATTTCTTACTTTCCAACTAGTGCAATAACAGGACTATAGCTTCAGAAAAGGAAGTATTGTAATCAGCCCAATTTCGACAAATGCGGTTTTCACAGGATGTTGACGTTTTGACACCTAAGGAACCCATGACACAGATGGAAATTTTCCGGATGTAAATGTTCGTATATACGTGTGTGAGTTCGGTGTTTCTTAAATCACCTTATATCTTCAGAACTACTCGACCGATTTTGACCAAAATTGATGCATGGGAAAATACTTCTATGCATGGCAAAATTGATGCCATTAAATTTTGAACTGAAAAGGTCAGAGGTTAGTTTTAAATTAAATGTCACTTAATTAAGGTCGTACTTTTTTAGGCACATTTGTTAACAATTAAAAGATAACAATATTTGCAAAAAAATCTTTCGGAAAATCGCACCCCCACACCAAAAAATGATGTTGTAGTCGTCACAACTCTATGTTGTGACGTTACAGGTGAGCGGTAGAATTAAATAAATGAATAATATTTTAAGTGTAAAAAAATAACTTGGTCTGGCTGGGTTTCAAGAACTCGATCGCCCAGTTGGTTCGGTACCTGGTGGTTAAGCCACGCGGCTACACCAGTCTACCGACCGAACAAGGAACATTTTTTTTATGTAAGTTGTGTAATTTCATTAGTTTAGATATTAACGACCGTCGCCTATAGTACCGCCACATCCGCGCGAATGACATATGGTAAGCGCGCGCGCTTTAGTTAAAATCATTGAATTAAATAAACGAGAAAATATGATATTTAAATCAAATTATAAATATTTTTAATTAAGTTATTTGTGTATGTGTTTGTAAGCCGTGCATAAGAAACAACTGTGTGTCAGCTTTTTCAACAAATATTTATTCTAATGAAATAATTCTCATTAATATCTGGATAGCATCTTTTTTCTATTAATAAACATATATATATGTATTCTTTATAATACGAGGAACTCGTAGGAACTGATATTTTTCAGCCAATAGATTTTCATTAGGTTGTTATTTTGTAACTTTTTTTACTGGTTTAATATCTTGTGATTTCAGTACTCGTTCAAGTTCGAACATAATATCATTAAACACACACACACACACACACATATATATATATATATATATATATATACCTAATTTCACACTCAAAAAAAGCATGAGTTTCTGAAAAAAAAGGAACTTGATTTCGTTACTCAATTCATTTGGGTATGTTTGCCTTTTAATGCAGTAATGTACACTGTCAACTTAAGCATAGAATGAATGAGGAATCCATTATATTTGCTTCTGTATGTTGTAGTCTAAAAGCTAATATTAATTCTGTTATTTATTTTGTTTTAACTAAGCTACTAAATTAATATTTTCTTAATGATAAAATTTAAATACTGACATTTAAATTTTTCGTCTACAAGAAACGTTTTATAGGAAATTTAATCAAACGCAGCTTCATGCACCGGTGATGAGTCATTGAGAATCAAATTTACTCAATCATAATTTTTAATGTAATGAAGTTTCGCAAATAAAAATTAAGACCTATCCTATGTTTAGTTAGGTATATAATAACAACAATAGTACGTAACAAACTAAGTTAGGTTTTTAAATTGGAAATATGTTAGGTGATGTCATTTTCAATCACACTCTTATTTACTTACTTTTCCATTATTTACATTCCTTTTAAAGGTATGATCCTAGTTTGTTCCACTTTTTTCTTAGCGTCAGTGTAAAGGATTAGTAAAACTTTTTACAACTGTTTTCATTTTCTTGTATTACTATTCTAATATAGTTACAAAACATATAATACGTAAGGGTAAATGAAAAATTATCACATTTATTTTTCTTTCTTTACAGATGTCGTACCTCGAGGAAGATTACATACAATACTATGATTATGATTTATCTGAATCAGAAAATGTATACTGGGAAGAATTAGTGCCTGCACTAATTGTTTACGGTTTAACATTTGTACTGGGTATAACAGGTAATTCGCTAATAGTGTTTACAATATGTAGATATCGCAGGATGAAATCGACTACAAATGTATTTTTGTCAAGTCTTGCATCTGCTGATCTTCTACTCATAATTATATGCATTCCGGTTAAGGTAAGTAATAAAAATTTATTTCATATTAATATAAATCGAAAAGAATGTATGTTTTCTGTAAGAAATAGGTTGTATTTATATTGTTGTATATTTATTTAAATAAACAAAGAATCTGAAGAATTTATTACCCGATACTTAAAAGGTTATAAAATTTAAGCATACATCTAGTCCCAGGATTAATAAGGAAACTGGAAACGTAGAGAATTAGATTGTATTTTTCTGTGTAATATTGGTGGATGATTTGTCGAATCAGCCACTTTACTAGTATTTGAATCCTTTCGTAAATAATTGATAGGTCACCACTAGTTCATGCAACTTTTAGCTAATAATTACGTAGTAACTGTTTAAAAAAAATATTTTTTTAAACAGTTCTACTGGGAAAATAATTAGGCAAACATATATATATATATACATTTTTTTTTTTTTTTTACTTAAAAAGGGAAAAATTTGATTCTGCACTGCTAAATTCTTAACTACAAAAAAAATTATTAATTAAGGTTCCTTCAGAAAATATGATAATATCAAGACCATCAAATAAAATAAAAACATAAACAAAATAAGAACGTTCTCCATCACTTTCAAATGTCGTTTATAATTTTATTTTTTAAACTAGCTTACGATCTATTTAATATTTTGACTAACTTTTATCATAAAAACACACGTTAAATTTATTATTTTTTCCACTTAGATAACTTTATTTTATAATAAATGAAAAGTTTCGCAACTACAAAAGAAAGACAATTCGTGAGAAAAATTGTTTGGGAAGTTAGTATGAAATCTGAAAAATATACTTTTTGTAACTTTTTTGTTAGAACAGCGGGTGGGGGATTTAAAACCAGGCATTGTTCTGCTGGAACAGATTCTTATTATTATCTAACATGGCTGAAGTAGTAATACTATAATTTTAAATTAAATATCCGCTTATAGGATTTTTTTTATTTTAGTTCAAAACTTGTCATTCAAAATTATGATCGTACAATAAATAATCCTGACATTTTATAAAGAATTATATCTCTCTTTATGTTTGTTTTTTCACACGATTAGTCTTCAGTTACTTCAAAAATTGTTTCTTTGTTTGTAGTACATCTACATAGATGGTTATTTAGTTTCTTATTCCTATTCGTCTGTAGTCTAATTTATCCTGACGTTACTAAAATAGTTATAATTAGCTATTTGTTAGCTAATTATCGACAAGTAATTTTAAATTTTACAATTTACAATAACCAATTGAATTGTTAGAAGTTTGTAATGATAATAACATTTTTTAAGTTGAAAAAATTAAATTAAACTATTTTTGATAGATATAAAACCATTCTACAGACTATCGTTAGATTGTTATTATGTCCTTTACTGTGTTGTTAGTTTACATTCTAAAAATATTCAATTCAATTTCACAATAATTGACAGGTTAATACAGGACTGAACCAAAGTGTAACTGACGTTAATAGGTAGTTAAATAAATAAATAATATTGAATTATTTCTTTCTGCTTTCAAATTCCTATATTCCTCTTAACCAAACGAATTCTTTAATTAATTATACCTTTTTATCATTAATTTGCTTACGTTCATTTCAAAAAGGTATAATTTAATTCATTCATTGTTTGTTTATTTTTTAACTAATCTTTTTAAACTCGGTAATCGGTGTTATCATGCAATTTACGGAGTCATTTTAATTAATTAATTATATATTTACGCAAAATCATGATATATTTATTTATTTACAGTAATTTGAAAGCATATAGATTAGAAGCCAACTTGTTTTCTTGTCACAAAAAAATTAGTGATACATTATCAATTTTACTGAATAAAACTAGAACGTAGTAAAAATATTGTTACATAAAAAAAAAACTAATAGAATATTAAAATCAGAATAAATTTAACATAATAGAAATGAAGGTTAGTAATAATGGAAGATATGATTTTAGCGATTCATTAAGCTATTCTTATCTGTTTAAAACCAGCAGACACTTAACATCATCATATTGTTTACGTTATAAGTTAAAGGGAAACCTTTCCAAGGATAACCTTGGAATTTTGTTTCATAGGAAGAAATAATGATAACGCCGATCTCCGTGTTGGAGCGATAGCGTTTCGGCTTTTCATCCAGTGTCCGGAGTTCGAATCCCGGTCAGGCATGGAATTTTTCTTACGCTGAAAAATTCAAATTCAATATTCCTACTTATAAGCTTCTGTTGGATAATTAATTCATCAAGTAAAAAAAAAAAGATTTTTAAATGATTGGTTATTGGTTACAAAATTGTTTAAAATTTCACAAAGAAATTTAAGTTGCTCCTCAATATACGAAGGGAATACAAAAACTGGAAATGAATAAAGAAATAAGAATTTGCCTTACTATCAGAAAAAGCTGTATAAAAACATAAGTGATTAGTGCATCCCTCCTTACTGAAAAAAGCTTTCAACCAAAAAGTTACTGTGCTCTTACGAAGGGAAATGAGAGTAGAACAGACGTTAGTACTTTTTACAGTATATAGCTCTAATAAGTTTGTTACATAAACATTGTGTATAATATTGTATATTTTTACAAATTATCAAACCATAATCCAAGTAAGGAAAAAACCTTATATAAATATACATTAGCCTTAACGTTAAACTTCGAGTAAACTTTCAAAAGAATTTCTATAAATCGACTTAATTTATTTACTAAATGGTAAATGCGCTTACAAAATCATATCTAACAGTAAAATACAATTCCCAGATCTTTCACCGTTTATCATTACAGAAACGATTATCATTTAATTAATCTGCATTTTTCATAAAAGTTACATTTAAGTTTAACAAACCAATCAATCTTTTTTTTTTTAAATACGTAATAAGTAGCATTGGCAAAGTAGGAGCTTATTCTCCTTTTATATTATCATCTATCACGAATGAATAAGAAATAATAAAAAAGAAATCATTCTGTTTAGTTGATATTTAAATTACTTAAACTTGATTATGATAACTTATTTTTTGTTGCAGGAGACCCATTAAATAAACTGATCAGTTTATCAATCACAGATTTATATTTAGAATCTCTCTACAATTCATTATCAGAAATGTATATATTACGCTATAAAAGTTAATATAAAACATGTTTATTCTAACAACCAAAAAGCTAGATTGTGGAAAATTTTTCACAATCTAGCTTTTCCGTATCGCCATATAAAAGTAAAAAATTATTTTCTTAAGTTGTTCCTAGAAGTAGTAAGAAATACCCTCACAAAAAACATTGTACTTCACCCAGTGATTGTCAACAATTTGCATTGCATTAAGAATATTGCACTATTTTTTGTTAAAATAATAATTTAATAAATTTTTAACTTAATTATTTCGTTAACTAAAAATTTATAGAAAATTCTCTTTTTTTTGTAAGGTAAAATCATTTACAGAAATTTTATCAGAAATTTATAATTTTGGTATATTTGTTAAAATGATAGTAGAAGCCGTATTTTTCTTACCTCTGCGAGTGGTAACATGTTATAGAAAAGTATTTCTCAACTACCAGCGAATATTTTTTGAGCATACGTTAACTTTGATATTATATAACGGTTCAATATTATTATTATTACTTATTATTTTTAGATGAAAAGAAAGATAAAATACTGAGATCTGAATTTAATAGAACATTAAAATATTTGAATGGCAGAAAGCCACCTGAGATAGACCTACAGAATTACTGCGCAGTGCAGGTGAGGAAGCGATGGATAGATTACACGAACTGGTGTGTAATATTTACGACAAAGCGGAAATTCTGTCGGCCTTCATAGAGTGTTATTGTCATAATACCAAAGAAAGAAAGAGCAGATAAATGTGAAGAATACAGAAAAATTAGCTTAACTAGTCACGCATCAAAGATCTTAACTAGAATTCTGTACTAAAAAACTTTACTTAGATAAGTTTTATGCCCTTATCTAAGGAATAGTAGGAACCTTAAACGAATTTGATACTTTACTTAATAGGAAAGCTATAGCGATATTTTGTTTTTTCGAAAAAGCCCTCCCATTTCCACCCCCATGGTCCGATATTGTCCATTAACAAACTCGACCGAGATTTTGGGTCGTTATATTTTATTTATCATTATAGTTATTACATCGTTATATTATATATCATTATTACTTATCATTATATTTTATTTATAATTCCAGGTTTATCTATTCTAGCTTTAACTGTCTTCATTAAATAAATGCAGTATTACGTTGTGAATATGACAGTACAATCTTAATTATCTACATTTTCGTTTCAAGATTATTCGTTTCATTTTCTTGTTTTTATTCTACTCTGCGTAACTTTGCATTAATATGAGGCTTTTAACAACTGTTTTATCTTCAGAAATATTCTTCCTCCTCTTCTTTATCTGAGTTCTCAATAAACGTACCAGTAACTTCTTTTTCGCGCGGTGTACTCTTTTCCCGATTTACATTCAATGTTTATCCATTTCATGTTTTAATAAAAACAAAAAAAAAAATATTAGTGTAAAAATAATATTAAATACATAAAAAAAACTTATACACGAATTAATTTATTCTGGCTAATTCAATTTACACACGCGCGCATACACACAAATATTCTCTTCTGTCACTCTCTTTCCCTTCTTTCTCTCTCCCTTTATCTTATAAAACATTATTGAAGAATAAAATGCTGTTGTACATTTTTAAATTGTTTTTAAATTAATACTATACATTAAAATGTAAAATATTAATAAACATTTATATCCTAGTAGTAAACATTTTTAATTTGTTAAGTTATGAACTCTGGTTAAAGCTCGCCCACTTTCTTGTTTAGGCCCTTATATTACGTAGAGTAATAATATAAAGTAATAGGTGATACAATAATCATAGTAATGGATGAATGAGTTGCTGTCGTAGAATAAGCTAGTTATGCAGAAAATATATATTAATTATATTTGATTGTGTTTATAAAACAATGTGAATACAGAACTTTCATTAATAATATTTAAATTAATTCTACAATTTTAATAATAATAATAATTACAATAATGATTTGACGTAATAATTTTGTTTTAACGTAATTACATATGTCGTTAAATTTGCATAACATTTTGTACAAGCATTAAATACATAGCTCTCAGCCAGCAAACAGTTAAGATATTGTTGAAGTAGTTTCTCGTTCTGTAAGTGTGGAGTGTCCCCCACTCTCTTACGACAACTCAGCCGTACGGCACCACACGCTGTAAAATACACAGCTAAAGATTGTCCAAACAACATTTTTACCGATGAGTGATTGCTGTACTTCTCGCCGTAAAAATTTGTTCATATTGACTAAATAGCATTTGCTGATAAGTCCTTGTAATAATTTTTGAAACATAAAATTTTAGGTGTAGACAGAAGAAGGGGTACAAAATATCATTTCATCTATAAGTAAATAATTCATTATTGGTTATTTTATGATTGTTTGTATTTCATTTTACTGTACTATAAATAGTCGTTGTCAGTTCTAGCCCCAGGCAGAGTGAACTTGCCACAGCCAATTTTGTTAATAAACAATAATATGTGTATAAGCAGTGATGAATTAATTTAATTTGTTTACATGAAAAAACAAAACATTTTTTTTTTCTTATTTAATACATAAACCTGTTTTTATGGGTGAGATATTTCTTTGGTGTCTCCAGGTGCGCCCTTACCCTACATTTTTATTCTCTAATTTGTTACAAATATTTAAGAATTCTGTATATAGCTTACCAAATCCTTTTACTTTAAGTGAATTTTAGGTTTTAATTGTTCTCCAGGTCTTTTAATAGAACTTTTATTTTATCTTTATGTAATATTAATGTACTAGTTTTCTAAATTGTGTCACCAAAGAAAATTTTTAATGTGTAATAGTTATTTCTCTATAAATAATATAACAGCAGTAACCATCCAAGGCCAATCAGAATTTAAATTTTAAAATTACATGAAATTGGAGTCAAAATTCAGAATATAGCTTTTGATGGAGCTATTGTAACTAGGTTTGAAAAAATTAAGAAATATTTTCCTGACAAACAGTATCTTCAAATCAATGGTATATTAATGGTGTATTATATTGGACCCTCACATGCTAAAATTAATTGGTTTGTCATATATGAGGGTTATTGAATTCAGAAACAAACATTTTGATTTTAATTATATAGAAACGCTTAATGAATTTCAAAAGGAAATAGGACTAAAACTACGTAACAAGTTATCCGACCAGCACTTATTTTATAGAAATCGTAAAACTAAAAGTATCTGAACAGATGCTAAGTTTTAGCATAGCCGAATATTCTAATATTTAAGTTCCAAAAATCATCCCCAATTTCCTGGTTGTAGTGGTACTGTCCAATTTATAAAGGCGATTGACTAACTGTTTGATTACTTAAATAGTATAGATCCTTTAGTGTTTTTAAAGTCCAGCAAAACTATAAATATTAAAAATAGCCAAGGATAAAGAAGTGCTAAAATATTTGAAATGCTGTATTATACTTGTTCAACCTTGAGATAGATGACATATCAATTTTGAGTCATTCCAAAAACTCTTTGCTCTTGGATTTTAATTATTTGAATGTTAATGGCCAAGTTATAGCATTCGACGATTTTTATTATTTTTTAACGTAAAAATGTTTTTAATTTACAAAAGAAACGAAAACAAATCGTGCACAGTTCTGCGAAGAAGACAGACTTTTCGTTAATTTGATTTTAATATTTTTTTTAATATTAATTGTTAACAGCAGATACTGGACATAATGTAACGTAAATATTCCAACCTGCAGTGTCCTAACGAATCACGCTTCTAACTTATCTTGCTCAAAAATGTCTTCGACCTAAAATTGAACGTAACTAAAGAACTGCTCAACCAGTCTTCATCAAATTTTCATATCAGATTAGCAGATAAGACAATATTAAATCACTACTACTACAGGTTAATGAATTGATTTAACAGTTTTGGAGATTTTCGAGCTAAAGAATTTTATACATAAACAATATATACATACAAATGAGAAAACCCCATTTTAAGTGAATGGTATTTTCGTACTTCTCACACCTCGAAGTTCATTTTCACTTTCACTTCCACTATGCGACTGAAAGTAACACCGTACCTTTCTTCGAAAAATAGGAAAAAACCATTACTGCTGTTGTGTCAGTCTACTATTGTATCAATATAGTGTCACGCCAAAAACTTAAAAAAATAATTATATTCAGCAGTGTCTAAAATAAATTAAAATTAAAAGAAATATTTGTGCGATAATAAGGATAAAAAGATCAAATGTTCATCTCTTATTTAATAAACATGTACAGCTTAATTTGTATTCAATTGTTGATCCGTATTATTTTTATTCGTATTCAACCATATTCAATAAATTATATGAAATATTATCTTTTTTCCCTGGTCTCCTGAGTAGGATCGGCATTCAAGCAATACTCAAACCGTGGGGGGCGTATCTCTTTATTACCTCATTTGCCTACCTCAAACCACTTTGGCGGGGTAACCGGGCCCGGCTATGCCGTTTACGGGCTCTACCACAGTAACCGGGACTCGGTCTTGCCTCTTGCTACTTCAAGCCACCAGGGAAGGAAACGAAGTCCGGCTATCCCGTTCCCAGATTTCCCCTAGTAGCCGAGTCTCGATCTTTCTCTTCCTTTTTCTTAATATCTGCTGTTCCCTGCTCCAGTCACGAAACATTATTTCTTTCCTCAGAATTTCCGTGGCCAAACCGTCTATAGCATTCCATTCTCCCACCCCTTGTATCATATAGCTTACAGTTTTTTCGGGTGTTATCCATCCAAGGCATGCTCTCTACTTACATCAGATCCATCTGTCACACTCATAAAATGTATGGTAAGGAAAATCTACCAGGCCACATTATGTACAGTTGGGCATCTCTCGCTTCCCAAATTAATGTAAATATTCATCAAATACTCCATGGCCGGAGAGAAGCTGTCAATATACTCACATAACCATGACCTCTCCTCAGCCACGGGTCTAATCGCAGTATCATTCTTCGTGTCCATGTTCCAGTGTGTAAGTCATCCTAAGACACGAAATATTATCTAAAATTATTAACATATCTAAATCATATAAAGAATTTAAAAAAAAAATAATAATTTTCTATATAAATAACTCATTCTATTATAAATATAATAAATAGGTAAATATATTTTTAATAGTCTACTGAATATTTAAAATACAAGAAAAATAAATTATGGCATAATTATTATATTCCGTAAATGGAAGTCTAGACACAACGCAAAAAGTTCGTAAATATGAGAGAACAATGGATTCTAATGAGGCCTGTATAAGGTATTGTCTGGCTCAATGGAAGAGAATGGGAAAAATTACAAAATACAGTACCAGACCTTGATTATCCTTGAAATACTTAACTAGAAATCCATTTTTCGTATACACCCATTTACCACACACATTTATGTAAAATATGTGTAATAAGTAATAAATATAATATATGAAGTAATACATAAATGCGTGTTATTTGTATAATGTCAGTAAATCAGTCTACATTGTAAATAGCTAATAAAAATCATAGAAATTGTAATAGATATTTATCTTAAATACCGTCATCAATGTTCAAGTTTCCAGCATCCGTAGAATCGTCATTATCTTCGTAATCACTTAACCACAAATGACCGTCCTCATTTTCATTGACTCCGTTCGAAATACGACATTTCATGAACCATTTTTTATTAAGATCATCTGGTATTTCTGACTAATTTCAGCTTTTAATTGTTGTTGATGGTATTTCGAAAGTCTCAGGTTTGATATGCATTCTCAATCTAATCTAAGGAATAACTGTTACTTTATAGTATATTTTTGACACATCTTTGTTATTGTCATCCTTCTTTGAATAGAAAATAATTTTTATTCGGCAAAGAAATCGGTGTACCCAGTTAACTCCAGTTTTAAATTGATCCCTACCGGTATTTAATTCATCGGCGACTACCAGGGGGCTTTCATCTGACCCATTTCCGTAGAAATCGCATATCCAACCTGACGTACATTCTATATATGCACTGCATGCTTTTCTTCTATTTCCTGATATTTCACGTTTTTCCACCGAAGTAATTTCTTTGTTTCTATTGGAAACGAGAAATTCGTTTTCTTTCTATCAGCTATCACGAATGCAGAACTCTATAAAACTTTCTGCCTTTAACACGATTTCCATGTCACGTAGCGTAAGCAATTACACGTAACCTTTGTGAATGAATCCAGCAATCTTTTTCACTCATTCTGTAGTTCTACTACACACGAAACGTTAACGTACCGAACTGTCGCTGTTGCAGTAAAAACTGATCATAGAAGGACTGAAAGATATTTTCATATGAAATAAGAATAGTCTGTGGGTGAAAAAATGCAAAGGACAGCTTCCGATAAGTCTGGTGCCACTTCTTAGATAACACCGGTAATTACTCTTAGCTATGTTTTCGTTTGTTTTATCTAAGTTATTTTATTTCATTGGATGTGATTTTATCTCGTAGTCAAAATAAAGAAGTTTGTGTTACAATTTTTTATGGGTTAATTAAGTTATATAAATTTAATGATTACATCATCATCAATAATGTGAAACATTAAAATCCATGTACGACGCGCAGGGTATTTTTGTTTGCTGGAAAAAATGTTGCGCGTCCTACAATGGTGTATATATATATACAATATACAATTGTATATATATATACAATTGTATATATATTTTGGACACTTTTGGTCTTGTCGATTGCAATCAAAAATAAATTAAAGAGTTTCTTTAGATCTACACTGTATATTGAAACATGTAATAATAGAGATATTAAACTTCTTAAAGAATAAGTTTTTGCAACAGGTCATTAATTTCTTATTTTTTTTAACATAAACTCAAAAAGAAATTTCATGTAAAATGTGTACAGAAGAAAAATGTTCTTTTGATGCATAGAGATTACGTATATGAATACACATAATTTCACGAATATATAAAGAAGTAAAGGAAGGAAAAGGATTTAATTTTAAGATATGATAAGTAAGAAATAAGCTGACATAATCTCAACAAAGGTAAATGGTTTTACATATTTTTGTTAAACAGGTAGCAGATTTATCTCATTTTAAAGTTTGCATCTTTCTTAAGTAATAATTTATATAAATGGGAATATTATTAAAAGAATTTAAACAGATAAAAAAAACGAAAAAATAATTTTAAAAGATGGAATATTTTTGTTAAATCTTTAATGAAATCTTTTATTACTTTCTATCATTTAATTAATATTTTATTTCATATTATTACATTTTTGAAAATGATTCCTTACTTAAGAATTTAATTACGAAGAAAAGTACGTATTCTTTAAATTTTTTTAAGTAAGGAATCACTTTTAAAAAATTTAATAATCTGGAGTTGTTTGAAAATACCCAATATGAAATATTTCATTTTACAGTTAAGTCTAATGTACAGAAAAACAAGTAATTTTATTCTTTGTTATTCTGATATAGAAAATATTTAAAAATTTTTGAAAATACGGATTAACCTAAACGTTATTAAATTTTTCTACTTTAAGTGAGAAGTAATGAACCAGTTAAATATTTTAATAATTTTTTAAATATTTAAAAATATTTTGGTCAGTCAAAGCAAATTATTTTAACGATCTTCATTAATAGGTGTGACTGTTTTTTTGTGAAATGATAAAAATGAAAATAAAATGAAGATAAAAATTTGAATAAATTTATTCAGCGATTAATAAAATGTTCTTTACATGATAAAAAATGAAATTTTTAAATTAAATTCCATAAAAATTCAGAAGTATTATAGATTTTTTAAGTTTATTTTATTTAATAACAAAAACGTGAAATTTTTAACCCAATTTATCGTGGTTTTTCGATACATGTTCCTAAAACGGGTACAATAATTTTATTATACTTTTATTAAAAATTGTATGTTACAAAAATATAAATATATTTTTTCATATTATCATGATAATGAAGAAGAGATTTTTAAAGAATGTTTTTTGTGGAAAATGTTTTTTTACGATTGCTTTGATTTATATCCAAAAAACTTTCAGTTTTGAATTCAAAAATTTTTCTTTAAACATTATAATTTTTTATAAACTATGGGTGGCAAAATTTTCAAGTAGGTATTTCACTATAAATTAAAAACAAAGTATTTTGTACTTTAATAGGAAGTAAAATCTAACTTAAAAATAATGCAAACACCCAATGGTTCATACATAATTATTTTTTTAATTTTTATATTGCTGTTTTCATTATTAATAACACTGAGATAATCTGGCCGTGAACTGTCGCTTGAGAAACATTAGCTTACATCACATAGATGATAGGTGGTGTGAGTGCTAAAAAAAGAAACGTATTGATTACTTGTTTTATTTTACATTATACTTATGTAAACGACTGAAAAATACTAAGTGATTTAAAAAGACGTCATTAAAAGTACGTTTATCTTCTTTTTTTTCTTAAAAATAAAGAAACTTTACACATATTTTTTCAGTTATAAATACCACAATACTAGCTTTAAATTTAAAATATATATAATGAATCAAAAAAAAAGAAAATTAAATTGGTTCAAGAAAAAAATTAAGCGATTTATTTATAATCTGTACGTCATATAAATCTATAAATCATAATGTGATGATTTCAGTAAAGAGTAACATATTTTGGAATAAAAATTATGAGTAATTTTTCAATAGGAAATATACGAATTTTCATAGACATGAGTTATGTCCAATACTAATTTAATAATTAGGTTTCAATGTACATATAAATCTAATATATACAATAATAAAACTTTTAAAAGTGAAAAATATTTGAGTTATTTCGGTAAATCTTTTTTTATATCCGCATAACTACTGATAAAATATAATTTTATTAGCACACCGACATAATTAGCACATAATTTTACAAATTTATCTTCTAACAATTTTTCTTTAATGGTTTTTAAGAAAATTGATCTTTAATTTAGAAATTTTAAAACAATATTTTAAAGTAGGAACTGAGAAAGTCGATAGCTAAATTATTACATTACATTACATTATTATAGATTATAATACATTATCATTATATTATTATACATTATTACATTAAATTGTTACATTAACTGCCATTTTTACAGTATTTTTTCTTATCTGTACTCTACTAACCGACAATAATAAACATATATTTTAGTGAATTTCCCTTGAAATTATAAAGTATATGAAAAAATATTATTGTGAAGGTGATATTCTAGACCAATAGCACTTAAACTTTTCAACTTTGGGCATAGACATATCAACACAGCATAGACAAATCATTAAAATGTACCTTTTAAAATTATTAACATTTTAATGAACAATCAACTGGTACAGTAGATTGGATTCCATAAGAAGAGGGAGTGAGGAATGACAGACTTATACTAACCTAAGCTGTAATACCGTGTTTTGTCATCCATTTTTTCAGAAATTAATCAAAGATTACAAATTTTAGTAAGTTTTAAGAGTTCATACTGGATCCTAAAAGACCAACCTTATGAATGGCCAATTCATCCTAGGAAGAAGGTACTGGAAATTAACAATTCAGAAAAAATAAAAACGATGATAGGAAGCCAAGTTGAAAATAATGAAATATTCATAGATGAATACGACGAAACGTTGACTAATTTATAAAATACTAAAAATCACGATTCAAGAAAAGATTTTTTTTTCCTGAAAATTTTATTTTACTGAATAAATTTTCCGCTGTATTGATTTTACTATATGGAATTAAACTAAAATAAAATTTTCAGTAGAATTTTCCTTGGTAAATTATAAAATTCCTCTGACGAAAGTAGAGGTTTCCTCAGTGGAATACTTATACAAAAGGAAGAGTGGATAATTTTTTCATTTTTTTCAAAAGATGATCTAATAGAGACATATTTTCAATTATTTAGGCGTAAATCGAGGTTTTTAATTATTTTCTAATCACGCAACTGTTCATATAACATTAATAAAAGGAGGCAATTCATTTTTGAAAAAAATTCTTGGCTCCCATACTAAAGGCGAAGCATGCCGGTAAAATTAATTTTTAAGAAAATAATCTTCAAGTGATAAATTAAAATAATATTACAACATTTTTTAGAAATTTACTTGATACATTTTAGCCATACTTTAATCAAATTATTATCATACATTACATGATATTAATTAATAGGTTAATTCGGATTTCAAAAGATAACATTATATTTTGAAATTTCTAATATTTTTATAAAAAATCAAACAAATTTTCAATAACACATCGGTTTGCTTGGCAATTCTCCCACCACTACCCCATTCGGTCGCCCTAAAACATAAGACAGAATGTCTGAGCTACGAAACAGTTTAGCGACCAGTGTCCTACGCTGTAACAGCGTGAGCGGACTAAGCGCGGTGCCATACACCACCGGCTTACGTGTTCCAACCGCTCACTTGTCATATATTTACTAAAATGGGTAGGCACACCCAGTCAACTACTAAAAATATATATGATATCCATAAATTACAATTTACTTTGTCAAGACAGCAATTCGCTGCCACGCCTGTCAAGTCACTGAATGCCAGCAAGTACCTGTCCACCATATTAAAGCGCTTGGAGCCCTAATTGGTTGGCGGTCAGCCATATATCTCAACGTTAGCTTCCCACAGCAGTGCGTTAGGAGTCTTTCCCTTAAGTAAACTACTGATGTCGGTTGAACATAGCAACAGCATCAAGGATCTCCCACACGGCCCGAAAATGTGGCTCTCGCCACATTGACTTGCCGCTTGTGAGTGGCCAATTTTCCCCTTGGCCTCTAAGTTCCAGGGTGAACCTGTCTCCCCCCCCCCCAAGATCAGGGCAGTCAAACATCAGGTGTTCATTTGAATGGACCTCCCCGCAGACACACAGCTCATCAGCTGCCAGGCGGAACAGAAACAAATATTGGTTCAAATTAAGATAATTGGTGAGCAGCTGGGCACCCGTTGCCCTTAAAAACGAACTCGAGGGATACCATCCCCCCAGATCGCGTATAAATTTGTACAGGGATCTTCTCTTAGTCTTCAATAAAACATTTACTAGACAAAGTAACGGATTTGTTATCTACAACCCCAAAAACCCCGCACAGCCGTTTTGCAGATTTTGCAATTTTTTACACCCGCACTCTTAATTTAACCCCGTACGGAGGGATGTTTGCAAAAGTAATGGTGGAATATTGTATTGCCACCCCACTTAGTAAGTGTAAAATTTCATCAGTCGGCAATGTCAGGAAGTATGTTAAATTAAGAATATAAGATTTGAGGACAAACATGAAAATTATGTTAATTAAAAAAGTAAATAAAAAAAATAAACTTCTTAAAATTGTTTAAAAAATACAAATATCCGGCCATAATCTAAATAAACAAAGGTGCAATTTTCAAGGAGGGGTTAAACATTTTTTGGCAATTTTTTTCTTTCAAGAAATACAACAGAGTAACGGCTATCAGAATTTTAAGATTTTTATATTTAAAATTTTCAATTGACAACTTGTAATATTGATTTAAATTTAAAATAAATTATTAAAAAATATTTTTTTTTGAAATCAAAAAAAAATATTTTTTGTTACCACGAGACTATTGGAGTGGGATGGGTAAACAATTTTTATAGCGGTATGAAGACCTATTGGTGTTGAAAATTTAAATGCAAAGCACTAGAATTATTTCATTTTCTGAAGCGTGATATACTTAAGAAAAGAAAAATATATAAAGTCATTTTTTCGGAAGAGGGATTAATCAATATTAAATAAAAAATTTTGGTAATTTCTAATCTTCATTAAAAAAAACTCCTACTTTTTTAGACAAGTTTTTGCTAAAAATGCCCTAGTAAAGATTTGAAATTTTATTTTGACCAAAATACCTCCATCCCTTTTCCCAATATTGGCTAAGATTTAATAGCCTTTCCTCCAAAAGAAGTGCCTATCTATCAGTATGAAGAAATCGGTCAACGGGGTTGAGAGTTATAAGACCAGATACAGGCCAATACGCAAACATTAAATGAGGGAACATCCGTCTGTAAAAAATAGATTTTTTGGACTTGAGCATTGGCGTACAAAAAATTTGGGGAAGATTATTTAAAATTTATTTAAACCTATCTTTTTGGGTTATAAAATTTTTAAACGTCTCAGTAAGACACAAAACTTTAAAAAAAATTTAATTTTTTGTTTTTTTTTTACCGATCTATATACTTCCCGTTATCGATATAGCTGCTATAAATCGCTACAGCCGGGAAAGTAACAATAGTAGTTTTATGACTTATGTAGTATGTAGTAGAGATTTATTTATGATAAAATCATTTAAGAAAACGATTCATCAATCCATATTGTATCATTATCTATCAGAAGTAAGAGATTATTCAAGAATTTACAATTACAGAGCCAACTACAAAGTATCTCAATCAGTAGCATAAGTGACTGCTAAACTAAATGTTCTGAATTTAATTACTGATAAATCTAGATTTTACGGCAAGATAGAATTAATTTTTGAAGTGTCCCTAATAAAAATCGTAAGCTAAAAAAAAAAAGAATTTATATTAAATATTTTATTAATCATTTATTACAAACTGCATGTAAACTACTAAACGATTTGCTTTTATCACCCTAGAAAGTTTATACAGAACTTCAAATTTCAGTTTAATATTCGACTACCGTTTTTCCTGTTCTGAAGTAAAGTTGATGATTTAATTAGTTAACACCGCAGCTAGCTCAATTTATTATCCTACAAATTTCTACAAAATGTAGAGGTAAGTTTATTGTTATCTTTACTATTAACGAAGTTACATGCTGCTGTTCACCTATTAATTCGACATAAACGCTTAGTTTTGTTCAATTAATAAAATCTCCTTTATTTAATTAAGAAACCGACAGTTAATTTATAAAGTAAGTTAACTAATGAGGTGGATAACAATGTATAAATTGATAGACAATGTAAAGCCTTTTTCTTTTAATCAAGATACGTATGTTAGTCATTAAGTTAGTAAAGTTTGTATCGGAACGGTTCAATTTTAGATAAAATAATAACAGTTTATATTATATATATATATTTTATATAATTATTCGGAAAAAGAATGTTACTATTAAGAAGAAAGAAAGAGAACCCATGGAGAAAAAATGACAGCCGCATGGAGACGCAGAAAATTGAATCAGAATAGCTATGCGTGATACAACAAGGTCCAATCGCAAATAATAATAATAACACGATAATAAGATTAATAAACTTTTAGAGAAAATAAAATTTGATATTATGTGTGTACATAAAATAAAAAAAATTGAAACAGAAAAGTTACCACAGTAGATTATGAGATAAAACAAGGTAAACGTTTGTCTCATTCTTATTACTGAAGCACTTTAAATACAACAATTAAATTGAAACACTAACCAAGATGGGTATAATTGTTGCTCTACTAATAGTATAATTAGTGATGTATATATAATATCCAGTATAAAACTATACTTCCCGTAGTCTTAACTGCAATATAAATATATGAATTTATATAATCCATTCGCCAATCGGGATGTTGATAAACAAGTAATTTGGGTTCCAGGTAATATTAATAATTAATTTCCATGAAAAAAAACTAAAATTGTATTACACTGGGAACCTGTATAGGTTGCCGCATTACAAACACCAAAAAACTCAGTAACAGTTATAAAAAATTGAACCTTTTTAGACTACTGTAATAAAACTTGTACGTACATTTTCCCCTCACTAGTATATCCTCGTGCGAATGTACTAACCCACTAAAGTATAATATACTATGCGTATTTAAACCATCTCAAAATTTTACTCCAATTTCAACAGTTGCTTTACCGATTGTAAGTATTCTACCAAATAATAACTTTGGTGGGAGAGTAATACAAACTCTCTTTTAATTAACCTAGCAAATTGTATAATCTTTTCACTATTTAGTTAATAATTATTTATTTCCTTCTAAAAGGAAACGAATAATAAGACATAATATAAACGTAGCGAATTATAAACTCTAATACTTTTAGGACTTCTGCAGTGATTTCTGCATTGTCAAAACGTATGACCGTACGTATGGAAATTGATTAAAAATATATTTAGGAGATTTTTAAAAAATATAGAGATGTAGTATGTTTACCAACATACATAGATTCAATCTGGGGCCGACCTGCCTTGCCGGATGTTTAGCTGGTGGACGAGAAGGCCCATTAAAGTTAAAGACACTCCTTTGGACTGCGTTACGCTTAACTGTGGACCCGGCTCAGGAGATCGGGTATAAAAATGACAAAAAAAAGAAAAAAAAAGCATATTTAACATTTCAGACCTCACTTGAAATGAACTAATCACGATGTGGTTCATAATTAAATTTTGTTTTTTGTGTATTAGGGATTACGGGTGGAATTTCCTTCTGTGTTAGAAGTAAGCAGTAGGCACATACTTCAAGTTTATTCTGAAATTATTTTAGACTTATTTTCAACAAATTATTTAATTTCTTTTGAACGGACAACGCAAATTTGATGATATATATATATATATATATATATATATATAAAATAAAAAAATAATTTGATACGAAGAAATCAATTAATTTCATCTAAAAGTTTTTCTTCGGGAGTTTACATAAGTCTGGATTATATCTGATTTTGAATCTTCTGACCTTGTTTTTTATCACACTAGAACTATCTCATCTTGAAAAAATTCTCGATTTCTTTATTGGTGAAATCGTTATTCATTTTAGTCAACATAACGTTTATACTTCATTCTTGGCTTTTCAGATGACTTTCAATCGCTTAGTTAGAGAAAATATTCTTTGGATCAATTACACGAGTGGTAGTTAACCTACTTTATATCGAATAGTATTATCTTCATAAAAATAAATCGTGTGACAGGTTAAGCTGAGATTATTATTTCCCATTTTTCCGTTTCCAAGCTTCCTCCATCATTATATGTTCTCTATGTTTTTTTCATTTATATGGTCTTCATTCTCTTTTGACTTTAGGGATACCAATCTTCTCTAATTTTGTTCCCGTTTATTTTTCTTTAAAAAAATACTTTCTATTAATTGGTTATCCTCTAGGATATATCTCAAACAATTTTATTTTTCATTTTATTATTCTTTTCCTTTTACTCTAAAACCTTCACTCTGCTGATCCTATTCATTTTTAAAATTTTTTGCACAACCTGATCTCAAAATGTTATTGATATCTACTCTACTTTTCCTTATTTCAAACTATAATAATAATTTAGTCACGTAATACATTTATAATACTGCATACAACAAGTTATACATCTCTATATAATCTATCCGTATTAAATAATTAGCTTTTTTAGGTAGATTTCATAAGAAAGCTAACTATTGTAATGGGTACCGTGATTTGACTTCTGGAAAAATTCCACATCTTCGCGTTTCACATCCCCAAGACCCAAAAATCACCGTCAGCTCAAAAGTATATATATTTCAATTTCTTGTGGACACGATAACTGCTGTAATTTTGCGCCAATCACTTTCAAATTGTTCCCTAATAATAACTCGACCCAAAATCTCGGTCGAGTTTGTTAACGGCCTAAATCGGACCGTGGGGGTAGAAATGGGGTGGCTTTTTCGAAAAAGAAATAGCTATAATTTTCTTATTAAGTAAAATATCGAATTTCTTTTAAGTTCATACAATTTTTTAGATAAGGCCCTAAAACGTATCTAAGTAAAGTTTTTTGATATCACCAACCATTGGCCCAGGGGTGGAAAAAAGGGGGTTTCGAAGTCAAAAATATCATACCTCCCTTAACAGGCACAGTATTGAATCGGTTTAAAGTGATCTTTAGTCCTCCAAACATTACCTAAAACCTTTGTCTGAAACAATTTTTGATACGATCAACCCTTACGGCAAGGGATGACCAAAATATTGCTAGAATTATAAGATCAGGCTTATCGTATGCTAAACATGTGAAACTTTTTTTCACATGCAAACATTGTCGTATTGAGTAAATTTGAAGTTTTTCTTAACTTTATGGTGGAAATTTTTTTTATCCCCTACTTAGTACCGGTTAAATCTACCTCCCGGTGTGCCGAAAGAATTTTTTTTATTTACTTTATCATAGGTATCTTTCCATATATTATTTTATTTTTATTTTTATTTTCCTTCAATTTTCTTGTTGCTGTGCTTCCAAAATATTTGAACGGTATCATTGTGCACTTGACCGATTCAGCTGAAATTTTGCGTGAACATAGATTTTATAACTAGAAAGAGCATATAACTACGGTCATTATGAAATAATCCACAGTTTCAAGATGATGACCGTTTTAATAGCTTGGGATAATAACCGAATTATGTTCCTTGCCGTTGGTCAACTATAATGTGGCCAAACTTGGTCAAAACGAATTTGACGACCACTTACAGTATCTGAAATTAAATTTTGTTACAAAAAGCCTGTTTTTCTTTTTCGCTATCGGTTATTGAGAAAAGGTACGACGGTGTACTACGGCGCGGAGGTGCAAATATTACTGTCCGTGCGACGCGATTTACCTGCATTTACATGACTGAAAAAAGAGAGAAAAACGAAGTACGGTCACCTCCTCTTGGTGTTTATCGGGAAACGTGCAAAATACTTTTTTGCCCATACGAAGGACAAGTAACCAACTATAACTACTAATTTTAAGATGGAGGTTGACTCTTCTGAAATCCGCATACTTCAAATTACTCAAAGTTTTAAGTCCTGGTATGACCAAACTGTTACTCTGAAGAAATTACAGTACTTATTTTATAAACTGAACAAGCTTTAATTATTATTATTTTTAAGTATTATTTTCATAAGCATGAGAATAATGAAGACTCCCGCTTGTCTTATCTAGACGGGAAGAGCAAGCGTGAAGCAAGCTCTGACCGCTAGTATTTAATAAATAATTATTAATTATGTTAAACAAATCTGAGAGTATATTATTTTTAATAATTTAAAATCTAAGGGCGTAAATAGTTTAAATTTCATAGTATTTACAGATAAAAATAAAGCAACTTAATTTATTAATATTCTGGTATATGAATTTTTAGTTTACTTACTACATTCTATAAAGTGTTTGCTTCATTCAGAATAATTTGAAGTCTCGTATCTATATATATTTTTAATTTTTTAATAAAAAAGGAAGATTAAAAGTTTAATGCAATGTAAGCTGAAAAAACTAGAGGGTGTTTATTTTAATATACGAGTATAAATAACGTAACTTTTCATTATCTTTTGCCTGCAAAAGAAAATATAATTCAATTTCTTTAAAAAAATACATATATAAGTTAAGTCAACAATCTGTTATATTCAGGCTACAAAATTCTACGTAGATGATACGGTAACAAGTGACTTGAACATCAAAGTGTATAAACTTTTATTCGATAAAGTACCAACATAAAAAGCTGGAAACTTAGTTGAAAAATTCAAAAATACGCAAAAAATTCACCTACATCATTGATTTAAGAGAAACTACCCATTTCTTTTTTTCATAATAATTTAACACACTCAAGTTTCATTATCCTAACCTCATAATTATACGTTCACCCATTTTAAACATTTTAAGTAAAACAAATACCAGAATATATACTATATAGAAACTTCCAGAATCACGCTCTCAATTATTTTGTTTACATTTTATAATTCAAGGGATTTCTAAACATCTAGAAACGCAAAATAAAACCATTTGGTACTCAAAGTGTTCACTCTCTACAATATTTTCCTTTACAGAAAGGGCCATATTTCTCTTTACTTATTTAGAGGTGCTTTTGTGGCTATTCAGTAAAAGGCGGGGTTGCAATTAAAAATTAACCAATAAAGTTACTAGATGTAATAAAAGTTAATAAAGTTAAAAGTTAATTAAATTAATAAAGTTACTAGATGTACTGGTTACATCCCTAAATAATAAATCTTTATAATAAAATAATAGTATTAGAATAAATTAAAACTTTTCACTAACGATGCCAGGATCTGACATAAAATAGTTCAAAATCCAGTACGTAATTATTGGTTTCCTTTCAGTAGATGAAAGACGGGTGCGCACCTAAGAAAAATATATAATAATACCGAAATTTTCATTTAAAAACTAATACTAAGCCTATCAAACCTTTCCTTATTTAGTCTAGTTTCATAGGTTAAAAAATCATTTAAATCAAAGCAGCTGTTATTTTAACATAATCAAAATATTATTAATAAATAAACATAATGTATTCAGACCCATATCCAATTTACGGTGATAATAAACAACTTTTGATATTTCTAACGTCCAAGTATATGGAAAACATATGACAGTCATGAAGCTGGTTCAAATTTTTCAGCTAGTACCGATACGTATTTTGACTTTCGATAGGCAAGTATGTTTGTTGTAATGCGATACAATATTGTTATTATTAAATTGCATAAATTTCGGTCGAGAAATTAAGTCTTTCACAATAAATGCACAGAAATAACTCTAGGTAACATTAGATGAAAATACCTTTTTCTTTCTTTTTCCTGTTGAGCCTCCGGTAACTACCGTTTAGATAATTCTTCAGAGGATGAATGAGGATGATGTGTATGAGTGTAAATGAAGTGTAGTCTTGTACATTCTCAGTTCGACCATTCCTGAGATGTGTGGTTAATTGAAACCCAACCACCAAAGAACACCGGTATCCACGATCTAGTATTCAAATCCGTGTAAAAATAACTGGCTTTACTAGGACTTGAACGGTGTAACTCTCGACTTCCAAATCAGCTGATTTGGGAAGACGCGTTAACCACTAGACCAACCCAGTGGATAGATGAAAATACCTAGTTGAATTTACATTCGTGACATTTACGTTCGTGACATTTAATCAAATAGCATTCCTAAACTGTAAACAAAGTATGAATGTTTAAACAAATGATCAGTGGCGATATAAATACCGATTTAAAACAATGTATTTTGTATACTTTATATATATATATATATATATATATATATATATATATATATATATATTGTAAACAGAAGGCAAATAATGTATGGTAAAATAGAACAAAAGTAAACATTGTTTATTTAAATTGTTATAACAAGCTTATTTTAAGGTTTTGTAAAGAGTTTCTTAAATACAATGAAATGTATAAACTACAATTAGATTGAATTTAATTAATTAATGCAATAGATTAAACAAATCCATGGCTTGTATTAATTTGAAAAGATTTGTAAACAATAACAAAAATTTACATAATAATCTGTTGAGGTTTTTAAATAGAAAAATGGTGTTTGTTATTTTTCCTTTTGGGTGTCGGCAAAAATTAGCATAAAATATTCTAATCCTTTTTCACATAAAGCCTACAAATAATTAATTTCATGATCTAGAAGCTAGCTTGTCCAGTAGAGCGGTAAAATGAAAATTTCATTAAAATAATTCAACTGTTTTAATCCAAACCGAGTAAAACAGATGTCATATGAATTGATAAAAATTAAACAAAAGTTGTTTAACTCAAATGTAAATTGCAGATAGTGGTATTATTTCAGTAATATAACTGCAAAATTCTGATAAGTTTTTAGACTTCAGTTAGGAACCGTCTATATGCTTATTTTTAAAGCCTACAAACCTTAATAATTTTCAAAAGCTGTAGATTTAATATAAATAATGACCTATACTGATTAATTTAAAAAAATGTATTATTGAGTTTGATACTCCTGCATAATAATATAATCATAATTATTATTTTTATTAAAAACATACAATTACAATTAAATATTCTGAAATATTATTATAATAATTAATTTTAATGAATATTTAACGATATAGAATTGTTTACAATGTAATGTTATGTGGTAACAGTAAGCTAAGTCAACACTATATTGTGTATTCACATGCTCTGATTACTCAGAATAAATATAAACACAACAGGTAATATAATGTAATTAGATATCATATGGGTGATAAGTTAAGTTTAAGGATAAATAATAATGAGTGCACTTCATTTTTAATAAGTTTCTTGTTTTATTTTAATAATAAAATTTTATAAAACATGCAAGTCAAAATCGATTTAATTTTTGCAAGATTATTATGATTAACGTTTTCTTAGCAATAAATAATTATATACCTGGATTAGTTGGGACGTTATTTTCTCTGAAACGAATTTTAAGAAAATAAATGAATATTTTGGTTAAATTGTTTTCTAAACAAATAATAGACAAAAACTGTTACAATTAGTACTTCAGTCGAATGAACAAAAAGTTTACAGTTCATAAAAATCATAGCTTCTGTATTTTATCATTCTTCTTACGTACACAATTTTGTTTTCTCTCAAACAGTGTGTAGACTTTTCTACCGATAGGTAAGTGAAAAATACGAATTAACTTTATTAGAAAATTCAGTAAAGAAGGAAAGTAGAGATTTGTAGCCTTGACTAGAGTCAATAAACAAAGAAGTATTTTCTAAGGTTAGTCCATCTTTCAATAGAAACTAAAATGCTGAACAATACTAATACAACATAACCATATATGATATATATATATATAACTTCCCCCGTCGCTGCTTTTCCCGCGCTATATGCGTATAGAACTTCAAGCACTGAAAATAGCTTCTTTTTTTTTGTAATTATGTGTGGATTGTTATTCTCAGAATTATCACTATTTACCACTAAGCGGACTAAGATATAATGTTTAGATAAGGGATATATACCTAAAATCAAATTTTTAATATAATCAGGAGGATATAAAGTTATTCGAAAACTACTTTACCTCCACCGAAACAAAGTCCAATAGTTTCAATACATTTTTTTTGCATTGAAATTGTTACATATTTTAATCGTGTTACCTGTTTGAATATCTATCAAATTCAGAGGTTGAATTGACTCTGAATTCAGTCAATTTAAGAGAGAGAGAGAGAGCGAGAGAGAGAGAGAGTGAATCAAAAATTGATTTGAGAGCTAACATATTTCTGAAAGATTGAACTCAATTTTAAGCCGAACATATACATTGCTCTTCAAGTCTTTGAAAACACTCTGTCGTAAATTCACATTTTATACAATCATAAATTCTAGTGTCCATACAAGTTCTTCCTATCTGCGACCTTGCGGACCTAAGCGGTATGAAAATATTAATACTAAATTGAAGGTTGAATCTATGGCAATTATGTAAATAGCTTACCCTGATGGATCATCTTACTTAAGATATAAAAATCTACTGAGTACTTCTTTACTCGCGTGAGGATGAGTTCTCGTGAAGGTCGTTATGGTCCAAAATTTAGTGAATCACCTAATAAATAACTACCTGAAGAGGTCGATATTGACATGACAAGGATCAATATAAATAATGACAATCGATATAGACAATATCTGTGGATAATGACGAAATTAAATTTAGGAAAAGAAGTTTTAGGCTACTTCATATGTATATTTCTTTAAATGTTCTGTATAATAATAATAAGATTGTCGGCAAATATTTCGAAGGTCATAAAAAAGCTATAGTTAAAATTTCGTCATGAAATGTTCAGTTGTATTCGCGGTTATCGGGAACAAACGAAAAAGACGTCTCCTTATATATTAGAGTAAGATATTAAGTCTTTCTAAAATTTTTCCATATTATTAATAGAATTTTATAAGATCTTTATAAGAGAATTACTTATTTTTTTCTTTTTACTTGATGACACAATAAATTTTGGTACAATAAACTGAAACAATTCAATCAAAAGCACATATTTATAAACCATTCTATAATATTCTGTAGAAAGAAAAGGAAAAAATCTCATGGATAAAACGCATCTTTAATAATAATAATAATATTAATACCTATTTAAAATAAAAGTAAAAAAGGATGATGTTAAAGATAAAACAAACAGAATATAAGAAAAAAAAAATTAATCTAACAATAATTATTGTTTTAATTTGGTTTAATACGGTTACATTATGAATAAGACATAAGACATGTACGTACGTACATCTTAACTCTATACGTTACACTAGTACTAGAATATTACTACAAACGCGCTCGCACACAAAAATAGATAATATGAAAGACAATATAAAAATTAATAAGAATGGTAATAAAAAACATAGATTCTATTCCTGTCAACTAGTAAATAATTTCAATTCAAAACTTGTTTTTAAAAAGACATCCAAAATTTACACCATTAATATCCTATTCTTCAAAAGACAGCGAGTCATGGTTATGCAAACAAAATAAGAAATTCCATCAATCTTTCTCATACAATAATTAATGACGTTCTATTAAATGATTAAACACGATCAGTAACCAAGTTATTGACTTTTATTAGTTATTTTAGACGTTTAAGTTATTGTAAGATCAAATGGATAGTTTCCTGATACATATTTGGATTGTATAGAGTCAAAATACTTACAATATAAGAGAAGGTAAATTCAGTATACAATATATAAATTGTGTAAATTTGTATATAGTCAACGAACTATTTACAAGCGTACACTCTCAGTAAGTAGACTATTTATTATCCTTAAAAGAGGGAGAGGAACTGAGAGAACATCCTTATAAGACACAAGTTACAGGAACTTGGAACTTGGTGTGTGTGTGTGTGTGTGTCCATACACACACACACACACTCACACACAATACTACAACAACGGTCTTGTTGAAACTTGTTGACTTAGTACAATATAAACAAACGTACCCCTTCTTCAATTCCATCAGTAAACATATATTAAACTAATTAAGATCAAACCAATCTTGCTCAGTTAATTTCGATAATACAAGTTAGTACAGGATGTACACCTTACAATTAAAAGATAAAAAAATAAATGGATATCAGTAAAATGAAAAAAGATATTCAGAAAATATGTACAATGTAGTAAAAAACAGAAACAGTAACAAGTTACAAAAAATCCAATGAGTAAACTCCCAAAAATTTTCTGAAATAAATTAAAACTTTTATTAAACAGTTATCAAAAAAATCTTATTAGAAAAATTAAAAAAAAAAAAAAAAAAAACAGTTTAAGAAAAATTAAGTTAGGGTACTGCGTGTTACAGAAAATACAATCTCTTAAAAATTACAAAAAAAAAAAAAAAATCAAATTACGTTTAGTAGAATAACATTTAGTAACAGTCAATAATCAAAACACGCCTTTCAAAAACAGTATTTCTTCTTAAGCAAATTTGGTTAGTAGAATAACATTTAGTAACAGTCAATAATCAAAACACGCCTTTCAAAAACAGTATTTCTTCTTAAGCAAATTTTTAATATGTGCTTGCTTTAATGTTAAGCTTCCGTTATAAGTTACAAGATCGCATAATCTTTTTATACAAATAATGTGCATTGAATCGCATTATTTTTTCTTCGCTCAAACCAGTCCTTAACGATAGACGTTCATGAGATTTTTCGTGTGCTGATCCTTAATGCAAGCCAATACCTTAATACATCGTAGTTCGTGATTGACCAATTAATCTATTTCCATCCATCTTTTCAGTAATTAGTTTAACTAGGCCTAAATTTACGTATGGTTTGCGATATAAATTAAAAAGCTAAGTAAAAACAAAAATCGATAAAAATACATTTTCTGTTAAAGATTTATTTGAATAGTATATTAGATATTTTTAAGTAATAAATTATTTTTTCTAAAGTGCCTAATGCTGATGTAAAACAGTCCGGATAGTGGTCATTTGGAAAAATCGGAGTTCGGATAATCAGCGTCCCACACTTACTTTTACTCTTTCAATCATACGAATATACATACATGTATATTAACTTGTATTTTGATAAATATCTTCGTTCAGCCTAAACATTAATACGTGAAATTTTATTATAATATTTACATATATGGGACACTGATTCCATTAAATTTTTAACTTAATCAGAGAAAGGATAGAGTACTTGCCGCCATTGTAAAATTTCAACTTTTGGGAGGGCATCATAAAAACTTGTAATCCGGTACGGTGATAGTACCGTAATAATTGTTTTCAGTAATGAAATTTTAAATAAACCGGACTTAGGAGTGAGAATATAACTTTCTGTTACTTATTTTCAAAACAGATTACTAAAAACTGATAAAATGTCGAAAAAATATTCGTCTTAATAAGTTCGGGTACGGTCGAAGCAAAATAATTATTTTTTAGGCTTTGCTTAATATTTCAATCCCAGCTAAACCATTAACACCAAATTAGACCATAGTATTTCTGTGTATGAGATCTTAATTGAATCAAATTTAGTCCCTTACGAATGAGTAAGGTGGTGCACAGTTTCACACATTACCAATTTTCTTCCAATATCATTAAAAGATTTTCTAGGAAAACGCGAAATTCGTAAATATTTTTCTATAAAGGGAAAGGGATATTAATTTTAAGGATAATGGAGCCTCATCATGCTAATAGGATAAAACGACATCCAGTTAAAAAAAAAATTAATCTCGTGTCTTTAAACATCTATATTGCAGTAAAATTATCATTACTAGTATGAATTTTACAGGCGTCTATCCTTCAAATGTGTGAAAGAGACCTATAATCAACTTATGACCAGAAACATCCTCGATCTAAAGTGGGTGATTAAATTCGTTGTTTATGATCGATCTTCAAATTTAACATTTTATATTTTAAAACCGATCATCCTGACCCTCAGTAGGGGAAGACACCTGTCTTGTGAGGATCCCGGTCGCCACACCATTCCCTCCGTTACTAGCTCTGATGGGCTTTACCGGAGGTTATCTTGTAGACGCTCTAAACTTGATAACAGAATACAGTCATCAGTTCGCCTCTGTTAGGATGCCACCGATGCAAATACTTCCGCAGACATCTCCATCAGTGTATTTACCCAATCTACTATTGCCTTCGTATGGCCTCTTCCAAACACGACCACCTATCATAACTTATAATTCTCCACTATAAAAAATTAACCGATTCGCGAAAGCGAGATCCCCGCACATTCCTCTAACACCGAAGTTTTCACAGAAAGACTCTTCCTATATCTATCTGCAATTAGGCTATGCTCTCAGATTTGACTGATTATTTAAACACCGAAAATTCTATCCTCATATCAACAAAACAACTGTTCATCGCAACCACGATTACTTTGTCCTACAATTCAGTTTACTCAGACTTTTTGATTTACTTAAAAATCAAGAAACAGTTTGACAAATTTAATTAACCTTTAATGAAAACATATCCTATCTCTATTTTTAAGAAATAATCATTAAGTCATTAACATTTTAAAAATTAACACTATTTGAAAAAAAAATTGTCCAGGGAGAAGCTGGGAAAATTACGGTACCCTTTACGGCTTTTTTTTAAATAAAAGAAAGCTTAATTCCTAATGTAAAAAATAAACTGTTTCTAGTATATTGTAATATAAAAGAATAATTGAAAGTCCCTTTATTTGAAAACTGATTGATTTACACAGCTTTTGAAACATTTTGATTGTTTAAAGTTGAATGAAAATAAATCTCTCCGATGATTTTTATAAATCAAAACGTGAATGAGAAAGCATCGTAAAAAATCAGTTTTTACAATGCTCGATTAAGGACTTTATCCGTGATACAGGACTCTACCAAGGATAGAGTCCTTAATCGAGGTTATAATGGATTTTGAAGAATACAGAAGGTACTATTGTACCTTTTATATTCTGTGATAACACTATATATACTATCTGTGATGACACTATAAGTGATTCAATGATATAAAAATATTTTTCATCATGAAATTGGTGAAGCTTTAAGTGCGGATTTCAGAAAAAATGTTGCTTTAACATGTGCTAAATGATCTAAATTTTAATTTAAAAGTTATTCATAATAAATTCTTTTCTTGAACGTTAAGCTGATTCGTTTTCAACAGGTTAAAAACATATTTTTTCTCTTTGAACGAGATATGTTTTTAAATTTTATCTAAATTGGAACATCTTGGTGCTACTTAAAAAGTTAGGATTAGTTTTCACAAGAATAGGCTGTAAAATATTTATTCTTCATCGTTAAATATTATTGAAAGAAAATTGATTTTTCACAAATTTAAAATACCAATATACGTTTGTATATGTAATTTTGTTAATGCACGTTTGTATTAACAAATAATTATTGCATTTGTTACTAAAAATTAAATATAATTCTCAAAATTAAAAAATAATATTTGATAAATCTGTTTTTTTGCATAACCAAAAGTTAATTTTTTATTTTTACTTGAAAAAATGAATGTAATTTAGATAAATCTAATTAATAACTATAAAAATAAGTAAACTTCAATTCCCAGCTCCTTTTTCAAACACAATCATTCTCTCTTTCATCAAAACTTTAATAGGCCGTGAGATAATAGCCACGTCATACGAACTTCCTTTTTTTTTTAATTAACGATAATTAGTGCATCAAACGAATGGATATTTTTACTGCAATATTTTCTGTATACTTCTTTGTTTGTTTATTTTAAACATAGGAACTCATGTATTTTGTATTCAGATATGAGTTGCCAATGTTAAAGGTGAACAACTTGAATGGTTTGACCTGAATGAAAGTTTTTTTCATTCTGAGATCTTATAATTTGATATCTTCTTACAATGTAACAAATAAGTTTTTTTTTTTTTAAAAAGGAAATTGCTTCAATTCTTATTCTTATTTTAAATTAACATTTTTTAACAATAATATTTTTTTTTCTTTTGTAATAACCGAATGGTTAGATGAAATTACAGGAAGTGCAACATAATTTGATGGCGATGTTTTTGATGTTGCAATTTTCTAAAAAAGTAAAATCGTACAAAAAATTAAATCAATATTTAATGCGTCAGTAAAACAAAAAAAAAAAAAAAAAAAAATATGAAAATATTTATTATTCCTTGTTCAGGAATAATAAATTATATTAAAATTATATTACTTTATATTTTACAGGTTTTGAAAGAAAGGTACAATTATGAACAGTTTTTTTTATTTTATAAACCCTTATTACTTTCAAACGCCTTAAAAGATGTTCAAAAAATCAGGATTAAAAAGACAATACATTTATAAAGAGAAACTTTTAGCGTCTAAATTACATATTATTATTTTTTTTTTTGTCTTCAGTCATTTGACTGGTTTGCTGCAGCTCTCCAAAATTTCCCATCTAGTGCTAGTCGTTTCATTTCAGTATACCCTCTACATCCTACATCCCTAACAATTTGTTTTACATATTCCAAACTTGGCCTGCCTACATAATTTTTTCCTTCTACCTGTCCTTCCAATATTAAAGCGACTATTCCAGGATGCCTTAGTATGTGGCCTATAAGTCTGTCTCTTCTTTTAACTATATTTTTCCAAATGCTTCTTTCTTCATCTATTTGCTGCAATATCTCTTCATTTGTCACTTTATCCACCCATCTGATTTTTAACATTCTCCTATAGCACCACATTTCAAAAGCTTCTAATCTTTTCTTCTCAGATACTCCGATTGTCCAAGTTTCACTTCCATATAAAGCGACACACCAAACATACACTTTCATAAATCTTTTCCTGACATTTAAATTAATTTTTGACGAAAACAAATTATATTTCTTACTGAAGGCTCGTTTAGCTTGTGCTATTCGGCATTTTATATCGCTCCTGCTTCGTCCATCTTTAGTAATTCTACTTCCCAAATAACAAAATTCTTCTACCTCCATAATCTTTTCTCCTCCTATTTTCACATTCAGTGGTCCATCTTTGTTATTTCTACTACAGTTCATTACTTTTGTTTTGTTCTTGTTTATTTTCACGCGATAGTTCTTGCGTAGGACTTCATCTATGCCGTTCATTGTTTCTTCTAAATCCTTTTTACTCTCGGCTAGAATTACTATATCATCAGCAAATCGTAGCATCTTTATCTTTTCACCTTGTACTGTTACTCCGAATCTAAATTGTTCTTTAACATCATTAACTGCTAGTTCAATGTAAAGATTAAAAAGTAACGGAGATAGAGAACATCCTTGTCGGACTCCCTTTCTTATTACGGCTTTTTTCTTATGTTCTTCAATTGTTACTGTTGCTGATTGGTTCCTGTACATGTTAGCAATTGTTCTTCTATCTCTGTATTTGAACCCTAATTTTTTTTAAATGCTGAACGTTTTATTCCAGTCTACGTTATCGAATGCCTTTTATAGGTCTATAAACGCCAAGTATGTTGGTTTGTTTTTCTTTAATTTTCCTTCTACTATTAATCTGAGGCCTAAAATTGCTTCCCTTGTCCCTATACTTTTCCTGAAACCTAATTGGTCTTCTCCTAACACTTCTTCCACTCTCCTCTCAATTCTTCTGTATAGAATTCTAGTTAAGATTTTTGATGAATGACTAGTTAAACTAATTGTTTTGTATTCTTCACATTTATCTGCCCCTGCTTTCTTTGGTATCATGACTATAACACTTTTTTGAAGTCTGACGGAAATTCCCCTTTTTCATAAATATTACACATCAGTTTGTATAATCTGTCAATCGCTTCCTCACCTGTACTGCGCAGTAATTCTACAGGTATTCCGTCTATTCCAGGAGCCTTTCTGCCATTTAAATCTTTTAATGCCCTCTTAAATTCAGATTTCAGTATTGTTTCTCCCATTTCATCCTCCTCAACTTCCTCTTCTTCCTCTATAACACCATTTTCTAATTCATTTCCTCCGTATAACTCTTCAATATATTCCACCCATCTATCGACTTTACCTTTCGTATTATATATTGGTGTACCATCTTTGTTTAACACATTATTAGATTTTAATTTATGTACCCCAAAATTTTCCTTAACTTTCCTGTATGCTCCGTCTACTTTACCAATGTTCATTTCTCTTTCCACTTCTGAACAGTTTTCTTTAATCCATTCTTCTTTCGCCAGTTTGCACTTCCTGTATATAGCATTTCTTAATTGCCGATAGTTCCTTTTACTTTCTTCATTCCTAGCATTCTTATATTTTCTACTTTCATCCATCAGCTGCAATATATCGTCTGAAACCCAAGGTTTTCTACCAGTTCTCTTTATTCCGCCTAAGTTTGCTTCTGCTGATTTAAGAATTTCCTTTTTAACATTCTCCCATTCTTCTTCTACATTTTCTACGTTATCTTTTTTACTCAGACCTCTTGCGATGTCCTCCTCAAAAATCTTCTTTACCTCCTCTTCCTCAAGTTTCTCTAAATTCCACCGACTCATCTGACACCTTTTCTTCAGGTTTTTAAACCCTAATCTACATTTCATTATCACCAAATTATGGTCGCTATCAATGTCTGCTCCAGGGTAAGTTTTGCAGTCAACGAGTTGATTTCTAAATCTTTGCTTAACCATGATATAATCTATCTGATACCTTGCAGTATCGCCTGGCTTTTTCCAAGTGTATATTCTTCTATTATGATTTTTAAATTGGGTGTTGGCAATTACTAAATTATACTTCGTGCAAAACTCTATAAGTCGGTCCCCTCTTTCATTTCTTTTGCCCAGCCCGTATTCACCCACTATATTTCCTTCCTTGCCTTTTCCAATGCTTGCATTCCAATCTCCAACTATTATTAAATTTTCATCTCCTTTTACGTGTTTAATTGCTTTATCAATCTCTTCGTATACACACTCTACCTCATCATCATCATGGGCGCTTGTAGGCATATAGACGTTAACAATCGTTGTCGGTTTTGGTTTTGATTTTATCCTTATTACAATGATTCTATCACTATGCGTTTTGAAATACTCTACCCTCTTCCCTATCTTCTTGTTCATTATGAAACCTACTCCTGCCTGCCCATTATTTGAAGCTGAGTTAATTACCCTAAAATCACCTGACCAAAAGTCGCCTTCCTCTTCCCACCGAACCTCACTGATTCCTACTACATCCACATTTATCATATCCATTTCCCTTTTTAAATTTTCTAGCCTACCAACCTTTTTTAAGCTTCTAACATTCCACGCTCCGAATCGTAGAATGTTATTTTTTAATTTTCTGGTGACCCCTTCCTTAGTAGTCCCCACCCGGAGATCCGAACGGGGGACTATTTTACCTCCGGAATATTTTACCAAGGAAGGCGCCTCCATCATTGCTATATGAAAATGCAGAAAGCCACATTTTCTTGGAAAAAAAGCAGCTGTAGTTTTTCATTGCTTTCAGCTGCGCAGTACTCAGAGGACTGAGTGATGTTGATATGGCCGTTTAAGTCATTGTGACTCACGCCCCTATCAACTACTAAAAGAGCTGCTGACCTCTTTCAGGAATCATTCCTTAGTCTGGCTCTCAACAGATACCTCTCCGATATGGTTGCACCTTCGGTCCAGCTACTCTGTATCCCTGAGCACTCAAGCCCCCTCACCAACGGCAAGGTCTCATGATTCATAGAGGAGGATTATATATTAAAGTATTAAAAACATAAATAAAAAAAAAAAACACTTGTTTTCTTGGAAGTCAGTAAAGCTTCAAGGTTTATTTCAAAGATTCAATATATATCATCACCCACAATGTTTATTATAGAATAAGTTATTGTATAGAGAATATTGAAGATTTATTTTAAGTACGGAGAAGAAAACCAGACACCACATCCCGATCTTTTTAAATATTTTTAAATATTAACAATTGTTTTAGTTGCAGATAATTAACAAATTCCTTAAAATCGATATAGAATATCGATTTTAAGGTTTCTATATAGATTTCTTTCTCTACTTTGCTTAACTAGGTTCATAAAATGTCACTTTATATTTCCCCTTTTAATTTATGTTAAAAAAGCTGATTAAATGTAAAACGCTAATTTTTCAATGCAAAAGATCCAAACCTTCTTTTTGGGGATGATATTACACAGATTTGTTTAGTTGTAATAACAAAAGCCGCTTGGAAGAATTACTTATTCACAAGTGATTATAAAATTATAATTTTTTAAAGACGTAGCTACTTCACAACCAAAAAGCCTTCATTATTTACTCAACGTAAAATATGGAGTTTTTTGGTCTTCAACATTTTTTTTAAGATTTTCTTTCCAGGTTGATATTTTTATAAATTAAAATGAATCTTTTTCCATTAAATGGGTGTCTTTTAACTTATTCCTTAATACATATATCAATACTTAATTAAACTTGATTTACTAAGCATTTAGCACCGTTGGTATTATACAATGAGAGGTTAATAATTACTAATAAATCAATATATTTCAATTAAAAAAAAAGGAGATGAAGTCTGATTCGAACCGATGTGCCTTCCCCTAAGATCCAAATATTTCATTAATTAAAACTTTATTTGGCTGTAATTCTGGAACCCAGGAAAATAAGTACCACTTATGATATAACGTTGAAAAGCTCTCAATGAGGGCTTATTACTGCAGTTGAGAATGTCCAAAATCCAAATATTTTGGAATTTTGGGCTTTTTGGACACTTTTGGTTCAACCGATTGGAATCAAAAGGAGACGTGCAGAACTAGATGTTACAACAGTCCTAAATCAAAAATTTCAACATCCTAATCGTTTTTGAGTTATGCGAGATACGTATATACGTACGTACAGACGTCACGCTGAAACTAGTCAAAATGGTTTCAGAGAAGGCCAAAATGGATATTTCCGTTGAAATCTGAAAACCAAAGTTTTTCGCGATCATAATACTTTCTATACTTCGTACAAGGAAAAATATAAGAACATTTATTCTTTGAAAAAAAAAGAACAATATCCATCTTTATCAAACTGAACATAAGAACGTTTTTTACGTAACTCATTGTAAGAATTTGGTTTAAGAATCGATTAAATTTTATAAGTTTGTCGATTAATTTTTAAATAATACTGATTAAACGATTTTAAAACCCTAAATCTTTTATATTTCGATTCAAAGTGCTGGAATAATTTTCATTAACGCCATCAGACCTGTGATTTATCTAATCGTTATTCTTTATATTTAGTAACTAAACGTATTTACCTTAATATTATTACATCTGTTAAAATCTGAAATAATCAATGTAGACTTATCACATTTATTTTACATTAACTGATGATTTTTTTTTTGTTGCTTTGATTAAGTTATACAATAGATTCCCTGGATTTAACTACATAAATAATGGGTCAGTTCCTTATTTTAACCGAGAAGTTGCATATCTACCTATTCCTGACGATATTTATTTATTCATCAAAAACATTTTTGATTCGTTTTTATAGAAAGTTTTGTAGCTGAAAATTTAAAGGAAACTGTTGGAGTTAATGCGTTGACAGGAATCATCGACAAAAACAATTTTTCCGCGTGTGAATACGGTTATATTGTTCTGTTTAAGCTCTTAAAATGAAATACTATTGAACAAAATTAAATTCTATAAAGAGAAATTTTAAATGAGGTGTAAGCCTCATTTAAAATTTAGATTGTCAAAATCAACTAAGCGTTGCTACACCAGTAATTCTTTTAATAATTACGATTAAATCTTTTTAATTCCTTTCACAGGTAATTTATAGGGTTTCAGATTTAAAGCGATCTGTATAAAATTAATAAAAAAATGAACGTTTTTAATTGTAATTGAATTAAACACAAGAATAAACGGATTTAACATAACCTTTTGAAATAATAAATACACAGTAATTTAATTAATAATATTAATTTAAAAAATTTACCCTTTTTGCATTAATGTACTAATCTTGATTACTCCATCTAGGTTGTTCACCCTGCAAGTATTTTTCTTAAGGTACGAATCTGTAACAAAAAGAAGGATTTGCAATTTGCATATATACAACATTTTTATATATTTAATTTAATAATATTTCTTAACTACTTTTATTTAAAATAAATAATGTTTATTTTTTATATTAAATAGAAATCTTGCTTTTTATTACTGAAGTATATATATATATATATATAAAACATTCCCTTACTTATATAATTTCCCCCCCCCCCCCACCGGGCCGGATTCCACAACGAAGCACGACACTGGCATACCGGCAGGACAGGTCGGCTCGCCAATCGGATCTTATGTTATCGTCTGCCTCTAACCCCAGGGGTAGGGTTACCAGGCCAGACTATGCCGTTGCTGTTCCCCACCCCAGGAGCCGGGACTCGATCTCCATAGTGTCGGCATCCCTGCCGAGACTATGATCCTTTCCATTCCCCCCACACGATGACAAGAGAGTCTCCATGCCTTACCGCTACCATCCATCTGTGCAAGCAGAATTTAGTCAAAGGACTCGAATGTAAGCAAGTGGAAAAGTTCCACTACCGGGTCCAGCTTGTGGCCCTCCGAAGCACAGACATCACACCTCCGCGAAGCAGGACATTGGGAGCGCCGATGCCCCTCCTGACCACAATTGAAGCACAGTTTGGTGCGGTCAGGACCCGTGCACCCAAACGACATATGCACCCGTCGGGCAATCAACTACTTGGAAACCCCATGTGTCGTAGTGACAGTAGCGTTCTGCGAGTTGCCAAACGCCGGACTGAGTGTAGATACGCGAAAATTGGCATCAGGTCCATCCACCCGCCTTAAAGCCACCCCCACCTTAGCCTCAGCCACTGTGTTCTAAAGATCGTGAATATGAACTACAGCTTGTCGGCACTCCTTCGACTGAAGGTTCATCCGCAATCCCGTACTATCACGAATGGCTGTCTTCAGTTCCGCAGCCCTGCCGGTACCTCGCACACGTAGGCGCAGTTCTCCTCCACTGCCACGCCGCAAAGACAAAATATTACCCATTTCCTGATTCTCAATGGGCTGCTTTACCTATTTTCCGAGGTCATCGTACGAAGGGTCACCAGACCGAACAACAATCGTACCACTCGGCCGGCATGGAACGCCGTGGTGGGGGGACCACAACACGCCCTCCATCCCAACCACCGTAGGGGAAAACATTCCGGTCTCATCACTCCCCCTCCCGTTCATAGGCCTGATGGTCGTTATCGGAGGTCGTCTTTTGACTCTGTAACATTTTACATCTCACAGTATCAAGCCAGGCCTCGTTGGGATGCCACCGATGTAAATACCTCGGTAGATATTTACATCAGTGAATTATGACTCAGCCTTCGCCTTCGCTGTAGGCTTCCTTCGGACATCTAGACTGTTCTACTTCGTTGCCCTCTGAACTAGCCAACTGAGTTTGCGGAAGCACGAATCTCGCGCTTAGTTCTATATTTAAAGTAAGCTATTTGTGAGTAAATGTCTCATAATGTTCGAGGCAAAATCAGTAAATAACTTACGACAATAAATGTTGTTCGCAACAACGAAATTTATTCCTAGTTCCCTTAGTGAACTCAATTTTATAGTTCAAACTCCTAGCTGGATTACAACTACAGACTGCAATCTGGTCTATCAGGGAAAGAAGGACAGAATTCCTACTCCCACTCAGCTCCATCGCAGAGTCCCGCGTAACATTTACTTTATCACTAAAACTAACTCCCTCCCGGCGAAACAAGTACAAGATCATCCGTTCAAGGCATTTCTCAAATCGATCAGGCAAAAGAAAGAAGATCGGCTCTCCCGACTCACATCCAATTCTCTTCCACGCTCAAGACCGTCGTAAGAGTCAATTCTTCCCGAGCTGCAACGTCACAGAAAACGGCGAAACGCCGTGGAGACGACTCAACCTCCCCACGGCCAAAAAACCTGAAATCTTGTCAGATAATTTGCCATCCCAGAAGCAATCAGATTCCAAGAACACATGACCAGGCAGCTTCTCCAACACGAAGTCGGTCCCCTGTCTCATCACCTCGCTCCGGCCGCCTCCCCTCACTAGGCGTAGTCTCCCAGCCGAAAAAATAAATACAATCCTGGCCGCCGACGAGGGCGAAACAGACCAACCACCCTGTTGGGGAGGGGGGTCTGTGAAGCGAGGAAATTCTGTTCATATACGTCCTCCTCTCCGCTCTCCCCGAACGAACCGGATGGGGAGCTCTCCGTACCCACCACTTCTCGCCTTGTACTTCGTAAGGAATAATAAGAAGCCTACCGCACAACTTTCTCCACTTATAACACAGATCCATCACGATTCACCGGTAACGTCTCTGATTTACTACCGGAACCCGACATTTTCAATTAAATATAAAGGAAATGTAACTAAATATAATGTAAAATCACACTTGACAAGAAAAATCGAAGAAACACACCATCAAAACGTAAACAGATATATGAATACGCGGTTACCGAAGCAAACAATCCCTAGCAATGCTAGGTTAGGATTTGAAAAACGAAAAAAGTAAACTAAACAAATATTCAACAAAAACAAACAAAATGAAACGCAAAAACACTACAAACAACAAATCGTGTCCCTGATATAGAAGCTTCAGGAGCTTCTGCACCGTACCGAATCACCTGATTCAATCCTAGTTATATATATATATTTTTTTTGTTTTACCCTCCTGGTCCACTGATAGGTACTGCGTTACAAGATGAGATAAATGATTTGTAGCGTGTGTGAAAATGCCATGCCTGACCGGGATTCGAACCGGGACCTCCGGATGAAAGGCCGAGACGCTACTACTAGCACCACGGAGACCGGCTAGTTATACAATTAGGGATAAAAAGTTAATTTAAGGTTATTTTATATTTTTAGTACATGTAATTATTTAGCAAAAAAAGTGGAAATCTTGAAGTACTTCTTTCGAAAATCTGATTTAAAATAGAGAAACGTTATGACTTAAAACGTTATTATAATAAATGAAGAATAAAGAAATTTATCAATATAAGCTTAAAACAAATTGAAAATAGGTTAACTTTAACTTAACTCTTCGCTTGAATTTAATTTATAAACTTTTATTGTCATAAGTTTTAACAACTTCAACAAAAGTTGAAGTGAAGTAAAACTGTGTTCACAATATACCTGAGATGAAATCTAAATTTACTATTCTTATAAGAAATGACAAATAGATTTAATGAAAATTCTTTCTAATAGCTTTTTTAAATAAGTTCTTATTCGAACTTTAAATATTGTAAGATTGTTTTAATAGAGTGCAAGCACATTTTTAATCAGTAGTTAAATAAATAAGTAGCAAACAAGTAAAGAAAAACAACAAATGGTTAATTGGGAGTTCAATATAAATCATACGTTTGTTAATATTAAAAAAAAAATTACATATTTAAAAAAAAAATTACATATAAATAATTATTTTTATTTTCCTAATGTGTACGTTGCAATTTGTTCAACTAGTGAACAATTAGTAACCCCTAAGGCCTAACGAGATGACGACGATATGTATGACATGTAAATGAGATCTAATGTTGTACATTGTAATCTTGTCTCATTGGCCATGGAGGTTGCTAATTATTAACTAGTTAACAGATTGAAACGTACACATTAGAAAAATAAAATAATAACATAAATGATAATCACAAGGAGGTAATCAATCCAAGACAAGAAAATATTTATATTAAAAAAATTCTCTCTGGTGACAATAAACTAATCCTTTTTAATTACTTTGGAGTGGATAATCAACGTATCAATTTTAGAACTAAAATTAATTTGCTGTAATAAACGTTTGAAATTAGAAATTTTTTTTTTTTTAAAATAACGAAAATAATTTTTAAAAATATGCTGAAACAAGTGGCAACGATTAGCTGGCAGTTATATCAGAAACAGAAGTCTATAATACCTATGTTAATACGTGATGTAATAATTCTTCATTGGAGCAATTATTTAAAAAAAAACTGTTCCTTTAAAAATCTACTTTCTTCCAGTCATAGAAATAATTGCTATTAATTTTATTTACTAAACCAAATAAAATCTGATTAACCTAATTCACTAAACCAAAGCAAATGTATCAATACTGTACCACAGGTACATAATAAATTCTTTTTTTTTATATTTCATAAGAATTGTTTGTTTATTTTATAATTAATATTAGGGCCTATTATTTTATTTATTATTAAAATTTTCATTCATATTTCGATTTTTTAATTTGTTTAAAAAACAAAATATATTTATTTATATTTTATTTTACACAAGTATTTATATATATATATATATATATATATATATATAGTGTTAGTATTTTTAGTATTTTATATATATATATATAAAAATTAGTGTGAAGGGAAATATCAAATATCTGAATTTAATAGTTCGAAATTAGAATATATAAACAAGGAAAGGGAAGCGAGGATAAAAATTAAATTGATAAATTTATTTAGAATATTTTATTTTGAGTTTTATAAATGAGATGTCAAACTCTTTACCTTTTTTAATACTGATATTGTAAAGAAACTGATAATTTAAAATGAAACTAAAAGAAAAAAGATAAAAATCTAATCTGTTATTCCTGTAGTTCGTAAAAGAAAATAAAGTCCCAGATTTCAGAGCTGATATTATTTCCTTCTTCCTCTTCTTTCATAGAAAAAGTAATTTTTATTTACTTTGTCGTTAAACGTGTTTTTTAACACATTTAACGATAATATTGTTCAACAATGTGAAAGCGTTTTATTCAGTCAGGTATTGATTTTTTTAATATTTAATATTTTATTGACATTTGTAATTTTTTATATTACATTAGTTATTTCTTGGTATTATATCAATTATAATCGTTATCAGTACTGATGAAAAATAAATTTAGTAGCAACTGAATAATATTACCATTTCTACATATTAATCTACTGAAATACAATTAAATGATTCATCTGTTACATAAATAATCAAATTAAAAAGTTTTAAAACATTTTTATTTTTTTTTTTTAATTTAATAAGGCGTTCATTTTATTAAAATCATGATAAAAATGAAATAATTATCAGATATTTGAAATTCTAAAGTTTCTTTTAAATATCAAAATCTTTACATGCAAAAAACAAAAAGTTAACCGTTGAATAAAACCTGTATTTTATCGTTTTAAAATCCATACAATCCTAGAAACGATTTATCCTAGTTGAAAACGAAATGCTGTAAACAGGGTAATTCTTTTTCTGTACACAGGTATATAATAAATTCTTCTTTTTTACATTTCATAAGAACTGTTTGTTTATTTTGTAAATAATATTAGGGCCTAATGTTTTATTTATTATCCAAATTTACATTCATATTTCGATTTTTTAATTTGTCTAAAAAACAAAATATATATATATATATTTATATTTTATTTTACGCAAGTATTTTTAATTAGACAAAGATCCTCAAGAGGATAGGCCTCAGAAATTGTCATAGTAACGGACGATTAACACGCAACTGGAAGGGACAGTTGTAGTCACTCATTGCCAGTGTTACCAAAGGAACAGTAGCTTTTAAGTTTTTCTTTGTAGTGTGTAGAATATAATATCAACACTGCATTTCAAACAGCGTTCATTGATAACATAAAAATGTCATAATAAGGTTCTTTTATTAAAATTATTTAATTTCCCTGTATTTACTGGTAATGACTGATTAATAATAGAAATTCATTTTTAGGTCAAGATTTTTAATTCTTTTAACTGTTTTTGAGCGGTTTTTTATTTTTTTTTACAAGCTTGCCCTTTTAATACATTCATCTTAAAAGTCAGATGAAAGAAGAAAGAAAACTGCTGTGCAATACGCTTACATCTTAATCTCATTAGAATATTTATAAAAACCTTTTACATTTTTGTTTATTGAAATCTATACATTACTGTTAAATTACATTGTCGTCCATTAAATAGAATTAATCAAAGTGTTGTGTTGTCCATTACTTTAGAATTACATAACAATGATGGTAGTTACTAGACATTTTTGAACTGAAAGCGATTTCTTGTAATTATATAATTCTTTAACGAGGTATTACTTTTTTACAGAATATGTATATATGAATCCTTTTTTGTCAAACTGTTACATTTCTAAGCAAATTATTTCATTTATTGTTGACTAGTTTTATTCCTGACATCTGAAAAACTTAAATTATATCTAGTCGACATAAAATAAACTAATTTGAGTATATGAAGGAAATTTTAATTTATTATAAAGATATTGCCACTAAATTTTATGAATCTATCAAATTTTGTTAAATGCAATATACATTTCAGAAAATATTTGATGAAATCATTTGTAAGTATTATTTAATATTTAAAAAAAGTAAATTTATGAAAAAAAACATTAAAAAATTTTATAACAGATACAGTTATAAGAAAAATAAAAAAAAGGATAGTACGTTTCAAAAGACTTTTCAGAAGCTATCGAAAAAATAGTGACATGGAGTAATACGTTCAAATTTAACTTTTCATCAGGTAACTGGCGTCAATAAAATCGAAGATGTGCCAATCAATCTTTTTAGTTTTTTATTTTCGAATAACAATTAGTTTAGTAATTATTATTAACTATTATTAAAACTGAAATCTACTTTAGACTATAGTGCTCCTGTTACCTATGTGCTTTCATTTTTCACACCCGTTCAAGATACCAAAAGCAAATAATAATGTAAAGATATTCCACCATGAAGCTAATCGAGAAAAATTGATTTGCAGAAAATTTTTTCGTAAAGAAAACTTTTTTTTTAATCTCCGGGACCACCGTTTAGATATTGTTTCATAGAATGAGATGTACAACAATTTCTGTAGCGTGTGAAAAATGCCATGCCTGAACGGGATTCGAACCGGGACCTACGGATGAAAGGCTGAGATGCTACCACTCGTACCATGGAGGTCGGCAAAGGAACTATTAATTATTACATTACAGAACTATTATTTCATTACATGTAAGAAAACCTACCTATAATGAAATAATAGTTCCTTGCTGAGCAGACGGATGGAAAAGGAAAAAAAAATTAATCGTGGGTCAATTAAGGGAAAAATTCCGATGAAATCGTTCCAGTTTATTTAATCTCAGCGACAGCAAGTAAGAGAAATAAAAAACCTATATATTAATTTAGTTATAATTTTACATCTTTGGGAATTATCCGGTGAATTATATCTACATCACGCCTAGTGAAGCACGAGTAAGGTGTTTACAATAAATACGCTGTTGAAGCCGCCCCTCATCACTTTGTAATGTTCTTGGATGCGGGAATCCGTGAAACAATTTTATTCTTCTCTTTTTTTAGTTTTCTTCAAAATTTAGCTGTGCACGTTAAAACGACATTTTTACCTATTCTTTAACTGTAAGCCTATATACTACTACAATTCATTATTGTTGATTTGTTTATAAATAGGCTTGGAGAAGATTTGTTTTTAATTCATTTCATTCCATATATTTTACATATATGCTACTCTGCAGCAGTACATGCTCCCACACACACGCGCGCGCAAAAAGAAAATGTGTGTGTGTATGTGTTTTTTTTTATAGGAGAAACGTTCCTACCGAAAGATTACAAGAATGTAGACTGTTTGAGAAGTTTAAATTAACTTCACCAGTCTGGTTGTAAATGAAAAGGAAAGAGGTGTCAGAACTAAATAACAAAACTGATTTTTTTTATTAAATAAATTTCATTTTATTTACCCATTCTGAATTTACTAAGAGAAAATCTCCGGTTCACAGGATATGTACTTGTAACAATTAGTTTGGGTAGTAGTTATATAACACAGTTTTATATCTATGGATCTTATAATTTTGTTGAGAAATTGTCTTTTCAAATTTATTAAACCGCATTGCAATTGATTGTATCTCTAATATAAGAATTTTCGGTTCTATAAGTTATATCAAAATCCAAAGACATGTTGGTGAAAAAATTCCATTTCCTGATTTCTACAGATCTAAAGTTTACAGATTGCAATCTACAAAGTTATTTTTAAAATAATTTCATCTCTGCTTCTTTTCTAACTGCAGGTTCTATTTATTTTTATAAATGATTTTACTAACATTTTCTATCAGTTGTTAGGAAACCTTTTCATTAAATTGAAATAATTTCCGTTCTTATATGAAGATGAAAAATTATAAAGAAGCAGTTTTCTCAAAAAAAATGTTTAGTAAATTACATTAAACTTCAAACACTTGATTCGGTAATTAAAAAAAAAAAATATATATAATTGAACAAGATTAATGGAGCCAGTTTTTATTCGGCATACGTATTTACGTCAAGATTTATATTTGCTAGCTTGTAAGAAACATTATATGTGTTTTGTTGAGCATTTAGTTTTAAACGTTGTGATTTAATTAGACAACTGCCCAATAAGGAATGTAATGTATTTAGGATGTATGAATGTATGTATATTTGTTCCACCGTAGCAGCTCAACGGCTGAATCGATTTAGATCACGTTTTCGCCCACCGCCATTGAGAATGAAAAATCTTCTTTCTCCCCAAAATTTTTAAACTTACCATCAGTTAAAAATAATAATTGCAATTGCTGTTTTTAAGATGCGTTCTTAAAAACAGTAATTGCAATTATTGTTTTTAAACGTGGCGTATCCTATTTCTGAGTTAAAACTTACATTTTAAATGAGAGCAATTAAAACGCATATTTAATCACATGTGGAAGTATTTTTATTAAAAGTGCTCTAAAAAAAAAATTACAATTGTATCTATATAGTTATATAACATCAGTAGTGATAGCATATTCAATATAACAATACAGTAATTAAAAAACGCTTTCAATTGAAAAATTACACTTACATTAATATGAAGGGTGAATATTGAATCAGATGTGCTTTAACGATTTTGTTAATATCAGGCTCGAATTTACTTAAAAACAGTCGTTAAGTCGCCGCGTTCGGAAACATGCAGCCGATTTCTCTTTTTGATTAGCAACTTTTTTAAACCCATGTTTAGACAAATACAACGACGGGAATTCTATCAGAAATCGTTGAATAATCGACTATAATCCAGGGTAATCATTTTTTATCATAAAATATAGGTTTCCCTTTAATTGTTTGTACCCGTGTACTAGGTATTTAATTTTAGATTGAATTATCAGGAAAACATAATTTTTGCCTATTTTTTTAATCAGCCATCGCCTTCCAAGACCGCCTGAACCTCCCCAATTATTCTCTCTGAATGCCTGCGCAGTTTTCATGATACCCAACGTTAAACAGAAAATTGGGTGACGAAAAATATTTTTTTAGATTTGAAGTACAATAACTTTGCTAATGAATAAAAAAAAGCGTAAATTTTATCATCAAATCATGTAGAAAATTGTATTCTAAGAAAATTGATTTAATAAAGTCTATAGAAAAAAAATCAACTTTTATTAATAAAAAACTTAACAAAAATGATATGAATTTGAAAAATGAAAAAAAGCTGTTTTTAGCACAATAAATTTAGACCTTTGAAAAATTAAAATATTTTTAATTTACTTTTAAAAAAATACTCACTCTGGTTTATACTCTAATAATTTATTTCACGACTGTCCAAAAATTATTGTAATGTATTTACTTTTATATATATATATATATTTGTTCCAACGTAGCAGTTTAACGGTTGAACCGATTTTGATGTATGATTTCACGTGGGAATCCATACGTTACCGGGATTATCATAGGCTATATAAATATGTATATGTATGTATGTACATGTATATGTATATGTATTAAATGTTTAAATAAATTTAAAAAATTAGAAAAAAAATTATACTATGTACAGACATTACATACAAAATTGTCGCACGATCTTTAATTATCCTATATTAAAGAACAATGGATTTTTTTGGCAGTTATGTTTTTTTTAATTTTTAATATTTATCTCTTGTTTTAAACGTACACAACTTAATACAGTTGATATGTATGATATATCATAAATATCAGTTATGAAATAATTAACTAATCCAACTGATCCGGAGGTCCCGGGTTCGAATCCCGATTAGGCATGGCATTTTCACACACGCTATAAATTATTCATCTCATCCTCTGAAGCAATACCTAAGACTGGACCCGGAGGTTAAAAAATAAATAAATAAAAAAAGTAAAAGGGTTATATACACATTGTTATTTAAAGATAGTATACCGCTTATGAGTAAAATATAAATTATATGTACAATAGAACAAGTGAATTACAATAATAATCAAAATTATATTACTTTTGTTTAAATAACTTAATATTTCAGTAAGAAATCTCAACAAAGCGCATAAGTTTTAAAGTAATAATAATGATAATAATAATAATAAAAAAAACAAATGACATTGAAGGAAGTATTTACATTATAGATTATACATTAATTAGTTTATTTAATAAAGATTGGCAAGATATTTAAAACTAACTAATTTACTGAGAATAAAAATATTTGACAAGAATAATTCTTACACATCTACTTACCAAATAGTAATCATAATTAATACTTTTAGGAAAAAAAGGAAAGAAAGAAAAAACCGTTTGACCTAATACTTGAATAAAGAAAACAATTTGTTTTCTTTTCTGACAACCCTTCTATTTAGATCTGTATTATTTTTGTTGGTAACCACATTAATTATTTATTATCATGAGGGCATCTGCTACATCTATTCATAAAAGGGAATAAAAGTTGAAGTATAGAATATTTATTATAAAATCATGGAATGGATTATAATGAATAAAGTAAACTGAAATATTAAAAATGTTTCTTCAGTAAAACGTTCATAAATCATTAATTTTTCTTGTGTTTATTTTTAACGCGATGATGCACACGCATAGCCATATTGATAAATAATTGAAGATATTTTTATTCATCAATTTGTTTATTTAAATATTTTACGTTTTTTATTTCAAGAATATATACATTACTCTCCTGATAAATATTACTGTCACTATATTTTACTCAGTTAGCTTATAGAGTAAAGAATAAACAAACATTACCTTTGTATGAGTGGGTTCGTCTAGTCACTTCTCTTGGATCAGTGCCGATTCACAACGCGACCATATTTATATACCATACTATAAGCATTACACATATATAATCACTGTATAATTAATTTATCATATAGCAGTTAATGTAATCAAAAGTCTATATAACATATGTCTTCTCAGTTCTATTAAAACTCTTTCATATGACACTCGTTTGTTCTCGTGTTCAATTTTTATGTTTCTGTTACTTATTTATTTATTCTAATGTTATTTAAAGTTGATACTCGTATAATGTAGTTCCTTTAACATTATGTGAGTGTAGTGTATTCCTAGATTTGTCTCCATACGACTTGAGTTATACAATTATTTTGACACCATGTCTGATAACGATTTAACTGATAATAGTGCAGAATGACTGATACCCCTTTCGAAAAAAAGACCGCGATAAAAGCCCTTAAGTTGTGCAGAAAAACACATCATTTTAAATGCTTACAAAAGCGAATAACAGAGTAATCCAATGGCGTTGATTTCGAATGTCGTTAAAAAACTGCTATGATAAGTGGAAGTTGTGCTGCTTCAGTGTACAATGTCATTTGCGAGTATGAATCTACTAATGAATTACGGTTTCTCAAAAAACAAAACCTCGCTGATCAACTGAAGAAAAAGTTGACGATTTCGATAAAATCATGATTCGTAAAAAAGTATACGGATTTTATTTATTAGAAATAGTTTAGCGATGTGTTACCTCCTCTGGAAGATAATTCGATTGTTTTAGGCAACGCCCGATGTCATTTATTTTAAAAGGAAAGAATTTCAGCAGTGTCTTGGAAAAAGTATCATATCAAAATGTGGCTTAATTCAATAAGAGTGATTTTACCTCCCTATCATTTTGTACGCAAACAATTGAGTTAATTTGGGGATAAAAAAATTACGTAGCGTCAGAAAATACTACTTTTAAAATATCTGATGTAAAAAATTTATACTTAAAAGACATCGATAAAACGGACCAGCAGGAACGGAAAAAGTTTATAAAGCATGTAACGGATACTGTTAAACCAAATTATTGGAATTGGATATTTTAATAGAAAACAAAATTGAGCCTCCCGTTTTGTCTCTTAATACTGACAGCAATACGGATTTTTCGCAATCAGATGGGGAAAACTGAATTGAATTTATTATTTATCATCATAGAAATTAAATCTAAGATATTAGTGAAATTTTACTGTTTGTGAATAATTGACAATTTCATAATTTAAACCTCAAATAAAATATATTAATTCATTCAGATTTAATATGCATATAATACTTTTAAATATAACAGCGCGTGGTAAGTGAAAATTAACGTCGCGTAGTTTCTTTTATATGCATCAGGATTTACAGGAGATGCTTGTAAATCGGCCGCTGGTACATCCGTATGCGCAGTTTGGTTTACTAATTAAATCTTATATATATAAAAATGAATGTTTGTTTGCCCCTTATGCGTTCCTATGCCATTCATCTGATTGCGATGAAACTTTGGTAAGTCGTTGCGGGTATGTCCGCGAATGTATCTGAATTATTTTGAACCCGCTAGGGTCGAGGTATTTCGAAAAATTTGATTTATAGTCCTATTTGGCTCATACTAAGAATATATATTAATCACGTGAAAGAAATATTTTTGCAAAAAATGGACCCGCTAGGTGGCGCTGGGATCGAGATATTTCGAAAAATTTTATTTACGGTCTGATTTGGCTCATATTCAGAATATGTATTTGTTACGTGAAAGATATATTTTTGAAAAAAAAAATGAATCCGCCAGGTGGCGCCGGTGTCAAGATATTTACGAAACAAACAAACAAATTTATATACAGAATTTCTTCTTCTATGTATATTAAAGCCAATGTTCGTATGTGTGTCCGTGTAGACTAAAAAAACGAATGGATACTGGACCAATTTACGCACGGAAAAATGGAAAAAGGGGAAGGATGAAATGGGAAAAAGGAAAAAGTGGAAAAGGGAAAAGAGAAAAGAGAAGGGAAAATGGGAAAGGATGAAATGGGTAAAGGAAAAGGGGAAATGTTGGAAAGGTGAGAGGGTAATGGGGGAAAGGGAAATGGGAAAATGGGAAAACGGAATAGAAAAGAAATAGGGAACAGGGAAACAGAGAAATATGGAAAAAAGGAAAAAGAAATAGGGTAAAAGTGAAAAGTTAAATTTTGTCTCACAATATTCAGTTTTTTAATGTTTTATCAAATTTCAATTGTGTTAATTTAATCTATATATATATACACTCAGATCTAGCAATAGCGAAGCATTGCCGGGATAGCTAGTAAGATATAAATTATTGTGTACAAATAACACAGATAAATTTTCATTGTACTACTGAATACACGTAGTGAATAAAATGCATTCTTACGCGACAGGGACCAGTTAATTAATTTGTTATTTTTGTAACTGAAATACATATAAAATATCTAAGGAAGGGGCATCAATAACAGTTATTTTCTCTAAGAGTAGTGATGATTCACTATGTCCTGCGTAAACAAAAATATCACCAGTATTTCTATCGTAATATATTCAGGTCAGTGAAGACGGTAACGGGAAATCAATTCACCTCTCACTTTTTACAACTAAACGTGGCATAGAATACATTATTTTTCTCGAAAATGAGTGGTGTTGTTCGTTAATGAATTTAACAAAGTTTAATGATTATTATTGTTTAATATAAGTATTACAATTTGTGTAAAGAATTCGATTTATTAACTACATTTAAATCATTGAATTGGTATAGAGATTACTTATGGGCAAAATATTTTACCATAAGATTTTCTAATCTTGGCCTGAATATTTGTAATAATGAGAATGTGAAGGAAACAAATCTCTTCAAACGTTTGATAATAATCCAGATTTATAAATCTTATTTCGTGTAATTTAAAAAAGTGTTTCACAAGTCGTGTGTTGTATCTGATGTCAAGTAAACAACAACATTTTTGAGTGTTGTGTCCAATTTACATACGCAAACTATATTGTTTTCTCAAGGCTGAACTAATAACTTATTACTTAAAAATGGAAAATAATGATTTTTTTCTTAAACAAAATTCTTGTTTTAGAAATATATTTCAGAATAACTCTTGAACTATATTGAACAGCACAAGAAATGTGATAAAACTTATAAATTATTAAATATTTGAATACGATTGTAAAATATTTAATATTTTGAAATTCTTTGACAGTTATATTCACAATAAAATTTTTATACACCTAAAATATATGTTCAATCTCTATGGAATCTATTAACATATTTTTAATTTATTTTATAGCTTAAAAAATCACGCAACAAATCAACCGACGTGTTAAAATGAAATTTGCTTAGATTTACTTTTCAATAAAACAGATGTTGCTAGAGAACAGCCAAGACATTTGATTATTTTTTCATGTAGCTTACATGTGTTTTTATTAGATATATTACACTTGTATATAAAAGGCTGTTTTACTTGTTAACCAATTTATAACGGTTAAAAACCGATATTCACTAATAAACAATGCCGAATAAAATACTTAATTAAAGTCCTATGTGCAGTCTATATCTACGTAACTATATAAGCTACAAACATTGAGAATATAAAAAATCTTAGAAAAGGTGGTATGAATTTAGGTTGTTATGTCAGCCCAAATAAAAATATGCGGATGAAAATTTACACTTGTCGTTTACTACATATCAAAGAGAAACCAGCTACCACCTACCCAACATTATTTGTTTAAAATGATGTAATAATAGGTAAATTATATAAATTAAAAGAAAAGAACATAATAAAGGAAAAGGTAAATTTTTGTTTTATTTTACGAATCCATAATAATCACACACAAACATAATAATCGCATACTGTATTAGTCCTGAGTTTTATAATGTATTTCGACTATTAAAAAATACACAGATACCATGTATTAATATTAAAAATTTTGCTCTGTAGTAAATATTTACATTCATTTTATATTAAAATATATTTACTCACGGATAATTTAAAGTATTATTATGTTTCTTTTAAAGTTAGTTTCTTTACATATATCGAAACTACTTGTTTCTAAATTTATTTATACTAACTCCTTATTAAAAAAATTATAAAGTAATTCAAGAATGCAACGTATTACCCACATAATCATTTTAAAAAATATATTTTAACAAAAAAAAAAATTAATATACTCTTAGTTTAATTTTTAACATTGATTCTACAGGAACCTGTAACAAAAAAGAATACCCAATTTATCAGTAAAGGTTATTTACCTTTTTTCTTCTATTTCTGGGCTAATTATGTCTTTAGCTATTTCTTTTTATTGCGTAAATCGAACAAAATATTTTAACTGTTAAATAGTTCAAAAGCCTAACATCGTTATTGTGGTAACAAATTACACGTTTTGAATGTTTGCCAAACATATACACTAACTGTTTGACTTAGCAAAATGCTATTAGCGTTTTTTGTGATGAAAAAACTTTAGGTTAAATGACACTAAATGATGGATTTCAAAAGTGTAAAAAATCAATATAGAATGAAATTTTTGTTTTATTTTACGAATCCATAATAATCGCACTTTATCTTTGCAAATGAATATGAATGTAACTTATTTAATAATTTAAAAATTGGGGGTGATCTTATAATATATCGCAATATTTCTTTATAAGTTTACAGAAGTTTTACGTTATTATAGAAGTTTTTCTTAAAACACTAAAGAAAAGTATTCGTTCTGACTGCTTCTAAACGTACATCAAATCTTTTTTTTTTTTTAAGATGTGGAAGAACCCTATTTACGGGTGCCGAAGCAGTGTCGGACTCGCTAACCGGTTCCGCAAAATACTATAAAAGGCGTATGTATTCCTGCGCACTACCGACTAAACCTCCACCACTGGTGACCCGCCTCTCCTGGGAATACCTGGTAAACCATTACTTCAGAAGGGGAGATAAGCACGCACACACATATTCAGACAACAAAGCAAATAGCAAGACACGCACACACACACACACACACAAAAAAAACAGATCCACACATAATTAAAAAACCAGCACACACATCAAACACACTTAAACCAAACATACCAACACGTACGTGTTGGTATGTTTACAACACGTTTAGATTTGATGTACATCAAATCTAAACGTGTGAATAAAAAGATTTTAATTTATATTTATAAAATACTTTTATCATTATTCTTTCACAGTCTGGAAGTTTCTCGACAATGATCTTTCTGATATCGGCAACTCTTCAAGAAGTAGCTGTTTCAATCCGGAATATTTTTTTAACAATTTATTTGACTTTTTGAAAATATGTAGGAAATTTTTACAATGCTGTAAAACAACCATCGAATGAATTCATGTTCTAATTTTGCTTTATCTATATTGCAATGCTGATTAATTCCTTTTCTAATCACACAAGAGAGCAGCGGTAGGCTTAAGATGAGTAAGAAGCAATTTAGGACAAATAATCAAAAAACAGATAACGTAAGAGGTAAAAACAATGTTATGTAATCATAACGTAAGAGGTAACAATGTTAACGTAAGAGGAGAAAACAAAAGTTTGTAAATAAAAATATGACTATAAATTTCACGTCGTTATGATTTCTGCGAGAAATAAATATCGATTCACTGTTTTACAAGCAGTTGTTTATAATAACGGATATCTAATGTAAGTTATTTTGTGATCGTTGCAGTACGGTGTTTTAACAATTTATCGTCAAAAGGTAAAATAATATCGACGTTATCCGTCACGTCAATATGAAGGTCTCAATTGTTATGAAAAACCCATTTTTTTGATTATCAATTGTTATATTTATAATTTTTGTTTTTACAATTTTTTTTAAATTCAACTTAGTATCAATTATAATAGTTATAAATAGTAAATTATTATAATTATAACACATCAATGTTCTCGAAAGCACTCGAACATACTACTAAAGATTGTTGGTAAGTAGAAACTATTACATAAATAAATTATATATCAATGCCAACGAGCCATGATTAATAAAATTACTTATTAATTGTTGTTTTTCTTTAACCGTGTTTTTTACATTCGTTGTTGGTATAAAAAACTATATATATAAAAAAGGTTTAAGCGAAAAAATCAGTTTTAGAGATTACTTATGAACAAATTATATGGATGCATCAACAGAACTAAAATTAAAACGTGTAATGGCTAGAATTCATACAGAATTTCAAATTAAATAAAACTTTAATTAACAATAAATTCATTTTTTTATCGTGTAATATCACTAAAAACGAAAGAAAATCTTCTGTAAGTCCTGATACTTTTGTCCCCGTCGAATTTCTCAAAGCTCTAATTTTTGCAACTTTGTCTTCTGTAAACAGATTCCCAGGTATTAAAACTATTACAGAAAAAAGTATATATTCAATAATTTTTCCACGTTTCATCCACAGAATGAATGTAGTAATAAATTACGACCGAAATGTTTCTTGTAATACCATTTTTTTATGTTAGCGCGTATATTATACAGAATACTGCAAAAGAAAAGTTCTATTTAAGTAATAGTACCATAGTTCTAGTATATAGTAATAGTACTATTTAAGTAATAGTACCATAGTTCTAGTATATAGTAATAGTACTATTTAAGTAATAGTTCTCAAAAAATGTTAAATAACATTTTTTGTGTTTTTCATTAATTATTCTCTTTTCTTGATATATTACGATTTACATAACTTAAAACGATAAACTTTTATCGTTTTCTGATGTATTTCTTGTAGTAAATACGATTAAAAGAGAGATTACAATTTTGTTTTAAGATTGTAGAATTTCCCTTGATTTTTAATAAATTATTAATATGAACTCAGATCTACATCATATGATAAACTCAGAGTTTGGTTTTGATGAAATTTATTTTGTTTTGATGAAAAAAAGAAATACAATATGACCACAGTATAATGCAGTTCAAAATAGCGCGGATCGGTTATAACGCGAATAGAAGAATGTCCCCGCCAAAAAAAATTACTTTTATTAGTTAAAAAAAGTCTCTACTTTTTAACAGGTATAAAGAAGTGCATTTTAATTACATATAAGTATTTAGTAATAGATTGAACAGAATGAATATATATCTTAATACACATAATAATATATACGTTGTGAAATTACACATAGCTGTAAAATTTATACAATAAGATACCCAAGCAAAGAGAATAATTTCTTATTTTTTCAAATAACTGTCTTAAATCTAAGTTTTTTTTATTAAATGTGCGGGCATCGATTACTATTACGGTCAATTAGCCCGAATGAAATTTTTAGCGAATGACGCTACCACTCGAGCCACGGAGGCCAGCTTATATGTTAAATCTTAATACTTAAATCTGTTAAGTTATATACATTCAGATATGTTATCTGATTGTATATTCAGATCTTGGATTCGAATCCCGGTAAGGCATGGGATTTTCACATGCTACAAAATATTCATCTCATTCTGTGAAGCAATACCTGACCATGGTCCGGGAGCTTAAAAAAAAACAAGATATGTTAATGTAGTAATTTGTTTTAATAAAGTATTACTGAATATTAAAATACTTTGAATTCAAATCAATTACTACTGATTTATTAATTTCTTGGGTTAACCAATCAACTTTATAAACTTATAAATTAAATACACTACGTTTCACTAAGAATTCTCGAAGCTTCCTTAGGTGAGGTGTCAATACACATTCACACACACTTCATACAGAATTTTCTTGCATACTCAAGAGAATTCTGAGTATGAATTCTAAGCTAAGAGAGTAATTCCTCTAGCTTAGAGAATTTTAAGTGAAACGTAGTGAATTTAATTTATAAGTTTGTAAAGTTGTTTGGTTAACCGAAGTGATTATTAGATAATATTTTTAACTAAAATATATTTTATTATATTTAATTCTAGCCAAGAGGAAAATAATGTTAAATAAATTACATTTAAGTTAATATTCATATATATATATATATATATATATATATATATATATATATATAAATTTTTGGTATAATTAAACTTCACTCCGCTTTTATAACTCAAGTTTCTCTTCATTCCTGCCTATTTAAGATAGTCCCCGGGAGGTTAGTGCGAATATGATTATTATGTGATAATAATTTTTCAATTATTATTAATCATTCTGATTACATCACTGTAGTGCGGGTACTGTTATTTGGATTGTTCAATATTATTTTTAAAATTACATTTGTACATCGTAGTTATTCGAGCAGTATTGTACTGTTATTATCACCGTTACAATAATTACAATTTGGCATCGTTATGGATTCTTTACAAATGTGTTTGAATTATTTGTTTTATCAAAGAGACAAAACGAATTATGTTCGTTTATTTATACTTTTGATATTTTATTAGAACCTAAACTGTGTAATCTGGGATACGACATGGCGTTACATCTTTCGAATGGCCGAGAACGGTGACAGTGCAAGAAAAAAGTGCCAAGTCGATATACAAGTGCGGCCCAGTACACGGTTGTAGGACTATGCCTTAATAAAATGTTACTATTTATTTATAGACCTGTAATATGACGACTGAGGTTTTGAATGAATAGGAATTCATTCCTATTGCCGTAAGACAGCTGTCGACTGGAGACATTATCTGCGGAAACTGTGCACCGAGAAACATTTAAAAGCAAATAGTGTAATTAGTCGCCCGGAACAGCAGAGATCGTCGAGTCTCTCTGTTCATAAGGAGGAAAAACAACGTTGGCAGAGTTCCTGAAGAGCAATGGATGGTCGGAGGGCTATGCCGTGAAACAAGGTAATATTTTTTGTTCGCACTAGATAATCGTTCTGCAGATATGTTATTGCCGACTATAGTAGAGCACACTGCAATGGGTTCATTAATAATGTCTGAACAGTAGATGGCATACAATTGTATACGTAATTTGAACAGAGATTATGTAACAATACTGTTAACTAATTGCAGAATCTCATTGATCTTCTTAGGCGGGAGGTTATACTATTAATAGTAACGATTATGAGAGAAAAGGAAAAATAAAACCGACCGTAAATCAGGCATACCAAGATAATTTTAAGACATTTACTTATGCGAATTTTGTAGGAGGAAAAGTGAAAACGGATAATTGCAATGTGTTTCAAGCAATTCTGAAAGATATTGCCGTTTTTTAGCCTACGCGATTAATTTTGAATTTGTATGTAAGTATTCTTTATATGGAAGTAAAACTTGGACAATCTGAGTATCTGAGAAAAAAAGATTAGAAGCGTTTGAAATGTGGTGCTATAGGAGAATGTTAAAAATCAGATGGGTGGATAAAGTGACAAATGAAGAGATATTGCGGCAAATAGATAAAGAAAGAAGCGTTTGGAAAAATGTAGTTAAAAGAAGAGACAGACTTATAGACCGCATACTAAGACATCCTGGAATAGTCGCTTTAATATTGGAAGGACAGGTAGAAGGAAAAAATTGCGTAGGCAGGCCACGTTTGGAATATGTAAAACAAATTGCTAGGGATGTAGGATGTAGGAGGTATACCGAAATGAAACGACCAGTACTAGATAGGGAATCTTGGAGAGCTGCATCAAACCAGTCAAATGACTGAAGATAAAAAAAAAAAAATGTAAGTATTCAATGTTTCAATTATTATTATCATCTCAACTTCAGCTTTCATTAATTTGTATTTAATCGTTTTAAATTTAATTTTTTATACTAAAATAATAATAATTATTATTTTTTCTGCTAATAACACTATGATTTCTGTTACTATGATGTTGAGTACTGTTTTTTTACTTTTCTTAGCTACATTATTATATTATACGTTGACGCGTTTCAGTATAACTCCGTTGTCAAAAATTATTGCAGTGGTATTTTTAAATTCCTGTTAGTCTTTATATAACGTTTAGGCCACACGACCTTCCCTTTATTTGCCGTCATGCCTTATCTGGCCTTCTTCTTGTTTATTTGTTACTAAACAGTTATACTTCTTATCTTTTAATTTTATTTATCCATTTCCTGTTTTTAGTATAATAATAAATAAATAAGAAGAAGGCCAGATAAAGCATGGCGTCAAATAAACGTAGGGGCGTTGACTAAACGTTATAGGTATAAAGATAGAAATTCAAAAGTAACAGTACTATAAGTTTTGACAGTTGAGTTATTCCGAAACATATCAACATATAATAAAGTAATGAAGCTAAGAAAGGTAAACAGTACTCAATAATGCAGAAAAACCTAAAATGCAGGCCTCCGTGGCGCGAGTGGTAGCCTCTCGGCCTTTCATCCGGAGATCCCGGGTTCGAATCCCGGCAGGCATGGAATTTTCACACGCTACATTGTCATCCATCCATCTCATCCTCTGAAACGATATCTAACAGTGGTCCAGGAGATTAAAAAAAAAACCTTTAAAATAGGCTGTTAAGTTGAATTTTTCAAAATTTTCATTAAAATCCGTCATTTTCTGCATCAGTTTGAAAAATATCATTCATGAATAACCCTAAAAAAATTATTTTAATCGACTCTGTTTTTATCAAAAATTGTTTATTGTTAGTACAGAGAAAAAAGAAAATCTAGTTTCGAAAAGTAAAAAGTTATTTAAATCGTAACACTTCCTGTTGTGGCAGTAGCGTGAGACAATTTATCTACTGGTCAACAAAACATCTGTCTTCAACATAAATCCTTCCGTCAGTGATTTAGTTAAAGCTATACCTCAAACCTAAATCTGGATCCTCAATGTCAGAAACATTAATTTATATACGTCAACCTTTTCCACTGTAATATTATAACACGATCTGAGACAGTAGGATTTAACAGTTTATACACTATCAAACATAAAAAGTAGCTATCGTAACAGAATTAATATATATTATATTCGAAGAAGATAAAATCCGTTTCATTTTTTTTATTTATGTTGAACAGGATAGTAAAAAATACCGGTAAATAGCATTTTTATTTACTATAGTAAACACGTTTATCAGATCAACAAACATACTTTACAACGTGCGATTGATCTATCTGTGACTATTCTCGTATAAACTGTTCTGGCAACCATCAATAATTTGATAAAAACCAACAACAAATCGCAATCCATGTTCTGCTTGAGTAATTTAACTAAACAAAATTATTTTATTATTTCAATTAATAAATATTTTACTTCGATTATGTTTTTTAATCAAATCTTAGATATTATCAAAATCACACGTTTATTTAAAATAATCATTTTTAATTCATCGTTAAACAATAAGAAAAAAATTAGAAAGATTTATTCTTTTTTTTGTTCTAATTACGGATTAATTATCAAACAAAAATATGGGTTTCGTATATTTTAAAAATATAGGTTATTATAAAAATATGGGTTACGGGTTTCGTATATTTTGATATATTCATAAAATACACTACTGTGGCCGACAACTAACCCCAATGAATTACATAATGCAAAAATTGGAGTTTAGGCTGGTGTTAGTAGAACGCGGCATTATGGGTTGTACCTTTTTTGAAAATACAGTTAATAGTGATCATTATTGTGCTGTTTTAACAAACTTCATTAGTCAGTTAATAGAAGTGGAAATCAATCACAGTTGATTCCAACAATATGTAACTAACAGGTCAGTAACTTTTTTTATGAAATTTATACAAATATTTCACATTAATGTGACTTCGATTGACGTAAATGGACAATAGTAATTTTTGCAAAACGGAAGTTGATTATTTAAACCAATCATAGTTAAACCAAACCAGATGCAAATTAACGTTAACATCTGATTCTTCTGCGTCAATTCTGTAATTAGATTATTATAATTAATAATATCTTGTTTTATCAAGTGTTTATAAAAAGCTACAGGTTTATTCATTTCAAGATCAACGGCGCAGCTGATTACGGTTCCCGATTAACAAAACCTGAATGAGATGTTTGAAGACTTCTAAACCTACTCAATTATATGAATGAAAGAATCCATCGATTTCAAAATATAGTAACTGAATCATTAGATGTTTTGAGGCGTAATGATCAAAATCAACGTTTATTTAAAATAATCTTTTTTTTTAAAAAGTCATTGAAGGTTTTCTCAACAAAGGTTTTGGTCTTTACTTAACTGTTAATTCAGATTTCAATCGGTGATAAAGTAAGAATTCTTGTGGGGTAATTTTTAATTATATAAAAATAGTAATCAAAATTTCCAATCTTGGGTATTAAAATAACATTTATAATTTCATAGTCCTTTCTTAATATTTCAGATATTCTCCCTCTAAAACCAACTTGGTAATATAAATTTTAATTTCTATACTATAATCTATAGAGTGAAATCTATGAAGTGAAATAATTGACTGCTTGTGTTAATTAGTATATGAATACTAGTAAATCCTTCGCAAATTGTGTTTCTCAAACGTTTATCAGATTCTGATTATTCCAAGAAATTTCCACTCTTTTGGGAATGCAGTTAAGACGCAGTTGACTAGAGCTGAACAACTTCTATTTTGTAAGAGAGAACAATTCGTAAACTATCTCTGTTGTCACTAAATAGATTTTACTTTCATAATAATTGTTAATTAATGAACATTATGTTTACTATCTTGATACATGTGTTTATTTATCGGATACACAAGGTGAGAAACGGATTTATTGACTGTATATCTCATAAACTATTTCATTCATACATGAAGAACAAAAAAGATTTTATTATAAGCTTTTATTTAACTTGCTTTAGTTATAATCAAATCTTGCAACTGCTATATCTTTTGATCTATCGTATGAAAATCAATGAAATTTGGTACACGTTAACTTGTCATCGAATTTGTAACTACGATGACAATACAATACTACGGTGTTAGAATTGGATATGAGCCATTACCATCCCCACACGCGCTATCCCTATGCTAAATTCATGCATGTTGCAGAAAAATTTTATTTCTCATGAACTATCGCTTGAAAATCAATGAAATTTGATACACGTATGTAACTTCGATGTGTAAAAATAAATATATTTAATTTTTTTTTTAGTCTTAGTAAACAAACAAAGCTTTTATTTAACTCGCTTTAGGAATAATCAAAACTTGCAACTGCTATATCTTTGATCTATTGTATGAAAATCAATGAAATTTGGTACACGTACGTAACTTCGATGACAATACAGCACTACGGTGTCGGAATTTGATATGAACCACCCCCACGCCCCCACGCGCTACCCCTGCGCTAAATTTATGCATTTAGTTGAAAATTTTCATTTTTCATGAACTATCGTATGAAAATGATTGAAATTTGGTACACGTATGTAAGGTTAATGTGTAAAAATAAATATTTTTACTTTTTCTTTAGTCTTAATAAACAAACAAAGCTTTTATTTAGCTCATTTAGCGTAGGGGTAGCGCCTGAGGGGGGGAGGTCATATCCAGATTCTAACATCGTAGTATTATATTGTCATCGAAGTTACATACTTGTACCAAATTTAATTGATTTTCATACGATAGATCAAAAGATATAGCAGTTGCAAGATTTTATTATAACTAAAGCAAGTTAAATAAAAGCTTATAATAAAATCTTTTTTGTTCTTCATGTATGAATGAAATAGTTTATGAGATATACAGTCAATAAATCCGTTTCTCACCTTGTATATCCGATAAATAAACATATGTATCAAAGCTTTTTTTACTCTTCAGTGCATTTTGATATTTGTTAATATATTATATTTTTTTATTTAAAATTCTCAATTTGATTTAATTCTTATTTTTTACTTTTTAGTGGGTTTTTCTAATTTGTTTCTTTTTTTTATTAATGTTAATATTAATATTAGTTAAATAAAAGCTTTTTTAAAAAGTAATTTTTTATATGTAATCAAATATATTTTTATATTTTTATTTTGTATTTTTTATTCTTTTTCTATTGTGTGAACATGAGGAAGAAAGAGTATATAATACAGAGATATTCACTCACATTTGATTTGATTCGTGAAATGTAGTATGCACAATTGTTAATGTCACAGCAAGAGTTGGAAATGTCCACCATTTTCCTCAAGGCAGGTCCTTCAGGACCTTGGGCATAAACTACATTCCATGAATCAAGTGAAATATGATTATCTCTGCATTATATTGTGTATTATATTGTTGTATATTGTGGAATTATTGTGTATAGTATCATGATGTGCATGATAAAATGAGCATTAGTTTGTTCTAATCTTGTCTTGTTACAGTATTTTGTATGTGTTCAAACAAGCGTTCGCTATATACATATGAATGTGATTACAGTCCACTTGGATTATTATTAAACGTTAATAGTTTAATATTACATTTGAATTTTATGTTTCATTTTAGCGAATACCGGCCACACATCTGTTACCAAAATGGCGGTCAATAATAATAATTAAAAATATTTTTATACTTAATAGTTTAGTCTTTAATTACATGAATTACGTTAATTTCGAATGTTCCAGTTATTTTTTCTTTATTATTAATATGTACCAGATCGTATTCACTTATTAATAATTAATAAATAAAAAAATGTCCCGATTACTTTTCTTATGTATTAATTCAGTAATGCGAATAAGTAGATAAATCTAGTCTGTCTGACCTAGCCAAACAAGTTCCTGTTTCAATTCAGACTTTTGAAATTTTGTCTACGCCTATCTAACTTAGTAAGGCCAAACACAATTTTCGATTTTTATCGTAAAATTTATATTATACGATTTTTATCGAAATTTTTACTATAATAAACATTTACAGTACTACTGTACTATTTTCGACTTCGAAATCAATTGATTTGCGATTACAAGTTTACTACTAGACCAACCCGGTACGCTAGCTCTAATTCTTAATAATTTGAAACGGAACGACCTGATTTGATCACAAATGATTTGATCAAATTTTTGAAACCGACTACAATTCTAGAAGAAGAAATAAACTTTTTGTAAAAAAAGGAAAATATGTAAAAAAAATCATAAAAGTATAATGGAAGAATCTCGTCGACACTCCTCTGTCTGCGGTAATCGAAGTTCCAGGAAATAATGCTTACAGTAGTGCTATTGCAGTTAGATTATTTGATCTAGCTTGACCTTGACCTATTTGATGTACTGGACCTTTCAGAAATGATTACATCAATTCCATTTTATACTTCATTTTAAGTTTCTCGTTATTAATTTCATATAACTGTCGTGCTTAATTTAATCAATTCAGTACAAAATGAGTGAAGAATACTTTTCATATAAATACTAATTAACGTACAGACGAATTTTGATGTAGCAGTAATACTCGTATAATACACTTTTTTCCTTAATCAATTGACATATACATTTTTTATTTAAAATTAATAAATAAAATAAATAATGTATTTATTCAAACGTACCATTTACGCTAAGATTAACGGAGTGACTTTTTAGTCCTGTTACTCAATTTTAAATGTAATTTAAGAAAGGGAAATTTAGGTGGAATAAAAAAATGTATTTGTTACTTACAAAAGAGGTTTAATAAAAAGCTATTACTTACATAATTGTTAAAGAATATCTTCAAAATACCCATCCCTTGCGGTTATAGACGCACAGACACTTTTCAGCATAATAGCGGAAACCTTTTTAAGAGTTGCATTGGAAATATTCGTGGTTAAGTCTGTAATATTGACTTTAAGTTCATTAATAGTGTGAGGATTGTTTTTGAAGGCCTCGGACTTAATATAGCCCCACAGAAAGTAGTTAGGAGATGTGATCTCTGGGAACCTTGGAGGCCATAAGCTCTTGCTTATTATTAGATCATCAAAGAACTCTTGCAGAAAATCCGTGGTTTCTCGAGACGTGTGGCATGTAGCGCCGTCTTGCTGAAACCAGCAATACCGTTCTTGAGGTTCCAGGAGGGACACAAATTGGCGCACAATATTCCTGCATACTTTACCATTTACTGTCTGTTCGAAGAATATGGGTCCGACTATACGATGACGAGATATCGCACACCACACACCAATTTTTTTCAGGATGCAAAGATTTATCTTGTAAACCGTTGGGATTTTTAACCGCCCAAATTCGATAGTTTTGACTGTTCACATAACCATCGAGATGGATCCAAGCTTCATCACTAAAGAACACTGTGTTTAAAAATTCGATTCCGTTATCATTTACGAGAGACCTAAACCAACGGCAATATTGCAATCGCTTGTTTAAATCTGGAGGCTGAAGCTCTTGGACTAATCGTACGCGATACGGATACAATTTCAATTTTTTAGCAGCTTTCTGAACACTTGAATATGACAAACTAACTTGCGCGGAAAGTTTTCGAAAACTTTTTCGTGGAGAATTCAGCAATCTTGTTTTCACATTCTCTAAAACGTCATCTGTCAAGCGAGTTGGTCGACCGCTACGTTTTCTGTCGTAAACACTACCTGTCTCTCGAAATCGGTTTGCTAGCCTAGAAATTGACATTTTTTCTGGCGTAGGTACTCCATCAAATTTAATTTGAAATGATTCTTTTACACTAGCGTACGATTTCTTAGCAAAATGTTGTTCAAGAATGAAAACTCGTCGTTCTATGGTAAAAGACATTCTGTTCGTAACACGACCGGAAACGTCACAAAATTTTACAAGGAAAATCAACTCACACTGCCGTATCTATACCGGTTGAGTAGCGCTACCAACTTTTACAGGACTAAAAAATCACCCTAATTTTTAATTAAGTTTTAATTTTTTGAATAACTGAGATGCTATAAAGAGTTAACTTAAGTTTATTAATTAGCAACTAATTATAATAAAATTAGGTTAAATATTTTGTAATATAATTACAATCTTAAGTCTGTTTTGTAATTATTCATACTTGCGGGAAATAACATCTGAGTTTTCCATTTTTGAAGACCGTATTGTTGATTAAAACAATTATACAGGAAGATCTACGTGATGATTATTATTAAAGTTTTGGGTTACGTGTTACATTTATATTATCTTAAAGTTTCTAAAGGCGATAAATGTTCTTAATACTATCCTTGCCCTTCCTAAAATTGTGTAATACAATCATATAATTCTCTTTTAATGAGAACTCATAAATCAAATTACTGATGTATTAAAAAAAAACTCTCTGGGCTGTTAGGTTTTTTTTTTTTATGAAATTGTTTTAGAAAATCTGACAACACATCGTTAGAAAAATAGATCCATAAAAAAAAATAATAAAGAAATAAAATAATAATAAAACTTTCTTAATGTGTGTGTTTGGGAGAATAAAACAGAAATGAATTAATAATTCAAACAAATAAATGAAATTATTTTTCAGACACAATAATCTGCCTTCTAATTGAAGAGGTAAGATATGTCATCAAAAATGTATAATCTTTACTACTATCACCCGTATTACTACTTTTATCTACCTGCATAAAAATACTCTTTACCACATAAAATACAGTAGAAATCAAACAGATCATCATGATGAGAAATTAACTAAAATTACAGTAATTTTATGAAAATTACGGATAGAGTACAGAAATTAATAAACGAAACAATACATATATTTTTTTTACGGGTTATGAAAACATTAAAAAACAAAGCCAATCTTCTGAAAAATGAGCATAAATAACTACTTGCTAAATTTACTTCTCTTATTGTTATCTCTGTTTCTTAAAGAGCTTTTAATTTTGTTTTTTTTATTTAATTTTAATTTGAACTCATTCTAATATACGTTAAACTCTGTTAAGTTAAAAAAATTCTACAACATTTACTTTTTTTTTTGTTGCAAGGTTAGTCTTTAGAGGATTTTTCTGGTGATAACTTTTCTAAGAGCAATCTAATAGAGATATTTTAGATTAATTTTTAGCATTTGAAAATGTACATGCTTAAATAGGATTCAAACGAGAGACCTGCCGATAAAAGGCGGAAACGCTACCACCTCGCCATGGGATCTGGCGTTAAATTTTAAAATAAAAAGAAAAAATATGCTACAGCTGAAAAAATTTCTTTCTGCCTATTGATAAAAACATTTTACATATACTACAATGAATATAATTTACAGAGGCATAAAGAAAGAAGCATCAGTGGTAAGCTAAAATAGATTTGAACAAGACGTAATACTCATCCTCATTCAGTATCATTTTACTTCAATAAAGGCATCAGTGGCATCTATTGTAGTCAGAATCTACTAATATTTGTATAATGTTAAAATTGATGAATTTAGTACGTCATTCCTTACTCAGTTACTTGATGGTCATTGCTTTAAAGATAACTAAATTGTAATTAAATTTACATTAACATTAATTATACCTCTATGTACGATTAAGATTATGTTTCTGTATACGATAAAGGTGGATATTGAGGGAGTCCTTCAAACGTTTAAAAAATATTTATTGCTAACTATGCAAGTGAACTGTTCATTACCAATAAATATTTTTAAAAATGTAGACCAATATTTAGTGAATTAAAATATTAGAAAATTTCTTTCTGTCTTTATTTATAATTTTTTCTTTTGTTAAAACTGTTATGTAATTAATTAAAAAATAATTAATATTCTCTTTTATAATACGAGACAACAGAATTATTTCTATGTTACAAAGAATAATTAATTTTTAAATCTAAAATAAAGTCCTGCTTACGTTCCTTTTCTATTTTTAATAAATTAATTGTCCATTCATCTAAAATATCTTTTAATCTGTTTATTTACAGTCAAGTTATTTTTCTTTTTATAAAACAATATCGTTGTACAACATTAATATATTTTTATAAATTATTATTTAATTAAAACGGAATTGTATGCTTTATTTTTAATGGGATGTTACATAAGAGGTCTATGTAGTAAAATACATTTCAAATAACGTTTTCTCATTTTTTATTATTTTTTTGTGATTTCATAAATTTTCTGTTTATCACATAATTCTATCATTCATCACTATTATTTCGTACTAGTTGTTTCAACCGAGATGCCCGGAAAAGGCAACTTTTACTTTATAAATAAGAAAGTCTTCTTTTTCTTTTTCTGATTTTACAAAGTTATGTTTAAACAAACCGGAAAAACAAATTATTTTTAACTCATTAGATGTGTATTCAAATAAAAATCCTTGGAAAGAAAAAAATTATTTAAAATATGTGTAAATAACTAGCTCCCAGTCGCAGCTTCGCTCGCGATATATGGTTACTTGCGTTTTCCGTGGTGGTTATTCTTTTTATTTTATATTTATTAGTCAAGTAACCGGTGGCAGGTGCAGTAACACATACAGTAACGGTGGCATATCGCATTTTCCGTTGCTCAGTTGTTTCAGTCGAACGGGATTGGGCTGTGTGTGTTCGGTCGCTTTCCAATCTTAACTGACTTTCATCTTCAGTCTCTGCCGCACGAACAGTTTTTCATCATACGTGCTTTTTTTGTATTTCTCCCGATTAAAGAATGTCTTTTAGGCATGCTTTGAAAAAAGATCACAGAATTTAAAAGATTGCATTAGTAACACACACACACATGATAAACAATAGCAGCTATTTATTTATGTTTTTAAACAGATATAAAAAATTGTAAATGAATGAATCGTAAAAATTACATATGCATGTGCGCTAAATCAATTGAAACTTAGAATAACTGTACGTTAAAACCTCAGCCCTTTTCAAAATTAATCAATTCAAAAAAATATTAGCTAAAAATTAAATTTTTCTTGAAAATCAGTCATTTTGAAATTAAACAAGCGTTAAGGAAGAAATAAAGTGTTTTAAATTTCGTTATGTCGGAGGTCCAAAAAAATTAGCTTATGTTCACCACAGGGCTTCAAAGTGCAGGTGTGCAAAATTTTAGACAAATCTGTCTGGTGGATCTCGAGTTAAGTTGGAACAGACAGACAAACAAACATTGATTTATATATGTATATAGATTGAAACAAAATTCCATTGAATAATTAACCATAACTGAAATAAGTCCATAATTTAATATTAATAATTTTAGTTTATAAAAAGAACATAATGAGGAGCTTTCCATCTCCTCAAAAATTATTTATTTCTATAGAGAAATTAAATGTAAGTACATACGTAAAGTTAGGTTAGAGAACAGTTCACAACAGAAATTATGAATTCAAACAAGAGAAAAAATTAAAATAAAACTAGACTTAATAATGAAAAAATAATGACTAAAACAGTCTCCTTTCCTCATTGCGAATGTCAAATGACTGGACTTCACTTGATTAACTCTAATCTTCCATTCTGACAGCCATCCGTTGATTTGATCCAATTCAGAATGTAGTTTACCTGAAGCTAGAGTTGAGTAACATGAACAGCCAGAATAGCCGTTTGTCATCGGCAAATGAAGTTACTGTGACAGTTTTTAGCTAGAAGGAACTCCTTCCAGGAGCTGTTAGCTGTGAAGTAAGAATATGAAACAGGTCCTAAAATCAATCCTTGGGGAACTCCTGGCTTAGTATGAAAGAATACAGAAAACTTATTATTTTATTTCATCTGTGAAAAATGTCCGACTAGGTAGCTACGCAGAACCAAGTAATACGGTTGAGATATGCTCTTTTTCAGCTTATATAATAAGCCAAGCAGGCCAGCAACCAGTCGAAGGCCTGTTGAACATCTAATAATGCAGCTGAACAGTATTTTTCAAGGCACTTGCTGATAACCTCAACAAGTCTATACATTTGCTCAATAGTAGAAAGATTTGATGATTTGAGCGCTTGTTCAAATGAAAAAAATTTGAAGAAAATTTATTGTGATGCGAAACAGCTCTTTTGTGAAAGACAGTTAAATTTTAAGAATTGACCCTTACATCCTTAGTTTTAATATATTGCATACTTCACTTAATCGTATAGATCACTCGGTGCAATTTCATTTGTATATTTATTAGCTCTTCAGAATTATTGGTAAGAATATTGAAAATCGACAAACATTTTACGGTAAATCTTCCTCGTCAAACGGAATTGAGAGAGCTGAACTAGTATTACTTTTAAGTAAATCAGAAACAGCATTGAAATAAGTATAAAAAACGTTTTAGATATCATTCAAGCTTAAAATATGGCTCTAAGAATTGGAGATATTTTTATAATTAACTTTTTTTATAATATATTTATTTTTTAAAAATAAATAAAAAAAACCTGCTCGTAGTTAACAATTAGTTTACTACAATCGCACTAATATATAAAGAGATATCTTTTTCATGTGTTCCCAATAAATGCGAAAATTACTAAACTAATCATTATGAAATTTTAACTATTATGACCTCGGGACTGTATGTTCAAACCCTTTCACTACCTGAAAATCATAAAATAAAATTTCTTTTAGTAAATTTAATTATCATTTTCTATATCGATACATATTGTGTATATCGATCTGTCAATAGCAACTTATTAAGACAGTTATTAGTGATCCCTTAAATTTAGTGTCATTGACTATAAAATATATGAAGGCACCTACGTGCAAAGCGATTGCATATATTATAAGTTCTCTGACATTTGAGATGAATCAGCTAACCTAGGGTGTTGTAAATCGTTAAAATTCTTTATTCGTTGAATTTATTTATTTCACTGTTCTTTGTTTGATTAGTCATTCGTTGGATGATTTATAAAACTATTTTTTGGTGTTTGCTTTTTATGTTCTGACTTTATCAATGTTCTTTGGACCATCTTTGTATCTACTTATGTTTATTTTATATTTATGAATACTGCGTAAGACATACATAAACAGTTCTTTTAGAGATTTCAATAGAAACTCCTCTCTACATGTAATTTGTTTTTTTATTCAAATCTACTTATGGTTCCGGTAAATGGGAACTGACGGTAAATTAACACTGAAAAAACATGTCATGTTTTTTTAACATGTCACTGAAAAAAAAAAAACATAAAAGTTATTATTCATTCAGGTTAATCTATTTTATCCGATAAGCTGTGAATAGTAAAAACATTGAGAGCAACATTCCACATATAAATACTAAAAATCTATTTTCAGTTTTTAAAGTTTTATACGTATATATCGTGTGCAAAGCCGTGACGAGGGATGCTAGTAATATCTATATTAATGCGTAAAACTCAATACAATTCATAAATCAATATCATCATTCAGAAATTTATTTTACGTTGAATAATATTTTTATGAAGTAGTTCATACAAAGGAAACATCTTTCTTTGAAACGAATAACATAATTTTAATCTAATCAATAATTATATTTAATTTAAATAACCTTGAAATAGAACTACCATTTCATGTAGACTAAGTATGTAGCGATATCAGAGCTCAATACCTGTGTATTTAATGAGAAGGATAAGTTTTCCTATCTGCGTAAGGAACTGGAGCAATAGCATAATAGAAATATTTAATACAGTTTGGTACATGGTTTTATGATAATAATATATTATTGGTAAACATTTCAATTAATCTACGGACAACAAATCTATATAGCCAATCAGCAAGCCATAGGCCTTACTAGAATTTATCAACTAAGTTTCAAAACACAATTTCTGAAATTCCACTAATGTTTTTTCTGTGGAACAAAAGTTTACAAACGGCTTTTCTGATGAAACGGTAAGTAAATAATATATTAAAACATATATATATATATATATATATATATATATGGATTGGGCCATCCATTGATGACTCCCCCTCCCCCACGAAAACAAACACTAAAAAGATTGATAATAACAGAATACATGTTAATAAACATACTTGTAACAACTGAGGTCCAGTATGCACTCATTATGTCGAAGCATATTGTTTCTTCTTCTTCTTCTTCAGTACAAAAAATATTTTTATCCAGTTTATGACCTTCTCCAGTACATGACCTCAACAATCAGACGTCGACCTAGGTGAAAACCAAGGTATTCCACTAATGTAAAGATCATTTTGAAATTTACTGATGCAAGAAAAATTTCAATCTTTATAAGTGTAATTACCATATAAAAAGAATAATATTGTTCGAGATCATTGTTTTATCAATGATTTATTTATCATTTTAAATCAATCATAAGTCATTATTACACATAAGAAAATATTATTATAGTAAAAGATTCTGAAAATTTTTATTACAATTTCCTAAAAATAATATTTAATAAAAATGTTAAATTATGAAACACTTAAAAGAAAATCATCCTTAAAAGAAAGTCGTCAGGAAACAAACTGAAATTAAGGATATAGAAAAGGATTTAATTATAATAATACTAATTAGTTTCAAACATTTGTAGATTCGGTTTTTTAATATCATATAATTTGATATTACACCTGGCTTACTCTATAAGTTAAAGCTACAACTTCCTCAACCCTACTTCCTAGTCATGCGGAATTATCTTGAGGGACGTTTTGCTCAGGTGAAATGTAATGACGAGTTTTCAAGGTTCTTTGAGATTGGATCGGTTGTCCCTCAGGGCTCTGTGCTGGGCCCTATGTTGTATTTCATATTCGCTACGGACATTCCGGTCCTGGATGACTGCATCGTCGCCACGTTCGCTGATGACACTGCTATCCTGGCCGTTAACGAAAACCCTGGCCTAGCCTCGTAGACCCTACAAATGGCGCTTGATCGTGTGTGCGTGTGGCAGAAAAAGTGGAGGATTAAGGGTTAATCAGCGTAAGTCGTGGCTCATCACATTTTCCATGCGGAGAGGTGACAGTCCCGGTGTGTACTTCGATGGTGTTTTGATCCCGCAAACGGAGACTGTGGGGTATGGGACTTCACCTGGTTCGGCGTTTGACCTGGAACTGTCACGTGAGGATGAAGAGAAAAAACTAAACGCAAGGTACAGGGAACTTCATTGGCTACTACTGAGGAACTCAGGCCTCACGTTATCAAGCAAGATCTTAACTATCCTGCGCCCAATCTGGACGTACGGTGTGGAATTGTGGTGAACGGCTAGTACTAGTAATGTGGAAATTAAACAACAATTTCAGAACAAAGTAGCGAGGGTAATTGCCGAAGCTCTGTGGTTCACGCGGAATGATGAGATTCAGGATTATCTGGAGCTCCCATCGGTTCGTGAGCTTGCACAACAGCGCAATATCAAATACCTGCAGAGGCTTGAGAATCATGTAAACCACTTTGCAATTTTAGTGGTGAAGTATCTAATTTTTTGTTACTTCTGTTTCTTTTTCTTTTTTATTTGTTATTAATGTTTGTTTTGTGGATTATATGGTGCTAAAATTAATGGTTTGTGATTTATGACTGAGCTTGAAATTTCATATTTGGCTTTATGTTTGCTTGCAATTGTTTATTGTGTGTTATTTATTTTGGGGGTTCCTTAAGGACCTTCTTATCACGTGCTTTTGTCAGGTGACTTACTTATTGCTCCGCAGGAGAGCCAATTGTAATTATAATTGTTATTGAGCAAAAATATAATTAATGATAATTGTTATTTAAATGAGTTGGTTCAAAAACAAATTTAGATTCCAATCCCGCGAATAATATGATCATGTAGCGTTAATTTAGTTGCTAATGACTGTAATTATTGATGCGACTGTACAAAAAAGCATTAAAAACAAATAATTAAAATAGATTGTTTTTTAGAGTAAAATAATTAATGATTAAAATTTAATGAAGTTTAAACAAAACTTTTTGGTTAAACTTATTAATATGAAGAGTAACTTGTATTTTTTAATAGTAATAAAACAATTATGGAATTTATTATAATTAATTTTTTTAATATAATACTGTAATGGAAAATATGATTTAACTAAAAATACTGATGTTACTTCTAACAAAATCGGATTTTGTAAAACTATATGAAAGGATTTGACTTTAATCGGATATTAAAGGTTATCTTTTTATAATGACTTACGGAAATATTGAAATCTGAATACTTACAAAAATTTGAACAGTACATATTAGTTTTATTTTAAAGGTTTTATTAATCCGATTACAGATTTAAATGTGCGAGTGATTTGAATTCAATTAACACCCTCAGGAATAATGATGATTGGGTCCATATTAATTTTTATTTTTTTATTTAATTCTTGTTGTAACACAAATAACGAATAATGGAAAATCGTAATTTGTGTTTTAATTTTATGAAATATTACTGGAATGACACTGTCAATGTTCCACGTGATAATAAATATTAAATCATCCAATTTGGGGCCTTTGTAACCGGAGATAGCTAGATAAAGATTAAACAGTTACTGGTTTACTCGTTATAGAACAGATCTAATGTTAATGAATGACTGTAATTAATTTTCCAATTAAGGATCACCAATTAGTAGTTGTAATAGAACTCTGAATAACTATTTTTGTTTCCCATGGAGAGTTAAACTCGTAATTTGATTTGCACTCTTTTTCAACACTTATGCATACGTCAAAGTCTATATTATCTTACCTGTTTGTCCGTCAGGTAAAATCATAATTAAACGGGTTTAAATGACATAAACGTGAGAGATAAATTTATTCAAAAATGGCATACCGATACTCAACAATAAGAAGCATTCGTGTCAGGCTTATTAAGAAAAGTAAGGCGGGGTCTCCGTATCAGTTCTTCATAGAACTGTAAATACTACTGTTCGCCGTCATACCAAACCTACCAAAAATATCTGTAAAATTATTAAATGGAAACTGTGAATATAAATTAAAAACATATTTATACTAAGATAAAAAAAAAGAAAACTTAATATTTAATTCATTTCGACTTCAATTAGTCTAACGTATTGGTTAACCCAATTACAAAAAAAATTATTTCTACTTTTAACACTGTAAAAGAAATAAAAGAAATTTTGCGATAAAATAGACTGAATTTAAATTTCAAAGGGAAAAATATTTTTAAACCGTTTCCCTGGACATAAAACTTAGTGCAATGTCAAATTTCTGAAAACAGGTTTTATTTTTGTTTTTATTGTCTATAAGTTAATATATCAACAGGTATTTTTTAAGATTTCGCATAAAATTAAATTAAAAAAACATAATTTTGACATTAAATTGGTTCTAAAATATAGAGATGTAACGTTATACTTAGCAAACTTAAATTATTGTGACCCACAGGTCCGCTGACTACAACAGTTGTGGTCAAGGCGGAGGGATGGACCTTTACACATCTTCTCCGCTCGGTGAAAGAATCAGTTTCACCAGGGGAAACCGGAGTCCTCTCCGTCCGGCAGGGCCAAAAGCAGGGCGACCCACGTAGGTAGGTACACATTTGTACTCTTCAGTCTTACAAAGAAGAATGAAGAGTACAAATGTGTACCTACGATTGTCACCCTGCTTTTGACCTTTTATCTCAGAATTTACCGAAACAATTCTTTTTCAAATTTGGCTCAAATATTTTTCTATATATGGGGAAATGCTCATGTTATTTTTTTTAAAAATTCGTTAAGGAAAAGAGATATCGCGAAAAACGAATCTCACTTTTCTTCAGGGCCATTTAAGAAAAAAACTTTATTAGAAAAAATTTGTTACGCATTCATAAATAATAATAACAAGTTTTTAAAAATCAAACCTTACCTCATAAAATTGAAATATATGATTTCTGTTCTTTTAATGTATCTCCCTTTGGTTAAAATATTCTTCAAAGAATTTTGAAAGTTTATACTTCATATATAGGACTATCAACAAATGTTTGTATTTGTTTTTTTTTTTTTTTAAATTATGCCTCCGGACCTAAAACATAGAAAAAATTTTGAAATTTTTCTTTTTCTTATATTAGCCTTTATTGAAGGGGTTGTTAGATTTACAGAAAATTTTACTTAAGCAAATTTGTTAAGCTAATCTATAATTAAATATTTTTAGAAAATATTTTCTTAAAACTTATTTTTCTTATTTAATAAATATATGTTTCTTTTTTCCAATCTTTTAATTTTTATTAATAGCCAAGAAAGTCATGCAATACTTAGAAAACGTTTTTATAAACTATGGAATTTTGATTACAATCAAATTGTTTGATCTGTGCAATCTGAGAGTAAAGATAAACCATATACCGTATGATGAATATAGAAGTAAGTGTACAAAGTGTGGTGTGGGAAAGTAAATATTCAGTTAAGATTATAAGTGTGAGCTTTGTATGACATAAAACAGCATGCATAGTAATACAGTATCACTATTATAAAGTTACTCAGTAATCATAATGTTGAAGACAATACACTCATGGATAAGTCAAGCGGATGAATTTAAGCGTAACCCAAAGTGTATGTGCATGTTACCTTCTAATATAAAACACTAAGATCCTTATTTAATACGCTAAGTTAAAGACTTCGAAAGAAACAAGTTAGAAGGATTAAGCTAAAATTAATTAAATTAAAATTAAAATAATAATGAAAATTTTAAATTCAAATTACTTAACTTATATATTCTGACGACTTAAAAAACAATTAAGATTTTCTGTTCAGAAACTCATGTGCATAGAGAAAATTGATGATTATAATGAACAATTAAGGAATAAATCGATAACAAAGATAATAGAAAGAAAAACAATTCAGAATGACTAAAAAAAAATCTGTAAAAAGTGGTGATACCCAGCAGCTAAAACAGCAATATAAATTCAACCACGGTTTATTTAATTAAAATAATATAGTAGACATCATGTTAATATTGGAAAAATGAAACTTCTTACTAGTAGAAATGATCAGCAATTTTACTAATAAGGAAAAGAGAACTAGCAGCCTGCTGAATTAGGAAATTATTAGGAATAATCAAATAAAAGAATATTTAAGGATTTTAATATATCCATCGCAATAATTAAATCATTTTTCACAATCTTATTATCCTTCCTTTACCCTGACTGCTGAATAAAGAACACCAAGCCTTTATTTCTTCGTAATATATATTTTTTACAATCCCGGCTAATATAGCTAGTATAGCTATACTAAGGGGAAAATATAATAATTGATTTCATAAAAAAATAAAAAAATCACTCTTTTTTTATAATTGTGCCTCAAGGGAACATTACAGAAAAAAAAAACTTTTCGTCAAAAAAAAATCATCCGACCTTTTAATAATAGGTTGCGAAAACAAATCTATTTAACAATATTCCAAAGTACGGACTAAATATTCAATAACTCCGGAATCGGTAAACCAAATTTCCTCAAACATCGTAGAAAGATCCCGTCCTTGCAGGAATTAATTATATTAATTTTTTTGAAAAAAAAGGAAAAATAATGGGAGTGTTATAGTCAAACAAAATTTAAAACTTTTATTAGAAATTTAAAAAAAAATAGTGGAGAGTTTTGTTACTTAGCAAAGGAAAGGATTGCTGAGAGGATCTAGAGCTCTGCTTGGATTTCTCTTTTATTCTATTTTTGTTGATGTTTTGTTGTTGTTATTGTCCTTTGTTTTGTTTCAGTGATTTTTTTTTTTACGTTTCCTTAGGGGGAGGAAAATGCCGCCGTCAGGCCCGAACTGACGGCAGTGCGGGGCTCTCACCCGCTAAAAAACTTCCTCTCTTATCAAGCAGGGGCCGGATCTAAGCCATATGGAATGTATAGCCCCTACATGATCATCCAGGCACTCTACTATCCGGATGATCAGAAGATGTTCTCAGGGGGCAATCGACGAGCGACCGCCGCCGCCCAACCCCCGAAGCTGACCCCCTTGATCACCTGTTATCGAACTCCACGTCTCTGTCGATCCGCATCTGCTCAGCCTGTCGTCGCCTCTCTTCATTGGCCTTCTCTCCTATCACTGATGTGATCGTAGTCGAGATACATTCACGTTTGCCGCTATTGCTGAGCATCACCTTCATTATTTTGCTGGCCCCTTCCACACCGTAATCCTCGAACACTACTCTTAATTCGCGCCATCTATGGCAAAAAAAAAAACACCACATGCTCTGCTGTATCCAGTCCGCCGCAATCATGACAGCGACTTGTATGGCATCTGCTCATCTTGTACAGATAGTCCCGGAAACATCCATGTCCAGACAGGAACTGGGTGAATTCGTAACCTGTGTTACCATTCGCTTCACCCAGCTTCTGACGTCGCTGATGAGCCCATAGGTCCATCTTCCTTTGTCAAATTTCCGCCATCTGTCACGCCAAGCCATGTGGAGACCGTCGGTTTCAATGTTATTGTGTGTTGAACTCACTTTTACCTTCAACGAGTAGGTAGTTCAATTCCTTTGTTAGTTAGGTATTTTCAGTCTTCCGAAACACTCGGGGAGATGTGTTTCATTTTGAGTTCATTAACTAGTACTACAGCGATGGGAATGTTACTCGTGGCATTTGTATCGGTAGCTTCCTGGCTGAGGAGGACTGGAATATGTCGAAAGCCGAGGTTTTGAAAATCACCTCCGGTAAAGTCCATAAAGGCTCCTAACGAAGGTGTGGTGGAGGGTAGCTGCCCCTACGGGGTCACGATGTTCACCCACACCTTCAAAAATGATTTAAAAGTTTTTAGCTATTTATTGCTTCAGAAGAATTTATTGCAACTCCAAATTATCAATGCCGAAAACTTAATTTTGAAAGCATAAAATTCACTAAAAAGCCTCCTTTAATGCGGGGCCCCAATTAAAAAAAAAATTGGGATTTTGATTTTAATTTAATAATAATTTTAAAGCAAATTAGAGACTTTAAAATAGTCTCCTTGATTCGGTGGCCTGAGGTGGCCGGGTAAATTATGCATTACTTCACCAGCTTTTTTATAAATTATTCTAAACTGAGTTGAATGAAAATATTGTTATTTTGTGATCCCGTACGCTTCAATGTATAATTTAGAAATATAATTTTGGCTTGCTAAGTATACCATTGCACGTGATGTATTTATGCGGCTGTTACTAAATATGCAGAAAAGAAATAACAGAATATGATCTAGAAATATTGAATATGCATTAATTTTTTTTTTTTAAATGCATTTTTCAACATCAACTTAAGTGTAAAAATGTCTGTCTATATGATAATAAATAGATGTTTTCAATTAAAATAAATTCTTTAATTGCAAATAATATTTATTTTAGTTTTGATTAAAAAAAGAAGAATTTAATCGATAACTTTTTAAATTTATTTTTACGTGATAAAATTACAAAAACTTATGCAATTAAAATTTATCAACTTAAAATTAAATCATTCAATCTTTTTTATTATTTATTTTTTTATTACTATAAATTAATGCTAGACATTTTACCTGTATTTTAACACCGAAAAATATTCCTGATAAAAAGAAAATAATAAAATTTATTATTGTTTATAAGATATTATCTATTAAAAATATATTATCTAAGGAAAAAAATTATTGATTGTATTGTGTAATTAGAAAAATTAATTTAATAACATTATAAATGTATTAATGAAATCAGATTTGTTAATTTGAGTTCAAAGTCACTATTCCACCGACTACCACGCGGAATATTAGCGTTATAGGTTTTTATCCAAAGAGACCAGCTTGGGATTGTTTTGTACAAAAAAGAAAAAATTTCAGTAACATCAAATCACTATGTACAAACTTACTTCTTTTATTCAGCTTTGAACCCCCGTAATGGATAGAAGATTGAGGTTGCCCAACTTTCACTCACCAAAACAAAAGAGCATATGGGTTTTACATAACCTCTTATATTTTGGCAAGATTGTAGAAAGTAACGATTGCGCTTGCGTGACGATTTGACTTGTTTCATCCGTTTGAATTGTTCTGCGGCTTGGTAAATAGATTTTTTCCTAGCACAATCAACTATTATATACTAAAAAAATACGAGTACTGTAGTAGAACTAATTTGGTTATCTTAATCACACATTCGCACCCCTTCTTAACACACGCGCGCGCGTGTGTTAAGAATATATATATATATATATATATATATAAATTGTACATAGAAACAAAGCAGTTTGTATCAGTTACTGAATATAAAAATCACACTAAATCCGTTTTTATGGAAAACCAGAATTTTGTTTTGATATTTTGAATAACTGCACCATGCATTTTTATGAATATGATGAGATGGTCAGTTTTATTGTGCTTATAAGCAAATATTTATCTTCAAACAGTTAAAATTTAAATTTTAAATGAATGGTATTAACTAATTGTATAAATTTCTTTATGAAAAGACTTGTACGAAAACACAGAGAAAATGGTAAGTGGCCCTTAAAGGAATTACTGAAACGTACATAAAAAGTTTCTCAACTGTTTATCATAACGCCAGTGTCTCCCGTCAAGGTAAATGCAAAATATTATGAAAAGAAATACTTTAGCCAATATATTTTTCAAATAGATATAATGAGAGTTTTTCCCATTTTTGAGTTTTAGTTGTCAGATATATGAGAAGGAATGGAAATAAATAAATTTGAATGCAATTGTAAACTAGAATCCTACATAAATTCCGTATCTTTATAATTAGAGATTTGTCCTAATTCTTATATTTTTACTTCCACACCTTGGTTACATAAAACTTATTTAAAATCAAACTATCATTCGGACAAACAAATTTTAGAGTGCCATAATAAAAATAAAAATAATATATAGTGATAATAAATTTCAGCTGCTTTTTATTATGATTTCATGATAATAAAATCTTATCGATCATGATACGCAATCTTAGTACAATCTAAACCAAAAGTTATTTAACCATGTTGATTGCTCCAATGAAGCTTACGTAATCCAATACCAGTGCAGTATTTGTACCACATTACGTGTTATCTATGCAATTTATAATCGCCCAGTGGCGGCTCGAGCATAGGCACTGTGGAACTGTAGCGTCCCTATTTCCACTTGATATTATCGATAAAATTTAATATAATGAGTCCTTTTTTCTTTAATTATTTTTTATACTTGTACATTATATAAGTAATCGTTAAGCTTAATGTCATTAGCGATCTCCCAGTTTATGAAAAAGATTCTGTGGAACTGTGCGCTTCACAGTACCAGCGACAAGGTATTTAGTTGTTGTGCGCATGCGCACATAGGAAGCTGCACGCGAGGCTGTGAGGGAGAGAGATCACTGTCTCTCCCAGAATGCCGACCCTGGTGGCTTGGTGGAAGGTAGGTTTTATTTTTACTCCGCGTGTGTATGGAACGTTCTGTGTTCTTTCCCTTTTCTAGTTTAGTCGGTGGAAGGAATATAAAACTGGTTTAGTCGTTTTTTATGTGGTGATCAGAAGATGGCGGAAAGAAAGGGCGCTTTGATTACCAAATCTGTCCAAAAACACGCTGGAAGAGTGAAAGAGAAGGTAATTAGTAAAAACTAATTATGATTTTTTCCTATGTACATGGAAATTTAAATTAAGCATCATTGGACTATAGTGTTTTTAAGCCGATATTTTATTAAGTTATTATCTAATAATACTAAAAAATATTATCTGTATTGACATTTTATTATTTATTCGGTAAAACCGTGTACCATATTCTTGAATGTGATAAACTGAAGAATTAGATTATTATCCTGCTTCCAGCTGTTATATTTGATTAATTTTTTTTCGGTTCTTTTATTTTACAGAAAACTTTAACCGTAACCTTGAAAAGGCCAAGGAAAAATTTCCTAGAGCACTAATTTTAGCTACAAGCCGCTTCTGCAATCGCCTTAAATCGGTACTATCATGTTTTCCACCTATAATTAATATGTACAACCCATTCTTGATTTTAGATTCTCACTTTCTTTTCCTCAATACAGTAAACCAACGGTGAAGGAATGGTCTCAAGATATTTGAATAATTATGAAGTAAAATTAAATTAAATTTTTTAAATCTTTATAAATTATGAAAGATCATGTATTACATCTAAATAAAAAAAATAAAATACATTCTTCGCTAATTTTCTGAAAATTAATAATATATTATAAATAAAAAATATAATTCCTAAAGGGTTACTATTGAATTTTTCTTAATTTTCTATAAAAATAAGACTGACATAAATAACATTCCTGCATGTGTGACCGTAAAAATTAGTAAGATATATTTTTTTAATAACGACTATTCATTTTCAGTTGGTTTTATTTATTCTTAAAAACGAGGACAGATCCTAAGAGCTACTTTACTTGTTTTTATTATACACTTACATTTCTTTAATTTTCTAAGAAAAATAAAAATTGTGTAAGAACATCATTTCTTTTCATCATGTTAACTAACATTTATTAGCTTTTTATCCTTGGCTACTTCAACTATTTGTTTTGTAATTGAAACAATCTTACTTGAAAATAGCTGTATTTTCCTAAAATATAAGAAAATAACAATGTACTTTTTTATAAAATTCCTGTATTTACGTGAGAAGAATTTTTATTATCTCTACTTACTTTATTCTAAACACGGTTAAGCTTTTTCGCTTCATATTTGAGAGGAAAAAAATAAATCACTATACAACACTAGACATTTAAAAGGTGAGATCAGATTAATTTATATAAATTTTTTTCTAGAATTTTGCTTGAGCTGAATTTTTTGCATTATTTATATTTCCAATGAAATCAAAGCACTGAATTTTAAATTTAACCTACTGTTTCATGTTGTTATATGCCGCATCAGGAGAATTGTACTTATTGACAATTCTGCACAGAATCATTATCTAGAACCTCAAGTTCCTTAGCTCTTTCAACATTTTTTCAAGTTTAATATTTATTTTTTATTTACAGAGTTATGTTTTTCAAACTAAAGTTAATCATATAATATCAGTATATGATAAAATTCAGGGACATTCATGGTAGTTCCTTTTTTATGTATAATGCTCAGAAAAAGCATGATTGGCTACCTGCGTAGAAAATGAATCGTTTCTAGAGGAGTTTTAATAAATATTAGTCATTCAGTAGAAAAGTTTTAAGAAATTAATTATAAATGTATAAAAAGTTCTGATCCAATAATTAAATAAATTATGCTTACATAATTATTCGGATTATAATACTCGTACATGAAGAAGAATTCTCCTATTATAAGATATTTGTAACAAAGATTGAGAGTGATGGGCAATTACGCGTGATTTACCCAAACATACAAATTAAATTATCAAAAATGCTATAATGAGATTAAAGTTAACTATACCAGAAGATAAAGTAACAGCTTAATCCACTCATTTTCCTTCGCAAGCTTTGTAAAAAGAGTCCTATACTGAACGCTTTGATGAAGCAGATACAATTTAGGCCCGAAAACGTTATCTTGTATAATTTTTAGAAGTTAATTCTAATAAATAACTGCTAGCGCTGCAATATCCCTGCGGAGTAGGGATAAGGTAGGTGACTGTTGATGACATATCTAGGGGTCGTAAACTTTCATTAAAAAAAACAAATTGGCGAAATCGTACCAGTGGTTGGGGCTAAGGGACTCTGTTACAGTTTTCGTCAGTTATTTAAAATATATAGACGAGATGTTCCTTGTTCATTTTACTGGTTACAATTTTGATTCCTTATAACTCAAAAAACGAACTTATAACTCAATATGATGCTTATAAACGATCGTTTGTAACTCTTAAACAGACATTTATCGAGAAACGGTTTTCACTAGCCAGTTTTCCTTAATATTTTACACTAAAGTCATGTATCACTTGTCCACCATCCTATTTAGAAAAAAAAAATTTGATTCGATGTGGCAGTTTCAAGTTGTGGTACCAAAATTTAAAATACACCATGAAGTAGTAATTTTGTAACTATGTAGACCCGCTCTTGTTTCTACCTCATAATATCCCTCATTTTGAAATACGAAGTCATTTCCATACTACAAAATGTCATTCTGTTTATAGAAAGATTAAGTAATAATAAATTATGAAAAAAATTAATTTAAATTTGTTAATTTATCGATTTTTTTTGTCAATTTATTATATTTCTTATTTTGATATTTAATTATTTTATTTTTTTATCCTTTATTCTATTAATGATGTCATCTGGAATAAATATCTATATATATATATATATATATATATATATATATATATATACTAGAGAAATGGATTGCTGAAAAAACAAAAAACAAAACAACAAATATGTTCATTCAAATTCTAATATTAAAATTAATATATTTTACTATATCTCTAAGTATTTAGCAGTGAATGATGTTCTTATTCTGTTTATATTAGTTCAAATTGGTTTCATAATAACAAGATGATGACTGTATGAGTCAAAGAAGGTAATTTTATATGAAAGTTTGTTTTGTGGCGGCAAACTACTAGCATTTTGTCTATGTCACTGATGTTTGATAACCATAATTCAATATCTAAGCCTCTTTGACTTTATGATGAATAAAATCTAAAGAACCAAACCTAGCTACCTGTGTACAAACCAGATATAAACCGGTAGCAAACCTCAATCTGACATAAACATTTTCCCTTTTCATTTGCGAAATTAAAATTATAAAAATAATTTGTTCCACATTCCGTAGTTAATATTATATTTAAATAGAAAATAAGTAAACCGTTATTAGGATATTGCCTACGTTTCTCAGAATTTCCGTAAATGCTTAATCTTTATGGAAAATTTAGTGATAAAGAAGAAAATTATCTTTATCAGTATGACTTTATTAAATTTCTTATTATTTAAATTATTTTCTTATCTGAATAAAAATAATGAGAAAATAATTTCAGTTGACTTGTTAAAGCATTAAAAAAGTATTTGTATAAATATTATTTTGTGATAATTGAACCCTTTTTATATGGTACAGTATTGTAAAATGTAGCAGAAATAACTCAAATTACAATATTTTGGGCTATTCATAATTGTTGGGTTTTTTTACTTTGCAAATAATTTATTTACAATCGGTTCCAATTAAGGAACCACAAATAATTGCATTAAAAAAAAAAACAAAAAAAACGTGAAAAGGGGTGTTAAGCGAACATCCTCAATAAGGCGTACATTAGCCTTATTGACTATGTACGCAATGTGTAAACACATTGCATTAATTGGGATCACAAAAGTTCAAGAAATCACAATAGGCTAGTGAAAAAAGAAACAAAATAAAGAATCAACAATATTATTAAAAAAATATGTTGATATAAACAAAATAATAGCATAACAAGTTTACGGAAAGTAATAGAAGGGCGCTAGGCTGCACAACTAAGACTTAGAAAAGAAGTTTGTCACATCTGTATACCGAACCAGATATCCCAAGTGACATGTCTGAGCAACATGTCACTCTAATATCCCAAGTCCAGCATTTTTTGGCGTTTCAGTTAACGGATGGATATCTTCATTGTTGTCTAGGAAATTAACTGCCAGAAAGCTCACATGCTGTATTACTATGTATTGTATATATTGTATTGCTGTCAAGAAGAAAAGTTAATATTATTATTAGATATGATAATTAAAAAAAAATTATTTACTTCGTTTGTCCTATTCACAATCATGATTTTTTTTTACGGTTCCAAAAATATCATTTTTGGCTTCTGGAGGCAGAATACATGAAACGTCAAGTACTCCATCGTAAAATTATACAAAAGATTTCTGTCAAAATTACTTATGAAAAACTAATTATTATAATGACCGGAACTATTATAAAAATTGTAATAATAAATCTGTAAACTGGAATATTAAGTTTACTACACCAATTAGTTCTTTAATCGATTTCAAGAAATCTGAATGGAACTTTTAAGATAACATTGGAAAAATTTTAAATATAATTTCAGTGCGTAATTTGTTTCATTAACAATAATGAAATCACAAAAACCTCAGCTACTGATGAACAATTGATGTTGTAGATCCTTATTAATCTATGTTAATACATCTTATAAAAAACCAGTTCTTTTATTTGAATGTTTGTTTGAGCCTATCTAACTAGTGAATGATTGAACAAAAATTTATAAAATACGAATAACAAGATTCAGCTCAATTACTGAAAATACGATGGGTAACGATGCGTAAAAAAGTGACTATTATTCTAAAAAAAAGTGATTACTTTATTTGAAAAAATAAAGTTAACTTTGATGTTAAAAATACTTATATTTGAAAAAAAAATAAGAAAACGCTGCAAATTTAAAGTTTTATAACAAAACTAGCATCCCCATCGCGGCTTCGCTCGCTCTAAACGATTACTTGCGTTTCTCGTCGCAGTCAATTTTTTTTTAATTTCATGTTTTTTAGTCATGTAACCGGAGGCTAGTGCAGCCAGTCACTTTACACATACAATAACAGTGGCAATATCTGTGTTGATTGAACAGCCACACTCTACCGTCGCACCCCTTAAAAAATCGAAATTAAAAAAAAACTCGAAAACAACTTTTAGTTATTTATTTAAAGAGTATTTCAGATACTGAATATCTTGTTTAATATAATCGGAAATGGGAAAAATTTTCAATCTTCTTCAAAGTATTTTTACCTTTCATCGCCCCTTTTAAGGTAGAATTTCATAAAATATAAAAACTGGGCTTTAGATATCAACATGAAGATTATATATACGAAAAATAAAGTTGATATTTTCATCTGTTCCCGATAAATTAAAAATTATCCGGGTTTTAAAAAAAATTATTAAGCCCTAAAAACTCGGAATTGAAAAAAAAACCAAGAAATTGATTTTTACATATTAAAATGAAGACTTCACACAATAAAAATCAAGTTGATATCATCATCTGTTAGCAAAAAATAAAAATAAAAATAACAGAGTTTAAAAAAAAAGACAAAAATTCATTTGAATTTTTTTAACTCGACATTTAAAAAAAATTCTAGAAATTAATTTTTACATATTAACATGAAGATTAGACACACCAAAAATAAAGTTTATATCTTCATTTGTTACCGAGAAATTCGAAGTAAAGTAAAGTGAAGTAGTAAATTTCATTGTTACACCATTTTCGCTCTTTGAACTCGAAATTTAAATACCTTTCTTATTGTGCATTTTCACCGTAAGAAGACGTGTATACAAATCATCATCAATTTATCTACTGTAGTTTATGCTGGGCGTTGATTATGAATGACTCACGATATGCTATTTTATATTTGAGTATATAGATTATATATAAAAATTAATTTACAGCATTTAAAAACTATTATTTGTAGAACTACATTGCCAGTAAATTTTAATAATTTAAAATAAATAAATATGAGTAGAATTAAAAATAAAATTTACTTAGTTTTTAAATTTATTTTTTTTTAACTGTGTAATTTGATCAAAACAAGCCAAATAAATTTTTATAAATTTAATTAATTAACATTGTTTGAAAATTGATTTTTAAACATTTTAATTTCATACGTTGTCTGTTATTTTTATATGTTAAAATTTGATATACTGGAAACACAATTTGAAAACATTTTTAAAATTTTGCTATATTTGCATTTTAAAAATATATAAAATACTGAAAAATTGTTATGTAATATTCTGAAATCTCTTAAGTTGTTTTCAGTTTGGAAAATCCCCCAAGAAAAAAAATTCAAATAATTTTATTCCTTCTCATTTTCAAAATAAATGTTAAATCTCTTTTTTTTATATTTTCGCGAGTTTAGAATAATATAGTTGTTTTAATGTTTAACATTATAATTATTATTTTAATGAACCACATAATTTACAATTTTTAAATATACATCTTTAATTTGATACATTTTATACAACATCCGAGTCATCTACGAAAACATCCGAGTTGATGAATTTCAAAAAATATTTGAAACCCAAAAAAACACTACAAAAAAAATGAATAAAAATATTTTAACAATATCATTAAAAATTTGCAAAATTTCATTAAAGAGATAAAAAATATATTTTTGCTACTTCCTCCGTGTAGTATTTAACTATAAAGCAGGCATATTTTTCCTGATAATCATCTACCTGTATTCTTTAATAAGTAGAACCACTTTTTTTTTTAACAAGTCACAATTATATACATAATTTATAACAAATTATTTTATTTAAAGCTTAAATGTTACAGAGAAGGTAAAAAACATCACACACAAGACAACTTCTTTAATTGATGTTTTTTTCTAAAATAATGAAAACAGACCTGCAAAAACTGCGGTGGAATGAGACGGTTAGTTAAAGAGGAAAAATGAGAGACAGAATGAAGCTCGAAATTGTTTTTCAAGTTATCTCTTGAAGTACATCAAATGAAATTGAATGTTGTATTAAATCTTACAGACGACTTCTTTGTGTATTTCAGTTAAATTTTTATGTAAGCATCATGAGCAATATTTTTCTCTATGCATATATATGTGTAGGACATCCTTTTGTAAAATGTTATGGTAGTTTTACTTATCTCAGAAACTTCTTTATTTTTAATATTCCTGTCAGATAGTTATTAAGAATACTTTGTTTAAAAAGCTGTACTTCTGTAGTGTAAAACGTAATTTATTAACCCTGTAATACGAAATTTGTAAAATATTCTGTTTATTTTTATTTATTCATTTTTACTTTGCAATTATACCAATATTTAAAGACTTAAATAAAAAAAATTCTCTGTAAATTTCTCGGGGTAATTTAAAAATATATATATATTTGTGTTTTATACAAAATCGAAATAAATAATCCTATTATCACAATAATTATGCGTTTATTCTTTTATCAGAAAAAGAATTAAATACCTGATTGAAAAGAATTCAGGATGACTTTTACGTAATCCTGACTGAAATCAATGCGTAATTTTATTAAATCTAGCTTATAATTATTTATACGAAATATATTACGTTAGAAAGTATAAGGAGGCTTAAATCCTTGATAAATAAACAGGAGACCAACTTTTTACACAGGTGCTGTTAGAACCAGAGACCAAAGACCGGTTCTATAGGAAGAGAGGTCTCTTCAAAGTACACAAATACTGAGAACGGAATAATTCAAATTTTCTGATCCTTAACACAGATTCAATAAAAAGTAGGTTTCCAGTAAAGAGTTACAGAAAAGTAAAGCGATGATAAGGATAAAGAAAACGGGTGGGTGGTGATAAAGAAGTAATTTACGCAAAAAAAGGACCATAATTTCATTAATGGTCGGGACAGTCAATTTTATTATTGTGACAAAATATAATTAATAAAATATAATAGAAAAAACATTGCTCATAGCAAAACGTTAGGAAAAATTCACTTTAAAAAAGTAATCGTTAATATTCATACTATTGAAACATAAATCATAATTCACCGACTAAAATTTATTAAAAATGCGAAAATACATTAAAATGTTTTCTCATTACATTGTTATTTCAATCAGCCGCTCCAAAAAACAGAATTGATTTCAGACCATTATGGCTGAGTAAAATTTCTTCTGATGCAGTTTGCCTTCCTCCTCAAAATTAAATAACCCGTATCTGTGTGTACTTGAACTGATTCACCGACAGTAGGATTTTAACTTCAAGTTTTCTTTTTAGGATTTTTTTGTAATTTTCACTAATGAAAATTTTACGTATAAGGTATTTTTTGCACAGACTTCAATTTCTATCATAATCATAATCGTCAACAATATTACGTAAATCTAATCTATGCAAAGAGAAAGAATACATATCGATTCCCAATTTTTTTTTTCTTTTCTGTTTAACCTCCGCAACCACCGTAAACTATTACTTCAGAAGATGAATGAGTTTGATATGTATGAATGTAAATGAAGTGTAGTCTTGTACAGTATCAGGTCGACCATTCCTGAGAAGTATGATTAATTGAAACCTAACCACCAAAGAACACCTGTATCCACGATTTAGTATTCAAATCAGAATAAAAGTAACTAACTGCCTTTACTAGGATTTGAACCTTACAATTCTCGACTTCGAAATCAGCTGATTTGGGATGAGGAATTCACCATTAGACCAACCGGTGGGTTCCCAATTTTATCTTTTTTTTTCTTTTTAACTTTTACCACTCCTTATTCCGTTAATATTTTATGCAACCTTTTACTCTATTTTTTCTGTCAGTAATTTTTATTTTCTCTCTCTCTCTCTCATTTATCGTTAGATTGCATTTTATTGGAAAATTATTTATCATATCATTTCTTTATCTGTTTTAAAATTTATCCTATCAAGTCAGATATTTTTTTCTTAATTCTTTCAATAATGATAGATTCTCTTCATCATTTTCTTACATCATCTCTCAAATCATCTTTTCATTTCTTACATTCTACAACCATTTTATCTACTCCTTCAGTTTTCATAACCACATCTTGAAGATTCAATATGAATATTTTGCGACCCCAAACCATTGCATCCGACTATTTGGGGCCAGGTGCAAAAATTACGTAAGGCTAACCAAAAAGTCACTAAGCTTTCTTTAAATAATAAAAAATGAATCTGTGAACGTATTGAAAAAATAAATTATTAATAATTTTATTTTGTATTCACAGATATTTTTATTTGGAATTAAAATAATGCATCGATCGATTAATTTAAAAAAAAAAGATATAATTATTCAAATAAATTACAATAAAAGTACGACACTGTAAGATTAAAAAAACTCTAGCACGGTAAACTAACCACTTGTTGGTTGCTTAAACAAAACATTCAGGTTTTTAATATAGACTACCAGGAATAAAATTGGAGAATTTAAAAACGAAAATAGTTGTGTATATTGCAATGAAATATTTTGTTACGAAGTAAAGGAAAAGTGACGAATGTAGAAAAGTAAGAAGTCTGAAGGAGTATGTGTAAAGAGTAAGAAGAACATGAAATAGAAGTAAAGATTTCAGCATGTCACATCACATATAAAACACAAGGGAATTTTAACTGAAGAAAAGGAATTATGTAGAAAATGCAAGAGAAACATTCTTGTAAAATATTGAGGTTGTAACTGAGATTTGAAAATGAGTTTCAGTCTATGTAAAATAAAAGTTATAAACTATGATAATAATTCACCTTATTCGGGAACAAACAATTTTTAAACATACTTTAAGCAAACTTGATAGTATTAAATAATATATAATAATTTTTATATTTCATATTGAAAATCATTAACTACTTTACATGTACAGTAAATATTAGAAGCTTCTTTATTTTTATTAAAATAATTTCAACCTAAACACCAATAACAGAATTTTTTTTCAAAACTTGTAATTAGTTAAAAATAGATTTAAAATAAAAACATAATCCTTTGTCATTTATAAGAAGGAAATATTATTACTCCATTTAAAAATATATTATTTCATTTCACAGAATTAAATAGTATAAAATCTTAATTGTTAGTGAACAAAACAAACTGATAAATCAGTAAAATGATGTATAAAAACATATTTATTTTATTTACTAATAAATAATTATAATAATTGACCATTAAATTATAAAACGTTAAAATAAGAAAAAAAAAAATATTTTGGTGTACAAGTAACTGATTTTTTTGTTTTTGTTGATTGATATTTATTTATATCTTTACTTTTATGAATAATATATAATTTTTTATAAATTGCTACCAACAGCTCAAGTTAAAAAAAACAAGCTCGATGGTGGGATGAGCAGGATTTAAATACGCATTTATTTACATAGTAACAAAATATTAAACCAAAAGTTAAATAAAATCAAATTAAATGAATAATCAGAATAATGAACTAGCATGTTATGCTAATCTATTATAACAGATGAACTGGTGTAAGTAAAGCAACAAGAAAGAGATAAAATAATTAATATCAATGATAATCATTTATGAACAGTTAAAAGCTAATAAAGAATTATTAGTAGAACAGAAGAATTAGTAACCAAGAAAATGAGTAATAAAGATTTTACACTACAGAAAATAAAGCGTGACAGAATAAACGTGGTCAAAAAAAATCCTGATAATAAATATTTTTTTTATTAACTTAAAACAATAATTTTTTTTTTTTTTTAACTTAATTTTTTACGGGCATCGACTGCTAGGGTCATTAGCCCTCGTCACATTCTTTAAAAGAAATTATTATCTCCATCAGGATCGTCATATGTAAGGGTGTAAAGGGCCCTTACATTTTATTTAAAAACACAAACTTCACAATAAACATTAAAACATGAAAGACAAGGACAATCACAAACACTTACGGGGTGTAAAGGGCCCCAATATTAAAATTTGAATAGGTTCTCAAAAGACCATGAAATTAAAATTAAAATTAAACTTATCAATACCATAAATTTCTTTCTTTCTTCTACGAAGTCTCATTTATAGTTTGCTTAAGCACCCTCGGGGCGACCAGAACCGCCGTTGAGCAGTATATCAGTCGTGCCAGGGTGCCGTGGCAGTTGAATCCTTCTTATATCAGGCCATAGGCATGCACGGCGTACACCCATAGCCTCGCGCCCTCAATCCACCCTTGAGGGTCCCCCATGCCATCATCGGACACACCCCGACTCACTGCTCTTGAATGCAGGTGAGCCAAAATGGCCTAAGCAAGAGGGCTACCTCCCGTCACTATACGTGCCACGCTTCGAGACTCCCTTATATGTATATATAAAACTACCGCTTAGAGTATCTCTTACCACAGCTTTAAACTTCCATTTTATAGACTTTTAAGAAGTCCACTGGCGTGTAAAAATGCAATTATATTTTCTTCATTTTTATTATCCAGATCAGCACTAATATTATTTGTAAGACGGAACCTCTTTCTGAGGTCCTCATATATGGTACACTCTTCTATTAGATGTTTGATTGTCAGTGTTTTATTACAAACACCGCACATTGGCCTCACTTCGCCGGTTAACAAATATAAATTTGTTAATCGCGTGTGACCGATTCTAAGTCTGGTCACCGCTACTTGTTCACGGCGAGTCAACTTAAAGTCGCTTTTCCATTTATAAGGAGAAGTTTTAACCGAGTTTAATTTTGTATTTAAACTCCTCCATTCAGCGTTCCACTTGTTTCTTACTATGTTTGTTAGACGGTTTTTAACATCTGCCACTCTTACAGGAAATGCATCCAAATCATCGCAGACTGTTGCCTTTCTGGCAGCTTCGTCTGCGATTTCATTACCTGTAATATACTCTGGTCTCTTTTCATTACGCATAAATCTTTCGCCTTAAAACAATAATATTTAAATTTGTATAGAATTATTATTGTATCATTTATTTATTATTCATATATATTATTATTTACCTATATTTTTTTTTGTTACTTATTTTTTATTATTAAAATATTATACAACAGATTACAGGCTACAGTTTGCAGAGGGGCTTTCCCTTTTGTAGACAGTGCTGATTATTTTATTATTCATTTGACATTTTTTTCGTTATTGCAAAACAAAATTGATATAATAAAACCGTATTCCAGTGGGTCTTCAATATATTATACAAATACTACCTAAAAATGCAGTAGTCTCATCAAACGCCACTTCTGATTTAAAAAATACAGAAATTAATTTTAAAAACTATAGTAAGATAATTTAATTGTAGTTTTATTAAAAAAAAAAAAATGCACTACATTCTTGTATCTTATAAAGCAACAATATTTTAGTTATAGCGCCACCTATAGACATTTTATGATTACATGATCGTATAAAACTATAAAAGATTTACAGTAAAAGAGTACAGGTGTTCAAAGCAGGAACGCGTGTTTACATAAATCAAACTATTGTGCATACTCAGATTTATTTAAATCAATATACAATTAAATTTCACAAATCCCAAAATAACGTTACATTAATATATTCATAATTATCTAATTATAGTAAAATCACAATCATGATTATTGTGGTTTAACAACAATCAGCTCAGTGAAGTGAGATTTGATATAAAATCCGTACTAATGGTCACTTCAATTAATAATATTAAATTGTTCAAACTATTTTTAGTATACCTTATTATGTTATAATTATGTATGTAAAAACAGTTCATTAATTATGTGAAAATTGAGCTAATTAGTGCATTGTTTTACTTATGCTATTATTACATTAATTAATGTAGAGAAATGATTTCGCATAAATAAATAAATAATTTTACTGTAAGGCACTGGATAATATAATAATAATAATTTATGTTTTTAGAGAATACATTTATTTCCAATTCATTATCAAAAATACGTACATATTTTTATAGCAAAGGAAAAATATCTGTACTAAATTAAAAAAAAATACAAAAAACTAAAAAGATTACAAAAATATATTTGTTTAGATATAAAAAAATATTTTTTAAAAAAGCTTTTATTTAACTAATATTAATATTAACATTAATAAAAATAGGAAACAAATTATAAAAAAACCCTAAAAAGTAAAAAAATAAGAATTAAATCAAATTGAGAATTTTAAACAAAAAAATATAATATATTAACAAATATAAAAATGCACTCAAAAGTAAAATATAAATTATATAAATATCTAATAAATAAATGTAATAATTATTAAATTTTAAAATTAAAAGTAATAATAAATATATTTAGTTAAATAAAAGCGTATCGCAGATTTTATAATTTATTTAAAACAACACAACATTTATTTTTACAACAATTAATCTTCATTTTCATTTTCAATAACGACGCGAGGAGGCGGAAAGGTCTTCTGGAACCTCTCCAGTTGAGACTGACTAGCTACAAGTAACAATCTGGTAAAATGCACCCACTCGCTTTCTTTGTACGTGATCTCACGTAGTTGAAGTTCATCTTCGAATTCTGCTTGTAATCTAAGCCAAATTGAACGCACTCTTTCCGCTGAAAGTTTCATTTTAATTAATTATGAATTTTTATTTAATGAATTCATAATTACGATTACAATTATAATAATGATAATAATTAATAATTTTTCAGATTACCGTCAAAATGTAATAACTTTGTGCAAGATTTTTAAATTTAATTTTTATTTTTTATTTTATTAACCCTTAAAGGTCATCTCGGTGCAAATTTGAACCATCAAAGAATTAAAACTTTAGTTATTTTATTACAGATAAATAAAGTATATACATATACTAAACGACCTCATTAAACAAAAAATATATTTTAAAATACAGCAAATGTCTATAAATACTTTTTCGAAAACATTGTTATAAAAGCTGCGCCACGCTTTTATTTAACTAAATATTTTCATTACTTTTAATTTTAAAATTGAATAATTATTACATTTATTTATTTTTTATTTACCAATAAATAAAAAATTTATTAGATATTTATATAATTTTTTTTTTACTTTTCAGTGAATTTTTATATTTTTTAATGTATTATATTTTTTTGTTTAAAATTCTCAATTACATTTAATTCTTATTTTTTACTTTTTAGAGGGGTTTTCTAATTTGTTTCCTTTTTTTATTAATGTTAATATAAATATTAGTTAAATAAAAGTTTTTTTTAAAAATAATTTTTTATATGTAATCAAATATATTTTTGTAATTTTTTATGATTTTTGTATTTTTTTAAGACTAAAAAAAGTAAAAATATTAATTTTTACACATTGATATACGTGTACCAAATTTCAATCATTTTCATACGATAGTTCATGAGAAATGAAAATTTTCAACTAAATGCATGAATTTAGCGTAGTGGTAGCGCGTGGGTGGTGGGGTGGGTCATATCATGGGGTGGGTGTGTCGACACCGTAGTGCTGTATTGTCATCGAAGTTACATACGTGTACCAAATTTCATTGATTTTTATACTGCTATATCAAAAGCATTTGCAAGATTTGATTATTCCTAAAGCGAGTTAAGTAAAAGCTTTTAAAAAAATATTTTCTTTAGTAACTGGAGGATTAGTTGGGGTGCACATGACAAAAAAGTGAAAGATTATACAAAACTGTAACATCTAATCGTGTTTTTTTTGTTCGTTTTAAGTTTCTTTTAGTGGATTCACACACTCACACCCACACCCAAAAACACATACACACACACACATATTGGTTTTTAGTTGAAGCAAGAATGTATTTTCATTAAATCTATTCTCAGAGGGTGCCGAAAATGCATTAAAATACAGTGTTACGAAAAATTACAAAGTGTAACTTTATTTATTTTTCTAAATTTATTCATATAGCTATTTTTATAATTTCAAATAGAATAAATATTTCAAATTTTTGACCAACTATCATACTCTCCCTTTCATATATATGGATGTATGTAAAATGGATTTTTTATTAAAAATTAATTCATGATTCATAGAAAGCTATTTAAAAAATCTTTGTTACATAAAGCACTAAAAATTAATGATTTTATGTAAATATATTTTATTCATTAAAAATTCATGTAAATTTAAAAATAAGAAAAATTAGTAAAATTTAAAAATTAGTACATATAAAATAATATTACGATAAATTTTTTTTTTAAATTTCTTTAGTTACATACAATCAGCTACTACAATGTAGCTATAAGTAAGTCGTATGACTGACCATCACTTGAAAGAGGACCACCCCACGCAAATCTTCAAGTAATATAAAAACAAGAGTATAACACAATAATATAACATTTGATAGTGCCTTTGAATGTCCATTCGAACCAACATTAAAACAACAAAATAAATAACAACTTTAAATGGAATAGTAAACAAAACAGCAACTTTGAAACAGCCAAGAGATAATAAACGTGGGCACCAAGCTGCCAAATCGGATCATCAAAACGGGCCATCAAGATCAAATACATGGATTCTTTTAAGCTTCCTAACGTCCTCGCTGTTGTCGAAATTTGTTCTGAAACCGTTGAATGACCTCCACGTTGCTGTTACTGGACGGTCCCCAGAGTTCAATCCCGTATGTCCAAATCGGTTTCAATAAAGCCTTGTAGAGCAGAACCTAGTTGGAAAAAGAAAGTTGTGATCTCTTACCCAACACCCAATACATCTTCTTAAGCTTAATTAACGTCGATCAAGGTAAAAGCCCAGGTACCATACCGTACTGACTTTTTTTTTTTTTTTTTTTTTTTTTTTGTTTAACCTCCGAGTCCACAGTTAAGCATTACTTCAGAGGATGAGATGAATGATTTGTAGCGTGTGTGAAAATGCCATGCCTGACCGGGATTCGAACCCGGGACCTCCAGATGATAGGCCGAGACGCTACCACTCGCGCCACGGAAGCCGGCATACCGTACTGACTTAGGTATCCATAAGTTAACGGTAATCCTGACGCCGTTTAACTGAACTGCAGGGCAACCTTCCGTTCTCAGTGTGAATGTCATGTGGCTGGACTTTGCCGGATTAGCCTTTATCCTCCATGTACGCAACCAGACGCTGATGGCATCCATTGCAGAGTACAATCTCTCCAAGCCAGTAGCCGGGCTATCGTCAACCAGACCGCAGATCGCCGTGTCATCTGCATACGACGCAACCGTGACATTGGCTGGAGTAGGCAGGTCAGAAGTGCAGATAAGGAACAGAACTGGCTCCAGAACTGAACTCTGAGGAGCCCCCGAGTTGTTATCGAAAAACGCAGTCATCTCTTGTTTACAATTAACGCGCAACAATCGACCATCTAGATAGCTGTAGGATTAAAAAGTACGGTTGTGGTAGGCAAGAATTCAATTTGAAAAGAAGATCAAGTATTCAAACCTTGTCAGTTGCTTGCTCTATGTCCAAAAAGGTCACCGAACAATTCTGTTTCTCTTCCAGACACTTGACGATAACACTAGTAATACTACACTAGAGTGACCACCCTTAAATCTGAATTGATGGTCGGTCACCCCTTCACATTCCAACACTGGCCACAATCTACGCAGTAACAGCTTCTTAAAGATCTTAGATAATACTGGTAGTAGTTTTATTGGCCTATACGAAGACAGTTTCTGCTAAGGTTTCCAGGTTTCAAGACCATCGTTATATGCAATATCATCCATTCCGAAGGGTAATGGGTGCCATAAGGATCGCATTAAATAGGTCCCGTACGTAAGAAACTGCCAGAGACGGTAAGGAAGATATCATCTCATCTTATGCGTAATGCAGTCAAACCCTGGATTATTTCATATGCACCCAGTCCTCTTCAGGTGTTGTGCTACCTCCACCTTCGAGAAGGGCTCCAAAGAGAGACACAAAGGAATCGGGCTAGTTAAGAACTCATCAATTTCCTCCTCGATACCACCGTGCATCTCAGACCGCTGAAATATCTTCCCCAAATGCTCAGCGAAAACTCAGTCTTTTGGCTGTTGTCATAGGACCATCCATCAGCAGTCTTCAGGACAAGAGATCGGCGACCGCTTGAGTTTACTCACTTCCTCCACAAATAATGACCGTCCCCATTCAGTGAAGACAGGCTCTCAACATAATCCTTGAACGACTCATTCTTGTGTACCCGCAGTAGTACTATCAATCTGCGGGCCACCCTGTTCATCGCCATCCTGACCTCAGGCCTCCCGAACCGCTGCCTCCTTCTTCTAAACGTTCTCTTTGTTCTAACCAACTGCATAACCACTGTGAGATGGTTCGGACCTCATTGTATTCCGTCCATCGGAATAGGGCGCCACGCCGCCTCCTGCATGATAGCGGTTAAGCACCTGGTAGCTACGTCCATGTCATCAGTGCACGTCAGCGCTAAATCGAAAGTCCCCTTCATCCAACTATTATGCGACTCCCTCTCCATCCAAATGTTGTGAAGAAATAATGATCATTTTTTACACACGACAATCGTACTAACTGTCAGAAGAACAACAGGCGATGTGGAGTCGTAGTTGTTCTTTACGTCAGTATAGAACAACGACAATCCCGAACTGATGTAAAAATTCCGCAAGTCGGGAATCTTTGTTGGATCTGAAGATCAATAGGTCCGGTTGAAGGCCAATAGGTCGTTATCTCTGAAGTCCAGTGTAGCCGCATCCTTTCAACAGACACGTTTAGGGCTTTCTACGTGTATTCGTTAACTAACATTCCCAGAGTACCTCCTCCGCGTTCCAATGAACGGCAATGAACCGGCACCCAAGTATGCCTAAATACTCACAAAACCTGTAACTGGTTATCCCGTGACGAGGGAGAGTGTAGATTGCTAATAGTTTCAGAGACCCTAACCAGTCCAAGGCCTCAATCGAGGTTGTCGGAATATGGGTGGTGCTGAACGGATATAGCTTATTGTCGTAGCCCATTTCTAACTACAATCGCAGTACTCCCATGCGCCCGTCCATCAGGATAGTTGGTTGTGTGTACTGAACAGCCCCTAATTCTCAAATAGTTCCTATCAGTAAAAATGCGTTTCCGAAATAATAACGCCATCTAGCAGCTGGCAGGGAGGAACTTTTGCCACAAGTTCCTCCCTGCGGTTAATTACACATTTGATTAGGTAATTCCTCATCAACAATGTTTAGAAATCATCTTCGTCAGCAGAACCAGGAGGTTCCCAATCTGTTGTAACGTTACTCGTCTTCTCAAATCTATCCAGTGTAACCGAAGCCTTATTGCCGGTACCAACCACTGCCTCAGCGAAGAATTTAGGATGCGGATTTCAGTGTCACAGTTACTATAATCCGAATTACTACTGGCCCCTTAACCTAAAGACGGGAGATCGTACAATTTGTCTCTCAGACCCTTGGACCTCGCATTATCGTGCTTCGGAGCATAACTCATCTTCCACTTATCTTTTCTTTCAAGGATATCCTTACAGACCCTGCAACCTTCATAATTTTGAAGATGATCCTCGTGGCATAAAGCACAAATCGCCGGTTTACTCCTTTCTACCTTCTGGCAAACGGCGGTGCTGTGACTCCCTGCATACTTCACACAACGATACGGCCTTATGCAATTATTTTTAGTGCAACCGTACTCTTGATACCTCATACATTCTACCAACCATGGAGTTCTCTTTGGTGTTTCAAACGTTTGCTAAGTACTTATTTTGAACACTTCCTTATTATTATCCTGAGTTTCTAGATTTACGAAAAACTCGGCAACACGTCCTTCGTTACTCGGTAGCCTAGGTTTACGATGCTCCGGACCCAGTGGCACTGACTCTCAATCTACTACCGTATAACTGTAACTGTAAGTAACAAAAGAATCAGAAGAAGTAAATCCCGAATAGTAATTCGGCACTACGAGTTTTGAGGTAGAGCTGTAGCAAAATCCTCCGTACAATATCTGTTCTGCGTTACTGGCAAAATTAAAAATGGTTTTGATATAGAGAATTTTAATTCCAAATAATCTCGGTGTCATCAACTTATTAAAATATTTATAATTACGGATCAACCTAAGTTAACTAAGGGATCTTCGAACAAATAATCCAGAGTTGGCGATTAAGTTGATGGTTCCAATTTTATTGGTCTGTGTGTGATTATATTAGTAGAATTTTTTGGACAAAAGTCCCAACCCAAAATAATTAAGGCTTAATGATGCAAATGCATCCCTTTCTATTATTTATTTTTTAGTAAACCTTAAACTCCCACGAAACAATTATTTTCAAAGATGAATTGAAAATATTTTCCTGGGAGATCTCAAAAAAATGTTCTTATTTGGGAAAGGAGCATGATAAAACATAATTTACGAAGAAGGGTCAGTGTAATACAAAGTAGTTTTTAACACCTGAGGTTTAAAGTTACGTCAGCAGACCAATTTCCACCGTACGTTTTTGAAAATCATTCACAAGAAAATAGATGGTTGAGTAAACAAATTAAGAGGTAAATAGAAACATGAAAATACACGTAATTCGAATCTAGAAAAAATGACCAACTGCATATTTCTAATAAATAATTTACCAGAATATTATCTGTTAATTATTTAACTCAAGATTTAACTTGATTATTTAAGTTTCAATGAAACTAATAATATTCAGAAATTACTATATATATTATTATATATATTTTTCAGAATTCCTGAATAATATTCGTAAATGAATATTATTATTAAAAAACTGACATATAGAATTAATAGGAATGAAGGAATCGGAGTAGAATTGTATTACGTACATAAATAATAAAAACCATTAAAAACGAAAATCTTTCTTTGATGGATAATCAATCAGTTAGTTTAAATCCTACAGGATTAAGTAAACACAAAATTTTCCTATGTATTTTATACTTAAAAATATCGTTATAAAAATTCATCTTTAAAAACGTAATTTACAGATATTTACTTGGATGAAAACGTTTCATAATAAATCATTATTATTTTCTAAATGGCTTAAATAAAATTATATATTTTTTGCGGAAAATGGAAAACAGTAGAATTCCAATTATTCTCTACTTTATCATTCTTACTTTATCTTTTTTATCAAATTTTGTTAAAATATCATCAGATAAATAATTAGTTTTTCTTTCGTTTACATTTTTATATTAAGCAGAAAATAAATTTACTTTATTTTCTGCTTTACTTTATTTCTATTTTACTTTACCACTTCCATTAGGCACTGAGGTCTTTAATACTACTGAAGTTTAGTTCTAAAGTTTTCGGAACAAGGTTTCAGAGATTTAGAAGGGATCATATAAGTAACCTGTTGGTAAATGAACGGATATTCTAATTATTTACACTCCGTTACACAGAAAATTCAGTATTTCCTCTATGGAATATACTTAACTTGCAACAGCGTAAATGTGGTGGGTGTCATTATTATCTTAAAATGTGTAGGATTATTCTTTTGCCGTTTCAGAGAAAATTAGCAACAGCTTATTAAATTTTTAATTCATTACAAAATTAATAGTAATACAATAGTGTATTGCATCTTTAGTACATTGTTTGGTTTTATGTTACAATAAGTTAATTATTCATATTTAATGCTTAAACTAAGCATAAATTTAAGTCCCATGATTATTTTAAAAAAAATTTATTTTATACTTTTATTATAAGCTATGTTTTATACTTCTATTTATTTTATACTACTATAAGCCCAGGGGAAAATTCCTTAAATAGTTCTTCATGGAACATCGCAGTTAAACTTATTTACGCATTTAAATAAATTTCTTATATTTCCTTATTTTTATAATTTTTTAGTTTTATTTAATAATTTTATTATTTTAACTAGTTATTAAATGATATTTTCACTAAAGAATGATATCATTCTTTACTGTTAATATTTCACAAACATATGTGAAGTATATGCATTATAAGATAAAAATTACTTTTTTTTTCTATTTTTTTATTCATCGTTATAATAAAAAATCTGATGTGCACACTACATGACTTCCTTGTACGCCTATTAAATTACATATACAGATTTTTTTAAAATGAAAAGTACATAAAATTTTATTTCCTTAATCACTTTTTTCTGTTTTTTTCCTATTGTTATTATTGAATTATTATTCATCGTAAATTTTTTTACAATGAGAGGTTAATAATTAATTATTAATAAATCAATATATTTTAATTAAAAAAAAGGAGATGAAGTCTGATTCGAACCGATGTGCCTTCCCCTAAGATCCAAATATTTCATTAATTAAAACTTAATTTGGCTATAACTCTGGAACCAATGAAAATAAGTACCTTTTATGATACATCGTTGAAAAGTTCTCCATGAGGGCTTACTACTGCAGTAAAGTTAAAAATTTAAATGTTTTAGATATTAGGCTTTTTTAGACCCGATTGATTCAGTCGATTGCAATCAAAAGTGGAGGTGCACAAACAGATGTTACAACAGTCCTAAATCCAAAATTTCAACATACTATGGCTAATCGTTTCTGAGTTATGCGAACTGCATACGTACAGACGTCACGCGGAAACTAGTCAAAATGGATTCAGAGATAGTCAAATTGGATACTTCCGTTGAAATCTGAAAACAAAAATCTTTTCGTGATCACAATACTTCCTTTACTTCGTACAAGGAAGTAAAAAGTTAAAAAAAAATCTTTGCTAATTTGTATTAAGGCAGTATTCCGCACTAATTGGTCTTAATTAAATTAATGAATTTTAATTAGTCGAAGAAAGACTCTCCTACTCAGTCTCTATCTTTCTCTCAGATCCTCACTCTCGACTCAAGACAGCCGGTCATCAGCGCTTGGAAGTACAAAGAGTATCCGAAGCCATCCACGGATGGTCACCTGCACAATCTCATTTTCGTTTGTAACGGATTTCAACCGGCGGCTTGCAGGATGAATACTCCAGACTGACACTTCGGCTGATAGATAATTATATTGAAACAATATAATTTGTTTACATCAAAAATTAATTTAAATGTCAGGAAAAGATTTTTGAAAGTGTATGTTTGGAGTGTCGCTTTATATGGAAGTGAAACTTGGACAATCGGAGTATCTGAGAAGAAAAGATTAGAAGCTTTTGAAATGAGGTGCTATAGGAGAATGTTAAAAATCAGATGGGTGGATAAAGTGACAAATGAAGAGGTATTGCGGCAAATAGATGAAGAAAGAAGCATTTGGAAAAATATAGTTAAAAGAAGAGACAGACTTATAGGCCACATACTAAGGCATCCTGGATTTGTTGCTTTAATATTGGAAGGACAAGTAGAAGGGAAAAATTGTGTAGGGAGGCCACGTTTGGAATATGTAAAACAAATTGTTAGGGATGTAGGATGTAGAGGGTATACTGAAATGAAACGACTAGCACTAGATAGGGAATCTTGGAGAGCTGCATCAAACCAGTCAAATGACTGAAGACAAAAAAAAAATTATTATCAAAAATCTAATCTTACACACATAATATCATCGCTAATATTACAACAACCCTGGGAGCAGGACTATCCGTTCAATTAGTCAGAGGTCATCTCTTTTCTTTTTTTTTTTCTTTTTTCTTCCAATCTTTTTCTTCTTAAAATTTACATCTTTTGTTTATAACTTAATTTTATTAAGTAAACTTTTAATTTTTAATATGTTATCAACAGCTTAAGTTTTTATTTATTTTGTTACATTTTTATAGGACGTAAAACGATTTTATGTGAAGATAAAACATTCAATTTCTAGCCCGATCCCACTACGTCTACCAATTAAGTCTTTTTCAACATCGAATGTGGTAGGAGTAATAACTGAAGGGAAGACATAAAAAAATACTCCAAGCCTTGATTTGATTACTCATAAGATGTTAGTAATGCTTTCGTTTAAGACCAACCGGCACATAACAGACCTTTACAATGGGATCCTTAGATCAATGAGTTTCCCATCTGAGTGAAAGGACTCCAATATATTAATGGTCCCAAAGCTGGGTAAACCTTCTCTTGATGTCACTTCCTACAGACGTATTGGTCTTCTACCAAAACTATCCAAGTTGTTTGAAAAGCTGTTTTTCCAGAGGGTGTAGCCTATCTTGGAGCGAGAGTAAATTGTACCATCTTAAGGTTAACTTAGGTTATCTTGATTCAACTTCAGTAATAAAAATGATTTTAATAAAGGATTCACAATTTTTTAAGTTTTTAGGCTACTACATATCCAATATCAAAATTAATTTTAAAAATCTTCTTCTTCACTACCCTTAATAAAAAAAACCCTCCAAAAAAAAATATTTTTTGACCAGTAACCGTAAAATTACGGTTATAATTATTTAATTTTCTTATAAACAGTAAATATATTTTAATATTAAATAAAAAAATTAATCATAAATAAATTAATAAAAAATATTAATAAATTTCTCATTTAATCTATGTTTTGTCTATTTCTTGTGCAAAGAATTATACAAAATCGAAAGTTTTTAAAACATTTATACACTATATTTATATATTTAACGAATTTAATCGAACATATTTAGTGCATTGTACTTTAAAAAATAATCAGAGAAATAAAGAGGTAGAAAACGAAAAGTCAGTCAGAATTGCGCACGAGGTTTTTTTACTGGATATAAATTAAATATATATCTCTGAACATCCAGTAAAACTTATATATAACACTGTATGTTGATAGAATTTACTTTATTATAAAACTAAATATAATTTTTTATTCCAATCAATAACTTTAAATATTAAGTATAGACTGTAGCGGTATTCTGTACTTGACATTTAAATTAAATTGTCTGTAATATTGAGCCTAAAGAAAACTTCTAACAAAGTTAAATATTCGAGTCGTATAGAAATAGAGAAAATGTATACTCTATTTCTGTAAAATTCCATTCAATCTGTTACTAAAAGAAAACCCAATTTATGGGAGTTATTTCAAGAATATACCTTCATTCTTATCTTTTAAGGAATTTTGATGTGCGTGTTTTTTTAGATAAAAATGAAATTTAATAAAGGATTCACATTTTATTAGGCTACAGATATTCAATATCAATATTTTAAAAATCTATGTTTTCACAATAAGTAAATAAAAACAAATAAAATGATAAAAAACATTATTTTATCAGAAGTTGTAGAATATGTTGGTTTAAACTACGGGAAATAATATATAATAAAAAAGTTACAAAGGTATACTTTAACTCGGAGAATTAAATTTATTATTGAACACTTTTTTATATTTTAAAATCATATTTTACATTGGAGTTTTGTTCTTCCTATTGGCTAGATAAAAAAATTCACGCATTAATTTGGCTTTTGTGGATTTAATGTTAATAATTTAATATTATTTTATATTTGAACACTTAATTATATTTTTCAGATATTCTTGTTCCAATATTTTATTTATGTTTGTATTTTATCGTTATCATTATCAAAATTTTTAGTATTCATAATTGAATTTGCCGATACACCGCTATCCTGGCCATTAACGAAGACCCTGGCCTAGCCTCGCAGAACCTACGAATGGCGCTAGACCGTGTCTGTACGTGACAGAAAAAGTGGAGGATTAAGGTTAACAAAGGTAAGTCGAGGCACGTCACATTTTCCATGTGGAGGGGGGGACTGTTCCGGTGTGTACTTCGATGGTGTCTTGATCCCGCAAACGATGACTGTGCGGTTCCTGGGACTTCACCTGGAACTGCGTTTGACCTGGAAGAATCACATGAGGATGAAGAGGAAACAGCTGAACGCAAGGTACAGGGAACTTTATTGGTTGTTACGGAGGAACTCAGGCCTTACGTTATTCAACAAGATCTTAGTTTATAAGGCTATCCTGTGCCCAATCTGGACGTACGGTGTAGAACTGTGAGGAACGGCTAGTACTAGTAAAATGGTAATTATACAATGATTCCAGAACAAAGTAACGAGGGTAATTGCCGAAGCGCCATGGTTCACGCGGAATAATGAGATTCACGATTAGCGCTGGAACGAGATTCACGTTGGAGTCCTAGCCGACCAGGTTTTTTTTTCACTTTAAATATTGTTTATTTATTAAATTCAAACCGACCGCTACACAACAGCTGTTCAACGTGCTACCAACCTTTGAAATATTACTTCAATAATTTAAATATATAACCAGGTTGACAATACTGACACAAAATAAATCAAGTTGGCAACACTGACGGGCTACTAGCGTCGAATCCAAGATGGCGGACTGTCCGCCATCTTGGATTTAGACGCAGTAGCCCTATTTCCGTATTACTCCCATGTACTCAGCTTAGTGTCTGCGTAACAGTTTGGAATCTAACACCGTCAAGTTTAGTGGTGTTGTATCTAATTTATTTGTTACTTCTCTTTCTTTTTATTGTGGACTACGTGGTGCTAAAATTAATGTTTTGTGATTTATGACAGCTTGAAATTTCATATTGAACTTTGCAAGTTTACTTACAACTACTTATTTTGTATTACTTATTTTGGGGATTCCTTAAGGTCTTCCTTATCAAGTGATTTTGTCAGGAAACTTACTTATGGCTCCGCAGGAGAGCCGATTGAATTATAATTGTTATTAAGCAAAAATTAAAAAAAAAATGATTGAATAAATTACCGAAATCAATGATTTAAACTCATATTATTTGAAATTTATTTACTTAGAATTATATACTTCTCAGTATTACAAAACATTTCATTAATCATGACGTTGGATCATGCTGGTGGTATGCTGTTGGAACGATTTAATAAAATAACAGTTAATAGATTGTGAGAAGCTCTAAATTTAGTAAAACAAACCATAATTTCAACAGGGTAAATTACGTAGATGCATACGTAGTTTCTATATCATTACTATTTATGAATTATAAAACACAGGAAGTAAAATATCTATAAACTGAAATAGTAGTATAAATGGTTAAGAACCCTACACATATGAGCATTTTGACGATAAAACCTTTAATGTTTAAAGTAACTTAATAGAAGTAAAGATAAAGCAAAACATAAAAGATAATAAAAATATTTTTAACTATTTTTTTTTTCTATTCCGCATTATTTACAATTTCTTACGCACTCCTAAGTACGAGTAATTCAACTGAAAAATCGTAACGTGAATAAAGGCTTTCCATTGATACTCCTCGCCGAATACAATTATTAATTATATAAGTTAATTCTAATCAACACATAAAAGGAGTATACTAACACAATGTTAGATAACAGAACAACGATACGGGTAGTAAAGAGCGAGAGCAGGAAACACTGCGGGTAAGGTGAGATGTCACATATCGACGGGGATGGCGATGATCTTACTCGTCACCACATAAATGTAATATAACAAGTTGTAACCTGACAATTTAAGACGATTGGTATAATCTAGAAGGTAATCTATCAATAGTACTTGATCCCATTTTTGTCATCTCAGCCTATTATTCCGTCGTTATATATGAAACCCGTTTTAGTCGTCTAACGTCCCACTATTTTCCAACAGATTCACCTTTAGATGGCTCACACGTGCATTTAATTTAGATATATAGTTCGTGCTTACCCCTCTGGATTTCCTCACGAATATAGGGATCCATAAATTTTCGTGGACCTCGTTGTTCCTTACGAACTACGAAGCCTCCGTTATAATCCTAAGTACGTTTTTTTTTGGAATTGCTGGATGACATCAATGTTACAAGTTCTTCCCCATGATTTTTATCTTTGCCAAAATTAGAACTGTAGACATTTTTATTTATTTGTGGTTCCGAAGGTGTAAAATTTGTTACCTAATAATATAAAGGAATCAAGAAACTTTAGAAAATATAATGCACGGTTATTTGTAAGGTTACAAGAAATCGATGAAATTGAAATGGAATATTATAATATAATTACTGAAGAAATAGTAAAAAGAGATTATTCTTAAGATTACAATAATTATAGATTGTAATTGTTATTTTAAGTTGCTGGCGGTGTAGAATTTCTGTTTTACTTTATAAAGTGCTATTTTGATGGTAAACCTCGACACAGATTTTTCTACAGAAGGTATTTTATTAACTTCCTATATTAAAAAAAACAAAAAACAATGAATCAAAATCAACAATATTTTCTTCCTTTTTCAAAAAACTTCAAGCTAGCCGCTTAATTACAGCCGTTGAGGAGAAATGAGTTTTGTATCTTACGAAAAATGTCAATCCTGATTGGAGGATTCAATCAAGGACGTACCCTATGAAAGGCAGAATCGCTACTACTCTACTACGGAGGTTAGCGTGGTAATAATAATTATATCTTAACTAACGGTCATTCAAGTTAAACAAATACGTATTAATTAAACTGTTGTACATTTTTATATTTTGTAAATAATTCTTGAGCTCAGGTTTTTTACCTTCTTTCAATTACGGATTAGGAAAGATATATTTTTTTAAATCATGTAAGTCTAATCTTACATTAATGAAAACAAATACAGAAAAATAATAAAATCATTGGTTTTACTAAGCGGTTTATATTTTGGCGTATTAAATTTCAGCTTATTAAATTACTCTACAGTTACACATAAATTTCAAGTAATATAAATTTTACTCACAGATTAACAATCTTTTATTTGATATTTCATTTCAATAATATAGTTTGAATCTATGAAACTAAGGGAAACAAAGATACTTTTTTGACAAGTCTGTGGATTAAAACCGTAAAACTTTTCTTCTAGTCTGTATGAAACCAATTCAAAAATTGCCAAGTGATAGCTTAAATTCTAACTCACCTGTTATTATATTTTAGTTTTTCTTTTCAATCTGAATGCTTTTGTATTGAAGATTTTTTTTTATATTTGATTGTTTGCCAAGAATTTAGAGAAACAGTCGAAATGATTATGTTTTACTTTTATTTTTAAAACGAAAAAAATATCGTTCGTTTTTTACTGTTTCATGGTGAAACAGAGAGAGAAAATCAAAGTCAAAATAGCAGCTGTTACCGTTCACAAATGAACAAAATATATACTTCCTGACTGATTAATCTGTTTAATAAATAAATATAAAAGACACAAAAAGTTAAAACTGTCTGTAATAGAGACAGACATTTTTAACTTATAGATTACTTATAGTTACTTTTAAATTTAATTTTGCAAAAATTCGAATATTGAAAATAGTTGATGCATCTATGTTCAGTTGTAATCTATAAGTCGCTATTATTACTTTTTAATAAAAAAGTAATTAAATTTGCTTTAAACATGGTTATTCGATGTTTTTTTTATTCTCTTTTGGCAAGACTGACTAAATATATATATAATGTAGTTAAAAGTGTTTAATTGTATTTAATATATTATATAAATATTATGTGTATATTTTATAAATATTATTATTATAACTGCATTATTATTGATATTATTAAATTCAAATTATTTATTTAATAACGTATGCTGGAATACGATTATTTTCATAAAAGTAAGAAAATACGTTTCCAGAAATGTCAGAACCATGTCATTGCAATATAAAATCCACATTTCAAATATTTAATTATAAAAGTTAAGCTTACTAAACTTTATTGTAATTTTTTCTTAATCACGGGGATAATAAATATTGATAAATAAATACATTTAACATAAACATGAAGGCTGATTCGAACCGATGTGCCTTCCTCTTGTAATCCAAATATTTCATTAATTAACATCTAATTTTATTATAACTCTGGAACCAATGAAAATAATTACCGTTTATGATATATCGCTGAAAAGTTCTCAATGATACCTTATTACTGCAGTTAAGAAAAAATCAAAAAACCAAATTTTTTTGATTTTGAGTTTTTTGTAGCCTTATGGTTCAGTTTATTGCAATCAAAAGGGGTGGTGTCCAGCTAATTGTTACAACAGTTCTGAATCCAAAATTTCAACATCCTACGGCTAATCGTTTTTGAGTTATGCGAAATACATACGTACGTACAGACGTCACGCCGAAACTAGTCAAAATGGATATTTCCGTTGAAATCTGATAACCGATATTTTTTGCGATCACAATACTTCCTTTACTTCGTACAAGGAAGTAAAAATAATTTTATTTATTCTAAATTAAAGATTTGCTTAATTCTCTAATACCGCTATTATAATTCATGAAGCTTTTTTCTGTCCGACATAAATATCGTACATAAATTTTACTTATTTTTCAGTCTCTTTACAAGAAGATATAATTCTTGCTGGATGTAATTTTGTTTTTTTGCTTTTTTTTTGATAAAGTATAATAAATAAAAACCTATACGAAGCAGGTGTTTATTTGAATAAGAAAGGATTATAAGTTTTAGTAGAATAATTATTTTACATTATAAGCATGGCTCTTTGGCGTATTATGTAATAAATTTTTTCCCCTAACGCAAAGGTATTGCCTTTTATATATTTAAACAAAATATTTAATATGTATACATAAATTAGAGCGTTTGATTTTAATATAAAACTCTTTTTTAACTAAAAAATCCTGTTCACATGAATTTCATTAGAAATTTCCTTTCATACATATTTTACATAAGACAAATGAGAATAATAGTACCTTTTTTAATCTAAGTTGCCTTTTAAATTTAGCCGTCTGTTAAACATAAAAATTATACTAAAATCACAAAAAATAAAAACAATCATTATTCAAGAAAGTTACATTTTAAGAACCACTTGACAAAAATTGAGCTTTATAGAAACGGGAACGTTGTTTTTTCTATTTTAATCTTGAGAGTAGTAATTTAATTTAAGAGAATATTTAACAATTATGGCAAACAGTTACATACATAAATTACATACGTAGCATCTCTTGGCTTAATTAAAAGAACAAATATAAATGTTTGATAAAATATTTATTTAAAGAACAAAGTTCTTGTATTATTTAAGTTTTTAATGTTTTTTTTTTTAAATTATAAAATTATTTTTCAGTACGGTGGCAATTATTATCTCAGATCTCATTAAAATTTTTCAATTTTATTATGTACTCTATAATGAGTTTTAACAAAATGAACCTAAAATCTGTTAAATTAATTTTTAAACCTGTTAGACAATGGGGAAGGTGTAAGGCGATTAAAGCGAGTACATGTATTGGATTTCGGAACCTATTAGTGATACTCAGGACGAGGCCTGAAATTGTACAAGGCCTTAAATTGTATAAACATCAAAGTATTGATGTTTATTTTTATGATCATTTATGTTTCTAATATTACTTTTCTATATTACTATTTTTTTTTCTTTTTACGTCGTGGTTTTATTAGCAGTACTACACAGTAATAATTTCTAGTTCATTGGACTTTATTGATGCTTATGGTACCTTCGATTTACTGTTGAATGTCTAGAACGTATTTAATTAAGATGTTTCAAGAAGAACTCATTTATAACTAGATTACTGTAATGAAATTTACTTTTGGTTTCTATCCTATGAAACCGATTGTAAATATAATTTGACATACAAAAAAAAGTTAAAATGTACTATAAACAATTCGCTAATTTAGAAAGGCACGTTGGATGTTAATTACGTAAGAAAAACTGAATGTTGGTAGCTTTAAATATTAAGCAACTAGATATAATTGTATTTTTGTAAAGACCGTTATTGCTTTTCGTTAAAATAAAAATTTATATAAGTTTAAGTAAAGCATTTCAAAAATATTAAAATTAAACATCTATTATGAGAAAAGAATAGAAAATAGTTAACAGTATATATTTTTACGAATTTTCTGTCGTTTCACACAATTTTGGTTTTAAGTATTGTTAAAAACTACTTTATAAATGTAGAATTACATTAAGTTATTGCTTTATAGTTTATTGAATTGAAAAAAAAGTAATAACAAAAAATTTATTGAAGAATAAAATAAAAAAAAACCTAGTTGATTCATTCTTTAATACAAGAGCAAAACGAGCAATTCAGCTCAATATTAACAAAACTAAATAAATCAGCTTTCTTATAATTATAAACTGACTAGTGATGTAACAATTTTCTTATTACTTTTTATCTTATATTTTAATGAATTTTTATTGCTAATAAATAAATAAAATACATTCATGTTATAGTAAATAAATAAGTTTTGATTTTTTTTATTCATTAGAGAGAATTAATCTACTGATTTAGTTGACAATACAGTTTAATGTATTTTATCTTCAAAATTCATAATGTCTATTTTATAGATTTCAAAAAAAAAGAAAAAAATAATGAATTTATGTAAGTAATATCGTGCAAACAGAAAAACTCACTGAAGAGGAAATTAGTAGAGAATATCGACATCAATACCGATAAACGAAGACTTCTCTTATAACCGCCTTGCGTTATTTTTCTATATTTATTTTCCGTTCGTTTTATATTACTAACGTTTCTTATTGAAAAGACAGAAAAGTCAACTCGTTAAGATACAAAATAGCCTTTAATTATTTTTTCGTATCACAATTTATTAAGAAATTATTTTTTCTTTGTTTTTATTTATATATATGATATAATATTTACGTAATTTCTACCTATAAACAAATTTATGGGTAAGAAAGAATTAAAAGGATTATAAAATAATGACGAATTTTAGTGCAAAATTTATAATCAATATATACATATTAGGAGGCTACGCTTCCTGGCCGCCTTGCAGGCAGATTTCAGAATTTTTCTTATCATGTAATTATTTAGGTAGAAACAATGTTCACTTACATCTCAACTCAAGTTAAAGAAAATTTTTTGATGATGTCTCATTAGGTATGACTTGATTTTCTGAGTGTTTTGCCTGTCTCGCTAGATAAATTAGGTCTCTAGTTATTGAAATTTTCGTATTTTCAGCATTTTTCTTACGATTTTATAATATAGGGAGGATTAAAATAATATAATAAACTTAAAGAATACCTGAATAATTAAAAGTGAAAACTCTAGTGTAACAAGTATCGAAAGTGACTGTAATTAAGCAAGAGGATTAGCTTTTGATTAAATATTACCAATTAAGTTTCTGTAAAATGGTAAACTTTCGTTGTAATTCTATCCATTTAAAAGCATAAAAATTTACTACATGTTTTTATTGGAATTCATGGAACTTTTTATTTTTATTAGAACATGTTATTTCACGTTGATGAAAACCTTTTTAGATGACACTTTGGTCTTATTTGGAAAAGTTCGGTAAATTATTTTATACATTTTCACATTATTATCCTAAATTCCTAGCATTTTTTTTTTACTGAAGAATGCTACTAAAGAGGTAAAATGAGTTCATGTTAATAAATAAAAAATCAGTTGGTGTGTGTCTGATTGGCTTAGACTAAATATTATGAAACTATAAAATAATTTATTATCTTGGTACATTAAATATTTTCTAAGGATACTTTTAATAAGACTTCCCAAACTTATTTTAGTGAATTGTGAGATGGTGGAGGGGGGTGGGTTATGATATGTTCATGCCTTTTTTAAAAAAAAAATCAGGAAAAAGCCTGTAAAGTTCACATCAAATCAAACCAAATCAAATTTTGGAATTATTATGTGTTACATTAATTATTGTTTTTGGATTTTTTTAAATTTTGAATATAATTTGAATTTGGATTTAATAGTACTTTTTAATTAAAACAAAACGACAGTTTCAATAGTATTAACGGATTACTTTTTTCTGCTTTTAAATCAAACAGATAAACTAGTTTAAAAAAAAATTCTTTATATATTCATTCAAGAACAATTAATTTTAAAGGCAACCATTATCATTTATCTTAAGGACAACTTCTGCTGGGTAATGTGTTTTGAATAAACTGATAAGCAGAGTTAAGAGGTGTAAAACTGAAATAGACCAATATTTTCAAATTTAATCTGTTTTTAGCAGATACAAATACGTTTCTCTATGTTATTTCAATTATTAAAGAAATATCATCTCAAACAGGTAGGAAAGAAATCATTCCGGATACGTAATTTGATATATAATTAAGTTACGAATAGTATAAATAAAAATTTAATTGATCCCAATGCAATTCCTTGTGTAACACTATATACTACATTTCGCTTAAAAATATTATTTACTTTTATTAAAAAGATTTACTTACCCCTAGAGAAATCTGGAAATAACCGTTTTATATTCTGTATTATTAATAGAGTATGACGAATTTTATAATACAATTTTAATTTCAGAGCATGGTATCGCGGTAATATAAAAAATTAATCTCAGAATTTATTTTATATTCTTATCATTTTTCCCCTGCATTGATGAATTAATTCGCTACAGAAGGATACAAAGAAGCATACAAAATGCCGTTAGCTAACCGGGGGATTCAAAACCGGGTTCTTCAGATGAAAGGCTGAGACGCTACTATTCCGCCACAAAAATCTGTTTTGTACATATTCATTAAGTAAATAATTCTATATCATATCATATATATATATATATATCTATATATATATCATATATATTCTATTAATATCATATATATATATATATATATATATATATATATATATATCCGAGAGAGAGAGAGAGAGGAAGTTAATGAGAAGGGGGAGAGTATCTTTGTTGAAAAAAAACTGAGTAAGAGTAATATAATGGATACTGATTAAATACTTAACAATTTTTATATAGATCTATTATTACTTTCGAGGAATAAAAACTCTATGGACTTTTATTGGCTTAAAAAACGTTTAACATTGTAAGTGGAAATAGCAGAGTAATAATAATAATAATAATGAGAAAGAGTAATGAACAAATGAATCTAGGAGACCTAATTAACCCACCGGGTTGGTCTAGTGGTGAACGCATCTTCCCAAATCAGCTGATTTGGAAGTCGAGAGTTCCAGCGTTCAAGTCCTAGTAAAGCCAGCTATTTTTACACGGATTTAAATACTAGATCGTGGATACCGGTGTTCTTTGGTGGTTGGGTTTTAATTAACCACACATCTCAGGAATGGTCGAACCGAGAATGTACAAGACTTACACTTCATTTACACTCATACATATTATCCTCATTCATCCTCTGAAGTATTATCTAAAAACGGTAGTTACCGGAGGCTAAAACAGGAAAAAGAAAAAAAAAGGAGACCTAATTAAACAAATTATAAGCTGCCAAAATACGAACGATAGCTTAGTATGAAGCACGAACTCTTAAATATAAATACTAATAATTTTATCGAACCCCCAATTGTAAATGCCCCTTCGCATGGGATGATCTGTACCAGAGTTGTTAGGCACCACAACTAAACAGTTTTAAGGAATCTGAAAAATCATCAGTGCCAAAAACAACGTAGTTCATTTTAAAAATTAAAAAAAATTTACTCTTAAAAACCGAGACGAAAAGTAGTTTCCCGTTGCATTTTTTATTGAACAAAACACATTAACCTCACCATAATTTATTGGAATTTTAGCCATAGAAAAGACAGTTTCACTTTATTCTCATCAAAAAAATTACTGTATAAAAAGAGCATTACCCTTATACAAAGCAACTATGATTCTGGAAGTCATTTTACTTAAGTGGTTTATTTGCGCCAAGAGCTGGTTTAAGACAAAAAATTGTTTATAGATGTCACTTATAAATGATTTAAAAAGGTAAATGCATGAAAAAACCATACGAAAACAAATAAATACTAAACCTTTAAATAACAAAGAGAGTAAAGAAACTGAGTTGGAATTGTCTGTTCAGCAAATCCTGTCTGTTGTAAAAGAAGAGATGGTTCTCTGAATACAAGAAAATTCAACCTTCTATAGGCTGTTTTCATTTATTCTTATTTTTTAATAAAAATACCACTACAATGAAATAATAAGAAAAACTTGCTGTGATAACGTATTCTCCACAAGTCGTAGGAAAAAAAAGAAAAAAGGTATTTTACTATTCAGTTATGAATGAAAACAAGAAAGAAATCTCTATTATTTTATTAAAATTAATTCGCATTATAATATTTTTTAAAGATTTTAAATTATCGTGAAAAATATTCCAAACAAAATATAGCGAATAAAGAAAATCATTAAATTTATGCACAACATGTAGCATATTAATTCAATATAAATATTATTATACATACAAATCATAAAGACTTTATGTAGATGTAAATGTTAATGCAAAAATAAAAAAAATTGTATCGGTATAGGAATATAAAGTCGCTTTAAATAAAATTTAATAAAACAATTATTTAAATAATTTTTTTTCATCTTTAATTATGATACAAAAATCTCTAACTTTACTCAGAACTTTATAATTTTTTAAAAAAATAAATTTATTTATTATTAAAAATAAATATTTTTAATGTGTATACATATACAATGTAAATAGAAAAGTGTAAATTTGTAAAACAATGGCATTCATATGGTCAATGATTTAAATCAATTTGTTAATTATTCTATATAATCCAATTGATACCAGTAAAAGTTTTTCATGACTTACTTTATTTTATAACTTACAATATTTCTACAGTGATTACTATTTTGTTAGTAATGGATTTTTTGTATATACACACAACACAATATGATTGATTAACGTACAAGTTTACTGTATTGGTTAAAAAAAATAAATGACCTTTTACTGCTAAATCTATCAACATCTTAAATCTTTATTTTAACTAATATTAGAGGTAGAAAAGTAAGTCGTGGATATTATTCCAACTAATATCACACATGCTCGCGTACACACACTCTCAGAAAGAGTATTTTGAGATTGTTCTTCTTAAAAGATTTCAAAAATGTTGAATATGAAAGTACAAGTACTTGTTTTTGTCCGGTTTCCTAAATCTTTAATTAATTAAAAATTGTAACAATTTTATATGAATAATTTTTATCACAAAATTATTAGAGTAAATTGAATCTGTAATATACTACAGTTTCGATTATTTAATAAAGCGGACATTAATGATTAAGTTTTTTCTTCGGAAATTACCTCCATATTATATTAAAAGATTTGCTGAGGATGTAGGAGTTTGAGCTTGACCTTTCTAAAACGTTTATAGATATAAAATTTAGGTAGTTTTCATTGTTGACTTATCCTATTATTAACGTTAAACAGCAAGCTTTAATATTTTTTTTCTTTATCCTGCTTAGCCTCCGGGAATTACCTTTCAGGTATTACTTCAGAGAATAACTGAGGATGATATGTATGAGTGTAAATGAAGTGTAGTTTTATACAGTCTCAGTTCGACCATTCCTGAAATGTGTGGTTAATTGAAACCCAACCACCAAAGAATACCGGTATCCACGATCTCGTATTCAAATTCGTATACGCTGGAACTTTCGACTTCCAAATCAGCTGATTTGGGAAGACTCGTTCACCACTAGAACAACCCGGTGGGTTAGCAAGCTTTAAATCTAAAATCTTAATTTTCACAATGACACTTCTAATTTTTGGCTTTCTGTTATAAAATATCTTAAACATTATAAGATTTTATATCGATTTAAATTTAAATTGTGTTAACATAAATTATGTCAAAAGCATCATCCTTTACAGATAAAATCTATTAATCAAATACCAAACAATAATTTTTTTTTTTTTGTCAGTATTGGAAAAAATTATCAGTTTAAAAAATAAATTCCTTAGACTGAAATATAGAAATGTACATCAGAGTAAAATATATTGCCAAATAAATTCGGACTATTTAGTTTCACATCATCGCGTTTTTTTTTTTGTGATGTAACAACAGGTTACTTGAGCTTTGTTAAACGTTGGCAGTATACTAATATAGACTCCTTTGATTTATTTAGTAACCTTTTACTATAGTGCCAAAATACATACATACATATATATATTTTAAGATTTATTTATATAGTTATTATTATTACTACATATTACTGTAGCTATAGTATGAATAATTTTCATACAATCTGCGATGCCCTGGCATGCGTGCGCATTATATAATCGCATACACACGAATAAGAGCAGGGTGGTGAATGAAAAATTGATAAGAATGTTATATAATCCGAGAAAAGAAATATACTGATAAAAATATTGTACAAATTAAACTAGCCAATAATAAAAATGCTTTAATCAATTGTAAAATAATATAACAGTAATTATTAGAACAATCCCTTTAATATGTTTGATTATCCCAAATTAATGCGTGGTAAAAAATATGGATAAAACTATTTGCACCCGAATGTATCAGCTTTTTCTCTACAACTTTTATCCGTATTTTATTTCAACCGTCTCATAATAAAATTCATTTTAATTAGTGTATATATTTCTAATTACGTTTTTCAGCACAAATATATTCCCAGATATTTCTCTTTTGAAAATAAACATTCTAAATAAAAGTAGCTCTAAAAAGATGATAAGTAATCGGAATAATGTTAAAAATTGGCAATTACAATAAGAACATATCTGATTAATTGCTAAAATTAGGAAATTAAAAATTATTTTTCAGTACAGACTGGCGTTTTGATTTTTTTTTTTAAATCAAAAAGAGACTTTTAGAGGTAATAATTTCGAAAATTTAGGAAATACAAAACGATTTTTTATAGGGCTTTACGATGTTAGTTAATACAACAGAAGGGATTTGATCAACGCTATTTATAAAACTTCAATTAATTTAGAAAATTAAAGTAAGCTTTGTCCTTGTTCAAAAAACATCCTTTTGATTAAGTTTAAATTATAATTTTATTAATGTTTAAATAGCTGACTAACAAAACATGATAGAGATAATTAAATATTACAACTTTATTTTACGAAATTAAAAACAAATGGAACTAAAAAGCAAATTAGCAAAGGAACAAATTAGGAAAAAAGCAAAATTAGAAAACATTTTAAATAACCTTCATAATTATTGGTGGTATTTCCTATTCTATCCGTTTTATTGTTTTTCTATTCCACCAAAAGGAAGCCACAATTGAAACATATACATATAAGTTTTGTTTGAAAAAATATGAATAAAAGTTTTCTTTCTATATAATTAAATTATTTTCCATACTATATATATATATATATCAATTTTATTAAAGATAGTTCAACATTTGAGCAATAAATTCTGTGTAATAAAGCTAATTAACGAATAGATTTTAGTTGTATTTTGAATAATTATTATTAATAATAAACCACTTATGATAACAGCAATTAAAATACTAAAAACACAAGATAATTGTTTACGAAATTCGACATAATTGGTGGACAAGAAAAAAATACATACAAAGCATACATTTTTTTTTTTTTTTTAATTTTTAAAACTTAAAAATAATAATTGGCATTTAATGATGTTATTTTTAAAAGCCAAACGCGTATTCGTATGTAATTAAACATGTAATACCGATTTTTACTTCCTTGTAGGAAGTATTTTGATCGCGAAAAATTTCGGTTTTCAGATTTCAACGGAAATATCCATTTTGAATATCCCTGAATCCACTTTGACTAGTACACATGTATATCTCGCATAACTCAAAAACATTTAGCCGTAAAATGTTGAAATTTTGGATTTATGACTGTTGTAACATCTAGTTGTGCATCTCCTCTTTTGATTGCAACTTGAATCGACTGATCCAAAAGTGTTTAAAAAAGCCCAAAATCGCCAAATATTTGAATTTTGGAATTTGTCTTAACTGCCGTAATCAGTCCTCATTGAAAACTTTTCAACGATATATCATAAGCGGTAATTAATCTCATTGGTTCCAAAGTTATAGACAAATCAAATTTTAATTAATGAAATATTTGGATCTTATAAGAGGAAGACACATCGGTTCGAATGCGACTTCATTTCCTTTTTTTTCTTTTTTTAATTTAAATATATTAATTTATTAATCATTATTAACCTCTGATTGTAAAAAAATAATTACAATAAATAATAATTCAATAATAACAATAAAAAAAGCAGAAGTTAGTGAAACAAAATTTTACGTACTTTTAAAAATGCGTATATGTAATTTAATAGGCGTACAAAAAGTCCATATGGTGTCCACATCAGATTTGGGGAAACATCTGATTATTTTATTTATGCATTTGTTTCAGTTGACTTGATAATATATAACATTTAGTAATCTTCTTCTATTTCGTTTTTTTTATATTTTTTTTTATGGTTATATCATAATAGTTTAAAAACCATAGATTTCATACATATTTACGTTTATTTAAAGAGTAATAAAGAGACTTTTACTCTAACCTAATATTTCAGGTAAGATAGTTGGATTAATAATTGTATAAATATTTAATGTTAATAAAAACTAATATTTTAGCAATTACGTAACTGTACACTTTTTATAAAGAATTGGAGATTCGTATCTTACTTTGAAATGATATAGGTTTAAATGAAGTGCAGCAAAAAAGTGTATATGTAATTTAATAGGCGTATAAGGAAGTCATGAAGTAACCACATCAGATTTTTTATATGAATTATTCGTATTGTTAATTTTTTAATTAACAATTTAATTAAATAATTATTTATTTTTTTTACGGCAAGCTGCAGATCACTTTTAAAATTTTTTAGCGTCCTTTTTCCCCTTTCTATCAGTATATTTTAAATTTCAGATTCTCATTGACCTTCCCGGAATTCTACTGTTACAACTTTTTTCTTGTTTTAAAATTTATTCTTTGTAGAAAAACACTCTTTTCCAAGATTTCTTGTAATTTTTTCATGCTTTATTATCGATTTTTCAGCTCTGGAAATTTATTTTTCTGTTCTGTATTGTTTTTTTTTTAACCTTCATCCCAATGTACATTTTTAGTTTTTTTTCTAGATAAAAAAGAAGGATTTTTTTTGTGAAATTCTATTATTACTCATCCTTAAAATATGACCTAAGAAAAAAAATTCTTATATATCATTTTATTTTAGAGTTTATATATAACAGAGTTTACATGAAGTGTGTCGTCATCCTTTGTAGGACTAAATTCCTTAAAAATCTTTTTTCTTTCTTTTTGATATCTTTTAAAAAGTCCAAGTTGATCAATGACAAACATACTGTAGGGTACTATTCTTTACTATGCATCGTTTTTTTTTTCAAATGCCTTAATTTTTTATGTAAAGACAGGCTGTTGTACGTGATTTGTGTTAAAACATAGATCGACTTCATTTTGTTTACCCAATTTCTTAGGGCTATTTTTTTTTAACCATAACACATAGCTTATCTGAAATATAAATGTTATTTATTTATATTAATATTTTTTATTTACTTATTAAAATTAATCATTGTCATCTTTTATACCTTCATTACTTTAAATTAATGCGTATCATCATTTAAACAAATGCACAAGGTAATTTAACCTAAATTTATACCTGTTAAATAATGAACCCGGTCACTCAAGATATACATTAACTAAATATGGATGTTTAACTTTATAACGGAAATCTTCCATTACAATAATAATAAAAATTAATTTTGCTTTGAAAATAATTCATTATAACAATTTTATATAATATTTAAAAAAATTTTGTTCTTTGTTCAAAATTTGCATAATTTAACTATTTCTATGTTGTAGACTTTTATTTGTGAATTTGTTGAAAGTAAGATCTTTCTTAAGCCATGCAGAGTGTAAAGACAAACATTTGTTTTAAAAGCTGTAGCACTCTTATTTGTTTTAAAACATTCTAAAAATATCTCAAAATATCTGTAACATGTTTGGAGCGCTCAAGAGAAACATTTAATGCTAGTGACCTTTATACAAATAAGATTCATCTAACAAATTTAGTTGCACAGAACAGGAAGCAATGATTCCCTGATAGGACAGTAAAAACAACATTTCTGGCCAAAAAATAATTGTTAAACCTCTATATTTTACCAATCTTGTAGCATAGAATATTGTTAAAGCAATCTTTTTTTAATAGATCTTCATGTTACTGTATGAGAAGCGTGAAATAAAAATAAAACACAAAAAAATATTCATTTAATAAACTACTATGAAAAAAATTAATTTTTCTTCTAAAACGTAAAAACAGAAATAATTTAAAGAAAATTGATAAAAACATACTGAAAAATGAGTAAAGTTGGTACATAAATTCGTTAATTTGATGATTTAGAACTAATAAAACTGTTGATTATGCATAAGTTGGCCTCGCATAAGTTTTGAAAGGATTCACAGAGCTCAACTTCACAGGTCGTTGCGTTAATAAAAATTATTTATCTCTGATAATTCCTAGAAAATTTCGTTTCAGATACAGCTTTTACAATTTTAGCTCTGTTGAGTGAAGTGTTAGATTATTTTTTACCCAAATTATTTTTTTTCAATGAATTTTGAAAATTATTGCAAGATAATTACGACAGTAGAAATTTATACACTGTAACATAAGAGCCTTTAAAATAATCGAATTCAAAACTGTAAATATATAAATATATATATATATATATATATATATATACATATCGGTATACTTATTAATGATATATACTTATCAATGAAAACTTTTCAAGAAAAGTCATGTAATGTCCTATCTGGAAAAAAAAACGAACACCGATGTTTCAACTGTAATTTATTTGAATACTAAAAACACAGTTGTCAAACTTTCCTGGCATTGATTCTTTATTTTTATAAAATGGAAAAGTAAAATGATATATTAAACAAATTTTTTAAATTTACAACATCGGTATTTTTTTACTCTTTTCTGCTGTTCCAGCTCCAAAATCACCCCCCAGGAAAATATTTTATGATTTTTTCACATTTACTATGTTAAATATTAAAAAAATTAAAAATAAAATTTTTAAGATTCAAAAAGATCGATATTTTCAAACTTTGTTCGGCTTATCCACCACTAATTTGCCCCCACAGTATTTTTTTTGGAAAAGATACACAACTACTATAGTTAGAAAGATATAAAACTGGTTAAAAATTTGCAATAAATAAAAAGTTAACATTTTTTATTTTGACAAAGAGGAGAATTCGGACGCAATTTTTAAGATGGTAAAATAAGTACGCACGCATGTAGTGAGCTTAATATAAAGTGGGGTTATTTTCCAAGTTTTCAGAAAGTTGACGACAAATAAATTATGTACACCACTCCCTGGAAATATTGATTCCAAACTTTTACCAATAAATTGCCCCTTATACACGAATCTATGTGCCAAGTTTATTCAAAATCTGTTCATCTAGTAAAAGTTATTGAACTTCAAATACGCCACACACGTACATACGTAGATACGAACATTACTCCTCCACTTTTTAATTTGCCCCCACAGTATTTTTTTTGGAAAAGATACACAACTACTATAGTTAGAAAGATATAAAACTGGTTAAAAATTTGCAATAAATAAAAAGTTAACATTTTTTATTTTGACAAAGAGGAGAATTCGGACGCAATTTTTAAGATGGTAAAATAAGTACGCACGCATGTAGTGAGCTTAATATAAAGTGGGGTTATTTTCCAAGTTTTCAGAAAGTTGACGACAAATAAATTATGTACACCACTCCCTGGAAATATTGATTCCAAACTTTTACCAATAAATTGCCCCTTATACACGAATCTATGTGCCAAGTTTATTCAAAATCTGTTCATCTAGTAAAAGTTATTGAACTTCAAATACGCCACACACGTACATACGTAGATACGAACATTACTCCTCCACTTTTTGTTTTGTTTTTGTGGGTCCCTGAATCATGAAACGTCGAGAATGCAAGAAACTCATACCCATTGTTTGACTGATTACTATATTTTTCTTCTTGCAGCATACCTCTAGAGTTATGATGCCAGGAAAGTAAAAACTTGGTAAAAAAAAATTATTTTTTATTTTTTTTCAAAAGGCAAAATCTAGCTTTAGAGCTCATAGTATATTTCGTTTTCAATTTAAAAGTTATTGTCAAGTCAGCAGGAAAGTTAAGAAAGATTATAAAAGTAATGAAAGAATGTGTGAAGGGGAAATTGACCAATTATATTAAACTAAGAAAAAAAAGAGCATTAAGTTTTGTATTTCATAATTTTTCCACTAAGAAAATTACAGAACTGATATGTAATTTTGTTTAATAATAGCATAAATCTTCATAATAATATTGCTTTTCATAACTACATGTATTAAAGGAGGTATATTTAAGGAATATTTAAGAAAATACGATGTTGAGAAGTTAAACTTTTAATACTTTAAATATAAAAGTTCCTATGTTGAATGTTAAAAACGTTTATGAGTATAGAAAACAAAATAAATGTAGTCGGATGTAAAAAAAATCATATAGAAGTTCAATAAGTCCAGTGGAAAATAAAACTGAGCCAAGAACAATTTTTCAAAATACAAATACTCGTAGATGTCGGTACCTAATATAAAAATTTAATGTTTGTTTTTAGTGTTATAAATAGGATTATATATTATAAATATAATATATTATAGTATTAAAAATAAATTACGATGATCTTTTAAACTAATATAATTAAAACATTTAATTATTCACGTTCCCTGGTTTAATTTTTGTACGTGATAAAATATTAAGTATATAATTCCTCATACCAGGATATTCCAGTTTAATCTTCATGGTAGTTTAAACATCACCATAATTTATGTCTAAAACTTGCTAAAATATGTGTGAATGATGATCACATAAAAAATTTCAATTTTAATCTAAATTTGATTTAAAAGGTTTATGGCTTAGTACATTTTAAAACTAATTTTTATAATATGATAAAAGTTTTTATGCTTAGCTGAAATCCATTTTTCAGTTTTAAAATAGCGTTGCGTACTTGATTAATACTTTTTAATGAGCACTAATATAAAGGTTGCTTATGTTCTTATGCAATAAAAGTTATGATTTAATTTATTATTGATATGTTCTCTCAAATGTTATAACTATAAAAATTAGGGAAAAATACTGAGATAGAAAAAATTTGTAATTTAGTAAAAAATACTGTTGCGGACACGTACGCCTATTAAATTACGCACACACATTTTAATTAAAATGAAAAGTACATAAACTGTATTTCATTGATAACTTCTGATTTTTTTTTTGTTATTGAATTATTATTTATCGTAAAACGTTTTACAATCAGAGGTTAATAATATTAATCAACATATTTATATTAAAAAAGAAAATTAAAAAAAAAAAGAAGAAAACAGGAGATGAAGTCGGATTTGAATCGATGTGCCTTCCCCTTGTAGGATCCAAAATTTCATTAATTAGAATTTCATTCAGCTATAACTCTGGAATCAATGAAACTAAGTACTACGTATGATATATCATTGAAAAGCTTTCGATGAGGGCTTATTACTGTAGTTAAGAAACGATCCAAAATTCAATTTTCTTTGGGCACTTTTGGTCCAATCGATTGCAATCAAAGGGGTAGGAGGTGCAAACTAGATGTTACAACCGTTCTAAATCCAAAATTTCAACATTCTGCGGCTAGTCGTATTTGAGTTATGAGAGATATATACGTTGGACGTACCGACGTAATGCCGAAACTAGTCGAAATGGATTCACGGATGATCAAAAAGGATGTTTTCGTTGAAATCTGAAATTTTTCGCGATCACAATACTTCCGTTACTTCTTACAATGATGTAAAAATAAAGTTTATCCTAAACATTTATTGAAAAAGTTTATAATTTTACTCATTTTTAAGTTTTTCTGGTTTAATGAAAATGATAAACTATTTATGTCAAAGGGATTTTTAAAATTAAAATTAATATTAACTAATTTAATATTCATTAAAGCAAGTTACTAATTTAACTACTAAAGTATTTCTTTAATTTAAATTAACTAAATATTGTTATTCCTAAAATAAAATTTAAAAACATCAAAAATTTATTCAACCTGCCTTTTACGTTACTATACTAAACTTTACGATACTTACGCTTACACACTGACGTTACTAAGAATAAAAACTTAGACATTTTATTTAACATAATTTTTTCTTAAATCATCCAATACTAAGAAACTGTCGAATTTAAAAAGGAATAATTTCAATTTTTTTATTCTGGTGTTAGAAAGATGCTCCCAGGTTTTTTGTTTATTTTGTAATTTTAAAGTAAATATTTTACTTAAAGAATAATAGACCAAAAAACGTTTACCGTTGGAAAAATTCATTGGCAAAAGATACAAAGCGAAAAATACTTTTTTGATAGAAATGATTCAGAGAAATAGCTTAAATAGACTACTATTAAAGAAGAGTTAAGAATTTCTGGTATTTTTATGTATATATACTAATATATTAAATATATAAATATATTAAATATATTAAATATTATATAAATATTAAATATATATATATATATATATTAAAAAGTTCGATATATAAAAGTTCGATATATATATATATATCGAAATTTAAATGCCCCGAAATTGTGTAATAGCACGCGATTAGTTATAAAAAAAAATCATGGGCAACATTCTTGAAGCCACTATTTTGAATGGAAAATTCCAAGGTGAAGTTGTACTTCTACTATGGATCCCAATGATTCCTTCAGATTCATCTATACCATTCAAACGTTTGCAATTTCCAATCCGCTTGGCATTTGCTATGACTATAAATAAGTCACAAGGCCAAACAATGACAATTTGTGGCTTAGATTTAGAAAATCCGTGTTTTTTTCACGGCCAATTATATGTTGCGTGTTCCAGAGTTGGAAAACCATCGAATTTGTTCGTTTATACTCCTCAAGGATTAACCAAAAATATTGTACATCCAACGGCATTACGATGAATTAAGTTTTTGTAAATTAAAAAATATATGTTATAAAATAGTTTGAGTATAAACGTTTTCACCTTTAATTAAAACAAGTTTAAGTTTTTATTTAACACAGCTTCTACATTTCACTTCACTCATACAGTATACACATACTCTCACGCTATCGATTGGTTGAATTGTGATAAATGTACATGTAATGACGTTAGATATTGTAATAACTTTTTAATAATAATTTTCATCAAAACGGTCCAGCTTTATTATTATTTATTGTTACAGCTTATTCAAAAAATTTTGAAATTTTCGAATAAAGATGTGTGTACAGGACAACGTCTGTCGGGTCCGATAGTATATATATATATATATATATATATATATATATATATATATATATATATTGTACATGTGATTGTGTGTGGGTAAAAAATACGACATGTATCATTTTCTGTGTTTTATAAATAATTTTCTTGAATTTTTGGGTAAATACACTTTAACTTCAGAACGACCTCAGGTTCACTTATTAATCTATTACAGTCCAATACTAAGCTATGTTATAAGAAAAAACGTGAAAAAATATCTTGAAATTTTCTACGTAGGCATTTTAATATTTGTTTAAAAATATTTTATTTAACTTAACTGGAAAACCTTATAATACGTAGAACCAGCGAGAAACTTAAATTTATAAAATTGAAAAAAGGTCATCAAAATTAGTGTATTTAAAAAAGATTACAGATTTATGATGTAGTAATAGATACCGCTCAAAGCGAGAACCTCCTCCTTTTATGTAGTTGGTTGTAAACAGTCCTCTGGGTAACACAAATGCAGTGCGTATTTTAAAATAATATTCTTCAAATTTAATTTTATATTTTCAGTATTAACAAGCCTTAAATGAAGATGCATATATTTAACAATTTAGTATAATGATAACAGGCGTACAAAAAAGTGGTTCTTTAACATTACAAATCCTTTAAATAAAAATACCAGAACATAAACAATCATCTTATAACTTGTATAATCCGATAATCCAGTATGGTACGAAAAAAGATCATTGTATTCTAAATCCCGTAGAATTTCTCAATTCATACCCAGTTTAAAAAAAAATTGACATGAACTTTATGATAAGGTCTTTGTATTTTAATATAACATAATATGTCGTCAAAGGAACCTTAGAGCTATATTGTTTGTCTATTTTTTCCGAACTGATACCAGATCGAAATTCGTTGTATTTTATTTGCTGGAGGAAGCAATATAGCAACATTCTAACCCGTGTAAAACTATGTTATCCATCTTAAATATATCGAACATAAGGGAATTTCATTTAATATTTGTTAAATCTATCCCAGCAAACACACTAAAAAGAATATATATGTGTGTGTGTGTGTGTGTGTGTGTGTGTGTGTGTGTAGATTTGATATAGTATAATTATTATTGTACAAAGAATATAAACATATATATATATATATATATATATATATATATATGTTTATATATATATATATATATATATTATATATTAATTTTTATTCAGACAATGACGCTATTGCAGAAATAAATGTTAACATGTAATTACTTCCCACATTTTTAGTATATATTAAACTAAGAAATGTTAATTATAATAATAATATTATTGAAATGAACTTTTTAAGATAATTTGCTGAGTAAAATAAGTGGATTTTTTTTAAAAAATAGAGTTGTATTCCTTTTTATTTTTTATTAGGTTTTACGGGATAACGGCACTTTTAGGATTTGGTTTAAACAATGTTTAATTAATATAATTGCTCGGTAGATCACTAGAAAAAAGCATTATTTTAAATTAAAAAAAGTAATATGATTTTTTTTTCGGCAGTTGCAGTCTTAGGCCCAATTACCCATTTTTGTATAATAAGCAAATTTTATAATTAGTTCAAAATGACTGAGATTCAAACCCAGAAGATTCTTTCCGGATGAAATATGGAGACAATACCACTTCGCCACGAAGAATAATAATTCTGAACGTGAGAAAAAGTATTTCATAAAGCAATCTGTCTTTAAAAAAAAATATTGTGCAAAACAAGACAGTTAATTTAAGTATTTGTTAAATTAAACGTTAATTACAAATTGAAAAGATTAATTAATAAAAATTTTTCAAATACTTCTTTTAATTAAACTTAGAGTCATGAATTTAAAAATAATTAATTTGAATTCCCTTGATTTCTTCCTGTGAGGTTATTTAAAATCAATCGTTTGTGGCTCACTGCCAACCTCTTTCAAATAATTAAGGGAATAAATTGAGTCGATTGTAAGAAGATTTAACCACAAACTTTTTATAAAGTGAGAAAATTTTTCGAGCAATGTCTTGGTTCAAGACATTGAATCAAGATTTGCGTTAATTAATAACGCAATATTTGGTGTGGGTATTCCTGCATGGAGAAACAGCGTGTGCAATTTGAAAATTTAATATGAGGTGAAAATGATAACATTTTTTAACTGAAATAATTTTATTAGCTGGTATTTTTAATTGATGATTATAATACTTTTTTAGAATAAAAAGTATAATTAACTACATGTGAAAAAGTAATTAAATTGCAAACTGTTATTTACTTAAATTAAATAAATAAAATTCTTCCTTCATGCGTATTGCACAAGCGCGCGCACACACATACATACGCATTTTTTTTCATTTTTAGAAAAGCTTACAGGAAAATAGTTGACAGATAATTCAACAGTTTATGACGCAGCAGGAAGTTACAATGAACCATAAAAGACAAAGATATGATTTCACATATTTCAATAAAGTGTAACTAAGATAAGCTTATGCATCTCTTTTGTTATGAAATGCAAAATTTCTTTGATGGAAATCTTATTTAAAATTTTATAGAAAACGTTGGCACATAAATCGAAACTTCTTGCCTCGAGTGTATGATACAGTACAGATAAAATATACCGATTTCGATGATTTCGCGAAAAGTTTTAATGTAGGTATAGTTAGACTTCCTTTTAATAACCGATTTATTTTTTTTCTTACTAAAAATATTTCCCATTTTATTTCTTATAAATGGGAAAGAAAGGACAGTTAAAAATTATACAGCAGCGTATATCTCACTGATCAATACAACATAATATTTATCCTATTATATTTAATTTTTTTGCCTCCAAATTATTTCCGTTATATATTAATTCCTACGAAATAATCAATGATTAGAGTAAAACATCAGAATGAAGTGCAAGAATGTGCACTTACAAAGAAAAATATCTTCCGTCTTCTTAGGCAAGCAAGAAGTAGTTTATAAAGTAATTGTCTGAAGTCTCTCATTCATCGTACGGATAGATATTGAATTTTTGAAGCCCTTTATGTTTTCCCTTTCGTGAGGCGATTCAAGAATGTCACATTTAAATATATTTTGATCTCTAAAATAAATTATTGTATGCGAATCGATAAGCTGTATATATAATCAATTAAATTAAAAAAATTAACGAAGTTGGTAAATGCCTATCTGATGGTAACATTTTTGCTATTGTGTTATCTATACGAACATATAAAATAACATGTCGTGAGTTATTCATAATCAACGCCTAACAAAAACTACTGAAGATAAAATGATTAAAATTTGTATCTACAGTTCTCTTTATCATGTAAGTGTAGACTAATAGAATTTTTTAATTCAGAGTTTAAAGGGTTAAAATGAAGTAACAATGAAATTTACTACTTCATGAATTTCCCGGAAACAAAAGTATATATCACACTGATATGTGGTGTGAGTAATCATCATGTTAATATTTAAAAACCGATTTCTAGATTTTTGAAATTCGAGATTAAAGGATTAAACGTGTTTTCTGTATTATTTTTTTTTTGAAACTCGGCTATTTTTTTAATTTTTCGGAAACTAATGAAGATATCAACTTGACTTTTGGTGTCTGTAATCTTCATACAAATATCTAAAAATCAATTTCTAAATTTTTTGAAATTCCGAGTTTTAAGTTAAAATGAATTTTTGAATTTTTTGTTTGAAACTCTTTTATTTTTTTAATTTTTCATAAATAAATGAAGATATCGACTTGATTTCTGGTGTATGTGATTTCATGTGAATATAAAAAAATTGATTTCTAGATTTGTTGAAATTCGACCTTGAAAGTGATGATTTTGAACAATGATTGTCAATTTTCCCCATTTTTAACAATACCAGACTAGTATTGTTAAAAATGCCCAAATCTACTAAATATCTAGATAATACATTATTAATTAGATAATTAATTCAGCTTATAAATAAACGAGACGGATTTGTTTATTTCAGTACAATAGTAATAAAAAGTATAGCTAACTACGGCCTTACCTTCTCAGTTTACTGAAAAATTTATGAATGTATATAATTCAAGAACATGCACGCAAGCTGTAGAAAGTCATAAATTATACGTTTTATATTTTCAGTAAATCGTATAGAGAAATACCGTATTTAGTTTTAGTTCAATAAGAACCCCAAGAAAATAAATTATTAATTTTAAACATTTGGATCCTGTCAAATACTATTCACTCCGATCAATTTTATCTCTATCAGGAATAATGAATATATGTTATCACATAAATATTTAGTTATGAAAATTTAACAAAATATCTAATAAATAGTTAATTTTACAAAATATACATATTTCTATTGAGTATATTTTGTACAGTATGTTTTCATATCGTACTAAACGTAAATCATATACAAAGTTTTTAGTTTGAGATATAAATTTGCTTAATCGTTGTCTAATACGTAAGCCTGATTATAGAGTTGTGTAATATTTATTAATTTCAATGATAGAACATAATACTTAAGAGACTAAGTTATAAAATATACATAATTCAATAAATTATAATACGGGTAACGTTTATAACAAAATATAACAATATTTCAAGCACGGAAAATTCCATCAAGAAAGAAATTGTCTATTTTGGTACATAACGTTACACCAAAGTAAAAAAAAAAAAAAAAAATACCAGAATATTACAAATAATTACTAATGTGTATACTTGTATTTGTGTATTTGCAAGAAGGCATGTCATAAGCAAGCAATCAAAATGCACACACACACACACACACACACACACACACACACACACACACACACACACACACACACACATATATATATATATATATATATATATACACACCGATAGAGAGAGAGAGAATGATAGATAGGGAAAGAGAGAAAATGATTAAGAGAGAAAAAGAGAGCATAATTTTTACAACTGGAAAGAACGTAGGACCATTACGAAATGTTTCAGCGTTTTAATGGCTTGGGATAGCAACCGAACTATGTTTCTTGCCGTTATTCAATTTTACTACGGCCAAAGCTTTGGTCAAATTAAATTCGGAGACCACTTACAGTATTTAAAAGAAAATTAGATAAGAAAAGTTTTTCCTTCAAAGAAAATATTTAAATGCAGTCGGAGGGCTCTGAATAGTAATTGTACTATATCAAGTACCTCTGAATAGTAATTATACAATATTAAAGAGCCACCCGACTGCATTTAAATATTTTTGTTAAGGACAAAATTTTCTTTCTTTGTAAACCCTGGTGTGAACTTAATAAAGATTAAGGTTAGTAATGATTATGTTGTCTAATGAGACAACTTTAAATGCCTAATTAACATGAAAAATATGTTTAACATGAACATGAAAGTTTGTTTTAACAAACTTTCATTTGTTTTAACAAATTAAAACAATCTGAAAGCTGATTGGCCTCCCATTATTATATTTGTTTAAATACTGTAAAACGATGTTTAGTCCTTTATTTCCATACCTTGTTTTCTTTTAAGTTCGATTTATATTGGTTTTATTTTACTTTTTTATTTTTTTGGCAGCCGTGTTTTTCATTTATATGATTTTTTTATTATTTAATATTTTTAGTAACCATCGAACAAATTTTACGATTCGAAAACTTATGGTTATAACGTATTTTATTTACTTAGCCAAACGAGGAAATTGTAAAAATTTCAATTTATTTATTTAAACTTACAGATTTCTCAAACGATTGAGTTCCTCGAGACTTTTTATCGTACGGATCATACAGTAATTTTCTGGGATGCAAACAACTAATGGATAAACTCTCCTATTTTCTCATGCAACTCGGTGATACGTAGGCCTGGCCCTTGGCAAACATATGAGTGCTCAGATCTACGACAGATCTATGCACAGTTTTTCCTTGTAGTTTATGTAACGTTACATCCCAACAGACTATTAGTGGTAGCACATGCCGTTCCACTCTGGCCTGTCCTCCTAAAACATCAAATTCGGCAATAGTGAGCTCGATCCTCAATCCAATGCTGACAACATTACCTCTAATCAAACTCTACAGAGAGCGTTGGAAGGATCTCTTCGGGCTCAAGATGGCGTAGTGAAGGCTACTCGATTTTTTCGATTTTTTTATCAGTTAATTTTTTTTTTGGTTTGGTTCCATCGTGATTTTTTGGTGTACTAGCAAACACCCTGTTTCAATTTTGAAAAATCAGAAGATTGGTTGCGAAGATATAACATTTCCGAATAACCATGATCTGTCAAATCGAGAGTGTACCTGATGCATGCAAAAGTTAGCCTTCAAGCTACTAACAAATACCCCGTTTGAATTTTGAAAATCGGACGATTGTTTGCAGAGACATTATAAGAGCATCCCATTGCACCTCCTAAAACAGCGTCCCAGGGGCCCCCTATTTCTTACCAGTTGATGGCAATGATTGGTATCACACCACTTAGCCTCATACGACGTGCTCGCATCATCTCACCACTGTAGACCTACACGCAGTTCCCACGGAGTTCAACTTACTCATTATTAAACAGACATTTTTGAAATTTATTTAATAATATTTTATTCTATTTAACGTAAATTTAATGCTATTATTTTTGTAATATTATTCATTCGATTGATTTGAATCAATCAGTTCAAACCCCGCAAACACAGTGATAGAGGCTCACAGTTCAGTCATTAATTTAAAGTTTGTGCTTAAACCGGTAAATCTCCGCTACTACATATATGTATATATATATATATATATATGCATATTTATATAGCCTATGACACCCCCGGTAACGTAAGGATTCCAATGCGGGGTCATACATCTAAATCGGTTTGGCCGCTGAGCTGTTGCGGTGGAACACACATTCATACATACACCCTAAATACATTAAACTCATTTTTCGGCAGTGTGAAAATGGAGTAAATTGTACTGTAGGTTATTAGTTATTCAACGTTTAGGCTCCATATTTTTTTTTTACCAGCTGTTTAAATGCCCTAACGCATTACAAATATTGCGTACCCATCGCGTATAATTCCCATACAGATTCTCGTTAGTTATATCTAAAAAAAAAAATAATAATAAATAGAATAAAAAATAATAATAAATAAATAGAAACTGATGGGCTTACGTGTCAAATTAATTTTTAATTTAATATCCACTAAATACTTTTACTGTTTCATGTTTATAATGGTTTAAGGATTCTTTTATTCATTTAAAATTTAAACAAGATAATAGATTAAAAACCCTTTATTTCTTTAGGAACCACTTAGCAATCAATCTGCTTGATAACAGCAGGGACGTTCGAAGGTTGAAACGTCTCCATGTGCTTGACTTAGAGGCTACTGCATGTCGATTTGATAAATGACATAGCCAAATCTAGAGATATTTTTATTTATCTTTATTTTTCATTGATTAATGTTTTGTTTTTGTGAACTATGAAGTGTTGGCAGAAATATTTTTTCTAATGGATTTTAAGATTATTTATAACTATTATTATGATTTACTTATTATGGGAGTTCTTTAAGAACCCCTTATCATATGCTTCTTGTCAAGCGACTTACTTATGGCACCACTTAAAGAGCCGACTGTAAATATACTGGTTGTTGAACAAAAAAGAAGAAAAGAATTTAAGTGAATGACAACTGAAATTTTTTTAATAATTCATTTTACTGTATCTTCGTTTAATTCTGTTATTAATATTTAAATATTAAAATTACTTTCAATTAGATTAACTGTTTGTCCATTGCTTTAATTTGAAATAAATCCTACCAAATAATTATATTTGTCAACCTTTTAACAACTATTTCCACCAACTCTTTTCAAATTAAAATTTTCGTAATCATTTCTATTGCGTTTCTTTTTCCCAATACTCAGGTTAAGTTCAAAAATAAGGTAAAAACTTGTTAATTTTATTAAATTTATTAAAAATTAATAAACTTAAGTCATTGAAAATGACTTGAGTCATTGGAAATTAATAAAATGAAATTTTACACTTTACTTTTAATGGCTTGAATAGTTCGTCGTGGTTGATCTTGAGATTTGAGATGAGAGGCTTTTTATGTTATTGCAAGTACCGCCTCCTTTTCCTGAATTGACCTATAGTATTTACTGTTTAATTTATATGTTACTGATATGTGTACACTCCCTATTGTGGCTCTTTATCTTTGTGCATTTTATCTCTTTTGGGTTTTTTATTTACCTTTTCATTATAATGAAATTTTAGCTTTACTATTGTGTTCATAACGCCTGAGGAAAACGCTGTGTACATATAACAACTAACTGTAGTAATGTTTTATATCAATTTTATGAAAATCAAATAACATACTTTATTTTCTTTTGTTTTTATTACATTAAACAATCCATTTTATTATTGTTTAATTTTTAATAAATCTAGGGTAAAAGACAAAAGACTGGGGTCGAATAATACTACCTTAAGTTTGGCATAAAATAACTTTAAGTTAAATAGATAATTAACAAATAAGAATTTTAAAAAAAACTTATACAAAATTTGAGTTTGAGTAAACTGGTATTAATAAAGTCCACAGAAACTGAATACAAACATAAGAATTTTGAAGTTTATTAAAAACAAAACATAATGAAATATGGCAAATTTTAAGTAGCTATTAACCGAAAAAGAATTTTCAATATTACTAACTTTTTGTTTTCTAATATTAAAAATATTACGAACCCCAATATTTTGTCTTTTACTCTAGCTTTTTCGAACTCTTCTAAGAATACGGTCCTGGAGTGTATTGTTTTTTTTTTTAATTTTTCAGGGTTGAAAACAAGGTATAAAATCACAAAATTTACCCCTTAATTTGGGTTCCAAGAACTACAATTTGACTTAATTTGAACGATTGCGTAGAAATCATGGCGAAATCTTTTGACAGCACTCGCTAAGGAAGCGTTTCCAAAACTATGATTATATGAGGTTTCTTATTTATTTTCACCAGTAGAACATGTTCATAACGTTTATAACATTCTTTATGAATCAACCTGTATGTAGCCGTTAAAAAATACATAAACATTTTTAAGAGCTCGATCTGAAAGCTTTAAGCCCCATTTTTACCTCATATATTGTAATAATTAATATAGAAAATATGTAATAAAAAAAACTGCATACGAAAACACGCAGTTTCTCAGTTCACAGTTTAATTTTTAATACTGAATTAATAACAAAAGCGCCCCAAAAAAGTCTGACGATTACTACGGTTATTTCTACGACTTATAGGAGCGGAAGTATCACTTCTTCTTAAAAAGCACATAAAATGTAAAAGTAGTTTATAAAATTGATTTGAAATATGAATCCAATTAAAACTTTATAACTATAAATTATTTAAAAATGTGAAAGTTTTTTTAGGAACTGTGCAATTTATAATTAGTCAAATTAATGTCTTCGGATCAAGAGTTTTAAAACAGGCTCTTTATTTTGATTCACCTAAAAAGTCTCAAACATACGATTCCGACAATTTTTTAAAGGTAAAAAATTAACGGGAAACTTAATAGGATAAAGTTTTATCTATATTTTATAAAATTCTGACAGACCACAGCCAAATCAATGACAAGAAATAATTAAATTAGGTAGAAACATTATATCGATACTCGCCATAAACGCAAAAAGAACGAAGAAAAGGATTTTATTTATTTAACTATACAATCAATGTCAGTAGATGCAATGCAAATAAAGTAATTCTGACTTACTTGCTGTTGTAAACAAAATAATAAATAAAACATAGAAAGAGAAAGAATTGGTTCAGTCTTATAAATATTTCGTATTACGTAAATATTTCGTATTTCGAAAAAGATGTGTATTTTTATTTTTATTATTTCTTTTTTATAGATTATCCACTTTACTGTTTATGTCCATTTCACTGTTTAAAAAGTAATTTTAACCAGATGTATAAAGTTTTATTTAAATCAATAAAACATTACATTATTGATAAAATAAACCACACAAATCGGAGAAACAGTAATTTTTAATTTTTTTTCAATAAATTAAATAATTAACGGTTTTTCTTAAAAGGTTTTCTCTATGTAATCAAAATAAATATTTTCAGAATTACAGCTGTAAAATACAAATTGTAGAGCCTCCCGTAATTTTGATTTTGATGAGTAAAGTATAAATATAATAATAATTACGAATTATGTCACTATACAAAAGGATAAAAACCATAATATTTTAAAGAGAAATAGATCAAAATATATTACGGATTAAACGGGCTAATTTATTTTAATTTTACAGCTTTTACAATAATTTATTTTAAAATCAAGGAGATTAATATATGTGATAAATATTAGTCAAAATTAGGATTTAGATTTTAAGATCACGGATATAACAGAAATAAGTTTAAATTGTATTCAAATATATGATAATACTGGGTATGAGAACTAAAATTTTCTGATATTTCGATAGAATGTTCCTTACATCAGTATAAAAAAAAAGTTCAAATATTATAGACTCAAATGCTCTTACTTTCTCTAGTCCGTCTGTTTCTACTTTTTGAACTGAAATTTATACATCAAGTCAAATATTTCAATAAAAATATGTTTATGCCAACGTCCTTTACGAAATAAATGTACATGATATTTTCAAATATCACAATAGAAGAAATGTCAATGTTTTAATAAAATAAATCTGATGCGGACAATACATCACTTCCTTGTATGCCTATTAAATTACATAACACATTTTTTTTATATGAAAAATAATAAAATTTTATTTCATTAATAACTTCTGATACTTTTTCATATATATATATATATATTGTTATTATTGAATTATTATTTATCGTAAAAATCTTTTTACAATCAGAAGTTAATAATTATTTAGAAATCAATATATTTAAATTAAAAAAAAAGTTAAAAATAGGAGATGAAATCGGATTTAAACCGATGTGCATTCCCCTTCTAAGATCCAAATATTTCATCAGTTAAAATTTTATTTGGTTATAATTCTGGAACCAATGAAAATAAGTACCACTTATGACATATTGTTGAAAAACTCTCAATGAGGGCTTATTGCTGCAGTTAAGACAAAGTCTAAAATCCAACTCTTCTTGGATTTTGGGCTTTTTTGGACACTTTTGGTCCAGTCGATTGCAATCAAAAGGAGAAGTGCATACCTAGATGTTACAACAGTCCTAAATCCAAAATTTTAACATCCTACGGCTAATCGTTTTTGAGTTATGCGAGATATATACATACTGACGTCACGCCGAAATTAGCTAAAATGGATTCAAGGATGGTCAACATGGGTATTTCCGTTGAAATCTGAAAACCGAAATTTTTCGCGATCACAATACTTCCTTTACTTCGTGCAAAGGAAGTTAAAAAAAAAACATCTGAGTAGCAATTATTACAGCAAAATTATTTTTTCTACCTAAAATGTTAAAAATAATCTATTTAAAGAGGAAGTTCATCCCGTGAGTCGATGTAAAAAAAAAAAAAATAATAAATTATTATAGAAAAAAAAAATTTTATCAAACTCCATTACCTTCAAAAAAAAAAATGTTCTAAAACATCCGATTGAAATATTGTTTACCATCAACTCTGAACTACATTGATAGTATAATTTTTACTTAGTGATAATAATTACATTAAATTGCCATTAAGTTATAAAATCTGATTATCACCAAAATTTCAAAAAGTTCCATAAAAATCTTAAGCTCTTAAATTAAAACAAATTCTTTAGTGTGAGTTATTTTGCCCTACTGGAATTTTTGATCACGTTTGAATCAGGTATTTGATATTGAACTTGGACAAATAAGGTGTCAAAAAAGTTCTTCGTGTAAAAAAATAAAGTTACCAGCTATTATAATTGAAAAATTTGCATTGCCGTAGTCCTAAAAATATAAAATTAAAAACGTAGTAGGTACTCGTAGAAGATACTAATTTAAACAGCCGTATCAGATTTAATTAAAGTTCTTCAATCGATACCTAAAATATGAATATTTATAAAAAAAAGGAACACACAGGAGTTTGCAGTGGATTTTCAGATTTAAAAGAAAATATATTCACTAACTTTAAACGTAAAAAAAATTATAATGAAGATCCATCGGTTTTGTATTGTACAAGTTAAAAATTTCAATATCACGCATTTAAATTGAAAACTTTCCTTTTCTTTTTCAACAGATACGGTTCTATAAATAAAAACCACACTTTTTTTTATATTTGTTTAATTAATAAAAAAAAAAATAATAAATAAATAATTTGTACATTTCTGGAATTTCACTGGTGAGACGAAAAACCATTTAAAATAATTTTCTTTATAACTGAAATTAAGTAAATTTTTTAAGACAACAGAATTGACTGATTGTAACTTTTTTTTGTTATTATTTTATAAGTTTTCTCGCTTTTATTAAAAGATTTAATCTTAATATTTTTATTCAGTTTTGATCAAAACGACAATCGGGTGTAAAAAAATCCCGTAAAACCAACCAATCTCACCTAAGAAAAAAAAAACTGGGAAATTCAAAATACAAATAAAATTTATTAATGGAATTTAATAACTTGCAATAAATTTTTTGGCACTAAATTTTTTAATTTGGACGTGAACTAAACTGAAAATATTCACTATTTGTTACGTTTCACTCACTCAAAGGAATTTATGTGCAATTTACAATAAATACTACTCTCGCAAAATCAACTTTCTAGTTTTATGCTACTAAGAAATTGAGAAACGTTGAGCTGAATGCAAAACAATGTACTTAACATGATTCAACAAAAATGAATAACTAAAAAAATGAATGAAAGGCATAAATTCAAGACATAGCTTATCTATGTATTTTTTCTTGAGGAATGGGATTATTTATGAAATACATGTACTTGAAACAACAATTGGTCAAATCTTCTTTTTTAGAACTGAAAGTCGTATTTATTTTTAATGTATTCAATAAAACTATTAAAACTGTTAGATCTTCGTACTTTATATAACCTTGATTTAAAAATTTAAATAAATTTCATGAAAAATATCTATCTGACCTACACATATAAGGGTTTTTTGATTGCGTTATTACAAAAAGAAATAACACACACACAAAATTTTTCATTTTTAGCAAGAATAAATTTAAAAAAAACTGTTTTTAAAGAAAATGAAAATAAAAGAGAAAAAATAGCACGATAAAAGTAATGTGAATAAAAATCAAGTGAATTTAAACAATAAATAAATTAAGATCTTCATTGTGAATAAAAACATAAGGAATTCAATGTTATATATGAAAGGTAAGTATTATATAAATAATTATACAGCCCTGAGGTAGGTAATCCCCACGTCCGGAACACAACATCTTCGTTCCACGTCCAGGGCGGCAACAGCTGTACTTATGTACAATACATATAGCTGGCTAACGGGGCTCCGAGTAAATTCCTCGGATGTATTACTTTATTGACCTGTCTACATCTTCAGGTCAACAGACGGATTGGATTTTTCGGCTACCTGCAGGATATGAACAATTTATTGATTAGGAAGTATACCAAACTTAGAGCTGGCGATGTGGCGGCCAGGGTCAATGTTATTGCAGGTGTAACGGAGACCCTTCCGTTGTCCACATGCCCCCTGCGATGGCAAGCATGTAGCAGTGGTGCCCATGTATGTCGGTGCATGGGAGCTCTGAAAGCTTCGGTGAGTAGGAGCCGAAGGAGAGAGCTGCCGTGCACTGACTCCAGCCGTGAGCTGGAGTCAGTGCAGAGATTGTGCATCCGCTCTCTGCCAGGACAAATGCCGGTTCCACCGGAATACCGGATCGGACCTCCAAGGTTGGTAGCCCTGGAATGAGGGTGTACCCCGGCGGCTAGCCTTGCTACAGAAGAAATAAACTTACATGAATATCCTTGAACAAACAAACGCGGCAGAGGGTGCACGTAAACACCCTCGTTACGCCACAAGTGAAGAGGAAAAAGAGTAAGGAGTCAAATAAAATCAAGAAAGACGCTGATAGAATCAGTAAAGATTTAAGGAAAAGTTTATTTGGCTATAACGAATCTAAGCCAAGATTTTTAATTATTAAAAGGAGAATGGAAACTTCCAAAAAGTTAGTCCATTCTTAATCGCTAGAGAGATTACTAATTGTGCTGGTGGTCCCGTTAAATAAATCCGAAAGACTTTTAATGGATTGCACGTCGAAACTATCAACGACATGCAAAGCCAGAAAGTCCAGGCATTGAAGAAGATCGGTGAATTTTCGGTTTCTGTCCAACCGCATAGCACACTTAACTCTTCTTCTAAATTTCTCTTTTCTTCACTTAAATCTTCTAAATTGTACAGAAGAAGAAATTGTACAAGAAATGTCGAGTCAGGTAGTGACTCAGTGTCGCAGACTAACCATGCGAAGAAATGGTGAAGTTCTACCTTCGGCCTCGCATGTTTTAACATTTAATAGGCCGAACCTTCCTGAAAAGGTGCGAGCTGGCATCCATCGGCTTGATGTACGAGCATTCATTCCGCAGGCGATGAGATGTTTTAAGTGTCAACGATTCGGACACACAGCTAAATGTGAAGCGCAGGAAATATGTACATGTGGAGTGAAAATGAGTTTACATGTGGGTGACCCATGTAAAGACCCTCCAATCTGCGTTAACTGTAAAGGGCACCACAACTGTCGTTCAAGGAACTGCTCTATATATAAATTAGAAACGGCAATTCAGGAAGTTAAAACGCTTCAAAAGGTCAGTTATCCTGAAGCGAAGAAAATTGTTGGTCAGCGTACACCTCGACCATCGACTTCATATGCAGAAGCAGCGGCTGCCCCTTCCACATCTAAAATTAACGTTGCTTAACACGATGGCTCCAAGTCTTGCGACGATGATTGAAAGAATCATTGATTCAAAGATTGAGTCGGCTCATCGGATGGAACAAACTAAACATGAGAAGGCTCGCTCTCCGTCTGACGCCGTTGACATGAGAGACGCACCAGCGCAGTTTAAAACACCAGCCAAACCTGCGATTATTAAGCCACCAACTGAAGTAAGAATAAAAAATCTTGACTTATCTAGCAAAGAGAAACAGATCACTCCGCCGTCTAGTCACAAGCCTAAAGAAATTGTGACAAGAAAATCTGAATCCACGGAAATGGAGGTGCAAGTTATTATTGAGAAATCACCAGACATAGAGAATATAAAACCTGTACCAATAGAGCCTCCAAAAGCGCAAAGATCAGCTTCGGTGACAGCATCTATTTCAGCTGGACCCAGTAGTGCAGTAGAGATAGAATACAGCTCATCAGCCGCGGAGAGTGCGTCGCTTGCTAGTTTAGATTCCTTAGCAATGATGTTAACAGCACCGACGAAACTTTCATCACCTGATGTAAGTCGGCGAATGTCATTGGCATCAGATAGAGAGGATGATGCCATGTCTGAGGCCTCAGACACTCTGTCATCAGAGATTGAGGCCGTTCGCAAGATGGAAAAACGGTGCAAGAAAGGATGCCCGAAAGGAAAGCCTAGGAAGTAATTTTTTGGATATAAGTTATAGAAGAATGCAAAATTTTGAACATTTTCGATGTTCAAAATGAATTACTGAACCTTTTTTTTTTATTTTTTTTTTTTTTGAAGTGGGATGGGGCTAATGACCAAAGTATTCGATGCCCCTAAAAACCTCAAAAAAAAAGAAAGAATTATCATATACTGTACAGAATATATAAACATACCAAAGTGATAACATATTTATTTAAAGTCTATTTTGTTGTTTATAAATGTTTTGAAGAACAAACTTGATTTCTTTTTTTGTTTTATTTTTTTAATTTTATTTAGAATATAAAAGTAACATGAAGCAATAAACTTGACTTTATGAAAGTTTAAAGACGTAGTTTCTTTTTTTATGTGTAAAAAAAAATACATAACGACTAATTTTTTCAATTAATATTTAATTAAAAATCAAAAGAAAAAAGATTAATAACAAACGAACGAAAGAGATTGCTTTCTGAACATATTACAAAATAAGGTGAGGATTGAATTTAATTTTAAATATCATTTGTCAGTCAAACTATTGACGATACAATTCTCTTATAAAGACATGTCAGATTTCAAGTTCAAAATATTAAAATCAATTCTAAATTCAATTCTTTACTTTATGCATTCTAATTTTTATGTTCTTCAGAATTTTTCTTCCTCTAAACTCTTTAATTCTAACTTAACTAATCTACATTATCTTTAAACAAAGACAACCACTCTTATCATTTTTTAAAAGTAAAAGAAGAACAATAAAATGAATATTCAAAGTTAAAAAAATACGATTTTCAATTATTTTTTTATATTTCTAAATCGATGTCGATGAACAAAACTTTTATTTATTTACAAACAATATGTTGGGTTTGTTTTGTTACTTACCGACTACGATGAAAATTGTAGAATACTATAATTTTTAAAAAGCGTAATTAATTTTCTTTATACAATGTAATAGGTATGCTACATATTTTTATATATAAAACAAGGAAAAACTACCCGCAATAATGTTGAATACTAAACATAATAACGTATTTCTGAGTTTTTACGGTCTGTTTTTACAATTTTCTCTTCATCCAGTAGAAATGATATTGTATGATGTCCATAAATTTAAAAACATAGTGTTTCCAGGACGTATACAGTAAAGGATTCAATAAACCGAAGTATGAACCCTTCGTTCGGGTGTAGCATAAAAAAAATTGTTCTTACTTTGTTAAATATTTCAAAAAACCAGTTGTTTTGGATACTTTTGCCTAATTGTAAGTATTACTATTGATAGAATATTTCGGTTAACTATATAAAAACCGTTGAAAATTACCCTCGGAAAAAATTGATTTTTCGAGATTATTGCTTCCACGTAAAATCTCTTTAATTGTGTTTCACTTCAATAATTAACAAGGAGATGGAAAATTATCATAAGAATTCTAATAAAAACGTAAGGGAGAATATTTCGTTCTATTCTAATTCTGTACATACTATTATAAAATTAATTCTAGATATATTAAGATCAAATTACAATTAGAAAAAGTAACTACCATTGTTTTAGAAAAGGATATTCTAGACTGCCAGAAATAAAGGTTCTATACTCGTTTCATATTTATTTAAAAAAATTATTTTTAGCTAAAATTACTGATAACGACGTAATGGTGATATCCCAGAAAGATCAAAACCAAGGTTGGGTAATCGTTTGACTAATTTATATCAATGGAAATAACTTTAAAAGTTTTTGTTTTATTTTTATACATCGTTATAAAAGTCTCCTTTTTCATTTTCTTTCAATGATTTTATAGCAAAAAATAGAAAATTCTAATTATATACTGAAATTATTTATTTTATAAACGAGAAAAAAGTGTGTATTCATATTTATAGAAGAATACATTCAAAGTCAAACGTATTATAAATAAATATTTAATAAAAGCTAAGAAAAGACTAATCACAGGGAAAGCTAACCTACGTAAATCATGACAGTATGTAATGCTGAATTGAAAATAGTTTGAGATTATTCAGTAACATGAACAGAAAAGGCAATATAAAGGGTAAAAGGAAGAAAAGAACGATGTAGACCTACAGAACACACATTTAGATGACGTCGGCTGAAATGGAAACAGCAGGAGAGTAAAAAGGGTGGGCAGATTGAATTGCTAAGTGGAAAGCGGAAAGCTGTATGAAACATTCTCGGATTGAAAACTTGATGTTAAGAATGATAACGATGATGTGGATACAAAATGTTTAAAAAGAAAAACTATAATAGGGTTTTAGCTGTATATTCGTTTCCGACCAAGTCTTTGGTCATAATGAAATCTCATAGAAAAATTCGTACCGTAATGGAATGGGATAAAAAATTCATAATAAAGGAACTTCCACGTTGCTTTAGTGAATAAATCATACTTCTATTTATATGTCAAAAAGGACAATAATATTGCAAAAATCCTATATTTAAAAAAAAATCATAATTATATACATGCATTATTCAATCCAAATAAAATAAACCAGAAAACAAACACAGAACAATAATTATAATCCAATAATTTAATCCCTTCCTAGAGATTAATCTGGATTATTTTAACTTCTTTTTAACTCATGTTTACTACTAATTTAGAAAATGTTAGCACTACCTCATTTTTATTACTAAGAATGAAAATATAGTTTTGTACATAGAATGATATTTTGTCAGGAATCGACAATAACAAATACGTGTAACAATTGTCAGTTACAATTTTTGCCCTATTGGATGTTTGACATAACAAAAAACCATTAAAGTTTTAGCGTAAGGTCTATCAAAAGAAGAATAAATAAATAATGCTTTCTTCTGATTACTTCTCCTTGGATCCAGATCTGCTTTAATTTGAATACAGGCTCAAAGATGAATCAGGAGAATTATTAACCACTGCACGTCTTCCGCCATCTTTATAGGATTATCATAATCAGTATTGTGGACACCGCGTGCCACACCCGTTCGATCAGGAGCATCGTTTTCATGATTTTATCTGGCATAGGCGCACCGAATTCTGTTAAGCACATGCTTCCTTATGCTCTTTTCTGTTTAGCCTCTGGAATCACCGTAATGTATTACTTCAGAGGATGAATGATGATGATACATATAAATGTAAATCAAGTGAAGTCCTCTCAAGTCGACCATCCTCTGAAGGAATACCTAACGGTGTCCCGGAGGTAAAAAAAAAAGAAAAAGAAAAAAGTCTACCATTTCTGAGATGTGTGCTTAATTGAAACCCAACCACCAAAGGACACCGGTATCTACGATCTAGTATTCAAATCCGTATTACAGTAACCACCTTTACTAGGATTTGAACCTTAGAACTCTCGACTTCGAAATCAGCTGATTTGCGATGACGAGTTAACCATTGGACTAGCGCTGTGGGCTTGCTTCCCTACGCTATAAGAACCGATCGCACTCGAACACTTTGTGTTCTACGGTGTTCTCTCTACAGTAGTTATATTACGCAGATCTCAACGCTCATACGTGTACGTATACATTAAAGAAACATGACCGGTATGGAACTGGGTAACTGGTACTCCATTTTCTCATGTTTAGGTCAGTTTATAGACGTAATCTATAAACCGACTTAAATAATGGAAACAAGAGTTTTATTTAAATCTTTTAATGGTTAAAGTTAAAAAATGAATTACAGAAGGATAGTCAAGATTATGGCTGTGAAACAATTTGTTTTATTTTGTAAAGCTATGTTATAAAACAGTGTAAACTTATAAATTTACATTAAAATAATGGTATAAAATTAATGTTTAATCTTATTTTATTCCTTCGTCTCTGTTCTGTTGCAAGATTATTACTGAAAATTTTATAATTAAAAATTAAATATTTTTTTGCGATTATTATCAATTAAAATCTACACATTCATTGAAAATGAGCATAAAACTAAGAAAATATATCCTATTAATTACCTATAATTTATTCCGAACTTATGTTGACGTTTTTCGACGACTGATTTTCATCTATTCTATTTTCCAAATTATATTTATTCCAAACAGATATACTTTTATTATTTTCAAAATTTTATTGATGATGATGGGCGAGGTAAAATGAATACCAAAAGGAGACTGACACAAGCAAAAAGGTAAATAGATCTTTCACAAAAAAAGCCTGTTAACGTCATATATGATTGAGAAAGAAATTCTTGGAAATTTTTATGAGGCGTACAGCACTTTTATTGTACTGAAACATGGAGAGTAGGTAAAAGAAAAAGGAAAAGAATAGAAGACTTTGAAATGATGTGTTACTGGAGGATGTTGAAATTTTTTATAAAATTTGAAATGAAGAGGTACGAATAAAAGTGGGGAAAGTTTGTTGCAAAATCTTTTAAAGATGTAAAATTGGTTGGTGAACAATATTTTATGCTAATTTGGTTTAATGTTTAGCTGTAAAGTCTGTCGAGGACAAACAAAATACGTGAAATAGATAATTGAGGATTGAAGATGTGTATATGAAGCAATAAATATGTTGAGATTAAATTATTAAGCTTATAGAAAACAAAATAGAGAATAAGTCAAAGCAAGAATAACGATGCCATACGAAAAGAGTGACATCCAATAATAGGAAACTTATTCATGAGTAATAAAATATCAGTATAAATTAAAATGCCCAGAATTTTAACTAACCGTAAAATACAAATTCACACTACTTTATTTAACTACTCAGTAAAAATTAAATTGATCATTAAAATACTTATTATTCAGTATAAACACAAAATTCTCGGTAAAATACTAAATGTTCGTAATTTTATTGAAGAGCGGTAAATAATCCTAAACATTAAGAAAAAAAAAACTTTAGTAAAAATTAGAAAAATAATTTAGAAGAAATATGTTTGTAAAAGAAAAAAAATAAACTAGGCGAGTATTTAATAATTATTTATTTATTTTATATTATTTGTTAATATAAAGTGGCTCCTTCGGTAGACAAACTTGCAAAAATAAAAATAAAAATAAAAAAGATTATTTCTGCATGAGGAGCTCCATGGTGACACAGTGTTCTAAACTAGACGAATTTTATTGTCGATGTTAGCGTTCCATTTCCTTTGCCAGTCACGAACCACCCTCTTTAGAAAAGAAAGAAGAGCTTCAGAAACAACGCGATTAGTGAAAGGAGGCAGCAAACAAGCCTCTTTTGCCTCATCAGCGCGCTCACAGCATGAAATTTCAATATGGCTGGGAATACAGCAGAAGTTCACACTTGTTACGCCGAGTCATTTCAGAAGTAATTGCCTGCATTTCACGGACAACAGGATGTTTAGAGTAGATGTCACAAATCGCCTAAAAGGTATTTATGGAATCTGAACGGATAAGTACGTGCCGGTATGTTGGGCTAATTATATTTAAAGTTTATTAATAGCGTAAAGCTCCGTGAGGAAAGTATATACTTATTATAGTCGCATCAAAATTTGAAGTCATTAGCGATTTATCAGTGTAATATAATTGTACCAGTAAATGTGTAGTGTTGAACAAACACCAGTAGCCACGATCTTATATTCAAATCTGAATAAAAGCCACTACCTTTTTTAGGATTTGAACCTGAGGACTCTCGATTTTGAAATCGGTTGATTTACGACGACGAGTTTGTCATTGCTCATTTAAAACCTTATGTAATAGAACTTTCAATTAAAAAAAAAAAAATAATTAACTAAGTATTTAATACCTAACATAATAGAATGACCTTAAGGAATTTAGTATATCTAAAAACACTTTAATAATTAATTTATCTATTGCACTAAAAGCCCAGTTTTTTGCTGTTGTTAAATTTTTTACTAGGCCTATTTAATTTAATACTATGCACTCGCTGTTTACTTAACAATTTGAATATTCTTCTGTGCAAATTTTTAAAGAATACTGTACAGCTTATAAATAAAATATGAATATTTAAATGGTATCCATAAAAAAAAAAACAAGCTAAAATAACTCCACTGAATTCTTAGTTCAAGGTTACTGAAATTAAGCTTCTTGTAAAAAAAAGAAGCGACAACGACAGTAAAGACATTTTACAGCTGTGGCCAAGAAGTATTTTGTTATATTACACTATTTTAAATAATCAATCAGGAGAAATATTTTTAAAGTAAAAAAAAAAAAAAAACAAAACACACATATACACACAGACAAGGCAATGATATACACGTGTGCTTCGTTAATCCGTAATTTCCATTAACTTTAAGCCGTAGATTATCTAAATATATATTTTTAACAGTACTATATTCCAGTAAATATTATTCACAAAGCAAAATTGTACTCATAATTTATTGAAAGTATATGTTAAATTTACATCCTTACAACTAAAAAACTTTTAAATATAATTGATGAAAAAATAAATTTTGCTATAAATTTACATATTTATGTAATGTACAACTTAGATACTGAGATATTTGAATTTTTAAAAATAAAGTACGAGTATATACATATACTAAATGATATAAAGATTACTGAAAAGGAATCGCTTATTTAATGATTCGGAAAAAAGGGAAGCCAGGTTATAAATAAACACAATGAAGCCCTAGTCTATTGATCGCAATTCATCGGTTCAGTTGAAAAATAAATCTTTATACTCTTTTTAACTTATATCGACTCCGATGTTATCGATAAATAATAAATTTAAAATATGTTACCAAGTACCTAATTAAATTAACTGGGAATAAAATTTTTTAACATATGTTATTAAAAAACTTGTTTTTTTTTGTAACGTTATAGTAACTTTACAATCTGTTCAGTATGAGATTTGAACAATAAGTAAATAAGATCGATCTATTTGGATCACCATTAAGTAGCCACAAATCCAGTGGTTTGTGACTCAATAACAATAACGAAATGAAATAAAGGAGTACTCCGTAGGGCCAGACTATAAAGTCACCTAATAGAATGGTAAATCAAATCAAAAATATTGTTCATCATCAATCATGAAAAATCAATGATTGTGTTATCCAATAAATTGACTGCAATATAATTAGGGTGTCGATACAAACGATTTACATATCGCAAGCTGGCTAGAGAGATTTCTTGTCGAACGGTTCGTAATTTCAAATCATTATACATGAGTTTATTGCTTATATACCAGGATATGTTTAGTATTATTCACAGTGTTTTTATCTAGCACCATTCAAGTATGTAATATTGGAATCGTTTAAAAAACTATTTGAAGTTTAATTCCGTTGTACGCTCGCTAATTTTTAATCATTTTCGATAAATTTATATCGATATAAATGTGTTATAATTGTAAAGGAACTAGTAGTTGTTAATGTAAAGTTTCCTGGTGTTCTGAGTGCCAACGTTATTTAATCACATTGTTGAGATAACTTACTTGTCAGTCCTTGCGAGTTCTTATATCTTACATGTATTGAGTTATAGTATTCATTTCTGATTTTGTGAAAAGCTACAGAGGTTCCCGTAAAATTTTCAATTTGAACGATTTGTGTAAATCTAAAGAATGGTGTAGTGTATTTATTTCTTTCAAACACAGTTTTGTTAAAGTAAAAAACATATAATAATGGATATTAAGTGTAATTGAAAATCGAGAGAGGTGGCGTTGCAAATAAATCATGGTCTACTTTTTAGTTAGATTAGTCAAGATATCATATGGAAATTTGTTTTTTTCTATTCTCAATTGCAGCTTCGGTGAATATTAAGTTTTGATAGCTGGAAATATGAGTAAAAACTACATAGTTGTGGATTATTATAACCTTTTGTGAAAAATATGTACTACTAAATCTTTAGAACATTGAAACTAATAGGAAGGCCTATTACTTTCAATGTAATAGAGAGAATAGGAAGGTTAACTGTCGAAGTCGATGATCCCCGCTACAAAATGGAAATATAATGCTGGGTAGGTTCCTTAACAGCAATGGGTTTTAGGAGGCATTTGTCGTGAAACGGGTGAGTGTATTTTGATTGCTGTAGAAAATAAAAAAAAACAACGGTTTGTTTGCTGCCTGTTATTGTTAATCACATTGCATCTGCAACACACATAATTTAAGATCAACGGTCATCATACTACGTTAAAAGAAACTACAAGGAACATGAATACACATTACAGAGTGATGTGTATTCGTCTTCCAACCACACCAAATAATCCATAGAGCTCGGTTTAGAAGCACCCATTAATACTGCTGAAGGAATGTGAAGGGTTGCAAAATCTTCTTTTAGTCAGTATCGGTAGACGCCAATCCATTTAAGAGTATACTGGAACACTAATGTGTTCCAGTATACTCTTAAATGAGTATTAACTTCATGAATAAATTATGCCGCCACAATAACATTTATGTTGATGTTTATTCGTTTTATAACAATATAGTCTTAATTTCATTAAAACTAATTATTATGAAGTGAAGCAGCTTGAATTTAGTAGTTATATCCTATCCTAAATACAAATATTTACATCGATATAAAAGCATAGAAAATATTTAAAAATTTGCTGGCATATAACAGAATTTAATCAATAAATTGTTAATTGCCTATTAATTAATAAAAAATCCTAATATCATGAAAGCACTATGAATCTTGTACGCGATTCATTAAATGTCAACTATAGTGTTAGCAGAAAATATCGGATTCGAAGAGCATCACGTTTGATGCTATGACGCTGCTTTATGGTTTAAGAGTTAATCGGTCTTTTATGAATCAATTATACAGGCTAAGAACAATAAATTAGAAAAGTATGTCATACACTGTAAACTATATAATTCCTCCAAAAAAATAAATAACTTCTTGTGGATTAGATTAGTATCATCTAGAAAATATATACATCATGCTATTTCTGTATTTAGAGAGATTATTCACAAAAAAATCTGATGTGGACATCACATGACTTCCTTGTACGCCAATTAAATTGCATATACACATTTTTTTTTTTAAATGTAAAGTTTATAACATTTTATTTCATTAATAACTTCTGATATTTTTTTTATTGTTATTATTGAATTACTATTTATTATTAAAAAAATTACAATCACAAGCTAATAATTATTAATAAATCAATATATTTAAATTAAAAAAAAGTTATGATTCGAACCAATGTGCCTTCCCTTTATAAGACCCAAATATTTCATTAATTAAAATTTTATTTGGCTATAACTCTGAAACCAATGAAAATAAGTATCACTTGTGGTATATCGATGTAAAGCTCTCAATGAGGACTTATTATTGCAGTTAAGAAAAAATCCAAATTTTTTTGGTTTTTGGGCTTTTTTGGACACTTTTGGTTCAGTCGATTACAATCAAAAGGGAAAGTGCACAATTAGATGTTACAGCAGTCCTAAATCCAAAATTTCAACTTGCTATGGCTAATCGTTTTTGAGTTATACGTACGTACGTACCTACAGATGTCACGCCGAAACTAGTCAAAATGGATTTAGAGATGGTCAAAATGAATATTTCCGTTAAAATCTGAAAACCGAAATTTTTCACCATCAAATAATTTCTTTACTTCATACAAGGAAATAAAATGAGATATATAAATGAATGATATTGACTGTAAAATCTACGAACACCAATTTCTAAAACCTAGACTTATTATAAATATTTATTTTCTAAGCTGTTATTAAAATAAAAAGGTGTCTAGAAAAAAATTAATATATAACAAAGAGTTAAATTAATGTATAACAAATTAAAAACAAGTAAGATATTTAAGAAAAACTAATTATATTTTCCGTTGACTTCAGAAATTAAATTCAAGCCAACCGAAAAAAAAGATTATTAATATTAATTCTCTGAACATTCTGTAACTTGGAAACATTAACATTCAGAAAAAAATGTGTTAACCGGAAACTGATAATTAATTTCTGTTTTTAAACTTAATTATAATCTCTGATAATTATGAGATACTTCAATAAATAACATAAAACAGTATCTTCAAAGAAGCGTTACAACTTCAAATAAAAGTAGAAATTTCATTCTCCGGGAGATGAGGGTATAAAACGTTCGCTGTTATTCCCTTCAGTACCTAACGAGAAGGATGATGAATATGTGTACAGATGAGTACTTACTACATACGCTAAGTACTCACTCCGAGTTTGCTATGGGAATGCTAGTTATAAATTTCCTAATCTCTATTCCTTCTCAAATAGTGCAATAAAAAAAAATCTACTGAAACGTTATATGAAGGATTATTTTCAAGATGAAATTAATATTAACATATTAATTTTTTTAGAGACGAACGTTACTCTCAATTGTAGATTATAAACATTTGAGTAAAAATATTGTATTTACCACTGTAAAACAGTGTGTATATCATTTTCGATATTGTTAATGGTATTTAATTGTTTTAAATCTGAAAAGATCCTGTAAATATATTTTGTTCTACAGGGAAGTAATACTTATTTTTTCCTGTTCAACCTCCGGTAATCACCGTCAGGTATTACTTCAGAGGATGATGTGTATGTGTGTAAGTGAAGTGTAGTGTTGTACAACCTCAGTTCAACCATTTCTGAGATGTGTGGTTAATTGAAACCCAACCACCAAAGAACATCGGCATCCACGGTCTAGTATTCAAATTCGTATAAAAGTACTAGGATAAGTGGTTTACTAGGATTTGACCGTTGGAACTCTCAACCTCGAAATCGTCTGATTTGCGAAGACGCGTTCACCATTAGACCAACCCGGTGGGTTAGAGAAGTAATACTAGTTTTTTCTTCATACACGCCGTTTAAAAGTTAAGAACAGTTTACATTCGCGTGAATGTTGGACTGGTTAATTTTTCACTTATATTTAATTAAGAGGGCGGTTTTAATTTATCTGTAAAAAATTTTAATACATGTTAATCAATATTCATTTTCTTACTATTTTATAGATGTCACTTGATTATGAGAATATAAATACGAATTCAACCTGTTGAGAATAATATTTAAGACAATTCTTTTTACTAGTGATGTTTAAGACGATTCAGTATAAACGATAAAAATTTAAAAGTCTACTTACCGACAGGATTTTATGTCGAAATAACCAAAGGGGAAATTTCTTGTTACAAATAATCTAGTAAAACATACCTTGAACTTTGTTACTAGAAATTAAAAGATATGCACTCTCCCCAGAGAAAAAAAGGGAAATGAAATCAATAGAAAAAAACAACTTCTTTTACTTCTAATATCAGATTTACGTATCATAAACATAGTTTATTGTAAATAATCATAAAAAAAATTAAAATGCTAAAATATCAATATTAATTACAATAAAATACCATCTGCTGGTTTGCAATTAACAAAAATACAAAATCTATACAGTTATCTCTTTTCATTATTTAATGCCATAAGCTATTGACCAAAAGAAAATTGCATAGGTTTTCTTTTTATTTCTTTTTAATTATGTAAAAATCTTTAAAATTATATCTATTAACCCTTTTCGACAAGGTATTTTAAAAATTGGTTAAAATTATTCCGCGATTGGTAATACCAGCTGATTTCTAAACACAAAACCATATAATTTTTTCTACATTTTCTTCCGCGGTTTTTCATATGATTTGCATTAGTATATTTCGATTAGTGTGAATGTATTCATTCATTTAATTAGTTTAAAAAAATACATTTAGCGATTGGTTGAAATTTTATTTTTTCAAACTGGCCAGATATATTCAATACTACAACTTACCAAAGTATGACGGTTTCTGATAGTCAGATCACTGTCAATATTTGCTACAAGTAAGGCAAGAGAAGTGGAACGCTGCTACAACTGAGGTGTGGACAAAGAAACATTCTAAGCTAGGACTGTGGCTGGGGAGGAAACACGGCGATGTAGGATACTACCTGTCACAATTCCTCTCCGGTCACAGAGGATTTGGTGTACACTTACACAGATTTAAAATAAGGGAGCTCCCAAATTGTGTGTACTGCGGTCAAGAGGACACTCCCTGCCACACCTTTTTTGAATGTGCACGTTGGAAGGATTTAAAGGCCAGATATAACATAAAGAGATTACCCTAGAAATTACAACAAAGTATATGTTGAGAGGTAAAGAGGAATGGCTGACAATAGAGAGATTCGTGGCTGAGGTTTCGCGAGCAAAGGAAGTGGATTACAAGAAGTGGGAGGAGTTATATTAGGAAAAAAAATCACAGTTATAAAATATTGATTGGTTGAAACTATCCGGTTTTATGATTGGCAACTTTTGTTATAATTAGATTTCGTAGGAAGGCGAGTGATGTAATTATTCTTAGTTATCGTTATCTGTCAGTTGTATAAATAAAAAGTATCACGAATATAAATAATTCCTGCGATTGCTTTTAACGTTTTACCTTTAGATTCCATATTAAACTAAACGAAACGGTTATCAGTTCAATGACTTGTTTATTTTAATTTTAGCCCTTCATCGCGAATTTTCCATTTTATTGCTTGTACAGCTTTACACTTGTGTGCCATATCCATTTCGAAACATTAAGAAAGAATTAATTTTAAAAGCTTTCTAAGTTTTTAACTTTATTTTAAAACTTGTTTGACTACACATTCAAACTATTTAAATCGAACTTCTAACATTTGAAATTATTTCCAGACTCCTGCTCGTCATTGAAAGGATTTTTTTTAAATTTTATTTTCCCTAAGATAAAAAAATCTCTTATTGATAAGTAATTGAATTATATTTATGAACAGTCAATTTCGTAATTATTTCAGATTTAATATAAAATATTAATTTTGCTGTCGTATATATGGGAGAAATAAAAAATTAACATAATTTTTTAAAAATTGTTTGTTACGAAATAGAGGATTTTCATTATATTAAAATATTTTTAAAATATTTCAAACGTTTGTAAATACGTTCAAAAATTTAAAAATCTCTAATTATTTTAGTCAATAGGAACTGATATAAGATGATAGATATTCTTGTTCGAAAAATCTAAAAACCCATTTTTCACCATGAAATCTTTAGATTCGAGAAATAAACCGAATTTTCAAATCCAAGAGGTAATTGCGTTACTTTAAGATAAGAAAAAATAAATTTTTCAGGCAAGAAGGTATAAATATTCACTGTTTCTTGCATAAATATGCACTAATTAAGATTATTTTAATAGGACACTGGTAAAATATGCAATTGAAAGTCAGTAGGTCTATTTATTTAATGGAGACACTATTTGCCGTCCATTAATTTAATTTTGAAAGATTACTTAAAAATTCACTTGAAACAATAAAGACTATTTTCTGTATGTAACGAACAAAAAGTACTACAGTCGTGACGTTTCAATAATACAATGAAATTTTTAATGGGCGAGCAGAATAAATGGGCGAGAATTAATGTTACACTACGCAAATGTTCACAGACAATGGCAACTTTGGAAGCTATCTACACCGCATTGGGAGGCGTCACACGCCCACCCCCAACTGTATGTTCTGCATAGACTATCTGCATACTGTCGACCACACGTTGTTTCAGTGCCCTGAATGGAAGGAACATAGGATTCACGCAAGGATTTCCGGTTTGACACTTGACACCTGCATCCTTACTGATTCACATAATTGCCTCTGCAGCCTGTTGGGATGCGTTCAGCTTCTTTTCCCGGACGGTGCTTCGAGCTAAAGATGATGAGGAATGGAGAAGGAGCTTCTAACGGGAGGTGTTGGACAGCCTGAAATGTGAGGCTGTGCCAGCTCCGATGATCATTTGGGGACTCCGTTCATGTGTGTACTGCTACGACAGTTCTCTGTCATGATGACGATCTTCAGAATCCTACATCCAATAAGGTGGAGTTAAGACTAGAGTTCTGGTGGGGAATCCCCTTGAGTACCCCTCATTTGAGGCATAAGGCGCAGACAAGGCCGAGACCCGGCCTTCGACGGGGGCATAAAGGTTGCAGCATAACTAGATCCGAAGTCTCCTTTCTGAGGGTTAGAGGCTGGCACAGTATAACAGATCCAACTGGCAGGCCGACCTGCCTTGCCAGACGTAAGGCTGGTGGGTGGAATTGCTCTTTAGAGTCAAAGGACACTCCCCTGAGCTGAGTTATACTTAGCTGTGGGTCCGGTCCAAGGGAGGGAGATAATAAATAAAATTTTAAAAAATCAAGTTTTTAAGGATTTATTCAATCAAGCTATATAATAAAAATTCGTTTATATTTTAAATTAGAATTGTATTTTCTGGATTAATGAATATAAAAAAAGTTTTCTAAATATTTTTCAGTAATCTATGTGAATAATAAAACAGACTGTATGTATTATCCTCTTAGGTATCAAAATAAGAGATTAACTAGACAGATGACTACCCACGTCGGGTGAATTTACTACCTGAACGCATATTATACAAGTTCTAATTCCCACCCTTCTTGTTTAATTAATACAACAAAAACTTTCGTATAAAATGAAATATACGGTTATTTTTTAATTTAAGTTATATAATGATATACGCGTTTTAAGTTTTTGGCGATGTCTCTACTTTCCTTGGTAAATTCTCTGGTGAATTATAGAATGAAATTTTCAAACATTAAGTGACAAATTATCACTCCTGGTATGCTGAATGTTATCTCAGCATCGTCACACTGTGTATTCATATCAATCCCAATTTACATTTTACACTAATCGAAGTATTTTAGGTATTTATGCAAATTTATAAATGACAAAGTAAGCAAGAAAATATTCTCATGAGAGTAAAACTAAAGATAATTCATAAATACCATATTTAATATAAAAATAAGAAGATTAATATATGAATTCTGAATAGGTCATTGTCTAGAAAAATGCCTTTAATGACTTTACTAATAATATGCACAGTACTATCAACTTCACCAGAGAATATACACAATTTCGATGGTATATATTTATCATTTCGATGGTATATTTTATTGTATTTTAAACGTTAAACGTCTGCACTGATTTTAATGAGTTATTTATCAAACAGACCTTTTTTTTAAAATCGGCATATACTCAATTTAACTTAAAGAATAGACAGCTGCGAAACCCCATTTATAGATATTTTAATAAAAAAAATAATAAATTGATATTATCTAAACATAGTTTATATTATTGTTAATTTTTCTTTGTTGCGCTTTTAGGTTAACTGTAGGAGCTAGTTAGGACACTGGTTGCTAAACTGTTTCGAGGCTCAGGGCCGTTTGTGGCTCAGACATTCGCTCTTATGGTTTAGGGGAATCGAATGTGGTAGTGGCGGGAAAAATTCCAAGCAAACCAATTTTCTTTGTTGCTTTTATAACCGAATATAGTTTATTTTTTTTAGGTATTGCTTCAGAGGATGAGATGAAATGGTCATTTTATTGCAGCATGTGAAAATGCCATGCCTGACCGCTGTAAAAATTATGAAGTATTCTGTATAAATAATATTAATTAATAAAGAAATTAAAAATATAGATTTTGATATCTTCTATTCTAAAACTTTTATTTAATACCTTATTATATGATTTTCAAACATTTTTCGTTTTTGATTTTAAAACATGTTTATCTTCTCAAATTGTCATATAAAGCGTGTCTGTCACACGAGATCTGATATCTATTATATGAAAATCGATGCATCCATTCTGGTGTGAACTACATTCACACACAAGCGGACACATAAATATAAATAAATAAATATATACACAAGTTTGTAAAACTTACATATAAAAGTTATTCAAAACTCGGAAAATTATACAGATCACGAGAACCAGACAAAACTACACTATAAAGATCTTTATGATTGTTCTGTCATTATTTTAAAATTTTTAATTATGCTGACAGCGGAATGCAACGTGTACGTGTTAAAATAGTTATCTCTTATACATCGTATGGAAAATAAAAAATAGAGAAAAACAAAATAATTATAATTATGAAAATTACATTCTGTTTTTGAAGAAATCGTGATTAGATTAGTATAAATTACATATAATTTGTAGAATTAGCGTATAATGATTAATTGATTTACATTTTGTTATAAAAAAAAACCAGCACGGAAACAATATTAAAAATTAATTACTTTAGAAAAAAAAAAAATGTATACATCACATGACTTCCTTGTACGTCTATTAAATTACATATCCATTTTTTTTTAAAATGAAAAGTAATTAAAATTTTATTTCATTAATAACTTCTGATATTTATATATATATTTTTTATTGTTATTATTAAATTATTATTTATAGTAAAAAATTTTTTTACAATCAGAGATTAATAATTATTAATAAATCAATAAATATAAATGCCCTGAGGTAGGTAATCCCCACGTCCGAAACATAACATCTACGTTCCACGTCCAGGGCGGCAACAGCTGTACTGTTACATTAAAGCTGTACATGTAAAGTACATTACATATAGCTGGCTAACGGGGTTCCGAGTGTTGTTTCTCGGATATGCTTTTTTCGGCCGATTTTCATCTATAGGCCGAATTACAGGACTGGACTTTGCGGCCACCTGCAGATACGAAATTCTTAACGATTATGGAAATGGATTAATACCGCCTTTAGAGCTGGCGATGTGGCGGCCACGGTCAAAGTTATTTGCAGGTGTAACGGAGACCTTTCGTCATCCACATGCCCCCCCGCGATGGCAAGCATGTAGTTAAGGTGCCCATGTTCGGAGCATGGGAGCCCTGAAAGCTTTGGTGTGTAAGGGCCTGGAGTCAGTGCAGAGACTGCGCATCCGCTCTCTGCCAGGACATATGCCGGTTCCACCGGAGTACCGGAACGGACCTCCAGGGTTGGTAGCCCTGGAGTGGGGGTGTACCCTGGCGGCTAGCCTTACTACAGCAGGGATGAACTGTTCATGCAAACTGAACAACCAAACGTGGCAGAGGGTTCACGCAAACACCCTCGTTTAGAACCGGCCGTTTCGCCTGAGGCAAAACGGAGAAAGAGCGTGGAATCTCGTAAAATTGAAGTTGAGGCTAGGAAAAGCTTGCAAAAAGCTTTCTTCAAAAGCAACGTTCCAAAGCCAAAATACTTAGTTGTTACAAAAGAAGACGGTAATTTCTCGAAGGTGAGTCCATTCCTCATCGCTAGAGAAATAACAAAATGTGCTGGAGGCCCTGTTAAGGAAATTAGGAAAACTTTCACAGGACTTCATGTAGGGACTGTAAATGATATACAGTCACAGAAGATCCTAGGTCTTAAAAAAATTGGAGAACTAACTGTACGTGTTGATCCCCACGGCACGCTCAACACCTCAAGGGGTGTTGTGGTCTGTCGGGATCTTCTTAACTGTACGGAGCAGGAAATTGTAGAAGAATTAGCGCCGCAAGCAGTATTAGAATGTCGGAGGTTGAGCATGAGTAGGAATGGTGAAGTCGTACCTTCAGCATCCCATGTTCTTACATTTAACCGGTCTACTTTGCCGGAGAAGATAAGAGCGGGCATACATCGGTTGGATGTGCGGGCATTTGTCCCGCAACCAATGCGATGCTTTAAATGCCAACGCTTTGGACACACCGCTGTTAGGTGTGAGAGGCCGCAAATATGCGTGTGCGGTGATGAAGTTCATGAAGGAGAGCCGTGTAAGGAGCCTCCTACCTGTATAAACTGCAGAGGACAGCATTCCTGTAGATTCAGGAACTGTCCTGTTTAAAAAGACGAAGTAGCTGTGCAGGAAGTAAAAACCCTGCAAAAAGTCAGCTACTTTGAAGCAAAAAAGATCGTAAACGCACGCAGACCTAGAGCAACAACAACCTATGCTCAGGCTGCGGCTGCTGTTCCTGCTCCTGCTCCAGTTGCTGTTGATGAGAGTGCAATCATCAACAAACTCGCACCAACCTTGGCTGGCTTAATTGAGAGGATAATTGAAAACAAAATGAAGCCTCTCAGCATTAAAGAACCTGTTAAGCCAAGAATAATTGTACAGCCTCCTGAAGACACATCTTCAAAGCAGAAAGTCGCTCCAACACAGAAGAAAACGGACACTAAACCTGAAATTCAAGTCCGTCTTAGTGAGATTTTAGTCGATGGAAAGAAAGTGACAGCTACAGAGTCTGTTATGGTGGCTCCCAAGCCTCCTGTAACTGAAGTGGCCTCTAAGCCTCAGAGGCCACAAAAAATTTCACAGGGGGGACGAGTGTCCCCCCCTCTACAGGCGGTGACCGGTCCGACCCCCGTGTCTGGGATCGGCCAAGTTGCCGCCCCACAATCGGCGCCTGTAACCGGTGCTGATCCATGCCCGTCGTCGTCGGCGGCTTCGGTGGTCTCCGATACGGTGACCGGAAGCCTTACAGGCGACGACCTTCTCCGCGAACACGATGCTGTTCGTAGGATGGAGAAGAAGAGAAAAAAAGGATGGCCGAAAGGAAAACCTAGGTCATAATTTAATTTAAAATTAGCGAGTCGATAGTACAGTGGAACATCAATGGATGTTTTTCAAACATCCATGAGCTCCAACGCTTGGTACATGATGTAGACCCGATCTGTATAAGTCTGCAAGAAACGCATTTCCGCCGAAATGAAAATTTTAAATTAAAAGGATTTGATATATTTCGGCGAGATCAACCGCCAAATATAAGAGTTAGAGGTGGAGTAGCTATATTAACATCGACTAGAGCTACCACCGAAGCGGTTGTTCTAAACACAAACCTACAAACGGTCGCCGTTAGAATGAAGCGTCCGCTCCAGGTCACTGTCTGCAGCATATACTTGCCGTATTTTGATTGGAATAAGGATGACATAGCAAGACTAATTTCCGAGCTTCCCCCACCTGTTTTACTGGTGGGTGACTTTAATGCTCATAATTCTCTTTGGGGATCAGATCAAGTAGATCCCCGTGGAAGAGAACTGGAAGGGTTCCTGATGAATTCAGAACTTACTATTTAAAACGACGAATCAGGAACCTTTTTCAATGCCAGAGATGGATCGACGTCCTGTATAGATCTTGCACTTATAAGCGGATCGATAGCAACGAGGTACATCTTCCATGTCACAGACGATCTGCATGGAAGCGATCATTTCCCGGTGCAAATTGTAACTGATGTTACAAGAACAATATATCCCATCCCTAAAAGATGGTTATTTGAAAAGGCAGACTGGACGAGCTTCACAGCTAGAACGATACTCCCGGAAACAACTGGAGTTATCGGAGACAATGTCGATGCCATAACAAATGCAATAATTGAGTCGGCTTCGAGATATATTCCCAAAACTACTACTGCATCAGATGTTTGGAGGAAAGTGAAGGCGATTTGTGGGCGTAATGATTTTGCTCCCATAACTAGCCTTCAAGATGAAGATGAAATAAAAGATACTCCATATGAAATTGCAGAGCTGTTATCCAATCACTTCGAACAGGCCAGCAGAACGGCCAACTACGAGGATGGTTTTCGAACCAAAAAAAAAAAAAAAAAAAAAAAAAAACCCGAAGGTCTACTAAATTTTAGAACTGAGTATAATTACTCATATAACGTACCATTTAAAATGGAAGAATTCGCGAAAGCGTTGGAAAAAGCAGGTAACACAACTACTGGTCCGGATGAAATCCATTATAATATGATCAGGCAGCTGAATACCACTGAAAAACGCAGATTATTAGAACTTTATAATAAAATATGGCGGGATGGAACGTACCCGCAGCAGTGGAAAAAAGCTCATGTTGTTCCAGTACCAAAGAAAAATAAAAATTTAACAGACCCCAATAGGGGTCCTATTTCTTTGACGTGTGCTATGGGAAAAATACTGGAAAAAATGATTAATAATCGACTCGTCTGGATTTTGGAAAAAGAAAACCTGATATCACTGTACCAAGCAGGGTTTCGGCAATACCATTCTACCACTGATCAAATGATCAGCTTAGAGGACATTATATATAACAGCTTTATTAAAAGGAAACATTGTGTCGGAGTCTTCTTTGATCTTTAGAAGGCTTTCGATATGACCTGGCGTCATGGTATAATGCTCCAGATACATGAATGGGGCATTCGTGGCAATCTGCCTATACCGCTCAGCAACTACATGAATGACCGTACCTTCCAAGTACGCATCAACAATGAATATTCATGTGAAAGAATCTTGGAAAATGGCATACCGCAGGGTTCGCCGTTGAGCGGTACCTTGTTTACCATTGCCATTAATAAATTGATACTAGCCATTCCAGTAGAAATCAGCAAAAGCGTCTATGTTGATGATCTGACAATTGTGTATGCCAGCAACAAGACTGCTATGGTGAGGTACAAATTGCAACGAGCGATCAATGCTCTAAATGAAGTTGCAAGGAATAACGGATTCCAATTCTCACCAGAGAAAACGTGCTGTGTACACTTTTGTAGGAAGAGAATTCCTCATCAAAGTCCTCCGTTGACAATTGACGATAATCCAATACAATATGAAGATAGCGTAAGATATTTAGGACTAGTATTGGATAAATCCCTTACATGGGGATTACATATACAGGACTTGAGTGATAGATGCAAAAGAGCCCTAAACATTATAAAATGTTTATCGAACTTAAATTGGGGCTCAGAAAAAGAGACATTTAATAATGTCGCACTTAAGAAAGTTAGACGTAGTTCATAATAGCGGAATAAGATATGCAACAGGCGATTTCCGCACAAGTGCGGCGGCTAGTCTGATGTCTGAAGCCGGAATAATGCCACTACATTATAGAAGAGAGATCCTTTTGTTAAGATATGCAGCAAATGTATGGGCTTTCCCTGCTCATATAAATAATAAATTGTTTACGAACCATCCTATGGCTGCAGTATATGAACATCGTGCTACCTATTCCAGACCAACCGGAATTAGGTACCACGAATTAAGAAGAAAATATGAAATTGCTATACCAGAGACACTAGCAATTTCTACTAGAGAAATACCGCCATGGCTCTTGCCAGCGGTAAATACAAGTTTGGATCTCTCTCAAGAAGAAATAAAAAAGAAACCAGCAGTGATCATCCAGCAGGAATTTTTAGCAACCGTCAGTAGTTACGAAGAACATATTAGAATTTATACTGACGGTTCTAAAACCGAACATGGTGTTGGATGCTCGATATATGTAAATGAAGAAGCCCACTTTTGGGGACTGCCAGATGTGGCCAGCAAGCTCTTCACTACACTGAACACTATTGCGAAGAGAGAGTGCTAATATGTTCCGATTCATTAAGTACACTCGTCGCAATTCGGAACAAGAACATTAAGGATGTCCTAATTGCAAACATCCTGTCCATTTTATATGTACTAAAACAAGGAGGACAGCGATACGTATTTGTATGGACTCCAGGGCATGCTGGTATTACAGGTAATGAAATCGCAGACGAAGCTGCCAGTAAGGCAACAGTCTGCGATGACTTGGATGCATTTTAATCATTAAGTCTGATTCGAACCATTGTGCCTCTCCCTTAAGACCCAAATATTTCATTGATTAAAATTTTATTTAGCTATAACTCTGGAACCAATGAAAATAAGTACAACTTATGATATATTGTTGAAAAGTTCTCAATAGCGACTTCTTACTGCAGTTAAGAAAAAGTTCAAAATCCAATTTTTTTTTGGATTTTGGGCTTTTTGTGCAGTTTTTGGTCAAGTCGATCGCAATAAAAAGGCAAGGTGCACAACTTGATGTTACAATATTCCTAAATCCAAAATTTTAACATCCTACGGCTAATCGTTTCTGAGTTATGCGAACTACATACGTACGTACAGACGTCACGCCGAAACAAGCCAAAGTGGATTCAGGGATAGTCAAAATGGATATTTCCGTTGAAATCTGAAAACCGAAATTTTTCTCGATCACAATACTTTCTTTACTTCATACAAAGAAAAAAAAATGCTAAAAATCAAAATTTTTAAATTAGTGAGGATACATTATTTTTTACTAATAAAATGATTATAATTACGATACTTTATTATAAAAACATAATGAAGGAATTAAATAAGTTATTAACTTATGCAAAAATCACATATCGCATATTAGATTATGTAAAAAATTAGTTTTTGTTAAAACCGACGTTTAAAACAAAACATCAAAATTATAAAAATATATGTGACGAGATGAAATGCTGTTTGATGTATTTCATTAAAATTTTGTTTATTTGTCCACATTCCTATTTTTAAAAGTTTTTGAAATATTTATTTGCTCATAACATGTAATTTTAACCAACTACCTTAGTAATCCGAATAAAATGAAAACTACTCGAGAAGCTTATATTATTTATTCCAATTCTTTCATAATTTACAGTCATCTAATATTTTAAAAAACTAGTATTTCTTTGTAATATCCTTTTGATAAAAGTATGAATTCATCTTGCTATCATTTTTAACACTTGCCACAACAGTCACACAGATTTATGCTTATCTGTTTTGATAATTACATAATCAAAATTATCAGTGTAAATTCAATCAATATTTGCAAATCATTCGATTATTTTACGTAAATATCTTTATTACACTCTGTATTGCAATTTGTCATTTTATTTTTTGGCCTATTTTACTTGGTTAATTTTAATATATTGCTTACAATGTTATAATTAATATTTCTTTAAGAAAAGAATTATTTCAGTATTATACGTACACATTTAACTGGAAAAGGACGATTAATTATAATTTTACAGTGTTTTTGATTTCAAAAGTATAAATATAATGTATAAAAATTTTCTAAAGTAGAAAAGTTATCAGAGTAGGTTAAAACTGCATAAAAAAACATTAAATCGGTTCACTAATTTAAACAGATTTCAGATTACATTTTTCCATTTTTTCAAGGTTTTTATAGAAATAAAACTTATATTTATACATTACATTTTTTTTCAAGAATAGGAAACCGAAAAAAAAGATAGGTTTTTTACTGTAAATGAATTAAAATATCTAAGCAAGTAGTTTAATGGAATGAAGAAGTACTTAATTTTACAAAGCACTTGAAACTGAGCAATGTTTGAATTCAACATATTTGTCTATTCCTAACAGTAAAAATAGGAGTTATTGAATAGAATCAAGATATATTTTTAAAACCATATATTACCAGACCATAAATATAAAACTATACGATTTTAAACCATTTGATTTTGTTTTTCCATCATTTTCTGCCGACAATCCAATCTAAATTAAACACAGATCATTATATTTTTATTTTGATCATTCTAAGCGGTTTGGCTGTTTCTGTCTCACCCCTTTATATTTTCTTAATCCATTACATATTTATTATTATCTCCTTTTGAAAATACAGTAGTGTTTTTATTTTTGTAAATTTTTACTAACCTGTTAAAACCTTCTAACTGATGATTCTATAAAGGATATAAATTTATATATACCGAGAAATAATTTTTTAATAAATAAATTTGTTTTATCCGCTAATTTAAATAATAACCATACCTTTCAATGAATACGGTATCTTTTTTCCTCAAATTTGTGTAGTATTATTTGTAATACTTGTTTTTACACTATTTGTTGATCTACTATTAGATTTATTATTACTTTAATAAGTATTTATTTTATATTTTTCATGGAAGTAGCATTATATAGGGCGTTTCATTTGAATCACCCAAGGCGATTATTTCGCAAACTATGTACAATACAAAAAATGATCTAAACAAAAGTTACTCAGATTGGAGGGGGACTCCTAATGGTGATCTTGAATTTGACCTTGACCGTTGTTTCAAGGTTAACACAATCTTTTTCAAATGGAATGACCTATCTTTGATCCCACCAGTGAAAAGAGCAGCAGAAAACTATTACATTAGAATATGTAGTCATACATATGACTTTTGACCTTTTCTGAAGGTCATACGGCTAACCATCAGAGGTGGTGTAAAGTCATTTTTATTCTCTTTCCCATAGTTTGTGAGTTAAATGGCCTGAAATATAAATATTCCAGGAATACCGCATGACCTTCAAAAACGTGTGACTTGTATAACACTATCTCCGTATAACAGAATCACCTGTGTAACCTTTTTTTATGGATTTCAATACAATACAATTTAGAACAACTTTGAAAGAGAAAGGAAAAGCTGTCAAATTATTGTAGGACCTTACCGGTTACGACGGTCAAACAGTAGTATTGTAAAATCACAAAAATTCTAAAAAAATGTAAAATAAAAATATATAATTAATAATAATAATAATAAATAAAATAAAAATAAAATCTATAAGTTTATAAAAAGGTAGTGTTTTAAAATCGTAAAAAATTCTACAAATTTGTAAAAAAATATTAAAATAAAAAAAGTAAAACAGTTGTAAAAATATTCTACGAAACTGTAAAATAAAATAGCCTTAAAAAGTCTATTAAGATATTAAGCTCAATTTTTCCGTAATAAAAACTCAGCGCTAATAGCTTATATTCACCAAAATTAGTTTTGTAAACATCGAGATCGAAAAACTAAAAGAAAAATATTTTTCCGGATTTATTAAAATTAGGGAGCACAAATATCACGGGAGGCATTTTATTGATTATGATGATTAAAATAAATATAAATTAAGCATAAAGATTCCCAAATATCGAATAATTTTTTTTTTTTAATTTTAGGGACTTCCTTACTCTGCGGGGAAAATTTATGAAGAAATTATTTATAATAAAGTGAAAAAAAAAAACGATTTAAAAATACTAAATAAATAAAGTACAACTTTTAAGAAAGTAATGAAAAAAGAGTTTTTTCTCATTTTGGGTTGAGAATATAATATAGGTAACCAAGCAACTTTAATTTAAATAGCCAGTTCAGGAATTAAGAAAAATACAAAAAAAAAAATTAATAATAACAATTAAAAAAGTTAGAGCCACAGAATAAAAAAAAAAAAAAACAAAGAATAAATTATTTAGAAATAAGGAATAATTTTATGAAAAAACTTTTCAAAAATATCCATATAAAGGTTAAGCTTATTAAATTTATTTAAATAAAGTTTTAAGCTTATTAAATTTGCTTAAATAAAGTTTTTTTAAGTTTAAAGTTAATGCGATAAAGTTACATTCAGAAGTAACGGCTGGGTGAACTTGCATAGTATGTACTATCAATCACTGTCAATATTAGGCTCATGAACTTCTAAAGATAATACACCCTTACTGCATGATGCGAGATCAAATTATTGGTCCAGAATTTTTAGAAAGCGATCAGTCTGGTTAAATGTATAAAAACGTTTTACGGTTCCTAAATTAAATTAGCTGAATAAAAAATCTCTTTCAGTACGCCGGAAGGCGGAGTTAGATTTCACCGATGGTAAATAGGGAATAAAAAAGCTTTCCACCTTTAAGTTAAGAAATACATCAAATTTACTCAATACGACAATGGTTGCACATGAAAAAAAGTGTCACATGTTTAGCATAGGACAAACCCCGTCTTACAATTCCAGCAATAATTTGGTCACCCCTTGCCGTAAGGATTGGTCATATCAAAAATTATTTCAGACAAAGGTTTTAGGTAATGTTTAGAAGACTGACAACCACTTAAACGGATTCGATATTGTGTTTAATAAGGGAGGTATGATTTTTTTTGTCTTCAAAACCCCATTTTTTCCACCCCCTGAGCCAATGGTTGGTGATATCAAAAAACTTTACTTAGATAAGTCTTAGGCCCTTATCCAAAGAATACCAGGAACTTACTTAATACCAGGAAAAAATCGATATTTTACCTAATAAGAATGGTATAGGGGTTTTTTCGACTATATATTTCACTTTCTTGTAAAATATATATATAAATGATAATATAAACTTTTGAACTGACTATGGTTTTGGGGTTTGGAGGATGTGAAACGCGAAGATATGTCGAAATTTTTCGGAAGTCCAATCATGGTACCCATTACAATAGGTAGCTTTCTTATGAAATTTACCTAAAAACAATTGATGTGGGCACCACGTGACTTCCTTTTACGCCTATTAAATTTCATATAGACTTTTATTTTTTTAAATAAAAAGTACATAAAATTTTATTTCATTAATAACTTCTGATAATTTTTCATATTTTTCTTTTTTATTGTTACTATTGAATTATTATTTATCGTAAAAACTTTTACAATCACAGATTAATAATTATCAATAAACTCGGATATTTAAATTAAAAGAAACAGGAGATGAAGTCTAATTCGAACCGATGTGCCTTCCCCTTTTAAGATCCAAATATTTCATTAATTAAAATTTTATTTGGCTCTAACACTGGAACCAATAATAATAAGTACCACGATATATCCTTGAAAAGCCCTGAATGAGAGCTTATTACTGCAGTTAAGAAAAAGTCCAAAATCCAAATGTTTTGAATTTTAGGCTTTTTTGACGTTTTTGGTTCCGTCGATTACAATCAAAAGGGGAGGTGCACAACTAGATGTTACAAATTATCCAAAATTTCAACATCCTACGGCTAATCGTTTTTGAATTATTCGGGATACATTCGTACATACGTACGTACGTACAAACGTCACGCCGAAACTAGTCAAAATGGATTCAGGGATGGTCAAAATAGATATTTCCGACGAAATTTGAAAACGAAATTTTTCGCGATCACAATACTTCCTTTACTGTTTACAAGGAAATAAAAATTATTATTAGATAATAATAGATAATTATTATTAGATTTTTCGAGATTGTTATCTATCAAATTTATACTTACGATGATATAAAGGAAGTCCAAAAAAAAATAGAAAACCTAAAAAATTTAGCAATCCTATTTAGTACTTTTTAAACCCTCTACAACTGTCTATCCGTCTATATGGTTTACAGTATTACTTCAAAAGATATCAATTTTAGACTTGTTCCTTCCTTTTTTCTCATATCAAATAGTTTACTTGCGATTACCGAATGTGTTTAGGTACAATAAAGTAATGGTTTAATGAAATTTTACTCGTTTTTTAATGTTATGATTAACTGTATTTAATTAAGTAAATTTTAATAAACAGCATTTTGTTACTACGATTGGATTCTATAATTTTAAAGTCAAATTTAGATTAAATTATCTCATGATTATCTTTAATTATAAATTTCAATGTGAACGTGGGATTAGAAAATTATTATTCATTTGCGGAATTCATACAATTGACTTCGTTTCTATACCTCTAGAACTCGGTCATGACTATTTTCGGAATACAATAATTGTTTCAAGAGTGGTATTCTAAGACACTTGTATTGTTATCACCTGGAAATTAACATTAATTGAAGTTCTGCTAAGTTAATAATTTATACTGACGGAATAAGTACGTAAGCGATTGACGTTCCTTAATTAGCAAAGGAAATAAATGATTATGTTGCATTATGTTATTGGAATAAATAATAGTACAGGCATATATTATATAACACAATATGCAGTCAAGGAAATTACTATAGAAATAGAGATTCCGTATTTATAAAATATGTAAATGTATTTAATTATAATAATAATTATGTTCATACATAATCATTTGTAACAGAAAGTAATATAGAGAAAATACATTCATTGTATTTTTGATCATTAACATATTCCATTTTAAGTACGGGAAAATATATTAACGTTTAATAAATTTAAGAAAATATATTTATTTGTCTTAGACGGCAATGATAGTCTATACAGATGTGCGTGTACGCACGAACATATATCGTTTATTACAAATAATATTACGAACATATATCACGTAATATTTAAAAGAAGTAGAAAAATTAAAAATTTGTTCTGTATGGCTTAGAAATAAGTAATATGAAATTATTAAAGTAAAACTGAATTTAGAAAGAAATGTATAAATATATACATGACACGTTTTTTGTACTTTTCAAAATAAAGTCAATTATCAATTCTTTTTTTTATAAGGAATCTGCTGAGTTGGAAACAGTATTTATAACGCACTGTTTTATAATAAATATTAAGTATATTAGATCTTTTCTTTATTGCAACGTTTTCAGTTTTTCTTATCATGCAAAATGTCTTACATGCAAAACCCCAGGTGTTTTGCATGTATCACAAAACTCCTGAGATACGAAAGAAATCAGTCACAATTACTTTCACTCAGATATAACATGTAAATAGAGTGAATGTCTCACTTTTAAAGTTGAATGATATATCGGTGACCTTAGCATGTTGATATGGGTCCACCATAAATTAGCTAGATTAAGAAGCCGATTAGAAACCGTTCCTTTTATTGTGTTTTTATCGAATTTTCGAATAAAAGTACGGTATTACTTCAGCCGTTTGGTGGGATAGGGTGATGGAAATCAATTTTCTTTACGTTTTTTGGATGTGAGGAGTACAAAAATATCATTCACTTAAAATGAAGTTTCCTTATATTATATAAAGTTTTGTGACTCGGAAACCTCTAAAAATATCACATAAATTTATTGAAATTTAGATAGGCCACAGTACTGTATCTGAAGTTATGCGTGTAAAAAGTTGAGGAAGATTGGTTTAGTATTTCATTAGTTGCGCTCAATTTAAGGTCGACACGGTCAACATTAACCTCAATTTGAGATTATGTTGACTGTGTAGTGGTGTATTTTTCATACGTGCTTATACAGCGAGTCACAGTGATGAATGAGTTAAAACTTGTTATTTATGTGTAGGGTCTACTCTTTAATCTAACGGATATTAGAACTTAACGTTTTACTCTGAACAACAGTACGTTTCTGACTGCAGAAAATTGAGGGCGTCAGAAAGGAAAAATCGATCTTTTTGCTTAGAACTACGCATCAGATTTTTTTTAAAAATTATTTTCGAAAGTGAAATAATTTTGACTTACGTTTCCTACAGGTATTACGGTTATTACAGTTTACATATATACTTTTTTTTAATTTACTAACTGATTTCTATTGAGGTAAGCTGCTACATATATAGATTTGAGTTTGGTTTTTTCGATAAATTTGCAAATCTGATTAACTATGGCACTAAGAATGATAACTTCAAGTATTTCAAAAAAAAAAAAAAAAAAAGACTGAAAGATTTGTTGCGGTTAATTTAACATACGAAACAATAAAAAGAAAACCTCATTAGCTTATAATATACTAATTTCAGCTACATAAAAGAAAAAAAAACAGATTTCGTAGGGTTTTCATGCTTTAAACTTTCCTTACACACTTAGTTTAATTAATAATAATAATAAATGCGTAAAATCCCCTCTTTAATTACGTTATTGAAAGGAGGATGTCTTTATTCTTTTTTTACATTTAAAAATGTAAAGTTTCTACAGAATGTTTATCTTTCAATACATATTGATTCCAACTGAAGTTATGGTTCACAAATGATATCCATTACACTAATTAAAATTATTAATTTACTGATTACAGATACTCCAATACTTCAAGCCCTGAAAACATATCCAGACAAATATTACTATGGATTTATAATAGTATTAATTTTTGTAGAATAACTTTACATTATATTTTGCCAACATTAATACACTCAGATTAAAACAAGCCTAATCTCATTCTTTGTATTCTACCATATTTACACCAATCGTTCTGCAAATAATATACCTCCTAGTATTCAATCTAGATAAATTGTAACTTTTTCACGGTAGAATGATTCTGTTTTAAGTAAAACATTTAGAATATATTATTAAATTTGATATTTATATTACATATAAAATGTGAAATAATGTACATTATTAAAAACAAAATATATTGTTTTTAATAATTATAATAATAATAACTATCGAATAACAATTAAAGTTATAGTTCTAAAAATAGCGCTACTATTCAAATATCCAAGTCAGCTACATAACCCTCCAAAAATTTAAATATTTCAGCAATCGCAAAAACCAATGGAAAGTCAAAAAGAAAGAAAACACCAGCCTGCTCAAACACATGGGTGGTGATCATTATATCTATTTCAACATAAAATAAGAGAGAGGACAATACGATCATACTACCTTTAATTTAATATTATTATTAAAATGTTATCTAGTTATTTTGAATGCGAATTAGATTTGAAATGAAATATGAAATGATACTTATTTCTAACCATGAATTTGTAATCATTATTATTATTAAAGTAAAATATTAGGGTTTACAAAAGGAAATTATTATATTATAATTATTTTTTTTTAATATTTATAATAATAACACAGACTAATATTTAAAATTCATTATGACGAACATCAGGAGAATTGGAAATTTAAACAAATTCTTTTATAGATTTTTTTGGCAGATATTTAAAATGAATCATATGAAAATATGGAGTAGTTCATCATCCTGGAAGAAGGGATATTTAAACAAAATATCTCCAGAGGATTACAAAAAGGTTGGAAAACTTGTAATGTAGGAAAATTTAGTAACTAAAAAACAAGCCATGAAAACTATTGTTATTATTATTATTTATATTATTATTATTATTATTTTGAGTGTTTTCCCTTTGTTCCACTCTTTAAAAAATAATTTCTTATCGATGATTTTCTAATTATTTTTTATCTTATTTTTTATAGCTTATTGTTTTTTAGTAAAACGTTTCACTGAGAAGATTAATGTAAATGTACAAATAAAAAATAAAACACTATGCTACTTGAGAAAATGTTTCGTAATGTATCTCACACGAAAAGAAATTCTACACAATTTCGGTTCTCCTAAAAGAAAAAAAAAACTTTTGTTTGATTTTCTGTGTTTAGAAAGTAAAAAAAAACTCCATGGATTGTGGCATAGCTCACAAGTTATTTTTTAAAATTTCATAATCTGCCTTGAACAATTTTTGATGTCAACAGATTGATTCTGTTAATATAAAAATTTTGGGAGAAAATGTGACTATTTTATATTGTATTAGGAAAAAGTAGTCTCTAAAATTGTTAGCATTCAAAAACGTAACTTCGAATCGGATTGGGAAAACCAAACGTTTTGTATAAAAATTAATGTGTTTAAAAAAGGGAGACAGCTAAAAAGTCTTATACACACAATGATTCACGAAGAATGTAAAAGACTTTCAGGACACAATTCTACAAGCAAAAATAAAAAAGAAAATTTATTATAGGTTTGCAAACGCTTTTTTAGCGAATGCCTGCCCCTTCTGTAAAATTCAGTCCGATTGTAATTCGTGTGTCCCAAATTAGGGGAAAATTTAGTGATTTAAAAGAAATTTAATTTGAAAAACTGAAATAAAAATAGGCCCTAGAACTATGATTTTAGTATTTTTTGAGAAATTTGTGGTAAAAAATTGGGGGCAAAAAACTCAATTTTATGTTTGGCATAAAATAACTATAGTAAATGGGTAATAACACATAAATTTTATAAACAAAGCATTTAGAGGATTTAATCTTGAGTAAAATGGTATGAATAAATTCCACAGAAACTAAATAAGATGTAAGAATTTCAGTTTTTGAGATCAGATTTTGAATAAGACCACTAAATTTAACCCTTATTTGGCTCCCAAGAATACAGTTTAGCTTAATTTTTTATGAAGATAAAAAATTTGGCCGAAATTTTTCTTCAGCCGACGCTCGCTAACAAAGCATTTCCGAACCTATGTTTGTATGAATTTTCTTCTTTATTTTCACCAATAGAACATATCCATAAAGTTTGTTACATTCTTTGTAAACCAATCTGTATATTGAGAGAGATTAAAATTTTATAAGATATTTACGTACCTCAATTTTCAATATTTAACTGTATTATCACGTTATGTTATTTAATATAAAATACTTGTTTAAGGAATAAATATTATAGCACGGTAATTTATTGTGGTATTTATTAAATAATGAGAACAGATATTTTTTAATATGTAAATACGTGCATAATTAAAAATATGCACTTTGTAAAATGTATATGTTTGTATAAAAACAATTCTTTCTTTTCTTATTTCAAACTAAAAGGTTATTTTACGAAAACAGGAAACAGAAGCCTTTTAAAAATGTTTTATGGTTGATTTAACATCAATTTTATACAGAACTTCAAAACTAAAGTAGCTGACAAATATAAAAAACAGAGATATTATTATATACCTGTTTTGTTGTATAACATGATGGGAAGTTATAAGGTAAATTGCACATGGGAAAAGGCTAGTACCTATTTTATTTTATTGCGTTTTTTTGTTTTTAGTTTGTTTACTTTTCACTCCATATTATAGCTTACTGGCATTTGTATGCAAAGCTGGAAAGAGTAGATGGTCTCGTTTAAGAAAAAACAAGCAATAAACATCTGTAACATAATCTAATCTGTATATTGTTTTGAATATATTAGCAGTACATAAACGTTGTCACAGTTTGAATTATTATTACAACTGATTTTAATTCATTCGTTAAAAATGTGTAGTTAAAATTTTATTTTGATTTAAAGTTAAAAATTTTAATTTAAAATTAGCCCACCTAAATAGAAGTAGTCGTACCGAATCAGTTGTTTAACAGCTGAGCTGATTTTCAAAGTCGAAGGTTCCGAGGTTCAAACCAAGTAAACGTTAGTTGCTTTTATAGGGATTTGAATACTAGATAGTGGATACCGGTGTACATTGGTGGTTTTTTCTTTTTCTTTTTTTTTTGTTAAACCTCTGGGACCAGGTATTGCTTCAGAAGATGAGAAGAATGATTTGCAGCGTGTGTGAAAATGCCATGCCTGACCGGAATTCGAACCCGGGACCTTCGGATGAAAGGCCGAGACGCTACCACTCGCGCCAAGGAGGCCGGCGTACTTTGGTGGTTGGGATTCAATTACCCACACGTCTCAGGAATGTCGGTCTGAGTTTGTGCAAGCTCTACCTCATTTATATTAAGTAAAAATCACCCTCATCACACTGGTCTATGGGGCAGGGATTGCTTATATTTCATTAGTTGAACAGATTACAAAGTACACAATAGGAACAAAAGATCTAAAGTTGAATGGAAAACGTTTCAAAAAAGGGATAGGATGCAATATCAGAATTACAGAACAAGATTTTTAGATATGGATTGCAAATATATATAAGCATGTTAAATCAACGAAAGAAAACTATAATCAGTTTATTAATAAAAGAAAAAAAGGGATCAGAAAGGGAAGAATATGCATTATTCCAGTTCCACTTTGAAGAAAGTAATTGAAAAAGAAGGAAATTTAATCTTAAATCACTTGCAGCTTTCACTTGTAGCTTTTTAGGTAATGAAAAGGCATTTGACAGGGTAAATCAATTAAAGTTGTTGGATAAATTATAAATGAGGAAGGAACTTTCCGTTGAATTTAATTAAAATCATTAGAAGATTATACAAAGATACCAGTGTACGAATAGATTTGAAAGGAAAACTGCTTAAACATGTCAAAACAAAGAAGATTAAGGCAGGGATGCCCCGTGTCTTCTAACTACACTACTTAATTTATATATATATATATATATATATATATATATATATATTGATTACGTTTTCCAAAAGTGGAAAGAAGAATGATGTTGAGATACTAGACCTCGGCAAAGATCTTTGTGGAATTATGTATGCTGACAACGTGTAATGATGGGAGTTAAGAGAATAATTTTCGGAGGGCTATTTTCCGGCTAAAAAATGTAGGTGTTTAATCTAAAGCTGTTTTCTGCCTAAGTTATTGCATTTAGGAGAAAATACCCACTTAAACCAAAAATTTCAATAAATGATTGAGTATTAAAACAGGCAAGCCAATTTAACTATTTTGAGAAGAATTGTCGGTTTACCGAACACATTATTAGCAGCAGCAAAAAGGCAGAAAATATAGCTAAAGCGCTGAACATTATTTTGACTTTGCAGAGAGCTCCAAGAGCGTCCAAAAGGAAGCTGATAGTATCGGCAGTGACTTCTTTCATGTTATATGCTGCGCCAGTCTGGGGCCTTCTCTAAGGTATAAGAGAAATCTGATAAAATGGTTAGAGTCCATAGGAAGCTGTTACTAGGGGTGATTTCAGCTTATAGGACGGTTTCATATGAGGCGTTGTATGTACTGTCTTCCACGCCACCACTTGAATTGCAAGTTGAAGAAAGAAGAGCGATAGCACAGGGCTTAGATAGACATGAGGCCAAAAACAGGCTAATGGAAAGATGGAAGAATAGATGGAAAGAAGAGGGGGTTGCTAGACGAACTTAGGAGCTAATACCGGGCTTACTAGCTTGGCATAGCAGAAGGTTCGGTGAGATCAATTACTATACGTCGCAGCTGTTTTCTGGCCATGGTAAATTCAATGATTACCTACATAGGATCGGAAGAAGACCAGAACCCAAATGCATGTACTGCAACGAGGATGACACCGCATAACATACCTTTTTTTGATTGCGGTAAATAGAACACCTTGAGATATGAAACTGGAATCTCAGGGAAAAGGCAGCTAGAATTGATAACTTACATGCTCGGCAATGAATTGCAGTGGAAACGGGTGGATGACTATGAAAGACAAGTGATCAACAAAAAGGACATAGAGCAGCGGCGAAGGGGGTTTTAGAGTAGGGTAGGGCGGATACTCTGTGGTGAGGGCCGACATGCCTTGGTGTGTCGGCTTCAAATATCCACTGGGGACTCCAGGGGATGCTAGGACATTAAAAGAAAAATGATAAAAGACCCGAAATTGCATCTCGACAGAAATGTTCGGGCGTGGTGTCAAAAGGGCAACAAAAAAATAACTCAAAAGAGCTGACCGGCGAGCCGATCTGCCATGCCGGATTTCCAGCCGGTAGGTGGGGAGGCTCGTTAGACTAAACAGACACTTCTGTGGGTGGCGTAATAACAAACAGTTGGACCGGCCCAGGGGAGTAGAGAGTATCTGAACGGAAGTTACCGGAGGCTAACAGGAAAGAAAGAAGGGAAGTAGAGAGAGAGAGAGAGAAAAAAAATTAACTCAATAGGATGTTTTGTTTCTATGAAGATGATTTAGATATTAAGTTAACGCAATTTAATTTAATCTGCTAGACGATTTAGAGGAAATGAAGAAACACAAGTAAATAGGCAGAACTTTTATCAAACAGTGACTGAACGTACCTTGATATATAAAAGTGAAGTTCGAGTAAGCAGGAAGAAAGATATGGCAGTGTCATTCAGGCAGCAGAAATGAAATTGTTTCTGTTGTGAAAGGTTGTACGAGGTCGAATAGGTTGAAAAATTATGATATTTAAAAGGGGTTGCAGATATTTTCCCTAAATGAAAGAATAAGATCATACAGGGTGAAGTGAAATAATCATTTTCAAAATTTCCTGAAAATCGATAGCTATTGTTGGTGAGAAAATATAAGCTAAGAGAGAAGAGTGATCACAAGAGACTGAAGGAAAAATAGTGACGGAATAGGCAGAAATGTCAATTACATTTGTCGAAGAAGTTGATTTTAATTCAAACATAGTTTTTATAAACTCCAATATTAGTTAATTTTACAATGAAGGGTTGAATGAACACTTAAAGTTTTTGTAATCAGCTAAATTGAATCAATTAATATTTAAAAATAAATTAAATGAATTTTTAGTTTACTAATTTTTGAGCCAAAATAGGAATAGTAAGTTAGAAGTTATCTAAATGTAGACAGTTTATAACGAAATGAGAATTTTATAATTATAAAATATTTAATCAAGATTAAATTAACTGGGTAATTCCACCACTGTTGCCTAAATTATTTACTACTTAGTTTTTCCTTTAAAAAAAATATCCACTACTGTATAATTATTTAAACCCCTAACCTTTAATGCTAATTTTTAATGACATTTATTCTATTGGTTAAGGTAGTTAACTATTCTATTAAAAAAGAAACAGACAGCATTTTATGTAATTTACTTTAATAAAACAAACTACTTCCTTCAAACAAAATGAAGTACAGCATTAAACTCTCCAATTTAACATAGTTGGTTTTAAGAGTATCTGAATATTCATTGCTTCTTTATTATTACGCTGAATAGTTATCACAATTACTTTATATTCTTAATGATTCAATTAACAGGCGACAAGAGTTTATTTAATATATTTTGTTATCCAAATATTTTCTTATTATTAAAAAAAATATCCATCTGAAATATTATAGAAAATTAGAAATTAGAGTTTCTGAAAATCATTTTAAATTCTGTTAACAAAAATAGCGCGTAGTTGCAGTTTATTCTGCGGGTAAATTCTATTTCAGTATAAAAAATTATGATCGTAAGGTTTTTAAGCCTTGTAACAGTAGCCTACCGGGTTGGTCTAGTGGTGATCGCGTCTTCCCAAATCAGCTGATTTGGAAGTCGAGAGTTCCAGCGTTCAAGTCGTAGTAAAGCCAGTTATTTGTACACGGATTTGAATAGTAGATCGTGGATACCGGTGTTCTTTGGTGGTTGGGTTTCAATTAACCACACATTCCAGGAATGGTCGAACTGAGAATGTCATCCTCATTCATCCTCTGAAGAATTATTTAAAGGGTAGTTACCGGAGGCTAAACAGGAAAAAGAAAGAAAGCCTTGTAACAGTAAAAAAAATCATAAATCAATAATGATAATTTTTAATACTAATTTTATGGTTTATTGTGGTTTTATATGGTATCCCTTACAGTAACTAAATGAATCAATGAAGTATTTACAGAGTATCCAAACCAATAATAATAACTGGTCTTGGAAATTGATTAATAAATTAAATTGAGAACCAACATTTGAATTTAAATAGAAGAATTGAGACATGGACCTAGAAAAATTAGGAAAATATAAACTGGATTAAAATTTAGCTTTTAAATTTTATTCTAATATTAGTTATCTTCAGCTGGAAAAATAAAAATGGAAATAATAATATTCCAACATGTTTTCGTGGCGGAATGGCAGTGTTAACTTTTTTCTTCCATAAGATTTCTAATTCAAATGCTGATAAGAATTAGAATTTTTCACACTGCCACTCATAATATATATATATATATATATATATATATATATATATATATATATAGCGTATTAGTTGTTTTCTTGTGAATAAATTAATAACGAAAAATTTAGAAATATCTATTGTATTTTCTTAATATATAAAATTTTCTTTCCAAATTTCTTTTTCTTTTATTGCAATTATAAAAAAAAACAAAAATTTAAGATAGCTTGATGTACATAAAAATACCACGTTTTATTTTAAATGTAACATACCTAAGTAATTTTTTGTTTTGTTTTTTAGAAGGTGAAAAACCCTCGATTTCAATCAATTTGATCCGAATACTGAGACTGTTTTATTTGCTTTATACGTAATTAGAAATTTACCAAAAGAAAATTAAAAATTTAAACAACCCAGGTTAAAGATAAAATCTATTCCGCAATTCAATAAATATGGTAGTATTACGAGTAATATAAATGAAAAAAATAAAAATCTCATTTGATAGCCGGACGTTCTCACTCAGAAAAAAGATGCTCAGCTGGGGCAGAAAAGGCTTTACAGACATTATCTTATAATTTCTATGTTGAGAACTGTTTACCTTTCTTACCTACATTCTTTTATTATATGTTGACGTGTTTCGGAACTAATCCATCGTCAAAACTTATTGTACTAGTACTTTTAAATTTCTGTTAGTCTTTATATATAATCAACGCACCTCCCTTTATTTGACGTCATGCCTTATCTGGCCTTATTCTTGTTAATTTGTTATTATGACGTCAAATAAAGGGAGGAGCGTTGACTAAACACTATATAAAGACTAACAGAAATTTGAAAGTACCAGTACAATAAGTTTTGACGATGAAGTGGTTCCGAAACGCGTCAACATATAACAAAAGAATGAAGGTAAGAAAGTTTAACAGTATCAACATAGAAATTATGTACTGTTTTCAGCAGAAAAGATAATAGTAATTATTATTTTAATAACAACAATTTTAAGTATCTTATAAAATTTACGATAAATACATTTTCCAAATTTTTTTTCAAAAAAGGAGATTAGAGTCATTAATTCAGTAAAAGAATATCGATATATTATAGGATCGATACATTATTTTGAAGTTATGTTCAACAGCAGAAAAAAGGGGCACATTGGTTTATACTATTAGCTTTATATTATTTGTCTCTATTTTTCTTTTGCCTGTATCGCATGTGAGCACCTGAGCGTGTTTCCTGTGATAAACAGAGTGAAGGAGTTATTTATAAAGCTTAATATCACATGCATTTCAATAATTCCGATATGAAACCGTACCGTATATTTAGCTCAGTTAAGAAAGAAAATGGAAAACATTCCACTCCTCACTCTTTTTAGTAAACCTGGAATGCATAATATACATTATTCAGAATGAATATATCATTTCAGCGTTGACTTCTATCACTTCACCATATATTATCTGACTTATCATACTTTACAATACTTTTATATATTAATTTATAAATTATAATACTGATTTGATATTGGGTAAAAAAACAATAATTTATGAGAATGAGGTGTGTATGTAGAAAATTTTATAACCTTACCTTAAGCGTCATAATCTTACGGTTATGACCCTTAATTAGGCATAAATTACTTATTTTTTTACGTATTTTTTTATGATGTCAAATTAACATAAAATATTCAGTGTCTTATTTTTTTTTCGTGTTTTTTTCTGCTTATCAATTTCGAACTATTTTTCTAAACATTTTCCAGCGATTTAATTAAAATAACTGTAAATTATTCCCGCTTCTTAATTATTTTATTTATAATTTACAATCTTTATATTTATTAATTTTCTTAATAATTGCATACTGTTTATAATAAACTATTCATAAGTATTTAATTGTTGTTAGAAGGGAAACAGGTAAGAAAAAACTGTATTAAAAAAAAATTATATTACTTTGTTTTCATAATTTCATAAAAATGATACCAGTGAGCGATGGCGATGAATCGTATTATATCTATTTTTCATAAAGATTTGAAAAATCGCTCTAGGGTGCAGTAAAATGAACTCATATAATATATATATATATATATATATATATATAAGTTAAAACCTCAATGAGTTCTGTTTTTTAAAAAAAAAGAACTTTCTTTATACAATTAAAAATGCGTTACAACTATTATACATGTAAATGTTACAATTAATTATTAATGTCAGTACGCGTACATGCTAATGACTTTAATATAATAGGACAATGTAATATCGAATGAGGCAGCTTGACTGAGACTTTCCTGTATGAAAGTCATTATAGAACTCTTAATAGGATGATGATGTGCATCGAACAAATTCTAATGTAGAACTTTCCATCATGAAAGACTGTGCAGAACTTAATAATTATTCTGTACACTTGATACAGGATGCAACTATATTACTTTTTTCACACGGTGGGTTTTCCTGGAACCCAGCTATAGGCAACACACGTGGCTTATCGAATGTAACGCATCATCTATTGCTCAGGATATTCTCGGTATATAACTTATATATATATTTTTTATATAAAACGGGTGATTATTAATAAAAATGACATATATATTTTTTTTTAATTTCGAAATTTTTTAAAGTATTGAATGTATTACAAAAAGTTAAAAATATTGAACAAAATTTAAATTTATGAATTAAAAAAAGTACGTATTTTCCAAATAAAAAATAATTAAGTTGCATTTTAAAATAATTTTTTAGTTAATATCAATTTATATACAAAATCAAAACATTGTAATCATATGTAACACTTGAGTATTGAAATAACGTGAAATATGTATAATTTTGTTGAACTTAAATAAGTGGAGATCATTTTTCTGACAATTTTCAGTTTTCTATGGCATGATTAGACTCTCTTTTCGATGTGGACAGTGATAAAAGGCGGATAATTTATTAATTATTTATAATACTATTTCATAATATTAAATTTAAATCAAAGTTTTTTTTTTCTATTTTAATACAGATTAAGTTAATATTTTTAATTTAATTATAAAATTAATTGCGATTACATAAAGGTCTACCACAATAAAATGGTCAGTCTTCGACTGTTTCAATACTTTACATAAATTAAAACTCAAATTTTTAATTTGTTTCAAATTGATGCAGTCTAAGTTCTTATAATGAATAAAATGATACTGAACTTAAAGTAAACGTTCATTCAGAAATGCGTCCTTTGAGAAAAATATTTTCTGGCATTGATAAAAATTTACAATCGAATTAGTAACAACAATTAGTACAAGACTGTAAACAAGGGTAACATTCAATTTTGTAAAATTATAATTATTATTTTTATTTACGTATATCAGCTAATCTCATTGTTATGTGAGCTTAACATTATGATAAGATTTCAAAAGTGGAATTTTTTTTCTTTGTATACTAGTAAAAGAAAACAAAAAAATATATAAATAAATCATTCATATTTAACAATCACCAATCGTAATTGTCGTGTTTACACGAATAATTTGTCTTCACTTTTTCAGCGAGAACGAAAGTTCGCAACTTTCCAGTCCCCCTACATCAAAAAATAAATAAAAAATTTAGTTTTACAAAATTTTATAGTTAACTTATTGTATTGTTATTTAATTATTATAAATATTTAAATATTTATTTTATACATTAAATACATTCAATTTAAACGAAAAAATTACATTTTCATTTAAGTCTCAATTTAGGAATCATTATATGTTTTTTTTCCATTTTTCAAATCAGTACTTTTCGACATCAATTTTTACTTTACATATATTTAAAACAAAAAAAAAAAAATTGATAATAGAAATGTGTCTAACCTTTTTTTGATATCACTATCGTTTTGTTAAAAACAGTTTTATTTATATTACAGAAAGTTTTGTTTTTTGAGCGGAAGGAATGATATTTGCGTGACTCTTACCATACGGTTTACAATTTCATTGTATTTTTTTTTTACATTTTTCAGAATGATTGAGTAAATGTTCACTCACTTGCGTATAGTTCTATGAAATATTTAGTTCAAACAAAACTTTATAGCTTTTTAGTAATCAGTACTTATATATTTTTCTTTCTTTCTGATTAACCGGCGATGTATTCTTTTTTACACCAAGAGAAGGTCATGAAATAAACTATGGTTGCTTTTTGTTATAGAACAGCACAAATATTCTGAGCACAAAATTGAAAATCAATGCCCATTCAATCCTGTGCATCATGAGATAGGAAAATATCGTAAAGTTCGTATTCCCCGTCTCTCCTTGATGTTGCTTTTAAAATCGCACGTCGGGTTGGAAAGTTGATATTTAATCTAGCTAGTACTCTCGATAGCTTTCAACAGAAAAGCTTCTCGGATATATTCGATATTTATGTGAACAACTGACAGTACAGTTATATACTCATTCCCTCTATTATGTAATGTATAAATTTATTAAACGTGATCCATTCTGAATAGAAATATAGCTGAGGTCTTTTTTTCAATAACCACTTAAACATGTCAGTAGAAAAACAATAAAGAGCAATGACAATTGAAATATTAGTATAATTCTATTGTTTATATAACATTCTATAACACTGATCAATAACAGCTCAAATAAATTACTGATTCTTAGGTGTAAAGTTTTAAATTAAATTTTCGATCTTCTAGCTCTTTCAATTTCCCCTTTTTAGAAATTCATTTCGTAATAAAATGCATATCTTATATCTGCAATTAATAAATTTGAAGTGTTTGGAAGGTTTTAGTATTTTAAAATGAAGAGTTTATCTTTTACAAAAAATAAATTACTCTACCATAACCTCATTCCAGTTTTCCTTTGCTTCAAAATTAATTAAATTATTTTTTATTTATAAATATTTATCTTATTTTATTAACCTCAAAAAATACAATTAACACAATTATACACTTCACCGATCAACTTATTTTTGTAAATTTTCTTTATTAAAAAAAAAAAATCATTTTTTAAAACATTTATTACATTCTGTAGAAAGGACTTGCTAAATCATATTTTATTAAAGTTTAACATGATTGATTATTTATCGTTGTTACTTCATAAAAACAGTTTTAATTTAATTTTTGTATAACTAATAGAGTATACAACTGAAATTATTACAAGAACATTTTTTTCTATATTTAGTACTAGCATTCCCAGTTAAGTTTTCAACCTCACTATATGCGTATAGAACTTCAAAAATTAGAAATAGTTATATGGGCTATTGTTCTCACAATTATCACTAATTATAACATAATAACTGAATAAAAAATTAGATTAATAAAATGTTTTCAGTAAAATAATTTTTATAAAACATGATAAAATAAGAAAATTATAAAACATCTGGGTAAATTACATTTCTTGGTTTGTCACTCGCTGGTGTCGAGATTATTTGGTTGTTACGATTTCCAGTTGTGGAAAATCCTACATCTAATTAATTGGTCGTGGAATAAACAATCTGAACGGAGATTCACTCCAATGTGATTGAAAGTTGGCCTTGGGACTTGTTAATAGTATACCAAAAACAAATCTTACAGGAAATTGGTAATGTTGAAACTGAAGTATTAGATATAAGGGATCACATGAATTCAAGTAATAAATGCAATTTCCTCTGTCTCTGACCTAGTAAGAGTCATTATACCTTCAATGATATTAAATTTCGTAGCTCAGTTCTGTTATCTGGTAACATTACATATAGTGGGAGGTTGAAGGTTACGTAACAACATAATTGGAGAACTAATTTATAATTTCATTGTACAAGGTAGAAATCATCCTTATATTTAGTAAACAACATAATAATAACTTTCTGAAGGAGTCATTCCCTATAATTTTATTATCAAACTATTTCGCATTTAAGTAAATTACGCAAATAATTCATATTGATCTCTTATATACAATTACATTAAAGTAATCACATAATAACTGTCGATGTAAATTATTTATTCATAATTTTTTCTGATTTATATAATAATGTGATTAATGAGGTTAGAACTGTGATATAATTCTGTAATGAAGTTTCTGTGATAAAAAAAAAAAACAGCCTAAAAATAAATACCTATACTTTGATGGTTTTTTCTCCTGCTTCCCTGGGCCGGTACAACCATAAAGTAATATTCAGCCCAGGGGAGTGTCCTTGCGACTCTAATGAGCCTCCCCGCCTACCGGCAGTACGTCCGGCATAGCAGGTCGGATCACCGGTTCCGGATCTTTTCCTTATTTTAATCCTATCTCTGCCTCTAACCGCTAAGGCCAAGGACACCGGGCCCGGCTTTGATGGGTTTTTTATCCCATCCCCTAGGACCGGACCCGCCGCAGAAGCGCACTCGGTCCTAGGGGTGCCACTGCCTCTAACCTTCCGGGCGACCAGCCGAAGCCGGCTATGCCATCCCCGGCACGGGGTACCATCCGGTCAGCCGGGACTAGGTCTTCTCAATTGCCTGCCTCAAATCCGAGGAACACCCACGGGACCTCCGATCGGGACTCGGTCTTTACACTACTCATCCCAGGAGTTCCCGCTCACTCATCGGAAGTGCGACGCCTCAGCATCGCACTCCTCATGAACGGGGCTATCCAGCCACACCCTACACTACCCCACTAGGTAACATCCTCTTGCTCTTAAACTCCCTCCATCGCCTTCCTTTTCAGAATGTTGCCCACCATCTTACCAATTAGGTTAAAGTTTCTGGGGCTATGAAACATTGTCTCTATCACATTATCTGGTGTTATGGCACCAACAATAGCCAGCACTTCCCTCCTAGCCTCTTCCCATCTAAAACAGTTAAACACCGTGTGTTCAACCGTATCGCATAGCCCACAATACCTACAATCTGGCGATCTCTTCCTCTTCCTATCATAGAGGAACTTATTAAAACAGCCATGGCCAATCAAAAATTGTGTCAATTCATAGTTGACCCCACGATGTTTCCTGACCAGCCATGGCTTTATCCGCGGCATTAGCCTCCTCGTCCAGTTACCCACCAGACTCCTTGACCACCTTTGCTGCCACTTATCTAAAATTTCCCCTTTCGCCTGACTCTTCGGTTGCCCTTATGCTCTTTCTACCATTTCGTCCGCTACAAGATCCCACGGCGGCATCCCAGCTATCACCAACGCCACCTTGGTCGAGACTGTACGATACGCCCTAACTGCTCCAATAGCCAAGGGCCTCTGAATGCTTAACAATTGGTTCCGGGCCTTCTTCTTCTTCAATGCACGTTTCCATGCCGGAACCGCATACATGACCACGGACCAAGCCACCGATGCCAATAGCCTCCTTTTCGCCAAATTCGGTCTGCTAATCCTGCTCATTAGCCTGCATACCACAGCCACTGTTTGTTTTCTTTTCTTTACAGCCTCGACCACATGAGGCTGAAAAGATCTCTTATTATCGAGCCAGGTTCTAAGGTACTTTGCTTTGGCTACCGGCATAATCTCCACATCTCCTACTACTAAAGTTATTAAAGCCAACCGTCTCCTTCCTGCCATAACCACAAGTTGAGTCTTCTCTAAGGCCAAATGAAGACATGTACCATGTCTTCTCCTCCTCCAACCAGACATGTACTATCCGCATGGCTTCATTGCCCTTCCTCACCAATTCATCCTCCGTTTTAGCCGATATAACCAGAGACAAATCATCGGCAAAATCGGTCGGGTACATGCCCTGTGGATAATCCAAGCGGAGCACCCCATCATAGGCTACATTCCACAATGTTGGCCCCAAAACTCCGGCCTGCAATGTTGGCCCCTGGGGTACTCCGGCCTGCATCTCAAACAGAATCTGGGACTCCTCAGCACAGCCCACCACCATTCGTCCTCTTAAATAATCTTGAATAAGACGTCGCAAGTATGGGCTGACTCCTCTTCTCTTAAGTTCACTCAGGATCCACCCGAATGGTAGTGAGTTAAACGCATTACTTACGCCCAACAACACCACCGCCCGGATGGACCTGGTTCTCCACGTCCCAGACGCAGCTTCATCAACGATCTTCTGATTTTATTTATCGCCGCAGTAGTTGTATACCCCTTCCTAAATCCAAATTGGTTCGGGCTAAAACCCTCCCCTCGCTCAATCTCTTCTAAAAGCCTCATGACAATCATCCGCTCAGCAAGTTTCCCATACAGCTGAGGAGGCACAGTGGTCTATAACCACGAGGAACATCCACTTTCCTTCCTGCCTTCTTCAACAATGCAACTATTGCAGTCTTCCAATCTCGCGGAAAAACACTATCCAACGAAATATTTATATCGGGAACTTCATTGCCATCACCGCCACAACCTCATCCGGAATATCATCAAAAGCCGGGACTTTTCCTCTTACTCGTTTTCATTACAGCACAAAACAATTCCGCTTGTGTAAAAAGAGGAATTTCCACAGCCGCAATTTCCTCTACCTCTTCCTGTTGCCTCCTCGAAAACAATTTCATCAAAACCTCTGCATCACATCACTTGATAGCACCGGTAGCTTCCGTCCAAACTTCCACTAACAATGCGAAAGGCATCTCCCCACATATCTTTATCTAACTGATCGCATAGAGCACTTCACTTTTCTCGCTTGCTATTCATTATCTCACCTTTATACCGCCTTCTCATTAACTGATAAGCTTTGATGGTTGGGGTTCAATTAACTACACGTGTCAGGAATGGTCCGTCTGAGTCTGTACAAGACAACATCTCACTTAGATGTCATCGAAAACATTCTCTTCTCATTGGGCTGCGAGGAATTCACATAAAAAAAATATAAAAAAAATAAATAAATAAAAAATAAAACAACAGATTAAATAATTAATTGTAATAATTAACTGACTAATAATTAAACAGCAGACTAATAATTAATTGTCTGTTATCTCAACAACTGCTAGGTTATTGTGATAATAGCTGTGTATTGCTAGATGGTTGCTACTTGTCTTATATATCTATAATTTCCTTCTCGTTGTATTTTAGAAATATACTCAAATACTCAATACTTACCGTTATACACATTCCATTTACTGGTAAATAATACCAGTTTTAGTTTTGGAGTACTTTTGTAGAAATAACACATCAAAATTAATAAAACATAAATTTTTAATTTTTGTTACTTTTTTAATTTTTGCAATTTTAACAGTTTTTATGAAAAATAAGAATTAGTTTTTATTTGGTATATAAAACACAAAAAAACACGTAAAATTTATCTTCTTTTACTATACGTAAACGTTTTCATTAGGTATTCTAAAAGTGTTTAAATTAATAATCCATGCTTAACAGTTACGTAACTTATGTTCATACAAATTGTTTTGAAAAGCACTTAATGCATTACTAAAAACAAGCCAATTGTGGTATATTAACACTGAAACTAAATGAGACGTAACATCCTGAAAGAGCAGTCAAAGGGAATAAGTTGAAGAGAGAAAGATACAGTTAGAAAGAGCGAGATAAAAAGAAGAGGAATCCAGAGAGAGAAATTGCACAAGATGGATTACTTCCATCTGCTCTTCCAAGATGCTGTCTAAAGTGACTGATTAAATTCGTCACTGCACGAAGCACACCAGAGATTTAAGCTTTCTATAGAATCAAACTGCTACGCTGAAATTGTAGCGGGTTAGTTTACTCATATTCATGAATTTAAAATTTTTATCCATTTTACAACTACCCTTTAGAAACTGAACTTTCACTATTAGAAAGAATTTCTTAGAGTAGCATAAATATGTAAATAAATTTAAATCACATACATTTTACGGTACGACAGAATAGCTTTCTCCTAGCAATGCATTTCAGTGGATTGAATATAAATTAAATATTTCTTTTGGAAATATCTAGTATATCTAAGTTATATTTACAAATCCAGAAAGGAAATCCATTTAAATCGAAAATAAAGGCGACTAATAATAAAATAGATGAAATATCTACGTTCACAAGAATAGTACCAATTTTTCACGAGTCTCTAGCATTAAGTAAGATCTTTACTGTATATTAAACTCGAAATTATTAAAATATGAAGAATAATAGGTGCAGGAATGGTGGAACGCACCAGAATGCCCGGTACTGCTTTTCGAAGAAAAAAATCGTATAAATTTAACTTAGATTTGGCCTGTAGTGCAGGCAATGGGGGAAAGGTCGATTTTTGAAGAAAATTAGTAGAGTTTATGCAAGTATATGGGGTTGCAGATTAGGGTAAGTATAATCTTTTTATATGCGGCTAGATAAAATTTCGGTAACTGGATAAAATGGCGGCCGTTCAAAGTGGTAAAAATCGGTTTTTCAATTTTGTAGGCCAAGGTAAACTTCCTAGGCAAATATTTTCTCAATAAAAGTTATAAACGTTTACAGGTCCAATAAATTAAGCCCTTAAACCGTTGACTTTCGTTAATCAGTTACTACAAAAATGCCGAAAAACCGTTAATGATGGCAGTTTTTTGCAAAGCCAATTATTTATTGCAAAAATAATGTTTTTACTATTTTTATTGTTTTAAAAGTTGCTCTTGGAATTCCAAATTGAATGAGTGGATACACAAAAAATTGGTTTAGAGATGCTGAAATATTGTAATTTGTTTATAAAAAGACACTTCAGGCAATTGTAATTATCTTGGCTTTTAAGAACTTCTTCGTGTCCATTTCAAGTGCAATCTATTCTTCAAGACTTGCACTTTCAAATGGTGAAAAGTTTTAGACTTTAAAATTAATATTAAACTTGTTTAAACTTCTTAGAAAAAATGAGCGAAAAATGGAAAATGCTCGCGCGGCAGTCAAGGAGGGGGAAACGATCTGCGGCAATCGGGCGCGAATAAAGCTGAATTCGTAAATTCAAATCGGCGGAGTGCAAAAAAATCGTTCTATTTCACCGAGACCATTCTTTTTAAACTGGGGTAGCTTGAAAAAATAATAACTATAGCGCTATCAGTTTTTACATAATATTTCAGATATAATCGGCTTTTATGTACTTATCACATTCTTCGTTTTTGTAGATGAAAAAATTGATAAATTTAAGTAATATCCAATTATACTCGTATATATTGTAACTCGTAAGTATATAATTATAATTTTGTCTGTTTAAAATCCGTCTTTGAAACACAGACAGAAACTATTTATAAACACTGTTTGTTTTGTTTATTTAATATCCGGTCCAATTAATATACGCTGATTTGTTTCAATTATAAAAATTTAGAACTTTTTCGCCTAGGAAGTTTTCTTTGGCCAAAAAAATTGAAAAAAGTGATTTTCGCCATCTTTGAACGGTCTCCATTTTGTCAAGTAAGCGAAAATTTTGTTCAGTCGCATAAAAACAAGTTTTACTTACCCTAATCTACAACCCGTGTATTTCCCTAAACTCTACTAATTTTTTAGCAAAAAAATTCCTACTGACGTACTACTACGTTTAATTTAACATTAGGTATTAATTTTTACCATATTTCTTAATGAATAATATTATCACCTCATTAAATGGTGTACGAAGGAACTTCTGTTTCCCAAACATATCCCACAACAATGAGCAAGCGCTATGTCAGCGTTTCTGTTGTTTACGTCTAGTGACATAAAGCCATAGGATTCGAAAACAAGAAAACCAACTACTTTAGAGAATACTATTTCATTTGCCAATTCAAGTTTTTGTAATTCTATGGACATGCGGGTGTGTCAAATTTGGATTAATTCGTTGAATAAAACAGTTTGTACTCTGTTGTTAAAATTATTAAATTTTAATTTATTCAAATATTCATGTAATACATGTTTTTGTGGTTATTAAAATTATTTCTTATTATTTTTTTTTTTTTTTTTTTTAACCATTACTTCTATTTTATTTTTATTGGTATGTTATTAATAAAATGAACCAATAAAATCCATAACCTTAATTATAAAAAACAGACCGCACTAAAATGTTTCTTGTTTTTGGAAATCCGTAGGGAAAGAGCATAAAACTTATATCACGAAAAAAAAGTAAAAAAAATTGACATGAAAAAGATAAGTTATGCTTATAATAAATGTAAAAACCGAAATGAATGTGCATTTTTCATAACAATGCAACGTCGCCAACCGCCTATGGCTAGGGACCATATCCTTTCGGTCTGCAATAATACATAATCAAAAGTTCCGGTATTGAAAAATTTACTTGTGCACCCCTGAATAGGCCTAAGAAACAACACATAATGCTAGAATCGCGGTGTAAGGATGCACATTACCACCATGATTTTTGTCTTCAATTACTGCTCTACCAATGGTATAGTCCGGGATACATCGGTAACAAATTCAAACAGTATCATTTTTAACATTTTTTTCCAGCCTGATCGTTAGTTGTTATTATAAGGGTGTTAATAATTATTTTGTAATTAGAAGTCTTTGCTTCTAATAGAGAGCTTTATGACCTTTACTACTTTTATGTTAATAAAATAATCACTATAATTCTGGTCATATGCAACATAATTTTTCAAGCAAAGGGGTTTTTTTTAGTTAAAAAGTAGATTGAGTTTGGAAAATTTAGACAATTTGGAATTTTAATCAACTGGATTAGTTAAGTGAAAAATTCTATTACGTCCAAATAAAAATAATCCTTGCAGATTTAAAAGTTCCAATTCTTTCATAATCAATAAATTATAGAATACGTGTATTTTTCTTAATACACAAATTGAATCCTTTTGTTTTCTTCGTATCTTCTTTCTTTATTGCTTTGTTAAATTAAACAGATTAAACCTTTAAACAGATTAAATCTTTCTAACATTGAATTATCCTAAGTACTATCTTTTCATATATGGTCTAACATTTTTTTTAATTTTGTTCGGACAGAAGCAGACAATAATACAGTTCATATTTTAATACCTATATTATATCGTTGATTGTAAGTAAAAAGTCTGTCTTTATTAAGTCTGTATTAAAATTCTCTTTACAGATTATTTCGTTTTACTTTCATTTTAATTTTTAGTCATAATATGATAATTAAATTATAAATAAATTATTACTGTATTATTGGATATTTAATAGAATATATATATATATATATATATATATATATATATATGTGTGTGTGTACCTGGTTTGCAGGTTTGTAAACTTAGCTATTTAATACACCAATTGATATTAAAACGGATTAGATTAATTATTATAATTAAGTATAGAGAAGTTAATAACATGGGATTGCAAATCAAATATTATAGATGTATAACTTAACGAGTTATTAATCTTGGTTGTTCAATTTACCTGATTATCTTCGTTGCATTACCAAATATAATCAATGATATTTGCGAAAGTTAGCATAGCATCAAGATATCGGACTTTCTACCGCAGATAAAACTGTGCGAAAATTGGAGTCTGGGTCGGCGTGTATAGAACGCGCATTGTAGGTCCAATCTTTATTGAAAATACAGTTAATAGTGATCGTTATTATGATGTTTTAATAAATTCATTAGTCAGGTCAATCACTTTTTTATGATATGTGTTTTGTGAACGTATCATTTCGAGGGGTTTCTGGCCTGCACGATTGCGCAATCTGACTCCCTCAAATTAGTTTCTATGGGGGGCAACAGAAAAAAGCAGCGTATCGAAACAAACCATGTACTACTGACAAACTAAAACCTTCAATAACGGCATACGTACGAGACATTCTAGTTGGTTAAAGTGCTTGAAAATAAATTGAAACGTGTGCAGTGTTTTGCTGATTTTGGAGGAGGTCATTTTCAACACCTTTTATAAACTATTCTAATTTTTTTAATATCCGTTTCTGTAAAATAATGAAATAAAAATATTAAATAATAATTAAGAAAGTTTTGTCATTACACTTCCATAATTCCAGTCCCCAGCAAGGTTCGAAACGCATTGTTTTACTTTGCACACCAGCATACACAATAAAAATCTAAATAGATATGAAAAATAGTCTAAACTGAATTACAAAATTATAATTAAATTAAAAATTTAATTATTTAAATCTGTCGAAGAAACTCTTAAGATTAATTGAAGAGGTAAGAGATAAAGTTCATGGTAATTTTCTATTCAAAAAGCTAGATACTAACATAACGGTAGTAAGAATAAATAAGAGGAAAAACCTGAAATATTTTGTACAATTAGTGAGGCATCCAGAGAAGAATCGGCAACGTATTTAGTAATTCAAGGTAAAATTATTGGAAATCAACGATCAAGTCGACGGTGAATGTTGTGGTTGAAAAATTGATTTGTGGCTGTATTTTCAAAATAAACTGGTCGTTTACTTTGTTACAACCGCGGACAAAAATTGTAACTGCCTATTTGTTTACCAATATTTGGTAAATGTCATATTAAAAAAAAAATGTTAATTTTACATTCATACGACACTGTAAAAAATAAACCAAGGAAACTCTACAGAGCATATGTTGTTTTGATTAAAATAAAAATAGTTAGTAAAACAGATTTGATTAAGGTAAATAAAATGTGAAAAATAAAAATTGATAAAAAACTGGATAAATATATTTGACATGTACTGTTTATAGAGAAAAATGGACTATAGTGTTGGTCATTATGACAGCTAGAATATTATTATAATTAATATTACTAAATTAGTTTAGTTTATTTTTTGACGTCAGTATATCATTTTTATATAAGTTGATAAATATTATTACAATATTTTTCATAAATCACACTTAACATTATGTAAAATCAGTAAAAATTAAAATCTATATAAAATATTCCATCATTTATCATCTATCTGAATTAAAATTAATGTTATTCCATGTGGAATTTCAGTTTTATAATTTTTGAACACGTGCATACCTAGACCCAAAGGTCTGATGCTTTGATCATACCACAAGAATTAGAGATAAACGAAATCTCTCACCTGAGCAGATGAATTCAATTACAGTTTGTTTTATTTATAAATTCTAAAAAAATTAAAAATACGAATAGATACATTTAAATATTTAAACCTATTTTAAAATAAGTTAAATTAAAAATAATGTATACATAATTTTAAATGTACAATTATTAAATAAATTTTTTATTATACTGAAAATTGGTTAATTTTGTTATTTATAAGCGAGTTGTATTACGGAACTAAAGACGTTGGCTCCATATTCTTGCAACATAGCGTGCCATAAAAATTAATTTAAACAAATATTAATTAATTAATATTATTTATTAATTTAAGGATATTTTTTTATTAATTTAAGGATAAAATCAAAACCTAAACCGACAACGATTGTTAACGTCCATATGCCTACAAGCGCCCATGGTGATAATGAGGTAGAGTGTGTCTACAAAGAGATTGATGAAGCAATTAAACACGTAAAAGGAGATGAAAATTTAATAATAATTGGAGATTGGAATGCAAGCATTGGAAAAGGCAAGGAAGGAAATATAGTGGGTGAATACGGTCTGGGCAAAAGGAATGAAAGAGGGGACCGACTTATAGAGTTTTGCACGAAGTATAATTTAGTAATTGCCAACACCCAATTTAAAAATCATAATAGAAGAATATACGCTTGGAAAAAGCCAGGCGATACTGCAAGGTATCAGATAGATTATATCGTGGTTAAGCAAAGATTTAGAAATCAACTCGTTGACTGCAAAACTTACCTTGGAGCAGACATTGATAGCGACCCTAATTTGGTGATAATGAAATGTAGATTGGGGTTTAAAAACCTGAAGAAAAGGTGTCAGATGAATCGGTGGAATTTAGAGAAGCTTGAGGAAGAGGAGGTAAAGAAGATTTTTGAGGAGGACATCGCAAGAGGTCTGAGTAAAAAAGATAAGGTAGAAAATGTAGAAGAAGAATGGGAGAATGTTAAAAAGGAAATTCTTAAATCAGCAGAAGAAAACTTAGGCGGAATAAAGAGATCTGGTAGAAAACCTTGGGTTTCAGACGATATATTGCAGCTGATGGATGAACGTAGAAAATATAAGAATGCTAGTGATGAAGAAAGTAAAAGGAACTATCGGCAATTAAGAAATGCTATAAACAGGAAGTGCATACTGGCGAAAGAAGAGTGGATTAAAGAAAAGTGTTCAGAGTGAAAAGAGAAATGAACAGTGGTAAAATAGACGGAGCATACAGGAAAGTTAAGGAAAATTTTGGGGTACATAAATTAAAATCTAATAATGTGTTAAACAAAGATGGTGCACCAATATATAATACGAAAGGTAAAGTCGATAGATGGGTGGAATATATTGAAGAGTTATACGGAGCAAATGAATTAGAAAATGGTGTTACAGAGGAAGTAGAGGAAGTTGAGAAGGATGAAATGGGAGAAACAATACTGAGATCTGAATTTAAGAGAGCATTAAAAGATTTAAATGGCAGAAAGGCTCCTGGAATAGACGGAATACCTGTAGAATTACTGCGCAGTGCAGGTGAGGAAGCGAATGATAGATTATACAAACTGGTGTGTAATATTTATGAAAAAGGGGAATTTCCGTCAGACTTCAAAAGTTGTTATAGTCATGATACCAAAGAAAGCAGGGGCAGATAAATGTGAAGAATACAGAACAATTAGTTTAACTAGTCGTGCATCAAAAATCTTAACTAGAATTCTATACAGGAGAATTGAGAGGAGAGTGGAAGAAGTGTTAGGAGAAGACCAATTTGGTTTCAGGAAAAGTATAGGGACAAGGGAAGCAATTTTAGGCCTCAGATTAATAGTAGAAGGAAGATTAAAGAAAAACAAACCAACATACTTGGCGTTTATAGACCTAGAGAGGAAAGTGGAAGAAGAATTAAACCAATTCGGTTTCAGGGAACGTATAGGGACAAAGGCAGCAATTTTACCGCTCAGATTAATATTAGAATTAAAGAAAAACAAACCAACACTTGGCATTTTTTAGACCTAGTAAAGGCATTCGATAACATAGACTGAAATAAAATGTACAGCATTTAAAAAAAATTAGGGTTCAAATACAGAGATAGAAGAACAATTGCTAACATTTACAGCAACCAAACAGCAACAGTAATAATTGAAGAACATAAGAAAGAAGCCGTAATAAGAAAGGGAGTCCGACTACGATGTTCCCTAGCCCCATCACTTTTTAATCTTTACATAGAACTAGCAGTTAATGATGTTAAAAAACAATTTAGATCCGGAGTAACAGTACAAGGTGAAAAGATAAAGATGCTACGATTTGCTGTTGATATAGTAATTCCAGCCGAGAGTAAAAAGGATTTAGAAGAAACAATGAACGGCATAGATGAAGTCCTACGCAAGAACTATCGCATGAAAATAAACAAGAACAAAACAAAAGTAATGAAATGTAGTAGAAATAACAAAGATGGACCACTGAATGTGAAAATAGGAGGAGAAAAGATTATGGAGGTAGAAGAATTTTGTTATTTGGGAAGTAGAATTACTAAAGATGGACGAAGCAGGAGCGATATAAAATGCTGAATAGCACAAGCTAAACGATCCTTCAGTAAGAAATATAATTTGTTTACATCAAAAATTAATTTAAATGTCAGGAAAAGATTTTTGAAAGTGTATGTTTGGAGTGTCGCTTTATATGGAAGTGAAACTTGGACAATCGGAGTATCTGAGAAGAAAAGATTAGAAGCTTTTGAAATGTGGTGCTATAGGAGAATGTTAAAAATCAGATGGGTGGATAAAGTGACAAATGAAGAGGTATTGCGGCAAATACATGAAGAAAGAAGCATTTGGAAAAATATAGTTAAAAGAAGAGACAGACTTATAGGCCACATACTAAGGCATCCTGGAATAGTCGCTTTAATATTGGAAGGACAGGTAGGAGGGAAAAATTGTGTAGGCAGGCCTCATATGTAAAGCAAATTGTTAGGGATGTAGGATGTAGAGGGTATACTGAAATGAAACGACTAGCACTAGATAGGGAATCTTGGAGAGCTGCATCAAACCAGTCAAATGACTGAAGACAAAAAAAAATTATTAATTTATTAAAACAATATGTAATTTAAGTTTATCGATAGTTCTGTAGAAATTTTGAAAGTAATCTATCGTTAAATTTAGTAAATTATACCGAATTATTTTTCAAATATTTTCCAGTAGAAAAGATAATTTTGAATAAAAAACTGATCTCGAAACATTAGATATTAACAAAAATCTATTTCGGCACGCCAGAAGGTAGAGGTAGATTTCAGCGGTACTAAGTAGGGGATAAAAAAGTTTTCCACCTTAAAGTTACGAAAAACTTCAATTTTACTCAATACGACATTGTTTGCACGTGAAAAAAGTTTTCTAATTTTTAGCATACGACAAGCCATCTTCTTACAATTCCAGCAACATTTTGGTCATCCTTTGCCGTAAAGGTTGGTCATATCAAAAATTGTTTCAGTCACTGTTTTAGGTAATGTTTAGAGGAGTAACGACCACTTTAAACCGATTCGATACTGTGCCTATTTAAGGGAGGTATGAATTTTTTTGTGTTCGAAATCCCATTTTTTCCACCCTTTGGGCCAATGGTTGGTGATATCAAAAAACTTTACTTACATAGATTTTGGGCCCTTATCCAAAGAATAGTAGGAACTTAAAACGAATTCGATATTTTTCTTAATAAGAAATTTATAGCGTTATTTTTGTTTTTCACAAAAGCCCGCCCCCCCATTTCCTCCACCATGATCCGATTTTTCCCATTAACAAACTCGACTAAAATTTTGGGTCGTTATATTTATGTATCAATTTGAAATCGATGGCGCAATATTACGGCAGTTATCGTGTCCACAAGAAAGTGAAATATACTCATATATATACATATATAAACGAATATATAAACTTTTGAACTGACGGTGGTTTTAGGGTCTGGGAGATGTGAAACGCGAAGATATCTCGAAATTTTCCGGAAGTCGAATCATGGTATCCACTACAATAGGAAGCTTTCTTACAAAATCTATCTAAACGTAAATATATATACACAGGTAATTGAGAAGGAATGGAAATAATTCGGGAACTAATTCTAGAACTTGAAATAAGGAAAAAATTCATACGAACATTGTTATCGAGTTTCGGCTACCGAAAAATTTCGCCTGGATTTCAGTTTCCCCGGTGAATGAGATCATACTGGAATTTTTAAGGCGTAATATTAGTGGTAACTTAATGATTTCTTATGTTTCTTAACCTGAAGAATGGAATAAAACAGGTTCTAAAACTATTTCTCCCGTAGTTTAGATGATATCCAACATAAAGCAGAAAAATTCCGTGACGATAGATATGTTTTTTAGGTTTGCAAGAGCAAAAACTTTGTTAAATCACTAACAAATGCGGAAATTATATTATCAAAACTTGAAGAGAATTTAATTCTGAGAAAATTGATTTAATAAGTGTAAGAAAAAAATAAAAATCAACTTATATTATTAAAAACAAGACAGAAAGAAACTTAACAGAAAAATGTTATAAATTTGTAAATATTAATAATAGCTGTTTTATTACTATATATTTAGACCTTTGAAAATTTAAGTTGGCATCACTAACTGTTTGCTTCTAAACTAATTTATACACTGTTCATAATTTTCATAAAATTGTGGTTACGTGTTAATAATAATTGTTAGGCGGTCTACTTGTTTTTACATAATTCTGATTGTGTTTAATTATTTTTGTGAATGATATTACGTGGTGTTTTTGTGATTTCATTGTACTCTAAACTGTACCCAGATTTTTCCAATTGAACGTGAAAGTAAAAAAATGAAATTTCGCTTTGAATTCTTTGTTTTGCAAAATGCCGTGTATTTTCAGTTATGCGCAATACCATGATATGATTTTTGTGTACGGCATTTGCGATAGAAGTGCTCCAGCTGCGGTGGGAGAATACAACCGTAATTATCCTGGACGAGTAGTTTTAAACCGTAAAGTATTTTATAGCCATTTAAAATTTACGCTTTTATTATCAATTTATTAAAGTTATCCTACTTCAAACCTAAAAAAAAATATGTTTTCCGACACCGAAGTTTTCTGTTTTAAGTTGAAAATCATGAAAACTACAGAATATACAATTCTGAAGATTTTTATTCGATTTTACAAGTTAAAAACAAAGAAACCATTAAGTTTACTCCTTATATAAAAGGCTTAAAATTTTAGGGATTTTTCGGTAGCCTTAACTCGATAACAAAGCGTTTTCGGACATATGTTTTTATGAACCTTTTTCCTATTTCAAGCTCTACATCAGTTTCCAAATTGTTATTTTTCCTCCTGAATCACTCTATACAAACCAACACACACACACACACACACACACACACACATATATATATATATATATATATATATATATATACAGTCCTATACTTTACAAAAAAAAAGTAATTCAGTAACTAAAGCTTGGAAAATAATAAACGACAAAACAATGTAAATATATTGTGAAAAAAATGTTGAATAATATGTCGTTTTGCCGGCCTCCGTGGCGGAAGTGGTAGCGTCTCGGCCATTCATCCGGAGGTCCCGGGTTCGAATCCCAGTACCTCTGAATCTGAAGCAATACCTAACCGTGGTCCTGGATGTTAAACAAAAAAAAAATTGTCTACTTGGTTCAATACCTCGGTTATATTTATAATTAATAATAATATTATACTAATATTTAATTAGTATAAATATTTTATTATTTGCTGGTTTATTCAAATAAATAAGTCTTTATTTGGTTTATAATATAAATTATTTTTATTATGATTTTTGAACTTGTAATATAAATAACATTATTCTATTAATTAATTATTCATTCGTTATAAACGCATGTTGAGTCTTGCTCAACATGCGTTTATAAAGATGAAACAAGACTGACTAAAAAAAGGACATTTGACAAATTAATTTAATGAGTAACGAAAAAAGTGAGAATTTATAAAGAGTAAAAAAAAAAATGAAAATTTTTATTTTTGTAAATAAAAAAGGAGGAAATGAAACCTGAGTTTTAACACCAATATGCCAAAACAAAATCCCAGCTAGAAATAAACACCAAAATTTATTCTGGTAAATTATTTGATTATTTTTATCATTATTCTTTTTAATAACCTGTTTTTCCATATTTCTTATGAATTTTAATTAAAATATATATTATTCCAAGCGTGTTTATTTATGATCTTCAATATATTGTATTAGATAATGAAAATTTCTCGGTAAAGTTATTTTAAGATATCAATTTCAGTAATATTACCATAATTGAATTTTATATTTATTTTTTTTAGTTTATTTATTCTCTTATTGAAAAAGGTTCTAAAAGTTAAATAACGTTCAGAAAAATAAAGCTATTAATCTAATTCTATAAACAATTAAATATGAAAGATCGGATATAGATATAATAAATAAATAAAAGAAAATTACTTAACTTTTTTAATTAAAAACTATATCGAGAAAAAATCAAAATAGAAAATAGAAAAATGTGACGGGAAATTGGAAAAAAAGAATTAATAAAATCCTGTAATATTATAACAAAATATTAGTATAAAAGAAAGCTCATCTAATTCCAGCTTATAAAAACTGAGCTGTTTTTTTATCAGTTGCGACTAATATATATTAAAAGAAATTATGATATACATAGATTTGTAGTAAGATGTATTTACTATAAATAAGTGGTTGAATTAATATAATTGTGATTTTAAAATACAAATATTTATGATATTGGGAATTCATAATTATATTTGATAGAAAATTTACTGAAGAAGTTTAATTATATTAATGTAATACATTACATTATTGTTTCAAATACAAAGCGCATTATGGTTAAATATAATGAAAAAAAAAATGTATTGTGTCTTATAATATGAAATGTTCAGAGGCCATAAGTCGTTACTACTCTTTTCACCAGAACCAACAGTATAAGATGAGACAAACTAATTAAAAAGGATACGATACGGGAAGCGTTTGTACCGGATACGAACGCCTGAACAAATAGAATATAGTTTTCCAAGCGCACTGGCCTTCATCTATTTGAGTATAACAGTTCCTGACTTATTTTAATTCGATGATAAAAAAAAGAATTGAAATCCAGTACAGTATAATTCCATTTCAGTAAACGAATCGAGAACTACACTGGGTTTATTAGAATAAGTATAAACAGTCCTGTGGCGATACAACAGTAGTACGACTGTTAAACAGAAAATATTTAACGTTTGAATATTTTGTAAATCTTTTTATACTGATAAAGTTTTTGTAATGACAGCCGAATGCACAGAATCAAATCAAATGTAAATCGACATAAAATTAAAGTAATGTTACTACGTTGTTTATAAAAATGGATTTTTTTTCTATTTGAGAGTTATATTATTATAATGCATAAATCATATTTTTATAATTAATCATTATATAAAATGTAGATATTGATATTTTTTCAAAACTTTTGAATAGTGTTATAAATAAATAGATTTTAAGTCGTGGATTATGAATTTATTATTAAGTTAATAATATAATATAATAAAAACCAATATTAATAAATATAGAATAAATGAACACATCATCAAGAAATAATTTACAAATTCCAAAGAAAGCATAATTTTTTAAACCTACGTTTATTTTTGGATACGAATAACTCTCAATTTAATTATTATTATTATTATTATTATTATTATTATTATTATTATTAGAGAATAAACAATAAGTTTCGATGGTTAGTATCCTACATATCTAGTTATGCAAAATTAGTTGTGATTTTATTGTCTATATTAATGTGACATGGTTTATACTCTAAGTTTTATCTTAAGAGGTAAATACGGGTATTTAGTAATAATTGCTCGGAACAGCACTTTTAACGATTCAGCTAACTTCTACTTTGGTTCTTGGAGTAAAACAGATGTCAGTAAAGTATGATTTGGTGGTATCTGTTCTCAAACGATTAAAAGATAACGCAGATTCTTTATGTTATTCCTAACAAAACAGCTATATATATTTGTGGATATTTTTTTCAATGAATGTACGTACATTTTTTTTGTATACTAATATATTATTGTTTAGTATCCATCTGTTTTGCGTGGTTTTTATTTATTTATTTATTATTAAATTTTTATTTAATGTTAGCATAAAATTCTTAATTCATTATATTTTAGATTTACAGTTTGGAAATTTTATAGTAAAGTTTTGAAGTAATTTACAATACTTTTTTCTAGTAAAAAATTGCAGTTTTTTAAACTAAAATTATGAAAAAAACAAATTAAAAACCATTGATTTTATACCGCAAACTTTACACAAGTTAATATACTGGAGTAAGTGTATATTTTTGCTTATTAGTACATTTTTTTGTAAATCGTGGACTAAAATTTAATTTATGCAATAAAAAACTTCTCCAGAGTATAACAATTTACTCCGACGTTTCATTTGTAATACAACTGCAAGATCATGCAAACTGATATTAAATTCACTTATCGCTCAGTCAAAAGCCTTCTATCTGTTTGTAATTTCATTTATGTTACAATCGAGCAGGTACGTACTATGAAAGGACAGAACCCTTCTTTCCAATCTGTAGTATTTCTTTTTTTTATAAAAGATTGATCTTAAACATAAGAAAAAAAGACTGAATTAATCATTGTTTATATAAAATTAACCACGTATATCTGAATTAATCATGAATAGTATAAGAAATCTTCTTCAGGGTTTATCATGTTGATAGGAAGCAAAAAATTACAATACTTTCTTATTTATAATTTCAACTAAAATTTGTTAAAATTTTTTAAAGGTAAAACAGGAGTTCATAATATATCTCATAGATATATTATGAACTCCAAATGAAGAGGTATTGCGGCAAATAAAATATAGTTAAAAGAAGAGACAGACTTACAGACCACGTACTAAGGCATCCTGGAATAGTCGCTTTAATATTGGAAGGACAGGTAGAAGGAAAAAGTTATGTAGGCAGGCCACGTTTGGAATATGTAAAACAAATTGTTAGGGATGTAGGATGTAGAGGGTATACTGAAATGAAAACACTAGCACTAGATAGGGAATCTTGGAGAGCTGCATCAAACCAGTCAAATGACTGAAGACAAAAAAAAAACAAAAAACTCATAGATATTAGGTCTGTAGTAAT